>NC_051189.1:31671152-33110229 GCF_015220075.1 Falco rusticolus
TGACCCTTCCAGTTATACTGCCATTAAATGGCATTTAGAGTGGAAAGGGAATTTGAGCGCGGAGTTGTCAGTTTTCAAACCCCAGGCTTCAGAGAGCGGAAAATATTTGTCAGCTGATGCCACACATTGGGAAATGCTAACTATGATGATTGAGAGGTTTTTCCCTCGGACTGACTTTTTCTGTGTTATACTGCAGTGCCTGTTTGTAAGCTGTGGGGCAGGTAAGATGTAGGCTTTTTGCCATTTTTACTCATTTCTTTCCCCCAACCCATAGACTGGAAGTGCCTGATCCTGTGTTAACAGAACAAACTGAGTGCAGCATCAGTGTTTGCAACTCTGCTTTTTTCCTCTCTGCCTCTCACACTGAGAGGCATCAGCCGAAATCAGGGTGCTATGCATCTTACTTTGGGATCTTTGGAGAGGTGGTAGCAAATTTAAAATGTCTGTCAGAAGGGAAAGAAACCTGATGAGTTTTGAGCCAGGACATTGCCTGTTTGCTGCTTCATCTCCCCTTCTCCAAGGCATAGGCAGGAGGGTTAAGTTGCACTTACAAGCTGACCGAAGAGGAACTGAACAGTCAACTTAGTCTTTGAGTTTTGTACATCTTTCTGCAGCCACTTTCCTGTTCCTACAGCTCTCTTCAGTTTCTCAGTTGGTTATTCCAGCCCTTAGAGTGTGGATTCATGTGATGGTGTGCACCCTGTTTGGAGCTGAATTTTCTCATGTGTGTTGGGTACAGCAGTAGGAACAAGCAGCAACCACTGAATCACTGGGTTTTCCTTTACATGGCTATGGCCTTAGCACGTGAGGTCAGTACTGCTACTGAGTTTGAGAAGAGCCAGAGGGCACTGCCCCCTGTTGCAGAGGCCCCTCATCCCAGCCATGCAGTGGCCATCCCAGGCACAGAGAGGCCGTTTCCGAATGGGTCACCACAGGCATTGGATTTTGCTGGTCCCCTCATACAGCCAAAACAATGTTGTGTGACAGGAGACAGAGCCAGCTGAGCACTGATCCCATCCATCTCCTCAGAAGGGTTGTCCCCCCACCCTCTTCCTATGTCTTCTCTTCACCAGTCTTGTTCACAGGACGGTCTCATCTGACCTAGCTCCCCTCCCGTGATACACACGTGTGCAGGAGGTGAGGTGACACCTCTGCCCTGGTTGTTTCGCCCCTGTTGCACTAAATAGGTAAGGACTTTCTACTTCTGCATACCGCTTGCTGTGCTGCCCCTGTTTTCTGCCTCCCCCAGCCCACTGCACCATGAGGCTTGGTTTGTGGGGGGGAGAAGGAACCGCTGAGACGAGGGTGGCTAGGAGGAAAGCCAAGGCGCTATGGTTCACTAGGTGGGTCTGAGCCAGGCTGGGCTATGCCAGGCTGGGTGAGAGGAGACCTGTGGGTTTTTCCTGGCTCTTTCTGCCCCTGCAGGTCTGGACACTGTGCTGCCATTTTTCCATCCATACAATGGAGGTAGCAGTGCTGCCACCTCTCCAAAAGCATGCTGAGACCACCAGAGGAAGGCGCAATGCACAAGGTAAGTATTTATTCTAACAGCAAGACACCTATCTTGGGGGCACTCAGAAAAAAAAGAGGCTAGATAGAGCAGAGAAATGTAAACACTCTGGCTTTGAAGGCTAAGGCCATCTTGTTCAGTCTAGATCAAACACCAGCTTCCAAGCACGGGCATGAGCCCAAGAGTACACAAAGTGCATGCACAGTTCAGTGAGCAGGCTGGCGTCCCTGGGCTGCACCAGGCAGACACTAATGACAAAGGAGGAATTAAACACCAGAGCGCAGTGACAGAGTTATGTTTCCTTAGAAATCATTAAACCCAAAGGCAAGTTGTTTTTATAAAGGAAACACCCTGCGTAAAGTGCAAGAGATGAGAAATGACAGAGAATTGGCTCCCAACCATACTATGCGCTCGGAAAAATCAGCAGATGTAGACTTGTGCAATTTGCTAACATGCAATTTGTTTTTACATTATGTACAACTTGAGGTGAAGTGCAGTGAGACCCCATCCCACAGCTCTTGAGTTAGGCAGGCAGGCTGTGTCAAAGCAGTTAGTACCTCTATCTCCCTCCTGCAGAGCTGGCTTCTCTCAGGAGCAGTCAGGGTGTGTATGAGAAAGAAGTGTACCGAGACCTGGTTCCACCACCGGCTACAGCAGCTCAGAGCCCAACAGCTTCTCCAGGGCCGCAGCCAGCCTAGAAACAGGGCTGTGAAGAGCACATTTAAGCTGTACCATAAAGATGCTTTTTCCCCCTCTTTTTAATCTGATAAGTACCACACATGCTCCAAAGGAGCCTGGGTCTCTCTTCTCTCCTCCAGTCCCAAGCAGGCGACAAGAGGAGGAGCTGTGTGGGTTGCTGTGTCCCGCTCTGTGATGCTGTCGTGGCAGTGGATAAATCCAGCTTCTGTAGGATACTTGGAAGAAAAATCTGCTTGCATCTTTTCATCTTTGTATCTTACAAAGACGAAATGGATGCTTTGAGTCTTTTTTTTTTTTTTCCTATTTTTATTTCTGGATGGGAGAAAACCACAAGAAAGACTGACATTAAAGTTTCTCTGGATGCCCCTTCTGTGTGCATGTATGTCCAGGCTTGCATACCGAGACAACACTGGTTACCCTTAGCGCAAAATGTCTGCCACCCATCTGAGCTCAGGCACTGCAGTTTGTATAGCTGTGCTCTCAACACCCGCTCCCAAAGCAGCCCTTTCTGTCCAGTGTTAAAGCTCTTTACATTTGGTGTTTTAACATTCTGTAAAACTTTTTCACTTTTTATGCTGTGTTTCTTTCTTTTTTTTTTTTTTTAAACTAATGTAAAAAACATTTCTTGAAGCCTGACGTCAGTTTTGGTTGATGGGCTTTGTTTATTCGTGCCAGTTAACAGGCTAAATGGAGGTCTACTGTACTTTTGTGAACAATCTAAATCCCTTCAAATGAATAGCAAGAAGAAAAAGATGGGTTGACAGAGGCAGTTAGCAGAGATCATACTTACACATGTTTGTTTTCAGTAATTAGTCACAGTGTTAATAGAAACATCCACTTTAAGCAAAGACTGCTGATTTGCACAAACAGAGGGCCATATGCTCTGGTGGGTGTGGAAGGGGGTTGATAAAACTAAAAACTTTTCAGGAATTTTTATATGTGAAAACTTGACGTTATATTTATTCTTTTATTTATCCAGTTTAATTATTTTCACACCGGTTAGATTTTGCAATATTTTCCACTTGAAAATGTCAGAATAAAAACACAGGGTTCCATGTTCACCTTTTCTCGCTCTCTCTTTCTCACACACACACACACACAGAGAACAAGAGAGTTTTTAAGTGGCTCTCTATTGCTAAGGGCTTACATATGGATAGCATATGAAAATGAACTAGGCTGTAGGTGTTTTAACAATGTAATTTAGAGTATGTTGCCTTTCATACTTTTCCAACAGTACCAGACAGGGTTTGCTGCTGGACTATGAAAGCAACTGCTGTCTTTTACAAAGATTTATTATTTTTTAGTGATATGATAGACTGATACTACTTCCAAAGGGGGAGATATGCTGAGTTGTTAACATACCCCTTTGATTCCAGCCTATTCTGTTCCTGTCAAGTGTAATGGGGAAACTTCCTATATGTTATGAAATGCTATTCGGTTGCACCTCTCTCCAGTTTTTCTTTCTTTCTTTCTGTTTTGTTTTTGTTTTGTTTTGTTTTGTTTTTTAATAGTAATAAAGCTAAGAATTGTTTTAACAGCAAACAGAAGCCTGTGTTCTTGGGCAAAATCATAACTTTGCTTGCACAAAAAGTAAATCAGTAAGGGTTTTCAACAGAAAGGAAGCTGTTTGAGTTTGTGTGTTTGCTTTTGTTCATTATCTTGTTTTTAGGCATGTTTATAATTTACTCAGCATGGTGCTTTTGACTTTGCTCGTGTGAAAAATTGGATATCTTGCAATTCATCCTCTTGCAACAGGCCCAGATGCTCCAAGCAGTAACTGGGACACCCGCATCACAAACCCCAACCCCGGGATTCATTCCTGATTACCTGTGGGCAGGTGCTGATAGGGTCAAGCATCTTTCTCCTCTGTGGTGCCTCTGCAGCTGGTTTTCTGTCACACATCCCCAGTAGGGCCTGGATACTTGCTAAGTAATTTGTTAATTTCTGAATCACAATGGTCAAGTTACAAAACAATTTACCACTGAATCTACTGCCTGATGTGAAATATAATTCTCCATTTTATTTACATGAATGCTTTAGAGAAGAGGAACAAGTGCATACCTGTTTTCAGATCTTTTAAAGTGGCAAAAATGAATTCACCATTTGTGTAACCAAAAAACCCAGGCCCAAACCATCCAGGCACACACAGACACGCAAAGACTGTGACAGAGATAGTTCTCATGTGTTGCACACCTAAGGCATCTTAGACTGCCTTTCAGTGGCCCATCATTTTCAGTCATCCATGTCTCCTGTACTATTGTTTGTCCCACAAGCTGTGTACTGTCTCTCTGCCAATGAACTGACCATGTAGACTGGTATTCACGTAGAGGTCAAGTCCATGGAAAACAGGTTAAGGAAGGCAACTGCTGGCAATGCTCAAATGCTTCAGTGTGAGGGAAAGGAAAACCAATGGAAAAACATATTCGTAGCGTGTAAAAAGCTGCTACAGAACAAAGAGAATAGTGTGTTCTCCGTGTCCTTGGGTGAGGGGAAAGGAAAAGATGGGCTGAAATTATAGCAATGCTTTAGGTTAAATGTTGGGAAAAGTTTTTCGTGGAAAGGATGTTGGATCCCCAGAAAAGACTAACTGGGAGGGTGCGAAATCCCTGTGACAATAGAGCTGTTAGGGTCAGGCTATACAAGTGTCTGCCAGACTGACTAGATAAAACCGATTCTGCCTTGGGACTGGGATGGACTGGATGAACCCCAAGATCCTGAAGGCACCTGCTTTCCTGGTTCCTGTGGTAAACCACAGTGTCACCCACCTGGCATTGCCCTTCTCATTTACTCTGTATAAACAATAATACAACAGTTTTACAAAAGAAACAACAGTTTCTGCTGGACAAAGACTTTAATGTGTAGCCACGGCATATTAGAGGCTTTTTATTGGCTCCTTCTTCAGCTGTTTTCATGATGGTGTTTCCACGGCTGTCTGCCTTTGGGCTGGGTTTGTTTGGCATTGGTACGTCCTTCACTCCTTGCACACAGTGGGACAGCTGGGGGCTCTGGCCGTATGTCGGCGGTGAGTAAAGGCGGGGAACTGGATGAGCCACGCCGAGTACGACAGAGCTGTTGCTTCACCGCAAGTCAGCAGCTGGTACAGTTCAAATACGTCTCTGTCTTTACTAATCTGGCTGGCTTTCCTTAGGGGTGGCTTGGCATTCCGAGCATGGGTTGTGCATGTGGTACTGAGGAGGATGTGCTGTGAGCAGAGGTGAGAGCCGTAGACAGGGTGGCAGACTTCGGTCGGAAACTCTGGAGTCAAAGCCGGGCTGCTTTTGGCTCCCTTTTCATCCCGGGGTAGCGGCCTCCCAACAGTTTGGCTTTGAGTCACTGTGGTAATTCATGGTTAAAGTCATCATTCTTGGCACATGCACCGAAGATTAAAAGAAAACAGGAAAAAATCCTCTCCGAATGACAGATTTACATACCAGGAGGAAAAAACCCCACATAAAAATCTGATTTAAAGAACACAATTATAATATTTTACCCTCATTTCACTAACCATTTTATTGACTGAAAAAGGAGCTACCTCAAGACTACAGATCTAAAGTGCTAACAAATTAAAACCATCCCCGAAGGAGAAAGACCGCTAATCTGAAGCACGCCTCCCAAAAGAATTTCCGAAGATCTATAAATGCCATATGCTGAATAGACAGTATTTCTTTTAAGGTACAAGCAATTTTTCTTTTCCTGAATGACTGACCAAACACAGTCAAAAGGGGAAGGAAAAAAGACAAAGGACACCACATAAGAAAAACAAGATTGCTATACCAGCACGAAATACCAGCCAACATGCATATGGGAACACTTATTTGATCATCTAAATATGCTTATTTTATACAGTGGATGTCCAAAAGTGATTGCATTTGCACTGATTCACTTAGCGTAAGAAGTAAAGTTGGCCCAATATCCATATTCCATAAACAGAGGTAATAAATTAAAGAAGCTGAGGCTCTTCTTGCTGCCAAAGCACACTTAAAATGTGAGCCAGAAACAGAGTGCAGCTAAGAAGTTTTGGAGAAAAACAGAAAGAAAGAAAAAGCTGTTATTTTGTAAATATAATTACTCTTTGAAATGCAGGAAAAGGACAGTAAGTGAAGACTCTGCAGGATCCTGGACGCCTCGGCATTGTTTCCCCTCCCAAACCCAGGGAGTGATGGTGCCTTTCTCCTGACAGGGACACCTGTCCCCTCACTCCCGCTCACCTGGACCTGAGGGTCTCCCAGGCTCAGGAGATGAAGTTGTACACTGTTGTGGCATGCCTGCAGGGTTGTGTCTCCCGCTGGGTGCACTTCCACATCCTTAATATCTTAAAATTACACTTCACACTGTAATGAAACACATGCACTTATGTTATGAAATACATGAATACAAACTGACAATACATATGTGCTTTAATATAAGCCAGAGAGTACATAGTATGTTCTCAGTGGCCGTTCAACACCTGGAGATAAACACCTTCATTACAGCTCTGGGAGCAGCCAGCCAGTCCCAGGGAACAGCGAGGGAGAAAATCGCCGACTCTTTCAGCAGAATCCTCATCTCCACGAGCTAGCCTTTTGATAATTTCATATGATGACAGACATCCTGAAAAGCCCTCCTGAAAAGCCTCGGGGCCACCCAGGAACAGAGATGTGAAAATGCCAGATATACCTTGGCATTTGCATAAATGCAGCCACTTGCTGCTCTCCCCTCTCTGTGAACAGCTAAACCGATGTTATTATGTGCTGAAACCCCATACAGGTCACATAGTGTGTTTCAGCTGTGCATCGTACCCTGTATGGCCTCACGTAAGATGAGCTGTCAGACGGGCTACCTCTGTGTACACTGATCTGCCTTCCTTTGGCCACGTGTGCCGCGGAAGGCAGCAGGGTTTCTTTCTAGCAGCTGACTTCCAGCTCTCATGCGTTCGAGACAAAATGTCACTGGCCTGTTGTTTTTGGAAGAAACTTCTGATTTGACAGGAATGGCATAAAAGTATTCAGAGGAATGGGTCCTTGCTGTTCTGAAGCTCTGCCCGGGAGTGCAGTTCGCTCATGTGCATGGCTGACGGAGCCATCCCTACACTAGTTGACCTCCTCCACATTACTTTGCTAATGCTTTGCTACTCAGTGGTGGCTGAAGGCGACGAGTAAGCTTCTGCGCTGCAAACTGGTGGCAAGATGGTGTCAAGCAGATATGTTTTGTACGACCTTGTGAGTAGGTGGGACGAGGTGCCGCCATCCGCCGTGCCGTGCTGAAGCGAGCGAGGAGCTGCCGAGCATGGCAGGAGCAGAGGAGTAGGCTCCAGAGGGCTTGCAGATGGAGCCAGGCGAAGGGACAGCTGGTAGCAGGCATGGGCACTGCTCGCACCTTGAAACCAGGGTACAGACCTCACTGGGGAAGCAAATCTTTCTTGGATGACATCCACTTGGAAACTCTTCCTCGGTAGAAGGCAGAGGTTTCCACTCAGCAGACTGTTTGGGAAGGCTTTCATCCCATTTCTTTCCAGTTGTTTTTCCCTCCTTGTACCGAGCGCTAGCCCCCAGCCTGCTTTGCCTGATGCAAGCCATGTGGGCTGGAGAGCTGTACTGCAGTGGAGATTATCTGGGAACCATGTCTGTGTGCATTGTAAGTATTTGTCACTCTTCAGGCCATAAACTTCCCAAGGAGTCTTATTTTTCCTGTTAATATGGAACTGAAAATTACAGGAACTCCTCACTAAAATGATGATGTTCGCTTATTTCCTGTGTAACGTGGATTGACGTACATATGCTGCTGACATGTTAGAAAAGCAGCTATCTGCTCTCAGACTTGCTAGAGCCCACTCATAGGACACAGATCCAGACTGAGTGAAAAAGAGGGTTGTTACTGTGAAAAAACAAAGTGTTCCAGGTTACATTTCCTAAAGGCAAGTAAATTCCCTCATTGCAAGGTTAAGAAAAAAAATCTTCCTGTAAATAACATAGTGATTAAGAGGAGATATCTAACCGGAGTTCACTGAAGGAAGTTATAGCATAAAAATGTACGCTGTCCTTAAAAAGAAAGGACTTTGTGAGTGATGGACACAATGCATAATAAAAATCAATAGGGTTTTCATATGTCTCGTCTACATGCCTCTAAGGACAAGTTATCCCATTCTTCTCATCAGGTCACACTTGGATAACAGCAAATACTGAAACCAGCGCATGTGATTTATGCAAATACCAACATCTCCTTGTTCATTGTCTCTTTCATCTTCATGCATATGTCACCTATAAGCTTTTTTGTTCCACTTGAACCCAAGCCACAAATATTTATGAATCTCAAATATTTACTGCAAAACAATTAGCCAAACCAATTTTCTGTCCATCCTCATATGAAAGCTTTACTTTAATAATATCAGGAAGTTTGGGGTCTGTCTTAAATATTTATAAAACCCTTTAAGAGTATAAATTAACTATCATTTTGAAATCAGGGGGGAGGGTCACCTGAAAATCACAACCCATTTTGTTTTGAAAAGATGGGATGTGAGCAGTTGCTTACTGTTCCTGTTGCTTAAAGCCATTGCTCAAATGAGACTCAACCAAACCGACTGTTTTCCTACAGGTAGGTTCAAGGTTTGGTGGCCTGCTATTCACTAAGAACAACCAAAAAAATTTACAAATGTTTTATTGGACAATTCACTTCAGCTCTGTCTTTGCTAGCACCATTAACTTATATATTGTAATGAATAATGTCTTTACTGCCCTATGGATGCAAGGACATGCCTGTAAATATCACCTGAGAAGAAGACAGGCAGCTTCAAAATCTCCCATTCTCCTGGGCAAGGGAAGTAGCACAGCCACAAAATCTGGTCATACAGCTGACTTTTTTTTCCCCCACAGCTTTAACAGCTAACTGAAGGAAAAAGGTACTTTCTTGCTTTTCTAGAAAAACAATCCATGCTTTTGAGGAATACCTAAGCTGTGAAAGAAGGTGTTCATGTTGCTGACATTTGCTGGGGACAAGGTAATTGGTACTACTGATGACCCCAGAAAAATCTGAGCCGGAGGAGAAAGGGGAGAGGCACCAGGCAGGCACTGGGCAGTGGATGGAGAGTACATTCAGCTCATGGAAATGGGTGGCTCTTGCAGAAGGGTCTCATATTAGCCGTGTGTGTGTCTAAATAGTCCACCAAATTACAAGGGTTTCATACTTGCTTGGTATGGGTTTTTTACCTGCATCATTAGGATTTGCTTTGAGCTGGCAAGTGGAGCTATACATTTGAATGTACAAAGGAAAATAAGGAAAGATCATAAAGCTGTGATAAAACTGCACAGATAAAGAAAACAAGAAAATAAGGGGGAAAAAAGGGATAGCTGTATTTGTATGCTTCAATTAATGGGCATTATATAGATAGAATTTGACATAACTTCTGTTATATATTGGCTGATCAAGTTTCTAACAAACTACTTTTCCCGGGGAAGTTTTGCTACTGAAAGCATTTTGTGCTATCAGACTGAATTTTGCAACAGATTCCTTCATTAGAAAGTACCAAAAAGACCTCAGTGCAAATGGAAGTCTCTCTTTGCTGAGGAATCAATGTAACCTGGTAGAGGGCTTTGGAGGCAGAGCAGTGAAATGAGGGAAAAAAAAGTAAATTATTACTCTTGCACATGGTATTTTTCTGCTAATGAAACCTGAAGAAACAGTGTGGAGACTTTTGATTATTTTTTCTATTCGAAGATCAAATCCTGCTTTCCATAGTAATACACTTAAGTGCTGTTGGTGCATCTCTGTTATCTCAGCAAACTAAAGCTGTTACCAACTATTTACTCTGGAATGAGAACAGAATCTGGCTACAGAGTCAAAGGATCCAATTCTGCCCTGAGGCTTGATTTGTCCTTTTTAAAAAGTGACCTAAATACAGCATTGCTGCCACCAGGAGAACAGCAGGTTTTGAGTAAGGCGCTCACACCATTTTCTGTATGACTGCTCCTTGTCTATGTAATGCATAGCTGCATGTACGGGATGGTAGGACAACTGGCAGTTCTGCTGCCACTGAGTCTGAAAACCCTCTGCAATTTAAAGTTCTACTTTTCTAAATGCTCTAAATTTCCAAAAATGGGTTGGCTTATGAAGAAATTGTGAATGCCTCACAGGGGTGTGGAGCAGGGTTAGTGTTCAGCCTTTGGGGAGATCTAAATAAACCGTTCCATGTAGCAACCTCTATAGGTGATCCAAGCAAACCTGGTTTGGGGGTTGTGTGATTTTACTGGGGTTTGCAGTCAACTGTTTGTTGTTTGCCCTGTCGAACATTAATGCTCAAGGTCGGCAAGTGACGCTGGAAACATGAGTCAACACAGAAGTAGGCTATTTCAGGAGATGCAGGCTCAGCAATTAAAGGAGTCACAGAATCACAAAATGGTTGAGGTTGAAAGAGATCTCTGGAGGTGATCTTATGGTGATCTGGTCCAAACCGCCTGCTTCAGCAGGGCCACCTAAAGCCAGTTACCCAGGACCATATCGAGACAGGCTCGCTCATCTACTAAACAAATTAAAGCTCTGTTGGAGTAGTAGTCATGTGCCACTGACCTCCAAGCCAGTTCACAGTCAACCATGAACAGCAATTTCTTCTTGCATAAAAATGTAATTTATCATGATCTCTGTCAACCAAGAGTGTTTGACTGAGGAGGCAGATGGCATTATTTTGGAGTTTTGTGTTCTGGGGTGTCATGGTTTAACCCCAGCTGGCAACCAAGGCCCATGCAGCCGCCTGCTCACTCCCCGCAACCCGGAGGGGTGGGGAGGAGAATCGGACAGGAATATAACTTGAGGGTTGAGAGAAGAACAATTTAATAATTTAAACAGAATAAAAAAGTAAGAACAACAACAATAACAAGAATAACAACGACAGGTAATGGAAAGATAGGGAAAAGGATAAAATGCAAAGGAAAAGGGAGAAGGGAAAACAAGTGATGCACGGTACAACTGCTCACCACCTGCTGACGGATGCCCAGCCAGTCCCTGACCAACGATCCCCCAAGCCACAGCTAACCCCCCCAGTTTATAGATTCAGCATGATGTTCCACTGTATGGAATACCTCTTTGGCTGTTCAGGTCAACTGTCCTGGCTGTGTCCCCTCCCAATGTCCCGTGCTTCTCCAGCCCTCTGGCTGGCAGGGCCACAGAAAACAAAAAGTCCTTGACTTAGTATAAACATTACCCAGCAACAGCTAAAAACGTCTGTGGGTTATCAACATTGTGCGCACATCATAACCAAAACACAGCACCGTACTAGCTACTAAGAAGAAAGTTAACACCATCCCAGCCGAAACAGACGCCACAGGACTGAACACCAGTACACCAGGACTGAGGATGTCAGTGACTTGGGCTGTGCTCAGGTCACTACCAGGTAACCACTGCCTGCTCTGAGCGACAGCTCTGGGCATTGCTCTTGGGATTGGGCTAGGGAGAGAAGATGGGTCTGTGGCTTGATCCTCCAGTTTTCCCTTGTCAGTGTGAAATTAGAGATTTCTGTCTTTCAGGGGAGGGGGAGGAAGGTCATAGGAGCTCAGCCTGCCTCTTCCCCCCATGTGGCACGCAGCAGCTTGCCAACCTGTTGCTCTGCTTTTTACTCCTTCATATGGTTTAAGTTCCAGCCTCTCTCCTCATTTGTGCCACTGGGTTTAGGATGTGGGGCTGTCCTGAAGAGTGACTACATTTAAACTTCTGAAAACATAGACATAAAAGGTGACAGCAGATGTAACCCTAACATTTGCTGAAGGAACTTTAAGTGAAACATCACTACCCTTTCAGATAAGCTAGGAATTATCCACAGGCACGCAGTTTAATATATAGGACTGCAAAGAAATCAAGATAGTAATCAAACAGCATGTCAAATGGTTCAAACCAAAAGTACATAGCTTTGTCAAGGAGAGTGGGAGGCTTCTGAATGATTAGAACCAGAGAAAAACAGGTCTGGAAGGGACTTCAGGAGGTCATGTACTCACTTCCCTGGCCCCCAGCCAGTTTGGTTATACGTGTGTTTTTCCCAACAGATGTTAGCCTAAATTGTTGAGACCGCCAGTGATAGAGACTCCACAACTTCCCCAGGCAATCTATTCTAGTGCTTCCCTAATTGTACCATTAGAAAGTTTTCCCTAATGCCTCAGAAAATTTTTATACACTTCCTTTGCAGCAGCTGAACTCCACCGCTTCTTGACCTATCCCCTGTAGATGCAGAGGGCAGGTTACGCCTTTCCTCTGCACAGCAGCCTTTATGTACTAAAAAGGCTGTCACCATCCCCTCTACCTGTCTATTTTTCTTGAGACCACACCAAGCTAATTCCTTCATTATTTCCTCCAAGGTCATGCTTTTTTAGACCTCTTGTTGCTTTCCTTTGGACATTCTCAAATTTGTCTACATACATACATCTCAAATTACAGCCATATCTATGCCAAGGAACAAATAAATAGTATTTCTCCAAGTATCTCTCTGCAACACTACTTTCTATACACCCCACACAATGCTGCCTTTTTCATGACACAGCTTGGCGACTTAATTTTGTTCTCACCAACCTGAGATTTGTGATCAATCCTGTCAAAGTGCGGCACCTTGCATTTTCACCGTGGAAATTCATCCTGTGTGTTTTCCGGGCCATTTCACTGGTTTCCCAAGAGCACTTTGAATTCTAATGCACTCCTGCAATGTGCTTGCAGCTCCTCCCAGCAGTATCATCTGCTAATTTATCTAGCATATCTCCTTGCCCATCATCCAGATAGTGACAGTGTTGGGCAAAGAGGACCCCAGCATCCCACGTCATCCCGTACAAGACATCTTTTCACTTTGAGAGCAAACCTTTGCCAACTGCTCTGTGGGTACAGGTACCAGAACAGCTTGCAAACAGCCTCTAGACTATATTGCTTGCTTGTGGGATTGTGAGCCATGTGCAGCTGTCAAAACCTGATTAAGGCAAAGATAGCTGCTATCCACTGCTTCTCCCTTTGTTTCAAATGATCTATACTTGGTAGATCCAAGCTGGATGTTAACCTTTTCACCTTCCAGTTCCTCCCAAGAAGTTTGTTTGCATATTTGTGAAGAATTTTTCAGGTACTGCATTTAAGCTTATGGCTCTGTGATCCTCTGAGTCTACTTTCTCTGTTTTTTTATTGTCCCCTCCTCTCCCCTGACCTTTTCCAGACTCCTGGTAACCCAGCTGCTCCTCACAAGGCCTCAGTGATAACTGCTGACAAGCAGAGATATCCTTGTGTCAGACAAGGAAGCTCAGCCAATTGAAAATGCAAGCCTACCTAACTCCTCTCTGGCTTGTTCTTTCCCTGTTACAGTCTTTTGTCCTTGGAATTAATGACATTAACCACCTGATCACTGCTATAGGGATGATAGATGAAAAAAAAGCATTAAGCACTTTGACCTTCATCTGTAATGTTTCCCTCTCCACCAGTCTTTTCCTTACAAGAAATGCAGAGTGATTTCTTCTCCTTGATGCCTCTGCTCTTACGTGCTTGAGTTCTTTTAAACCCACCTTCATTAATCTCATGTACTGTTTATCTTCTACACTTCCTCTTGAGACTGAGATCAGTGAAGAGCTCATGATTTTGCTAAATTTGTATCTTTCTACAGCTGATTTGAGAAGCTGCCAGTTTGTTTTTTGTTTCATCTTTTCCTTAAAGTGCTCTCCATGAGACTTTGCCTATCAATCCTTTGCAGTTACTGAAGTTTGCCTCCTTGCATTTCATTTTTTTAATTCTCTTTCTGAAGAACATAAACTTTGTAGTTTCATGTTCACTTTCACAAAATTGCTTTTTACCTTTATATTCTCAACCCCTCCTTCTCTATTGTTAGGATCAAAACTAGAAGAAGAACTTACTGTTCCATCTTCCTTATCAAAATCTGTCTTTCAAGGAGTGGCTGAACAGTCTACATTTTGCTACATTGTTTCCCTTTTATATAGGTAAAACCCCTCATTATTCCCAAATGTTGCTTAGCGTGATTCTCTTAATAAAAGCTTATGAGTGTCTCGTTAATCTGATCTGCTCTAGAGGCCTCCCCTTCAACTGCAAGGCGGCGAGCCTTCTTCCTTTCTTCCTTCATCATTTTAAGAGACTGCCAGGGGTCTAAGTCACTCTACTGCATAGTGAATTTGGGAGCTGAGGGTATATAAAGCGATAGCTTCTCTCTTCCCTGTGCCTGTCTTTCCAGAACGATTTAAAAATGATACTAATATTCAGGTCTTTTTAGGTAATCAGCCTCTTCTTTGTTCTGGTGGTAGTACCATTTTCTAGATTATATATTTGGATTTCCTTCTCAGTTTCAAAATAATAATGTTATGCTTGGTCAACTGAAATGCAACCATCAGTTATCCAACAAAGGAAGGTTTGTGATGGAAACGCAACATTAGAACAGTAACCTCAGGCTACAACCACAGCCTCACTTAGTGCTTTGCAGACTTTTAGGGTCAGATCCTGAGACTTCCATCCCCAAACTAGGCTTCGTGTCCAGGGACAGTGCCCACAGATGTTCAGGTGCATAGCAGCAATCTGCCTGCATGAAGTAACCATGTGTTTTTCCAAGGAAGTGTCCCCAGAGAGAGTGGATGCTAAATCCCAGATGCTGAAGAGCACTGAGGGTTCACAGACACAACTTGCCAAAAGTGAAATGCTTAAACCAGCTCTTTCATGTGGAGGGTAGGGATGAGAAGCCCCACCACCAATGACTGCCTGTTAGAGGACTCAGGAGAGGAAGGGATGAATCCAGGGTGAAACACCCGCCTCTGCCTGCGCAGATTTGTGTCCCCATCACCCACCCAGTGAGCTGAATTTTCCAAAATGCTGAGCCAGAGGCATCCCATGCCTCCAGGGTGAGGCGGCAGCTAAATGGAGGATCCAGAGGTCAACATAATGTCTTAAAATTCCCCAAAATATCAGAGACAGAAGTCCCAGATCTCAACCCTCCCTCCTTAAGCAACGCAGCAGAGAGAGTTCAGCCTCTGCTCAAGTGATTTTCCTGTCACTCACCATGCTTTCTCCCATGCACAAAAATAAAACAATCTGCTCTTGTGGCATTCCCAAGCTGCAGTCTGAAGGCTATATTATTACGTATACACGTAGCTGCCATTAGCTGTAATAAAGTGTGCATTGTTCAGGGTGCAAACCGAGAGCTCTGCTGCCACCACCCATTACGGCGAGTAGTGCTTTCTGACTTCAGCGGCGGCGTCGATCACCAAGGCTTGCCAAAATTTGTACCCAGTGCTTCTATTTTTCAAAGCATGGAGCTGCCTAGTCCTGGGGAGATTTTGCAGACTTAGGTAGCAGAAAGGATGACAGAAGCTGTCTTCATCTGACGACAGTGTCCGGCTGGTCAGCGAGAATGATGTAGAAGTGCCAAAGGAAAGCACTATTTCTTTTTCAGAAAAGACATGTGGTACAGCTGCCTGCATAGCAAGGAGAGATCTGGCTGAGTAAGTGAGGCTGGATGAAACATCTGTTTTGTGTTTCCCAGGCTTTTGACAGCAAAACAGAGTTATTTTGGGGTTTTTACAAGTCTTGCAGTCATTTTAAACAATGTTTTTGCTAAGTTTTCCACTTTTTGCTAAATAAAATTGCTCTTGATATTAAGACATGACTTCAGAAAAAAAAGTAATAAATGTCTGCCATTACCTACATTTCCTCCACGTACTTTTCTTTTTTTTTTTTTTTTTTTGCTTTCCTAGCCCAGCTTTTAAATATCCATTTCAGAACTTTGTGAGAATTTCTGCTGGTGATACAAGGAGAAAGATTTCTTTCATGAACAAATGAATGGTTTCTCTTAGAAGAGAATTACATATGCTGCTGCCTTATTTTTTCCCTCCCCCTCTAACTCTTGGTTTCCAGATGTAGCGAAAGCTGGTTTGAGCAGAAGAACATATGTTTTCAGCATGAATTCTGTTGGCAGGGTACTGCACAGTACTGCAGAGTTGCTGCAAGCCATCCCTGACCAGCATACATGTATAATGTGCTCTAGAGATTATCTTGCTTCATTTTTATCCTACTTCCCCTCCCTTCAGCAAGTTTCACTTTAATACAACACTCCAGACTTTGTGCTCTGTTCCACGGCTGAACACCTGAGTGCTCCTATCAATAAAAATGTTACAAACTGAGCTCTCCCAGACCCAGGGAAAAAGCAGCTAACTTTAATCCATGCCTTCAGCATCCTGCTTCTTTGATCTGCATCTGAGGCATGTGGCCATTCATATTTGTTAATTAAAAAAAATAAATTATGTTGTCCAGTGCTCCAGTTTTAGGCTGAAAAAGTCATAACAAAGGAAGAACCTTACATGTGGTCCTCAGTGTTTATAGAGATCTTCCTCTCTGCATATTAAAAATTAATAGGATCCTTTATATTTATCTGGTGATATTTGGCTCCTGCCAACTTTGGACCAGCTTCTGGCTCACTTGCCCTTTTTGAATAGTCTCTTGCTCCAGGAGGAGTAGATTTATTTTGAGGTGAAGTACAATTCAGCAACAGCAAGTGTGCCAAAATCTAGTCCTGTAGTAGCATCAGAGGGAAACTGTACTATAAACATGTCTTATCTTAGCAAGCAATATATCAGAATGATAATGTTTCCATTAAATATATTTTCAATGACAGAAGGTTAGAATCACACTTTGTTCAGTCATAGATGCTTGGCTGAGTCATCTGCTAACTTGCTGCTTGCCTTACTCCTGTCATATATTATCCATGAATGAACACAGCGATTTCCATCCCTATTATTCTTTGGGTTCAATCATTTAGTGTGCTCTGCAAGGCAGCTATGAGGCCATCTTTCCATCATAACCTCTATTACTTCAGCTGCTAGTGAATTATCAAACCAGCAATCCATACAGCCCTTAGAGCTCATATTAATTATCAGAAACTGATTAGATATAAGCACGTTAATTGATTCCTTTCATATGCATGCTTTTAAATACAAACTCAGCCCAAGATAGGAACTTTTTTTGAGATTTGCTGCTATGTATATTATGCTAGGTTGCAGAACCAAAGGTGTTTAGTTAATGACTGTTATTTCATTCAGCTTAATTTGTCACATAATATAAATAACAGTAGACTGTATGTACATCTCAAGACAAAACTGTTACATCAGTTTCTCCAAAGTATTTTATATGTCTTGAATAGTTGTTCTGGGGAAACACAGCGTTACCTTTTTGAAACTGAAGGCTATACAGAAATTGTGTGTGTGTGCAGTTTATAAAAAGAGGAAGGAATGATATGGTGTGTAGCTAGCTATGGTGACAGACTTGGAATGACATAAGCTGTTACCATCTCTGATTTGAGATGTGAGCATGTGGATGCATTTCCTCTAGCGTAATGCAAAAACAAGACAGATGAGCTGAAAGATCTTCAGAAAACTATCCTGGAAGTCAAGGCTTCTTTTAGACCCGACTGCTGATTTACAGCAAGAACGTGATGTTTAGTTTCCCCAATTCTCCTGAAACTAAACAATATGAAAATGTTTGCAGATGACTCCAAGCCTGTTTCTGCCAGCAAGTGGCACTCATGGTTTGGCCCAGTAGGGGAGGTAAGCCAGTAAAGAAGGACATGAGTAGAACTTGAAGGCCCAGAATTTAAATTTGGTACCCAGAAAGTGTGGTGCTGGGCTGATAGCTGATCCTATAGGCACAGATATTCCACAGGGGCTTGGCATTCTGCATGTGGGTTATTTTCTGAATGTCATGTCAGAGCAGTTAGCTGCTTTGCTGACCCCTCAAACCAGTCAGGCGCTAGGGGAGAGGCAAGTAGGGAACTAAGCGTTATTGCAGCATGTTCACGTTCACCAACAAATTCATGCTGTAAAAAACACAGGAGACACTCTGGCTATACTTGAAAGATTACGGCACACTGGCTTTGCAGCCCTTTGCCTTTCTAGAATAGCCAAGGAGGTAGGACAGTCATCCATAACTTCATTTCCCTCCTTAGCCTGCGAAAGGACAAACCTAACACTGTCTCTCACAGAGAAAAGCACATAAGTATTAAGCTGTAGGGTGCTGAAGAAGAACCTTTCCAGCTCTTGTGCTGAAGCCATGCCACCATGCAGCGGAGAAGCCATGTTTCTGTGGGATGGATTAGTAAAGTACAAGAAGTGAGAATGCAGCCCGCTGCTTAGATCGTTCTCATGGAGTGGTCTGAAATTTTTAAGTGACTGTTCATTTGAGATGCTGAAATAGAGTTTCAAATAAGGATAAATAAAGATATATTTTTAAAAATGTGTAAACTCTGAAACAAAGCCAGTAAATCCTATTTACAAAAAGGATATAGACTGAAAGTGAATTAATAGATATCTACACAACCAATCTGGAGAGAGCCACCACACCCCCAAGAACTGGCTGAGGCTGCTCCTCTGCTTAACGCAGGGAATAGGCTTGTGCAGAGCCTGTAACAGCTCCACAGACCAAACTTTGAAGGCTGGAAATAGTTCCTAGCAAAGTTAATCATGCTAAAATACACCAGCTGCTTTACTTGTACACAACGGGCAGTCACATAAGCTACACTCTGGTGCTGGTAAGGTTGTCTCCAGGCCCCTGGGGGCTCAGCAGGCTGTGGAGGGCATGGGGCAACGTGCCACTTGCTCTGGAAGGAGGGCATTCAGCCTTCCCATGCAGACCTGCATGGCTTAGGGAAACTGGGAACTCACTTTTAAAGCTCAAAACCTCATACAAAGCCAGATAATGGATAGCCAAGGTGATCTCAAAGCAGCTGAATTATTGTGTGAGATGTTTAGAGATTTTTCCCTCCAAAAAAAAAGAAGGAGAAAATGAGGCTCCACTGCCCAAAGACTATGTGGAAACTTTCTCTTTGAGGCTTCCACAGATGTTAGAGTAGCCCTGCGGAAGGCCTGAGACTGAAACCTAAACCTAAGGGGGCAGATTTGGGACCTCGTAGATGGAAGAGAACTGTAAGATTATTCCTGGGGAAAAAAAATTGCCTTTATACCTCCATCCTTCTGTCCATGCACAGAGGATGGTCCATTGGAGTAAGAAAACAAAGCAGCTGTAGTTAACCCCACAGAGAGGAAAAACATGACTAGTGCTGCATCCACATCCTAAATTACTGGGTACCCACTTATGGCTGGGCCAGTCCTTGGGTGCACGCACCTTTTGAACTTGCATCCTCAAACTGCAGCAAGATACCACATCTGCTAGTATCACCTCGGGCTGTCCATCCTGTTGAAGGCAAATAAGGATCTGACACCTCGCAGAATGCTTCAAAACGTGAACAAAAACTTTTTTGGCTTCTCTGAAGTGCCAGGACTTGATCTGGTACAGCATGAAAATAGGCACCACAGAAGCCAATGGAGCAGACAGGCGTTTGTGTAATTCACAGAATCAGGAGCTGGAATTGGCCCCAGAACAATGAATGGACTCAGGGTCTAATATTTGCTTATAAATTCTGTTTAAAAAATTCTCAAATCAACCAAAATGTATTTCTTCACCTATCCCAAGTCCTGAGGTCATTTGGCTGCAAGAAGAACTGAGATATTGTTATGACACAAGCTTGGATGAGAGTCACAGCCTTGTAAATTCTTCTACTGTGAACGTGACAAAGAAACACTACACTTGCTTCTTGATAGTTTATTTTCTTATGTGAAATAGCTTATACACAAATAGGCACTGAATTGTATCTATCAGAGGAAAAATAAAATGTGATTGGGTCATTTGGTGCTGCTGTTTGTCTCCAGACCCAGTTGTGACATCTGGGGAGACAGCAGGCAGTGACGGCGATCTCCTGATGTGACCAAGATTGTTGTCGTTGCAATGTCAAAAGATGCAGCACACAATGGCCCTCTCATTTAGCAATTAACTTTTTATGCAGAGTAAAACAGTATCCTGTGATGGTGTGCCACACAGTTCTCGAAATCAGCCAGACAGCATAATTAGGAACATCTCAGTCTGGACCAGCTATTCATGTTTGCTGTGTTGTCAGGTCTTCTTTTTAGCCAACAGTAGCAATTTCCACTTTTTGTAAAATGATTAGGAGTCTGCTGAGTAATCACCTGAAAAAACACTAGAACTAGGAGAAAGTGGTAATTCTCACTGTCATAGTGGTTGCAGCCCCTGATATCTGGTCAGATATTGTTTCAAACTGAATAACCTACAGGTGTATTCCACCAAGTAATATGTTTTCATGGTCAGTTTTTGAGGTCAAAGAATACCATAGGGAATGGTTCAATGATGGGAGAAGATGGGCCATGAAAATGCACGTAATAGCCTACCTCACAACATAGCCGTGAAAAAATTAGGATGGGAAATTAGGGGTTGCTTTGAGCCATAAAGGGACTTTCCTTCTTAAATAGCTTGAGAGAGGGGCTGCCACAGCCCAGTGAAACAGGGCAGGATGCTGTGATGCAAGTGTCCATAACAGCAGGGGACAACTTGGGACTTAGGAGCTCTCTTCCACACTTCTTTCTGTGTTTGCATATTTAAGGGAATGTTCTCCATCTCTCATTTTTACCTGTTTGGACTTGCAAGCAGGATACTAACTTTGCTAAACTCATGTCTTTACTGAATGGAGAGATAGAGAGAATGTAAGATCTTGTCATTGGGAAAAAGGTAGAAAAAGACCAAGAATTTATGGAGTCAATTGTTTTCTTGATCAAGCCAGTTGGATATAATAGATTTTTAGGCAAGCTTCAGCAGTTCATAGAGCAAAACTATTCAAAGAAATAGGTTTACCTATGTCACAGAAAACTTCTATAACAGTTTTCATTGGATTAGGGTCAAGAGGAACATCCCAGAAATAGTTCATGATGATAATTCTGGACTTCCTATGGGAAGTAGTTAGCAGTGAAAATTTGGTATTATGCAAGTTTTCCATTTGCATGAGAAACTATTCCTTGATGTCTCTGCACACAAATTATTTTATTTGTGTTACAAAGGACCCCAACCAAGATAAGCGCCCCAGTGTTTCAAGATCACAATGAATTAATCATAAGCAATTGTCTCAGAGAAGCTACAATAACCTGAGCTGCAGTAACCTACTGCACACCTGAAACTGTTGTTCCGAGATTCACAGGCATAACCCTAACAATGGAAGCCTGAAAGAGGGGGTGCTCCAGCCTCCAAGCCAACATGGGCCAGCAGTTTTAACCCTAATTCCGTAGCTATGAGAATGTGTAAGATGGCATAGGAGGACTGGAGGAAATTTTTCTTTTGCAGAATTCATTCTCTCATTAAAGGTGGAACTACTGTATAGGTAAAGATGTAAACACAAATGTCAAGACTGAGCAGCCAATGCCCAGTGAGTTGTTGCCAAAAGAAAAAGTACTTTCAGCTTGTACTGTTTTATTCTTGTAATGACCTATTCTAATTACTTTTTAGCTCAATGCACTAGGAGCCATTTGCTAACTGGAATTTTAAATATTAATGCAAGAGTGTTTAAGATGTGTCCATTAAGGCTGGTAAAGTTGTGTTTGATTAACGGGCTTTTCATAAATGTACTGACACAAACTCTTTTTTTTTTTTTTTTTTTTTTAATTAATTCAGCCTGCAAATGAACATCATCCATTTTGCTATCATATTTTATCAGTCTGTAAAGTGCATTCTCACTTCAATTTTCAGCCCTGAATGCAGAACACTTTGTGAAAAATGACAGAATTTTAATGAGAAAGTGAACAACATGCCATCAACACCCTTTCGCCAGTAAAAATGGAAAAACATCAAGCTTTAAATCATGTTCCCTCCACACCTTTGGACATCTGTGATTCTGTCTGAGTCCTCAAAATCTGCTATATCTATCACCAGGTGCAGCCTTTAAACACTGAGGAGCTTTCTGCTTCATTGGTTGGCATGGCAACAGTTGTCAAATCATCCCTTGATAATGCTCTTTAATTGATTGTATAAATTATTTCTGAGATATGTGATTGCAAAATGATGTACTGAAGCTCTTAAGTGAACTGATCAGAGTATGTGCATTTAAAAATGCACTGCATTCACTGACCCTAGCCAAGAACCTGACCCTCTTACAAGCCTGAAATTCTTTAGATGAAGCATAAACATTAAGCATTAAGGAAAAGTTCAAAATGATGGCAAAGGTATATTCTACTCCAAGTGCATGTTAATAGTTATACCAGGAAAGGTGACTTCTAAAAACATCAGCAGCAATAAAGCTATTGTTAATACTTTTCCTTCTGCCCAGAGAGCTAGACGGTCAGGGAACGCAGAGATGCTTTCTTATCCATTATACTCTGAACCATTTTAGATCACTAACTGGTGTAAACTCTGAGGCTAATACTCCTCTTGTCAAAAGCAGACGTTTGCACTTGAATTGTCTGTATTTGCGCTGGTTGTCTAAACTCACTTTTACGGCCAGCAGAGATAAACATGCATTTCTAAAACAGATTAGTAAATGTCTAAAGAAAATCAGATTTCCTGTACTCAAAAGGCTCACTTTCCTTCCATTGACTACAAAGAGCTCTTGGTGGGACTAACTCAGATGGAGATACCTACATTCCAGAAATGTGAAGTTAACCAAGTTGACTAATTTTTCTTTTGCTGTCTTTCCCACCCTGTTTTTTTTCAACATGAGACTAAAACTTGTTGCATGATTTATGTGCAACTGATAAACTCTTTTAAGCCCATGCTTAAAATTAATTCTTCTTTCAAATTTTGTTTCCATTATAGTAAACCATCTGAATATTGAGATAAATTTCCTGCCTGAACAAAAAGAAAGAGATGCCTAGATCAACAGGTACCCACATATCTAAGATAAACATTTAGTTTCCCTAGTGCTTACAAAGAATTTTGAAATTATTAATCTGGTTTTGTCTGTAAATTTCAATGTCAAAAATACTAATAATGATTAGACTGTTGTATCAGCGAACTGCAATTTGGCCTTAGCATGTTGAACAAGCTTTAAATCCTAACTAGCATTTCAACACATGGATGAGCACAGATACCCCTCCATCTCCATGAAGCAGGGAAGACGGTGTCTGTTGGTAAGAAAAGGGTCATTTAAAAAAACCTACATTCATAATAGAGAATTTAAATGTCTTGGGTTTAGATTTAAAGAGAAGGAGAAGGACTTATCTCAGCTGTAAAGTACAAATATTTCACTGACCCTCAAACAGTAATTTGACCTCTTTGTGAAAGACACCCTCCATCTCCATGAAGCAGGGAAGACGGTGTCTGTTGGTAAGAAAAGGGTCATTTAAGAAAACCTACATTCATAATAGAGAATTTAAATGTCTTGGGTTTAGATTTAAAGAGTCTTTTTTAGGCAATGCAAAACTGCACACCCACCGATGCAGAAAAGGCCATGCAGAAGAGAGGTGTTTGTGAAGATAAATGGCGCATGTCTGTTGTATATTTATCTTTCCAAATTGTAGGTCACAAGACAAGCAGTGTCCCACTGCATCATCGTGGAACTGGGCTCTCCCCATACCCATAATCCTTTCATAGCCTTTGTTCATCATAAAATCATAGAAGAGCCTCAGTTGGAAGGAGCCTTAAAGATCGCCTAGCTCCCAACCCCCCTGCCATGGGCAGGGACACCTTCCACCAGACCAGGCTGCTCAAAGCCCCATCCAGCCTGGCCTGGAGCACTTCCAGGGATGGGGCATCCACAGCTGCTCTGGGCAACCCCTGCCAGGGGCTCACCGCCCTCACAGTCAAGAATTTCTTCCTAAATATCGAATCTAAATCTACCCTCTTTCAGTTTAAAACCATTACCCCTCATCTCTATGTTTTAAGTTTGGCATGAAGAGATTAAATGTATACATAGATACACATACATATTTCTCTTCATGCCAGTAACTGGAAAATACCAGAGAATGGCTGATTCATCTGCTATCTAAAAATACAAGATATTTTGTACTAAATGGGTGTATTCACAGCCATCTAGTCTCCCCAGCATACTCCATTAATTTATTGTTGCTGTTACACTGAAGTTTCTGCTTCCTCTTGGTGGGAGAGGTTATCCTGACTTTAAAGAAAAAGAGGGTAGAAGACACTAAAGAGTAAATGGTGGCTCCACTATCAAACGTGTCTCCTTCCACAGGAAAGATACCCACCCCAGAGGATGCAGTGCCTGGTCAGCAACTCTGGAGGGGTCAGGCTGCTGTCAGGTTGTGCTTTATTGAGCTCACCAACCCTCTTTGAGACGTGCGCAAGTGGCAAATGATGGCTAACCCCTGGTCTGAGGAAGATGCAGGCAGGGCTGCTGGGGCAGCCAGGCTGGTGGCCATGCCTGTGGTCTCCAAGGCCCTCTAGAAGTGGGGCTGAGCCCCCTGTCCCCCGCGGCACACCAGGAGCTGCTCAGCTAGGACAGGGACCTGCCAAATGTGTTTGCCCTGTGCATTAACTCTACTGTGCACGGGAAGATTTTCAGTGAGAAGAACTTGTTGATCCCAGCTTCCCGTCTCCAGCTGGGTCCCAGTCACCTGGGTCCAAAGCTAGTGAGATGATCTGGTGTAAGAACACCTCCAGTGTCACACAGACCTACGCAGAAGGGCTTTAGATGACAGTCTGGGTGCATCCATGTGCAGAGCTCAGGACCGGCAATGTCCCATGCTCCTCGCACAGCTTGATGCCACACTTGCTAGCTGACAGTGATCTTGCATTTATCTAATCTATGCCTGTTTGGTGCCTGCACTGTAGGTGCTTTCTGAAAGGCAAAGATAAATGGAGGATTTTCACTTCTGTTAAATTATCTGTGCAGTAATTGATATATTGCTCCCATTTCTGAAAGCTGAAAGTTTTTCTAGCACATAAAAATAAATAATGAAAGTATAGATTAATCATAAAATGAAAAAAGTAGTATTTATCTTTATGTATCTAGAGGATAAAATATATCCAGATTATAATCTGGATGAAAAGAACTGGGTAAATGGATAAGGCAAGTATGCCTACTAAGTGAGATACATATGGCTGGCATGGGTTGAATTTATCCTCTTCAGCCTCAGACTGAAGACCTTCAGGAACTGGGTTGCGTTTCTTGCTTTTTCTGCCTTTTTAAATTCAGGGGTTTTTTCTTAGCTATTGTCAGAAATAGTCTAAATTAATGAAAACTCACATATTTTTCACCATCTAACCAGAGAACAGATAAATACATATGCCAAGCCTCGTTAGCAAAAACTGTGACTGTTTTCCCTCCCCTTATATCCTGCCATACCTCGCTGGCTGATGATCAACAACTGCTGCCGCTTAATGAGCCTGAATCTTCAGCACTGCCCCCTCAGATACGCCTGGTGTCGCAACACCTTTGAAAACTTAAAAAACCAAACAAACTGGTTCCTTTATACCCAAGGAAAAGGATTTTCTAGAAAGAAGGGTTTGTCCTGGATGAAGGACCTCCTCAGTCTGAGTGCTTCTGCTGAACTCAGTGCAGGAATATTTCATGGCTGAGAGAGAAAGACATTGCAAAGGTGGGAAATCCCCACTGGGGCTTGCAACTGAAAGCCAAACATCCTAAACTCCATCTGGCAGCAGCGGGCAGGCTCTGAAGATGCTGGGAGCCCAGGTAACATGTGCCTGCAACAAGTGACCCACTTAGGTGGCAGCCCGCTGTGTTGGCACTTGCCACGGTGCCGCAGGGGTATGTGATGGATAGCCTCGCGTGGGGCTGCCGGAGTGCCCGGCCATCTCCCCACAGCAGCTGGGGCTGGCTCTCCTCATGGCCCACGTCCTCCTGGCATCTGAATCGGTTGCCCTCCATATAGCGATACAGCAATAGAAAGAAATGAGATTAATTTAAATCAAATGAGATTGTTAGGAATTAGAGCTGGGGTTTTTTTCACCTCTCATGTCTGTTAAACCTGGAGCTGATTGATGAAGGCAGTATTGCACCTCCAGCGCTGGAAATCTTCCAGGGTGGGTTAGAAAAGGTGGGTACCACTGCAGCATTACTGATCCTGCCTCTCCAGGTCTCCTTGGCCTCTGGCTGTAGCAAGCGTAGGTCCTTTCCAGTTTTAGCCAGTATCTGTGCAGATCCTTGAAGCACGTATATATACAAACATACATACTTACGTACTTACATACACACGTGCTCTTCAGCTGAGAAACTGCAGGTCTCTTAATATAAGGAGGGATTTAACACAAAAAAGTCTCTGAAGGCTGAAACAAGCTGGAAGCAAATGTTAGGGAGGTCTACCTCCTCCGTGTGGGTCCCTTAAAGATTTCTGGTTATTCTGAAATGGTATTTCCACTCCAGCATTTTGCCTTGCTTGGAGGCAGCTGTGAAATAGCAGCAGCAGCAGCTGATTAATGCCAGGTGTACATTCAAATCCACGCATCTGTATTTGTTGCTGCAAACTTAAGTAAACAATGACCAAATGTGGCTTTTCTAAGTGCAGTTTGAACTGTGTGTGCATACAGAAACTTAATCACTGTCAGCTGCTATGTTGCAGGCTCGGAGGGCCTTAACCACAGAGGAAAGCTCAAAGGAAAGTTCAAAAGGTATTAACCACTTGACACGTCTTGTGTTTTGGGAGGTATTTTTTGGATGACCAGAGAGTGATAACGATTTTTATTCTGGAGCTTGCTTTTCCTGTATGTAGAAGAAGATAGAGGATTTTTTTTTTCCTTCCCAGTTTATCTTGGTTTATTGATTTTATGGCCCATACCACCAGATGAACAAAGCACAGGAGGGGCTGATTCACTTAAAGCTTGTCCTTTGTGTGCAGTGAACAGGCAACATCAGGGAAATTCCTCTTAGCAGTTAAGATAAATTCACCTTTCATTGTCCCTGTGACTGGGGCATTCCTGGTGAGTTGTTTTAATAGCTTGCTTTGATTGAGGAAAAAACAGGGAAACACACAAAGTTATTTTTGGAAGACCAGGACCCAACATTGTACAATCTGTGACAAAGATGGTGAGGAAAGCCTGTCCTAACTGAAGTCAGCGCTGAGACCCCTAGGGATTTCAACAGGATCAGAATTTTATCCAGTATTTTGTGTGAACGAGGCATCCATCTTATCTTCAGATGTTCAGACAATAGTAATAATAATAAATAAAAAACATCATCCATCTCAAAACTGCCAGGCTGGATATAAAAGTTCTTATCAAGTAAAAAAAAAAAGCTATTTTTGATGCCTGAGCAAGAAAAGATGAGCGAAAGGACTAACTGAGCACATTGTGAACAAACGCTTGTGAGAGGGAATGAGGAGGGAGGGAGTGGAAGTTACTTCTGAAGCTGTGTTGGTGGAGTATGCAGACTTGGCAAAACAATTCACATATGTATGTCATCAGTAACTTGAAGTCTCTGTGTAACATGAAGTTAGAGCAGATGCTGACTTGAAATCTCATTTGTAGCAGGGTTAAATCATGTGTGGGTAATTATTAAATATTAAAAGCACAAGTCAAAAAGATTACCCAAAGAAGGAAAAAATGGAATATTTCATAAAACTTCTTGATGAGGAGGTGCTGATGAATGAAGACAGGCATAGGGATGGATTTAAGCGCCAGACTGAAACATTATCAATTTTGCATGCCAGGTGTTTGATAAAGGCTACAGAATTCCCACTGTATAGCCCTTGTCTTAGGTACAGCCCTTTCCTGTCCTTAGGCTCCATCTTTTCAATCCCTTACGGGGAAGGTACAGTATGAAAGTAGCACCTGGACTGGCAAAGTCTTGCTCCTGTTTAATCTCATTTGTCTGTCACGACTTAGTGGACAGGAAGGAAAAAACTCTTGACACTTCTGTCACATTGACCCCAGTGATAAACCGTAAACCCAGCTTCATAAAAATCAAGCCAGATCTTAGACTATGATTTCAGCTATAAGGAGGGAGGTGGCACTGGAAGAAGTATGGCGTTTCTAGACACTGGCAAAAGTCTTAATGGGGAAAGGTGTGAGACTGTCCAGCCCTCCACTGTAACTGGGTGAATGAGGATTAAGACCACTTGCTTCCCCCATGATGTTTTCTGCCTTTCAGGAGTGAGTTTTTATGCGAAGTCCAGAAAGATGGATGATAAGGACATCAAAGGTCCTCTTAGGACAAGAGGAAACAGGGTCAAATTGTGCCAGGGGTGGGTTAGATTGGATATTAGGAAAACTGTTGTCACAGAAAAGGTGGTCAAGCATTGTAACAGGGTGCCCAGGGATGTGGTGGAATGGTGGATGGTGATGCCTGGAAGTATTTGATAAAGACATAGGTGCGTTGCTCAGGGACATGGTTTAGTGGTGGACTTGGCAGTCCTGGGTTAACAGTGGGACTTGATGATCTTAAAGGTCTTAAGAGCGGAAAGAATCCAGCTGTAAACCGCTGAACACTCTTCATTTATCAGGCCCACCCCTCTAATTCTTGTGGGAGTTCCAAAGTTCCTATTAAAAAGTCTCAATATACCTGTAACTTGCCAATAACAGAATCTTTTTATTCAGTCTTGGCTTTTTGATTATATCTTCTTGAAATCTAAAGAGAAAGCTGTGTTTGAGCATGGATCATAAGTTCATAAAGAACTTAATAAAGAAGTTCATAAATTATGGATATTCTATTTTTTAATAAATGGGTTTTGGGATTTAATTTCATTTGTTCAATTACAAGGGGGTTTGAATGTTCAGAGTTATCCAAGTACAGTATTGGACACCTGAATAAATTTCTGCTTGCAGAAGAGCAAATACAGTGGTATCAGCCAGCCAGTGATAGTTGCAATGTTTATCAGATATTGGGATTTTATTGTGGCAGCTACTGTGTTTCACAATTTTGCAGGCTGGTATTCTCCTAATAGTACAGTTAAGTTTGATTTGAGAACAACAGCAGCTTAAAACATCAAAGCTACAGGAGAATATTCTTCAACATAAGCTCTGCTCTAGCTCTTCATGTCAACTCTCCTAATAAAAATCACTGAAAGTAATAATAAAAATCGAAGAGAAGGGCAATTCTAGAATAAAAATGTCCTGACTTCAGAGGGGCTCAAGCACGGAGGTTGGAAGAGGGTGGCGGGATGGTGGTGGTGTATGTTTATTTTGCCACAGAGACACCAAGAGCTCAACTGACCAGGTGTGAAGGCTACCACTTCCATTGATGTCCAAGTTGCTCCTGGCTGCTGGCCCCAGCACCTGGATCCATTTGCAGCTGCACAATCTTCTTGGCCAAATTCTTGATAAGACAAAGGTCACATTGTGCTCTGTGCTGTAAACACATAGAGGCTGCTGCAGCTGCAGGAATGGAAATGGGAGCAGAAGCCAGCCAAAGTTGTTGCTATAAAATTGCAAATGGGCACTTGGAAAATAAATTCCCATCAGAAGTTTTCATGAATGTTTTACTTCAGCTGATAGGCTGCCCAATCTGAGAATATAACCCCAGGCTTACATCTTTTCTTGCTATTAGTTGTATATTAGTGTAACTCCCTTAACTCAGCTGCATTATTTGCAAACTGCTTCAGAGAGAGACAACATCTTTATTTATTTGGTACATTTGAGTGTAGCCACCCTTCAGCTCAGCCTGTCCGAGCAGTGCCAGAGGAGGAGACTGGACCTCCTCCTAAACTGGGCAAGCTGTCTCACTGCCTGAGCCACAATTCACTGCCATGCTGTGTTATACCAGCGTAGAGAAAAAAAAGACCAAGTTTCAGAGTAAAGATTCACTAGCTAGCATAACATTTAAAATAATACTCTCTGTTAAGAGTTCTTTATAGAAACTGGCTAGATAGTACAATCTTTTGACCGAGCTAGAAAAAAAATGCATTAAGAATAGACAAATATTTGTAAATATTCAAAGTAGAGAGAAAATTTCACCCTGGAAGCTCATATACCGTCATGAGTTACATTCTTTCAGAAGCCCACAGGTGCAGTGTTATATCTGAGAGTGGAGGAGTGTTTATTCACTTTGCTTCTAATCTTTGGTAAGAATGAGATCATCCCCATCACTCCCCTTACCAAAATCATAATCCAGTATATTTGCCTATTGGAAAATTATTCAGGTCTTTTGCTCCCCTCAATCTTTTTGCTAGGATTATCATTTTACCATGTTTATTGCTTATTTAGTTTCAAGGAGCTGGGGTGGGAGCTACAGATAGGTTGCATAATTTTCATTTACAATTGCGCCATTCAGCACCATGAGTTGTCATACATCTTTTATTATCTAGAGAGACTAATGCAAGGGACCACCCTTAAGTCACTTCACATCTTACAAGACCACCCTAAGGTTGCCCAATACATATTAAATATGATTCTGGTTTGCCTTTATTAGAAGTATGCTTTCATTAAGGTTTTTCTCAGGTCCTTGAATAGTTCCTCAAGACTGGCTTCATTGTAAAGACTGCTCAAGAATGGAAAAAAAGAGTTCACAGCTGCATTCCCTTTTGGTACATTATATCAGCAACATCTACAGGTGGAGCAGAATTATGAATTTATTGCTGATGAAAGATCCTAATGTCGGTTTTCACCATTCTTTGTGTTTTCCATTTTACAGAAATACATAAAATTATGTTTGAATCCATACATTCTACTATTCCAATGGGAGATGATTGATAGTCGTAGATTTTGGGCATGATATTGTTTTAAGTGCAGCTTTTTATTTTCTTTATTTGTTGGATATGGGTTTAATAACAGGGTGGGAGGATGAGGAAACTCCTAATGTGCAAACAAATAATATTATTCAGCTGGCCTACTTGATATCAAATGCGAAACTTCTATGTTAAAATGGTAATGCTTGGTGTCTGTGAAGATTCAAAAACTACAGCTGGGTCTGAAATGTTCCCCATTGCATGTTTATGATGAATTATTCTTTGTTTCCACACAGTCCTCTTTTAAATGTTCATCATACATGCAAATGCATAATGCATTTCTCCTTATTCAGCCCAACACAGATTCTGTGATCCCCTGTGAACAATCAGCCTGGGGAAGGCTTTGCTGTCTTAACTCATCGCATACACTGTAGCTTTGTGTCTGTTTATTGTGCTCATTGTCCACACTCAGCAGAGAATTGAAATGCAGGGTTTTTCAGTCCTTACTTCTGAAGCACTAGATCCAAAGGTTCCCCAAGTAATCAAAAAAACCCCAAACCATCCCCTAGCATGTGAATAGTCTCGCAATCTCTAAATAACACTTGCTGTGCAAGTAAAGAGCAATAACAAGTTCTGTGAAATGGAGCAGGGGTTTGCCTTGCACACTCGCACACTGGCACACACGGGCCATATCTGTTTGATGCATCCTCCTCCTTCCTTTTGCACAGCGTCATTTTTAAGAATGCATAATTGGTTTTCACTGTTGTACTTTAAACCTGCAAGTCGTTCAATTAAGTGTAATCACAGTATTCTGCCCATGTTTATTCCTATACATGACAATGTGACAACATGATTACAAAGGGGTGAGGACGAGAATGGTAATGTGGCCTTTACATGTTTATGAAATGAATTGCTGTCATGTCGTGTGGGTAGGATTTCGTTTGCAGTAGCCTGGGCAGATTTACACCTAGGAGCCTGTTAAGGAGAAGGTTTAACACCAGATTTGAGTGTGGCACAACCCCTTTGCTATCAGATGAGGAAAGTAACCTCATGCACCGGAGGTGGCTATGTAAACACCCAGCTTAGCTGTGGGCTCGCGGACACCGAGGCTCAGGAGAAGTTGCTGTTCACTAACAATGTTTGTGCCAGCCAATTGTGATTACTCTCCCTCTTTAATTACTTTTCAACTGTGGTGGAACCCACGATACTATCACCCCCTACTCCTCTGATTCAGGCAGCCGACATAGGCAGTGTATATCAGGATCTGGAAAACATTCAGAAAGGTGACTAAAGAATGCAGCATGAAAGTACATTTTTTGAAAATTTGATATGGTCTTTGTTGGACATTTCCTCTCCTTATCTGCTTGTATTTTCACTTTCAAGTTGATAACACCCAGGCTGAGTTGAAACACGGTGATATTTCTGCCATTCTCTTCTGAGTTCATTGTGACTTTTTTATCATCAGCAGAAATAGAGGGAGACTGAATTAAACAGGAGCTGCAGAACTTGGAGCTTGCGATAACAATACAAATGGATTTTCTCTAACAGAGAAAAACAGCTGTCTCCATTATTTGAATGCTTCACCTTTCTCCATTCCATTAATTGGGTCTTTGATCACAAGCTGAGGTGGAGAGGCCCTGATAAGGAATAAGTTATTAGTAAAGTAGCCTAAAGGAATGAATTGGGCCTAGCACTTGCTGCAGAAGATGAGATAAACCCATAATGCCTGTGTATGTGAGTGGTAGAGAGTGATAGGGCCCTCAGACTGCCCTGAACTGCTTGCAGGAAGACTAATACTCTAGTGCTATGATAGCTAATGCAGGATATAAATTTAGCTCCCGGGAATGGAATAGGATAAAAATTCCATAAAGAGTTTTCTGTAAATGGCTTACACTTTTATATCAAACTGTGTCAGAGTATTCACGAAAAAAAAAACATTTTCTTGATCTCACTATATGTTGAACACAACTGGAGGCTTTCAGTATAAGAAGGGGGAAAAATTACTGTTACATTTTTTCACCAAGACATTAATAAGAGCACCCTTTGAAGTGCGGTAAAGCTAAATTGGAGGAATTAAATTTGATTGAATCTAAGCCTGTTTATTTTTCATTTCTGCAGAGCAGGCGTTGAGTGATTTGTAATACTTCATTGGAAATCTTCAGGAACTTGCTATCATGTAATCCATTTTTTGCTGAAGAATACGACCGCAGGGGACAAGGCCATATTGGTTTGTTGTTAATGTACTGGAAAGAGGTACTATGGAGAAAACAGTTAATATTAAATTACGAACACAAGGTTATCTTTCTGCTGCACATGCTCCACTGCCCTAGGCAGGGGTAATCTGTTAATAGCATTCAGCCAAAATGACACCATTAAGGAACTGAAGCTACACATCTTTTGCAAGCTGAATGATGTATAAAGCTGGTTTTCTATCATCCTAGATGCAATAAATTATCCATGCTGCTAAAAATTGATACAAGACAGAAGTTTGATAGAACTGAGACCTCAACACAAATGGAAGTGCTGCTTGTCAGGAAAGGACACAGAGATGTGAGTGCTGCAGGCCTACCTTTTATTTGTGTCTCTCTTTCCCCCTTTCTGATTTTTCATGTTTTAAGTGCCAATCTGGCACGTTGCCTACAGTGGCATGTAAATGGTGGGAGACCAAACAGCGAAAGAGAAAGGCAGGAAATGCATAGCGCATAAAGCAGTGTAGGTGAAGAACCACGAAAGATGTGCGTCTCTGGTCTACCTTGAATGAATCACTGCTTTTTAGTATCTGTTCTTCATTACAGATGTCTCTATGAAAAAAAGCAAAGACTATGTTAAACAACTTCTACTTAAGAGTAGCTACCTAAGAGCACTGGTTGAGATTTGTTCAGCACTGTCCAATGATGCATGAGGTCTGAATTCCTCCCCCTGAAACTGTTCCATGTTGTGATGGCATAATGAAAGCTTTTATTACGGCAGAGAAGAGAAAAGCAAAAAACGGTGTTAGGAGCCCTCTTAACAATAGGAACTTACAGGACAGTTTTCCCTTTTTTATATTAATTTCTTTGACTGTATGGATTCACTATTGGTTCAGAGTCTGTCCATAAGGACCTGGAGTTAGATCTGTGAAGGTCACAGTGCTCACATCATACTTAATCCCCTAAATAGGATAAAAATGTGGTCCTCAAACCCTTCACCCAGCTTCTGCTCATTGCTGGGAAGATTAGAGACTCTACAAAGTCTCTGGTTTGTCATTGAATTTGTCTGAAGGTGCCCCAAGAGAAGTTAGAGCTCTTGACCCTCGAGTACTGAGTAGCCATGCAGGTCCCTCCCTGTTCTGCCTCTATTAGATTTAGAAATGAGTCATCCTCGAGGCATGCTCAGCAGATCTGACTCTCAACTACCTCGGTGGAAGGGGTATGTATTCCTTTTATTCCCATTTGTTCAAGGCTTCAGCAGAGAGCCCAGAGGAGCATGGTTGGCCCCAGCATGGGCATCACTGATGATATTCAGTGGTGGATGGCAACACACACCATCCCTCTATTGTAGCTATTCAGCTTTGCAGGGAGTAAAGAAAAAAGCTCAGTGGGCTGGGAAAAAAATGGAGGGAAGAGGTATGATATTTCTAGGTCTGTTAGTTAGGCACTTGTGTGAAAGGGAAAAGGACAGAGAAACCAGGGTTTCACTCCCTGTGCCAAAAATGAATGGTTTATCTTTTTTGTCCTTCCTCTTCCACCCGTCTTTGGTAAAATCACATACAGATAATGTTGGTTAACATTTGAGGGCATCATGGCTGGGATGAGGACAGTGGGACCTGTACAATGAGGGGAGGAAGGGATCTTGGTCTGTATGCTTTAGGAGGTACATATGTTCTTGAAGAAACCTCTGTATTCTTTTTCTCCACTCAGCTATGATACCTGGCTTCCCCCAAGTAGCGTAACCTGTTCAAAGCTGTAGTGTCTGTCGTATGGCAGTTTCTGCTAAACCAGAAAGTAGCGGTGAGATAATGTGATGCAGTCCCCAGACAAGCTGTCTTCATTCTGCTGTCCTGAAGGTACCGAAGAGTCCTGGGAATCCACCCCTAGTATTAGGATCTGTTGGCCATAAATGTATATTTTTTTCAATTTTAGTAGAGCTTTTAAAGTAGAGGGTTTTTTTTAAGTAAAGTCTCCATGAATGGCAAGCCAAAGGCAGCAAGGTTAAGCTTTTGTCAGTCCAATTTTTGCATCGTTCAAGGGCACCTACATCCCAGTACAGCATAGAAAAGAGGACCTACACAAGCTTAAATAAGTTTTCTGTGGTTTCAGAGCAGGGCAATATGACTGCATAGAAAATACAGCCTTCTGAGTTCCTGTTACCCCCTGTTCACTACATTTGTGGCAAGATCCCTCACAGAGGGATAGGGTATCTTGCAGGTACGCCAGCAACCTATCTCAGTTAGTTTAGGTATCGCTCCACACAGGATCAATTTGTGTATACAAATTTTCTATTGTTCCATTGCTTGTATTTTTAAAAGAAGTCACAGAAGTCTTTCTATCAGTCCCCACTCATCATCAAATTACCCCATGCTCAACCATATCCAAGTAGCATGAAATGCACTGGCAGGGTTGCAATAGCCACAACAAGGAAAGAAAGTGATTAAAGCACTTAGTAACAGATGGGAAGGATGAGTATTTTTAAAGGCAGCATGAAGACTCTCAGATAATTATTTGATGCATACTGTTACTTGAAAGATTGAGAGCAGAATTATTATGGTATATTAAATCAAGATACAACAAAGAGAAAGGGAAGGCCAGATGACTTTGAAAAAGCAAAAAATATTTGTAAGGGAACAATCTAAATGAACCTCCCAGAACTCATTAACAGGCCTAGATTCTGAATGATGAGATAAATTAAGCTCCTGTGTTCAATGTGGGAACACAGCTTTTGTATACCCATTCAGATTGTTAGTTACATAGTATTTATTTATTGAAGTTATATAGGGAATTTATTTTAACCACAGAAAGCAAATTTTGCAGTCTGTTGTTTTTTGTGTCTTCTTTTTCATTTTGCATGAGTTTAAAACTGTCTCTTGCTCCAAATCAAAGGAAGATAATATGATTTGTTTAAATGACATGATTGCTGATGTAGTTTTTAAATCTCAAACTAAACTGAAGAGCTGATATATGATATATGAATGTAATTTCAGTCAGATCTCTTGAGATGAACATGCTGTAGTCCGATTGTCATTTACAGCTACAGAAAGTAATTGAAAAAGTGCTATTAGATTAGAACGGTACCCTTTTAATCTGCCTTGGCACAGGTGTAGGTGGCTGACGGTCCCTGTAATGAGTTGGTAAGGAAGGGCTAAATCTGGTTAAAATAGAACAGTTCCCCACAAAAATTTCCGTTGTATTTCAGAACAAGCAATTTTCCCTGTGAAAAGCCCTGAGCAGTAAGCAAGGCAGCAAACAGGCAGCAGCTGTGGGCTGCAGAGCAGGCACGGTTCCACGGCCAGCATCACCCCCGCCAGGCTGACCGCCTCGGGCTTCCATCCGCTGCCTGCCCTGGGCTGAGCGGGTACAGCACGGGACAACGCATGGTCAGGTGCAGGGCAGGGTCCCTGTGCGTCTGCATCGAGGGAAGGACGCTCCTTCCAAGCCACTGCAGCCCGGATGAGTCTCAGCAAACTTCACAGCTAGCGTTTGCTTTCTCGTCTTTTGCAAAGAGCCATGTTTGCAGCCCTTGGCAAATGGAGCGATACACACACTGAAGTACTTTTCTTAAAACTAAATGCCTGTTTTGTGACTTTGGAAATTTAGAGTTAGAATGCATCCGGAGGGTCTAATCCACCCACAAATAATCCCACAAAGAGAAATGTCCATATCAGCAAAGGTCCATTTCTTCTGTCGGGGCAGGTCTGGTCCTCTCAGTATGCCCCTCGGTGCTGTGCCCAGCAGAGCAGTCAGTCCTCGTCTGGCTTTAAACAAAGGAGTCTACCCTACAACCCAGGGATTTCTTTTTCACATGAGACTTCAGATCATGAAAAGGAATTTGCCTCATTTTATAGTTATAATGAAACATTCTTCTGTCTAATTACTTATTTAAGGTACTACTAATGTTATTGAACTATGGGTAAAATACACAGTAGTCAGAACTAGAAGAAAAGACGTGAGCCTTAACAAAATAGTATGCATTTTGCCCCTCATTGGGCCGCATATGTAGAAACAAATATTACACTTAACTGGTTTCTTTTAAGATACTATATGAGTGTGTTAAAAATACTGTTATTAACGGGAGCAAAATTACAGATGCTGTGTCTTTCATTGTCATTGACAAAATCTAATATGGCCTGGAGTGTCTGACCTTTCAGTGACATTAAAATTACAAGCTCTAAGGGATCCAGAACTAAGGAATACTGCCAAGGGGGACACTTCTTGACTACAGGTCTCTAGAGGGGTGAAGGGAAAGGAACAAGAACCTCAACAGTCATGTCAGTCAGAGGGAAGTACTTGGGCAGGAGCAAAGGCAACCTTTGGGTCAGCACCTGGCTGCACTGCTAGTGTCACAGCCAGGGCTTTGGCTTGTCTTTCCAACAGACCATCTTCAAGGAACAAAGATTGCTGGGGCTAGACAGGATCCACCTGAAAAAGTGGGGCAAGAGTATCTCTGCCAACAGTTCAGAGCCTAATATGCAGACGTTTGCAATGGGATTTGATACTGGGACTGACATTGTTCCAACACCTTTTTCAGTGCCTTGGGTGACATCCATCAAGTTTGTGGATGACCTCAAACTGGGCAAGAATTAATAATACAATGAGGCAGCAGGTGATGAGGAACCCAGCTTCAACAAAGCCAAAGGCAAAGTCGTCCTTCTGGGTTGGAATAACTCCATGCAACACTCCACATTGGGGGCTGCATGGTTAGGCAACAGCTCTGCAGAGAAAGATCTGCTGAGCTTGGTGGGCAAACAAGTTGAATATGCCAGCAATAAGCCCTGAGGCAGTGGAGTCTTACCACATCCTGGGCTGCGTTAGGAGATGTTTCTGGCACCAGAAGGTCAAGAGGAATGATTGTTCCCCTCTGTTCAGCACTTGCAAGAAGAACTGTGTCCAATTTTGAACTTTTTTTGTACAAGAAACATTAATAATCTGAAGTGAGTCAAGTAGAGTGTCACTAAGATGACTGTGGGCTGGAGCATGTGGTGTATGAGGAGAGACTGAGGATTTGTTTGGTCTAGGGTAGACAAGACAAAGGGTGGATCTAGCTATCATCTTCACCACCTAATGGGTGTTTACAGAGAAGATAAAGCCAGACTTTTCTCAGGGGTGTACAGCAAAAGGCAAGAAGCAACAGTTGCATTTTTTTGGCAGAGAAATTGCCATCTGGATATAAAAAAAAAAGCTTTCCATAACAATAGTGGTTAAACAAAGGGACAAGCTGCCCAGAGAGGTGGTGGACAAGTCCTTGGAGATTTTCAGATCTTGACTGGACAATGTCCAGAGCAACCTGACCCAACTTTGATGTCAGCCCTGCTTTAAGAAGGAGATGGGACAAGCTGATCTCCAGAGGTCCCTTCTGACCTGAATTATTCTGTGATTCACTACCAATTTTTTAAAGGCTTCTCTTTGAACTCTACAGAAACATCTTCTATGGAGAGCAAGCTCTTTCTCGCTAATTTTAACCATCTGAAGAATAGATTGGGGAATTTGAAGAATGAGAAGTTAAATCACAACGTGATCTACAGAACATGGAGTTTGCTTCTGGTTGTCAGTGATAGCCAGAAATCATTACACAGGTTGGTGTTGCTGTCATTTTGACAGGTGATCAAAGGATGAAAGGAATAAACCATTATCTTGCTCCCAGTTTGTTTCAAGACATCAAGAAACGATGGAGTGACCAGAGGGGGGTGTATTAAACATGTTTTCAAAAACACTGGATTTTTGTTTTAGGCATTTCAGGACAAAAATTTCAAAACAAGTAACTCCCATTTAATGAGGAAAATCTGTGTACAAAACCAGCTTTTGGACACAAATCACAGTATTTGTGCCTCTAAGTAACCGATTGCTAATATAAATCAGGTGCTCAGAGGAACAAGTATTCTGAGTCGTTTACTGTGGAGGGCAAATTTTGTGGCTTCAAAATGGCTCCACACAAATCTCTTTGGAAAATCAGTCCTCACATGCAACACAACATTTTATGCTTTGTGGCCTGTGCAATTATGCATTTCTTACTGTGTCAGTAAAGTAACTTCTCTAATTACCCCTATTCCACTCCCACTTCCCAAAATGACATTCAAAAATACAGGTGTGCAAAAATCATTAAGAGGAATAATGTTTGCACTACCCTCGTAATGGCTGCCTTAAGTTTTATTCTCAGTACATCAATCCACATGAGAACTTTGCAGATGTTAAAAACACATACACTCTATAAATTAATCTATGCCACTTGAGGGAATTGAAGGAAAGAAAGGAAATTCATATAATTCAGTGTAATGAATTCAGATATCTAGCAATGTGGCTTTACCACCAGCTTCATTTTCATTTTAAGTGTAGAAACTGGCAATCAAAGTTAGCACAAAAGTGATAGTCTTTTTATAAATGCACATGCTTTGCTGTTGGATGCTTCTTGGCTGATAAGCATGGCTTCTCAAGAGTATTTTCAGAGAGAACCAAAAGGCAATGCTGAATAGTTCAGATGCAAAAACTGAATAGGAAATGATGCTTCAGGCAAACAAAAGCCTCAGCAATGCTTATTAATTGATTATAAATCATTTTATCTTAGGATAAAGGAAATGATTCTACTTGCAGTTTTAGAAAAGGCGGCCACAGAGCAAGAGGAGGGGTGGATGCGAATGAAAGGGTGCACCAAATATGAGCACCTCTGCTGTCTGAGAAAACATAAATTGCAGTAGGTATGCAGTGCAAAGGGCGATTTTAGAAAAGTAGCATGAGGGGGTTTTTTTTACATGAGAAAAGATTTTTTGTGTGCTACAGCAATCACAGACAGTCAATCAAATTATGCTTGTAGTGACCCTCACAAACCTCTATTCATCCATGCGTGGATTACTGAGGAAGCATATCAGAAAGGATCCATTTAATACCCTCTTGTTTCTAACTGTTCTGGAAGTCTTTAGGTCTCTTCAGCCCTGCAGACAGGGACTGGAACCAGATGTTTCTCCATTTAGTTGGGTCCAAAATTGTTCCAGCTCAGTTTGAGTTCCCATCAAAAAAAAGTTCAGCAGAACAGCTCAAATTTGTTTCCAATGGGAGACAAAAATAGTGGTTCAGTGTGGTTTTCTGTTCTGGCACTGGATTTCTGCACTTCATGCTTCTTTGCCTCTCAGTTTGGATGGAAGGGTTGGTGATTGATCTCTACAAGGAGACAGGGTGGGACTCTGCTAATGTGACACAAAGCAGTGCCACTGCCTCTGTAGGATCGTCGCAGCTGGACACAGAGGCAGCAATGGGAGCAGCTGGCTGCCAGTATTCAAAACGTGGGTGTTGGCCTTACAGTGGGACACAGATCTGTGGCCACCTCTGGACATCACCATATCCTACCTCCTGCTAACAGCAGGGCTCGCATCACAGCTGGATCTGGTTGCCCAGGGCCTTGTCCAGTCATATTTTTAAGTTCTCCAGTAACAGAGATTTCACAGACTCCCTGGGCAACCTGTCCATATTCACCATCTCTCTAAACCTGTCTTCAAGTAATTGAAGAGCTTGCCAGTTCAGAGATGAAAAAAGGACGCTCAGTACTATACACTCTGGGGGAGATGGGGGCATCTGCTACTCCAATCAGGACACACAATTCATCCAGGAGTCTACTTTTGCAGAAGTTTTTGTTTCTACAGGTATTTATACCAAGTGATAGATAGTATTGATGATCCTCTGATCCCATGTTATCCCATTAACTCAGCATTATGCTGGCTAAACCTCTGGATGGTTAGACCAGGGGTTTGGGACCCTATTATTTTATGCCAACATGTGGTGCCTTCCAAATATGTAGTAATGTGTGGAGGTTGCTGTGAAATCAGGATAACTCAGCACTTTATGTGTTCTAATTTTTTCTTCATATCCCATCTGTGAAAATACCTCAGAAATTTTAGACTGGAGTTTGAAGATTAATTTTGAGCATCTGGTGACTGGACATCTATGGACTTTCTATATGCACTCATATGTTGGCACAGATGGCAGAACTGGCCTCACAGCAAAAGAAACAATCCATGACAGAAGATGGTTGGAACAGTGAACACAAGGTCCATAGGTGAGCGCCTATCTCCAGGAACTTTGCAGTTAAGCATGTTGACCTGAGTGGAGCGATTGAGTGCCTATTCTGGACCTGGAGATGTCTGCCATGCTCTTAGCTGGCCCAAAAGCCTCCAAAAGGCATTGATTTGGAACCCTTGGCTAAAAAACAACCCCCCAAAACCCAAAACATTTAGAAAAGAGGTAGATTAACCTATCAGCAAGCAGAAATTTTGGTGAAAAAAATTGAATTTTTTCTGATGGATGAACAGTGAAAAGCTGTGTTGAGGCTGGTGGTGAACTGCTAAGACTATCACTTGACATGGCAGAAGGGGTTAGGGAGAAACATATTCCCATTTTGAGTAAATGTTGTCCTGCATGGCAGGTGTCTTCTGATCACATTCATGTCATCATCACAAGGAAATGGAAAAAAAGATCATGAGAAGATTAGAAGAGCTTCCAACACACAGACCTTGGAGTAATTCTCCCATGTCAGTGGTCTGTGTCTGTACATCCAGCCTTAGTCCCAGCTATTATCCAAAATCACTGTTGAAATTCATGAAAATAGGTGCTGCCTTGTACAGTAACAAGGAATGCACTGTTCATTACTCATCAGTAAAAATGTGTTAAGAGACTGCTCCTGAGAATGAGCTTCTGTTGAGGGAACATACCTATCATCTGTGTTTGAAAATCCACGTGCCTATTACAGAGAAATTCAAATAAGCTTTCAGTAAAGGGCTGCCACAAACATGAGGACTGGCATATTTGAAATAACATGGTCACAGGGGACATCTCTGGGATATTTTCTCTTCAGTCTCCTCCTCAGTTCCATCTTTGGTGCATATTTACTGCCTTTTCTTTGTATGATAACTTGAGGTACCAGACAGAAAACAGAAAAATTGCCTACAGCTTCAGCACACAAAGGGAGTGATGAATCATCTTCCAGGTTATTAAAGATGAGCCCAAAGTTGTCATTTTCCTATCCTGCAAGATTTGTCTGTTTCCATGCTGTTCCTTATTCTTCATTAATAGGATAATGTAAACTGACTTATCTTTGGCCCCATGTCCCTTTTTATTTTATTTCATACTTCATATCACAGAGTTGTGATAAAGAGTCATCAAAATCATTGTTGTACCATATTTATATGCACTACAGTGATTTGGTCTTCAGGTAGCTCATAAATGATGTTTTTCTGTAACTACTTGTATTTTCCCTCATCTGTCTTCATGGGTCTGTCATTTGTTCTAACTTTTCATTGTCTTTTTTTTGTCTGGAGAATGACATTTACTGTATCCCATAAATATTTTAAATAACATTTTCAAAATACTCATGTAAATAATAACAATAAAATATTAGCAGGGTGCTATTTTTGATTTGATATCTATTTATCACCTTCTGCTTAAACACATCATGCATTCTCATGTTCTAACTTTCACTTCAATATTACAAATCACTTCAGAAATGTAATTTCATTAAATTTCAAAATGCTTGTTGAAGGAAGAAAATAAAGATATCCCTGTTTTAGAAAAAGGGGAAATTATAAAAGTCATCCTGATGTAATTTGGCCATCAACTTGGTTCAGGGAGAGGACACAAGAACCTGGGCTCTCAATTCTCTGCATTGACTATAGATGGTATTAGCTGGATATTTGTCTATTCATTAATATTGTCTCCCTAAAAATGCAGTTGTTTTCACAAAAAGCCATTGGAGCCTTGGAAGAATTGGACCCTCCTAATCTGGTTAGTGTCTTGCCTTTGAAAACTTTCTGAAAAAGCACAGAACCTCAAAGACCCAAGTCCACTTTCCCATAGAGAACCAACTCAAGTTTTGATGTTTGCTAATTGTGGAAAGGTATCTGTTTTCTGGGTGATCTATGCCATCTAGATGGCAGCTGGCTGTTCAAACTCTTGCCTCAGGTACTCAGTGTACATTAGTATATTCAATTCTTGACATTCAGAAATGAATTTTCTTAGTATTCTCTTTGAGCAGTACTTTTTATTAATGATTCAGTGAGAGACTGGTACTACTCACAGACCTGTGAGGCTTCCCACAAGAATATACGACTTCAAACAACTGTTTCTTAGTTAAGAAGAAGGCCTGACCACAGCAGCTAAGATCCAGAATTGTTTTAGAGAAATAATTCATTTTGGTGATGGCCTTAAAGGAGATACTTCAAAGAAAGTGTAAAGACCAAAATACTGATTTAAACTCTGACAGACAAGGTGTGGTATCTGCTCCAAGCTGTACAAAAAATTTTAGAGTGCGCTCCAAGAGTCACCCTCTATTTCAGAGCAACTGTATTTTTGGCATAAACCTTTTTTTGGCAAAACTTTGGCAACAGTTCCCTGAAGCCAAATACACACAAGAGATAAAAATATTAGCTTTTATTGCTTTTGAATTTCATATTTTTAAATACCACTGAGATATGTTTAAATGTCATTTAAATGTCATTGGTCTTGTGCAAGGCTCAGGGGAAGAAATGTAAACTGGAAAGGAACTTTCAGAGTCATTGCATGGTATATTCCATAAACTTATCAAAGTTCATCATAATCCTTGTTAGGCCTTTTCCCTTCTCCCCTTTCTTTCCTACTCCCTATCTGAAGATGGATCCAGGATCCCAGGGAACTCAAAACCTGTCTTCTTGACATTTCTGTATCAGGCCACCTATTCAGTCTTGTCTATATTCATAATTAAATCCCATTTTTAATTAATTGCAGCTTATCAGTCTTTTTTTGTGAACGTCCAAATATTTCTACTATCGCCATGAGACAATGCTAGGGAGTGTCAAATCACAGATAAGTTGAAGCTAAAGTGTAAACAAGTATAGAAGTCACTCATAACCTAACATTTTGGGCATTTGATAGGTATTATTTCCAAACACACACTTATATATGTATACATATTTTACCCAGATAAAAGCACCTTCTATATTAGAACAGTGCCTATTAAACTGATTTGTTAAGATGCACTATAACTTAGTTGACATTTTACCCCAGGGGAGAATTTTTGCCTTTTGTATAATGTGTCTTCAGATTCTAAGCTTATGAAACTCGTGTCCACTGAGAATAGTATAGATTTTCAGTGTCAAACCCTGAGTCAGGTTGTGTCATTGATTTTTATGTAGGACTCCACATTAAAATCAATTTTTCAGAGGGAAAAAAATGAAAACATCAATAAAAATGTCTCAATTCTCTTCTTAAAGAAGCAACCCATAAAATTAGCAGGAAGGCCATGAAAGTGTTTTCAAAATGCAAATACCTTTCAGTACAAGGAGGGGGCTTAGATTTGTCTTTACCTGAGAAAGCATGCAAAGATCATTAGAAAGAGACTGGATGAAACAGGTAGTGCTTTGATAATAAAGCAAAATTATAGTGAGACTGAAAGACTAAATGGCATGAAGCAGGTATAATTTAGAACTGATTTTTTAGCAATTAGATTGCTATAAATTGTAAAAAGGCCATAGAATAAAACAAATCAAGTGTGCTAAGAAATTTCTTAGAAATACAGAGATCACTCATAACTACACAGAAGGCTATGGCATAACATTAAGCAATTTAATCATAGAATCAATCATAAAATGATTTGGGTTGGAAGGGGCCTTAAAGATCATCTAGTCACAACCCCTTGCCATGGGCGGGGACACCTTCCAGCAAACTTGCTGAGGGTGCACTCAAACCCAGTGTCCATGTCTCCAGCAAAGAGATTAAATAGTGCTAGTCCCAATACTGACCCTTGAGGAATGCCAGTCATCACTAGTCTCCACTTGGACATTAAGTCGTTGACCATGACTCTTTAAGTGTATCCATCCAGCCTATTCCTTATCTACTGAGTGGTCCATTCATCAAATCCACGTCCCTCCAGCTTAGAGACAAGGATGTTGTGTGGGAAAATGTCAAAAGCTTTGCAGAAGTCCAGGTAGATGACAACAGTTGCTCTTTCCTCATCCATCAACACCATAACCCCATCACAGAAGGCCACTAAAACTGTCAGGCATAATTTTCACTTAGTGAAGCCATGTTGGCTGTCACAAATCACCTGCCTTATTTTCCATGTGCCTTAGCATAGTTTCCAGGAGAATCTCCTCCATGATCTTGCTGGGCATAGAGGTGAGACTGGCCTGTAGTTCCCTGGGTCTTCCTTTTTTCCTTTTTAAAAATGGGGGTTATTTTTCCCCTTTTACATTCAGTAGGAATGTCACTGGACTGTCATAACTTCTCAAATATGATGGAGAGTGGATTAGTCACTTCATTTGCCAGTTCCCTCAGAACCCGCAGATGCATCTCATCAGGTCCCATAGACTTATGCACTTTCAGAGTCCTTAGATGATCTTGAACCTGATCTTCTCCTACAGTAGGCACTTCATTCTCCCAGTCCCTTCCTTTGCCTTCTGTGACTTGGGCAGTGTGGCAGGAGTACTGGCTAGTGAAGACTGAGGCAAAAAAGTCATTGAGTAGCTCAGCCTTCTCCATACCCTGGATAACTTGGCTTTACGTTTCCTTCTGCAGAGGGCCCATATTTTCCCTAGTCTTCCTTTAATTTAAATTTCTTTGGAAAATCTCAAAAATATTCAGACATTTCAGAATCCCTTTTTCTGGATAAAAAAAGGGCATTTAAGGCTTCAGCAACTTAAACATCTTCACAAAACAAACTCTCCACTATAACAGATAATTTCAGTGAAATACAAAATATTCTTCCATGTACAATGCCATGTACAAGCCTGATCAGAAGTTGCTGGAGTCTTTCGCTGTGAGGGATCCTCTGCAGCTCCCATAAATTTGACAGAATGAGTTAACTGAAGCATCAAGCACATTAAGAAACAACTGCAGGCACCTAAACCATTAAAGACCACTCCCATCAAAAGACATATGAAAGAGTTTCACCAAGCACCCATTGACATTCTTCAGTGACAGTCCAGGATCACGGAAATATCATCCTTTCCCATCAAAAAGTAAAGTTCCATTAAAAAATATTATGAAACACCGTCTACTAAGTCAGCTGTCTATGCTCTCCGGTCAGAGGAAAATTAAGCTATATCCATCTTTAGATGGATTTTTGCTTTTTAAAAATGCATTTAAACTTGCATTTAAAAGCCAGGTTTGTAGCCTTCCCAGATATAACCCATGATCTGCTATCTTGACCAGAACAATTAAATATGGCCTTGCTAGAATAGGCCTGCTGAGATTTTTTTTCCTGAATCTTCCATTTTATAAAGATATGCTCCAAATAAGAATTTATTAACACATTTATCTGTAATAATTTGTTTCTTATGCTATCTAACAATTAGTAGTACTTTTAAGAGCAATTTGAAAAGTGTAACCAAATCTTAAATGACATTTTAATTATCTATTTCATATCTGAAATTAAGATTGTTATTACACCATATAAGACATGGCAGGCAAAAGCAATACACTTAAGAAAAACAAAGAAACACAACAGATTTATCATCTGGTAAAAAGTAAGGAAAATGTCATATTAAACTAGACATTTAATAAGAAAAATATGGTAGTGTAATAGCAATTCTTCAAAAAATCTTCACATACAAATAAATTTTAACATATTTCAGAGCAATATATTAATAGTCTTACTGTATTTTAACCTTTTAAATAATAAATATATTAAATCTTTCCTAAGCACTGATTTTACAAAAAAGTGGCATGTGTTTCAGTATATGACCAGTTGCATGCAATTCTATATTACAGCTCACAGGAGCAGTATTAGATACAGAAGCAGTGATTTTAATCTCACATAAATTTTAGTCACTTCGTAGTGAGTACCGGGCCCGAATCAAACATTTTACAGTTTTGTGTCTATCTGGGGGTTTGGCTGCATTGAATTGGACTATTCCACTTTCACCTGCAATTACCTTCAAACCCACATGCAGTTTTAACATTATCATTACAAATTATTTGGCTAGTTATTTACATATTTATATCTTGATGTACTGACAAATCTGTTTTTGAAAGACAGTCTCCCTCTCCCCCAGCTGTTCTTTGATCCAAAACCTAGTATTTTTCTTCCATGATGTTGGCAGTGGGCAGAATAAAGAGAACTAATCTCCATGGGTAAGTGGTCTTCACACTTGAGAAGCTCATTCTACGTTGTACTGTCATTCTCCTGAGTCCCAGGATGGTCTGAACAAATATGTACCTTCAAGTTGTACAAAACCCAGTTGGCAATTCCTTACTTTTGAGATTAAATTTTGAATTGTGCACTTCTAAGTGCAGGCAGGTTTTGCCTTTCAGGGCTAAATCTGCTCAATCAGGTTTTCAGGTATGAATTTAAGGACTGTGCATAAAGAGTTGTTTTCTATATGTTTCTCTATAAGACATGGGAACATAGAATAACTGCACAGAAAAACAGTACTACTTGAAATTTAGATGCAAACCTGAACCAGGTGAACATGAAGGACTTCAGAAAAGACCAAGAGAAAACAGTGGTGCATTTAGCTGAACCATACTGGTGGGCAGAGCCAGGGACAGCCCTGACAGCTGTGATTTCCAGTACCACAGACCAAAAGGTCCTGGGAAAATCAATCATTTTCTATGCCATCAGGCCCCATAAAGAAAAATGAACACTTTTTCTCAGCCTCCAACACAGTTTCCGCAGGGTCTTCCAATGCAGCAATCAGATGTACAGATTGACTCAGACCAGTTGATGAGGAGGGTTCATTTAAGTAATGTGGGTTTAACACAGCCTAATGCATCTAGGGCTGCAAAACCAAGCAAAATGGTAATGCATGTCCTGCTGCTGTAAAGCAAATATGAATTATACTGTTCCACTTTTAAGGTATTGTTTATGATGTGCTTGTGAGTTATGCCAAGAGCACTTAGATCACAGCCTTGCCAAAATAGAAAAAATATAGTAACTGAAGGATAGAAACTGAACATCTCTGTTAAAGGCAGGGTTTCTAGTCTGCAGTATACTGCAAGTGGTAATAATTACTAGAGAATGCATAACAATAAAAAGGCACTATCTTTTAAGCCATAAACCAAGGAGAAAGAGTTATAGTTTAATTAATTTTGTTTTCTTTTAGGAAACCAAACAAGAACCCATCCCACACTCTAGGGCCTCCTCAACAATAGTTCAGTTTTCATAATGAAGTAAAACAATGGACAGCTCATCATTCTCCAAAAATAAATGCACAAACAAACAGAGCAGTCAAATAAAGCCTCCTCACAGCAGGCAGAAATCTCAAAGTTGAGCTTTCAGCTTAACTCTGTATCTCCTGTTTTCCCGAGTTGCTTGAGTTCTCAGCTTTTTACTGAACGCATGCAAACTGCTGTGTTAGACAAACAAAATTGGGTGGGGGGCTGACATCCACCACAGCCGGTTTTCTCTAAGAATTCTCAGAGGGAATGACTCAGGATCACAGAATCTGCATGAAGGAAATATAATCCTATGGAGGGGATGAGTCAAACCACCAGAACTTTCTGGAAAAATTGGGTAGTTTTCATGCATAGTGGATTTCAAGATTTTTCAAAAGAAAAATTTAAAGCAAGAAAGTTAGCATTGCAAATTGCCAAAAGGAAGCTATATTTGATTAAGTGCAGCTGTGAGAGGAAGATCCCAATTTTCTCTTCATGGATGATACTGAGAAAGCTAGAGAAATTCTCGTCACGATGATCTCAAAAGGGGCAAAACTCCACTGCAGAGCAACGTTCCCAGGAGAAGGAGGGCGTAAACTGTAGATAAACCAATCTAAAGGTGAAATGGAGGTGGCAATTATTTTGGGAAATAAAATATTTTTTAAAGGGCTGGTAACACATGGGATACTAACTAGAACTGAAAGAGTTTCTAGAATACAATCGAAGCCCATGGTAATATAAAATAAAAATTTAGATAAAGAGAAAGCAGAGCTAAAGTGGAAGAGAAAAAAAAAGAACCCAAAGAACAAAAAGATAACTATCACAGAGAAGTATATTGAGATTTGGTCACTTCTCAAAAAAGATAGCAAAGAAAAGGTCAAAGACTGGGGACTGAGGTTCCACATGTAAATTTGCGCAAGAAAAGTAGATATTCATGCCAAACCCTGGCAAGGAGTTGTTTGCGTGAAGTAGAAAACTGTCATGCTGTTTCCATATTTTTTTCCATTCCCCACAAACAGCATTACTATAGTATACAACTATGAAGTACATGATCTTCTATACAACTATTTTTGGCAAGACAGATAAAAGATAGGCAAGATGAATCACCCTTGGACATGTCTTGCTCTCTCCTCTCATTATAACAGGGGTCTAGATAAATGAGTTAGACTGAATGTCCAGATTAAAGATGGCTAAAGCTGAGATAAATCCAAACTACTTTGAAAAGTACAGTAGTATTGTTAAGTTTTATAAGCAACCCTAATGTATTTTAAGCAAATCTGTTACAGGGCACATGAACTAGAATCATGTCATATAATGGCAGAACATCTGAAGTTTCTTGGAGCGGAAAATAAGACACAAGTCTCCAAGATCTGAAACCATGTATCTTCTGCAGAAATACTTAAACAGAGCAACACAAAACCCTAAAGCACCCTACTATACGCTTCCAACAAAGGTGTGGATTTAGAGAATGGTGGAGAGCGTTATAAGTGCATGAATCATGTTACCAGTACATACTGTATTTTTCTTCTGAAAAGGGGAGGTCGTTCAGGTACCTGGAATAGCTGACTACCACCAGCTCTTGTTGGGCCAAAGGCTGTTGAACCCATCAGTCAGGCAGACACAGACTATCTCCTTCCTCCCTCCACTTTCCATCTTCAAAGCTTCCACCTCTAGAGTTTGTTAGGTCATTTGTTGTTGTGTTCCAGACTCATTGTAGTGATTGACTGACTCAGAATTGTCATTCATCACTATTTAAGAGCATTACAGGGTTTTTTAAATAAATGAGAAGGTTGCGAAAGAGAGACTAGACATACTAATTTCTTTCTTTTCTTTCTTGCCCTGCTAGCAGCCAGAAATATGTATCTTCTCTCCACAAGAAGAACTAAGAGAGTTTTCTGCAGAGAGAAAAGGAAGATATGGGCCAGTGACACAGTCTTCTCAAGCACAGCTACTGTGCCTTGAGAGGGCAGGGAGGATTTGAGAGGAAACTAAGTTTTTATCTCCTTCTTCTGGTCCAACCGCAGCTCTCCATTCCCTGAAGTGAGTTACCAGTCAGGGAGGTAACATGCTCTAAATAAAACAGGGAGTATTCCCAGCTCCTCTTCCTTGTGCTCTCTGCTTGCAAGGGAGATGCCACCCAGAGCCTCTTAAGGTTACGAAGGCATAGCATTTTAACATGTTATCTCTGTTTATCACTGAAACAATGGGTGAACACTCAAGAGAGGTTATTGTTTAACCTTATACATTCAGGGAAATCTGCTGAATGTTATTTGATCTTTACCACTTGCTCTTCAGAGAAGATCCTTTCTTTTCCTGTACTGTTGACAAGATGCAGTGCTGGCATTAATGACCATGTTCTTTGTCCTGTGGTTGTAATATTCCTTTGCTGAAATTATTTTGGAAGCTCCTTAGGTAATATAAAGGAGGTGTTTATTCTTCTACTTACGCCTCTGATTTATTTCTTTTTCTTCACAGCTCTGTTCCTTCCTGTTCTTACTTGTTAAATTGCAAAGCCTTCATGCTCTCTGGAGTCCCAGATGTCTCTAGATGGGTAATTCATACTTCACAGACTAAGACTCATCCTTACCCCCACTCATGTTCAAGCTCTTTAGAAGAAAGTGAACTTCCTGTAGCATAAGCCACATGGAAAGGGTTAGAGCCGAACAATATTTATGTAAGCATGTTGTTGCTTTGACAGAGCCAGGGGGAGCAAACCGTTAGGGGCCTTTCTGTTTAAAGGCTCACAGGACTCTGTGAAGGAGAACACAGAAATCTGTGGACTTACAATGCTGTGAGGCATTTGCAGCCAAAGCTTGAGGGTGGTCTTTTTTGGAACCCTTAAAAAAAAGAAAGTTTTCTGTTTCCCCTCATTCTTGCCCCATCTGCACTGAGTCCCTGAATAGCGTATTTTGATCAAATGGGCAGCAGCAGGGATGTGATCAGGAGTTCAGGCAGGCACAGGGCCGGGTGAGGGGCCTGTGTGCTCACAACATGGGGAGAAAAGGCCAGCAGAAATTTTGGCCAAGATCAAACCTCAACAGAGAAAGCTAGAGCTGTGAGAACTGGAGAGTAAGAAAGAATTTGGAAGGAAGTCAAGGGAAACAAAGTTCAGAAAGTAAATCAGGACTCAAAGTTTAATACCAAAACTCTGAGGCCTTTGATGAAAAAGGGAGGTAAAATTCTGAAAAAGATGAGGAGGGATGATGGGAAAGTCTGTCTTTACAACTTTAACCTCTTTTGGCTGCTTCACTTATGTCTTCCGTAGCTATCTCCTCATCCCAAATGCTATTTGCATCAGAGACTGAAATACTTCTCAGGGAGAAAGACTTAAAACAATGGGTTTTTAAGAATTATGGATCACTGCTCTCCTTACAAAGGTCAGGGTGGTTTCTAGACAAGTTTTAATTCTAATATTTATATGGTTAATTGTTTTATGCAAAGAGTCATTAAATTTTGCCTTAATTTTCTTTTTTCCAATCAACTCTACAGTTTTTGATCCCCAGCTTATCCCATTATCACTATCCTGTTCTAATTATCTTCCTTACTGCCTAAATTACCATACATGCATTCTTTTTCCCCTCCAGGACTTGGCTTCTTCTACTTTGATCTGCTAATTGGCTTTTTAATCATCTCACTTTGTTTTCTTTTCTTTTTGATACTTAAAAAGGAATTATTGACTGTAATGACCTGAAAGGTACCAGTTTGATAACACTGGCTCCTGAGACCTGAATGTCAGCCCCAGATATACTGATTCCAAGGCAACCAGCGCAGTTGCACAGCCAAGAGACAGAGCATCTCTACATCTGGGTATGTGACTTAGGCTCCATGTCTATGGTGTTTCTTGTTCCAACCTGCAACACTTGCAATTTAAATGTCTGTCTGCAGATGTTTGGACTGAGACTGTCAGCTCACTGAAACCTCTGCACCTTTCAGTAGCTTCTGCCTGGATATACTGACCTGAATACAAAAAGCCATGAAGTCCCATAGCAGTCAAAGCATGCAGTGATGCTAAACTCCCTGGTTTCTTTCCAGGTGCTGTCCAGACTCCTCATTCATCTTCAGATCTTTCATTTTGGTCCTGTTTCTCTCCTTCCCTCAGCCCTTCTTTCGATTCTGTTTCTCTCCTTGCCAGTGTTTCCTTCCTTTTAATAATTCATGTTAAATTCCACAAAGCTCCAGTTTTCTTATTTTACTGACCCTTTTCATAGACCCCTGCTTTTCCTTTTTACAGTTATGTCTACACATTGTCAAAGCATGTAAGGCCACACTAGAAGGGGTTGTGGGCTAAAGATCAAACCAGTCACCGAGTAGAGAAGTTCACAATCTTTTGTGTAACATACATCCACACGTGCCATTCTGCTGTACAGGCATTTCAGGCTCTAATAATCTTCACTTGACATTCCTGGATTTGCCTAGTGATGACAGTCTCTGTATATTAAGGCTAGTAAATGTCTCTATTGCAAATCACATTTATGATTTTTTTAATGTCTTGAAGACTGTCAGAGGCAGACATCTGAAGGGTGCGATTTCTTGACAGACTGTTTATGTACTAATGTGTAAAATTTCCCTAAAATCTGCTCTGCCATTTCTGTTGCCCGTAGGGTTGAGAAATTCAGTAGTGCCTTATGTTAGTGGTTGTCTAATCATCTTGAATACAAGTTCTTCCCATTGCTCCATCATCACACCATAAAATGGTTCATTGAAGTTTCCTAGAAATAGAAAAGGAGTTTAAAAAGTAAAAATCACTGCTGGGTTTCCCTTTGCAAAATAAAGATTTAATTTAAGAAATTTCAGTTCTAATGTGTAAAATGAAATGTGTGCATTTGGGGGATTGTTTTTAAATGGGAGAAAAAAATTGAATCAAAGTCATACAGAAAATTAAGTTTAAAGAACCAATTTGTGAATGTAAAGGTAAAATGTGGCCCTTCCTGCACAGAAGACAGCTGCCTGGGGAAAGAGATGAGGGATGCTTGTCTTTGTGCTAGGTCAGAGCCTTTTGATACGGATGGTAGTGTAGGAGTGGGCAGATAAACTCATAATGGAATCCGAAACGTTGTTTTGTTTACTGTCTTTCTATCAAAGGTTGCTGGTACCCATACTCTGTGAATCCAGTCAAGCCATCTCTGAGAAGCTTTATCAAGCAGAGAGGAAGGATGCAGGTGAGTAGTCAGCTATAACTGAAAATCCTTGGAGTAATTATGCTTAACATTTTATTGTGTTTAAATGCTGAAGAATTTTGACTGGTCACATCAACATACTTTTAGAGAAAAGCCTTTATTTCCAGCAGGGTTCTGCAGATATCCCGGTACCGGATATAACTTACTAGATTTCCCATAACATGATTTTTCCCTGATGTGAGCTTTCAGAGTATACACATCTAAACAGTCCAGCCAAGGAGATGAAGACTTTCAAACAGGAAAGTGTTCATTTCATATCATAATGAAACAGAGCATACAAATCTTTCATAAAACAGAATGGCCATGCAACTCTCTCTGTTCCTGTAATATGGAAAAAAGATCCTGCTCGTCCCACCCCTGCACTACACATGTAAGACATATAAATTGCTATTTAAGCATATTCACAGTACTTCACTTTCAGATTATTCCAACCTTAGCAACATTCTCCTTTGAAATCTTAGTACAACAAAAAAAAGTTATTTAATGAAACAAGGATGCATGTTAAAACAAATAAACAAACAAAAAAAACAACCAAAAAAAATGTGTAGAAGGAAGAGAGCTGCCACAGAGAGAATTAGAGATGAGCTGTGCTACAAAAGGGCTTAGTAATTCTGAGGTATGACAGAGTAAAGTCAGTGTCATACGCCCAGTTATTTTCATCCAAAGATATATCAAGTCACAGCTAAGAAAGAGATAACATTTGTAAGTGGAGTTAATTAAAAATAAATCATGAAACAAATAATGAGATATATTGAAGCAGGTAAAGTAGCAATGCAAATCCATAATCAGTGCATTAAAAATAAATCTTTCAATATTCACATAGCACTGCATGTATATTAGTTACTGGATATTTCATCATGTTAACAACACAGTAATAGCAGCTAAATGCAGCTCCATGAGAGCAAAAGCATTATAAAAGAAATACATGTCCACTTAGTGTTTAAACAAATTCATATTTTTATTATAGCAAATATTTCAGTTTCATTGAGTATAAGGTGGTAAATTCTTTTTGCCATTAATTTGTACATCAAAGGCTAAAACCCCCTTATTCTGAAATATTTCTATCACAAAAGAAAACACACAATCAAATTAAAAACTGATTATATCATTTCACTGCTGTAAAATCTGAAGACTACTTAAGATAAACACTAAAGATATCACTATCAGTATATATTTATGTCATAAGTGGAGCTGAACAACTACTTCAATTAAACGTAGTTTAGTTAATTTTCCACAGGGTTGTAAAGGTTTCTGAAAGTGCTAATATTTATTATTTCTTAAATGTAATAGAAAAAAATGAAAGGCTGTATTTTTTATAACCCTTAATATACTTGTTTTGCTTCCACTTTGCCTTGGAAATACTACTAATTAATTGTTTTGGCTGAAGAAGATAATCAGCAAAACAAATTTAATTTTATGGCTGATGCTAAAAGGGTATGCCTGGACCTCCATGCCCTAGAACACAGTCTTATTTTACAGACTGAAAAAGGTTCAGCAACAGTTTATCTGAAAAGTCAGTGGATTTAAGGCAGGAAGACATTTTTAATCAGTACGGTAAAATATATAATGTGAAGCTGAAGATGGAAAGTTTTCTTCTGACTAAAAGTACTGTCCTCTGGGTTGACAAAAAATGGTCTTCAGAGGAAATAGATAGCATGCTATACCAATCAATCAATCAATCAATCATTTTCTTGATCGATGTCTTTCACTCCTTGAAGAAATGACAATACACAAGACCTAGCTGAAGTGGAACAAATGTTCACTTGCTCATCTTTAATGTAAATGTACCTTATGGATTGTTGAACTTTCCAGAGACTACTGCTGTGTTGATTAATTGCTAATGAATGCTAATGAAGGAGTGAGGTGAATATACACAGTGATGTATTTAAGTGATGATTGATTGGATTTAACACTAGCTGTCAAGAGAGTACTTACCACATGCACAACAAGTCCATAAATATGCACAGAACTGTTAGTTGTCTTCCTGCATGTCTCTCTGGTCTTTTAAGTCGATCTGTGACAGGGAGAGAACTGCCCCTCTAGACTTTCACTTCTAAAGTAAATTCATTCCTTAGGAAGGACATCACCTTTCAATGACAGGTTTTAATTAAACATTGATGATCAGTGCACAGTTGCATGACAAAATGTCACTCAATGAGTTCCCTTCTAAAAGCAAAAGTAAATTTTTAGAAAAATTTAATAATAAAGAAAATGCTTAGAGACTGACAAAAATAGAAAGAGACTCTGTTCATTAAAGCTCTGAAATACAGAGGGGACATTAAGAAATGAAAGAAATGCCATTTCCAATTTAAGAATAGCAATACTGTTATTCCTTTATGAGATGGAGGAAAATAAATTGGAACAGCAAACTTTTTCTGTCAAGTGCTATGTGGCTGATGAGAAATTTCAGTGGCTAAGAAAAAAACAACTACTGATCAAATAAAGAAAAGTAAGAGAAGTATGTGCTTAGCTCAAGTGCAAGGAGGAGAGAGCGGGAGGTGAAGGGTGCAGTGGAGCAGACCCCGGAGCCAGGATGGGGGATGCTCTGTGGAGATTGCTGCCAGTTCAGAATAAATTGCCCGAGTGGGAAGTTATTTTCGTCATTTGGATGACAAATGCTCGACGTTCAGCTATCAATATCCAAATTTCCATTGTGCTAGGGTCTTTTGAAACACCTACCATAGCTGCATGTGAATATCTCCCAAACACTAGTCTCTGGTGAATTCAGTACAGTGACAATGACCATTTAAAATGACCTTTCAAAATTAAAGTTAAATTCCTTTCTTCAAAAGGAGTTCTTTTTCAATAATAAACATATCCTTCACACAGTCAAACTAAAGCTAATCAAGTTGTTTATTTTATACAGCCCACAAGAAAGGAATAGATAGGAACAGCTATTTCTAAACACTTTGGAGACACTCACATATTACCACAGGTGTAATTTTCAGCTGCCTTTGATTCTCAAGTCCTTAAGCACCTTCCAGTGGGTGTGCAGACTCTCATACAGATAATTTAAACCTACTAGTAGTTAACAGCTGGCTGTGGAAGGTAGTTGCTATACTTGCAGGAATAAGAACCGAAACTCTGACATTGGCAGGAACATGTTCAAATATTTCTAACTCAGAAAGTGTAATTTAGAGTCAGCTTTTCTGCTACTGATGACATTTGTTTGTACTAAGCTGAGCTGGCATCCAGGTTCAAGAAATTGGCCTCTGCTTCCACATGCCAGATGGGAAGGGAATCAATTTGGTGATGGAGAATTTCCACCTGGGCAGCTCTGGAAGGAACCACAATTTCTCACTGTGACTGTACTGCCAGGGAGCTGTGATTCAGCAACAGACTTTGGCAGTGAATTGGCCACTGCAAATGGTAGACCTAGACCTTTTGTGAAGGAGATCATCAGCTGCCCTTGTATCAGTGTAGAACTTGTCATTTAGAAGAGGAAAATCCATTGCAGTGGAATTCCTATAGGAAAATCTGCATAACAGAGATGTTAAAATAATTGATTGTAACCTATTAGGCAAAATGGGCACGTGAGGAAGAGAAAGGCTCTGTATGTAGCACTTGCTTCCAAGCTACTGCCATCTCAAAAGCAGATGACTCAGATCAGCTGGAGTAAAAGCATTTAAAGAAACAACTGCAAATGAGAATTGGAAACTGGTTTTAAAATATTGTCTGGTCACAATCTTGTAATTTGAGAAGAGAGCCACATGGGGAAAAACACAAAAAAACAACCAACTTGATTTAGAGGGAATGTAAAAAACCCAAGAATTAATTACAGAATAATATAAAACAGTTCAGAAAAAAAGTGGATGTTCATAGTGATTAATGTAAATTAGAAGCTATGAATAATGGAAAACAGATAAGGGAGACAAAAGAACATAAGCAGTTGTCTAGGGTCAGCTGATAAGATGATACAAAGGAGAATTTTAAATATATTAGGATCAGAAGAAATGCTCAAAAGCTGCTGGAAGTGGGGAAAATCCCAATACTGAAGCACATTGGACATGATTCTGTCCTGTAGTTACTAAAAGAAGTAGTCATGTCATACATGCTGGCAGAGAAGTGATTTGTGTTCCAATGAATATATAAAATGTATATATATATATAAAAAAAGTATAAAAAAATGAAAATACTAAACAGCACCTATTAAAGGTAGATTTCTCAGAAGTGAAAAACCCAATCCATTTGCATACTAGGGTTTAGAAGAGTTAGTCTAGGAGATGTCTGAATCATTCAGCATGTTTTCTCAGCATATTTGGAATACATGTAAGACCCCAAGGAATGGAAGGAAGTTGCTGGGCCAGAAGAAAAAGAGAGGATACAAAAAGAGAGAAAACTGTTTTCTTAGTCTGATGTCAGTTCCAAACAAAAATGACTCACGTTCACATATGATATGACTTGGTTAATACAGGATATTACTAGAACCACCCAGCACAGATTTAAGAACCTACAATCTTAGATAAATCATCTGCTATTTTTAAATAAGATTACTTGAGTGCTCTAAACATATCACATGCACTCACTTTTATAGTGTATTTGTCTTTTTACTGTTACTGTACAAATTTTCCATTAAGAACACAGAAAAAAACCCCTACAAGTTGTCACTGTTTAGGTGGCTTAAAATTTTCTACCTGATATGTCTCAAAATGAATTAGAAATGGTTTTTTTCTAGAAAAAGTAAAGTTTCTAAAGAAATAAAAAATCTTTCATTATAGTACCATTTTACTTATGTGTCAGAAAGAGTTCCTGGTATATTCCTGAAGAAATCCACAATGGCAGAAAGAAAAGTTGAACTTTTTGTTTGGTTTTTGAAAAGGTGACCTGAGCAGCGCCTGCTGAAGCTCCTGAAGAATGTGTTAGCAGACCTAGCACATCTTTTTTCTCAGTCCTGTCTTCTCCTTTGTATTGCTCTGTTGCTATGCCAGGATTTTGTAGGAACTCTTGCCACTGCCTCCTGCATTATTCAGGCAAATGCACACATAACCCAGCTTCTCTCAAACACTGTGGCTACTCAAATCGCGGTGTAAAAAACCTCATGATTACGGGAGGCCATTGTGTCCTATGAAGAATCACATCAAGTGACAGAATTTTTTAGACTTTATTTAGAATTTTTGTTTGAATTTTTTTTTTTTTTAGTGGCTAAACAGAAAGTCTTTAAAATAGAAAGTCTTTTTAATGGGACACTTCCACTGAAGAGACTTGCCAAGAAGGAGATATAAATTTGTCTGGGTTCGGAATTTTCAGTTTATTTAACAAACCTGGATGGAAGGCCCAGGTTTGAAAAAGTGCACACAGCATCTGTGATTGTGGAGGGACTTTCAGGCAATCTCAGCTGTTACTGCAGTATTTTTGTGACCTGGGGAGATTTTCAGAGGTGCTGCCTGCAGAGTTTCCAACAGGAGCTGCTTGATACCACCTTGCTGTGAGAACATTGCCCTAAGTCTGAAGCAGAAGATTGAATAAACAGGCTTTCCTTTTTGGGCAGGAGACCATATTAATCTTCACACTTATATACACAGAAACTAATTTTTATAGTTCAAGAAAATAATTTTTATTACTTTTCCTCTTGTCTTTACTAATCTTCTCCCAACCTGCATGATCACCACCCATCACAGACCCTCCAGGGAGCACCATTCATGTGTGCTGTGTAAGCCAGCCTGTGCTGCAGCATACTGTTCTATTTTATACCAACTGTATGAAATTAAGGATTTCTTCTGAGCATAATGTGTTTTGGATTTGTGATAGACCCATGTGTCTCACTGTTTCACTGATAACCACCGGAAAGTTGCCAGGCTGCTCTGTCTGGGCCCTGTGTCCATGTCTGGATCTACACGCTGTCAAGTTCTCTGGTTTTAAACATCCCTGTGATGCAGCACTCTTTTAGCTTCTCTGGCACATCTCCAGGAAACAAGCACTGTGTTTGAAGGTGACAAGACGTAGCCCTGAATAATCCTTCAAAAGTTCACTCAGGAATGGGAAGAAAATGCACATCCAAATGTATTTGTTTCCACCAAAAAAAACCTCAACCAAAAAAACCAACAAAAGATATTTAGGATTAATTATGTCCCTACTGCAATAACAGCATCAGCAAGGCATGTTTTTCTGTACCCATCAGTCAGGTGAGATAGTCAGCACTGTCTCTGTGCTGGGGCATAGCTGGGGATGAAGGACAACTTGACCCATGACCACACCTTCCCTGGCCTCAGTGACACACTGGTCCAGCAGGGACTGGGGTGCAAATGGTCAGGAGGCAGCACGGGCTCCACCAAGCCACGTGACAGTGTTCTCCAGCATTGGTCACCACGCACATGAAGCATCATTTTATTATAGCAATCACTTAGGGACACTGCAGCAGTAGTTGAGCAGTGGTAAGCACTGAAATGGTGTAGCACATTGCCCAGCAACCACTGAGGGCTCCCCATCAGCCACCTGCGCATCAAGACTGCTTGGAGGAAGGAGAATAGGAAATGAAAAATGTGTGTGGTACTTCTCCTCCTGACTTGGTGTATCATTAACAGAAAACTAAGACCCCAGCAATCACCCAAGGAGGTTTTGACAGGAGGAATGGGCAAAGATGCAAAACATTTACATTCCTACAGCCGGCTGTGAAATTATCTAATTTGTATTAGAGGAAGATGGACAACTGTGTGCAATCTTTGGGTCCATTAATAAAGATCTTTCCTTACAGAGCACTAACCGTAACAAGTCTCTCCTGATTGTCTCTTAATTTTCTGTTGAGGATTTTGAATTTACCTAGTCCATGTGTCATGATGAGCACAACAGCTAGAATTGAAGACACGGTGTCTGATTCAGCCTTCGCAGGGCTACCTGCTCTTGTAATCTCTTTATACAACACCTAATGTACTTTTGACATCTATGGTCCAGTCACAATGTACAGTTCCTGGTAAAAACTTTAAAACCACCTGTATCCACTAGTCATTCCTTGGAAAAATGGACTAAAGCAAATGGAAGGAGCTTTCTACTAGGAATACTCCTCAGACACCCTTTTTCCCAACACCCCTTGTAATGCCATGAGTTTGAACGTAACCCCTGTAAAATTGTTTGCTGCTAATGTCACTCAGTGTCTACCTCCCATTAAATCCATAACACTCCCACAGATCAGTAAATAAATCCTTTTGAGGTCTGGCAAAAAAAAAAAAAAAAAAAAAAGCAAAAGCTACTGGGAAACAAATTTTGCTGGTGGTCTGTAGCTGTACCACCTCAGTATGGGCTCACACAGGTTCAGACAGGTCAACACTGGTTAGTTTCTAGATGGAGATCTCTGAGGATGAGTCCAGGGATTGAAGGAACTTTTGTACACAGAGAAATAACCACATTAACCTCTGTGTTAGATAACACATTTTTTCTGTGAACTTTAGAATGATTTTGTAGCATCATTCCTATACATGCAAGCATACTGATTCATAGTATCATAGATGCTATTTAATACATGGATACAACATTCATAGAATATATGGAAATGATTCTATTTTATCCTTCAGGAAGCACCACACAAGAGGAAGAACAAAAGTGGCTTTATGCCACCTGTGCTCCAAGCTGCTGAAGGAATTGGAAGATTCTTAGCATAAGCTAGGGTATCTCTCAGGATGTTTTCCTGTAAGTGTCCTTACATTGTGCCTGTTTATTTTGGACCCAAATTTCTATACCTAATTATAAATGAGGAAAGCCTTTGGATATTAAAAATTGCGGAAATCAGAAGCTAACATGACAAATCCCTTACACGCAAACATACAGTGGCCGCTGCTGGGTTTTGTTCCTCCAAGATCTTATTCTTAAAGCTAATTTTATGTTTAAACTGAATTCATCAGTCTCTGTTAACCTTCAACTTTAATTCATTTGAGCAACTGCTGCTGTAACCATTCATAACTTTTTAATGCAAATTGCTATTCTTTTCTTTTTTGCAGAAAAAGAGATAAATTATTATACTTGGATTTTAATTATACAAACATAATTTGAAACCATACAAGATATGATAAACAATATGCACACAAACAAATCAACACAACAAAATGCCAGATTACAGAACTGCGTTGGTAATATTGAAAATAAGAACTGTTCATTTCCTAATATTGATCAATATTGATCACACAGAGGAAACCAAGCCTATTTAAAATGATAACCAAGTATATTATGTCCAATTCTTTTTTTTTATTTAATTATTCCCCATCCATTACAGTTAAAAGAGATTTCACCATTAACTTAAATGAAAACTGATCTCTGATTTAAATTAAAATTGCAGGGTAGAATTATCCATGTTCTGGTGGTCTCTTTAATAGTGTTCATCTAATATTTATATTAGTGCTTCTTTGCTTAGTTTTAAAATTTGGTTTGGTTTAAAGACATGTTTCAAGTGGGTGAATTGTCCCCCACCAAGCTCAGGATGCCTATAACACCCCCAGTTGCCAAAGGCGGCTGGTTAGACTCAGCTCAACTATTGCTGTGCTGCATCAGAAACACACTAGTTATTCAGAATTTGCCCAAAGCCTGGGATTCATTTTTCTTCCTAAATTTTCTAATTCGGCAAGTGATTGGACTGTAGGAATCCTGTTGTCTTCAGCTAATTAAATTAGAAAAAACCCATTTCTTCCAGTGCTACCCACAGGCTTTAGCTGAACCCTGCCTGCAATGGCAGACAGTGTACCTGAGAACTCATCCCTTCCTTTTAACAATATTTCCAATCCCATGGTTCCACCCACTTTGTATACAGTTTTTTGAGCTAGACATTGCAACATGACATCTAGAGTCACACAATTTCCCTCTCTTACAGTAGTTCACCTGCTCCTACTGAGTTCTGAGGAAGTTTTGGGTTTGGGGATAAGTCTGAATCTGGCAAGAATTAATTATATGATAATCTTATGGACCATCCATCACCACAGATTATGTTTCCCATGTTTTTCTGAAGTAAACCAGCAGTCCGATACAGTTCCCATATTTCCTGTTACAGAACAGATAGTTGCAACTGCTTCAAAAATTTATTTCAGGTCTTTCTTTAACATAAAAAAAATTTCTCAAACTCACAAGCTTTTTGTTAACAATGTCATTCTTCTGATAATGATCCTAATTAATTAGCCCCCACCTAATTAAAATTTATTCTTGTGCTTAAAGTTAATCATATGATTAGTTCCTTTTAATTTACTGGAACTATCCCTGTACTTAAACTGCAGAGACACAGAAAAGTTTACAGGATTCATTTTAGACCAGTGAAATGGAGAACTAAGTGAAACGGAAGGTAAAAAACTGATGTGCTTCAGGCTTCTTTTTTTCCCCCTGCAGCTCAAAACCTGAGATTTCTGTTCTGTTTCATTTGCTTCCTAATTTATTTCACGCTATTTTAAAAACAAAATATGGCAGGTGAGTCACAAGTGGATGGCATAATATACTTCAGTAGCTTATTCACCCCTGATCATGTGAGCCAAGCTTACAATGGAAATGTTGTGAGAACATTTTGTCTCATCCAGAGAACAGCATGTCTTCTATGAAGGCTCATTATCCAAAATCAGGATGGCAAAGCGAAGTCACCAGTGGTAGTACTTGCAAGTGAGTGAGGTTACTGAGATAAAAAAAAGCCAACAGCTGTTCATGAAAAATAATCTAAAATGCATTCAGACCATAATTAATATAAGGATGAAGAGACACTCTTTCATCATCATGTAAGATTGCATGTTAAAAGGAATATCTGTATTAACTAAAAATAAACTTCCCAAATATACTACAAGGGAATTGCCTAGCCTTTCTGAGGCTGACATTTTCTGTCATCATAAATTTTTCTGGCTTGTTAAAGTCAGTCTTTCTGTCCTACTTCTCACCTACTGTGCCTCTGCTTGAGTTTCAAACCTCATTGACCACAGCATCAATGACAAGCTACATTTCTTGTCCTGTAGCTCCACCCCATTTTTCACTCTTAGGATTTAAAACACATTGGCAAGACAAAGGCTATTATCTGGCTCTACAGTTCCCTAACGTGCAACAGCATAGACAGGATACCTAGGTGTGCAAATGGTGCTTTGCTATTAGATTAATTTACAGCATTATTGACCTTATACAATTGTAATTTCTGTTATACGTAGATGGTCTTTTTAGGCCAGTTATTAAGTCAGTTACAATAGGGGAAACATTATTTAAAGGTATTTTGGATCCCCACCATACAGAATCACTATAAACAATGTTATATACTTAGAAAAATACAAAAAATCCTTCCCACAACTAAAGTCATAGAGAAGGCAACTTTCTCTTTTAACAGTTATACCGACCCTGGATCATGTATTCAATATGTTTATATCTCTGTTCTTTTGATCTTCATTTACTTAATCAAAGACAGCTGTTTTCTCCAAAGAACAGCACAAGAAAGAAATATTGGTTTATTAATCTTTTCTGAAGCTGATGCATTCTTGAGCTGAGCACTGTCTGAACTCAGAGTGATTTACATTCTTGTTTATTCCAAAAAGGCTTTCTATTTTTCCATCATTTCCCTTCTAGCAGTCCAAAAGATTTTCAGAGTGGTAAAACCTTCATCTACCAAGCAGGTGAAGTCAAGCATATTCCTATTCTGTTTTCAAGATTAGGCTTGTTCTTTTCACAGCTCTATGTTTCTGATTAATTTGAAAAACAAAGGGAAGAACACAGCAATAAGTGAGCTGCATTATATTTTTTTCATTACATTAATTTTTTGCCTTTGACATTGAACATAAATCCATTCACTAGAAGATACAGGACTAAGGCTGGAGATTTTTTATGCTCATATAACACCACTGAATGCAGAAAGCTCATATAATTTAGCAGTTCAGTAGTGTAAGGCACTTGGCTTAAAATCTATACAAAATATGCTATCATGGGTTTTCTGCAGCCAGCAACTTTTAATGCCTGGTAAACAGCTTAAGAGCACAAGATATTGCATTGTAGACTCTAAAATAATTAGGTTATAAAAGGCACTTTTGTGTGCTGAAGCTCCTGCAGTGGTTAATCTCCTGGTAAGTTTTCCTAGAACTCGGGACAGCCACTCGCTGGCCAGGGCCTTACACTGACTGCTGTTTGTGTGTGTTTGTTTTGCTGCTGTGTCCCCACATCGCTCGGGCTCAGCAGGAGTTTTGAATCCAGGGTAACGCAGATGAAATGCAGGGGTTACTCCATCTCTGATGCATCATTCACTGGCATCCTCCTCTAAGATCAGTGTGAAGCTTTGATGTTTGTGAGACAGGACATGATGCATTGCTGTGCATGGGGGGACCACGTGCCTACGATCAGAAGGCTGATCAGGACACATACACATATCGAAGGCTTGTGTGGAATTTTAAGTAGCTGAAGGAAGTTAGTTAAATTTAATTAACTGAGTACTAGCTGCCTCTCTAGCCTTTCCTCCCCTCTTCCCACAACCGTGTGTTTGAAGGAACTTAGTGAGGAACTATATGGCCTAACCCAGTACAGTCAATAAAAAAAGCTGACTGCCTTCAACTTACTGCCATGTCCTCTGTCCCCTTTGAGGAAACAAAACAGAGACACACAAGAAGTCTCTAAATCTGTTGGTGCAATGATACATTTCTTAAGCCTCTTTTCTTTCAGCCCACTGCCCAAGTCACAAGAAGCTCATTTTAAAAAGTGACCTTTAATTTTCCAATGCAAAAAATGTCCTTTGGTCATTTTATTCCAGATCAGGGCAATCACACCTGAAGCCTCCTAGATGCGCACCCACTCTGACCCAGCTGGGAGCAATGTGCTTTACTTCAGTTCAGGAGAACCACAAAGGACTGAAAACATGGCTTGGGAAACCCTTCTGTGCCAGGCAGCAAACGCCGGATCCTCCTTCTGTGCCAGGACAACTGCAAAAGATGAAGAAGGACAGGGAAAGCAAGTTCACTCCTCACCCCTCCTGTGGGTGGAGAAGTCTGTTTTCCTGCTCTTCCCCTTCTTTAAGAATATTTCTACCCACAGCTTGAGGCAAGGGGAGGGGGGAAAGAAAGGAAAACCCTCCAGCAATGCCTGGTCTGTCCCAGTGAAGGAGACAACCTTCCCCATGACCAGCAAGGCCAACTGAGCTCCCATGGTGGCTCAGGTGAGGCTTCAGTGCTTCTAATGGCAAAACACATCAGTAATAATTTAAAAATTACCCAGCATTTTAGATTATGGGTTCCACTATGGGGCAGTAAAAATAGGGATGTGTCCAGTTAATAATCACAGCAGTGGTGTTTCTATTCACTGGTAGATGTTCAGGGTGCAGATTTTCTCCTCAGCTCCTGAGAGATTTACATGTCACAGCGCAGACTTTTTCCTGAGCACCTGAAGGATTCATGTTCACTAACAAATAGCTTGGAAAAAGTCTGGGCTAAGCTGTCATGACTTCGAGGACGTGAAAAGCTAGGCCTTGTGTCAATGCACATTACTGGCATGTTTTCTGGTTAAATCAAACTTTGGGCAGCTAGAGTTGTAAAATGGGCAATAAACGTTTTATAACATATCATAAATAAGAGTGCTCACACTGACTGTTTGATTGAAATGGGCACTTCTTCATACCTCATATTTTGTGATCTACTGGCCCCTGCACTCCTTCCTTTACGGCTATGTTGACTGGATATTTCACCTCTGCTCAGGGAGGAAAGCTTTTGGAAGGAAGCAAGTTTTCTAAATGTTATTAGTATGCAAGCTGCTTAATGTCTGGAGGTTACTGCTCTCAAATGTTGCATACGCATCATTTATTTTTCTGTGCTTTGACTTTCAGGTGGGCTCGTAACATGTGATGTACTAAGAACACAGCAAATGTTACCAAAAAGTAGCTTAATTCAAAGCCATGAATTTGCTTCCTCCTTCCTTATTCTTTCAGTTCACTTTCTGGAAATATTCAATGAATGATTTTTCATTCATGGGAATGCTCTTAGATCTAGGCAGTTATTTACAGGCACATCTGTGGCACTCATCACTGGTATTTCAGCAGCCTTGAGAGGCAGGCGTGCATTCATCCTCCTGTTGAGCGAAAGACAACCTTAGCATCAGGGAGATTAGATACTTTGCTCTTAGTCACAACCAACCACTCTGTAGACAGTAACTCCTCCAGCAGCCCCAGTCCCTGGAGTCTTAGATGTGACCAGGAAGGAAAACTGTGGGACTGGGGCTGAGCAAGGCTTTAGCCCAGGAGTGGGGGAAACAGTGGGTGGACCAGGAAGAGCCACTTGAGTGGCTTGAGAGCCACCAGTGCTGTTGAGACCAGGTCAGCTAAGGGTCAGGAGCTCATCTTAGTGTGCTCCAGACCCCACAACAGCTTTCCAGGTCTCTTTCAGATTTCAGAGTGTGCCTAAAGAAGGCTGAGTGGGCATCAGAAAGCGAGGGGACCCCCTACTCCAGCTCTTGCAGACTAAAGCAGGTGACATTTCTCCTGGTGGTGGTGGATGGAGGACATTAGCCAGCCCTTGAAAGTTACACAAAGGAGAGGAGCTCTACCGTCATCCTTGGTGTGAGCAACAGCCAGGAGAAAGGAGCTGTGTCTTTGAAATATGTGGGTTGAACAACATATGTAACTTACATTATGCACCTCCTGTTCCAGACTCATGGTGATGGGCAGAGACGCTTGTGTGCATGCACATGAGTATGTACCCGAATTACTTCAAAAGCACCAAACAGATTTTGCATTTTATTGTAAGATTCCCCCTGGAGCTGACAACTCGTATGACAAATTGCAGCCTGGATTGACATTTAATGGCCACATTTATAAACTGTTGAACACAGGGATTTCTACTGGAAACACTGACATAGTCCAAGCTCTAGCGGCACTTGTGAGCTCTGCCCTAATTACAGCAGTGCTGTATAAATCACTGCTTGCTGTCTGTCACCACTCAGGGCTCCAGTGAGAGTCCAGGACAGGTCAGCGTGTGTGGATGATCGGAAGGAGAGTGACGGCACACACCTGAGCTCCTGTGGTTCCAATTGCAGTGGTTATTAATGTGAGAAAGCCAGAATGATGGAAAGTGGCCTAATTTCCAGTAGAATTTATAGCTTTTAGTGCTGATGTCCCTCAGCCTTAACCAGCTGTTACACACCTGGAAGTGGAATACCAAAATATTCTCTTTCAATTTATCTTTCTTGTTCCTTATGGGATTAATGACAGACTGAGCAATAGGTAGCATAATTACAGACACCCACTTGCAGACAATGAGTTTCATGTAGAAATACTGCACTCTGCTACCAAAAACTTTCCAGACAACCCAGTGTCTTAAAGCTATATTATACCAATTATAGACCCTTGCTCCTATAGGAGCAGCATTTGAGGTTTTCTTTTTATTTCTTTATGTGTACATGTACACATAAAAGATGACAATCTAATGAAAATGAAAGTAATTCCTAACTCAAAAACTGTTAAAGCATGTGAAAAAAGTGACTTACAATGTTTTCTTGAGTGGAAGGTATGCTGCATCTCCTATGGATCACTTAGCATTCTCAGTTTTAAGGTACTTCCAGGGATCACTCAAAACAGGCACTCAAATGATTGCAAATATAGATATAATTTTATGTCACATACAACTGTAGAATAGTTTGGGTCAGAAGGGACCTTTAAAGGTCAAATAGTCCAACCCCACCTGCAATGAGCAGGGACATCTTCAACTAGACCAGGTTGCTCAGAGCCCCATCCAACCTGACCTTGAATGTTTCCAGGGATGGGGCATCTACCACCTTCCTGGGCAACCTGTGCCAGTGCTTCACCACTCTCACAGTAAAGAATTTCTTCCTTACATCTAGTCTGAATCTAGCCTCTTTCAGTTTAAAACCATTACCACTTGTCCTATCACAACAGGCCCCACTAAAAAGTCTGTCCTCGTCCTTCTTATAAGGCCCCTTTAAGTACTGAAAGGCTGCAATGAGGTCTCCCTGGAGCCTTCTCTTCTCCAGGCTGAACAATCCCAACTTTCAGCTTTTCCTTGTAGGAGAGGTGTTCCAACCCTCTGATCATTTTTGTGGCCCTCCTCTTGACATGCTTCAATGGGTCCATGTCTTTTCTGTGCTGAGGGCTCCAAAGCTGGACACAGGGCTCCAGGTGAGGTCTCATGAGAGCAGAGTAGAGGGGCAGAATCACCTCCCTCAAGCTGCTGGTCACGCTTCTTTTGATGCAGCCAGGATACAGTTGGCTTTCTGGGCTGCGAGTGCACATTGCTGACTCATGTTCAGCTTTTCATCCACCAGTGCCCTCAAGTCCTTCTCCACAGGGATTTTCTCTATCCCATCATCCCTTAGCCTATACTGATATTTTGGGTTGCCCTGACCCAGGTGCAGAACCTTGCACCTGGCATTGTTGAACCTCATGAAGTTCATGTGGGCCCACTTCTTGAGCTTGTCCAGGTCCCTCTGGATGGCATCCTATCCCTCAGGTGTGTTAACCACACCATTCAGCTTGGGTCATCTGCAAACTTACTGAGGGTGCACTTGATCCCACTGTCTGTGTCATTGGTGGAGACGTTAAAGAATCCTTGTCCCAATACAGAACCCTGAGGGACACCACTTGCCACTGATCTCCATCTGGACATACAGTTGTTGACCACTGAATGTTGTTGACCCTCTGAATGCAACCATCCAACCAATTCCTCATCCACTGAACAGTCCATCCATTAAATCCATCTCTCTCCAATTTAAAGAGAATGATGTTGTGAGGGACTGTTGTTAAAGGACTTACAGAAGTCCAGATAGGTGACATCCGTAGCTCTTCCCTTGTCCACTGATGTAGTCGCTCCATCATAGAAGGCCACTAGATTGGGTCAGGCAATGTCATTTCATGAAATTCATACTTATAATAGTGAAAGGCATAAGGAGATTAAAATATAAAAAAGTAATACCCTCTTTTGTCTTTCTCCTATTCATAGTGTCTATCGCCAACAGATAAATATAAAGCTCAAACAAATTCAGAATTACTCACCTAAACTTGTAGTCAGCCATCAGGGAAAAAATCTGATTCTGCTCACATCAAATGCAAGATTTTCCTTGACTTCAATGGGACAAGAATCTCTTTCTGAGTTCTTTCACATTAACAAAACCCCTTTTTCTAGTTTACATACTCCAGTTGGTGTAAGTAAAAATATATTGCATGGATTCAGTGAAATACAGATATCTAGCCTGTGCCTGAAGATGAGGGACAGAGTTTTGTCATATATACTAGAGCAAGAAAATGCTTCTAAAGAGAGGCATCTTTCTGACTCAACAGCATCCAACTCTGATGATGTCTGGAAAAGTAAAAGGAGGAACTTTGTCAGAGCAGAAAAGTATGATGAGTGAAAAACATGATAGACTCAGAACTGTCATCGCTCCCCAATATGCCTTCGCTTGATATGTGATGTACCCATGTAGTAACAGTAGTACATCAAACCTTTCCAAGCTGTATCTTTGTTCTTGAATGAGAATCATGCATTCTTTTTCTCCCCTCCCCTCTGGTATCTTATAATATCTCCAAATGTGCTTACAATTACTTCTCTATCTTTGGTAAAACCAGAAGATTCTTAAATGAACTTAATGCAAATGCACAAAAAAAAAAAAAAAGAACTGTTTTGTATGTATTTCTCTATGTATGTATTTAGGAATTTCTAGCTGTTTGTTAAAGCCTTTTCATGCATTGTCTGAGATCTTGAAATAATTTATTTAATAAAATGATGGCAATGACTCACAGTTTCTCTAATAGAGTTGTTTTCATTTATGTTGTATGCAGAAACAGCTCTGTTAATAAAAAACATATATAAATAAAGTAGCTCCAGAAAGGAATGCTGATTTGTATAAGAAAACCCTGGACAATTAGGAACTAATGTCTGTAAAATATTCTGTTGCCACAAGACACACACAAACTGATTGAAGACAGACACTTCTATGAGAGTTTTGTTGAAGCCAGCTTTATAAATAGATGCTCAATAATAGTAGGCCAGATGTTCAAAATAAATTGTCAAGCAAGGTTTCTTGTAACCAAGCTGAGGAAGGCCATCAAAGCAATTGTTTCACAACTTCAGATCACATTCTGAGCCTGTTAGCCTATTGTCAAATGATGCTCTTAGAGATGATGAAGTGCTCTCTCCTGTGAGAAGAGCCAATGCCACTTTTGGAAGAGCAACTAAAATAAAAAATTGGACTGAGCTTTGTTGTGGAGCTGAATGTAGACAGGGCATTTTGAACCAAACCATAGTGCCTCTTTAGAGATGTGACTCTTGCAAGAGTTATTGTTGTTATGAGTGAGCTGACAGCTTGAGTATACTCTGCTTACTACACTGGTCAGCACATACAGTATTACATCCACGAGCTTACTCCTGTGGGTACATGGTGGGGGTTGTAATATCAAAACTTTCCAACAGGAAAAAAAAAAAAGAAAAAAAGACTTTTTTTCTTCCATAAATACAGACACCTGAAAGTCAAGTGCCTAGCCTAAACATCAGGCTTCTGGTGTAGTCACTGGAGAAACAGCTGCCTCCAAAGGGTCACTTGTCTTCTCCTAAGTTAGATTTGAGCCACTTTCTGATGGTGTTTGTGACACTCCATAAACTATAGACACTTTCTTTGACAGGGATAGACATGGTATCAAAAGCTAAAACTGTGAGGTACATCTGCTAATATAATTTCCTTTAAGGAACACTAAAGAAGCACCAAAAGGAATTTGTATCTGAAAAGTGAATATTTCTTAAAGCACACATTTCTTAAACAGACAAAAATCCAGATTTGCTGGGTAGAACTGAATTAAAACAAATGGATTTGGAAACAGCCTGTTCTGCCCTGCCCGTTGTTCCTTGCATGTCAAGTCTTTTACTCCAGAGTTTCCTTTAATTCAACAATTTTTAGGTGAGTTTCCAAGTTACAACAAATTCTAGAAAATTTTCTATGGATCCTCTTCCTATCACCTTTGAAAACTGCCTCTGTGTTAGCTCCCTGACCTTCAGAACAGTTTCCCAGCCTAGGCTCATTTTGTCTGTCTCATATTGCATTTTAAATTCTTCCTACTTGGGCACTGTTTGGTTGCTTCACAGAAAAGAAAAGCCTTCTTGCTCCAGAGGTTCTGCTTAACCCAGAGTGAAGGAGCCAAGAAAGGTAAACCAGTAGCCTTCTTTCCAGGTTTCCTACTTTTCCAACTAATGTATACATACCATGAGTGAGGTGGGACAGTTACATTTGATTTGCGTAAGCAGAATAATACTATTGCAACTCTGGTTTTGTATGTTGAACTAAACAACAAGCTTTCCACGGGAAAACTGTAGTGTGTGTGTGTGTGTGTGTGTGCATGTCGGGTATTTTTCTTCCAATCTCGTAACAAATTCCATAGGCTAACTCTGTAGCATGTAGGGAGAAGTATTTCATTTATTTGCTTTAAATCTGCTGCCTGGCAATTGCATTTGATGCTCTTTGAAAAGAATAAGAATACTGTGGGAAATACTGAATAAATATTCTTCATTCATGATTACCATATTACTTGCAATTTTATATATCTCAGTCATATCCCTGTTAAGTCATCTCTTTCCCAAACAAGGTCATTGTGGTCTGCAAAATCAAAGACATGAGAAGTGAAAAGAATTGGTACAAGCCCTAAAATTTCACTCATTGCTAAAAGGCAATCATGCAGCAAAACAAAGGCAAAAATCTCACCAAATGTTACACATAGTTATGGAAGTCCGAGGACTTAATGTTGTCTCCAAGTGGCTTAGATCTTCAGTTTAAAACCTCCTCCAAAGGAAAGCAAGAAAAGTTTTACATACCACTGTTAGTAATAAATAAATAAATAAATGCTATATACTGCAGTTGACTAAATGCCATTGTTCTTTTTCAGCATTATCCTTGCTGCCATATGTTTAGAGTCACTGGGACTGCAGCACTGTGAATACCAGCCACACAAGCTATCAATTAACCGTTTCTGAATGCCTCCATATTCTTGCTATACATCACTGTGGCTCCTCTAACCTTTGCAAGATGTTTTCTTCAGTCTTTTTTCGAACATCATTTTGATGCTGTTGATAACGTGAAGTCTTACCATTGCAGTGGCACCATAACAACATACTCATTGCCTCAAATCCTGTTGCATTAGGCTCTGCACAGATCCAGGTATGGATACAGAAATGCTCCCAACTGCATAGAATCTAAAAACTAAGACAAAATACTTCAACACCCCGCCCCGCACCCCCCCCCCCCCCCAAAAAAAAAAAAAAAGTGGGATTCTTCTCAATAGTTTCAGGTATCTCAGCTGCTCATCTGCAGGTATTGGCATCTGAGCTAGTGACCCCGGCTTCCTTTACAGCTGGTGAAGGGAAACAGGCACTTTCATGTATCAACACATTGGATCTGACCTGGCAATGCCTTATTTCTTTGTGTCCACTAAAGAGCAAACAAAATGAGCTGTTTCACAGACACCTGTATCTAGAGATACCTGAATCTGGTCATATATAACCCATACAAACAGATGTACTGATCAGCAACATGATGATGGTCTCAACATAGTGTTAGTCAGATAGGTTTTACAGAAAAAAACCCTCGACCTTAAAGTGGTTCTGTGGGTGCTTTGGGGAGCTGTTCATTATCATGAGGAGTCAGAGAAAGGTCAGGGAAAATGTCAGTGTACTCAGAGAAATAAGATGATGGATTCTATATGACAGTCTTAGATGTCTGGGTAGATAGGGAATGTATTTTAGAGAAGTTAGAAGGAAAGACTGCAAGAATGAGGTATGACATGGAGCAGGAAACTACAGAAATCTCAACAGAAGATCACATCCATTTAAGAGCAGCATGGCAATATTGTGCCAATGAAAAGCAGTTCTGAAAAGTTTGAGAAATGTTTGCAAGGAAAAGAGGTTAAGAGGTTTGTTTTAGCTGTGTTCAGCTTGGCCTGATGGTTGGATTTTAAGAGACACAAAAAGGTTTTCAATTGGACATAAGGAAATAGAATTAAAGACATGTAGGAAAGACACACTTTTCTGACACAGATGCACCAGTTGTTCTTGTGTTCAGAGGTAAGACAGTAGAAAGTGAAAAGAATCAAATCAGAAACATTATAAAAAATACAGCCTTAGTGAGCACCACTCTTCTCTCCCCAGTAACCAGGGAGAAGAATAAGAAAATTTCCAGCAGACTTTCTGAACAAGCAGTTGGGGAGGCAGGAAGAAATTGGAAAGAAGAAAAACCTCACTAAGGCCATAAAAAAGGATGATTTTTCCAAAAGTATGTGCTCGTTTGTGTTCAAGTCCAAGACAGCCAGACCGGTGGGGGGAAGAGGAGAAACTCCACACCACAGCTGGAGCTTGGAGGCGAATGGAGAGAGAAGGGTCCAGGGCTGGAAAGGCAGGATGCTGTAGGTTGAGCAAGAGCAAACCTTCTTGTATGGGGGTGGAAGAAGAGCCAGAGCATAGTGAGAAGCTAAGGAGAAGACTAAGGAAGAGAATGGGATGGGATTACTGGAACAGCTGAGGAGTAAGAGGAAAAGGCATAGAGGAACTGCCTGCACTATGACAGGCAAGGGGAAAAGGAAAAGAAGGTCAGGGTATATTTTGTATTTATATATCAAATATATAATGTTTCCTTGGGAGAAACAGAATTGCAGTGTAGGCAGAAAGACATAAAAGCAGGAATGGGGGTGGGGTGGGGGGTGGGGGGTGGTAGTATAGAAAAGCAAGTGACAGGCGGTGAAAAGGCAGCTGCTATTACAGGTGTTGGCACAGTGGAAATAGTAATTTATCTCTGAAAGTGACAGAGACAAGAGATTGTCTGAGGTGAGATCCAGAACAAAGTAAGCAACAGTGCTTTACAAGCCATTTTTAAAGGTCATCTTGTAATTTTTGCTGTGATGCCTTGAGACAGATGAAATGCATTTATAATTTGATGATTCAAAAGGACACAAAAAGGGTGACCCTAATTTACAGTTCATTGGAGCACCAAAGGAAACATCAACAAAGCTGTATTATTATTTTTTAAAGTGGCAAAAATATGGTCACAAAACTTCCATTAACTGAGTTTTATGCTAGACTGGCACTTTGAACTTCCTGATTATAGTTTTTTAAAGAGTCAGGGCTAAAATCTAAACAGACATGCCACTTATTTCTGTTGAAGAAAGTATATCCAGTACTTATAAAAAAGCTTACGTACTTATGTACTTTAATAGTATAAAATGTTGTTAAAAACATTTTTTATTTTTTATTTTAGAAGCTCTTCCAGAAAAATCTTCAAATCCTGGCATGCCACAAATGCAGAAATTTCTGGCATTTCACTTCAGTAAAGTGTTAAAGAGCAGAGCTATACAGGTCTGTTTAATGTATATCTGTGAGGTATTTCACCCTACGCAATACCGGTTAGAGTGGTTAAAGCATACTGGGAATTTTTGGATGCAATTGACTTTTGTCACTAAGAAAGCCAAAGTCAAAACCAAAACTATTTTAAGAGTGCTGGTTTCAGCATAACCATCTTGGGTCCCAGCTGGCAAAAGGCTCTTTGGAAGCAGGTTGAGACACTGACTCTATGAGAAAAGCAGATTTAAGTCCCTTTTCTGGCTGATTTAGAGGGGTAATTCTGGGTGACTAATGGATGCTTTTGGCTGAGTATCCTCCAGCAGTTCCTGAAAGGCTTGGCTGTTTTTATTCAAGCTAGGAACATTTATTTTCTGAATTTCAAAATGGCTTGATAATAACTAGCTACTCACTGGTAGATCACATATGGAAGACTCAGGCTTATTTATTTTTTCATTTACAGGTAAGACTCCAGAGATTTGGGGTTTACTTTCTGAAGATGAAAATCCTGTCGCCTTTTCATACAAAGCTTCAAGAGTTATGTAGAGTCCCTAATTAGAAAGAAGATAGAAATGCACATGCAATAAACTCAGAACTATTCTTTAAAAATATGAAAAAAAGAAGTACAAATATCATAATCTAAACAAAATCGTCTTCCTTTCAAAAGTATGTTCACAGCTTCTACTCTGGTCAGCAACTTTAGACAGCTGGAGTCCACAGCTAAGAAGAAATACATTCCTATAATTGTATAAATTAGAGCAAGAATGATTGTAATTGCCCACATTTACTGCCAAGTTGTTTCTACAGGTTTAAATTAGAAGACTTTTTTACAGGCTTAGGAAGGCAACTTGTTGCCATTTAGCAAAACAATAATTATTAAGTTTTGGACATTGCACGAGAAAATAAAGTTTTGCTTAAATGAACACAATTTATTTATTTATTTAAGTATGACATGATTTGGCAAGTCAGGCACACAGAACCTATCCATTATCAGATGTGGAAGAAATATAATTTATGAATAATCTCTAAGCAACATCTGTATTGAACATACCTGTAAGTTACCTAAAAGGCTAAGAATCTAAAGGCTGACATGATTTATACCAGTTACTGATGAGTCTTTAAAAATGCTACTTTCTTGCTTAGCACAATTTATTCAGAGGTCTGAGGCTACAGGAAGAAGGAAGGGCATCATTACTTCTATTTTACAGATGAGGAAGCAGAAGAAAGCAGAAGTACTGCAACATGTCCATCTTCCTGGAGCAGTTAGTGGGGGATTTGTAGAGAAAAATCCTGCTCTTGCCTCTCCAGCTAACTCTGTCCCCAGAACAGTTGGATTTTACTGGAGCTGAATAACTGCTAAGTAGTGCATTCACAACTATGCACAAAAAAACCCCACAGTTCCTGATTTGATTCAGCTGCATTCCTGCCCTATTTTTTGTTAGTCTTGTTTCTGTCTATTTTCTCTGCATTTGAATGTTGGTGAAGGCAACTGATATAGAGGGGTACACATATTCATGGAGGAATAGGAGTTTGAAAAAGTGTACTCATCTTCTGTTTATTATTCATGAGTCACTATTCATCATTCACTTTTTTCTCTATTCATAAAGTTTCAGGCATCCAATCAGGAGGGGAGACCAGGATGAATAATGGAAATATACAGTTCACAGATAATATTCAGGCTGTCATTTGTACAGGCAAATGATCTGATGAACATTTATAAATAACTGAAACAGTATTTTGGGGGCACAAAAGAAAATCTTCCCTCAAGAAAGGAGGCAGAGAAATGAACTTGATTATGTCTAGGGGCTCTAAGGAAGTAACCAGAATAGATAGCAATCTCCTCTGATATAACCTGCCTTATCCCAGCAAGACAGAAAGTCATTAAGCCATGAAAACCACTCTGTATTATGAAGGTGCAGGTCTATCATTTTAACAGCAATCTCTGGGGAAAGATGGACCAGGACCCACAATTGGATTCAGGGTAATCAGGTCCCAGATATAACAAGAACAGTGAGAACTTCTTGTCTGCTAAGTGATTCCTGCCAGATTACCATTCTAGGGACAGGAGCTTTATATCACATCTGGCTGTCCTGAAAGTCAAGGGGATTACTTTCTGTGGTGTGTGCTCCACTCCCAGCTGTCCAAGAAAGGGCCACTTCTCTGCTTCTTGGCTGTTGTATGTGCCCTGAGATGTTCAGTACTGCACCATCTATTCAAAGGCTCACAACTTTTGGAGAACAATGGATGCATAAATCTTTTCCCCACACTATACATTAAATGGCCTGGTAGAAACATTGAGGATCACCCTCAAAAGACAGAAAGGTGCAAAGTCCTCAGCGATAGCTTGCTGGTTAAGGCAGGGGCTCGAGTCCTTCAGTTGTGAACAAAGTGTGGTGAGGATGAGGAGTCACTGTCTCAGCCAGAAGTCTCTTCCCTGGTGCTGTGGGTGTGATCCAGCTCCACATCCCAGACTGGCTGCTTTTTTATCATATGGTTTTATTAACATCCATGGCTTTAACTGTTTTACCAGCTATTTCTTACTCCTGTAGTACAGTGTTCAGGTCACCCTCAAGACGCAAACACGTTAAGCAATTCTACCAGCTTTTTGACACTATAACAGACAAGATGTAGGCACCCTGAAGGGAATATATAGGCACTGTGAGACACTACAACTTACAGTCCAACATATTAGTGTCAACCATAGCTGACTTGATAATACTTAGGATGCCAGGCTACGTTAAACAACAAAAATCTAGTTACCTAGTGCAGCTGTTATACCTTTAACCTGTCCTTTTCTCCAGGAGAGCAAATTAGAGCAACAGAGAGGTGAAAAGAACTGTCTCAGTGACAAAAGCCTGTAACCATCACAGGCAAGCCATGTCATATAATTGTTTTCATAAACCGATCAACACAAATGCACTCGAAGCCCCATAGTGAGCACTATTCAGGTCCATGAAGAGGAATCCCGACATGCTGGGTGAGACCCCTCAGTTTTGCATCCCCTCTGTTCCACCCTATGTGCCTGGTAACCTCTCCCTGCAATGCCTCGCTAAGTGGACAGCAAGCAGAAGAACAGTCAGTCCACTTACAGCTGTACTTATTTTTAGCTATTTTACCCTTTCCTTTCTGTGGAAGAACTGATCCCAAAGTGACTGGCAGGAAGGGAAAAATGAGGAAGAGTGGAAGAAAGCCAGACAGGGGCAAGAGAGAGTCAAGCCTCAGCCTGAGGTCAGCGAGTGAGCGAGCAAGAGGGAGGCACCCCCAGAGGTGTCCTACACAGCTATGCTACAGCGGGTCATGCTGTGACTGGGGCAGCTTGCAGGGAGCAACGGGGTTGCAGCAAGGTGAGAGCACTGGCAGACTTGATGTGCTTTCAGACCCTTGACCCTGTGTTGAGACTTGCCCACAGCATCAGCAAGGAGGAAGAAATGCAAGCAGATGAAGGAAAGCAGGTGGGAGTAGTGGTAGGAGACAAAAAGTTGAAGTTCAGTATATGGCTGGTGGGTGGGGGAGGTGTCAGGAGAAAGCATCAGGAGAAAGGGAAGGAAACCTTAATGCAGAGAGAGAAAGTGGAAGTATGTATTTGGAAGACTTTAGAACCTGGGAGGAGCCAAAGATGAAAAATTGTGCCAGATTGGACAGTGTATGCTGGATTACCACTTTATGGAAGTTGCAAGAAATTCATGCAGCCTAATGTGTGGGTTTTAGCAACCCCCTGGAAGGGTTTCAAGCCTAATTGTCATGGTTTAATCCTGATTGGTAGCTAAGCACCACAAATCCACTGGCTCACTCCCTGACCCAGTGGGATGGGGCAGAGAACCTGAAAGGCAGAAGTCCAAAACCTCATGGGTTGAGATAAAGACAGTTTAATAAGGGGGGGACAAATGGACCCCAAAAAACAACAACAAGAAAGAAAACCACCTCAATCCTCCATCCCTTCAAAAAACAAGTGATGCTGAGAAACCCCAGTTGCTTACCACCAACTGACCAATGTCCAGACAGTCCATGAGCAATGGCAGCCCTGGACAACCCCGACCCCATTTTACTACTGAGCGTGTTGGCATGTGGTATGGGATAGCCCTTTGGCCACTGGGGTCAGCTGTCCCAGCTGTGCCCCCTCCCAGCTCCCTGTGCACCCCCAGCCTGCTCGCTGGCAGGGCAGCATGAGAAGCAGAAAAGGCCTTGACGCTGTGTAAGCACCGCTCAGCAATACCAAAAACACCTCTGTGTTATCAGCACTGTTTTCATCATAAATCCAAAACATAAACTCAGGTTGTTGCTTCGTCTGTATGTTTTTTAGGATCTGCAGTGAGCTGAATTTTGGTCTATGTTTACAACTCCTTCCACTTGGGAGATTTCCATTGTATCTACCCAAGGAAACCAGTAACGTCTTAATCACATCAGGAAACTTCCCGTTGAGAAAGGCTGGGGGTGAGGAAGGACGGGTGTTAGAAGCAGACGAAGGAATGATGTTACTGCACAACAGCCAGGGCTGTTTCCTCTAGCTGGCAAATTTAATTCAAGAATTATGCTTAAAACCACTGCCTGACATTTTTTAATATTTCCTTCATTATTTTTTTTAGTTGTTTGAGGTTGGTCAGCAAATTAGCTGGCAACCTTGTCTGAGAGGTTAATTAGAGGAGACTACTCAGAAACACTACCCAGGCATGTGCACACGCTGCCTGGTGGGAAGCTAACAGATGTATAAGAAGCTCAGAAACCTCTATTTTTCTAACTGGGGAATCTTTTTCTCCACAGGACCCAAGTTCAGGCAGAGGTCGGATCCTTGTTTCCTCCCAACGAGGATCAAAGTGTGCCGAAACTGAGTAATGCTTACAGTGGGAATCAGAGCCTTGGCTTATGGCAATAGAATGTGGAGAGGTTTTGCAGCTCTCCTCAGTGCAATGTTATTGATTTCCAGAGTAAGAAATTACTGCTCCTACGGTTTAAACTTTATTCTGTTCTCTGATGTTTGAAATCAGTTTGTCTTTTAAGCTATGCTAACACTTGACAAGTAATACAAGATGATTTTGTTGTCGCTAACCAGCAAATGTTTGACCTCAGCAGAGAATGTGAATTTAAAGCACAAAGCTGTAGAATTACTTCTCAGCCTTTGCATTTGATTTGACTGTACCCAGTATGGAAAAGGCTCCAAATCCAGCCTATTCATTCATTGTAAAAGGTCTAAAAAGAAACCAATCAGTTTTTTGCCTGCAATTTTGGGTAGGCTTTGGATCAGGCAGTGTTTGCTCAGTCAGGGAACTCCAAACAATAGTGTGGAATACAATTTACCTGCTCAGTCACAAGCAGACAGTGGTGAGTAGAGGGCTACATACCCTCAGTTCATGCTGCTTCTTCCTTCTGGTCTCTTTTCCTTTCTCTCTCCATAGTCAGCTAACGCCATTAATACAGCTGAAATCCCATCTTGGGAACAGGAGAACAATTAGAAACCCTCGTTCTGACACTAATTAATTTGCCTCAGCAGATCTTGCTGACTCCCTAAAACAGAGTTCCTGGAGATCCTGGTAGTAACTTGCCTTTGGATTGTTAATTCGTGTATGCAGAGAGGCAAAAAGAGCAGGCTTTGAGGAGCAGGAGGTGTCATGAACTTGCAGTAACTGCACTGTCAAGTGAGGTAACCATCAAAACCCAATTCTAGCTCCAAGAAGTTTTTCTCCTCCCTTCTTCTGCTTGCTAACAATGTCAGGCATGAGGAGGGAAACGTGGACCTCCACACTGAGTAGCCCAATCAATCTGAATAACCAAGAAACAATACATGAGAGAGACTTCTGAGGCAATGATGGAACCTTCCTTCTACCCACTCAGTTCTAAGATCAAGATTGCATTGATTTATTTACTTATATTCACTAGTGACTCAAGTTAATTAAAGCAGACCTTCCTCAAATTCCCCATGAGATACATCATGGCTCATGGTATTATGTGTTATTTCTACCAGAAGTAATGACTTGTAGGCATAGTAATTCCCCACAATAAACAACTTTACTGCAGTCTGCCACAATAGCCCTGGTACTCATGGCACTGAAGTCCATTACAGTGCCCCTGATTTTTTTGTGTCTGTGAAACTCCTTTAGTTTTTTTTGTTTCTTATTAAAAAGAGAAGCAAAGTGATACGTTGACTAGATTTAAGCAAGTGCCTTTGAAGTTAACCCATCACTTTTCATTTCTTTACAGGACCATCTCATGATAATACAGACTTACAGGCACACCTGTGCCCACTTGTGATCCCACATCTCCATCAACTCCTCTTAAAGAATCTGGCTGCAGCACCCTTTAAGTACCCCCACAACTGATTGCTGAGAAGTTTTCTTTTTCCTGTAGGATCACCACGTCGGCTAATTTTTGTAGGAGGCGAGGTAACTGCCTCATCCAAGACTTTGCCTCAATGAAATTCTTCATCAAAAAGTCCAACTGAGACTCCTTCATTCACTGAGTTCAGTGAATGAATGGTGCATGGAAGAGGTACAGTTTCTTTTAGATACAGTTTCATACATTTCTTCCTGCAAGCAGAAGCTACCAAATGGAATGTTGTGGGCATCATCACATAACTGGATGCTGAGCTGAAACCTGTGGTGCCAGGACCCACAAACTGATATTTTTCCATAAGTCCCCACCTTGTGAGAGCTCTCAGACTGGATACATAGGTAGAATAAGAGGTGATTAATTTGTTTATCCAAAAGTATAGTGGTCGTAACACTCATCTGAGAACAGACTTTGGTATTTTTTGTTCTCTGGAATGGGTCCAACCTGAGAGCAAGGGGAAGCATAGGGACAGATTGGTGAAGGAAATAATGTGGATTCAGGTTCCCTCCGACAGAGAGGAAATTTGAAAATGGTTTTCCCTGATGCCAGGTGAAAGCACAAACCCCAGGAGACTGAGTGAAAAGTGAGAATGGGTAAGTCCTCTTGCTGCAGTTTGTGCAGATGTAGTTCCTACCTTGCTCGTGGGCTCTTCTTTCTACCCTGCATTTACCTACATATAACCACTGCGCAGCCTAATGGCATTCCAACAGCCTCTGCTAGGCTCATCAGTCCCAGACCTTTAGTAAAAAAACCCAAACCATAAACCTCTTTTGAAAGATCCTATTTATGAAATAGAAGTAAAATATCTTCTAAGGAAGCTTCTAGAAACTATGTTGTAAGTTTTCCATCTTTCTTGAATTCTACACAGTATCACCTTGCAACAGTTCCCTGTTTCACCTGCTGCACCCTCGGTACGTTTCATGATAGCCACACTGGGCTGGCTGGTGACTCACCCACACCATGAAGCCAGTTAAAACATCCTCCCTCCTCTTCCTCCTCTCCTTCCATGTTCACTCAATTAACTTCCAAGCAGTTTTGTGTTTCTGGGTGCGTGGTGTTGTCTCAGGCAATCAAAAAGAATCATAAATGGCTAATAAAAATGAGGAAAAGACCTGTTTTCCATGTTGCTCACAAGAGTTATTAAAAAATTAATTCCCGTTTGGGTAAAACGATCCCGCTAAACCTCACCTAATAGTTGAGTTCGTAAAGAAACCTGAAACCAGTCAAATGTTACTAATCTCTGCCAATATTTTTGTCACAGTTTATGCTACAAAATTGCTGCACTCCAATTCTCTCCCTGCTACCTCCCCTTTACATAGCCCTGTTTGTGCCAAGTACAAAACTTCTAGAGCACTGTATCACAGCCTTCTTCATTCTGGGTATTCTACTTTATAAAGGGAGTTTTGCTACTAGTGGCCACCAAGAGTCTGTACATTCAGAGTTGCTCTGAAGCAGATGGGATTACTCTAGATTGATCCAGACAACAATATTTGGTGTCATAATTTTAGCTGTTCCAAATGGTGTTGCAAGTTAAAAAAAACCTGGTTGCTATCTATATTTTTTATCTGTGCTCTTAGACCTTTTCCTTGCTGTGATAAGAAACTCCACTAGTATGAATAAAGACTTTGATCCCTGCTCAGCTGCTAGCTGAACATAAATACATAAGCAATATAGAAAGAGAAGAAACCAGGAAAAGTGTAAATAAAGGATGGTGGAAAAGCCCAGCTCACTCATTTTTTCTGCTCTGTATCTGTGGCTACAGTTATTTCCCTGGGGACCAAGATAGTGAAGGAATTCAAGGTTCATCATTTCTCTTCTATCGAGGGAGACCACATGAGAATGAGAAGAGCAGACAACCATCCCTGTAAGTCAGAAATGAGACCTATGGTATTCAAAGGGAAAGAGGAAAGAAAGAAACAGGAAGGAAAACAGAACAAATGGATTCCTTTAAAAGCTCTTTTAAACAATGGAGGCACACTATTTTATGAGTTTTACTTAAAAGTGGGTTACATTGTACCCAGTGAATGTACAAGAAGAAGAGATACAGAGCTCTCCGTTTTGCTTTGCATTATTCCTCTGAGATTTGAAATTAGATTTATAAATTACTTTCACTTTCTGGCTTCATAAACTCAGTGGTTTGGTGCATATAGATGGAGTTCTGCACATCTGCACAAAACCTGTTCAGGAATTAGGAGTCACCTGGACCTGTACAAGGACATTTAGAGCTATGCAGGGGACATGAGTATTGCAAGGCTGAGATGTAGACTCGAACTCCTTGAATAGGTCCTGTGAAAGTGGGAGCCAACTCTCCTTCTGAAGAAGCAAGGAAATTTATTCTTTCCTTTTAAACCTGTAAGTAAGTAACTTCTGTCATTGTACCTCTTCACATCCATTCTCCTCTAACCACTGTCTACCAGAAAGCTGCCTACCAAAGAGTGAGACTGACCTCGGATTCTCTGGAGCAAAGAAAGGGCTTGAACCTGAAGAAAGGAAATGACCCTGCACCTTCCATACCCATTGTGAATGAAACACTTGCTGGGCTTTTACATAAATGCTAGCCTGTCCTCATCCATCCACCTCCAAAGAAAACAGAAGCTATGACTTCATTTTGTGAAGAATCCAATATGGCTTGTGCACACCTGTCGATGTGTGTGCATGTGTGTTCACATGCATGACACTGAGAAATCCTACTGAATCCAGCCCCTCAGAGACTTACCATAAGGAATTAATTGCTCGTAGATACTTTCAGCCTTAAGCATAGTGGTGGCTGGTATCAGCATATGGTAGAAACGTGATTTGCAATACAGAAAATTTCAGAATTCTTAGATGTTACTAATATCATACAACTGTGATACTAGCATCCGCTCTGTGTTGTTCTGGATGGGCTGTCCTAGCCCTGATCCGCACTGGTTGGCCCCACTGTGCACATTTGCCTCTGTGCTCCCCACGGAGTCATGTTATCCTTTTCACCAGATAGGGTCAAACATTTCAGATGCTTCTGCACTCATTGTCTCCTGCAGCCCTTGGACTGGGAAGCAGGCCAAGGTGCTATGTAATGGGGTCAGTAAGGGTCACCAAGGAAGGGGCTTATTCTGGCAAAATTGTTCACATGCACTGCAGGAGATGATGTCTCCTTGTCCCAGGTCAGATCATCTGGGTAGCGAGGAAGTTAGTGAGGAGAGAGTTTCTTGCTTCCAGTCGCAATGAATCCCACTAATCCCTTAGACATAATAACACTGGATTTCTTGATGATCCCTTTGGTATTGCAGAAGATTCAACTGTTTGTGTCTGCTTCTATGCAGGCAGGAGCTAAGTCCTGAGCTGTGCTGCTTCTTGAGCCACTCTGGTTAAGCACAAGGCAGAACTTCAGCTTCCGTGGGGTTATATACAGCCCCAAAGTCATGTGTAATGAGTTCCCAGGATCTCAGCATCAGGCTTTGCTGCCTAAATTGCACTAGAGTCTTAACCTGGTCATAAATCTATTTTGACTTTGGTCTTAAGGGAACTTACGTGTCAGAGATTCTTACTTGACTTTTCATTACTGATGACTGGCAACCCTCACTTTCCATGCCTTTTCTGTATGGGATCCAAATGCTTTGAATAAAACAACAAAGTCCTTTTCCTACTCACCTGATCACCTGACTGTCTTTAAACCCATATATTTTTATGACAGGTAGCTCTTGTCTTCCCTCACTTATCTAAGCTGTGTAATACATCTTCTCACTTTGTGTGGATGTCTCATCAGACACAAACTATGTTCCAGTCAGGGCATTTATTAATCTTTGATTCCTTATGGCTTCATTCTTTATCCTTTCCTCTCCAGACCTTACTTTAATTTTTTTTTTCTGGGGGGTGGGGGGGTGGGGGGGGTGGGGAAAGGGGTGGGGGTGTGGGCACTTACAGTATCAAGGAGTCCCTCAAACATGTCAATAAACTGTATCCCCCAGAATCAGAAGAGTTTTGATGCTCAGAGGGATTAACTGATCCTTTCAAAGTCCATAATAAAAGTCTGTGGCAGAAACAGTTGTCAGATCCACTGCAAAGCTGAGCAGGCAGGGGCTTAAAACCAAAACCATTTTCTTTCACTGGGTATGAGATTTATCTTCCCTAAGTGTTCTTCATTTATTCACTCTCCCTTGTTCAGAATCCTAGATAATATTGTCTGGCAGAAATTCAGTATGAGCTAACCTACTGTCATTTGTAATTTTCTGGTTACAACATAATCTTACCTAGTTCCACAGCTGCCCATTCTGCAGTTACTAAAATCTTCCCTTGAAACTGGCCGATGTTACAGACAGACTATTGGGCTATCTGTTCTGGTAGAATAAGAAACCCCTTCTTTTAACAGCACAGCCACTTGTTGATGCCCTCTCCAAGAGATCTGGATTCATGTTCAATCCAAAATCCCTAACATTTGGCAACTGGGCTGATCCAGTAAGCAGGCTTTTGCAGTAGGGATCTGGGTCTGACATAAGTTAACAAATACTTTTGTTAAAGTCTTAGATGGTGACATGAGGAGTTTATATAGCAAAGACTCCAAACTCCAAATGGCTTTGATAAATTAAAAAAAATATGCCCTGGAATAAACAGGATGCAGTTTAATAGGGTAAGTAAACCACATGTAGGCATAATCAGATGTGTGCTTTAAAGGAGAAAAATTGTGAGCTGGTCTGCAGGTCTGTAGAAAAAGACAGCGAATCCTAGCCAGAGCAAATGGAAACATGAAAAAATATGCTAGACATGTGAAGTAATTCTTTTGTTATTCTCCCTACTTTTGATGACTTATCTTGAGTACTGTGTCCTGTTTTTCATGCTGCGTCTCAGGAGAGGTATGATCGAGCTGAAGAGTCTGCAGGAAACCAACCTGAATGATCAATAGTTGAAGGAACACAACTTATGTGGGAAAAATGAGCAGACCTGGGATGTTTCTTCTAGGCTGACAGAGAACACCATTTCCAAGGTCCACCAAACTAGTCCTTCCATCAATTCTTACTATATTACTCCCTGTAATTAACAGCAGAGTACACTCTTCAGGCTTAAATGCTGACTCCAAGCCACTCTTTCCTGAATCCAACACCTTTATCCAAGTTACCAGGAAATCTTATCATCTTCTTTGCAAAGCGTTTCGGAATGCTTGGAATGTTAACGTAGCAGGAAGGAAGACTTCCACTTTACTCACACTAGAATGATGTCTATCACAACCCCACATTGTAATATTTCTTAGCAACATTCCAAGCTCCTTGCAGGAGTGAATCTTCTTTTCTGGCATTTGTCCATCTGTAATCATTGAAACAGCCTTGAGTAGTTTAATTAAAGAATAATGACACAGGATAGCTTTCACCTATTTGCCCTCAGCACATTTTTTTTTTCTTTTGGAAATTTTATGGGATTCATTTTTTATTTCCAAATGTAATAAAGCCCAGGGAAGTGAGTATTAGCATAAGCTTATGGGGCTAACATTTTATTACTCACACAAACCTTTTCTGGATGAGACTTGTAAAAACAGTCTGTTCTCTCACAAGTTAAAGGGCTGGTAGCACGTTGAGTGAGGCTGGAGATACCTGAGATATTGCTTCAATTTCTATAACCTTGGAAACACTTCCACCCCTGCCCCCCACGGAAAAGTCTGATTAAAAAAAGAGACCTTGGCTAAGCTCAAAACAATCTCTGAAAACCTATAAATCTTTATTAAATTCTTTGCTAAAACTTTGCTGCAGAGGAACGGAGACACACTTTGTTCTGGGTATGGTTTTGCTACAAAGTACTTGGGGGCCTATAATAAGCACAGAGCTCATCTGTTGCTAATGATTTGGAGGAAGGACCCTTCCACATTGCAGGATGATATTAAGGGCACCGTGCTACAGCAGTAGCATTCTACTTCATCTGTGACTTAACTGAGGCCTGACATTTGCTACGTATGCGAAACACCACTTACATATGGTGCTGTTGCTGATGGTTCCTGGGCCGCATTCAGCCCATGGGACATGTCCATCTGGCCTGCAGCCTTGCGGCTGAGAAATTGCATCCATGTGGGAGCCGCGGTGGGGGCTGAAGAAAAGCTGCTGGGCGATTTTTGGAAGGCCAAACACCGAAGGCCTTGGGGAACTGCTGCCACCTTCATTTGGCCTACGAGTGGGGTCCAGCCCGACGCCCCCACCCGCTACCAAAAGGCAGGGTCTAGCCTGTGTTTGGTGGTGGAGGAGGTGGAGAAGCTGCTCGGGAAGGGCTGCTCGGGCACTGTGGACCTCTCCCTCCCTCTAGTGGTTTGCCTACATACATGAACTGTTGCAAATCTGCCGCTGCCTCTGTGCTAAAGGACTTGACCTGGAGGTTCAAGTATTTCCAGGTTCAGTTTTGCATTTTTAAAGCATAGGTCTAGGCTGAAATACCTCCCGTGAGCCTCGCCACCACAAGAAGTCCTCACAGCGTGGAGCTGAGCATCTGTGGCCCTTGAGGGACCTGGGATCTTCTGGGCAGCTTTAGTGTGACTCCTGTACTAATACAGCGTGCCCTTTTAAACTTTCCTATTAACAAAATAGCGTTAGAGATTGCCAAGAGTTAGAGGCTCTTGTGGTTTTGGTTGTTGTGCCTGTTTTTATGAGATCAAGAGATCTGTGCCATAGATCCCTGCTGATGTATAACAGGATGGTTAAAATACTACCAAAATCCATAAAACACAGAGTTTCTATGATATATTTATTATAGAGACTAGGGTAGTTCTGGTCTCAAGAGTTTCAGTCTTCACAAAAGAATGATGGAATCAAGGAAAAATAATACAGAGTAGAAACCCAGACAGAGGGAGAGAGAAGGCTTCCGATGTGAGATGTTACAGGTTTGTTTGACTTCACAGCTTGGTTTATATGCTGCATCTGTCAAGGTATTTGCACTTGGCAAGTGAATTGCTCTTTTGTTTTTTTTTTTTTTCAAGGTCAATGACTTCAAAGCTGGGTTTGGAAATATTAGAGAGAGGAGAAAGAGTGTGAAGAGGGGGAAAAAAGAACAACAACAACAAAAAAAAGAGATTGGAAAGATGGGGAAGGGTGGAAATGAGCTGAAATAGCAGTTTCAAAAAAATCCAAAGAGTGTGCATCCGCATTCCTTTTCAGCTAAGAGAGCATGGTGAGTGCAGGCATCTTGCAGAAGATAGCTGGTACTCAGGGTTGGTGTGTGAATGATGGGCTTGTACCATGAAAGAGCAGGCATGTGCAAGACCTGCTCTTCCTGCTGCTGGGAAATGCTATAGTCTTGAGGATTAAATTCTCCTGCAGCAGAAGCCAACAAGAGCTTGCTACTGATTTTAGTGTACCAGAATTGCATCCTGCTGCTTAGCCTCATGTTGTGCTGCACTGGTAAATACGTGTTCCCTCTCCTAACTAATGTGGCTGTGGGAAAAGGACTCTTCCCTATGGGTCCTTGGCTGGTCTCACACTCCCAGCCAGCTGCAGCTGTGATGCCTTCTGAAGGCAAAACTGGAACCTGCCACCTCCTGCTCTATCAGCTTCTTTTCAATAGGGACCGTTTACTTATTACAAAGCAATATATATAAAAATATGGCCATTGCTTTACAATGGTGACTGCCATACTTCAGCTGAACTGTTAGTATGCTAGAGGATTGTGACAAATTCTGTGAATCAGGCCCTTGAGACAAACACTAAAAGTACCACTTAAAAATTATGTCCAATTCTAAATCTCTTTGGACATAAACAGAACCAATGAAGAAATGTTGCATCAAAACACTGCAATGAAAACAAATTGCTGCAGTGCTTCAAGTACAGGAGAGTAAAAGTAGGCAAACAACTTGATTAAACATGATAGACACCATTACTTTTACTCCAGCAGCAAAGAACACAATTCAGATGGTGCTTTCATCTCTTTTTTACCTTCTTGTAAAGGTCCAAAAATAACCCCAGAGAGTGAGAAGCACAATGTGTTGTTTCTTCCTGTCAGGCTAGCTAGGCTGAATCAGAAACCCACAGGACTGTCCTCCTTTCTGATGGAGAGTGATGTGATTAGCCCTGCAATACAGAAGGGAAACTGAGGTACATGGGAGGCCATATGACTGGTCCAACATCACCAAGAAAGCCTGGGGCGAAGCTTGAAAGAGGATTCTTTTATGTCCTGGGTTCATACCTTAACCATTTCGTGCTCCTTCCAGTCTGACTGTATTATAAATGTTGGTTTTGAAGCATTGCTAACATTTTTTTCAGAAAGCATATATTTGTTTTTTCTACCCAAAGTGTGAAATGTGCTCAGTGTTACCATGTGTTAACTGACAGTCAGAAATGAATGAGAACCTAAATTCCAATCCAGACAACTTTTTTGCCTCTTGAATTCTAGGAACATCAAGTCAGATGAAGGAGTCTTAACCCTAATCTTCTACTGCATGCTGCAGCTGCTCTTGGGTAGTTGGAGGATACAAGAAACAGGACAAATATAGACTGATCCTTTCCTGATTTATTATCTCATTATTCAGCATGAGTGCTTAGTCATTTAAAAACTTCCTTGGTAAAATAAATTAAACACATACCATTTACATGATATCAAAATCAATACCAGGTCACTGATTTTTTCATTTGCATTTATTTTAATGTATTAATTGGCTGACAATGGATGTCTGATTGTTCTCTGCATCTCTGAAATGTCATATAACATTAAAAAACAATATCTGGTATTTATTGGAAACATTTCACAGTTAGTATTTGCATGCTGCTTTCATTTTGGTCTTCATTTCCCTTTATAATCTAGAGTTTAAGGTTGAATTTTGTACTCTTCAATATAAATTCAAGAATTCAGAGTTCATCCTGAAGCCAAAATGTTCATAGAAATGCCCTGGATCAAAAAGGCTGATGTGTATCCTGTCATATTCAGACACCCAAATTGTTCACTGTTCAGTTTCTGGAAGCATTAAAGCCTTGTATTTATCCATAGGTCAGGCAGCTGCAAATTTGAACTGTGCCCATGTTGAAATGTCTCTTTTTAAAGTAGGAGGTGATTCAGACTAATTTGTCCTTGGCCTCTTATGAGCTCAGACTACCACTTGAGTCCAATTATATGCTATGTCTTTGTGCTACTGACCTACAACCTACAGGGACCTGAACTGAGAGCATCTTGTCTGCTTCCCAAAAGGATTTTGGGATAATGATTTTGAATGTTTAGTGTGACATGAAGCCAATGATTTAATCTTCAGTATTTTTGATTTATGAGCAATATTAGGCAGGAGCAGAGAGAGAACCCTGTTGTAAAGGTATTTTTAAGTATGCCAATTTTACGCTGTTAGAGGTGACTAGGTTCTGCATTACAGACTAGGTGGTGTATGCATCCAACATTTCCTATGCAGTTCCACACCTCTTTGCCTGGAAGGTTAAATTCTCAACTTAACGTATATAGGATTTATTAATGGAGATTATTATGGTTCAGTAATCAAAGGCTCAATATGAACCCTAATATAAGTTTAAAAGATGTCAAAACAGGATGCCTTTTAATACAGAAACCTCTGTATTGAACGTGAACTTGTGCAAAATAAAAAAAAATGGGCAAAATAGAAAAGATGTGCTCTTCTCACTGAAAGATGCTTTGCATGGAGTCTTTTTTGCAGCTAGCCATGAGCTCCTTGGCAACATGCAGGAGAAGAAACTTCCACAGGTGGCATGATTGGAGCCTGGTCTTTGACTCATTTCTGGTAGGGCTTTGGGACAAACCCAGCTGCAATTTCTACAGTCATTTCCCATGGTAGGAAGACTAGAATAGCAAATGGGAACAGTCCAGGTTACACATTTTTCACAGATTTCAACAGGCAGTGTAGCCTGGGGGCAGGTGGGGAATGCACCTTGGCCTGTTATTACTATCCCTTAGCAGAGCTGGTTGTAATCAATCTTCTTGCTGTTAAATTTCCCTCCTGGTAGTCTAGTCCCATCAGTTTCCTAAAATCTGTTTTGGCAATTTTATAAATCCTGGAGGCATGCAAAGTCATATTGCTACCAATGCCAACCCTGAAGTGACTCAACATTTTGACTGTGTTTTTGGTTTTTTTTTAAATAAAGTATTTCCTCTTTGAGTTGCTCAGCTTTCATATCTGATGGGGATGTCTGAAAAGGGAATGAAACATAAATGATGCCAATATAGATCCCCTTCATAAACTCACCAAAATGTTGTGCTTCTGTTGGTTCAATATCTCATTTGAATTTATTTGAAACTGTTCATTTTAGAATATTCCCTGAGTGTGAAAAGGAAACGGGGAAAAGTGCTGCTCTTTGCTCTTCTTCAAGGTTAGTTTGTAAGGTGAAATGTATGTGATATGAAGCAATCAATGCAGCAGCACCCTCACAGTTATTAACGGGAAATAAATATGGATTACAGATGTGCTGTCTCATTGGAAAATAAAGTGGGTGATTTATAAATTGTCAGTTATCACTTTGAAATACCAGTCCTCACAGAGCATCTGAACTGGATTTATTTTGAAGGAATGATCTGGAGCAGAAGGTTTTACAGCTTGCTGTTGTTCTCTCTGAAAGCACTGAGACAAAACAGTGTATGTCATAAATCACATGCTGTATACCAACCATTGTTTACATGTTTTTAAGTGAGTCACTAAACTAGTACAAAAGAGACAAAATTCCCCTTGGTTCTTGATAGAGATACTTTAGGAATTATATTCTAGCTTCTCTTAGGGGAGTATATTCATAAATCAATTTGTGGTTTAATCCCTACAGAGAACGTATTTCTTCGAAGAACCTTGTCTATGTCTTTGTGTTTGAAGACAAATGTAATTGATTTTACAAGACTGATCTTTTGATCAGATTAGTTTATTAGATTAGTTTATTGGATTAGCCTTTTATCATCACCAGGATTTATTTGTTTTCCATGATGTATTTATTTAGATATTTTATCAAAGGTTTTTGCACACTGCATGACTGTCTCTTAAAAGATTAGAACTTCCAATTAGTTTTTTTGGAAGGAAAATTTGCGTATGTAACACAAAAAGTTGGTTAAGGTTCACCAAGAGCAAAACTCCATCGTGCCTCTCATGGGAGGACTGAAAGGGAGCAGTCCGTTCAAATTTCTGAGGAGCGACCTGTGCCAGCTGTGTGGGAAGGTTGATGTGAGCGGCAAACCCAAGAACCCCCAGAGAGGTGATTTAGAGCTGGTGGCTTCTCCCGGGACAACTCCTCTCCAAGGGACATGAGCTGACACTGCAGGCATGACAGAGGCCAGAATCACTGATGAGGTTTGACGGAAGAAGTAACTTTGATTTCAGCTTCATGTGTATGGATGGTGTGGGTTTTTTCTTTCATTCTGCCTATACCTTGCATAAACCTTTGTTTTCACAATCTGCTTTGATGTGAATTTATACTTTTGCCCACCTTTTACCTTAACCTGACTTGCATTAAGGGTGATTTGAAGGTAACTAGTTTACATAAAGGCATTTTTTCTTTGAAAGAGTGGAAAATCAGAAAAATAGGGAACTAACAGAAATAGCATGCTGTATGCACGCTGCTGTTCAGCTGTGGCCCCCGCAGATGTGCACAGACTGTTTGAGAGCTGGTATTTTAGGGGTTGTAAAGGGAAGAGCCTTTTGGTGACCAGCAACAACCCGGAGGACTCATCAGTGTGCAGCGAGGAAGTGGGAAGCTCCCAGAGACCCCCTCTGGGCTTTGTGGCATATCTGCCTATAATAAGTAATTTCCACTGCTGCTCATGTGGTTATCTGTATGAAGAGAGCTGGCACTGAAAGCTTTTAGCAGCACTGCGAATCAGGATACCTAGTTAGGTGCTTAGCACAACAGACACCTTCTGGCATATACTCCGGAAAAAATTAGTACAAGGTTCTGGCTGACTTTCTAGATTTACATTGGCTTGCTTTAAAGAGCTTTAACTACTGCTCAAGGATTTGGACGTTACTGCAGTCTGACCTGGTGCATCTGGTAGCATCATGGCATCCATTGCAGTAAATTCTTGACATACTGTCTTCTTGCACGTCCGTGGGTTATACTAGCCATTACTACCTGCACTATGTTATGAAACTAAATAGCTGGCAGTGAAACTCAATATCCTGCCAGCTTGTGAAAATCTCATTTAGAAGCAAGAATGGCTAACTATAGACAAAGCATTACATTTACCTTTGTTTTCTGTTTAAATGCAGACACATCGACAGTGATGAGCTAGGAAACACCATTATCTCTATCCCCACCACTTCTTAGGCCAGTGAACGGATTCATCAAGTACTTAGTTTTTGTGAAATCAGAGGAGCATGTAAAATATTTCCCTTTTTGAAACAAAAAATATTTTATTAATATTATCTCTAATTTATCCCCAGTCTTTTACAACCAACCATGAGATGAAGGCTACATCCTCTGCTCATAACTTCTCTGCTTGGTTTGACATGCCATTTTGGCAACTTCACAGAGTCTGAACAAAAATATACCCTTTGGTTTACAACTGGGTGCTGACCCTTGTACTGACGTTAGTCATGTTATTTCCAACAGCTGTGTTATAGGAAAATCTTCAGAAATGGAAGGAGGGGCATTTTAAAGTGACACGTCTGTTTAAGTAGTAGGTTTGTGGCTTGAGGGTGGGTTTTCTTCCTTCCTTTTGCTTCATGTGCTGAAGACATACTTCAGAAACTAATTGTTGTGATTTATCAAATCAATTAGAAAAGCCACTAAACCAAGGTGTTGGAAGGGCAGGTATGGGAATTCTTAGAACCTCTCTCTAATCTAAAGCAGGTTAAAAGCAAACACAGATAAACTAATTCATGCTCATTTTGACTGAGGTTATTCTTGATCAGATCCCTGTTGCTGGGACAGAAGGTAAAGTTATAGTTTAATAGATTTTGACACCAGAAATTACTATTTTGGTCAGGTATTCTGATTCTGTACACAGGAATTATATAATGTTACCCGGTGGTTCCTGTGTAAGGATTCTGCTTCTTGGCTGGTCCAGAGCCATGTCTTTTTAAAGACCTGAAATGGTGGAGAATTAGGTTGCTGCAGTTATATTAGCGTGTATACCAGATGAAATGTGCAGTTACAATAAAGATACTCGTACTGAAAAAGTCCATAAAGTCAGAATGTGTTACCTCTGTATATAATGAACTGAGCTCGTAGTCCAAGCCATGCCACTGAAGCTACTGTGACCACATGGGGCAAAACAGGATGGTTGAGAAGGAATAAAAATAAAATCAGTGTCTAGCCCAGTGTGAATCATGAACTTGCTTATGTTCATACTTAACTGCAGTCTCTTGCTTTATGTTCATACTTAAAAGTATCTCTTGCTGTACATACAATATCTGAATAGTCTCAGAGAAAACAAAATGCAAGCACTGAAGAAAGCAGAAAACTCTTCAGGCAGACTCTAAGCACCAATATGCTTATACTGTTACCTGTATACAGGTCATGGGAGAAACTAGCATGTGCTCATAAATGTTTTCCTGAAATTTCTTGACAATACAAAAACAATTTCTATGAGAAAAAACCAAAAACTTCAAATGTTACAATATTCCTTTTCTAAGGAATTCTAAAAATAATTCTATTGATACTTTTCTAAGAAAAATATGAATTTTTACCATGTCTAATTGTAAATAAATTACAATAAATATGTAAATAAATTACAATAAACACTTCAAGTATGTTCATTTGTGTGATACAGTTGCTATGTTCACCTTTGAATCAAAGAATTAAAAATATCTTAGAACGTAAGAGGATGACCATATGGGATTTAGCCATATAAACCTTCATCTTTTAAAAGTAGAATTGTTTCGTCTGTTATGAGCATCCATTAAGACAATCTATACCCACTCTTTCTCTGATCCAATTGCTGCTTTGTTAGAAAACTTTTTTCTAATAGCCACTAGGTAGCTTTTGCTCTCAGTTAGAAAGTTGGGAAAATATAAAGCAGAAATCCAGCAAACAATTGGAAATTGATAGAATTTTCACAAGTAAGAAAAATGGATGCATTGATTAGCTCTTTCTCTAACAGCCCCACTATTTAACTTCAGTTTAAAACTAAAAAAGGAAGAAAACATACATAAAGGAGTAAAAATAATCTATAAACTTTGTTTTCCCTGAAAGATGTATCTCTTTCAAATCTTTCACATGCTGTGTTTGAGGCAGGTTGCAAGCATCAAATCATGTTAAGTTTGTTTCACTCTAATGCAACATGAAAGATACAGCCTGAAGTAATGCATTACAACGTGCCTTGTCACATGTGGGAAATTTTAAAAGAAAGCAATTTGCTGATAAAAACAGCACATTTAAACAATAGCTGGTTTGAATAAAAATGCAATATTTTCGTGACGTGTCTCAGTTTGGGGTTATGAGAGACACTTTGGTCTGAGAAAAGGATTAGTTTCTTGTCTGCTGGGAAATGACTGAGGTAGGTGGAGATACACAGCAGCTGTCCTCTGCAAAGCCAGTGCACATGAACAAATACTTCCACCACTGCAGTGGCCAACATGGTCTTACTAGAAAAGCACTGTTTGGAAAGTGTACATGTAAGTACACCATAAACCTCTGCCACTTGGGGTCATTAGATACCTTGAGGCTCTTTATTCAAGACTCCCAGTGCCCTGCTGTAATCCCGGTTTAGGAAGACGTGCGAGACAGTGGATGTTCTCACAATGGTTTTTGTTGTCTGCAGTTATTTTCCTTGCTTGCTGCTCTTGCCTTGCCCATGGCAGGCACTGCCTCATGGACCACAGCAGTACACAGGACTCAGGGATCCTCACTAAACCACGTGCACTGTCAGCTGCGCATGGGGTGTGCCAGGCTCCCTTTAACAAAGTTCTCATTCCTTGCACATTCTGGCACTTTTCAAAAATCCCTGTCTTTGAAGGAAGATGTTACTTGTTTCCTGGTTGCATGAACCAATATGTCTTGTCAGGCTAAGGCTGAGCACACAGACAAGGCGTTAGTGACCACAGGAGTTTAGGCTTGTTCAAGCAAATCTTTACTTATTGCTCTTCCTGACAGCACCAGCTGGTCACTCCAGCCTGCACCGCCGTCACCTGCACCCAGAGTAAACAAAAAAGGCATGGAGTAAGCCCGAGTGGGGTGTGCAGCTGCACAAATGCCATGTGGTTAGCGGAGGAGCTTAATATAAACTGTTGAGATAACCCGGTACAAGGGAAACATGAGCTGTACAAGAGAAGAAGAAAGGGCAAAGGCAAAGGGACTGCATGGGAGGAGAAGGTGACCAGAAGCAGTGTTTATGGTAAGAAAAGGGATGAGGAGGGCAAGAGTTCCAGCATCAAGCACAAACAACACAAAACTGAAGGGCAGAATTCTGTTTGCTTTCCCAGATGACAACGGCGATGACAAAATGATTCACAGCATGGTATTGCCGACAGCCTCAGCAGATATGGCGAGACTCCCTTTGTGCAAGGGGAGTGGGTCTCACATCACATCTCCGAGGCAGCAGGGCCCCGTGTCCCAACACTGTGATGTTGTTGTTCCCACACAGAAATGCAGAATACTAGAAGGCTGTTTAAACCAGAATGGATTTCTCTTCCTCATTCTGAATGTAAGAAATCACAGTGGAAAATTAAAGTATATATTTTTAGCAAGTGAAACCGGTGTCTATTTGTATAAAACCCACTAAACCATCACACATCTAGAAAACCCTAACATGATTGACAGTGCACTTAAGAGAAGCCAAGGTGGGAATAGAAAGGGTTAGACTTCAGGGACGATTTAGCAAGCATCAGAAAGACATTTGCATATGTAGTGTCTGAAACAGGCATAAAAGTGGAAGACAAGGACCAGCAAGTCCAGCCATGGTCATTGGCAGGCATGTCACAGCATTTGGTCTCTGCTCTTTACAGCCCACAAAACACTTCTCTGCTCCTTGTTACCAGCTAATGGGCTTCAGTGAGAGAGCAAATGCCACAAGTATGTTAGAGAAAAAGAGCAGGACATGGATAATAATCATGATTAGTCTCATGCCCTGCCATAGCAGTTCAGTCCTGCAGTTCTTAAGGCACAGTTTTCAGTGCTTTCACCGGACACTGAGATACTTGGCTCAGAGCCTCAGGCCTCTGTCTTTGTGGTCATATAAGAAAAGAGAGAGGATCAGCTATCATTTCAATGCCAAAAACCTTGGGATGGCAGCGAGAGGGATGGAAAGAGATGCACGTGTGAGTATTTGTCTCCAAAGGTTATGTCCTCAATTCTTCATATTTATGGGGATGGCCAGGGGTTAGAAAGAGTGTATATGTGGTTGTGTTCCAGTAACAGATTATTTTATTCTTAAAAAAATATGGTCTGTGGATAAAATTGATCTCTTATGTAAAACTGCGTCACTTATAATGATGTATTGTCAGAGATGAATTTGGGTCTACTCATTTAAATTAGATCCAAGTGACTAGAAAACCCCATGAGCAATTTTAAATAAAAAATAAGAACTGGTAAATAAAAACATCTGGTAGATGATTAAATTCCACATATTGAGCTTTTATTAGGAGTAGCTGATGTAACTCTAAGGGAGAGCTTGCATGTAAGCAGTGTTCATTTACATATGGTGCCTGACCAAGAGTGGTAAAGAGACGCAGGAGGGCAGCAAAGCCACTGTGACAGTGGGCTTGAAATGGATTGCTCCTTCATTTACTCTTCTTCTTTTGACTGTGGTGTGTTTGCAATATTCAGGAAAAAGAAAACAGTAAATTCTCTCCACCCTTTTATATTCATGTCTTTAAATTTGACCTCTATATGGCCTTTGTGTAAATGTGCTGATAGGGAGAGGAAAGGGAAGATTTCAGGCCATCCAGTTTTCATCAGAAGATCCCTGGGAAGATTTGGACATTTTCACATGTGGAAGGCACTTCACCTGCGGCATGTGTCAGCTTGAGAAGTAAATTCGTTCTCAGTTAGAAGTGACTGAAAGTATGACACCTTGCACATAAGAGGTACCTCCCAAAGAAAACACTACCATGAACAGTTTTGTTCCATCAAAAGCCAAAAATAAAAGGACATTTCCAGCCAACCAGCAAGAGACCTGTAAGAAGATTTGTTAATTCCTTTAATGTGAAGAAAGGCCTTGGATTACACTGAAAGGTGTGGTAAACTGCCAACACTCTCACTATGTCTATGTCAATTTTTACAATCTTACCTCAAAATATATTCTTGACATTCCTAATTATGGAAATCATATAGCTGAACAAACATGAATTGCTTTATTAATGTTCTGCACACCAGCATAAAGTGAGAGGCATTAACCCTGGTGAAATGCATGGGAGACAAGGGCATGAGGGATAAGAACGTGCTGTGGTTACCTCTCCTGAGCTGTGGTCACACAGTAATGCACCAAGGATGCTCAGGCTTCCATGGACCAAGAAAGGACTGGTGATGCTACTGCTGAAGCTATGAAGACGCAGGTGTCCATGTGGACTATACAAAATCTGGGGCAAGCATTGTCCTGCCTGCACAAGGAACCTTCTTTGGAAACATTTGCTGGAGAGATATCTTGTTTTTACCAAAAACGGATGCAATTTCATTTCAGTAGTGCAGTCTAAGCTGGGAAAAAATAAATGTTTGATATCATTTTCCTTCATTGTCTTTGTCTAGCAGTGCAATTCCAAACTATCAGATTCACTTTTGCATTGCACTTTCTCAAATGGGAAGCCTGAAAGGCTTTTTAGCTCTGTATGTTCTTGATTATTTTTATTTTTAGGGTTCTATCCTCCAAAGTCTTATTTAAGCCAATAGTGACATTAATTATAACAGGACTGCCTTACTTGCATGAGTAAGAACTACTCAAAGCTTTATCAGATTGTGTCCATGTTCCAAAATAGAGATGAATACATAAGCCAAGAGTTTGTGGACTTTAACACTTTCCTCACTTTTAAGAACTAGATCACACTATAAATAAAATAGACTAACAGGATAATTAAACAGTCTGAATGTAGCAAGGGGGAATATTTCAATAACAAATATTGCTACCCATATACCTCAACAGAATGTGCTAAAGTAAACAAAATGATAGCATAATTATAGTCGTTCCAGTTATGTTAATTAGGCTATATATACGCTTCATTGATAAGCAACTCTGGTGCAAAGAAATGCTGTAAGCCTGATATTTCTTCGGTTAGCAGCTTTGTTGTGCATATGCTGCTGTTATGATCTTGGTTACATTAATGCAGAGCAAAAAAACACAAAACAACTCCAACCCTAAAAATAATAGTAATAATAATGGCATGCATCACGGGAGGCATAGTGCAAGGTTCAAGCTGAACAGCCCAGTGTAATGTTTCCATCACACTGCATTCAGATTCCTGGAGAAGACTGCCAGCAAGACTTCCCAAGACAACATCCCAATAAACTCAAATACACAGCAAACATCGCAGCTAGTTGTGCTCCACAGAGGGAGCCCTTTACACCTGTGTTTTGCTGACTCTGTAGCTATAATTTCTCAACACTCTGCAAGGTGTTGTTTTGGGTTGCAGCTGCTCAGAATTTAACATCAAGTCTTTTTTTTTTACAGAAGTATCACTTCTTTTTTGTGTTTTTGTGGGTTTTTTTTCCCTGAAGCGTAATATTTCACAAAAACTGTCATGGATTTCTTAAAATATTACCTTTTGTGGGAAAAACAATCTTTTAATGGAAAGAAATATGGCTTTGCCCATTTTTAATGATTGTTTACAGAGGACTGAAGTTGAGAAAAAAATTAATTCGAAAATTTTCAGAAACCCAAGGAGAAGAAAACACTGTGTAAAACAGAAGAAAAAAATAGGCTCAACAATTTTGACAAAACATTTTATAGCAGAAAAATGGCTTCTTTTTCAAAACAAACAAAAAAATATTTTTAAGAGGTTGCCTCCTTAAATACCCCAGGATGTCTATCTGTTTGAATCTTAAACATGACCTATGACACTTTAAGTTATTATTTCTTTAATTTAATTTGTTATTCATTTATTCATTATTATTAAAATGGAATGCTTCTGATTATTGATTTTTTTAAAAAATATTTTTAATGTTTGCCCTGGGTCATTAAGTTTTTAGAAGTACTTGTTTCACTCATGCAGCTTGGGCACACCTCTGCTGCTTAGCACAGGGCGGTACAAACATCCTGCAGCTAGCCCCATCCACACTGTGCCAACAGTATGGGGGTCCCAACTCTCTCAACAATTTCTGTGCACATCGCAGGGGTGCTCAGTGGAGATGCTTCTGCCTGCTCAGAGCTGGTGGCCACCTCTCTCCTGCAGTGCTGCTTTGCACCGTGCAGCCACATCTTCCATGGAAAATTAGGCACAAAATTGTAGGTGAAGAGAAAGCTGAGTGCAGGATCATGTTAGAATATAGGCACTGCAATGAGGTTGGAGAAGCCAAAAGTCCAAACTCTCCCATTTTGGGTTGCAGTTTGTGCAAAGCAGGTTACATTTTTACCTACACCAGGCAGTTACTCTCCTGTGTCCATTCTGCCAGTAAAAGTCATGAACTCTGTGTCTTGGACTCTGGATTGCTTTGGAGAGGATGCTGCTACTTGCCTGATTTCATTCACTTACCACCAACATTGAAAAGCACATCTCAAACTTTTTTATAACTTCTTTAAATATGAAGTTTTAACATAACTTTTTTAAAGATATGAGACTAGTTAAAAAGTTCAGAAATATACATGTAGTAATAACAATTATTCAGGGTCCATTTTTGTTTTCTTCAGCTGCTGGTGTGGCTGTTACATTTCAGAGTAATTGGTGTTTCTTCATGGAAGGGCACTACCCCAAGTAAACGTCCTGGCTCACTTGGCTCCGAGAGCTAGCTGCAGAATCAGTGCTGCACAGCAAAGTTTGTGAGACAGGAAACTAACGTGGGGAATAATCCCCAAAAGCAGATACTTAAAGCAACATTTGCCTTGCTTTTGCAAGCATTAAATAAAAAGAATTACAAGCCTCAAAGAAAACACACTTTTGTATAACTTATTTTTCCCCCCCATCCCTGCAGAATTACACTGTTTTTAATGGTTTAAAATAGTAAAAACCAGAAGGTTATTTTCCAGGTATTTGATATGAAATATTATATACCAATCACACCAACCCCCTATATATCAATTTCTTTCACGTTAAAAAGTACTCAGAAAAAACCCAGATCTAAACATTAACTCCAGAAATAATGAAAGATCTCCAAATTCTACAAATAATGACATCCGGCCCTGCAAGATACTCAGCATCACGTAAGATTTGCTGAATACAAAGACCTACTTTCAAGCTGCACCCAGTAACTCCTTTCCCTGACTACATGCCTGGAAATTCAAATCATAATTAAATGTGCATGTGGTATTTTTCACAATATGTTGTGTTTGTGGTTTTAATTATCATCATAAGCACCACAGTTAATCTGTAGTTCAACATGTGAAAACGTTTATACAGTTTTACATGATGGTTTGGTAACACATACAAACATTTAGGTTTAAAGGAACGGTGAGGGTTGGGCCCTCATCATTTTATGAACCCTTACGTCAGCCATCTGGAGACCCTTCCCAGCTCTTTCGCCACCTGCAACTCAGCCACCCAAGCTCTTTCTCCTTCTGACCTCACCTCCTCGAGCCAGCAAGAGAAAGAATTCCTTCTCTGCCCAAGCACAGAGGAGAAGCAGAGGTGAAAGCCACTCATAAAGGAGGATTTTTATGGTGCTGAATCTACCAGAGATCAACGTATAAAGAGTATTACTGAAATGGCGATGCTCTTGGTCAACAGTTAAGGCTGGAGGTGGATTTTCCCCACCACAGGAACAGCACCTGGCTGGCGGTGGACCTTCCTCTTCTCACATCCTTATTCCTGTGAATGTGTGATGCCTGGCTGAGGGGCAGAAAAAATATGGTGGGGAGGGATGCATAAGGGTAGGGGAGGTCACTGAACGTAGGCATTTCTTCATGAACCCAACAGCCGTGTTGCACTGTGCTGCCAAGCACAGGCCAGCCTGGCCATCAGCCCCCGGGGATGCCCAAATGCCACATGCCATGTTCTTAACCTTCATCCAAGGGATGCTGGTACTCAGTGTAGCTCTGGTTATGCCTGCACATTTGTAAACACACATCATTACTTTATGAAGGGGACATACTGAAGAAATAGAAATTACGGTATCCTGACTGGTGGTGCTGCAGCAGAGGGGATACTGAGGCATCTCAGCAGGCTGTGCACCCAGCAGAGAGCGGGCTCCTATGGCTCCAAGAGCAATGTTGTCAGACTGGGCTGCCTTGGTGCTCTTGCCACTGGGATTGCCTCACAGACCAACCTGCAGCACCAGATCTTGCTTTCTTTCCTTTCCATGCATCTTTTCAAGGAGGGAAGCCCAACTGCTCATTCTGAACCCAAGGGGTTCATTCCCTCTCTGATTGGGTGGAAGTCAATGACGTCTTCAGAACTGCCCACAGACTAACAACCACAAATGACAATAAAGGACAAATCTTCATAAAGCCTGTCAGGGAGTTCTCAGCAAAGCTGCTGTGCTCTGAACTTCTCATGATGGACATTTACAGGGAAAAAACACTGGTACTGACATTCACCTTTTTTCTCAAACAACTCTTTACTGCTGACGACAGACATGGACTTGAGTTATTTGTGCTACAGGTTGCCAGTGGTCTTCTAGATAAATGGAATATAAATTGTGGGGGAAAATTGTTACAGGAAAGAGCAATCAGAAATAATACAGCTACAGAAAACAATGTAGTGGTAGTTTTTTCTTTTAGCAAGGAGGTGCAAGAAGTTTTGAAACCATCAGTTAGTCATGCATGGCCAACTCAACTATAGTACAAATAGTTTAAAGTTAATGAAGTACATTTTTTGACCACAAAACAGATGTTTGAGGAAATCCTTGCTCTTCCTTCTTAAAATTCTTGTGTGTAATGTATTAGTGTAGACTAGTATGGTGGTGGTGGTGGTGGTGTAGGCAGCAGTAATCTATACCACACTGATTTAACTTAAAAAGCAACCCCAGAATCTAGGAGACCAAAAAGCCTTCCTCTGTTTTATTGTAAAGGCATTACTGAATTGCTTAATGTCTCCATGTCCATTCCAGCATCTCTGTAAGGCTCCAGATCACGTGTGAGACTTTACAAAGAAGTTGTTCCCACTTACAGGAATCCTAAGACACTATTCATGCAGACCCAGCAAAACCTAACCACTTCCTTCAGCATCACAAGCCCAATCAACAGCACTGGTGTGACGAGGGAGGCAACATAAATCTAAACATCCATGGAAGTCTGTAGAGCAAACCAAGAGGGCACAGTTTAAACAGCTGTGAAGAAGCCTCTGCGTGTATGTATGGGCTCAACATCAGTCTTCAGTGTGCTAAAACAGGAACATATTCACACAAACCCAGACTATATAACAACACATCGAGTTCATTCTGCTTCCAGATAAATCACATAACATTTCAAGAACTGTCTCTCATAACATTTTAGCAGTACTCCTTGGTGAAATTGCAATAAATAAATAAAGAATGTACTACTACTGTGCAGCGCATGTGTGTGTGTCTGTGTGTGTGTTACACCAACAACATTCTTATTATGGGTCTATTCAAGGTGCTTCTGCATACAATTTTTGCTGTCATTTTTTGCTAATAGATAGATAAATGAAGTTGTAATCCAGCAGTGATTAATGTTGTTATTACCACAAAAGATGTCCCTTTCATTCAGCAGTTTCGCTTGGACTAGGACAAGCAATACAGAGAAACTAATGAGGGTGGTACAATGCAAAGACTCTGACAAAAAACCCGTGGGGAATTTTCTAGGAGATTTTAAAGCTCCTAGATGCTCACAGTCATCTGCCAGCAGTTATCGCCCCACAGCAGAGATGGCAGAAGGGAACGTGTGCCAAAGAACGCCCCCAAGCACTGCCCTCAACCACAGCACAAAGTCACCTTTGCTGGGCATTTCAGCCCACTGTCTGCAGGGACGGGTGGCCCTGGGGCATGGGCACATGCTCCCTCCCGCTGTAGCACAGCAGCCCTGACAAAGAAAAACAGGCATGAGGGAACAGGGGGAATTTTTAAATCAGCACAGCAGCCTCCTGCTCATGTGGACCTCCACATAGCCATGGTTGCACCCAGGGGACAGGTGCAGTGGCTGGAAGAATTACCTTCCAGGCTTCCCAGCAAGATGCATCAGAAGACCTTTATGGTAATACTTGGAGACTTTTGCTACAAAGTCTGTGATTGTTCATTTTCTTAGGGATCGGCTCTGGATCTCTCATACTACATGGCTCTGAGGAGGACTGCAATGAATATAGAGAGAGCTGAGGGAATTATTCACACCCTGATATGGCTGGCAAATACCCAACCATTCTGGCCTTCCCTTTCAAATATTACAAGTGTAGGATGTTTCCCCTATTAACATTATGGCAACAGCTCCTGAGATTTGCACAGATCTGGCTGCAGTGTTATTTCTTCCTGAATACATTCTACGGCAGATAACTGCTTGCAATATAGCTATATTTTATAAAGAAGCTCCCACCAGGTAGAGTTGCCTAACTATCAGAGGTGCTGAAGGAGAGACAAGAAGAAGATGTAGCTCTCTGTCTGTCATCCTGACATGCTGAAAACAAATTCCACATTGCTGTAAATGTGCTGGGGAACAACAGAGTAACTGATTCACATCGAGTCATTTCTTGTTGCCTCTTTAGGAGAGAAGGCAAAGTATTTTCTTGTTTATTGAGCTAAGCTAGACTAAAGCCAGGCCAATTATAGCAGCACTATCTTATGTTTCCCAGTTAATATGCCCTGGCTTAGGGCAGTCATTAGGCGTCAATTTGTATTTGTGTCGCTAAAAAAGTTACAGTATTATTTAACTGGTGTTCTTTCCAATTTGTTAGATTTCAGGTTTAGTTCAAAATAAAACAATCTGGACTGTGTAAATACAGGAGTCATTGGCTCAAGACAGAGCAAAAGATGGAGAACCTCATTTTCGGTCAGAAATCAAATGTCTTTTTTTTCTAGTAAGGATTTTTATTCCAGTTATTGCCTGGTGCGCAACTGTTACAAAGAATTTTGTTGTTAGTGACAAAAAGAAATTACAGGATGTTGTTGCTATCGGAAGACAGAGGGTGACAATCCATGGCAAACTCCTGAATGGACTGACAAAGACCTGGATTTCCTTTAGTTTTAAGCAGAGATGGGAAAAAAATGTGTTCAGTACCATTCCAGCTGAAGAATCCAGACTGCGTGAACGGCTGTTGAATATATCTTTACCCTTGCAAGTATTTGCAGTGTTATTGATGTTCAATTAACAGAGTTTTTACCAGCCACTTCCATGCAGATTTAAATTTCCAAGCACAACCAAATCCTTACAAAAAATAAACTTCTAACTGCATGCTGCAAAAAAAGCAGAAAAATGTTGCTGCTGTCAAAGCTCATGTAAGAATTCTTCATGAGCAAGCTTACAAGGAGTATACCATCTCTTGAAACAACCTGAAACAGATGCTGAACTACTTGAGGCTTAGTTCCTTGAGGCATTTTTTGTACTGTAAAGTAGCACAACCAGATGTCACTACCTGGAAGGCCTTCAGCATCCATTGTACTTAACATAATGTGAAGATGACCAAACATTATTCAGGCCTGAAGACTAAATGCAGCAGAAAATGTAATTCACCACTAGTTCATCATGGTCTTCTCTGCAGAATCACTAATATTTAGAACCTGACCTCTAACACACATGTTACTGATACAGCTGAAAAATGGAGCATGGCTCCATAAGGCAGCAGAAAGAAGATCTCACTGGGAGAAGCATTAAGTCTAAGTGCTGGAGAGCTGCGAGCAGCAAGATTATTTCTCCTGCACTGATCCTGTATTGTCATTATCCAAGAATATTTTCACTCACGTCTAGGAAGAGGAGGCAAGATCCTCCAGCATGTTTCAAGTAGGATACATCTATACGTGTTGCTTTTATGGTACCTTTTGGGTTTTTCTCGGTTGTGTTTGCCAATAATTTTGTTGAAATAGGTTATTTTCACCCTAATCTTATTTTGTAGAATTCTGTCCTGCTGATTTTTGTCCTCTACATCCTACAGCTCCATTCCCTCATTCATCACACTTCTGTCAGGTTCCTGTTAGCTCCAGGGGATTTTTCTTCCCTCTTCCCTCACGGCACTACTGCTTTTCACATCAGGGCAAATACAGAATCCAATGTAACATCTGCTCCTCTTCCCCTCCTAGACTTGACCCTAACATCTCCATCCTTTGCACCTTTTCTTCCCTAAATTTCACACCCTTATTCCTAGCCCAACCCCCTTCTCTCACTTTCTTCTCTCTCCCAACTTCATTCCCCCAAGTTACAGATTCTCACAGAGGTCTGGATGTCTTTGCCCGGACCCATCTTTTCAGTGTTACCATTGTCAAGCAGGACTCTAGCAGGAGCTCAAAAAGGTGTGGGACCCTGTTGTCGTGGGTCAAACATTTCAGGTTAAAGTGATAACAGATAGCAAGTGCAACCTTCTTTTTCACCATTCATAGGGCAACTGATTCCAGCCATGGCCATGGTGTGAGAATGTTTTTCACTCAGTTTTATTATATATTTCCATCTCTTCCCTCAGCTCCAGAGTCATGCAGTATTTGACTTCTTCTTTGTATTGCTGCCACTGACTCGCCAGCTAACCTCTCCATATCTCTCTCTCTACTATCTGTCCTTACTACAAAGTTCAGTCATGCATACAGCCATGAATTGGTCTCTCACTGTCAGCTATCAATATACTTGGCCTTCGACATCAATATAATAACATCAAAAAAACCTTGACTAGACCCATAATAAGAATGTTGTTGGTGTTACAGTGAAAATCAATACAGTAGCATCAATAACTTGGCCTTCCGGTGAACGTTACCTTGGCAGCATTAGTAAACTAAACTCATCCTCTCTGTTCCCTGCTTTTCCTTCCATCCTATGGGTTTGGTTTTCTCCATTTTTTGCTCTCCCTCACCTACCCCTTCTGCCACTAATGGTCAGCACTTCTAAGGTCAGACCTGATTTATCCCTACATTTGGTTCATCCAGTCTTGTATGGTTTTGAGAAAAAGTTTCTGGTAAAATTCTTGTGATCCCACCAACCTTTTCTGATATTGATTTGTTCTCTCCTTCTTGGCTTATCTTCCAACCTAAACCATGTTCCACCTCCAAGATAACCAAATTCCAGGCCTCCCATCCCGGCAAACTTTTCAGCATTCCTGATTCATTCCTCCAACCACCCATTCTTCTGACTCCCACTCCTCTCCATCACCAAAAGAACCCGCCAACTTCTTCCCAGAGAAAAAGCCAAAAGACATGACTCTCCCACACCCTGCCTTGTCTTTCAAAGTTGACTTCAGTACGCACTGAAATAAAACTGGTTAGGGAGAGGGTGGTTTCTTTTGTTTTGGGTTTTTCTTGTTGGGTTGGTTTTTTTTGTTTTTGTTTGTGTTTTTTTTTTAATGACAAATTTAAATATATGTAACTGTAATAGCTCAAATTATTAGTATTGTTCATGTCCAGGTTCTGAAAACAATCATGTGATCTACATTAAGCCTACTATTAACTTTACGAAGTTTAATGCAAATTCTTAAACACTGTGGTTTCTACAAGTTTTTGCAGCAATGGGGCCACCCAGCACTGACAACTGAAAACAGAAAATAACCAGATTGCAAATAGCTTTGGGATCTGTTGCTTTGGGGCCCATTCTGAAAAGGCCTAACATCAGAATACGTTCTGAATGCCAATAGTTTGCCAAGATCTAGCCCTTACTGTTACATGAAGAGGGTTTACTTGCATTTAATTTTCTTTATTTCATTTTCTATTTTGACTGGGGCAGTGTCATACTTGCTTGTTTGGAGAATAAAATAAACTGCCTTAGAATTATGTTATTTACACAATTCAATTAGCTTTTAAATTCATGATTTGTTTAAAGGGGTGAGGACAGAGAGAGCTATGGGCTTCTTCTCTTCTGCTCTTTGCTGGACGGAAGCAGCTTTTTCTTTATCTTTCAAGACTGAACTTAAAGGGTACCAGCCCCCTGAATTCCCCTCAGTCTGCTGAAACCTCACAACAGCAAGTTTCCTTCACAGACCAAAATTCAGTATTCAAAGGAACTGCAGGAAAGTGACATTTCCTCTCAAAAGTTCTTCTCCTGGAATTTTATCTCCAATTCAATTTTTATTTCAATTAATAATAGTGTATCATGGAAGTATGTTTCATTGTACAAATTACTCTTTTGAAAAATATTCCAAAAGCAGCCCTAGATTCTCTTTTATCATTTTCATACAAATCAGACAAGAAGTGGAAAAGGCACAAAAGGAAGTTACAATATTCTAAAATCTTTTTCAAGAAGATAGATGTTCCATTTATATCTCTCCTTACTAATTGAAAGCTGAGGGTTTAGCCGTATTTATATACCATCTATCCAAATTGATTTTATTTTAATTTGTTTTTAAAAAGGAAAAATGTTCATTCTTTTTAAGCCAGCCTCATTAGGAGAGTCGTCAGAAGTAGCTGCCATGCAAAACCCAAGCATGATTCAAGATTGCAGGGTCTCCGAGGAAGCCCACTGACAACAGAAAACAAAGAGTTATCTATCGTAAGGACGCCTAGGAGTTTTTTGTTTGTCAGAATGGAGGCTTGTAATATAACCTCTTTCCCACACAAAACAGTAAAGTGTGCAGCTTTGTACCTCCTGCATGTCACAGCAAGTCTCTGCCCTGGCCACTTCCTGCAAAGTTATTTTTTCCAAACTGTGTAAAAAATGTTTCCAGATCAAATCCATACTGAAGGCTCAGAACGGAGATTCAGTAATAAGTAAAACAGAAATCAGGGTTAATATTAGAGGACCATACACCACCTTAACTGTAGCAATGCTTTAATAAATGACACTTCTAAAATACAGCCACTGAATTCTACCAGTGTTATTAGTAAGCTGTCTCCTGTACTAAAGGAATGAACAAGGACAATATTGTTACTTATAATTCAGAGCTAGCTTGTATGAAAAAGACATGTGGCATCAGGAAAATGTAATTAATTTGGTGGTGTAAGCCTTCATAAATTATCAAGTATTCCCAATAGCAGTCCTGCAAAACTTACAGAGAACATGAGCTGCCTTTAAATTACTTAGTTTGCTTGCTACCAGAATTCTTTTAAGGTGGTTAGATACCAACACAGTATTAAAAAACGCTCGAACGATTGCAATGGCTGACATACTGAGCCACCTTTAATTAAGACCATAATGTTCCTTTGGGCCATACATAAGACAGTAATCTGTGTCCAGAGGCTGTCACTCTCTTCTCTAATGGACTACAGCACACAAAAATTAATTATAGGGGAAAGGTTGCTGCTCCAACTGGGACTGGAGTCTCAAGATTTGAAGGCAAATGTTTTGCTGTTGATCAAATTGAGCAGCTCCTTTTGCAACAGCTAGTACAGTTTCTGTCACATAGCACTTAACCCTCACTTCCAGCATTAAAATCAGCAAATTTGTTGCCTGAGGGGATATTTTTACATTTTTATTTATTCATTCATTTGTTCATTATGATGCCATCACGTAAGCATCTGAGCACAATTTTGCCTGTCAAAAATGGGGAAGAAACTTGATTTGAAGAATTCAAATGGAAACAGATCAGAGCTCCCAGCCACAAGATTCTTGTAGGTCTACATCAGTAGAAACAGACTACAGCTAAACAAAGATTTTAAAACACTATTCATTGCTATTTGTTTAAATTTTTAAACAAATTAACTTAGAATGTGATAGCGCTTTTTGTGTTTGCTTTCAGCAAATATTCAATGGTAAATAATTTTTCAGGCAGGGTTGCTTGCAGACACGGTAGATTTTAAGCTAACATTATAAAATTTTACTTAAAACAGAATTTCAGATCATGGATACTACTGTCTGTTAAACATGACTGTTAACTTTCTGGATATCTGAACCAGAGAAGGTGATGCTCTAGGGAACAGAAAGAAAACCAGTCCCTCCAGTGACTTATGTTTATCAAACAATCTTCTTGTGTTGTGAGGTTACCACATAGATCGCACGACTCACCATCAAACCCACTGAAATAATCTGCTGGGTTAAAGCATATCTGCACAGTGTTGACACTGTGTGTTTGTTCCTGCCTATGAGAGGAATGAGGGAGAGGTAAATGTGTGTTATTGCAAATATTTAAGCTGAAGCAAGGGTTTGTGGGGGGAAGAAGAAAAAGACATAACCTAAGCAGCAAGCTTGAAGATGAATTGCTGACTAAAAGGAGGAGACAGCAATGTTGGTCTTGACACAGGATGGGCCCATGTGATTTTTCAACAGATGATCATCAAAATTCAGAGCTGCAGTGCCATAATGTATCTGCAGCCCCCTCCTCCAGCCTCAGGATACAAGCAGCTCCCATGAACCCCAGGGGAAATCTTTCAAGCAGCAGTGTTCCTTATTTCAGTAACACCTGAGATGATTAAATGAACAATGAAACTCAGCTGTAAATTTGCAGCAAGGTTACAGTCTGCAATCTGAATAGTATTAAGAGGAATGAAATAAAAATGGAATCAATGCTCACAAGGATAATGTAAATCAGATGCAAATAAGCTTTCATTTTATTTGTCTTTTCTTTGTTTCTTTCTAATAGTGGCATAGTTAGTTGATCAGATGCTCAACACTTATTTTAAAACTCAGTGCCTCTATTATTGCAGGAGGTTTCCTGGGAGATAGGGGCATAGCAAGTTCCCATTCCCATGAATAACATGAACCCATGTCTTTGCCTGTGAATGACTACAAAATGCAACCAAAATCAATATATGAATATGAAAAACAAATAGAATATTCTTATTACAAAAAAAACCCACAGAAGCAGGCATTTGTTTATCAGGGCCTTCTTCACGAAAGCAGTGCTGGTGTGGGCAGCATGGTGGCACACTATAACGCTGTACTTTTGTAAAAAGCTCTTTTAGCCTGTTATTTCCAACTCACACAAACATATATGTGTCATGTATGTATCGGTGATCCACGCACCACATATCCTCATTTTTTCTGACCAAAGTGCTTGACCTAATCATTATCCTTTAAGGAACAATCTAAACATGTTATGCTAGCAGTGTTTAACCCTGGGATCTGAAGGTGTAGGTTTCAGGTTTGTTTCTGTCATCAGGCTGTTTTACTGATTTGATCAAATTCCTCAATGTCGACAAACCGGCTTCCTAGTCTGCTATATGGAAATATTACACAGTTCAGTCTTTCCTGAGCTGGGGTATCATTTACCTCTCTAACACAAGCCCAGCTCTTATAAAAGCTGCCTATTCATGAACCTACATATTTAGCCTGTAACCCTGAAGATAATGGTTAATAAAAAAAATCAAGGCCAAAGCTCAAAACACCTACAGAATTTCCTAATATCTCTCCAGCATCATGTAAGTACTTCAGTCCTATTAAGATATTTTGAAGCCAACAGGCATTCTTCAATCTGCTCCAGGCCAGCCTGATAGAAGCCACTGCCACTGTTGCCAGAAGCAGGCTTGAAACTGTTGATGTGTGTTTGTGTCTTGGTAGATCACTCACTACATGAGAAGCAATCTTTCTCATGTTTCTTTCATTTCCAAAATTAACCCTTCCTTTGATTGACTGTAAAGTGACACGCAATAATAAATAAAAAGAATCCAGCGCTCAGCAAGACTGCTGTACATTTCTGTTCTTATCTTCGATGTCTGAGTATCTAACAAGACTACACAGCCAGTCCTTCAAGTCTGTCATTGCTCCTGAATTGGGACATAGGCAGACATGACTGTGCAGCAAACATTGCACCTCTGTCTCAAAAAATCATTTTTTATTCCCGGTATCCAAACTTTCTTGGTAAGGTGCAATCTGTTCTAGTACAGACAAAAAATCAAGCTCAAAGTCTACATGATGTTTTTTTTACATTCAGCTGGCTTGAACAGTTTGAGGCCAACACAAGTGCTTTAAGAATGCCCTGAAAACCTCTCATGGAGCTTGTCAGATCAATATCAATAACCAGCAGGAAAGATGTTTGAACTGAGACAATTGGAAGCAAATCTGTTGTGATACTGCTTTAGTCTTTGAAGCAAAGTGTACAGCCAAGCTGGAAGCCAGGAGAGAGAACAGGAACTTCAAAGAAGTTCAAAGGAACTTCTTTTTCCTTTCACTACCACTCTTTGCTGAGCAGAAGTTCATATACTTGACTTTTAGCTATGTATTTCTGCCAGAATAATCTGTTCTGATACTGTGAAATGTACAACGGCATCACCATATGCAGAACTGGTCACTGTCAACTATATGAACAATTACCAAAACAAATCAAAAACCTCAGACAAGCAATGAGATCCATCCGTCTGCAGTCTTCATGGCTTCTTGGTAGGCTGAGTCAGTAAAAATACTCCTAGGCTTCTACATATCAAATCTTTTTGGATTTGTACCTTTGTCTGATAGCCCCAGTTGAGGAAACAAGGTAATGAATGGAAAGGGCCGCTGATCTATTTTATTAGTCTCCCAAGTGTATGAATACACTTTAAAATTGCTTTGTTCTTAGGTCTGAAGAGCTGAATTTCCCACTTCAGTTAATTTTTGCCAAACAGATTGCTTAAAGGATGACTTCATCCCTTTTGATTAGCCCTCAGTATGGGGGAATAAAACGGTAAAGTGTGAGCAAAGGCACCGAGAAGGCATGTGAGCAACAGCAGCCCAGGTAGCTGGCATCAGCAGGGAGGCATTCCCGCTGGCCAGCCCTGAAGGAGGCTGCATGGCCAAACAGCTTTGGTCAGGAGCAGAACCTCAGGCCAGCCACTACTGGGCTACCAGGACTACTGAATAGGCAAACAGGCAGGTCCTTCTGCCTGGTCATTCTCCACACAGAATTGCTTTCCTTTGTGCTGTAGGTCTGTGCTACGTTTCCAAAACCTTTGCATCACCCGATCCTCTCAGATTCCCAGCCCTGAGTCCTTGTCCAGACTTTTTCACTTTTACTGATTAATTCAGACATATAGCAAGGACAAAAGGCCCTTCAAAATTCAAAAGGTTGCTGTGAGGTTTAATGCAGGCAGAGTCTGCGCTGCTCTAGGTAGCGAAGTTAGAGTGGAAGAGGGATCTACCACCCATTATCACTAACATCCTATTTCTTTGTCATTATCTTTTAATTATCTTGTCTTGTTTATTTAAACAACAAGGCAATTAAGAGACATTGTCAATGGAACAGAACCCTGGCACAGGCGAATGGTCTCTGCTGTGAGATAAATGCCAAGATATTTAACAGGCAGCAGCATAACACAAGAGTGGTTCTTTCCAAAGCACTGGGCAGTGATTGCTGGAAAATGTGTGCCACTGCTACTGCAGAATGCCTTACAGTCCTTGTCATAGTCATTAACTGTCTACTGCTGGGAAGTTCCTTGGTACTTTCTCCAGATATGACTGTACCTTATTCCTGATTAGCATTACCAAAAAGATGCTGTAAACACCAAATGCGGCAAAACAGAAAGAACTCGGAGAATAACAACTGGAATTAGCAGTAGACTTATGGGAAGTAGCTAAATATAATTCTGGTAGGGGATTACTTAAGAGATGGGTGGGATGGCATAAAGGCACTGCCTTGTCTCATCAGACCAGCAATCCATCTAATCCAGTGACTGTTCTCTGACAGCACCCAACAGCAAATTGTTCAAGGTGCATAATATCTTTACACCAGAGAACAACAGAACAATGTCCGTAGGAGATGTTTCTGCCTAAAACCTAGAACTGGTGGTATTTTCCATCCTGAATTAGGGAGAATGATTTGTCATTTCATTGTTTATTCTAATGCAATCATGTTAACAACATGCACAGCCTATTGTTTAATGTATAGATTTGATTTGTCTGGCATTGCTTCATAAAAGAGTGGAAATGTGGTCCTCCTAGGAAAACGTTTTCTCTAGTTTCATGACATAATGCATATTATGGCAAAGATTGACCAAATTGGCCTGAAAATACCTTTTCCAGTCATTACTAAGGTTACAAAGTTAATGTTTTGGGTTGATCTTCATTTCTGTGTATACACTTTTATATAACAGAAATAATTGTAGGCTACTCTGTGGGCTAGTGCTTAAAAAACAAATTTATTTCCTCAACTTACTGAACATTTTTAAGTGCTTGCTTACTCCTTGTTGCTCTCTGGGACAAAGGGTCCACCTCCGGCAGAAACACAGCACTTCGGATTCCAGTTTTAAGCCTAGAAAATGCAATTGCAGAAATGGTGTTCACTTTGGGGTGGAAGCAGAGGACAAGAAGTGGGATGGAGGGATGGAAGGAACTGGAAGCTACCAACCAAGAGGCACAGTTTGTTCTTTAATACGGTTTTGATACTCTAGTCGCATATTTTCTTTTTTTCATCACATTTTCTCAGTGATTCCAAACACTGGGGAAATACCTGTGTTTATGTTGCATAGATTATTATGACAAACACCACCACCACTTCTTCCTGCTCTGTCGGATGAGTGAGCTCGATTGCTTGATTATCTAAAGATCATGTCCGACTCCAATTATCATTACTTATTAAATCAAGTTTGACACAGAAAAATAATTAAATGCTTAAATCAAGGCATTCTACTTTGTCACACACTTGGGTCTGCTGGCAAGTCTATGGAACAGTTGTTAATACTGAAAATGAGATGAAAGATGTTCTAAATTTATCTCCTCAGCATTTTCATTCAGCATAATAATGGACGTTTGACAGCAACACATTATTGTTGAGCCAGTGAGAATCATTTCTGAGATGAAATGAGCACACACCTTCAAAAGTAGTCTCACAGAAACCTGGAATCGTTTAGGATGGAATAGATAAATGTTCATTCACCTGGGAGCTGTATTTTGGCTGCCTTATGGCTCAAATAAAAATGAACAATTTTCAAATGAATATAAAAATCATACTTAAAAGACTTCAAATGGAAAGTATATATGTATTTTCCAGCATCCATATATAAATTAATATGTACCATCTGTGTTACATCTGGTGATATTAAAGTGTTGTCTCATGAGCAGAATAGGTGTGAGAACCATGAAGCAAAGCTGAGCAGTTCTGGCACTTAAACTGCAAAGGAGACAACATTTATATGTAGCCTCAAAAGTACACTGCCCTTGTCCCTTCACTGCTGCTTTTACATCCCTGTTTCTCTTCTTTTCTCCCATATTATTGCCTATACATTTTCATATTTTTTTCCTAAGAACTACTTACAGCATCTCCATGATCCAGGCTGCCACTTCTTCTGGGTCCTGGGTTCAGCTTCTGCAGCAGGTCTTCAATCAGGGCAGCAGCCACACTGTAAGTGAAACCCATGGGGTCTCCCATTTTCCCTGGTCCTGCCACATTGAACCTCATCCTCTTTTCACCATTCACTAAAAATTCTGCTGGGAAAAGCATACACCTTTGGTTGCTCTGGTTGTCTTCAGTCTCTCAGTAAATCTTTCTGGTGGCTTGCCTTTCTGTACTCCATCCTTTTCCATGATTTTAAAGATTGTTATCCATCTGAAATTCTCTTCACCCACACCTTCTTCTCTTTCCTTAAATTATCCATCTCTCCTAAACTATATGTGTGGCTACTTACTTTCTTTCCCTGGTCTGTCTGGACCCCTATTCATGTGGCATTCTAGGGATCCTGATGATCGTTTGTTTGGCAGTTGTGGTTGTCTCTTAAAGTACCCCTGCAGAACAACCTCTCAGAGCTGATAAGAGCTGATCTTTGGCATGTAATTCTGGATTCAGGTGCTTGACACTGACATGATCAGAGGATTTTCTTTTCAACACTTGCTTTCCTCGTCACCACAACCAAGTGCTTTTTGTTAGTGTTTTTCATTTTCCTCTAAATTTGGAGGCTAAGTCCTGTAGTAGCAGTGAGTCATTTCTAAACATGCAAGAGAAACTGGAATAATCAACTCCACTGGTAGACTTAGGATTAAAAAAAGGAACATCTTGCATGTGAATGAAATTGTGTATGATAGCCCATTGCTTCCTCTCCTTTACCCTGCCCTCCCACCTCCCACCCCCCTGAAATGGCAAAATTCCACTTCATGAACTAATAGAATCATAGAATCTTTTAGGTTGGAAAAGACCTGAAAATAAGTGCCCTCTCCACAAATGTGTGCAGACTGACAACTTCTACACATCTAGGAGCATCAGGCCAAAGTTGTCTGGCACCTCATCATGCCAAGACATCTCCAAGTACTTTACAAAAGACTGTACTATGAATTCAGCACGTGGTCCATAGTTCCAAACTAAGGTCTGAAGATAAAACAGACCAAATCTTCATGACTGATTTTAAAGAGTGATCTACATATGACCTAGGGTAAAGCCAGGAGAAAAGCACTGCCCACAATGTAGAAAGTGCAAGATGGAAACATGGAAGGATGAACGGACCACATCATGTCTTGCTGTGGACCTCAGATCCTGAGGGCTGGTGGTCTGTACCACCTCTCAGAAGTCAGTGCTACAGACGAAAGAGAAAGATTTTGATCATCCTTACACACAACTCTTTGTTTTCAGATTGTCAGGTGAGGTGTTAATTTGATAACATTGATCTTCCCATGAAGCAAGGGAGTGGATTAGATGGCCTTTACTGATCTTTTTCAGCCCTATTTTCTCTGCTTCTGTGGCCTATACAATCACACTGTGAGAATGGCCTTTTGCCCTGTGCTACAGGCAAAACCACCCAGTTCAGAAACACTCACATTTCAAAGGAACTGCCTCTCAGAGCTCTGTGCAGAAATCAAACCTCAGCCACCCTACACTGAACACAGTACAGGAGCAGATGCCAGACTTCTGATTTACTGCATGTGAGTATCAAGTACTTCAGGACAAGTCTTCATATGAGTGAGGGAGAACAACACACCATTATTCATCTGAGTAGATTGGTCTCTTTGTGCACGTGGACAAAAAGTATGTCTGTTCCTCTGCCTTTTCACATAGGGTATGTTCATCAGCAGGATCTGCTCTCACCCACGGATCTGCAGGTTCCACATGCAAGAATTTAAACATGAAAAAAATGTGGATAGAAAGCCTCTTTTAACTCTGACTCACCAGACACAAAGTTATACATGAGTCTGGCATGTGTTTCTCTTTTAGCAATGCATGAAGCACTCAGGCTCTGTGCTTTCCCAGCATGCTGATATTTGGGAGATCCTGTTTGCTTAGGACTTTCTTTAGGTCCTTTACTTGGAGAAGGGAACTGTTTAATTTTTAACAAATCAAGATATTATGCCTTTTTATTTATTTGATTAAGCAAATGAACAATCACATTTAATTCTTCAGAAGCAGATTCTCAGACTGCCATCAACTGCCTTGAACTATGTCAAAAAGCAGGCGTTTCTGAAGGTTTCTCTGCAAAAGGCATTATACAAACAAGACACGGTGACAGTCTAAATTGCTTCCCAACACCCCTAAATGGATCAGGTAGAAGGAAGGACATTTACTCTCCATCTTACACACAAGAAACTGAGACTTACAGTTAAGCAAAGATACTGACCACGGTTGCGGACCAGATTGGCCCCAGTGCTTTTGCTGTGGTCCTCAGCCTGGAGGTGGCCCCTTCTTTTCACACAAGACAAGCTGCCTGAATTTGGGCTCATTGCAGCAGGGAGGGATGAAATGAAAGGTGTCTCTTTCACTTGGATGAACTATGGTACAGGTGGAAGGGTTACAATATTTTTTTAATTTTTATTTTACTTTTAAATGAAGCATTAAAAAATCTGCCAGGCAGAATATTTTTTCAGCTTTCTTTCCTAACCCTAGAGTGGCTGTAAAACCTCAGCAGTTAAAAATGTTTTCTCTGGCTCCAAGTCTAATGCATCCATAAAAATTACATTTTAAATAAAGAAAACATGTTTTGTTCCAACTCCAGAGTGGCTATAAGACGTTTCATATTTTCTAAAAATGCATTTAATTCTCCATTTTAAAAATCCTTCAATACACCATGACTGAATAATTTGTTGAAAACTCTGTATAGGTTTCTAATCTCCAATTTATCAACTTTAAACCAGCATTTTGGGATCTGGTAAAAGAAAAGCCTCAGATTAAAAAACTGTCATTATTTCCCCTGAAGACCACATTTAGTTCATGGCCTCTCTGGAGGTGACTGGGGCTGGATTTTGTGTTCTGTGAGAAGCAGAGCTCCCTTTGTCTTTAAGTCAAGTCCAGAAAATTTTCAGACAACCTGAAGAAGTTTGAGACCTCAATGCTAAGAGAAATGTTGCTGAACACTTCTGCCTCTTTGGCTGAAGCTGTATTCGTTCTCTGAGCAGAAAAGCCTCACAACACATGTGGGTCCTTCAGAAAGGATTCATCCTGGGAAATGCACTGTGTGATTTCCACTGTCTCTTCCAAGTTCCACTATGGGCTCCCTCTTCGGTCCTGAGCAAGTCACTTAATTTTCATTTCATTTCCTTCTTTGCAGAATGTGAAAACCAATTTTTACTGGCCTTAAGGCACATCATGCAGAGAGTTCAATTCATATGCTTTCAGCAGGCAGCATTTTGCAAATGCCTGTTTTAATGGAATAGATCTGGGAGTGGGGACAGTGCAGGAGGGTGGATGTTCAGACTGTACATGAGGACAGGCTGAAGCTGACAGAGCTCAAGACATTCAGACCAGTGTGCAGAGGCTGTTCCCTCTCTCACTGCTCATCCCTGCGCTTTGCTGTCCCGTTGGAGGAAGGGGACAAAGCTGAAGTTGGAGGTTAGAGAGGAAGAGCTCCATCCAAGGGTGGATATAACTGTGTAAAGCTGCTCTCTGCTTTCTTCTTCATTCCAAATTGTTCTAAGAGGTCCCAACCACCTTTGTGCCTCCAAGACTTCTTCCCTGAGAGCCTAACACAATCTGGCTTATTTTTCCCTTGTTCCCTCACCTTGCTCTTGCAAAAATGCTTTGCTGTAAAATTCTCCTGTGATCCACCACAGGCAGCTTGGCTTTCAACTATCACTCAGAATTGTGCGTGACCAACTAACTGTCATCCCATTCTCCATTCACTGGATTAAATACATACTGACCAGCACAGGCTTTGATATATATCAGGTCCGCGTGGGGCTCTGAAACATAAGCGTAGGGAGAGAGCAATGTGAAGAGCTGCAAAAGAGAATAACATTATACAGATCTCTTTAGCTTCACTCAGCCTCTTCTTACTGAAGCTGACTGGGAGTATTTTGACTCCCTGGAGTGCAGGTTCACAGATTTCAGCTCCAACTACCTTTCCAACTCCTGCTGTTGCCGCAAGTCAATGAAAGCTGTGGGATAAAAGCTGCTGCCTCACCAGGGACAACTGCCTCACCAGCTCCTGTGATCTCAGAGCACAGCAAAACTGTGCCCAGCGAGCCTCTGCCTCTCCCCGGAGCAAGATACCAGGCACGCTGGGCCAGCGATCCCTGCCTTTGCAGGCAGACTTGCTGCGCTCCACCCCCCACCCCCCCACCCCCCCCCGGAGCTCAGCCAGTGCCATGCTTCCCACTGGAGCTCTTCTGGGGACTCTTGGAGGTGGGCTGTGTTTGTCTGCAAAACCTCTTAATAAGCCTTTTTAAAAATATTGAAAATAAAAAAGCTGCCAGCAAAAGCAAGTGGACTATAGTCATCCACACTTGAAATCCGGTGAGAGGTATATATCCTCCTGCTTTCTTTTTTTATATAAAATGATTTTATTTTGATGCGTAGAAGAGCCTGCTGACCTTTTCTAAGATTCTCAGTTCTGCATAGTATGAAGTGATATAGACATGGTTAAGCAGAATCTGTTTATGTTGGAAGTCTAAGGGAATAGAAAATATTTTCACAGGTCTACTAAAAAAATGCCATGGTCAGCTCTATCTAAAGCTAAAGAGCATTGACGTCAGGGGTGACCATAAAAGCCACAGTCTCTCCTTAGCAAAGAGGAATCGAAATAATTATTATTTTTCTCCACAAAGGACTGTCACGTTATTCCTAAAATAATGAGCATTTGTTCAGCTTATTCATATACTAATAAATTTGGCTAGGTGCTGAAGAAGCCATTCTAAACCTTGTCTGCTACTTGAAGACCAGAGTGACAGCCCCCAGTTACCCCAGCACTGTTTTGTTAGATTCCCGACTCTTGCTTCCTAGCCAGGAGCAGAACATCATCACCCCTTGCTTAAGGTGACTATGGAAGCTGGAGGAACAAAAAACGAGGGTGGATTCACGTGAACGTATCGTTTGGTAAACTGTGTACTGGGGATGCTGCATTTACTGCTTCACCTGACCAGTTGCCTATGAGATCTCTGGACAACCCCCCCTCCCCCCCCACTGCCATGGGGCAGGCTGTCTGTGATGTGAACACAATCAGCGGCAGTACCAAATGTTGCCACTGAGAATTAATTGTCTTTTGTTACTTCAATTTAATGAATTGTTTTTTGGGGACGTCTGGCTTCCCTGCCTGAGGTGGGGGAAAGGGTGGGCTGCCAACAAGGTAAGAAAGTGCTGTGTTTCAGCACATTTTGTCTCCAAATATTCCTATTGTTATTGCTTGCTGCTGTGCCCCCACTCTTCTGCATGGTTGGTCCACGCTGCTTCATGTTCCCCTCCAAACGTCTCCAAGGATAATGAATGTCCTCCCATGTTCCTTATGTTTAGACTAAACTGTGGGCTGCAGAGTCCACCCGAGGCTTTTCCCTGGCTTTCATGATCTCTGCTAAGCTCTTTCCTCATCTAAGAAGACCTCATCACAATGCACAGGAAAGACAGGCACTGACTGGGGCAGAGTGACTCTAGCCACTGTTTCCTGCATTAATGCACAAGCTCAGTGTCTCTCTAGGAGAACTGGGATCTTATTTTTACTAAATGGTCTGTGAAAGCATTTCCAGTAGAGATGGTTTGGGATATTATAACTAAGTGGACAGAACAGAGTGAGTGTTTATTTATCCAAGAAAGGTTGGATCAGATGAAACATCTGGTTTTCATTGAAATCTTCAATTCTGAAAAAAAAAAAGCCAAAAACAAAAACCAACCAAAAAAAAGCCAGCTGGGTTCATAGACACTCGAGGAAGGCAGGTGGCTAACGTGATTGCAAGTGAGTTGAAATGGGATCAAAACATGAGCATCCTCTGAAGTCTCGGTTCAAATCATGCCTGGAGAGCATTTTAGGGTCCAGTTTGCAGGCCTGAATAAGTAAAAAGATTGCTTATAAGTGCTGAGCACACAAAGAATTATGTTGTTTCTCTGAGACATTTTTGTTTTCTTTCCTTTCATTATAAATCTTATTATCACGTAGGTCACCAAACCATTGCACAAGTTTGAAAAAATGCATGAGCCAACATATTTTGCAGTGAGTAATGCTACCACACTCAGCTTTCCAGGAGCTGCAGCACAGCCGTACTGGATAGGCTGACTGCTTCTTGTTCAGAGGTGCAGGAACAAGATATCCAACGTAGCTGTCAGTGCTATGAAAGAGTTTTAAGAGAGATGAATAATGCTAGGACTCGTGCCTGGCTGAAAGATTTGCTCTGAAGATGTGAGGTGTCTGCTGCTGCAGCCTCAGGAAAAAACAGCGATCAAAAGAGAAACTTTTTCTCAGTCTGTTGGTGCTCACTACTGTCCCCAGCCATGTGAGTCGCCTTGCAGCCCCTAGAATCCCAGGAGAACACAGTCATTTCATTTCTAATGTGGCTAAACCTCCTTTGCAATGTGGGACATGTGCTCTGCATGGTACCGCAACTTGTCCTGGCTAACACATTTGATCCAGAAAATATTTCTTGAGGAAACAGAGATACTGCCATAGGAAAAAATGTTGGGACTGGCTCAGATTGTTGTTTTTCTCAGACACCAGGAGATGCTTTGAAAGAGTGTTTTGCACTTTCTGTACAGTAGTCTTATGTCTTGGCACTGTGCTTTTGTGAGAAATAATATGAAGAGGTGCCCTGTTGGTATATGGGCATATGTGCCAGTTTTGCTGGCTATGTTGGGCTGCTAGCTTGGGAGCCAAAACTTCCTGACCCTGATTCTGTGGGTCAGGAGCAAGTAGTACCAATCCATGAACATCAAGCTGATATTTGAGTTAATAATCTTCAGATCACCTAAGGTTTCAATGAAAGAGTCAAAGAAAGAACTTAGGCCCCTTGATCCTCAGTCCCTGCTCTAATAAAGGAGTGATTAACATTACAGTTCATTACTACTTTCAATTTCAACTCCCATGTGAAGCTAGAGGAGCTGCAGTACTAGTCAGAATCCTATTTTCTGCCTGTCAGTTAAGCAAATGAAGTCCCAAGACAGTCTGACTCACCTTCATATATAAAAGAAAATTTATTATTCCAACACACACCTGTGTCTTTCTTAAAATGTGTCTTTATTCTGAAAAGCAACTGTCAAAAATTGCATCCTTTCACTCAATTGATCTAGTCCCTGTCTGTATTTTTATCCAATGTATTTAGCACTAAAATAAATTTTTATAACATTTTTTTCTTTCACTTCTTAGTGTTGACAAAGGTATAAGAGGAAAACCTGATTTCTGTTCTGGCTCATGTATCACCAAAAGATTTGTTAAATGCTTTCTAATTCCAGGACCAAATGCTGCCTTCTCAACTATTCCTTTGCAAACTCAGAGGAGAATTTATTTGCAAAGGTTTAATTGTGAGCAGAATTTGATGTAATGAAGTTTTAATGGCAAAGCTGTATGAACCAGAAAATGCACAGCTTGACTTCCAGATCCCAAGCTGAGTCTGCAAGTGGAGATGATTCTAAACTGAGAAAATGTCATTCAAGTCACTCAGGCACAATAAATGTGAATCCTTCACCATCCTTTTTATAGTCAAGAACATGCTCATATGAACACTAATGCAGGACTAAGATGCTGATGGCTACTTCTGCATAACCAGGATAGTAGTTAATGACAAGACTCAAAGCAGCATTGTGTAAAAACTGTCAAGCTCAATACACACAGTGTTTTCTTCAGAGCAGAACTGTGATGCACTGAAAGTGTCTCATCTTTCTAACTTTATAACTTTTTCTTTTTTTAAAAAAAGGAAAAAGTCTCCTTAGAATTCTTATCTTCCCTTGGACTGTCAAGGCTGCAGCGACACTTCCCTCCTTTGCTCAAGGACTCATCTGGAGAGGCAAGTTCGGGGAGTCATGGCCATAGAAATCCCTGATTTGGGGGGAAGTATAGTGAATTGTGCCAGCCAGCCAGGAGTTCAAGACAGGGCGGCTGTTCTAGGTGACAAGAATATGTACAGTAACATTCCTAGGAGAAAATGACAAAGTTTCTGCCAGATAAGAGCACCCAACAATCCCACCAACTCCTCATTTACTTTACCAGTGTGTTCTGAAGATCATTTTCATAGAAAATACGTATTTAGAGTCTGTTCACTCACCTTTACTGCCTCAAGGCCCTCCCCCAGGCAAAACCAACCTGAACAGAGCAGCTGACACTGTCCTTGTTGAGAAAGGCAAGTACTGACTAGCTTGAGTATTTTGGCCTCTGGAAATGCTTCCAGGCAAAGCCAAGCTGGTTAAAGAGCCATCTGAAGAGTGTCGGAGATGGGAGGTGAGAAGGTAAGGGCAGACCCTGATAACTGGGTAGCTCTAGTCTGTGGGCAGAACATTTTGGTCTGTAGTTATTTGTTGGTCAGCACCATTATGTTGTTGCCAAGGACTGGGTTCATTCTTGCTGTAGCTTTGTAATTACTTGTGTGCTGTGAATTGAATCATAGAATCACAGAATCATAGAACAGTTTGGGTTGGAAGGGACCTTTAAAGATCAAATAGTCCAACCCCACCTGCAATGAGCAGGGACATCTTCAACTAGACCAGGTTGCTCAGAGCCCCATCCAACCTGACCTTGAATGTTTCCAGGAATGGGGCATCTACCACCTTCCTGGGCAACCTGTGCCAGTGCTTCACCACTCTCACAGTAAAGAATTTCTTCCTTACATCTAGTCTGAATCTAGCCTCTTTCAGTTTAAAACCATTACCCCTTGTCCTATCACAACAGGCTCCACTAAAAAGTCTGTCCTCATCTTTCTTATAAGGCCCCTTTAAGTACTGAAAGGCTGCAATGAGGTCTCCCTGGAGCCTTCTCTTCTCCAGGCTGAACAATCCCAACTTTCAGCTTTTCCTTGTAGGAGAGGTGTTCCAACCCTCTGATCATTTTTGTGGCCCTCCTCTTGACATGCTTCAATGGGTCCATGTCTTTTCTGTGCTGAGGGCTCCAAAGCTGGACACAGGGCTCCAGGTGAGGTCTCATGAGAACAGAGTAGAGGGGCAGAATCACCTCCCTCAAGCTGCTGGTCACGCTTCTTTTGATGCAGCCCAGGGTACGGTTGGCTTTCTGGGCTGCAAGCACACATTTTTGGCTCATGTCCACAATTAATATCAAAGAGCACTTCAGACAGGTGTTTTCTAATATCATTTTTACATTTAAACAAACACATTAAATAAAATTAATTAAATGCCAGCACTGCTTTCTTGCTAAATTACGACATTTTATTTATTGTCACGTTGTAAATTGATGGAGATATCTTCAAACGTGTTCCACAGTAGCTCAATTCAGCTGTCATGTAGTCAATTATAACTTCCCCTATTTTTGCATAATTAATTTCCCCTAATATTTTGATTTATTTGGCCAAGCATACCAGTGTTACTGTAATGCAGGCTTATTTACTTGTTTCAAAATCTATATATAGCTCCTAGCTGGTTCATCATTCATTCCAAGACTAGAAGACAGAGTGACCCCTGTATCTTCAAAGTGTTGTGTGAGGTTTTAGCCACTCATCTCGCATTAAATTTAATGGTACTCAAGCTAAAAGCTTGAATAGTTCCTTCCCTTTACTGCCCTCTTACCTGCATCTAAAGGACAGGCAAGCCTGTGATCATCCTTTTCTTCGGGTGCCCCATGTTAACCTGAAACTCAGTAAATATAGTTTTTATTATATAACCCAGAGTCTTTTCAAGCATTAGTCAATGCAGCACAATGCTCTTTGTTTAGCTTCACAGTACAGTGACAGAAAGTACAGTGATGCGTTTGTTCATACTCTGCATGTTTGCTAGTCTTTCAGTGGTGATCTGCTATATATGCCATGAATACACCTACTAGCAACTTTACTGTATACGGATGCGTATAACTAGCACTATTTAAGTGAAACCTTAACATTTTAGCAATGTTAAAGAAAGCATATCTAATATCATAAATAGCATTTCTCCTTGGTATTTTCTTTTTTTGTTTGTTTGTTTCTTAAATAAAAAGGGATCCCAGAGCAATAATTATCAGTTTTCACCAGACAGAAAAACTACATGCTCATTTTACCATTTTTATTGTTCATGTAACCCAAATTCTCCCCTTTCCAACCACACTTTTACACCTGCCTAGGAAAGGAAGGGAGGGCTCCCATTTTCCCATGTGTCGTGCTTCTGAAGGAGCAGAGACAGAGGCTCAGAGAGACAAGATCCTCCTCAGAACAGCCTGTTAGCCTGCTCTAAGAAAAGATAAGCAAAGACTTTGCCACCTGTTGCTGGAAGAAGCTCTGACCTGTGCTTCTCCCAGCCTGCTTATCCAACACTACAGGGAATGAGAGTTGAACTTGGTGTGTTACGTATTTGTCTTGTGTACCCATTTTCCAAGGAGCACCTTGAAGTGAAGGGCAGTCTCATCTGATCAAGAAGTTTCCCTTTTTCTCTCCCCTTTTCAAGAAGCAGTGAGGTTATTCATGACTGCAGTTAAAATTTGTTTTGTTGATTCTGTGGCCTAACTATAAAAGAGTGAGTAATACTGCACATGTGAATTAGAGCTGAATTTTTCTAGTGCAAAAGTTCAGGTGAAGCCACTGGCTTCCTGTGAAGAACTGAGCCAGCCAGCCTTTAACTGCAGATTCTTCTTCCTATTTAAATTGGCTGCTAGAGAGCCAAAAGCCTTTCAAATAATTTAAACACAGAAGGCACGTTTACGTCCATTTCTAAAATATAGTTAGGTGATGCTATTCCCTGTAATTAAATACTTCATCACTGGAAACCATAATAAGAACGTGCTAATTTCAGTTCACAGTAGATGCTCAAAGGCAATAAATTACAACTCTCTATCATACCCCCATCCCTTTTATGGTTACTGTTCTGCTATGGAACTAATGTGTTTTCTCTCAAGGCTAAGTAAGTGTCTTCTGTTACCACAACCTTATAAAAATCTTTCTTAAGCCTAACAGAAATCAAATGTTGGTTATGAAATATGGATTTCTGGATTCTGTTAGACACTCTCCTAAAATGCTGATGGCAAGCAAACAAGACAGTCGCATCAAGGAATTACAGCAATGCACACGGACACATTTCATTTCCCATGTATTCTACTGATGGCAAAAGCAAATCATAACCTCCAATACAAAGAAGGAAGATTTTGTGATAAATGTCATCCTTGTGATGACTGACTGCATCCAAAGTGGCCTGAGACACCAAAGCCCCAGGGGCACATAGCTTTTAAGAACAAGGAAATCCTGACTGTCCTGAAAACATCCTAAGAGAGATTGGAAAGACTTACAAACACCAGAGGAAAAACACTCTTTGTTCAGTTTCTTTCCTGGCATTTTTGTTCTCCCAAACGCATTTTCATAAATCCATGCTTATAAACAATTGTCACCCAGAACACAAGAAACTATTGGATGTGGTTATGCCTTGTTTACACATTCCCTCCTTTAGTCCTTCCCTCCACTCTAAGTAACGTTTCATACCAATGAATCAGAAATCAGGTTAAGGCTTGCTGTTGCCTTACCTTTCTTTAAAACATTTAAAAATGGATACCACAAGAAGAAGCACTCTAGTCCTCTCCTGTTATAGGAAATATATTGTTCCTTCCAACTTTTAAAGTTGGCTCCATTACAGATTAATTTCCTAGACATTGTCACAGTGATGGGTAACATGTATACAAATCTATGACTCTTGAACCTTATTTCTACCTTAAAGTAGCTGCAACATATCTTTCAGATTGCCAACAGAACTGGAAGCAGATGCTTTGGAAAGCATTTGGATTTCAATAAAGGAGGGAGCCTTTATTTGGTTAATAGATTATGTACAGATTTCAGTGGTTGGACTAGAGTCATAAGGCATAAAACAAGAACTTGAGGTAACAAAATCCAGCTTCTTGCTTGTTCAGAGACTTTCTGCAAGATCTTGAGCAAGTAATTTAGAATGGTATGAAAATTAAGCTTTTCCAAAGCCTTTGAGGAGGTGTGTCTAGCCTTTTCTGTCCCTTGGGACAGTAGAACCATCTCACAGCACTGTTCATAGTTAGACTGTTTAGAGGTCCAGAAGTGTCCAGACATTATACTGAGAACCCAGAAATTCATTTGTTAGAGCCTCCTTTCCTCTTTTGTGATATTATGTTTGTGTAAGATAAAAGAAATTTTGTATGTACAAACCCCCTCTTTTCTTCCTGGCTATGCCTCTTCTGAGTGGGATAAAATGTAAACTTCTTATAAAAGTAGTCATGTACCAGATCATTAGAAGTGTCTTCTCCTTTTCCTACAAGCCAGAGCCATGCAGAGGGACAGAAACAGGTCACACATGATTTGACAAGATGCCACTTCTTTCTAAGGAGCTGCCAAGAAAGTCTCCCATCATATCTATGCACTTCTTTCTACCCTGTTGGTCAGCATGACTAACCATAGCACCCATCTGGCTACTTTTTTCAAAGCACCTTTTTAAGATAACTGCCTCCAGGAATCTATATTCAAAAAACTTTAAACACCTTAGAGATTATCGCTGTCATGCCTGAAAATCATTCGACCAAATCAGCCTGTGACTAATGCCTTCTGCAGAAGGAAAGGGGCAGGCAGGTCCTGTAGCAAATACAAATCAAACCTTATGACTAACAATCATTAAAAAGCTTAAAAACATTCAGGTTTCTAAGATGTTTACAAATTGCAAAAGGAACATTTTGCAGAATAAAACTGCAGTCCTGGAGCTTAATACTCACTCTACTATTTCATTACTGCCCCTGTTTTATATTAGCGCACCAAGCAATTTGTATGCGTCTATGGGCCTTTTAGTAATGTATACCCAAAGCAATTGCCAAATGTTATTCAATGCTGCTAATACGTAATAGTTCTAATGAATAATGTTTTTGTTAAGAATGTGGCAAACTGCTATTTATTCAGATGAATTCCAACCAACCATAATGCCTGGGTCTTACTTTTGAGGTATGAATGCAATAATTGCCAAACACAGTTCTAAAATGCAATTTGTTAACTTGGAAGAGATTGTGAGATCGTGACATACATTTAAAGTGCCTCCAAAGCTGCTTTTGGTTGTTTTTTTCTCTCTGAGTCTTTGTTTATGTAAGTAGGATCTACACTTACTGAATATACTGGTTGAGTATCTCCACATCCACTTCAGCTGCATGCATCAAGATTCAGTAACTGAACATGAAACATTGGAGCAAGCAGTAAAATTACCTAGAGGATAAAGAAGGAAAATGACTTTTCAGAATTGTCAGACTCTTCTTAATTTTTCATTAGGTTTAGGTTCCAAAGTAACTTACAAAGGTTTTGAAAATGTCCTCAGTATATAGCCCAGAACCAGCAGGTCATTTAAGTTACAAGAAGTAGCACCAGAAGCAAAAGCTGTGTATTAGAAAGGAAAGTTACACAGCTTGCTAATGGGCCCAGGGAGAGAGCTGCACAGCTCTGTCAGAACTGGAACAGAACTGCAAGCAGCAGGCTGAGCCCTGTGGGGATGAGAGGAGAGCAAGAACAACATTGCGTGGTATCACTGACTAGACAGATTCAAACCAAATACAAAGTTCAGCAATTATGTACATATTAATTTTAAATAAACATATTCAAGGTTGATGTCTTACTGCGGCACAGTCGACTGAAAATTCACTTTAAATGTCATAAAAATTATAATTAAATATTTTTATTGGAGATGAAACTACAAGTAGCACTGACAAGATCTAGAGCAAAGTAGTGGCAAACAAAAAAGAATAACTGATTCTAATTCATTACTGTGGAACTAACACTGTATGAGCATAAAAATATTTTGGAGACTAGCATAAAAAGTTTTAAATCACATGATTTTAAAATCTAAATCTAATCACATTTATATAAATAGCTTGTACAATGTTGTATGCATTCCTCATCACTCAAGACTGTTCAGAACATACACTTTCTCCTGTTTCTCTGCACAGTTTCTGCAGAGCTTGCAGAGTTGCAAGCGTGTTTTAATGTTGGTGGAGTGTTATAAGCTTTTTAACTTACACATAGATAAGTGCAGAAATTTGCAGCCTCATAGCTGGGAGACAGATGATACTGCAGGTGCATCGGTATGAATACAAGTGCCACACTATTTTTATCATGACTCATCTGGGAATTTAAAGAAGAGGCAGTCTTCCCTTCTGCAGCTGAGAAAGGCCAGGAAAAAAACCTCTGGAGAATTCAAGCAGCTGAGCTGGAGAAACATTTTGGTTTTGTGCAACTCATATCTTCTAACATTTGGGAAATACAGAGACAAAAGACTTGGATATAACTAGTGAAGGAAGGGTGTTGCAACAGACTGTGGTACTTCTGTGAATATTATGCATAGCGCTTTTTTCACCCATTATTACTGTAGAGTTTTTAAATGCTAGATGAAGGTGATAATTCTTGGAGGAGTTTGTCGTATACATGACCACAAGAAGGCAATTAATGGTTGAGGACAGCAGAGTCTGTTTTCTGGTAACACAGAAGGCAAGGTCTGTGGTTGTGACACTGATTACGCTGAAGCCAGTGCTCCCAGCTTGGGGCCCACAGGAAGAACTCCTTTTAAAGAAGTGAAAAAAATATTTTAGGGAAATTTTCTGTGTGTGTGCGTGCTTTGTCCTGAATCCTTCTTTGGATTCATTTCACATCATTCTCCCACAGCCCATTGCATCAACACAAGTGAGGGCAAGGGGGAAGACAAACAAGGACGAGAGGCTGGTGCAAAGAACGTGGAAAATAACACCAGTTGTGCTTCCTTAAAAATGCTGTGTTAAATAGCATCAGGAGGACCTGACTGGGGGACAAGCAAACTCTGCATCTCCCTCCGGGAAAAGTGTGGCAGTCTAGGCTTAACTTGGAGAGGATGTGGCTTCACTGACCGTTGTGGCACAAACATGAACATTTGTGGCAATCCACTAAACTGGGACATGCTGTCCTCACCAGAAGAATAAATGGTCTCAGGGTGTCCCACCATGTGAACAGGAGCTCAGCCAGACACAGTTGTGGTCAGGAGAGCATGATGAATTGATTCAGAGTGGAAAAAAGGCTTAATTTTATCAGAAAAGGTCAATGTGCACTGGTTTTGTATATGGGTGCAGAAAATGGGGCTGAGGCAATAATATTGCAAATTATTTTCTCACTCAGATTTAACTCCAAATTGTGTGCTACATACATTGGTAGCACCCCCTCAGAACATTTTCTTGCTGGTATTTTAAAAGGCAAATCTAATATTAAAAAAAAACCAACACAAAAAACCAACAAAAAAAACCCAATACAAAACAAAAAAACCAAACAAAAGAAAAGCTGAGCAAGATAATTTTGATTAAAATTTTCTCTCCTCCTGTCAGGACACTACCCATCCTGTCTCACTGCCCCAGCCAGGAGCAAGGCAGGACAAGGGGAAACCAGGGCAGCCCCAGCCCCAGGCATCAGGCATATCCATGGGGACAGGGATGGGCCAAGGCTGGGACAGGAGATGAGGCTGTCTGGAAGCATCTCCCCATGCCACCAAAGGAACGGGCCACCTGAGGCTACCCTGTCTCTGAGCCAGCCCTGAGCCGGCAGCCAGACCCCCAGTGCTCCCAGAGTCCTCACAGCCCCTTCACAGGACAGGTAAGGATTGATGGGAACGCATTCCTTTTGCTAAAAGGAAAGGAAGGAAAATGCCATATAGCCTGGTGGTAACTTTCCCGTTGTGTGTGATTTTTGCTGCTGTGATCCATTCCATCTCAGAAGAAGAGTGGGAAGACTGGAGGGTGCTAATCAACAGAGCAGAAAACATGGAAGAAAATGAGAGATTAATTAATTACCAAAATTATGCTGCCACGAACCCTGGGACAATTAGTTCTGCAGGTCCCAGTGGAGCTCTTTCCCTCATCACAGTACCTCCTGCTGTTTCCAGAAGAAGATGGAGTGATGTGATTGGCATTTGTCATACATGTGCCATTATTTTACCTCAGAAAGAGAAACCGGGTAGTGCCTTAGATATTCCTAGCTTACTCAGGGACAGGTAAATTTGGGGTGTGGATCCTGCCCAGCAGAACACCAAGAATGTCCATCTTGCCCGTGAAGGCATGATGCTCCTCTCTGCACACTCGCTGCACAGGTTTAGCACACTAACAAGGCAGCCACATGTTTTGCACTCTGGAAGGTCACCGCCTTCAGTGTTCCCCATTCAACACATAGCGAGACACTCCCAGAACTATCATTCAAATTAGATATGGAATGCAGGTTTAATTCTCACTGAGCTCTTCTTTCTGGTTCGTTCACAGACATTAACAATCCCAGTTATACAACATTCCTGCCACAACTACTTAAGCCCCAAGAAACTGGATCACAGATAAGTCCACACTCCTTCCTTTGGATGAGCACTGGAAATAATGAAGTCTTGGTGCTTCAGATGGCTCAGCAATTTTTAGCCCATAACATGCTCTCCCATGGCTCTAGTCCACCAGTCCTACCTTTGTGAGAACTTGGCATCTGCATTAACCTGGCTTTCAGAAACTTGCACTGGAAATCCAGAAAACAAGGAGCAGGCAGGGTAGTGAACCTCAGAGGAAAATAAGGTTTTGCATGACTTGCCTAGCATCACAGACAAACCCTGTGCCATAGATTTAGGATCCAGTTGTCTAAATCAGCATTTCATTAAACTAATGATGAAATTATTTCTTTGCCTGCAACCCAATGAATCAGATTCCCAAATTCTATAACAAGGATCCTCCAATTAATGGCACCTTCCTTCACTACAGCGTCATCAATGTACACCAGAGTATCTGGTCCAGTTCATCAAATAAGATGGATCTAGCAAAGAAGATGTAAGTTCATATATGTAGTCTGCTTCAAAGAGTACACACATAGCAGAAAAATAGTCTTAGATGCAACCTTAATATAGTAAATTTTAAAATTTTGAAGTCTTAAATTTGAAACTTTTTTTGAGATTTTGAAGTCTAGTATAATTTTGAAATGTCTCATAAAACTGTTTTGAATTGTTAAAGGAATACTTGTAAAATCTGCCTTATTCGGTAATATGCACACTATTATTAAGTTCCACAAGCAAATTAACTATGAAGGACCAATTTAACGCTGCCTTTAATGTTAGGTGAGCAGTTTCCAAGTGTGGGGAACTATAATAAGTGTATTTCTTTCTGAGGGGGGAGTTCTGAATAGTAGCGTTTTACATCCATTCCATACTTACATTTTCTTAGTGGTAATGACTCTGAGGAGCCCAGAAGAGTCAGGACCCATAATCTCAAAGCCAGATTTTGCAGCCTCCATCCATTTGAATTTTCTTTCCTCAGCTGTGTCCAGTAACATAAGAAACCTGAATTTATGAGATACTGAGTGAAAGCCATCTGATGAGTGAGAGAGATTCAGGATTTCTTGATACCATCTGCACCACCAAGAGTTTAAGACACACAGCGTAAGGCCGGTCCAGACTGAAAAAATTGATGAAGGACCCTGGGTGAGCTCAGCCCCTTGGCGAACAAGGAAGGTAAATGGCTGGGTGGCTGTGACAACAGCAAGAGAGGGTTGCAGCAAGGCTGCAGGCAGGACCAAATGCCTGCTCTGCAGGGATGTCCCAGCACCCTGCGCAAAGTACGTGTGACTGAGAGGCCAGAGGAGTTGTTCATGACACTCCATCTGCCAGCACCGTGGTGAGCCTGCAGGGCAAAGGAGGCAAATCCGCTAACATGCCAGGTGTGAGTCCACACCTGCATCCTCTTTGAAACAGTTCCTGCTTTTCCATGCTATGACAGAGTTGTACACAACATGGAATATGCAGAGTGACAGCAGTTGGCAGCCGTTTAAGCCCAGGCAACCATTTCATCGTAAGTACACAGTCATGCAAACTGATCACGTTTATTGCTGATTTTGTTTATACTTGCGTATACTAAGGGGTTTTCAGCCAAGAGTAACTCCCTTGTTCAAACCCAACTCATTTGCAGCAGAAGTGATCCTCAACCCTGCTGCATCTGTGTGCACCCTTGCGAAAACAGAGGGTGGGTGGCAATAGCAGTGGGAGCAATGCCAGTCTTGCTTTGCCAGCGTGGATGTATACTCTAAAATATCCAGAGCTACTGTACATGGGGAACCGTGGTGAAAAGGACAAGCAGATGTGATTTACCTAATTGATGGCCTAATTACGATCTGAAGAAGAGGTAGGTGATTTAGTGCTGTTGGAAAACAAGTTATTGAAAGGATTGAAAATTAATATAAAAGGCCTCAGTGGTGTTTAATAAACAGAAGTCACTCAAAAATGTTTTTAAATGTTTCAGACCTCCTTTTCTACAACAGCTCTGCCAGCCTATGATCACCATATTCAGTACAGAGCCAAGAGTGCACAGCTGGGGTGAGTCAGGGTTGCCACTGAGTTTTCTTGTTCTCATCTGTTTGATGTGATGCCTGCCCTTTAGATTGTGGCATTAGTAGACAAAAAAGAGTGCAACATGTCTCTCACTTCAGTGAAACACCCACACTCATTATAACACGTTTTGTTCAGCGATTTCCAGTCAGTCGCATTTTTAAGTGCTTCAAAACAAGTCGCTCAGAGCTGCATGCAGTTTTAAGCGCAAGAAATTGCTGTGCTCAGCCCTGAGGTGATCCCCCTGGAGTTCACCTCCTCCTTTTATTTCACCATTTGCCATTTTTCCATTTTTTTCTGTTACCCACACAAAAACAAACCACTGGATCTTAGAAGGTGGTGTCAGATTCTAGCCACCAGTCAGAAGCTGGTGCTACACCATGAGGGAAGCCAGGTGGTGGTACATGTCTCTGGGTCAACCCTGTTCTTAGATTTCTATAAAAGACGTCTAGGCAGAGGAGGTTGGAAAGGGGAAGGAAGACTTCTGCTTAGTTCTTTGGGAAGTCAGTAGGTTTTCTTGAAAGGTGGCCTTGAGACAAGTGTGGAGGGAAGGCAACATCTGCAGGTGACAAGGAAGGATTTTGCACAGTCTGAGTCACTCAGCAGTTTACCCCATGGGAAAGGAAACTGTTTAGTCCAGGGAAGTCCTGGTGATGGGATGCCTGACAGAGCTATCTTTGAAGTCAGCTTTGGTACCACAGCTGGGCAAAGGGAGTGAATGTGAGTGACAGCAAAGTTGTCTTCCTGTGGAAAATGATCCTACTTGCGATGTAGCTCTCACTTTGTATCTGGATAGCTCAAGCTGTGACACAGTCATACCACGCTTGTTGCACAGGGGGGATCTCTGTGGGATACTGCCACAGCTACCATCAGTGGAGACTGATCAGTCCTTATCACTTAGGAAGGGGGATTATTAAAGAGTCAGGGTTCCTGAATTAGAGTCTGCAGGTATTTTGCAAGTCCAGCTTTCCACACAGGCAGAAGGGGGTTTGATCCTTCTGTATTGATTCAATCAAATTTGAATGCAGAGATTTCAAAGGCAATTAATATCTTTAAAGAATATGAGCAGTTAAGGAGAGACCCTACAAGACACTCATGTGAAAGCAACCAAAGAATCTGCTCTGGAAAGAGACTTCATGATTCTCTCACTAAAGGGGAAAAAAGGGAAATAAAACCTGACGCACAAGAAACAATTTCCCCCAAATGTCAATCAAAATAGCACTTTCTCAGACACCAAAGTCAATCACAAGACACAGCTTAGTAGAAACTCTGACTCTGGTAGTTCAGATGTTCACAGAATAATTTGTTCTCTGTGGGAAGCCTTCTCCTTTGAACCTGCTTCCTCCACTTGGTCAAAAAAGAGAAAGAGAGAGAGAGAGGGAGAGAGAAAGGAAGGTTTTAATGATCTTCCCAGTGCAGTGCTTCCTTTTAAAGGCTTGGGGGTTGTTGCAGGGAAGGCCTTGAAAGAATGAATGAAAGATATTTTTTGCTGATGACTGAAATTAGCTGGGTTTTATGTTGTTTTTATTTTAGATTTATGACAAAGAAGCCTGGAGTACTCCATGTACTTCCTTGTACTTTTATACTAGAAAATGAAATATAATAAATCTAAGAATAAGCATTATCCAGTCCTTGTTTTATGAGCCCATAGAGATCTAGCCTATAAAATAAATGAGCACAATATCATTGAGTGCTGGACTTTGTTCAGAGTTAGCTGAAAGTTATGCAAATTCATAATGAGACCTGCTAGCTTAAGCAAGAAGGACATTAGTCTCCAGCCACCCGTTTTCTCCCCTTTTCTTCTGTACTCTGTTTATTTCAGGAAGCCTGTGAAGTTCTGATCTTCAGAAGTGTAGCCTGTGTACTTCTGAGTGGAGAGAAACATGAGAAGCTGTTGATATGGCTTCACCATGGGTTTTGAAGTGAACCAAGGTGTTCGCTGTGTTCTTGTTGTAATTGTCCCCAGTTTAGAACTGATCTTATTCAGCACAATACAAATGGCATTTTTCAGCTGTTCAGACAGTTTTAAACAGGAATCAGTTGTTTTAAAGATATGACTTACTGATCCAATACAGGCTTGATACTGGAGAAAAAGGAGCTGGGAAAAAATTATTTGTGACATTTTCAGTCATAAGTAATGAAAGGACTTGGCACCTATCTCTACTCCTTTAGACTTACTCCCCTCATTCGGTCCTTTATCCTGTAGGTGTCTGAGGTACTGAGGCTACTAAGTGTCTGACACTGGGAATTGCCAACATGTTGTCAGTGCCAAGTAAATTTTCTGTCTCTGAAGTTCTGGCAGAACTCCCAAGGAGGCAGCAATCAAGCACCTGTGACCTCCATGGGTCCATACCACTGTTCCAGCTGCACAAAAAGGGGTTTGGCCCTCCAATTTTTGCCACTCAAACCCCCATGAAATCTTTTTTTTCCCCCAGTCATCACTCTCAGCTACACTTTCAGTTAAATTTAGGATTTTCCATCCAAGTTCTTAATTTGCTTCACCACCAGAACAATATGTAAACACAGAAATCTCTAAGTACATGGCTTCAGATACTACCTTACTGATGAAGACCTCACATCTACTCTCATCTGACCACGCAAAGACATACACGGCACAGCTGGGCACAGATCTCTGCTGGGATCTTCTAGTGCAGCCACAGCTTGTCAAAACCCCCTATAATAACTGTCCCTTCAAATCAGAACAGCTTTCCACAAATCTCTAAGATTATCTAAACCAGAAGTCATCAGATCTAAGAGCCCTCAGAGTGTCCATCTGTCCAAATTTGGAGAGATTTTGAATGTTGCAGCTCAGTATTGACTGAAGCTGTGACTGTCTGGACAACAGAAGACTGAGAAGATATTAAAGGGAACAGCCCTGTATAAAATGGTAACATTTCAAAAACACCTTATTTCTGCTGGAAGCCAAGTACATTTCCTCCACACTCATCTCCAGTGAGAAATACCCTGCAATTTTTCCCCCAAAATGCTAACTACTCTGCTGTAAGAGAAAGCCCAGTTCACTTTGAAGTGGTAAGTATGCTTAAATTTGCTGCAGGCTTCAGTATCCCTGAGGGTCCTAAGGCCTACAAATTATTTTTATTCATTTAAAATGAAATAGAAACTAGGAAAAAAAATATCAATACAGCTAAAAAGAAGACGCTGGAGAGCTTTGTAACCCCTTCACTCTCCCTGCTGTGTTCTGTCTTCTATCTGATAGGATCTCCCCTATCTTTTCTTCTGGAAAAAAACTTTCCTTCCATTCAGAGCAAAGTAAAATTTGACACATGGTCTGGACAGGGTGAAAAATATTACTGCCATAACTCCACTGTCTGGTGTGAATTAAGGGTGTTCGATAGTCTGCATATTCTGCCAACAGTGTATAAGGAGAGAAGCTCCAGTGAAAGTGCTGTCACAGAGCAATTTACTACTGTGCCCAAAGGTATGACTGCATCAAAGATGCTGTGTTTTAACCACCCAGTAATACTGCAGTGAAGACCATGGGTTTCATTTTGTCATATGAGAAGAGTGTTTAGCTGGTAGCCTGTGCAGATGTCCATGCTGCTGCATCTTCCTTTCTGCTGCTTTAATCTTGCTGAGGTTATTGAAGATGTGTCTGTCCACGCTGCTGTCAGACTCTCGGTTACTCTGCAAGAGTAGCAGAAGTTGACCCAGTGGGAGCACAGATTTAGTATTTGGAGGCAGTTTTCCACAGATTTGGTATTTGGAGGCAGTTTTCATTGCAGTTTGTGGAAACAGGAAACTCGAGGAACAAATGTGTCATCCAACCAACCCATATTAATAGATAAAATAACACATCCCTATCCTCCAGCCTATGGATACCTCTGCCTAATTCAGCTAAATATTTCCCAAAACAGTGGAAATTTTTCTAGGAAATGCTTGTTACTACATATTTTGTTTAGGTACCTGTCCTACAAACTCTTCTTAATCCCCACACATTTGCCCCACCTTTCGAGTACATTAGTTCCTATGGCAACGAGGATGCCATTAGCATGGGAGAGCTCAATGGCATTCATAATTCCTCTTTAAAGCCCATTTATAAAATAGAAAGTCATTTATACTATGGTTTATCAAATAAAGAAAGTATTTATGGTCCAGGTTCAGATCTGCTGATGTGGGTGGGAATTTTGCTACTGCCTTCAGTTGCATCCAGTATGGTCCTTATGCTGCACACCATATGTCTCGCTAACCACCACACAATCCCTTACCCCAAACTGCTAGCTCCTTTCTTTTTTGGAAGGAGAACTAGTGAGACTGATTCATGCAAAGTACCCTCATTGTTTATAATGAAGATTAAAAACATAATTATTTTTAGGAGCTCCTCAGTGATAGGAAATTTTAGACTTCAGAGATGCCAGATGATCTAGTCCCTGACTTCAGAAAAAAGATTTCTGCAGGTACTGCACTCTCTTCTGTTTCGTGTCATTGCACCCGCCTCTCACTGACTCCTGGCTGCCATTTTAAAGAATAGCATGGGAATTATTTCAGACATGTAGAAGATGGGGTGTGATTCAGTTCGAGATCTCAGTGGGCTGCAGGGATTAAATTGGCAATTGTGAAAAATCTTCCTACACGTTTTCCATATATTTCACATGTCATCCCACAAAAGGAATGAAAATAGAAGAGTCCCTTCTACTGAAGCTGTGAGAAGAGGATAGAAATCAGAGAGGTGAGTAAAGTTTGCCAGAATGTCTCAGTTTTACACAAGCCATTCCAGAAGAACCAGGGAGCAGCCATCTCCCACACACAATATTTCTTAAAACCTGTGCCACTAGACCTTAGAGTATAAGACAAATCTGTGACACTAATACAATGCCTTCCTTATTTGTTATATGCAAGCAGTGTGATCAGGATAGAGAAAAAAAATCAGAAAGAGCAAAACGGCTCCCCAAGAAATCCCAAGAAAGCTAAAAGTGGAATCAACAGCCAACAGTAAGAAAATAAACAAACAGCATTTGAGCTTGTAGAACTGGCAGATCAATATTAGAACAAGGTACTTTGGAAGAAGATTTGGAAAGAGTGAGGGAGTCCCCCCATGTACTGCAATGAGGAAAGACTTCTCTGTGTAAAAGGAAGCATCAAGATGACCTTTTGAAAAGGACTTTATTCTGCAATGCCCTCGGAGACTCCTGAAGAATACTGCCTACAGCACACCAACCTCTTAAAGCCTCTCTAAGAGAGTTTCCAGCACCCCACTGGGCCATCTAGGATGGGCAACCCTACATATGAAGGCAACCAAGGATCTTGTAGAGGGATCATCTTAAATCTCAAGCAGCAGCATGTGTTTGTCAAGATCCAGCTTTGTGGTAGTGAAGGGTGCTAAATTTTAGAAATTCAGTGCTAAATAGGGAAGGCTACAAGAAGTTTTAATGTCTTACATTAACTTTCTCTTGAACTCTATTCAGCTCTGCCTGACTCTTTATGCAATATGGGACATATTGATATGTGTCAGTTCTGTCTGGAGGGATGTACCAAAAATATATCAATCTTGGTACATTATGAGACTGAATTGAATATTAAATTGTTATTCTACATAGGCAACACATTGCCTAGGTTGACTCACACATACAAAGAAAATGTCTGACTTAATTTCTGTGCTTTTTATGTCATTTCTGTGCATTTCTGTCATTTTAAGAAGAATCTGGTCTACTTTCACATCTGAAGCTTGTTTCTTGTGAAAGAGAAACAGTGACATCCTGTGGTTCAAATGTAGGAGAAATGTATATTTTATCATCACCCTTTCTCTTTTTCATATAACTTCACATGAACGATCTAAATTTTGACTATGAAAAAAATTATTGATTCAATAGTCTCAAACAGCACTTTGCAAGTCCAATAAGCTTTCCTTATATGTAGGAATACAGGAAATTGAAGACATTGGATAAATGTGACGTTTTAGTTTCACGCTAGTCAAAATAGACTAAGGCTATTTAAAAATAGATAACGATAATAGAAAATAATTTAGATAATAATTTTAAAATAGATGTGAAAAGTGGCTTTTGAAAAACAAAGTCACAGCAGGCCTAGAATCTAGCACTTTCTTTCATAAATGCCTTCAGGACTTACCATCTTTGGAAATGCTTTGATTACCACTATTACCAGAATGAATTTGAAGGAATAGACCTTAATCAGAATATGATGGCATATCTCCAGGGTGAGCTGAGAGCACTAGCAAATGTAATAATTGAGCGAAAAATGACCATATTCATGAAGAAAAAAAAAAAAAAGAAATTATTCTGATGCATTGATTTAAAAGGTAATTTCATCACATGAGACCCTTTTAAACTATATTACTTTGTTCATTACAGAACTCCTGATGATCCCATAGATACAGTGTCTTTAGACAGAGCTGTAACAAATTAACATAATATACCAAAAATGATGCCAACAGAACTCCACAAAGACCTTGCAATAGTATCAAAATCATATTTCTACAGGAGAAAAGAACACAGAATACTTTCCCCTTGCCATAAACTTAACACCATATACCAGTGACATCCTTAAGAACTTTTCTTAATACTCTGTTTTCTTTTCAGATGTATAAATCATGTCAAATTCACACACTGGATTTTTTTCCCAGTATATTTTGTGCTATTTGCACATCTCTCAGTTGTGAGGTAGTCCCTTAAATTTAGTTTCTTTTCATCAAGATTCCTAGAGACATGGTCACTGGAACTGTTACATCATGGCTCTCCTGTTTCTGCTACAGCTCTTGATGGTGTCAGCGATACAAAGAGCAAATGTTCTCCCATCCACTGACTTCCCAGATACAAATGGCCAAGTGGATGGGTGACAATGATGAAGAATGAAGCTGGAAAAGAAAATAAACCTGTTCAGACAGAAAGGTTGAAATGTGTTCCTTGAGCATAAGTGATTTTCTCCAGGGCTTCAATTTCATGACTTTTTTTTCCCCTTCAATGCAAATAATCTCCAAAGGCAAAAGCGTGTTTATAGGAAATGGGGCACCTTGACTCGATGTCAGTGCTGTGCAAGATGCAGACACCCTTGATGGAAGGTGAGAACGCCAAACCACAAACTACAAAGAAAGCATTGTTGCCAATGGATTATTTATTACCTTTCTTATCATTTAAAAGGTACACACTTGGGTGGGCACCTTTTCTTAATATAAAGCCAAATAAATAAGTAAATCCCCCCGCATGGCGTGGAGAGCGTTCAGTGAGATTGTTAATTTCAGAGACAAAAGAATATGCCATCTAACATTTGCATGTATTTCATTATGTTTGACTGGCATATGGTGATCCATAAGCTTGCTGCTAATACAGTGCCTGTGATTTTTAATTAAATTGATGGTCTTAAAAAAGGTACCTAGTCTCCTGAGTAAGGTATAATCTCTTCAGTTTTGAATATTGCCTGGTCTCACACCAACACTGCAGTAGCCCTAAAATTGCTTCAGACTCCAGAAGTTGCTCCAGAATAATTTTTAAATACAGGCTTCTAAAATTATAGTAAAGGACAAAGCAAAACTATAACCAGGGATTTCCCTAAATAAAAATGAAACAAAGAACAGGGCAGGCTATAATTCAAATTGTCAAATAGATATGACTCAGAGGAGTTTGAAAATTAAGTTTTTAATTTCTATATACTCCTTCTACTAATCTGTTTGTGAACTTTAGACTGTCAGCTGTAAAACAAAAAGAGAGGGAAACTAGACTCCTTTGAACCAGAGATTTAATAACTCCCCCAGGTCACAGTGCTCATTATAAAGGGAATGAAGTGCTGGTTCTTGGGCAACAGAACAAACATCTGCATCCTGCAACAAGCCAGGTGCTCTAAATCAGGGCAAAACCAAGGCAGCCCAAGCAGCAAAATCTGAGCATGTCCTCTGTCCCTGCTATGATTGTGTCTGCAGCTGGAGCAACCTCCCAGCCGAATAAGCACACCTGGAAACACTGATGGGCAGCAGCTGTCTGGCACCCACAGCGAAAATCCCAGGAGGCATCAGGTGTTTGTCTGACTTTTCCTAGGGGAGCTGGATGCATGTGCACTGTGCAAGCTTTAAAATGTCATTGTTAGTTTGCGTGTCAGTGAATAACATCTAGGTCTTGAATTGAAATGACAAGGGAAAGAAGTGTTCTGCAAGAGGTTCTATTATTGGCAAAAATGCTCGCTGCATTTTTATTGTGAATTTCCTTTCTGTAAATCTTTCAAGCCTCTCTCCTTGTGCACAATAAAATGTTAACTTATACACAGCTGAAAACTGTGCACACCTATCACTATGAGCAATATATCATCTCCATTACATTCTTTTTCCTAGACAGTGCTTTACCAAAGTGCAGAATTGATTTTCACACATTTCTTCAGATAATTCTGTATAATAGCAGTTTATATGAACTGCTTATCTGCTCTGTTCCTCCAACCCTGCATTTGCTCATCAAAGCCATAAACTGCCTGCTTCCAGACTCCCAAACCAAAGAGAAGCATTCAAGATAATCACTATTGTAGATGCCTATTTACACAGAGGTTTGCATACATATATGCTTTTTAATACAACAGTGTACGTGTAGGAGTATTCACAGCCCTGCACATATCCTCATGAACAAAAGCTTTCACACTTGAATGTTTGCAAGTCAAAGGCAGAGCAAATGCCACCAAAGGCTTCTTTTATGAATGGGGATCATGTGGTTTTATTTTACACCAAAGGTTTATGCATCTGGGAGCTATGTTGCATTGTTTGAATGGTGCATTTTTGCTTTGATATGATTTCATTCTCAGCTTGGTCCAGGAGTCATGTATTAAACACTTTCTTTCACTGGATGAACAAAGCATTGGGTTTGCTCATACTGTGTGTCCAGCCTGTAAACGTGTGACAGGTATCTCCCAGCTTCTACAAAATCACCTTTTGGATAAATCACACGTAAAAAAAGAATGTTCTCCATTTGTTTGGGTTGTCCCAGGCATGTCCTCTTTTTACCCCCATGATGAATCTTAGGATGTAGGAAGTCCAAAATCAACCAGAAATCCTACATTGTGTACATGTGCCATATGTCCCATTCCCCCAGTAGTTTATAGACTGTACAGATGACAGTGTAAATGCAGCATGTACTGGATCCATCTGACTGACTGTGTGAGCACAGCTGCATAGCACATGCACAGTACATCAGACATGTTGAGGTTGGGATGCACTTCCAGTCCATGTGTAGGCCATCTGGGTGGTGCATGCACATATATTTCTGGCCAGGAAACCCTTGTCACAGATATGGCAGTCCCAATCTAATCCAGGAGCAGATCTGGAAACAAGTGCCAACCACTGCAGCTCTTCTGCTTCCTTCCTTAAGCATGTCTTTGACATTATAGATCAAAGGTGTACTACCTGTCCCCATCACACTGAACTATTATGATTATCTTTCTTCTAATGTTGCTGTTAAAGAGGTTTCCCTCCTTTTCCCATTTTTAATTCATAGTGACTTCAAAATTTATTAGCTCTGTATCATATTTTAAAGGTGTCTTTATGAAAGGAAATACTTAATGCATTTATTTGCTAGAGACTGTATTTGACATTCCTAGGGTGAAGGGTCCAACTCCATGTTTCTAACCATTTGAGAGAGAGCAGCAGCCAGAAACCTAATGTTTTTATGCAGGCAGACATGGTCACTACTCTTGTATGCAGAGCCCAGGATCAGTTGCTGAGAATCAGTTACACACAGCGTCTCCGACAGAGGTTAGCTGTGTGCTGGCAAAGCCACTCTGAAACCCTTTGCCACACTGAAAGCTTCCTGTAAATGATTTGGCTTGTCTTTGACTATTTCACTGGATTACTTGATATAAACATTGAGCATTTGTTGCTTGCTGTCACACAGTGCTCTCCAATTAGTCATCCACAAATTAGTGGCAAAATTACACTAATGCTTTGCTGGTCTTTTCTGCTTCTCTGGTTTTGTGCTTACCGATGAGAAGAACCCACTTGTTATGGATGGATGAGTTTTTCTCAGAATTTCTGCTTTTTCTCAGGGTGTTGTCTACAGAACTGGATCATGGTTTTAATGTGACCTCAGTTCTGCATTTCTGTACTGTTAAAGAGCTTCAGAACTGATTTAACCTTTGCCTACATTTGCACATGATTTTAGGATGAGATATTTTTTTCTTAAAAGGTATTTAACACTTCAGATTATAAAGACGGCTTTCAGCCTTAGAGTCACCTAAGCAAATATATTTGCTGGAATTGCAATAATTCATCAGCCTTTCCAGGAAATATGTAGCAGTGAAGAGTGTGGCACTATACCTAGATTTATGTCAGCTGGCCATCTTACAAATATAATTTTTAAAAACTGCATATGCACACAGACATAAATATGCAATATATTTCAAGAAAAATCATGCAGGTTGATGTAGATTAATGAGCACTAACACAACTGATATTACAGTAATTACAATAATATTGCTATAACTCATCTTACAGATTTAAAACCATTGAGAAGCTAGAGCTACCAAGGCAAGACTATGATCCATAGCTCCTTAAGACACCGAGCTGTATTGCAATAGACCATTTGATCACTGTTTGTAAGTTAAAGGTCTGTACTACAGAGACGTGGATTTGCTTTCAGAGATGATACGTTGTGCCTCTCAGCATATGCAGTAATGGTAGTAAGTCACGGGATAAAACCCAAGGCATTTGCTTTCTCCTATTGGCAGCAGAGATTTGAAAGCTTTGGTATATGTTATTTCAGTGTTAAGGGTAGTCTCAAGAGCTCCACGTCCTTAGAATTTCATCATTGTTAGAGTATATTGATCCATAACATGCGCATTTGCTGGAAAAGGTGGATTTGGTATAGCAGGAGGTAAGATACTTTAATGACTTTGATAGTGCTGTTTATGGACATATAAACAGTAAGTGCTGATAGTTCAGAATTATTTTCTTTAAATTATCTACAATATTTTAATGTTATTTGTGTCTGTCCAGCAAAGATTATTATTTGGTAACACCTAGTTTTATAAGGAAGACCTCATGAAGTTCAGCAAGGGCAGGTGCAAATTCCTCCACCTGGGATGGAACAACTCCATGCACTACTATATTCTGGGAGCCACGCAGATAGAAAAGAGCATTGCAGAAAGTGACCTGCTGGTCCTGGTGGACACCAAGTTGAACATGAATCAACAATGTGCCCTTGTGGCAAAGAAGGCTAAAGATGTCCTGGGATGCATTAAGCAAACCATTACCAGCTGGTCAAGGGAGGTGATCCTTCCCCTCTACTCAGCACTAATGAGGCTACACCTGGAGTTCTGTGTCCAGTTCTGGTCTCCCCAGTACAAAAGAAACATGGATATACTGGAAAGAGTCCAATGAAGGGCCACCAGGATTATTAAGGAACTGGAGCATCTCTCCTATGAGAAGACACTTGAGAGAGCTGGCACTGTTTAGCCTGGAGAAGACAAGGCTCAGGGGGGACCTCATCAATGTATGCAAATACCTGAAAGGAGAAGGCAAAGAGCAAGGAGCCAGGCTTTTTTCAGCAGTGCCCAGTGACAGGACCAGAGTCCATAGGCACAAAGTGAAACACAGGAGGTTCCCTCTGAACATCAGGAAACGCTTTTTTACTGTGAGGGTCACCAAGCACTGACAAAGATTGCCCAGAAAGGCTGTGGTGTCTCCACCTTTGGAGATACTCAAAAGCCATCTAGACATGGTGCTGGGCAACTGCCTTTAGATGATCTGGCTTGAGTGAGGGGGATTGGACCAAATGACCTCTAGAGGTCCCTGCCAACTTCAGCCAATCTGTGGTTCTGTGATTCTGAAAAAAAGCTGGATTTTTCAGCAGCAAAACTGCTATTTTTAGTATCCCACACCCTTCATTTTATTTATCATGTGTGGCTGTTCATAACAGCTGTAGCTTCAGGAAGGGACAAGTCGACTGAGGACAATTGTCTTTTTGTAGCCTCACTATGGCCTGACTTTTTCACTGCCACTGCCAGCACTGTAAGACAGAAAAAGTGAGCACTGCGCAGGAAGTCAATGGGAACTATAACCCTGCCTTTGTAAGAAAACTCAGGTCTCTAGATCACCGTGACTCATGACCTAGCAGTTAGTCAGGCAAACACAAGGACCACTTCACTTTTCTTCATTGTTGCTTCTAGTCCTCTCGTTGCTGGTGTGTCTGCTCACACGAAGAAAAAAGCAGCACTTACGCACCACGACCACGATGAGAGTAACCTGAGGGAATGAGACCCCAGCATAAAGAACATGCTGTTTTACTCAGACACTTTTTCAGGAAAATGAAAAAAACTTAAAACAACATGTATGCCGTCAATGCAGTTTCCCTTGGATTAAAAACAGAACATTAGACACATATTTAATCAGTTTTGCTGTCCCTGGGGGTGTTAATATTTGGCACTCTCCCCCTTTCAATTAAGAGCTGGTTCTCTGTTCTTACATAAAACTAGTCGGGAAATTTCCATGAATACCTTCTCATAGAAAATGCATTTTCTGTAAAACTGTACTTTACTGTGAGGAAATATTAATAATATTCCTTGAAGTTTCTGAATCTTCACCAGGCAATGCTGACTCCAAGGGAAACAGTTTTGTTAGTTAAAACACCTCACATCAGGTCAGACTTTACCTCATGGTCACAAAAGTCATAGCAATGTCTCACGGGAGTTTAGTTCAGATCATACATGTCCCAGTTCTTCTTTTTGCAAAAGCCTCCTTGTCTGAGCTACACCATAGAAATTCCTGAAGCTGAAACATCAGTCAAGACCCAGTTGAGCTGGAGACCCCAAACCATGGTGGAAAAATGGGAATGCTGCATTTGAACTACAGATCCCACAAGGAATAAATGTCCTTCTGATTCCTGAACTAAAATGTTCAAGTCAACAAACCAAAATTAGACATTTTTATTCTGAAATATTAAGGCATTTAACTTCAGTCAAAGGAATGTAAAGGATCTGCTGAAATGCATTTTAAGTAGTTGTGTAAAACGATTGATTTTCATTGTTTTCCTCATTATAAAAACAAAGACAAATAATCTCTCGAGGTTGTTGTTCTGCCTTTCTGTGTGAAGCAATGGGTAAAAGAAACCTGGCCTGCCTCAAAAAGTCACCTCCCAGTATGCTAAAGTTAAAGGTCAGGATGGACCAACACCTCTTTTAGTCTGTTCTCCTGCACATCCCAGAGCACAATGTTTCATCCAGTCTTCACATACTGAGTGAGCTCAGTAATGCGTGTGACTAAAGTAAAACTTGTGTTGAGAAAACACAGGTCTTCCAGAAAAGTATTCATACCTGTTTAGGCAGTATCACTGGTTTTTTTGGTATTGTGCTGCAGCAGTTGCTTGCCCTCGCTGCTCAGAGTATGTTTCATGTTTTCATCTGACTTCATCTGGCCCAAGCTTCCAGCCATAACTCTTGCTGTGACCATATCTGTTTGGCCACAGTTGAAGATTACTTCAACATCCATCTTTTCACTCAAATAAACAAACTGAGCTTCAAGTTTGTGAAAACAAAGTAACTTCTCTAGCGCTCAGATAATTTTGTTTATTCTTTTTCCTTATTTTCCTTTACTCTTCCAGTTGCTCAGTATCTTGTTTAAAAAGCTGACTGTAGACCCATGTGCCATGTTCTTATGTGTTCATGTCTTACAGTGCACACACAGAGGAAAAGTAACTCCTAATTTCTACTTGTCACTGACCTGCTTATATACCTGGGGACTTCGTAAGCCATTTGGCCTCAGCATCACAGCAGTAAATTCTGGTGAACTTTAATCAGTTTCCATGCCCTGTGTCTTATGTTCCCTGCCTTATTCAGTTGCTTTCTGTACACTTCATGAACTCTACTAGGGCACTCTAACTTTTTATAGAGTACCGCAATTCTCTCTTGACAAATTTACCATACAGGAATAAACTTAATATATTCTATACTCCAAAAAGTAATCTGAACTTTGACTTCTTTTTCCATAAAATATACAATTCTTTTGAGAGAATGTTTTTTATAAAGAAGTGCTGACGTGTCCATTCTTTCTTCCCTCTTTTCCCCGTGTTTTTTGTTATGTTTTGGTTTTTGGTGGGTTTTTTTGTTTTGGTTTTTTTTGTTGTTTTGTTTTGTTTTTTTTTTAGAGAGAACAATACATAAGCAAAACAACCAGAATTCACTCAGATTAAAGGGCAGTGGAGAGAAGTTTTCAAATTCTTCTATTTCCCCCCTTTTTTCTTTTTTCCTCTTTTTTTTCTCTAGTTCAATTTTCCTGTCTTTTTTCTTCATTTCTGCAGAAAAATATAATATGCAGCTATGACCAACTTTGGAAGAAGCAAAAGGAGCAAAAAAGGTTGGGATGTTTTTCCATAGGGAAGTAGAACTGTTCTGCTTTATACTTTGTAGAAAGACAGAGTAAATAATAAGTACAAAAGATACAGGGACTCACCAAGGGAATCAGGTTGAGGAGACTAAGAAGAAAAAGAAATCTGTAAAATCAGAGCTACTAGGATGAAAGAAGCTCTTACATATCTTCTCAGAAATAACTGCATTGCAGTCAGTGAAGGCAAAGGAGTGAAATGCACTGTGGTCCTGGTTCGGTCTTGCACATTGAGGTGGGAGCAGAAAGGAACACTTCCAATTCCTTCCAGATGGAGACAAACATCTCAGTGCTCCAGAGGCACTCAAGGCTAGCAAAAGGACAGGAATCCACTCTGAACTAACCCTTGAAGAATAAATAAATACCACTGGTTAGGCTTGCAGAGTTGCTCTTCTCTGGAAAGGGGCTCTAAAATTATGACACTCCCTGACCATATCTCAGTGGCAATCCAGAGCAATCCTGACTTAGGTAACTGACAGAAAGAACTCTTCCCATGCACTTGCCAACTTCAGCAATCCAAGATCCTTCTAAGCCTCACTCCTTAAAGACTTGGCTGTAACAAAATCATCAACAAAATTCACAGATTTCAGTAAATACCAGATTTCACCCTTTGTGCGTTTGTGCTATACCACTGTTAAGAAAAGCTCTACAAGAACATCCAGTTACAGGTGAAAAGAACCCAGTTCCCTTCTGTTGTCCTTAGTTCTCCATCTGACTGGGATGAAAACCAGCAGCAAGGTCTAGTTAGATAGTAGGGAACCAAATACCGTGTGACAAAATATACCCAGACAAGGCAGTGTTTTTGCATACCTGCTTTTCAGCTGAGGTGACACAGAATTGATAGAATGCTAAGAGTGGCACTCCTGAGCTTTCAGTAACCACCAAAGTACCCCAAGGGCATGCCAATAAAAGAAGGTGCTGTTTCAATTTTTTTCATGCCATGTACATACTCCTCACCCAGTGCAGTCAGGCAGTGGCTCTCCAGAGTTTATTAGACCAGTTCTCTTGTACATCAGTTGGGAATCAAACTGCTTTTTGATTGCACTTTTCAAATTTAAAGGAGCAGCATACTGTTTATAAGTTGACTTTCTGTGTGCCTGTGCCTGTGTGTAAATCTGTCTGTGAGAAGTTCAGTGTAAAGCTTGGGATATTTATTTGAGTATTAGGCAACAGAAGTGAAAAATCAACCCGCTTCCTTCATTTCACTGAAGTTACAGAAAAGCATGACAAGGAGCAAAACCCAAAGCCATACACGACCTTGGTTTCTGGATGCTGGCTCTGAACTGTCAGTGGACAGTACCTCAGACAGGCAGTGAGCCTAAGCCAAAGTCTAAAGAGTAAAAAAGGTCAGGAAGGTAAAGAAAATCAGGGCCAGTGCAAGCTTTATAAGTCAGTGAAAGAATTTTAAAGCCATATGCTGCTTAGCAGTCACCAGGGTAGAGGGAACGTGAGACTGGAGAAATATGATCTGTAGATCAAGTCCTAGTAACAATTCTGGCAGCAGAAACATTCAAAACCATCTGCAGCCAGTTTAGCAAACAATCTGGAACACCACCAGGAACAAATTAAAATAGTCAATCCTGGAAGTCATGAAAGCCTGTATGAACAAGAGTCTGAGCAAATGAAATGGTGTTTTCTTGAGAATATCTTGCAATATTCTCAAAAACATCAAAAGAATTTTTTTGCCCTCTCTTTCATGTGAAGACAAAAAGCTGAAAGGAAAGTCATATGGGTAAGCAGAGAGAAACACGGTATCAGCACTGGAACTCCAAAGCAATCAAAATGCCACAGATTTCGCTGGCAGCAATATTAATACAAGCCAGGAAGAGTCCTCCTGTACAGTGCAGGGCCTCAGACCCGGATATTCCACTGCACTTTGCACCACATGTTGAGTGCAGGATCTGGGAAGCAAGTGTACTGAGAAATCCCATGGAGAGGGGTGTGGGTGAGAAAACTGGCTAGCGTATGCGGTGCTCCGACATGAGGCAACTGAACTCTCACTACACGGATCTCATTGCCCAGCACCTCCCCCAGCAAGTGAAAAAAAATGTGCATGTGTGTAAGAGTTAGGAGTTTAGGATGCAGTGCCAACAGGAAACGGAAAGGGGGAGAGAAGTAGAAAACCAGACAGCTGTAGAAACTGCAAGGAAACACACCTCCACTAAGCTATCCAGCTAGGAGCGCTGCCTTGTCAATTGTCCGTGATGGCACATTGTCAAAGAGGAGAACAAGGGAAAAAGTGTCTTCACAAAGGCCCACACACGCAGGAGGCTCAGTCAGGGATCTCTGTTGTGGGCTGGATTAACTCTTTTGGGGACTTCTATCTGCTAAGTTTTGCCCTAGGCATGAGAGGCAGCTCCTACTCCTGCTGCTCTAGCACCGTCCCCCCGCTCCACTCCAGGAACTATGGCAAAGCCCTTCCCACTCAGTGCTCCAACTCGCCTTCCTTTTCACCTGGGAAAAGAGGGGAAGGTTTTCAGTTGTGAGTTTGTCAGGATTTTTTTAATCAAAAGGAAAGCTGAGTGCAATCCAAATTCCTGGCACTTCAGATTCTCACTGGTTCAGCTGAGTATGAGGAGCTATGGGAGAGCTCTTTTCACAGAGCAGTTTGACCCACCAGCACAGATGGAGCCACAGAACATACGATCTGGGCCAGGTTCTCATTCAAACACTGCAGGATGCAAACAGGCAAGTTTCATGCAGTGTCTATGAAAAGGAACACTAGCATGATATTAGGCTTTTTTTTTGTTTGTTTTTAAGCAGCCAGGAGGACAACATGAGAACAAAATATTAACTTCAGTTTAATCCTGCTGCAACTCCTTTGTTTCCGTCACTCTCCTCTCAGCTTTGCTACTGCAGAATTAATAGATATTGAAGCAGAATTTTGCCCAGTTTAATTGCAGATATCAGTCCTATCTTCTTTGTCTGTGATGGCAAGGGTGTGATTGAACCCCTGGTCCCGGTCCTGAGGAGGGGCTGTGTTCAGGGTCTGCTGTCGTGGTAGCAGAGCTGTGATGGAGCTGGCTCATTCCCAAGCCCTGCTTCCCCTGTCCTTTGACCATGAGAAGGGTGTTAAGCTCACAACACAGCCAGGGCTGATCTTGCACCCAGCTGTGAAGAGCCACACTGCACCCACTGGGTGACTGTTTCATTGCCTTTCTCTCTCTGTTGGTTATGTCGTGGCCATTCTTAATCTAGCCCTAAATCTGCAGTCAGAACAAAATGAAATAAAATAAAATGGTGATTTATATCAGAGAAAGCATTTTCTGACAGACTGGGGTAGAGGAGGGGAAGCAAAGCAGCACCTATAAAACACTATTTCAATTTGTGTATCAAGACTTTTATTAGCAAAGCGGATGGCAGGCAGCACTCCAGGCTGATGAAGTTCACAATAAAAGAACCATAGAGACCATTCTCTGGCTTTTTAATTGTCCTTTCTAAATCACCCATGGTATGGATTTTGGAATTAAGTGGTTTAATAGCTGACTCGACCGAATGGTTTTGATGATGGTTTTATTCAAATGAAGGACAAGCTGCGCCTGCAGTGCGAGTGGCAGTGAGGCCGGGGAGGGAGAGGCGGCCTCCCTGGCGGTGGCGGCGGCGGTGCTGATCACGAGGGGAACAACATGGTGCCAGGAAGCGTGTGTGCCCCCGTGCAGAGCCTTGCGGCCCCCCAGAGCTGGTGTAGCTGCCAGGCAGCCGGGTGAGACCCTCCACATGCCCCTCACCGCTCCCAGCCGGCAGCACAGGAGGTGGTGCAGGCACCGAAGGCCCCTGCGTGGACAGGAGTCAAGAAGCGGAGAAGGGGCTGGCCCTTGCCACCCCTGAGGACACAGAGCTGTCTGCTTTACCTCTCCCCTGTGGATGAGAGGAGCAGGGCAGGGCTGATGGCTGTGGGATTTCAGTGGACAGGCAGCTACCAGGGCCCCATCACATCCTTACCGATGCTGTCAGGGAGAGCCCTGTGAGCCAGGCAAGGCAGGAGGTAAAACACGCCACTCCCTGAAGCTCTGAAACATCAAGAGCTTCAATCCTGCCTAGCAAAACAACAAAGATAGGTTTCAAAACAGAAGGGAAGTCCTGTATTCATTCTCACTTGTATCCTAGCTCCTCTTTTCATGCCCTAACACATCCCTATGTCTCCCTGTAGCACAGCTATTATGTGACAACACAAGCCCACACACTGGTCAATACCAAAGGAGACACAGAGAGTGAGATGTGTGCTGAGAAAATGCTTTGTGAAAGCCAAAACTCTGGCTCATGCACCTTGTCCTTGTCCTTGCCCTTCCCTTCTTACAGCAGGAGTAGGAGGACTGCGACATTTGGTCAAAAGGATCACCAAAGATGGGCACCTAAACTTTGGCATAGTCTGTCTGGCTAAAGCAATACCATGCATAATCAATAGGTAACTCTAGATTCCTTTTCAGGACCCCAGAGGGGAGGCTGTTACTCATCGAGTGACTCAACTTGCCAGAAAAAATTGCCTCTGGAGATCTTCAAAGCTACTTACCTCTTTTGGTCCCTTCTTTGGGGAATAAAAACACTGAGTTCAGCAGGACTGTTTCATCAGGTACCCACAGCATGGACCTACATTTGGCAGACAGTGACAGACCTGTCATGCCCCATCTTTTGCAAAATAGTGTTTTCAAACTTAAAAATGCTTTATTTGTGTTTATATTTATATCTGTTTTTCTTTGAAAATACAGAGGACTTGGAGTCAACCAAATAGACTTGTGAAAATGGAGATGAGCACCACTTCTCATTTTTTCTGTAAGGCTACCAACCCACCGTAATATCTAACAGCCTACAGGAAACAAATATTTTTCCACAGCTGCTAAAACCCCAGTAAATTAATTAAAGAAGTAGAAATAAAGATAAAAAAGCTTAAGCACTTTTACCCAATGTTATTATATTGTTTTGTTAGGGCAGAAAGGCCCAAAGCTTTGGAAAACTGATAAACCACAATATTTAGGACAGATTCACTGGTTTGTGAGATATACCAAGTCCTCAGGAACAAGATATAAAATAAATTGAAAAAAGAGGGTAAACTAGAGTTCTTACCATATTTCTTGAAAAGGCTATCCTGTCAGCATAAAAGAAACCTGTTTTTTTCCCACCTGTCTTATATTTTCATATACTTTCCATATATGTTGAGAAAGGATGAACAAACTGTGCGCGTTTTAAGGAGGAAATGGATGACACAAGTGAGATTAGGCAGGGCTGAATGAGGACCAGGAGAGACAGTGTCTCCCCCACCTCACAGACACACACACAATTACTCACTGATCTTAAGAGATAATTGAGATTCTCGTACGCTCCAGAGAGGTGCACCAGAAACCCCAGCAGAAAATTTGTGGACAAATGAAGTCACACTCAAAAATACACAGTGGGAGGACTGCAGCAGGTGCATTCTATGTTCATAGAAACACTTCATGAATCTTGGATGAAACTCTGAACATGAATGTAAAATATTATTCTTTATTACACTTTATTAGTAAAATTGATTTTTTGCTAGGAAAAATTTGTTGAAAGAATTTAAAATTACTGCAATTAAGTACTTATAAGCCCATTGATTAAGAAGTACCCTAATCATATGGTGTTTTAAATGGAAAATTTGTTCTATAGAAGTAATATCCACTGTTTTCTAAAATTTTCCTAGTTTTCTGACCCCCAGAATGGGCAATTATGATTTGAACTATTCAGAGGTCTACTACTGAGTAAGTGCATTAAACCACTGTCTCTCCTGTGTACTGACATCCATCAATCACAATCATTGTGTCACCATCAATCACCTGGTAAAAGAAATAATACTGTTCTTGTAATAGCACATGATCAATATCTTCTGCTTTGAAGATAAATCTCATTTCAGTAAATGCCTTGCCTGTCTGACAGCAGGAGACTATTACTCTACGAAAATACTCTGTTTCATTCAGATTATCCCTTAATTAAAAGTTTATGGCTGTCCTATTAAAAATATGGCCAGGAAGGTGATTTCTTATGTAAAGCTGAAACTAACTAGCTCTGTGGTAGAAATGAAAGGAAGACAGAAAAGCTGCTTTCCCCTGTCCCTGGCTCCAGGTGCTACCACCTGGTTATAGGGCTCCTCACACTCCCATTCTCAACAATTATGCTTTCCACTAGCTATTTAACAGGACTACTGATAGATTCTGACCTGTGCTTATGTCTCCCAGCCAGATATGTCTTTAAAAATGGATTTTCCACCCCAAACTAACTTTACTTCAATCTAAATTAAGACAGTTCAAACCAAGAAAACATTGCTGTTAAAACAAAAAAAAAAAAAAAATAACATCAGAAATTGCTTCAGAGAAAATATTCTGTGATTAATTTTGAATATTTTGTATAACCTTAAAATCTTTAGTATTTTTAATAGAAAACAGAGACAGCTTGGAAGAGTCATTTTAGAATCAGCAACACACTTATCAGTGTTTCTAGGCACTCTTAAAACAGTATTTTGGAAGAAATATACATTTCCTTTTTTTTTTTTTTTTTTTTTTTTCTCAGATGCTCTAATGATTCCACTGGCAAGACAGAAGTCCCACCCTTTGAGCAGAGTGAAATCCTGCCCAGCACATAAATTAGAAATTAGTGGCAAACCCTCTATTGACTTGGACAGGGCAAGCACTACTCTCCAACAATTTGAATCACCATCACTGTAGTCATTTCTCTGGCAAATACTTCCCAGGTTAGTATCATAGTCTTTCTGCTTTCTTAGGAAATCTGGTTTGTTGTAAAATGTTCTCTGTAATACCATAGAGTAGAAATATTTTATATAAGTAGCCTTGGTTAAAAATTAAAATACAATCCCCCCCCTCCCCAATTTCTTTCTTCCTTGGCAGGAAATTCATATAAAGCTCACAAATAACAGGATTAGCACCATGAAATTGAAATAATTTATAGAATTGGAGGTGTACAGAGAAGCTGCAGTTCTGAAAATTTAGAGCAAGTGAATAGCTGTGGATCAAGTATCTAAACTCTCCTTCCAGACAGTGAAATGAGGGCGATTCATCATTTGTTTAGACAATTCACATAATATATCTCCAATTACTTCCAATATATAATGGATATAAAGCTTAGGGTACTCTGTGAGATTTCAAGACAGTCTTAATTGATTTCAGTGGGAACTGCATTTCTGTATCTAATGGGAGGATTCAGCTGTTCATATTTAAAATGCAGAATTTCAACATACTTAATGTTGCAAGAATCTGAAAGAATGGTCAGCTTAGTTTTTTCTCAAGAGACATGAGGATGCTGCAACTTACTGGGGGTATATAACAAAAATCTGAAAAAATGGGTATTCACATCGAAAGGATTTTTAAGTGCAGTGGTGCAATTCAGAGGCCTGCATTTCAGATCAGTAAGCGTTCCTGAGTTTATGCTGGTTTCCTTTTGGATGGATTTCTAAAAGAAATAAAAAAGCATGTTGGTAGAGTTAACAATTGAGAGCTGCTGCTTATTTATTTTTATTTGGAGCAGTTTGGGGGGATAACTTGTCTTCATGCGCTTCTGCAAGTAATGACAATTCACATGTGGTAATGAGCATCCTTTAGGGTCAAGGGATTTCAAGTATGAAGTGACTACTCTGTTGTCCAGCAGTATTGTAGTGAATTCACATTGAGAATGGAGAACCTGTATCTACTTCAGCTCAAAATAATCTCCCCACTTTTTTTCAGGACAAGGAGGGGAAAAGCTGCAGCACTGCAGACCCCTCTCAGGGATTCACTAAACCGTGTACTTTTTGGCTTTGGCAGGATGGCTGCAGGTCATGTGCAGAAGTGTGGATGTAGGGGAGTGTTATCAGGTGAGCTATACCATGGCCAGGCAGATTAACACTTTTTAGTGCATGAATTTGTGCATTTTATTCTCAGCAGATGCCAAGTCAACAGGCACCAGGACAGCAAGTAGTAGTTTTTATTTTCTGCCGAAATGTTTTCCTGAGTGCAATGTACAGTCAGGAGCATTACTGACCTATGTCAGTATGGTTAGTGTCTATCGGACATAGCTGAAGCAAGTGCACCCTGTTTAATTTCAGACTTGCCAAGGAACTTTATCTCATGCTATGTTCTTGCTAGAAAATCCAAACCATATTTTAGAAGGAAAGCTTGTCTGTCCCATTTAACCCTCTTGCGTTTAGTCAGTTGACTCTCTTTAGCTCACTACTGTCTCACAAAATCTCCTTTGGGCAGTGGTAGCATAGTTAAAAGCTCAAAGATTTATGACTTCAATTGTTTAGCTCACTGGCAATAATGCATCATGACAGAAGCAATTGTTGGAACAGGCAGCTATGATACCATTCCTTTATGAAAAACTGTAGTTGGAGATAAGGAAGGCAAAAGAAGTCTCTTGTGAATATTATTATCCTCTGGAAATTATCCCAAAAAGATTTGCAGTTTCTCTATACACTATGGATAGAGTTCATTGATCCACAGACTATCATCCTGAATAGCAGATTAAAAACAGATGGCCGTAGATGTGCTCTTGGCTACAAATCTCAAAAGAAGTGAGAGGGAGTACAGTGGTGACTGACCACAAATGAAAGCATAGAAGGGATTCTTCTTTTTTCTTTAATTCCCTGTTTGGTTCCTCTGTCGTTTTATACAAAGCCCACTGTAGTTAAAACTCAAATAATATCAACACGCAGAAGGTATGCAGAGTATACTGAAGTAGATCAAAATTATACAAAGTGTCCTAAAAATACACTACAAAGTCTTCTATGTGGGGCCTTTGTTAGGTTATTGTGCTGGAGCAGCACATTGTCAGTGAAAAGAGTCTTTGTATAAACTGACTTGAACTGATGGTAATCCATTTGCTTTAGTGGCTCGGGTAAAGTGAAGAGTAGGTATAAATTATGTGTCCTCATAAAAGTGATAAATATACAAGCTAAGGCAATACAGAGGACGAACTACTGAATATTTTAAGTGTCATATCAAAATCCTTGGTTTTATTTAATGTATGCAGATATACAGATTTGTTAATATAATAAGTAAAATCAGTTGTTATGCATGTAAGTACAGCCTCACAGACCAAGATTTTCTGTTTTCTTTATTCATAGTTTTAAATTGCATTTATTGTGTAGTGCCACTCAATTTCGAGCAATATTTTCCTTTTCCTATGCTCTAAATTAACTGAAATGGTAAGCTGAAATTCCAAAATTTCTCATGGAATAAAAATTCCAGAAAAATTTATTACCTGCTCATTGAAGCAATCTATTTTAGCAATCTATCTAGTGTTGCTTTATTCTGACTTCAATAACATCATTCTAACAAAATAAAATTCCCTCAACTTAAAATTGGAAAAATTCCAAGTTTCCAGTTATCATTTTAGATATTTTGTTTGGGTTTTATTTTTTATTAAAATATTAATTATATATAATACAATAGTCAAGGAATTTGAATTGGATAGTAAATTAAACCAATTGAAGAAGAAATAAATCTTGTTTTTACTTTTTTCATATTACATTTTCCCAGAATCAATAGATGAAGTATTTTGAAAATAATGAAACTACACTTTTATCAGGAAGCTGTTCTATAAATCTGGTTTTAGGCAGTGGTACTCTTAGATAGCAAGTCATAAGTCTGGTTAGTCAGTGAAATTCACATACAGTTTGTCATTCATTTTTAGTTCAGCTTTTTTAAAACATTTTCAAACACAAATCAAGTGCAAACAGTTTTCAGGAGAAGTCTACTTAAATAACAACAAATTAATGGAATCAATAATATTCATTATGGTCATATAATAATGCATACATTGTATAATCATTATTGTTATAATCATCTAGTATAAATAAAGCAATCAAATTACATTGGTTTTGTTCTTAGATTAAGAGTATTTTTATTATTTATTTCATTCTTGCAAATATTGTCCAACCACAGCTGTGCATACTTCAGACTCACTAATGTCTGTACAGTATACTGCATCAGTAGAACATCTGTACAAGTCTGTTTTTCAAATGTTAGTAAGAATTAGACGCAAAATATCGATCAAAACTCATCTTTTTTCAATATTGACACTCTATTAAATACATGGATTAATTAACTGGGTTTCCTGTTTATCATCGTTGGAAGATGAAAAAAATAAAATTAAGTCAGCTCAGTTAATGTCCATGAAACAGCATCAAAGTATTGGAAGGTGTCAGGTCTTCACAATCTGCCTGGATTAGCATCTCCTGGAATGGGTAACAACTTGGAAACACAACACTGCAGAAGTTTAGGTCAAGACAGCTCTGCTTTCTGAATTAAAATCTGGATCTCATAAGCAACTAAAACATCGGATGCAACTCAGACTGAGCCTTTGGAAGGATGTTAAGGATTTTCAGCTGAACCACCACTGAGGCTCTTGCCTCCCATAAATTAAACTTACTTTTCCCCAGTAGATTATAATTTCATTTAAAACATTGTTTTTCTCCACCAACATGGAAGGATTTAATTCCCATTTACATCAGGCTAAACTGACAATTTTCTATCAAAATGTTTTCCCCTGTGAAAAATGATTTTGCAATTAACATGAAAGTTTTACTAAAAGAATTCAAGAAGCTTCATCCCTTTAATTAGTGGTACAAAAATTCACATGGAAAATCTAAATATGTTTCCTGTCACTGACAGGCAAAAAGCACTTTACTTTCATGTTTTAGGCATCAGATCAATATAACTGGTGGAACAAGGGTTGGGTTTTTTTTCATCTAAAGAACTTCTTTCCCCTCCCCAGTCCAACCTAAAAGACTGAGGTAAAGGTTTTTTTCAGAATAAAATGTAAGAATTAATTTGTTTTGACAATCTTATCCTCTCTTTAACCATCTCTGGTTTATGATGCTGTTGGGTAGTGTCAGAATTCACCTTCTAGGCAGGGCAGGGAATATCTCAGGTACGCCAGCTCTTCTTCAAGGGTTAATCCATGAATCTGTCACATCTTCAATGATATTTTTTAACAACCAAGTGTCCTGGTTTCAGTTGGGATGGACTCGTTATTTTCTTAGGAGCTAGTGGGGTGCTGTGTTTTGGCTTTGGTGTGACACTTTTCTGTTCCTCAGGCCTTGCTAGCAAAAAGGCTGGAGGGGCACAAGGAACTGGGAGGGGACACAGCCAGGTCAGCTGACGCAAACTAGCCAAAGAGGAATTCCATACTATGGGACATCATGCCTGGTATATATACCTGAGGGGCTGGCCGGGGCGGGCAGAGGGTTGCCTGGGGACCTGCTGGGCATGGGTCAGCGGGCGGTGAGCAGTTGCGTTGTGCACCTCGTGTTCCTTTCTTCCTTTCCCTCTGGATTTCTTTCTTCCCCTCCCCCTTTTCATTATAACTGTTTTGTCATCATTGTTATTATTACTGTTTTTACATTCCTTTCCAACTCTTCTCCCCATCCCTCTGCATGAGGGAGGAATAAGCAAGTAGCTGCGTGGTATTTAATTACCAGCCAGGGTTAAACCGCGACACCAGCAAACTGATGGTGTCTCAAGTATGCTTTCCCTTTTCTGCCAGTGCAAGGACTAGCTCCACTCAAATAACAGACTGGAGAAGACATCATTGCCTTTCTTCCAGATGTGATTCCACAAAGCATATTATTATAAAAATTATGACAATTCCAAAAAATATTACCTTTGATAACAAGTATTCCCTATTTTCTTTCCTTTGTGACTGAATTTTGATGTAAGTGAACACTAACTAAACCTTTTAGGGATGTTTGGCAGAGACTATCTTTCATAGATATATCAGTTTTGATGTTACAATCTAATATGTAACTTAGTTCTTGGAATATAAAAGGAGACCAAGATATTGGCTCTTTTCTGGAGTATTGCTTAGCACATGTGTATGTGAAAGTTACTGCTTAGATGACAATATATTAAGACGTCAAAAAACAGACTCCTCCAAAATATGGAGAACAATGCTTGCATATTTAGGAAATGGTGGGCTTTTTATAGTGAGACATAAAGAGGAACTTAATGGTCTGGTTCAGTAAGTTTGTGCAAATAATGTTAATTCTGTTGTATTCATCCTATTACAAAATTAATTCCCTTTTCATCCTCGTGAACTATGTCAGGTCTGCAAGTCTATGAATGTAAGCAAGAGGTCACCCACACTGGCTGGACACAGTTTGAAAAATGGGAACTCATAATCCATTGATTTCTCTGTTGGCAAAAGGAATCCAGTCCTTCAGCACAAAATATTAGATAATTTGGAGTTCAGCTACACAGTTTTGTGCTCTGTGGAGGCACTGGACAACAATGAAAGTCTTTCATTAAAGCAAATGTCAGCCAAGTTTGCAATGCCTCTTTGATCAGCAAAAATGGCTTTGCATATTATGCCTTAGAGTGCTTCCTCAAGGTCACATTTCCCTACTTTTCTCAAATTGGGCTTATTACCTCTTCACACACTGACTTGTTGTCACTGGTGCAGTAACGAACACTCTTCCCCCCTGGCTGCATTGGTTACCAGATGCTAAAAACATTAATGATTCTCAACTGCCAAAGCAAATTCTTTGATATCTGTTTTCCTTTCTTATAACTTTCTCTAGTCTGTTTGACACAGTATCATCCTGCAAAGGAAAGAATGATCCCACATCATGCCTAGTACTGCATTTTTGGGGAGTTTTTTTCCCATTTGTACTTCTAGGCTTAGGCAGGGCAGCACATGAAATTTGCATGGAAACCTCAGGTGGGATTCTGAATACTCCCCCAAGCCTCCAGGCCTTTCTGATCTAGTGTCTGGCTCAGGGTATCATTGGCCCAATGGTTAAGAATTATTTTGAACAAAAAAACCCTCTTCAATAGCGCAGACTCAAATCCTGAAGTGTTTATTATGTGTACAATGAATGTGAACAATGAATCAAAACATCCTGCTGCTAAAATCACTGCTGTATCACCAGATTTTTAAAGATAACCACATCTTTTCTGTAATTTACTATGTCTTACACCCTGAAAAGCTAGGCAACTATTCATCCAAGAGAGGCAAGGAAGGTTAACTAGAAGTTCCTGGCTCCAGAGATCAATTGGTGTTATTGATTATGCTGTTGTATAAAGAAGGAGATGAGGAAGCCACATTAACTTTAGTTTTGTTGAATACCCATCATAGTGAAGGGTCAAAGAAGAATGAATGCCTAATGAAAACAAGTGGAAACATTGGAAGGGAATAATTATTCACAAGGTCAGAATGAAAAAAATACAAAGAGGGTTGTGTATTTGTGTATGCTGCAAATGATATTACAGACTCCTAGGTCTAGGGAGAAGCGAGATGTATTCAGACTATGTTGGTCTATAATACAGACATATTTGCTTAAAATTACACATATCTTCAAAGAAATTGATGGCAGAATCAATCTTTCTAGCCAGAGGTGATAAGTCATAGCTACACATGCATTCTACGGGAACGACATGCTGGGAAATGTGAGCTATCCAAATAGGGCTCCTATGTCATTCTATAGACTGCCCAAGAAACTAGGCAACCGTTGCTTCATTCAGTGACAGGTATCTTGAACTTAAATATCTGTTGGGTGTGCAAGTCCATTTTAAGCAATATAGTAGCCGCTCAGAATATGTCTTGTTACCACTAACCAATTGTGTGACCAACTTCAAGGAGAAGTATCTACACTGCAAAGTCTATCAACAAAACTAGTGCAAAGTAATCTGCTGCAATCTCTGCATGCAGATACAGGCCTGGCCAGGGATAATGAATTAATTCTCTCTGGGACTGAGACAAATGTTGGCAAAACAAAGGGAGGTTGACAGTGATTTTAATTTTTTTTTCTTCTTTTGCTGTGTTTTAGTAGGCTGGCTGTGGACAGATCTGCAATCACTGAATTTTTTGCTTAAGCAACTACCCTTTTTGAGTGAATGCAAAAAAAGCTCAACCTGGTGAATTTATTACATTTTTGCATTTATTGCATTGTAGGAGGAATCAGATGACACCACAAATGAAATCATGAGAGAGTCCTCCAAAAGGATTTTAATGGACAGAAGTATTTTCAATAGTAGGACATTTGCCTAAAGGCTGTTAGAGAAACCTCTCCCCCTTTCTTTTGGCTTTAGGTCTATTTTGAAACATAACATAGCTTTTTTGCCCTTTTACCCTTCTACTGTCACTGTTTTTAGCTGGAAATATTTTTCATCAGATAGGAGCGTCCTGTACAACAGGGAAAGAAAACATTTTTGCTCTTAAAAAAAACCCAAACAACTATTCAAAGGTTTCATTGTGGAATGAGAAAGGGTCTGATGACATTTTCTAGCAGCCAGCAAATCGTGCTGTCATGCATAGGGAAAAAGCCACTAAAATATCCCCAGCTAAAATATCGCAAAATTATGTAGAGCTCAATCCTAGGAAGCCATCTGCCATGTGAAAGCTCCACTGATTTCTAAAGGCGTTCATCACAGGCAGGCTTGCAGGACTGGACGCATAATTTGTCCCTTTTAGAAACTGTAGCTGTCGAAAAGAAGCCTTCATGAAAAACACTTGAGTGGCAGAGGCTGCCTGAAAAAAAGTCTGTGAATTCAATTGGGCAAAAAAACCCACCACACACCCTCAAAAGGAACTTCTCTGCTGGCTGAAAATGCACCACAACTGCAGGTATAGAAATGAGCTACCCATGGAAAGGTTTGATCCTGCCATGTGTATGCCTGGAAATCTGCCTGCTGTCAGGGAGTTTTCTGCTCCAAAAAGGTGCAGACATGGTTCCTCCTCAGTAATTGTCCTTTTCTGAATTATCAGCCCTTTAAAACTAAGGGTACATAATGCCAGCTCATATGGAGGAATTTTTGACATATACTACACATATATGGAAAGATGTGTATATATATTAGTATTGCCTTTTATTTTCTTTATTAATGCCTCTTGGGAATGGTTTAGTGGGTCCTGTCTTGGGACAGGGAGATGGCTGAAGAGCCTCTCAGGGTCCCTTTCCCAGCTCTGTGTTTCTGGAAGCTCTAACCTCGATGTGGAGGAAACAGTCTGCAGAGAGGCAGAAGGGGATGTGTTTTACAAATTGCAGCCTGATGAGCTCTTCAACAACATTAAACACCCATGGAGAGTTACTATAATACAAATACTAAATGAAAAATCTTTCATGGCAGTAGTGAAAGCAAAGTCTTTGATATATATATATAAAATAGATAAAATTCCATTAATTTTCAACTTGGGACAGACGGTATATTTGAATTTACAGACACGCCAAATGGTAATTTTGGCTTCCAGTCTTTGAGATATGGCTGATCTATTATGGGTGATAACAGCATATGCTACTTTCTGAGTCAGTTTCTGTTATGTCATGAGAAGCACCACTGCTAGTAATGGAAGGCATTTTAATATTACCTAAATTGCCAAATGAGGTTCATAGCATAGAAAATACGTGGGCTCCAAAGGTAGATTCAATATTTCAGATGAATGTCAGATTCTATACTGAGTAAATAAATCAATGAAAGCAAATCTCACATGACAAATCAACACAGTATGTAGCTTGTTCAGAATTTTTCTTTGACGATGTCAAAGGGTTGTGTATCTTGACAACTTTCTTTAGCTGGTTATGCCTGGGAGAATTAATGGAGACATTTGGCCTTTGTGGGTCTGTGTCCGAACTTGTATGTCCTGGGGAGGTAAGTTGCTGCTTGAGACGCTGAGGAGCAGCAGCAAACAGCCGAGGAATGGGAGCATCTGAGTGCGATTTGATGGAGCAGATGTTGCATCCCAGCACTCCACAGCTGCCTCAAGGCTTTGTCTGGTGTCAGCCTTCTCCTAAATGAGTTTTTATAATGAATTTATCTGTTAATTGACACATAAAAATCTATGTTAATATAACATTAAGGATCTATCTTAAATTTACAAATGCCAGGAAACTGGAGGGGAAAAATAAAAGCCTAAGCTTGACTGTCACCAAAACCTACCTGCTGTTTTCCATGGGGAAGAAACCACTGATGCAGACACACAGACACACTTTACATGCCACAGAATTAAACATGACTTTTTTTTTTTTTTTTTTTCTGGTACTGGCTAAAGGAAATAGTATTTCTGTGGAAAGATCCCTTTTGACAACTGCATGGGCAGAGGCAGCACCTCCAACACCTGGTAAAGGTTTTGGCGGTTGCTCCTGACTCTCGGGGGTGTTGCAGTATTAGAGCACTTTATTTGCTTTTACTTGTTGTTCAGACTTGTGGCTCTGGTGGCACCACAGTTGTCCCACCACTGACCAGGCCAAGCAGTAAAGCATTTCCCTTACTCCTTGCAGAAATATAAAGATGCTCCTCATTGCTCTTTCAGTGTTTCCACCATTTTGAAAACAAAAAGCTAAAATCCTTAGTGGTGGCCCGCATTTCAGATGTAAGCTAGGGCAGCTCCTTCAGTACAGTAGCCCATTTTTTACCTTATAAGCTGAGAAATCCAGAAACAAACTCCTTCTCAGGCTAATAAGATTAAAATCTATGTTTTATCTTCGGGGGAATAGCCTTCTCACTGGTGAGATAGGATACATTCCACCAAAGCTATACTAAGAAGAGTTTAAGCCTGAATTTGGGTAGTGTGGGAAAAGGAGAGACTCTGTTTTAGTGCCTGGTCAAGCCATATGAATGGGGAGCTCCTGGGCACCAATCCCTCTTCTCAGGACAATTTATATATTTAATGTTAAACCACCACTACAAAGACCAGATCCCAGGAACTCCACATTAGATGGCCAATTCATGCCCTCTGTTGCCTTTACCCCAATGAATCTTGTTGCTCTCTTTTCCATGCAGAAGGGTAATGTCCATAGGAAGGAGAAATTGTAGAAGAGTTAAGGCACCTTCCCAAGAGAGGAACAGGAAATGCATGGCTGAAAATATCCAGCCAGAAACAGTGATTAAATCTGGACATCTTGGCTTTCAGGAGGTTGTTTAAACCATGAGAACATGTAAAAGGGCACAGAAAGCCTAAGCCCTTCTCCAGCTGTGTCTTGAAAAGGAAAGAGGGAACCTTTTTTACTTTGTTAGAAGAAAATAGTCAGTACCCACCTTCATGAAGCCGAGGCTGGGAAATGAGGGCTATTGCACCATGGTCTCCACAACCCAGGATGTGCTTTATATTTGAACAATATTCACATAAGACTGTCCAGACCACCTGACTGTGTCCTTGTTTACATACTGGCTGATAGCCAGTGTTTAAGACTGCAATATCAGTTGCATCAGATTTTGCTGCCTGTCTGGAGATGGGAGAGGGCTGCCACCAGGCGCCTGTACAAGAGCTGATGAGAGGCAGGGTGGCAGCCAGCATGTGTAGCAAGAAGGCACACTTGGCCAAAGTTGCTGTGGTCCCTCAGGCACACAGACTCAGAGAGACGCTGAGGTTGAAAGGTACTTCTGGAGGTCCAACATCCATGCTCAGACCAGTCAGCTACAGCAGGTTACTCAGGGCCATGTTCAGTTGGGTTTTGATTATCTCCAAGGATGGAGATTCCACAGCCTCTCTGAGCAACCTGCTCCAGTGTGTGAACACCTTCATAGTAAAAAGCATGTTTGAATGGAATTTCCTGTACTTCAGTTTGTTCCTGTTGCCTCATGTCCTGTTCCTGAGCACCACTGAGAAGGGTCTGATTCTTTATTGCCCCATCAGATACACCCAGGTAAGATCCCCCTGAGCCTTGTGTTCTCCAGGTTGAACAGCCCCGGGTCTATCAGCCTCTGTTCCTATGTCAGGCTTCATGGCTTTTCTTGAACTCACTTCAATACATCCACCTCTTCTGCTGGGAAGCCCAGACCTGGGCACAGTAGATTTTAGTGATCTGGTGATACTCACTTTAAGCTCTCAGACCACACCGTGGTACACACAGCCCAGGCAGGCAGGATGCTGCCTTTCCAAGCTGAGGACCATGTAGAAGACAGATTCAGCAGCTGTTCAAAACCACACAGATGCCTCTCTCCTGATAAACAGTGTAGTAATGCCTCTGGCTACAGTAATGCCTGGCTGCCCTGTGCTAAGTGGGTCGCAGTAGTCCTCTGTGTAGTGCCTGCACATCTCCAGGGTACTCCAGTGCAGCTCTGAGGGTGCATGGAGGGTACTAAAGACATCTGTCTACTGTACCACCTCGTTTTACACTCCCCTGTGTGGGCAGAGTGGCGACACGCACCAAGGCACAGGGAGTCATGTCCCCATGAAGCTCTATCAGCTTTGTTCTTAGCTAACTGATGACTAGTCCTATCTGACAGGTTATTCTAAAACCATTATCGCAGTTTTGAGTTAACCTTTCAACTGAAAATGTTTCCCCTTGACCTTTCTCTCGACTCCTATCCTAAATTTTTTTGGACAAATGCCATGAACAGAGCTGCCACTACCCCTGCTGGCTCCTGATGAAGTATCTGGGTGGTGACATTGATAGAGAGGCAATTGAAGTGCTTTGAACACAGTGTTTGCAATGACTGTCCATAACACAGAAGTGGTAATGGTTGGGATACACCTGTTCCTCCTTGTGGACCACCTGAAAAAGTGTAGTCTGTGAGGCTAAAAAGAGGCAGATGTGAGCTTGCTTATACATGTATCTCATGCTTATACGGATGAAACACTTATGATGCTGCATTTTGTTTGAAAAAGAAGTCTTACTCTAGAAAATCACACAACTCTGTTATTGATATGATGTAACTGAAATGTTATTCAAAGCACATTAGCAGGATCAATGGCATTGTGGGGAAACTATCCTTGTGTGAGGCAAACTGCACTTTGAAGAAAATGACCTCGCATGCTGACCCAGGGCCTGCCAATAGCAACTGGTTAAATTTTTTTGTTGTCTGCTTCTCCTTCATCCAACACCTCCATGCAGCCTGACATCCCAGCTGCACCCTGTGCTCTTCAGCTTTTTCCTCCATTCACAATATCACACAATCTCATTGCCTTGAGATTTCTTCATCCATACACCCTCTTCCCACACCCTGCTGCCCACCCCAGTGCCCTTCTCCTCCCAGTCCCATGCACCACAGCCTCACAGGCTACCAATATCTTAGCTCTGGTCTCCAGCTTTGCATCTGCACTGTCTCACATGTAGTTCAGCCAATACTGCACCCATTAGCACTTGGGCTGTGCAGTGTGTAGAGCAGACTGTCTCCTGCTGGGAGGGATAGGAAGGAGGAAGGAGCAAAGCAAGCAGTCCACTGGCCTGGAGAACATCATGGGTCCCTGTCCTGGTTTCAGCTGGGACAGAGTTAATTTTCTTCTGAGTAGCCGGTGCAGTGCTGTGTTTTGGATTTGGTGTGAGAACAGCGCTGACAGCACACGGATGGGTCTGGTTGTTGCCTCGTGATGTTTATACCAAGTCAAGGACTGTTGGGTTCCTTGCGCCCTGCCAGCGAGAGGGCTGGAGGGGCACGGGGCACTGGGAGGGGGCACAGCTGGGACAGCTGACCCAAACTGGCCAAAGGGATATTCCATACCATGGGACGTCATGCTGAGTGTATAAACTGCGGGAAGAAGAAGGAGCTGGGGAACATCCAGCATTATGGTGTTTGTATCCCAAGTAACCATTATGTGTGATGGAGCCCAGCTTTCCTGGGGATGGCTGGACACCTGCCTGCCAGTGGGAAGTGGTGAATGAATTCCTTGGTTTGCTTTGCTGGCATGTACGGATTTTACTTTACCTATTAAACTGTCTTTATCTCAACCCACAAGTTTTTTTACTTTTACCCTTCTGATCCTCTCCCATATCCCACTGTGGGAGGAATGAGCAAGTGGCTGTGTGGGGCTTAGTTACTGGCCGGGGTTAAACCAAGACAGTCCCCTACAGGTCACATCTCCGTTTCATGGGACTGGGAATTGAAGAGGCATACTGAAGATGTGTGAAATGGGGGCAACAGTGGACCCAGGCCAGTGCTGAACCTGAGCTATGATTGGCAGATTTAAATACAATTTTACTACTGAAAATAAAACGAAAACGATCACAAATTGCAGATTTCAAATGTAATATTCCAAAACCTGTTTCAAATCTGGAAGCACTCCAAGACCAAAAAAGTGCACTTTTTTTTCTTATCACTTAGGATTGCTCTCATTCTTTCAAAACATGTCTTCCTTTATGGAGTTACTCTGAATTAAGAATTTGGCTATAGGAAACAAGCTAAAACAGAAAGCAATGAAGTTCCAGAGATTTAAAAACAGTTGCAGAGAGAGCAAAGAGAGAAAGGAACTTGAAGCAAAATGCTGAGAGTGTTTGAAATTATTAGTTTGTACTGGGCTATAAACAAACCACACTGGGGAGCCAACTGACAATTCCAGTACTGTGACTATTAAACTCTCTTGGACAGGAAATGTCATGATGTTATTTCAAAATATATTTTAGGACTTTACTAACAGAGATGTAAACACAGCAGGTCCATAAAGGCAGAATGGAAAATTAGCTATAGATGTTACAGCAAAATAATGACCACTGATACCACAGAGAGTTGGATCCTAAGGCAGACATGATGTTCAGTGTCTGGTGCATGGTGTATACCAGGGGCCCTCAAACTTTTTAACCAGGGGGCCGGCGCGCGGATGCAGTGGCAGGCAGTCATCTGCAGCTGCTTGGTTTCCCCCCCCAACCCCCGGCGGGGGGGGGGGGGGGGGGGGGGGGCGGGGGGGTCTGTAAACACCGGGGGGTGGATTGAGGACCCTGGGGGGGGCCATATCCAGCCTGCGGGCCGTAGTTTGAGGACCCCTGGTGTATACAAATGGACAGTCCTCCTCAAAACTGCAGGACTAACAAAACTCTGCACTCCCCCTTTGTCACAGAGAGCATGCAGGATGGACATGATCTGCCAATTACTTTATTCTCAAGACTGAATGAGCAAATACCATCTGCTCCTTCCTCCTTCTATACACAAGAGCAAAAGACAGGAATCTTGTTCCCCCCAGCTCATAGGCAGATTTACAGGCTGACCCAGGAGTTTGCAGATTAAAGAATTTGCATAAAGAACATGCGTGTATGAAGGTCGATGAGTATTAGAGCAGGTAACAGCAAGCGGAGGTGTATGAAGTACTTCAGGATAGAGTTGTATGACTACTCTTTGGGTAACATTACTTTTCGTTTCTGAAAAAAACCCTCCATCCGCCAACTACCACAACTGAATTGTTGCTATAATCACTATAGCCTGTTCAGGCTTCAAACAGCAAGTCAAGTCCCAGGCAGTGATGGCTTTAAAGATTATTCTTTGTGATTATAAAGCATGGTTACCGGATTGCACAGAAAAGGCAACTTGATGATGGAACAGGTCCTTTCCAGTCCTCTGTTTGTAAAATCATCTACTTTTTCTATCAGTTTATTGGTTCAATCACCCCAGAAGCTACAAGTAGTGCAAATTTGAAACCATCCAAGGGATGTTATGTATCACTCTGTGACACTCCATCACTTTGCCTGTGGACTGATAGACACCTAATTTCTGAACTAACAAGCAGCAAGCATTTTTAACTATACTACCTGGGTCTACAAATGACAGCCTGTTTTTTCTATTTGCTGATGGCATTGTTTAATAAAGTTTATGATTTACTCAACAAAGCAAAAAATGTGCAAAAAGTACTTTCACCCAAAACTTACAACTATTTAAGTAATATTTAAGAAAATTTCCACAGCATTGTAGAGTTTTTAAGAGTTCCTAAGAGTTTAAACTGTGACAGCATCACGATCAAAGTGTGGGGACAAAAAGTATTACCACCACTGAGTCAGTCAGAGCAAAAACCCAGATTTAAATTACAATCTGTGCAACACTACGAGCCACTCCCTTGGTCTTTCTTAATTCATAACCACCTGAATGTATCCAGCACAAAACACCTCTTTATTGGAGAGCATATTAGAAAAAAATTAACCAGCCATTTCTCTGCTTTTGCTCGTCATGCTCTACAGAAATGCTGCAGAGCCAGAGGATTCCTGTTAGGGAAGGACTTGCTTCTTGAGTTACCTTTCAAGTCCCTGGTGAGAGCTCATCTTGGGCTTTTGCATGCACATTCTGGGAATGAAAAGAATGATGTTGCTTGGCCATCTCACTCCAAGGTGGTTTCCTTGCTATTGTGTGAGTGTAATTGAGAAGTATAACTCTAGAAAATAGCCTTTATCTTTAAGTGTATCATTAAGAACATTTAGCTGTATAGCATCTAGGAGTTTATGGCACGGCAAATTGTTTATACTTTTGCAAGCCACTGTAAAATTAAAAATGTAGAGGTTGCATTAATTTTGGTAGAGGCAAATGCCGTCATGTATTACCAGACTTGAAAAATTAGGCTGCTACTTTCAAGGCCATTTTTTAAAAAAATATGTCAATATATTTTCCATTAATGCCATCCTAACTGTTGGCAGAGGAGGAGGGTTTACCCATAATTTCCTCTCTACTCGGGTAAGCCACAGACTATATATAAGCAATACCATCAGTATGTACAAATTGGATATAAGGTGCACCATTTACTGATGCAAATGACAAAAAGACATATTCAAACAACTGTATATGCATAGAGGCAATATTGGAAAAATTGCCCCAAGATTTCTATGTCTCTTATGGAGGTAAAAACATCTGTTATATGCCATACACCTCTAAGAACTGTGAGGTAGTCAAACTTATGAATGTTAATACAATTTCTCCTTTTTCCTTATTAAGATTTAATACATTTTGAGGTTGAAGAAGGCAACATATCTCATTACAGACTGGTTAGTGCAGAACGTAAAAAAAAGTCTTTTAAGTATCGAAATAATGAGGGCATTTTCTTCCTGCTACATGTAAATTGTCTCATATTCCAATTTATTTCCATAGAAATTTATTGTTGCATATGCTAATACACAGAATTTAAACAAGAAAAAAAAATTAAATGCATCGTAAAACATATGGAAACATACAGATTATGTGATCTTTACTAAAAATCCATCTTAATGATGAAAGCACCATTTAGCATCCACTCTGGAACTGCACTCCTTCATTTATTTATGAGACACTACTTTCTGTAGACAAAGAAAGTATCTTCCAAAAATAGGAGTGCCATATTTTCAAAGCATACTGTGTATTTTATTTTAGTAACTAGTAAATGTCAAACAATATTCGTACACAGTATTGATGCATTAATGTTTTCATTCAACAGTGAAGATACCTTTCCTTGTTACATTATATATTTATGACACACAGAGCTGTCAAATAAATTATGTCAAAGCAGCTAAAGCCAGACCTTGTGACACTTGAATCATAGAATCAGGGCAAATAACCTTTAAAATGAAAGACATATGATGAGAACTGGAAACATTTAATTTGCATAAATATAATGTTAACAGTGTTTCCCTTATTACATATTTCATGCCTAATTTATAATTGTCACTATATTCATTTCTTAACATCAGTTTGCACTCTATTTTTTTCCTCATTGCTTGCTTTGTTTTGGAACGTGTGAAACACAAATTCTGTAAGAAGCATATGATCAGATCGCCATTTTAATATACTTCAATTAGCACATCTTAATTTTTGTGGAAAACTCTTCATTCACATAATGTACTATCTGATATTTAGAATTAATTCCTAAAAATAGCTAAATATTCCTAAACACATCAAGCAAATATAATGTCTGAAAATACTGGGCCATCTCTTGAAAACAATCTTGTATCAATGTTTTCCTGGGAAGTGCAGAATACACCAAAACGAAAAATACAAAACCCCAAAATGTTCAAAATCGAAACAATGATTTTCATAAACTAGGTGAGCCATACCTTTTGAGTTTAGGAATGTAAAATCTGAGTGCCTAATTATACCTATGGGAATCAAAGTGAATGGTTAGATTTTCAGAATTGCTTACTACCCAGAATACTAAACTTGTTGGTTTTATTAGCTGAAACCTGTTCATAAATGAAAGACTTCTTTGAGCTTCTGCTGGAGGGTGCAGTCTCTCCCTCACGCCGTTAGAAAGAAGGTAAGAACAGAGAGCGCTCCCCACTTGGCAGACTCTGCCCATATTTCTAACATGGCACAAGCTTATGTACACAGGCACACTTAATAAAACTTTGCATTATTCTCAAAACTCCCTAGGGATATTCAAGTAAATAAGGCTAGAAAGTAGAAAGATGAATGCCTGCCTCAGGAGGGCACAGTAACGACAACCCTTATTTTTACTGTCTTGTAATTCACCTCCACGTGGATGGCAAGACCGGGGTCTGCACCGCCATAAGGAGACACAGACTTTGTGCAGCCTCTTTGCTACAGGGCGAGTTTGGCTCACTCAGCCCTTCTGAATCAGAAGAATAAATATGGTTTATTCTTTTCTATTCTGTAATATTCTATTATTTTATAATAACTGCAGTTGAACTAGATGATAGTTGTAGGTCCCTCTCAACCGAACTATGTTATTCTATTCTATTCTGTTCTGTTCTGTTCTATTTATTCTATTCTAGTGAAACTAACTGGGAAGTTTTGGGTTAAGCTCCTGTATATTTACATAGTAATTCTTCCTGAGAGCCAGAGGGAGGCCAGTGGACAGTCTATACAAAGAAGCATTGAGGAAAGGGTTGAAACAGATAGCATCCTCCAAAATTTAATCTAGAAGGTTTAGGGTATTTCCTTCAAATCTTCACCAAAGAATTGAGCAGCTGTTTATCAGCTGACTCCGCAAATGAAGGAAACACACCACCACCACCCCTAGGGATTTGCAAAGAACAACTCGGGCAAGACGCTAAGCAACTCCCAGCCCACCAGCAGAGCACCTAGCGATCTCCTGGTGCCCAGTCACCAGTGCATGAGGACTGATGGCATGTCAACCAGGTCGTTTGAAGACAGGCAACGTGCAATCACCAGTTTTAGTAAATGTCAATAGCTCAGAGGGGTAGTGATGGAGAAATTCTTCAGTAGTGAAGTAATTAGCCCACCTAGGTCAATGGCAAAAGAGAAATTACCCTCCCTCACCCATTAACCATGGCTCTGTAAAGCAGTTCTAGTCTGACGGAGCTTAAACTCAGTACAGGTGTTTTAGAAGCAATTAAAAGGGCAGCTATAGTCACAAGTCCCTTGAATGCTCTGTTCTGCTAAGAAACAACTATTCTAAGTGCTGTCACTTGCCAGAAAGGGAATCTAATTAACCATGTATATTCTCAGAAATAGAAAGAAATCTAGGTTAATTATATAAGGTAAAATATGTTACAGGAATATTACAAGTATCCCAAAGCCCAGTATTGAAAGGTTAGGAAATTTAGAGTTATGATTAAACATTTTAAGGAAAGGCACGTATTTCATCCCTGATTCTGCCCTGAGAGGCAATCAAGCAGTAATCACATCATTAGGAGACTTTAAATTTGAAGTCTTACACTGATGAAACACTTTTAAAAATGACACTGTGTCACAAGAAGGTCTTTGAACTAATGGGAAATAAATGTCCATCCCAAACCAGCCATTTAGCTGGGAAAAGTTATTCTTATTGAAGGCAGTGGGAATTGGGAGCCATTTTGATTAGCACTACAAAATTGTTAATTCGATGCAGAGATACAGTGGGTTTCATCAAGGGCTAATAGTACAAATAGTATCTGTGTTGTTCCATTTACAAGATAATTCAGAACAAAACCAGAGGTCCCCTGGTAGAAGCTATCTTTGCTAAAGACCTATTTTTAACAATTTCATTAATCAACTTATCTGTAAATTTTCAGAAAAAAACATTTAGCCATCAAAGAATAAATACTGAACTTGGTAGAGAAGACACCATTTATTCATTTGTTCAGTTTGCAATTAGGTAGAGATCTCCATTCAGCTGTGACATAAAATTGATGCTTCTACAATGAAAGTACATTGTAAATAGTTTCTGAAGAGTTAATAAATTACTAAAACTGTTTGAGGAAATTATTAATCAAATGTTATGGTCTGTTACTGAGTCTGAGGATGTAATGAGTCATTTGCATTCAACTACAGCATCTGAAATGAATGCACTTGGGACAACATACAGAACTTATTTCTCCTGTGTACAGCAAGCATCTCACAGTTACTAATCAACCCTTTGCATATTAATTACGAAGGCAGTCTCAGAAGAACATGTACAGAACAATTCTGGTCATCTGTGGGACAAAGTGGGGAATAACTCCAAGAGTCACCTATGACTGAAAGGGTAAAAAAACCCATGGCTCTCTCCCGTTGTCTTCTAGAAGCGTGGACTCACCAATACCAGAAGAAAAGCCTTAACACAACTATGCGGAGATGTGAAAATCACTCTATGAAGCAGGCAGCTGCTTTGGGCAGACAGAGCAAGGAGAGTCCAGACAAGCATACATATGTAACTGTTGCTGAAAACAGGATACTTAGCATTAGATTTTGTCTATACGCTCCAGGTGCACGAAACACCCTTGTACTTCTCCTCTCTGTAATACTAAGATGGCCATTGCGGCTGTGCCATATTCATTTACCTTTTACCTTCCATAGTTTTTTTAAGTCAGCGAGGAAAAATCCTACTTCCTCATCCTTTCTCGTTTTTTGTTTGCTTTTTGCTCAACTCATGTTTTACTGCTAGTGTTCATGTATGGCAACAAAGGCAAGAAGAAAAAAATCATACATGTTGCCACATAACATGATGCTGATATGACAGCATAATCTGATACGATTGCTGGCAATAGTTACAAGCCAAATACTCAACCTGTGAATTCCTCCACCCCATTTGTGTGCTCCACATAGCACTGCACATCAGGATTTGGGCTGAAATGTGGCACACACCATATGTGTCTCTCCGCTATCATCTCAGCTACCACAGCTGAAGATTTCAACACCGAACAAATCATAGCTCAGAATGGAAATGCAGAACAAGTTTTGGAAGAATATTACCAGTTTTTCCTCTTCAATCTGAGCTAAAGAATACCTGTGGCTTTGAAAATGTAGCAAACCATAATAATAACTCATGACAGCCACTGGAGGGGGAGGCAAGTCAGTGCACTTAGCCAACATGCATCTACCTTCTCTGAATATACAGTGCTCCCACTGACCCTGGCAGGCATTAAAAAGCATACAAAACCAAGTATGAAAAATGGAAGCATACGTTAGCTGTGATACAATGCTGTTCCTGCAAATGGCTGTCTTGAACAGAAGGAAGGGTAAGTAAAGCCATTAGAAACAGTATGCATTGTTCTGTGCCTTCCTGCATCTACTGTATTGATTATAACACACTATTTTTAAGAGTTCATAACATCTCATTATTCCATACACAAAAATACAGATGTGTATTACAACTAATGTTACAATAGAAGATATCTAAAAGAATATATCTCACTGGTAAGCAGTCAGTACCTCGTGTCTGCTTTCTAATAATTTGTATCTAAACGTATATAAAAATATTATATAAAACCACTATAGAAGAATTGCATGAACATTCTCCAAGTGATGGCAGCTGAAAGATTTTTTTTTTTTCTCTGAATGGCAGATCAGTTATTAGTGAATGTAGCAAATACATACGGCATACAAAAGATCATCTACGAGATCTCCTGGAGAAAAAAGCTAAGGAGAAACCATGGTGTAGTTCATTCTGAATATGAGCAGATTAAACTAGCCATATTCAATGGGTTGACATCACACTTCACTCTGTTCACTAAACTTGCTGTAATTCTAAATAGGGGAGAAACAGGAAAAAAAAACCATATTATAATATTTTCCTAGAATATAATGCAAAATTAGCAAATGAAGCAGTGCTGGCTTGAAAATGCCACCATTATAAAGACTAATAAATAAATTAAAAAAATTATGATGAGGATGAACAGATGAGTTTCTCATCAACTTATCAACATAAACACGAGCATTACAAAACATTATCCTTGGAGAATGTAGATAAGAGCACCTTTGCATTTCCAAACAGCAGCAGAGATTAAAAGGAACCATGAAGGCCTCTTGCCTCTGCCTTTCTGCCAGTGAAAGACTATTTCCTGCTGTGGGGTGAGGCTCAAATGTAAATTGGAATGAAAGACTTCCCCTAAATCTCCAACTCCTTCCTCCTACCCTTCCCTACCCTTCCCTTCCCTTCCCTTCCCTACCCTACCCTACCCTACCCTACCCTACCCTACCCTACCCTACCCTACCCTACCCTATCCCATCCCATCCCATCCCATTCTATCCTGCCTTTTTTCCGTCATGGAAATACTCAAAATTCCTATTGACCTTAGCATCTTTAAAAGACACAGAGAGGTACACAGACTGTGTCAGTTATTGTGCGGTGCTGCTATTGCAATCATTCTGCCTTTTTACTCCTGTTCAGCTTATCTTCAGGTGTTAAACATAAGGAACACACAAAAAACCCCAAAGCACATGCTTTGAATACTCTGAAGAAGTATCAGCAGCACATATACACAGTTCATAATTACATTTAAAATTTGAGGCTGTGAGTGAGCCTTTTGGATTAATCTGCTAAACCACTATTCAGAGTTTTGATTTGCCTAGCAGCTCTGGTAGAAACACGTGATCAGTTCCTAGAAAAGTGGGCTTCTGAGCTCTAACTCCACCTTTTCTCTTTGAACATTTGTCCTGGTCTGTCCCTATCCCATTTTTGTAAGATGGAAATGCTAGCACATAAATATCTTACAACAATATAGGAACATTAATTAATGTCTATAAAGAATGCAGACATTTTATAACACAACAATCATCCTAATTCATCTAATCAGACCCAGACAAAATATTCAACAGCCATCCCCATTATTTTTGCCCTGCAGTTACCATTTCAGTAAATTATTTTTTGAGAACAACAAAATGAAAAATGTTGAAAAGCTCTGAAAAGAACATGTTTTTTCTGGTCAATCCACTGGATCAGCTGTGCAACTTACCTTATCGAGATAAATCAATGGAAAGTGATTTTGTCCATAAGCAACTCTAATTCAATTAGTAAAATATAAAGTGAAGAAAAAAACCCACCCTAAACCACAGACCATTATGAGTTTTAATGTCTCTTGGAGAAGGCTCTGAGCCAAGTTCTAGCCATGTTTGGAATCATAAATAAAACCATAGGAAAGCACACTACTTGTAATGCATGCTCAGTTACGTTGGGATTACAATGGAAAAGGCTCACGTGGTTTATGAGGAAAGCCCAGGTTTACAGCCTTTTAACAAGGAATGCAAGAATTATTGAGCAAGTAAATACATGTTCAAGCAAATGCATATTCAAGCCTCAAGCCTCAGTTTCTGAGCCAAGCCTTCCTTCTCCGTCTAGCTCTCTTTTCCACCTCATGCAACTCTTCTCCCCTTTATCCATCAGTGAGCAGGCACAGCACACTACAGTACAGGATAGTGACAAACTTATTAGCTTGAAACAAACTTGCTAAGGCTCCAGAAGCATCACGGTCAGAACAGTGCAGTGCTGTGTGAAGCTGATTTAAGCAAGCCAGGCTGAGGAAGGGATGAGTGTAGTTTCAAAAATGCAGAACTGGGTGCGAGGTAGTTTGCCTCCCTGAGAGGCTGTATTAGGTGTTTCTAGATGACATTACACTTTGCAGTGGAGAATGCACCCAGACTGATGCCCCACAACACAGCATCTCTGGATTTAGAAGACTGAGAAGCTGTTGTTAAAGGAGAGATGGTGATGGGAAGAGAGCGCTAGCAGGAACAATTTGGTAACTGCAATCCAGATGCTGAGGAGCAGTTGTAGAGAATAGACAGATAAAAAATCTCTATCTAAACGGAACACTGGGTAAATAAGATTTTCCCAGACTTTAAGAAATTGCTGTGAGCATCATGTGTGGAGAAGAAGCACTCCACTTCACCTACCCCTGCTGTAAGTCTCACCCTGTGAATTTGAATGGCATCAATTGCTGAAGAAAGAGATTCAAAGAAGACAGGTTTTTCAGATTCAAGATTTCCACCATGCTGCATTGCTTTTATCAAGGAAGCTGCAATAAAACAAACATATGAGTACTGATAAGGTAGTGAGGATAGATAAACCATTATGTTAAGAATTTTGCAGTAAGCTGATACTTGCCTTTGCAGTGTGCTAGCAACACATCGATGTGTCTGCTTTTACAGTCCATGTAAATCTATATGTGTGAAAACATGAAATTCAAAAAAACTGTGTAAAATACCAACAGAGAATAAAATACGCAAAAAAATAACATATTCAAAGCAAGGCAGAGTGCATGGAGTGCTGCTGTTGAAGCTATACTGCCAGCAGCCACCAGAGCGAGCCCTTCTATAATGCAAACACCACGAATCCACACCAATTTCCTCCCCGCTCCCCAAAGTACTCTATACGGCTCTGCTGAAAAATAAATCTGAACTTGATTGACAATTTTGCATTTTTTACTATATTTTTTAGGGTTTTTTTTTCCCCAAGTTCTCCTTTATCTTCTTTATTAGCAAGTTTTCCCATCTCCTCTCCTTATGCTTACCTACCAGTCCACAAGACAGGAATCAGATCTAAGAAACTTTAAGACTTTTGTCAGTCTATCAGAAAAGCACCATAACCATCATGCTACATTCTACAGTAAGTTGTTCTTTATTCTTTCTTTACAAAGAACTGTTGTGGAGTCTCCTTCTCTGGCGACATTCAAAACCCGCCTGGCCACAATTCTGTGCAACCTGCTCTAGGAGAACATGCTTTACCAGGGGGTCGGACTAGTTGAAGTCCAGAGGTCCCTTCCAACCTTGACCATTTTGTGATTCTGTGAAATGTTCAACTTTACAGAGACTAAGTATTCAGTAAGCTAGAAAGTAAAAATAAAAAAAGAAAAAGTGAAAATAACTTTAGAACCAGCATAGGGCCTTTTCCTGGGAGATAAGGAACATCCAAATCAGTCCCTGCTTCAAAAAACGGTTAAATAATCCATGTAAAGTGGAACCATGCTGAGAGAACAGATTCAATGAGAACCACATGAGAAAACTCTATTTTTAAAAATAAACCAAAAGCCTGACTTAGTCTAAAAATCTCTCCAACCCTAGCAGTAGTGATGATATTTCGAGGAGTGTAACAACAAGGACATGTTGAATGTGCTCCTCCTCTGAGTAACTCAGTTTTGGACCAGTCATTCACTCAGAGGCTGCACTCCCAACCTGTGCACTTCACAGCCCACAACAGGCTTACCTGTCAAAAAACTGTCAAACACTTCTTTGACATAATTTGTAGTTCCGAGCTCTCTTCAACCTTTTGGAAATCATTTCACAATTTTTTTATAATTAATGCTTTATTGAATGCCCTATACTTTGAGGGGTGATCTTGTAAAGAGTAACTCCCACTAACCTTATTTTTCCAATTTTCTTTTTGAATATATCCCCACCTATATATGTAGTTTTAATTTAACATTTTTGAGGCAGCACTTACTTCACTGCTTAATCACTGCAGTAAACTGAGAAGATGTTTAGGATAAGCAAAGGCCTGGGCTGAAACCCAAGTCCAAATCTAGTCTTCTATCTTAGAAAAATTGCATGAATCCAACTGTGCATATCCACTAAAACCTGTACCTGCTACACAACAATGGAAACATAAGAAAAAGCTTTTGAACACAATTTTTCATCCACTATATAGAATCGCTCATTATGTGGAATCATAGTCATAGAATCATTTTACGTTGGAAAAGACTTTTAGGATCATCAAGTCTAACTGTTAACCCAGGACTGCCAAGCCCACTATTAAACTATGGCCCTAAGCACCATATCTACATATCTTTTAAATACTGCCAGGGATGGTGACTCAACCACTTCCCTGGGCAGCCTGTGCCAATGCTTGACAACCCTCTCAGTGAAGAATTTTTCCTAATACCCAATCTAAACCTTCCCTGGTGCAGCTTGAGGCCGTTTCCTCTTGTCCTGTCACTTGTGACTTGGGTGAAGAGACTGACAATCCCCTCGCTGCAATTCAGGTAGTTGTAAAGCAATAAGGTCTCCCCCGAGCCTCCTTTTCTCCAGACTAAACACCCCCAGCTCCCTCAGCTGCTCCTCACAAGACCTGTGCTCCAGACCCTTCACCGGCTCCGTTGCCCTTCTCTGGACACGCTCCAGCACCTCAATGTCCCTCTTGCAGCGACGGGCCCAAACCTGAACCCCGGATTCGAGGTGCGGCCTCACCAGTGCCCAGTGCAGGGGGACGATCACCGCCCTGGTCCTGCTGGCCACACTCTCTGATACAGGCCAGGATGCTGTGGGCCCCCTTGCCCCCCCGGGCACACTGCTGGCTCATGCCCAGCCGGCCGTCAGCCAGCTCCCCCAGGCCCTTTTCCCCCAGGCAGCTTCCCAGCCGCTCTGCCCCAGCCTGCAGCGCTGCCTGGGGCTGCTGTGACCCAAGGGCAGGGCCCGGCACTGAGCCTGGTTGAACCTCCTACAACTGGGCTCGGCCCATCGGTCCAGCCTGCCCAGATCCCTCTGCAGAGCCTCCTGCCCTCCAGCAGAGCAACACTCCCCCCAGCTTGGTGTCAGCTGCCAACTCACTGAGGGTGCACTCGATCCCCTCATCCAGATCACTGATAAAGGTATTAAGCAGGACTGGCCCCAGTACTGAGCCCCAGGGGACAGCACTTGTGACCAGCTGCCAACTGGATGTAACTCCATTCATCACAGTAACCAATGATTACTGGGTTTAGTCTTCTGAGAGCTTCTTGGAGCTCCTGTAATGCCTGAGGAACCCAACTTGCTAGGTATGTAGCCCACAGGAGAAAACATGGAGATTTTTAAGACCTTAGACTTAGCAGAAAGCAGGACATACAGATAAAATCACAGAATTAAAAGCTGAAATTTTAAAGGAGCAAATCTATACATGGCTCCACTTCAGCTGACATGACAGGGTCAAATATGACCTAAAACATCTTTAAAACTTCAAAAAAAAAAGTTCAGAAACACTTCTCCATTCTATACAGATATTTATATTTGCACTGAATGTCACTCAAAATCTTTAGAATTATTTTTCATATAATTTTATATATAAACACAGTGCAGTTTAATACCAAATCTGTGTTCATATTTTCCATGAGTGACACGTTTATCCACTGATATAGGTGGAGTGACTAGAAGCTTGCCCCAATAACTCATATGTATAATTATATTTCCATGTACAGAATTTTCTGATGTTATGAATACCTGAAGCAGCACTGATATTCCAGTGTAGTCAAAAAAATCCAGTCCACTGCAGTCTAGTATCAAAACACATCGCTCAGTGTGACATGACTGCGACTCACCTACACATTTGATAAACGAAAAACTTTAATTAAAAGGGAGAATAGTCAAGAAATGTGTATAAGAATAATGATAGTTCAACAAAATAAACTCAGAATATCACAATTAAAAATTACTATTAGGTACTGGGGTATCATTAAGCATATGGCATATTTTACAAGCACAAATGGAGGACCTTCAAAGCAATGAGATGGAGTGATGATGGGCAGAACATATTATTAGTGAGATGTTTTAGACAGGAATAGTCTTTCAAGAATTTAAGAACTGCTTCTTTAGAATTGATTTTCTAAATGAGTCAGGATAATACCTTGGCTGGATTGGAAGAGTTTACATAGGATACACAGGGAATATAGCTCTCTTTTAAGTTCTGATATGACATTTATTTCTGTAGTGCTTAAACACCTGTCTATGGCTTAACTAATATCTGCCCATAATGAAGAAAAATATGTAAAGTGAAGTGTTTCATTTTCCTATGGTTTTATTGTGCTGGTTTTTGTTTGGTTAATTTTTTTTAATATAATATCACATAGTGATGCTGGAGAAAAAAAGATGCTAGTATGGTTTGTGAAGGCCTTATACTCATACTTCAACCTCAGGCCACCTTGTGCGTAAGCTAAGCCTGCACTGTTCCAAATGTGTCCTGAACTAACACATAGCTAAACGATTCCTGGCTTTCATGAAAGGAAAACTAGAAAATAATGTACATCTTATTTACATTTCTCTGTGAACAAATGTTCATAATAGTTATCATAATGTACAAAACTCAAAAAAAAAAAAAAAAAGGAATTCTGAATGTAAAGAAAACAGAGGTAAAGATTTTAAACTCTTGAGGGGACAGTATTTCCCCATGGTGTAGGTTTAAAATGGAGCTAACTCCTTTCTGACAGTAGTCTGAAAGCCTTTTGGACTTACACCTCCAGAGATTTACTGCCTTTGTACTGTCCAACATACATTAACAGATACATACCGAGCAAAAATACAGAATTTTAAAGCGAATCTCCTGCTTGACATCACTGTAATGGAAACTCAGAAGGGACGTAAGAGAACTCCTAGCTGCTCACTGTAATCATTTGTATACATTTCCTCTGCCTCCAAAACAAAAGAACATAGTCTTTTTCCCTGTTACTTACCCCTGCTACCTTCCCACCCAGCTGGCATCCTGCATTGCAGTAGAGGTTGCCTGGCTTCTAAATGGGGAGTAGGGGCAGACCTGCTCCCCCCCTGAACCAGTGCCAAGGGCAACAGTAGCTGTTTAGTTTGGTGCTGATACAGACCAATGGCAAATTGGTATTCCCCAGAGGGAGAAAGATTTTGACAAACATGTAAGTTGCTGCATTTTCCAGGATGACTGCCATTAAGGATTAAAGATTTTGCCCTCCTGCTCCCATCCTTCCTGAAAATTTAAGCTCCACGGTTTGTTTTTCTCTTTATAGGAATTTTTCTTTATTCTTTCTGGGTTTGGGGGGGGGGGGGGGGGGGGGGGGATGTGTTAAAGCCTCTGTGAAGTGTCACCATAGGCTGGTTTGTACAAGGAACAACAGGGCATTTAAGTCCTCAGGGTAGGACTTATGCTATCAGAAAGGAGGTCTTGTGCTGTCTGTCAGTTCTGTAACATGAGAAACCAGTTCATCTAAAAAAAGACTGACATATGTACTGTCAAGATCTTCTCACACATAGGGTGCTGTGCAGTCTTTTAGTATTTTACAGTATAGTATATATTCTTCAGTAGCCATTACCATTATGTTGCTACGGGTTACAGAAAAACACCCTGTCACCTCCAAGTAAACTAAACACTGTAATATCATACAAATGTCATGATACTAGTTAATAAATGTAAACATTCAGACAACAGCCTCCAAATCAGATTCTCTACTGTGGTCTTAATGCTTATAAGTGTTTTAAATAAACACAGTGGTTTAATTCCATCCGTAATAAAGTAATCTGTATAAAGTATCCTCTGCAAAAGGTTGCTGCAGCTCTTCTGTGGGAATGTATGTGCTTTGGTTTGTTATATATATATATATATCTATATATATATATATTCTCAATGTGTGAGAAGAGTGGAATTATCCAGCTTAATCCTTAATTGAAAGCAAACCCTTAGGTTTTTTTCTTTATTCTATACTTTATTGATATATTGTACAATATTGGTGCCCATTGTGTCACTGATAATTCAGTTGACATTTTCTGAGATTTTCTCCTAAGTGGCTTTAAAGGTCACAAAGATTTAACACAGCTGTAATCTTGTCCTATTTTTACTTTTGCATACTAATATCCAAGGCTCACTGTGAATGCAAAAAAACAAGACCAGAACTTAGCAAAATAGCCTCTTAGGCCTTCGTCTGAAGACAACCCAGGCAGTAAAGTGGGAAGTGATTCCCACCACTGTGTACCTGTCTCAGTACACACACAGTGGTTCCTGTGAAGTAAGTAGGGACTCCTGCAGAAAAGGTATTGTCATGGGCTTCCTGCTTTTGAAATCTTCAAAAGTCATTCAAAACCAGAAAAAAAATAGAACCTGTTAGGCCAAGGTTAACAAAGTTCAACACTGTTTATCACTCATGCTTCATTGAATGTTTCATCCAACTGAAAATATTAGTTTCCAGACAACTTAAGTTCACCTAGAAATAAATAGAAAAGTATAGAGCCATTTTGCACACTTACATCTGTCTTGGTTTTAATATCATTAATAGATAATTAACTCACCATGACAACTTCCATTGGAAAATGAACAGAGCAATGTGTTCTGGTCACACTGAAATAAAAGCAACAAACTATTAACGTACCAAGGAAAACTAGTCCAATGCAAAGTAACCAGAAAAAATCAATGCAATCCATAGGAATTCTGTTTCTCAATATCAAAGTTAATTCCTTTTCTCCAAAATCATGTTCTACGCAACAGCCTATTGGATATGTAATATTCGCTGGTATGTATGTCAGTATTCTAAAGTCATACCAAACTGGTATTTTGCTTTTCTTTTTAGGTGTCTCAAACTATTGTCATGTTTGGATCCACTAGAAAGCATATAATGAACATGATGCTTTTGGGCAAGCAGGGGTTGGTTAAGAAGTGGTCAAAAGTGGGAAAGATGTTCTTGAAAAGATAAATTCTAGACAGTGATTTTATAAGAGTATCTTCTGATTCATTTTTCTTCTTGCTGCATTCTCATCTGCTATGCTAATATTTCAGTGAAACCACTTTGACAAGTAAATTTATTAAGGAATTACTTTTACCTGGATAAATGTTTTTATGATTTCAATATGACTGTTAATTTCACAGGAGAAATATATGTTAAAACCAGAAATACAGCACAAAACCAAAATGCAAAATGCAATTTTTTTCACTTCCATTAGGTGCTACAGAAAGACTCTTATTCCATAAAAAAAATATTTATGCACAGTATTTCAGGCAGCTCTACTGCCAAGAACCTTACAAAAGAGACAAAGCATAAAAATTTTCTTCCTAAGTACTTATACATTAACTTATTAAATTAACTTATTACACTTATTAAGTCATAAATTAATTCCATGCAAATCCTCAGTAATTTTCCTCTGTTTGGGGGTTTGTTATCATGCTAAACCAAATCAGTTGGCCTAGTAGAATCAAGGAAAAAAGCAGCACAATTTCTGAGCTGAATTTCTGAACGAGAAGTCACCCATCAAAGTAGGTTGGGGTAGCACAACTCTTTGGCAAGAGACGGCAGAGGTGGTAGACCCACATTGCTGAACACTGTCTTAACAACCTATCTAAGAAATAGCTCTGAATTTTGTAGCCCAATTTACCAAACTGCATGAAATTGCCTACAGTAAGCATTGTATGGTATTGGAATATATTAATCAAAATGGTTGATAAATAACACTTTTCCCCCTTTTAGGGAATGTTGTAGGAAGTCACAGTAGTTATGTACAGATAAACTCAAAAAATACTATTCTTACAAAGATTTTCTCTAAAATCAAGTTATATGTTATTTGTATACTGTTAATTTTTCCAATGCAATCAGTGCAGAAAATGAAAAACTACCTTTGAGAAAAACTTTAGCCAGTCTGTACCTTCTTTCTAAGTCTCCTGGAATTATTTATAGTTAGAAACAGAAATGAAGTGTCTCTCTTATGGACTTATTTCCAGGGAAAAAAACCCAACACATTCTGTTCAAGTAGATTTGTAGCTCATCATTGTCTTTTTAAAATCACAGCTTTGTATTAGCTGAGGTTATGTGCGTTCTGCCAGAAATTTTTAAAGAGTTTTGGGACAGTGCTTTAATGTCTCTTACAAGATCATATACAGAAATAATAGAGAGAGTCTTTTCAAGCAATAATAAGAAAATAATCCATATTGAATCTGATTAAGATAAGGATTAACTTTATTCTAAATTAATCATTTGCAATATTACCTTTTTTTATCTCTTTCAGTATCTCATTGCAGTCTCTAAGAAATGCAAAGAAAGCAATCATGATCTTCAACATTGTCATGATGATTACTGAAGCATATAGCACATCTTACCTTGTTTACATCTTCACATGCCTGGCTGCTGGTGCTATCCTTTTGGATTATCTTTATCAGGTCAGCATGAAATTTCCTGGCATTCAGAAAGACTAACGGGTTGTTGACTGAAACTATCTTTACCTGTTTTAATGATTCCTGTGGAATGAAATAAACATAATGCTGAAAAGATTATCTTGGGTTTGGAGACTAAAAACCAAACTAATTTCTTTAAAAATCCTGAAAATTTCTGTATAACAACCTAGAAGGAGCTTTGGATTGTGAAAATGATTTAACAGATAACTATCTTGATCAGTCTTCACACATAACTGAAGTAAAAAAGGAAATATAAGTAACCTATAAGGAAAATACCCTTAATTCAAGATAACATGAAAGAAAAATCATATTCACTATGATGCATAATACTAAGACCTATTATCTGGCAAATAATAGTAGCACTGTTTCAGTTGGTATGATCCCCAAACGTAGGCAAGACAAGGCTTGCAGACAGGGAAGATTTTCTATCACACAAACACATGTACTGGAAAAAGTGCATAAGGTTTTGGGACAAACACTGTGAATGGTTTGGGGGACACTGGAAATGCTCATCTTGGTCATCTGAAGATGGCTTTGGTACAACAGGGGTATTTCTCCATGGAAATACTTAGTGGTTCCAGACCAAGCTTGAGTGACACATTTCAAACTTTGCCAGGACATATCTACAACCAACACAATAAATAATCTACAAGAGAACGATCAGCTGACCCAAGTCCCATCTCTGCACTTCCTTGAATTAGTTTCAACCAGTTCACCAGGTACCTTCAATGAAACTGTGTAGCTGATAACATGGACATTGCAAAGCAGAACAATTTCTGAAGGGCATCAGATAGAGGTCAGAAACCCCCAGGTTCCAGAAGAGAACCTTTCCCACAAAAAAAGGACTATTTCTTTCAAGGTGGACTTATAAAGCACCTTTACAAGCCATGTTCCTGAAGGACAGCACCCCATGGAAGGGACCCACCCCACTGGAGCAGTTTGTGAAGAACTGCAGCCCATGGGAAGGACTCATGTTGGAGAAGATCATGGAGAACTGTCTCCAGTGGGTGGGACCCCACGCTGAAGCAGGCGAAGAGTGTGAGGTGGAAGGAGCAGCAGAAACAACATGTGATGAACTGACTGCAACCCCCATTCCCTGTCCACCTATGCCACTCAGCACAGGGAAGAGGCAGAGGAACTGGGACTGAAGCTGAGCCTGGGAAGAAGGAAGTGGTGGGGGGAAGGTGTTTTTACAATTTGGTTTTTCGTTCTCATTACCCTGCTCTGATTTGAGTGGTAATAAATTAAACTAATTTCCTCAAGTCAAGTCTGTTTTGCCCCTGATGGTAATTGTGATCTCCTGGTTCGTATCTTGACTCACAAGCCTTTTGTTATGTTTTTTCTCCCCTGTCTGTTGGAGGAGGGGAGTGATAGAGTGTTGGCTTTGGTGGACACCTGGCATACAGCCAGGGTCAAACCACCACATATTTATATATAAATATATTGGATATCAACAATCACAATCTCAGCTGAAATACTGGTTTTGTAGGTAGGTAGAATTAAGGTAATTCTACTAAGCTCTCAATTTTCCACAGGTTGTGAAAGATGCCTCTCTTTTCCTCAGGCAAATTAGGTCTGAGACAGACGAAATTCAATGTGGACCACAGTTGCTTTGATTTCTGTTGCTTCTATTTCAGACTTCAGGAAAAGTCTGTCGGTTGTTGCGGTCTTACTTTTTCCAGTTGTACTACTTGATCTAGTAAAAGATATTACATCTACTTATAAAGTTCTTTATGTATATTCCAATAAATAACTGTATTAAGCTTTTACACATCTATTGCTGTAAACAGGAATAAGCAGGATCATGTGTGGCCTGTAAAAGTTACTAATATTTTCAGTAGCATTTTCTTCTTTCTCTACCTGACCAGCATGCATGCAACTAGAGAATCTTAAATAGTCACAACAACACTGTTCATAAATGCCAGTTGCCAAAAACATAATAGGATTATTTTTCCTTTCAGGCATATCTTTTATGGAAGCTGGCTATCTCTAGGTTACATGTAGAAGTTCAGAATATTCTTCTTCCAGGTGGAAAATGGGAAAAATGGGTCCTTGATCGCACTACCGCATTGCACAGCAATGATTCCCACTAGGTGATTTCACATGCAAAAAATGGTATCGCCTATCATCAGCTTCAACAGTCTCACAAAAAACTTTGCTCACTTTTGAAGAATGAGAGCAGGATGAAAGACACCATTCTGCTGATTGTAATGGGCATACACTGCAGCTGACAACACCACAGCAGGTCAGCAGCAGGCTGTGAGGGCACATCAGCAGATCTGGTTCCAGGAAGTTCTCCAAAAGGATTTCAGTCCACAAAAGTGCTATATGCAATAAAGTATGCTATCACTAAGTGCAAAAAGGGGTCTGGATACAGAAAATATCCATTTACTACTTAAATAAAATATCTGATTTATGTATCAGCTCTCCTGTTTGTGGCAATGGCTATCAGGAAGCAAAACCCAAGAATTTGCAAGAGAATACAGGTCAAAAAGCCACTCTTCTTCCTAACAAAAGTCATGTAACAGGGTCACACTCAAATACAAGTAAGTGAAGCTGACACAGACTATTTTTTAAAGTAGTTTCAAAATGTGTGGGATTGCATTGAAGATACGCAGTTTACCCAACAGACCTTCAAGCAAAACAGGAATGGAAAACTTCACCACAAACCACACAAGATACCCCCTTATTGTAGAGTTCTATTCAGACTTCTGGGAACCAGATGATGTCTTGGACACCACCACAAAGGAAACATTTCAAACATCCAAAACTGAGTCAATGAACCTCAGACTATGTATAGGGACTTTGTGCAATTTACCTATAAATGTGATTGTGGTAAATATCACATCACCAACATACTTTGGTCAATCAAGTGGCAAAGCCTAACTGGCAATTAAAAGAGCTAAGATTATATGAAAGAAAGATCTAAAGTAAGTGAAAAATGGAGGGCAATATGTTTGAATGGAGAAATACTCCAACATCCCACAGATTCCCATAAAAACAGTTATACACAGCTCAGTGCGGATACAAGGGAGCATCTTGGTGCCATAGCAGAACTGGCAGAATGGAAGATGAAAACTAAGAAAAAGGAAGACTAATGTGCAAAGGTCAAAGCCTGTATGATCAAGAAGCTGATAAGCTTCCAAAAATACGAGGTGGAAAACTGGAAAGGCTTAAATTATGAGACTAAATCAAGCAGATGGCAGACTTAGACACAATCTTTTGTCCAAGATGGGCAAGGACAACTGTACCAAATTTGGCTAAGTTATTTCTGGCTCTGGCTTGGTTCTAGCTCCTTTCTTAATAAGAAGTGTTATGAGAAAAATAGACTTTGTCATGTCCTTACTAGGAAAGAAAATTATCTCAGGTGACCTATCCCCGCTGCCACTTAGAAGGATACTGGCAATTGCCCCATGCACTCTGCACAGCATTGTCTGGGCTTGGGTAAGAGTTCAGCTCAGTGAATGCCTGTGATGCAATGTGTTTCACATAAGCTTCTAAATACCCTCTTGATTTTTTCCACATTAAATTGTCTTTTCTCTTATTGATGAAATAACCCCTATAAATCCACAGACCTTAATGGCAGAGTAGATCATTAAGCTTGCATATTTTCATGTTTAAAAGTCCTGTTGTTTATGTCTAAGTTGTTATTTACCAGAGAAACTGGGATCAGTCAAATATTCATACATTAAAAATTACTCTAAATGCCTGCTGCAGCTCAGTGACTCTAAATTCAATTAAAGGCATTTTTCTAGAGCTTGAAAATATTTTCCTTCTTTGTTTTGTGTAACAAGCTCTTGAGCAATTTGCTTTGTTAACAAGATGTTATTTTCCCCACTGCCTGCAGACACTAATGTGTTATTACTTGGTTACTTGCATTAATCTTAATGATTAAGATAAAAAACCAGGGGAGCAGTTAGCTGAAAAAAAAAAAAAAAAAAAAAAAGACATACATTTGGATGGGATTTGTACAAAGTATTTTATGAACTTATATGAAAAAAAGTGTGCATATCAAATTTTGGTAACCCATCTCTGACAAAGTTACTCCAACATTTTTCTTAAGAATGAGAAGTGATTTAATAATTGACATCTGGGCCAACCTCAACAACAGTGTTTTTAATTCACATTTCAGAGTCCTTCCCATCCTCATATACCTTTCACATTCCATCATTGTTCAACATGCCAAAACAGTAAATGCCTCTGAGCCAAGTTTAGATTTTGAACCCCAGATAGATCTTATGGAAAACATTTGTCAGAAAAAATAAGTTCTTTAGAGGACAGTTTCTTAATGGTGAGATAATAACTGCTAAGCATGTTGCTTACTGATACGTAAGACCCTTCATAAGCATTAGGAAAGAGGACATAGTTGAAACTGCTACGGTGAGAAGGCACAATGTCCTAATGATGGAGCTCTGCACTGAAAAGACACATGGTTCTACTTCTCTCTTGGCTGCTGACCTACCATTTTATTTCAGAGGAGGGAGTTCACCTCTCTGGGTCATTACCCCTCTTTTCTTACCATAGGCATGACCACAAGAAACTTCAATGATAATTGCAATGAAAATAACCAAAATAATTTAAAATCTCTGACTGGTAGGTTTAAGTTTGTAAGAAACCGCATTTTAAAAGCACCGTCTTTGGGAGAGATTGTTCCATTCAGTTTTCACATGAGGGTACCCTTGTTTGGGTACAGTGGCGAGATGTGTGGAGCAGTCTGTGACAACTTCATGCTGCTGTCCCTCCTTCCCCAGCCACACACAGTATCCTCTGGGACAGTCCGATCCCAAGGGGCTGGTGGCAGAAAAGGGGTCAGAAAAGAGACTGCAGATGATGAGAATATCAAAGGACTTTCAGGAAATGAGGAAGTCTGATAAGAATATAAAGACAGCTATTGTCTGCTCTGATGGCCCCTGCCCTTGCTGCCAAGACACTTCCTTAGACTTTGGGATTAAGAAACTTTTACAAAGAGCAATTCCTAACTTAAAAGTAACAAACAAACAAAGATAGACAGATCTAACAGGACTTGCCTAACTTCACTTTGTACACCAAAAACAGAACCAGGAAAATATTCCAATTTCTGATTCCCAGACTGCTTTTGTATTTACTACTTCATACTGGCTTTAGATTTCAAATGGTCATACCATAAAAATGTTCCCTTGGCTCACTGATTACAATCTGGTAACCAACTAGAGAAAATACATAAATCTGAATGAGTGGAACACACACACACACAAAACTTACACAATTATCTTCTGTTTTGTATTTATATTCCACTTTCACATTTTTCAAGTTCAGTGTCTTTGCTCTGTAATCAATACACAGAGAAATTCTGTAAGGCAAATTGTTAGCAGTCTGGAACAGAAGCAGCAAGAGACACATCCCAAAACTACAGCATAGAACTTTATAAAGTTGTGGCAATGAATCCATACATATTTTCAAGCATACATAGCTTTTTTTTTTTTTTTTTTTGTGTGTGATAATGATCCAGCTGAAGAGTAAAAGGCACATTTTAAAGTTGCAATATATCACTTTGAAGATATGAATAATGGAAATTTATGGTAAATAAAATCTTAATTTTAAATTTCTGTTTTGTAGCTGGCCAGAGAGCTATTCTTAAGTCAAAGTAGCTAAAACATAATCCACGGCTTCAAAATTAGAAAGGTATAATTAATATTTTTTTACCTGCAAAATCATATTGGAAGGAAAAGAAAAAAAAAAAAAAGAAAAGATAACAGAGAGCTATGGGCCATGAAAACTAAGGACATTTTATTTGTCATTTAAACATTGCACTCTAGTTACCAAAGTGAGGGACCTAACTGGAAAAGCCAGTACCCCTGTGCTCTCTACACAGCCAGTGAAAAGAGGACGTTGCCTTGACAAGGCAGCTCAGTGTAGGACCTTGTGCTTCAATACATCCCTTGTGCAGAACAAGAAGACTACAAAACCAGCTATCAACAGCTCTGTGCCTAAAGCAGGTAATGGAAATAATACCAGAATACAAACATTTACTAGATGCGTCAATGTGCAAGGAGTATTTGCAGGTACTGGGGTCGGCTAAATGAGGCTTGCAAAAGTCAGCTGTTCTCTCCCGTTTGCATAAATCAAGCTGTAGCTGCTGCTGGTTTTAATACATTCTGATATATAATGTACTACGTCCAATACTCTGGCATCTGAGCAGAAACTTCACAATAAATCATCTATGGTATTTTTCTTGCTTCGCTTTTGCTGACACCTTTACCCATGGCTTACTACATGTTCTCCTGCTAACCTCATCAGCACAGTACAGATTTTAGGTCTATTAGCTGTTCAGTGCCTTTAGATTGCAGGGACAATCATGTGCAACCTGACTGAAGAGAACAGAAAACACTGGGAACAATCTTATTTACTTTAATTAGTGCACGTTCAGACTGAGGTCTCTGGTAGACTAGGCAACAAAGGACCACAGTCTTTTGTGTCAGATATCCCTCCCTTTCTGCTGTTGGAGAACCTCAGACGTAAACAATGTGAAAACTTGCCTTTTCCTTTACCATCAGAATTTATCAAAAGTTTAGTTGGCTGAGTAGAAGAAGGTTACCACAAATGTACTGATTGATTTTAACAGAAACCATTCTTCTATAATTTGTAATTGCTGTGCAATTTTGAGCTATTTTCATGGTAGTTCTGCAACTTACCCTATGAGAACAGAGCTATTAACTTTAACAAGCATTAAATCGAGCTGTCTGTATTGTGCTTAATTTCAATGTTCGTGCAAACAAGTGCCTGCAAGCAGCAAGTCATTTCTAGTACTGGTGAGCTATGGATTAATTGTGTAGCACAAAATGATCATGAACATTAGCTGATATTTTCCTTTACTCATGATCCAAAGCAGCAACTGTAATGCATGCAAAAGAACATATGAATTTCTGTTTGCTTGTTTCTTCGTCTTCACTTTTCTAATTCATACATAGAACGTATATTTTTTATTAGGTGTTAGAATAGTTGTGCAGTTATGTTTCATCAATAAATATTAGAAGTGCAAATGTCAACGATCAACTCCTGTGCAACATAGTTCCTAGGAGTTTACAAAGGTGCCTAGTTATTAAGACTTGCCAGATACAGTTTCTCCTTAAGGAGCAAACAAATATCTAATGGAAAAAAATAATTTTATTGATCTTCCTGTTGATCCTATGCTACCTTTACCTAATGAATCATACAGATGTATAATACTAAGAGAAATCACAAAATAATACCATAGTATGAAATGTCTTGGAGATCCTTAGCCTACAGGAAATACACGTTTGACTTCTTTTGAATTGTAGTATACTATATTTTCTGCAACTAAAAAACTGGTTTCATTGTTAAATTTAGTATACCGTATGTCTATCCTGACTGTGAAGCAATGCGGCACCAGAAAGAAGACATAATGATGTGCTACTAGAACATTTCAATAAATTGTTTCTCACCTGGGAAAGCGGAAAATCATGGTTACTGTAGTGCAGACAACACCATACAACAGTCCCACGTTAGCAGCAAAACATATTGTAAACACATAGGTACTAACCCATATGATCTTTAAAAGGAGGGAAACAGAAAGAGGTGATTAGTTGTTTTCATTTTTGTAACAATGTGCATTTTATGAATCAGAAATAAAGATTTTAAAAATGAAGATAGTTTCTCAGAGGTGAACATTTGGATCTTTGAACTGGCAGATATTGCAGACTGAATTAGTGATTTGAAAAAATGCCCCTCTATGGGAGAACACATATGACATGGCGCTACTCATGCCAATGCTCACAGAGGCTCCTTTCAGAGTTACTTAAAATAGCATATGTAGTTGCACTAACAGCATGACTCAGAACGAACTTAGTTGTTTTGTAAAACCTGTATTTATTTTTCACATTCAAAGGTTTTGTCAGTTTCTTCACTGCACCCATTTAAAATCCTCCTTTCCTTTTACACAATGAGGTACCCTAAAGGTCAAAAACAGAGAGCTCTTCTTCCACTAATTGTGTAAGTGAGAATCATAATTTGCAAAGAGGTTAATTAAAAGTGGCATTTATCAAAGTACAGCTGCCTAAACCAATTCTATAACAAATAAAAAGTATCGGGGAATTAATTTCTTCATTTGGAAATGGTGAGATTTCAGATTACTTCCCCATCTTTCAATATTTATTAATAAAACTTTGGGTTAATTTTAAATACAATTAAAAAAATACAAAGAAGAGTATCTGAAACAAACATCACTTTGGCAAGGAATTTAAAATATTAAAAAAACCAAAAGATTTTAACATTTGAATTTTTAAAAAATATTTTCTAAACAGAAATGACCAATTATATTTCCATGCATCAATGTTGTGTAGGGCTGAGAAATATCCAGATATGATTCAAAGGAGAAAAGAACAAATTACTTGATTTCTGATAGCAACCTAATGTCAGCACAAATTTCTTTCCTTGAGGGAGCCTTAAGCAAAGACTGCCACATAATCTTTATATAAAAAGTGTTAAAGAAAAATGGAAAGTATTTTCACTCCTCTAGATATACTGATCTCCACAGGTGCCTGTTTCAACAATTACAGCACTTCTTGTTAATGTTCGCAGAGGAACAGATCATGTTACAATGGCACAATCAGTGTTAAAATTATCCTTTCTGATGCTTTCACTCAGCTCAGGAAAGCCAGAGACAATAGAATACTTTCAGCTTAACCACAGGAATTTTGTCAAGCAGATTTCAGAACAGTTAGTTTATGAATAATACAGTATAAGTCATACCATACTAATTTGTGCTTCACAGAGGACAGTGTGTTACATGACTCTACCAAGAAACCTTTTCCTCCCCCGTCTTCAAAACTCTAAGCCGTTGCAAAAGGTTTTTGCAGTCTCTTCTACAGCACAGCTGCTAGGTAAAGAGTTAGTTCATTCTTTGAAATGGTGCTTGACCTCCAGTTATATTTTAAAATTACATCTTTTACAAATTGTTGCATATATATTTGCAAAGAATACCTTTATAAGCAACAAATACTGAGTTCTGATTAATCAGTGAGAAAATTATAACATTTACAAATCAAATATATATTTATGAAGGAGCTTACTGGACATGAAAGGGCTAAGGGAAGTACTACAAACCTGAAATTCAGGCAGGATCAAGAACTATCAGTCCTGATAAGCGTGAACCCTTCCCAGCACCTGAGACCAAGCAATCCACTTCAGCTGCAGACCTGAGCCTCATCACATGTAACTATATCACTGCTGCAAGACCTGCAAAATTCTTCTGTCTCAGAATAAAATGGAAAGCATGCAAATACAAGGTCTATATAAGAAGAATCAAAGCCAAAATGTTTAAGTACTGCTGAGTACTGCAAAAGTTAGTTGACTGGGTCTTCAGCAGCCTAATATCTTACATCTTAAATGTAAACAGAGACTGCCATTGTTGTAGAGGACCAGCCAAAACAATCATATTCTCATCTGTCGGTCACTGGTTCAGTGCTTTGTACTGGCCTGGAGTCAGAACTTTTTAAGGTAGGGTAGCATCAAACTGGTAGAAAAAAGTTATGTTGATATGACAGACATTTTTTTAAATCATAGGTTGTCACTAGGTTCAGCAAAGAAGTCATAAAAATATCAAAGTTCTCTTTAGCAACTTATTTCAAGATGACTATTAAAGACTCCAGGACAGATAGAACGTAATCATTCTTCAAATCTCAGCAATAATGTGTTACAGGCACATTTTATTCTTAAAAGTCAAAACAAAATCCACCTTCAAAGTATGTCTGTACTGTAAAAATTAAAAAAAAAAAATATCTAAAGAAATTCTAAACAAGCAGAAGACAGGGATTTATGTTGAATCCTGCATATATCAGAAAGTGTTAGAAGCATTGAGAGGTACAGTGACTGTCTATATACAGCAGCTGCCTCTGAAACTCGGTGGACAGTGTGTTTCCACCTAGAGCTTTTCATCTCACAGAGTCTACACATACACCACTGAGGGGAGTCTAAAATTGGAACTTGCTAGTAAAAAAACATATAAATAGGAGAAGTGGGAGAATACTCTGTGAGCCAATGGCTAAACAATGCAATACTAAAGTACTGTGATACTAAATGTTTCTGTAGCACTTCAAAATCAGATTATAAATTTCCTTTTTTGTTGCAGATTGAGGAGATGATCAGCTATTGCCTGAATGGGTAGGGCTTCATTTCACTTGGCTTAACGATCTACAGTACAGATGCCTACAGCTGGGTGAGCTGTCCACATTCCCATCATAATCAATGGAGATTTAGTTATAAGAGTGAAGAGAAATCTGGATGCATTCATCTAACTCCCACCTGATTATGCTGGTGCCTACTTGAGGAAGAGATGAATCATACCCTAACATGCCTTGACTGACCAGCTCTGTACTGTCTGTAACGTGAGGTTGTGATGGCTTGCTCTAAACAGAGGCCCATGCAGCAGTCACCAGCACACAGCCAAAGGAAGAATCTTATTGAAGTCCTGTTCACTCAGTGAGTACCTTGGCAAGGAAGATGCTGGAGTCCTGGAGGAGGGTCTGGCTCCACAGAGGCTGAGTAGCACACCCATGCTTCTACATCCTTCTGCAGGCAAGTGACTGATGTGTGCATACATCCTCAGGGTACCCTTCCTCAAAACTTATGATTCATCCAGCTCTGGGCTCCCCAGTTCAAGAGAGACAGGGAACTGCTGGAGAGGGTCCAGCGCAGGGCTACAAAGATGATGAGGGGGCTGGAACATCTCCCTCATGCGGAAAGGCTGAGGGAGCTGGGCTTGTTTAGCCTAGGGAGAAGGCTGAGAGGGGATCTTATCAATGCACACAGATATCTGAAGGGTGAGTCTCAGGAGGACAGGGCCAGCCTCTTTTCAGTGGTCCCCAGTGACAGGACAAGGGGCAGCGGGCACAATCTGCAACTCGGGAATTTCCACCTGAATGTGAGGAAAAACTTCTTTACCTTGGGCATGACAGAGCTCTGGCACAGGCTGCCCAGAGAGGCTGTGGAGTCTCCTTCTCTGGAGACATTCAAAACTCACCTGCACATGATTCTGTGCAACCTGCTCTAGGAGAACCTGCTTTAGCAGGGCGTTGGACTAGCTGATGTCCAGAGGCCCCTTCCACCCCTGACCGTTCTGTGATTTGGTGATTCTGTGAAGTGTTGAAGTGAGGACCACTGCAGCTGTACAGCAGGAACTGCTCAATAGTAAAGTGGTATATAGTAGTTCTTTAATATAATTTTTCACAAGCATTCCATACACAATGGTTGAGAGGGTATTTGATTGCAAGCTGCCCTGGAGACAGATGGACTGATATAAATAATATTCTTTAAGAAGAATTTATATGGTAATCATACTTCCAACGGATTAAGCATTTGTAAATTCCTTCCCACCCCACCGAGACTAAATACAGCAAAAGTATTATAACTCAGGGTAGTATATTCACTAATGCAGGAAAGATATAAAATCTCCATAGCCCTAGGATGTCATAAGCTAGAAGTATCCATGTAAAATTACTATCATAGAAGAGACAGCTTCCTACTTTGTGGAAAATTGTTTATATAGCAGAGCCCTCAGAGCTCTCAGAGTCCTCTCACAAACTGGGACCCCTGTGTGATGAATAGCTGAACAAATCTAAAAGTCCATCTGCCTACTGAGGATAATATGTTAAAAAGTTCTAAAAATACAAGTAATTGCACCAGTTTGCTCCAAAATTCCATGGAAGACCCTCCCAGGTCCCCTCCTCCAACTATTTTGACAAAATAGTTTGACAGGGTGGTTGGATCCATGTCTCAGAAACCCACACTGGCAAGATCTTGGAGGCTACTTGTTGAAAATGTGACCCTCCTTGTTGGATCCACTTTAACTGCTGAATTAGTATCATCTTTACATCCTTACATACTTCTACATTTAAAAGGATTATGTTTTAAAAAGAACTAATCAACAAATGAATATTACTCATCCTGTTTGCATTCAATGAGAAGCTTAAAGAAGCATGAAGGAGCAAGGTAACAAACCCCATGATATTCTGTTTCCTTGCACTATCATTTACCAGACCTGTAAGCGTAACAAACCTGACTTCTATGCTACGTGACACACACCCTTCAAAGAATCAGTTCCAGAAAGGACAGCTGCTAATTATTTCCAAATGTTTTGTTAGAGTTTCTATCTTCAAAACACTTTGGATAACCTGAGTAGTGGAACGGATTCATTTCCAGTGTGTTGTCGATTGCTGGGGTGAACCTTTTCAGGCCAAAACCAACACCAATGTAGTTACTCAAATGCCTGGGCTTGGTGGGGCTCCTCAGACCAGGCAGCAATGTAAGATCAACGTTTATAGCCTTACTTTAGATTATACTGCTTAAAGGAAGATGATTTACCCTGTCAGGCTAAGAACTCATGGTATAACTACTTGAAGATAAATTATTGTTCAGGTATGTTCATTCAAAAAGATAAACCCAGCAAACTCCCCCACTCTATAACCTCTCTTTGAGATATAATGACACATGTCAGAGATGTACTAACTAACTATTCACCCATTCTTTCCTGCCAAACCCACAAAAATAAAAATCAGTCAGGCTAGTCTATCTGTGAAGATGCATCAAACATAGTGAGATTACAGAATATGCTGCTGGAAAACTTATCTACTTATTATCTCAATGCATTAATAGAGAAGCTATCTCTCTCTTCTATAACTACCGATTTTCTTTAGTCCACTGTCCCCAAAATAATTCCTGATCCACATCATACACCATTTGCGTCACTGGCAATATGGGATAAGTTGAAGATCAATACAGTACAAGTGATAGAAAATATTTTCAAAATTTTGCTGCTTGAGGAACACAAGATTTCCTGAAAGACAGAGCTTTTCTTCTGGATGATAAAAAAATGAACCACCAAACAAATACCCACAACAACAAAAACCCACCATAGTCTTCTGCAATGAAATGTGAAAAATCTCGCATAGCCAAACTTGATGTTGTTTACTTAGTGCTGCTTTTCATGCTGAAATCCAGTACTCTTAAAAAAAAACCAACAAAAACACAAGGTTTTATTCAGTCTAAACCTAACATTACTGCTATAGAATAATAAGTCACTGGTGAGTCCAATGAAGTCCAATATTACCTCCAGTAAACTATATTTCTCACCACAGAGAAGGAGGATATGGCCAAAATACCTTTCTGAATACTTTTTAAATAAAACAGAAGTTCCAAAAGCTTTATGAGATGTCAGTATGTATTTATGGAAGTGGTTAGAGCTTTTGGTTCCACTAATCATCCAATACATTTAAAAATTCCCTTAGAAGAGAGGTCTAGGAGTCCTCCTAAACCTGGACTCATCTTTCACATTTGCTAGGTATTCTGTGCAAATGTATGTCAGGCTATTCAGAATTTGCATTAAACTAGATTTTCATACTATGTCTCTTTCCATCTCTCTCTTTTTTCTGATGTATTCCTCCTCTCATACTGCAGAGTCTTTCATTACGATCAAACAGTAGCACTCTGCAAAATCTGAAAAAGTTAAGGCAATTTACTCACAGCACCCTCAGACATGTATCTTTCTGCATCTCTAGTGTTCCCAGTTGTGTTTGTCCTGTACCTGTACCATTCCATAGCCCCAGAGGACAGAGATAACAGAATCTCTTCAATAATACTACAATAGCAAAAGCATGCTAACCACTTAGAGAATGCACACAAAATTAGACACACATCTGCTCAGATTAACCTGATCTGTCCATATACACATCTTTAGCATTAAATCAGGTTTGATTCTTTATCATTCACTAAAATTCCATTTTTTAACACAATTGACATTACAGATACTGTTATTTGGTGAAAGAAAATAAGCCAATAGTACACAAAACCCTTAATAATAATGGCTCAGACTTATCTCTTCTGGGCCACGGTACTATTAAAGTTTATTTAGCAGGTATAGGGTCTCAGGAAAACCACCTTAGGTTATGTTTCACTTACCCAGTCTATTCTATCCACGTTCCAGTATTTTTTTAAGTCACGGAACTGCATTAGCATCCCCTTTAAGCCCACAACAATAATGCTTGCTAGCACACACTGCATAGAAATAAAAAACAAAGGCTGTTTTCAGAACTGGTTTTTTTCAATCTAGTGGTCAATATTGTAATTCATCTATCAAAAATCTGAAGTTAGTGTTTCAAAAATGGGATGAACACAGGTGTCCTTGTGACACAAGCAGTAACAGTATCAAACCCATTTTTCTCTTCCTGAAGACAACCTATAGGCCACCTAATTGTGAGACAAAAATGACAGACATTAAAGGCAAAAAATCAATTAACTCTGAGGCAAACAAAATACTTTATTGATCTCTGAATCAGAAGGGGGAAGGAGATGGCTGAAGAAATAATCTGGAACCAAAAATGATGGAGTACAAAACGATGGACTTGCAGTGCATAGGTGGGGAGGGCTAAAAAAAGCAGAATAAAAAAGAAATAAAACATTAAGAAAGCAACACAGAAAAGGATTTTTAAACCATGGGAAAAGAAGCCTACAGGAAAACAGTTAAAATTTACATATAATCCGTACAAAAAATGAAGGGAGGAAAGCAGGATAGTAAGAAAAAGGACATATTGTGCACCCATCTTCAAGTGTCCTTGCTTTGCATGGTTAAAATAAGCTATGAAAGCATCTGTGTTTGAAAAGTGAGAACTTTCAAATGACACTGTAAACAATAGCACAAAGTGAATTTAAAACACTGTTGACTTAAAATTTAATGTACAAACACGGCAAAATTACAGATAATTATGGAGATGTATTTTGCATCTTTGACATGCCTCTAATTAAAATTCACTATTAATTGTAATACCAAGCTAGATATGGCTTATGTGAAAACACACCACATTGCTTTTCAGAGCCTTAGTGCAGATGTGTTCTATGACAGAGATAAGAATACCTTATAATCTTTCTGTAATTAAGCTTAGATCTCTGTCTACAATCATTTGTGTCAAATTTATTTGAAAAGCAAAGTCATCCATTATATGCATAACTAAAGAAAAATTGAGGATCTTCATTAATTTCTACCACACTGTCAATTTACAAATCCACAGCAATCTGGATGTATATTTTTCATAAACTATGTGCCAAAAGTAAGTAGAAAGGAAATGCTTTCTTATATACTTATGTGATAGCCTATATATTCAACTATACATGTGTAAAATCTGTATGTATTATGTTGTCACCTCTGTATTTTATGATTTCAAGACTTGCTGTGCCCTTACTTTTCTTTCCCCCATTAAAATTAGAGCTGTTTTAGAAGTAGCACAATCTTTTCCTGAAAGAAATGAAGTCATTAGCAAATGTTTAATATAATCTTTTAAAAAGATGGTAAGTACCATACCATAGGCAGCCAGTACAGCATAGGTCCAATTGCATAGATCACCACAAGAATTAATACACAAGAGATAAGGCAAGCCACCTAAAACAATAAACAAGAAAAACAGATTATTCAGGCTAAAAAAAAAGGAAAAAAGTAAAATATGTGGAAAGGACTAATTATCAAATATTGCAGACAAAGTCAAGAATGAGATGTTGAAGATGGTAGCTATTAATGTATCTATGGATTGCAGATGCGTACGATTTTAGTTTTATTCTCTGGTGATTATCTTCAGCCAACTACAGTGAAAACAAGAGATTTCAACATCTGTGCTTGACTCCGCTGACATCACACAGACACAGACCACAGCATCACTTACACACTTGGTTATCAAATGGAGTGTGTGTGAGCAGAATCTCATCCCAGAAGTTCTGCAGCACCCACTGTCATTCTGTAACATATTTATAATCATGCACCCTAAATGCTGCACTAAATAACAGATCTGTCATGTGTTGTCATTTTTGCACAAGATTTTTAACTTCTTTTACTGGGATCAACACTAAAAGGAAATTATTGTGTTAAGTCAGAAACCACCAATGATTTCATGTTCATATCAGTAGACTTTAATTTAGAAAATGTAGGAACATTTTTTTTATATATTAAAAATTATATTTAACACAGGTGACATGAATCCAGACAAATATACAGTCTAAGAACTATGTTTCTTCACAGTATTGTAAGATATTAATTTCATGGAAAACTACAGTAAAATTGCACTCTCCTACTCCACTCTGACTGCTCACACAGCAGAATACTTCTGGTCTCATTAAGATACTGTTCAGATTCACAGAAGGTTTTTGACGATAAGTAGACAGATGCTTACTTTATTTTTGTATTGATAATATGTTTCTTTACTAAAATAATCAGGTTTCATTTTAACAGACAAGTTGTTAAAAACAAAACCAGACAAGTTGTTAAAACACTAGAAAATTAAAGCCATGGTGTACTGAAAAATACCATCAAGAAGGATAGACAGAGTGTTTACAGGAAAAGAGACGCAAAATCTGCTGGTAAAGTCACAAGGAACTTTTCCCTCTTTCCATCTTCCCAAGAGGAGGAAAAAGAAAAAAATCGTTGATTCCGTTTGAAGGACACTTCTAGCCCATGATCATAGAATCACAGAATCAGAATGGTTTGGGTTGGAAGGAGCCTTAAAGATCACCTGGTTCCAACCCCCCTGCCATGGGCAGGGACACCTTCCACCAGACCAGGTTGCTCAAAGCCCCATCCAGCCTGGCCTGGAGCACTTCCAGGGATGGGGCATCCACAGCTGCTCTGGGAAACCTATGCCAGGGGCTCACCACCCTCACAGTTCAGAATTTCTTCTTGATACCTAATTTAAATCTACCCTCTCAATTTAAAGCCATTCTCCCTTGTCCTGTCACTACATGTCCTTGTAAAAAATAGAATCATAGAATAATACAGTCCGTCACTTCTGTTTTCTCCCAGGAAAATATATCACTGAAGAATAAATTACACCACTGAATCCCAGATATAGCTGTTAGAGAAAAAAGGGCTGCATGGAGCCCCTGAATTTTGCATTTCTTTCATGACATATGCCAGAGTAAACTTAGTTCTGTCTGTGTAGTCAAAGGCCAAAGCTGGGAGATTACTTGGACTTTTTTAACAAGTAGCAATTAAGGTTACTTCCACTTTATTTTGAAAATCAGATAGAAGCACTAAATTAAATCCATTTTTTTTTCTAAAACTTTAGTTCAGCCTGTACCATTAAATCCATTAAACACCATTAGAGGGCACTTATGTTACAGTGCTGACTAAATCACATAAAACTGAAAGGGTTTGTGTGTAGTTTCCTGCAGTCTTACAACACAACTCCAAACCTCCTTACTGCCACAGACTTTAAAGTCTATATTGAATCAAACAGGTAAAAATGAATAAGTGGAACCGTTAGCTTTTCCAGTAAGACAGCTGCTGCATTCCATGCAGATTGTTAGAAATAACAGAGCAGAGTCATTTCCCAGGACAGAAGGAAAGGGAGAATAGGGAAATACAACGAATAAAATTCAGTAAAAGTTCCAGTGAGCAGTTCCCATAGCCTTAATTCTCCTGTGTACCTCACTGTAACACGTTACCTGTGTTTTGGCGCCTGTACTGTACAGAAGTGCCGTCCGCCCCATTGCTGCAGCACTTGGTATGCAAAAGAAAAATGAAGGAATCACGTTGCTGAGGCCATGAGCCAAAAATTCCTGCAAAGTTATTAAATAGATGTTAAAAAGAATATGGTTTTTTTTCCTATTCTGTCATTTCAATGCTTCTTGTCAACAAGGGATTGCAAATATTAGCAATGACAAAGGATGGCCATGTTTTTTTGGGAAAAAAAATCACATATGTGTATCATAAAAGATCTCCCAACAGAATATATTTTCTTACAACTCAGAACTAATCTGAATGATAGAACTGCTGAGCAAGAGTCATCAAAAGCAGGAGGCACATTTTGTTCACAGAATAAATGGTATTGCTAAGTTTTGAAGATGAACTTCAACCAAAATATTTACATCTTGATCCATATCTGCTTTTTAACAGGCCAGAGTCTCAAATAGTGGGATCTGGACGGTGTCCAGGTTGTTTCTGGCTTATGATTCTACTGGAAAAAGACAGCCACTGATTTTATTTCTTTTAAAGCATGCTTTAGTGAAAGTGAAGTATGGTAGCAATACTATCTGCATGCTGTCTTTCATTACAAATGTATTTGGTGTTTATTCACACTCAAATTGCAGCTATGTCTGAACAAAGATTTACAGAAGCAAAAGTGGAGAAGCCACCTTGTATCTGCAGCCTAATCTGAACAGTGTTTTCTACAGAAAGCACAGCAACTTAGCTACCCAACATCAGCCTTCTTCCCCAGACTACAAGGAGAAAAGAAGTCAGTACTGCTAGAAGTGCTTAGGACACAAATGTTTTTGTGTCCAGCCATGGTCATAAGTTTGTCTTCACAGCACAGGACAGCATCACCTTAAAGGTCCCCAGACAGCCTCACACACCCACATGCCACCACACAGAGCCCTGTGCCTGGCCTCTGAATGCAGTGCAGCTATACCACCCCACTGCCATTGTCATCTCTGTTCTCATAGAGGTTTTGCTCTTTCGCTCCATAATTCAATGCAGACACACACATAGTTTCCAACACCTCAGTAATTAAGCTGTGCAAGCCACAAGATCTCTGAAGGTGCAGAAAGACACACAGGTTGCTGTGCTCCATTCAGTGCTCTTGAGCCAATGCAGCATATCACCCTGAAGTCTAACCTGTATTGAGCTCCAAGCATTTTTCCTTTGCTCCCTAGAAAATATGGCTCTGAAGCATCAACAGAAATTAATGACCTATTCTATTCATTCTGAAAAGCAATTGAGACCTGAGTAGACAAGAACATTCCCACCAGATTTTCCAATGATGCAAGAGTTGTAAAGGACATGAAAGGATGTTAGGAAGACCAAGCTGTGTAGATAGGGTGTTCAAATAGACCTCCACCTGCAAAACCAACTGTTCTTCATTTATCCCAGATCACTTAGGAGAAAGGTGGAGGCAGCATTTTTACCACACCGCACTATTGCTAGTCACCTAAATATGAGCTTTTCTTACCACAGTGCTTGAATTACTGTCTCCGTGGATCTCAGTTTGACTTGGAGTTAATCACCCGCCATGACAAGCAGTGGGGCTGTGCAAAAGGTAACATCTTACTTTTATTTAAGCATCCCACTTTATTTAACTTTGCACAGAAAGCTTCTGTGGCTGCAAATTTCAGGCAGCACTGTCTGAACCCACTCTGCTTCTTTAATAAAAATAAATCTTTATTTGGGATGAGACTTCTACTTGGCGTAAACTTAATTTTATAACCTGTTATAAAATGTTATGTCCCGGGGCTATAAGTACCTGGTTTGGTTTTAGAACTGCTTTGTTGCTTCAGTCAGTGGCTGATTTAACATCTTAGCTTGTTTTTAAGAACTCAGCTGCCAGAGAAGATGTCTCATCTTAGAGCACTGGAAATACATTAACACCCCAGGCCTGCACTGAATACAGCATTACAAGATTATCCTGAAGGATGCGTTTCCCCAAAAGAAGTAGCTTAACCAATTAGGGTGTTCTGCAGAGCAAGGCCTCAGGATCTCACATGGAACATACCCTTTCCTACTGGGCATTCATCTATAAGACATTTCCAAAATGGTGAAGCAATTTCAAGGCTTACTGACAGCAAGGAGAAAAAGCTTTACCTGGTTGTCATCCACAGTGTATTTAAACTTTTTAGCAGAGCCTTGAGCAAGAGATAGTGATGCTACATAACCAACCAGTGCTACTCCAAAAGCTTCAGTGACTACTTCAGGCAGGACGTTCATGGGTGGTGGTTTTGGTGATGGTAACCTATAAAAAATAAAGACAGTCCTTTTTACAAAGCCTGATACATAGCCTCAATACGCTCGCAATTCATGAAAATACAAGAAAAACAATCTTCACACACAGCCAGCTAATTTTTGTAATACTTGTGACATTTTTCAATATTTTAGATTAACAAGATCTGAGTCTATGGGGAACTGCAGATGAAAACTTGTAGAAGATGAACTAGTTTCAGATGGAGTATTCCATTTGTAAACGTCAATCTGAGAAACTATGAAAAGATTAAATTATCTTCCTTGCTGACAGATGAAATCATCAACCATTCCCTAATTTTGTAATGCTCAATAAAAGAGACTCTACTGCATACTTTTTCTTTTTTGTAGTTGACTTTTCTGTAATGTTTAGTTTAAATCTTTTAAACAGTATTCCTGTAGGTTACGAACAGTATGGACATTTATTTCATCTAATGAGACCTTCTAATTGGGACTGCAATGAATCGCCTCGGTTAAGAACCAAATCACCCCAGATTGCCTCTGTACTCCACAAAGAGACTTCACTCTCCCCAGAGCACAAATCAAACTGCCTAGGAGCCAGATTGAGCTCTTAAGGTTTTTCATACTCTCCACTGACAAGGCAGTTAGGTATTTCAGGTAAACGCCTAAAAACGCATAGGAATGGTCCAGGCTCTACTTCTGTTTTTCAACACTACACAATCTTCTCATTAGTTAGGAAAAAAATTAGTTCCTGATTGAGTCTACATTAATACAATTTAACTGAAGTTATTTAATTTAGCACATATCAAAAACCCACACTTAGCTCTCTTTTAACTTCAGATACATTGCATGTAATAGCATGCCCTAAATACTTTAACACAATTTTCTTTCTCAGGAACTTCACTTATTTTACTTTATCAGTGCAAGCTACCACATATGCACCCATGTTGTCTTGGACTTGTACTCTGTGAAATTGAGGGAAACCCTGCAATTTCCAAAGGAGAGATTACACAACAGCTATTCTATTCCTTACTAACCCTTAGAATTTGAACATCCTCTCTAACATCTAATCTAATTTCTCTTTCCAGCTAATTATTGTGAATATTTTTTTTTCCTTCTCTTCAAGGTCATGGAGAAAAATGTAATGCTATCTGTAGTCAGAATGCCCTTTTCTAGATTAAGCATATCTAAATCCTTTAAATTTCCTCAGAAACAACATTTCCTAAAATTACTATATAAGTGAGTAGAGAAGAACAAAGTCGAGTAATCTACAAGCCTTATCTCACTGCATGTCCTTTCTGCTACAGTAACCCAAGGTAACCCTCAAAAAGCAGCCTGCAATAATCTTGTAGAGAGTGCTCTGCCCTCCTGTCATACATCCATCAGCCATCAACAGGTAGTTAGTACCTACTTTTCATTCCATAAAGTAATAATCTATGAAAATGTGCAAGAAAAGTCTGCATTTCTATGATATCTATACAGATGTACCTTGTTAACATGGGGTTGAATTGGGGGACAGTATTTGAGGAGATGGGAAATAAACATAATGGATTTTTGCCAATTTTTATTTCAGAAAACTACTTTGACCTCTTCAGAGAATGTTCTCAGAAGTAAACATATTTGAAAGGCACGAGCTAATAAAAACACATTACCCTTCAGGAATATGTCCCACAACTTCAAGCCCGTAGGTGTATTCCATATCAGCATAGTAGCAAGCAATTGATGTAGCAATTATCTATTGATTCAACATAGAAAAAAACATTATGTTTCTATTGCATTTTACTTATCACATGGTCCCTATTATTGCCATACCTAAGCACATGATATTCATTTATCCTTAGATCAATCCAGTAAGACAATGAAGTATTATCACAAAAAATTTTGCAAACATAGAAGAGATGCAAAAAAACCCTAAAATCTGTATGCAATAACTAATTTGCAAAAGATAGCTGAAGAAGAACTATGGTGGAGTTTGTATGTTCTCTGTTCATGAAAGGGATCTGTACGATTCTGTGTGAAACCCCAGGAACATTGCCAATCAGTGTCCCCACAGCCTCTGTGCAACATGTGCCCGAGACCACTGCCATTCACACAAGCAGCTTAGAATGATTCATAATTTAGGTGCTCCTGAGTGGTCTGATTCAGCTGATATTCTCCGAGCACATCTAATCCAGATGGGCAGTGTCGACATCGACACAAAACACAGCAAAAAATGGGGCTGCTTCTTATTTTTATGTTCCAGCAGGTATAAATCTTGGGGAGGGAGTGAACAGTTTGTCCCTGAGAAGGTTCAAACTCACTTCCTACACTTTCAATGAGATGAGCAGACAAATCCCAGCAGAACAGGCGCAGGTACCAGTCCATGATCCTCTGTTTGCCGGTACATTTTAGCCAATATTGCTTAAAAAGTAACACAGAAACAGATCTTAGAGCAGGGACCAGAACCACACTACCTCTTTTTCCAGCATTTTGCCCAAGAAAAATTATTTTTTTGTAAATATTTTTTTCCAGCGAAAGAAGAGTAATTGTGATGATCCACTCTGAAAAGCACCGACCCTTCATTTTTTAAATTTTCTTTGAGATCTAGAGAAAAACAGAAACCTTCTGTGCTGGTGCTGATTATTTGACTACAGCTTAATCCTTAAAGCAGGGATTTACAATGTAATAGCTAATTTCAACTTAGCCTATGACATGTGAAAGGCCATGTAAGTAAAATTACAGAAAGCAATAGCATACCTATTTAACTTTGTTGCAGATAAATAGCAAGCAACATCTAAGCCACAACTACCCAGCACAAGACTTGCCTGGAGTTACAACATGCCAATTATTCATTTTCTATTTCAAACTTCTTACACTTTAATATTCGAGGCTTTGTATTCTTGTGATTATGCAAAAACTAGTAAACACATGAAAAAAGTTAAACAAATTAGGAACGTATGCCATTTCTTTCTTAATTATTTAACCAAACTCTTTCCTGTTCTTACAATTAACATACAGCCATGAAAATGAGCTATCCATTTAATACATGGCAGGTGTGGCTGTGGCTAACTATAGACAACACAGCAAACTTCAGCAGATTAGTTGAACCGCTAAAAGCTTTGTAAGCAAAAAGTCTGATATTTGATTTTGTACTCACCAAAACAAGATCGATGGGAAGAACAATTTTAATGTTTCTCTGAAATTTCTCATTCAGTTCTTTGACAAGAACAAGCACCACAATGCTCAGCAAGGAGAGAAGTAAAGCCTCCAACTGAACTGATCTGATATTCTCAAAGATGTAGGCATAAATCTACAGTGAATGGTAAATAACAATCACAGATTAAAAATTATATCATAACATCTTAAATAATCTGTGAGAGCTGAATTGATACAGCAGGAGTTGAGTCATCTGACAAACTGGCCTACACTTAAGATTTTGCAGGGAAGAAAGTCAGCAATTTACTATTACTATGGACTTTGAACACTCAAAAAATACACTGAATATTTGTATATATGAATTTACAAGTTTCTGTTGGTAGAAGCCAAGAAGATTCCAGTAAATGTGATGCATGTCCTTTTCTTATTCAGTCTCATTAAATTTAGTGAGATAAATGAGTGTTGCACAAAAATGTTGAGATGCTTCCATACCCAAAGATTTATTTTCAGTGTCCATATCTCATAACATCCGTCAAGTTTAGTAGCAAAAGTTACTTCTGATGAAAAACTTTAAAAGACAGAAAGGAGGGATAAATAAAAGGAGAGAGAGGAAGAAGAAGAAGGGAAAGAAAAATGCAGTAGTGGCTGGATGGAAGAGAAGCAACAGGAATCTTCCTAGATGAGCATCCTCTTCAGGACACCCTCTCCGGTGCACAAGGGAATCCATCCAAATACTTTTCCAGAGTAACTGTATAACTTCAGCAGGGCCCACTCAGTCTCCCCGTTGGTTGCTGCTGCCCATTACACTAAAAGTGCTCCATGGACCATGCTTTTATCACATCCAAATGCTGCACGTGCTAGTGAGCTGTCAAGCTTGTGTATGTATGCTGTTGTTTATTTAAATAACTAATGTTCATCTGCTAGGCTTGTTTCTTTCCTTAGCATACACTTGTAAGTTAAAAGCTGCAAAAAAAAAGGTAAAAAGAGGGTAAGGGAAGAAGGGGTGATTTACACATCAGTGGCAAGTACTTTCCAGGGGAAACTGTCCACAGCAAGGTGCAGGAATTGCAGGTGCAAGGGTGCAAGGGTGGGGCGTGCTGGACCACAAGGTTCACAGCCCTGCCACAGCAGTCCATGGGATGCTGGGGAATGGATACATCACTGCACTTGGCATGCAGATTACAATGTTAAAAAAGAACGAGAAGACCGGAGCAGATACATGGAGCTGCAAATAGGATGCTTTCAGCTTTTCAAAGGTTAAGTTGTGGTGCAGTGTGCTGTAAAAGATGGCTAGAAGAGTATAGTCAGGTCTATGATGAAGAAAGGAAATATGGTGCTGAACATAAGGAAGATGTGGAATAGAAATATAGAATAGGAATAGAGTGACCAGTAGTGATGAATAACAGGGATCACTGATGATTAATGCAATTTTGTAAGTAACAGCCTTAGAAGAATGCAGTTGCCTTCACACCAGCACAGATGACACAGTGAACTGTAATTTCAGTACTGGTCTGAATCTGAGGGTCTGGAAAATGAGACATAAATCAGTATGACAACAGATTAACAGAAAGTAATGAAAAAAATTGCAAGTTTACTGTAATGGTTAGAAGAGGTGAAGAAAGTCAGAGGGAACCTTGGTCCTAATAAACAAAGAAATAATTAGATCCCCATCACAAATTATTTTAAGGCTTCATGAATAAAAGCAATAGTCTAATGCCTGGAGGAAAAGAGAGGCAAGAAAATTGATATAATACACATGCTTACGAAAGCTGCAGGGGAAAAAAACCAAGGTAGCCTCAGTCCCTGGGATTCTGCATTTATATTCTGGGAACTATTGTGTAGCCTGATATGTAAACCACGGAGAGAAGAGAAGTTAAAATCTAGGATGTAGATTTAGACTGCATCACAGTAACTTCTTTTTAAACCACAACATTATGGATAATAAAATCAAGCGGCTGAGGCTTGAAATAATAATATTAAAAAAAAAGTGTTTTCCCTGGTAATGACTCAGACCACTAAAATAAATGAAAAGTGACACTTGTCGTTTTATGAAAATAAACATTAATAATTTTCTGCCCCAGAGAACCCATTCACAAATACATGTATAAAGCTAACATGGTTTGACAGTTTGGAGCTTAAATACATATATTTGTATTGCACAGGGAGAAGTACTAGAAAAAATATCTTAGGAAAGAACCTTGTTTTAGCAGAAAGGTGGTCAATATGATGATAAAAGTTTTTTTGTCCTGTTCTGATTCTATCACTCCTTGAAGAGATGACGCTCATTTTGAAGAATGAGTAAATTAAAATAATTTCCTGATCTTTCCTCTCTCATGCTTTCTAAGAATATTTTCATAATCTACAATGGGAAAAAAAATATTTGAAAAACACCTAAAACTGGTTACAGACAAATAGACAAAATTTTAGTCCAGGCCTTGGAAATTTAGCCCTTGGAATTGTGATTAAGGATGCACAGTATAACCCAGCACAAACATTTCTCAGAACCCAGGAAAACATTTCAAAATCTACTTGTTAAATAATATGATCTATATATGTCATAAATCTGAAGAATGGTAATGAAACCACAGTTTTTAACCACATATGGCCCCACTGTAATCAGACAATGTGTGGATTGTGTCTTGAGTGGCTTGGGACTAGTCTCTATACCCATAATTTTCCAAGAACACATTTTCAAGAGAGCACAGGATTTGGCTCTGTGCGAAGCAGAAGATGTGATTAATTAGGATAAAAGGAGGCGATCTGGAAAACTGTATTGCAAACTGCGCCCACAGACTCACGAAAGGCTGTGCTAGATCTAAGATGAAGTGGTAAGAAAAGGGAAGAAATAGACTGATTGATAATCGTTGAAGTCAAAGGGATATGGGCTTAATTTGGAATGAACGGTGTCTACTGAAGTGTCAGTATCAGCTCTCTGCGTTTATGGCATTTAATTTAATTTTCCTAGACAAAGAGAGACATGAGTGAGATTGGGTGAATACGATTTGAATGAAGGCTTACAAAGAGATACGTATAAGCTTTTATAATTTCTGTTCTTCTTTATAAAAAAGAAGCTTCCATTTAATTCTTAAAATATATAGCTAAATCTTGTAGACCTTTGTCACAGCTTTTTCAGACTTTGCAATAAATACTTTATATGATCTGTCTTGTGTATTCTGTGGTGTTTCTCTTCAAATTGTGCCCTTCAGTATACGGTTTACATCAGTCAATGTTTTGTTGCTCGTACAAGTTCTGCAGTGTCTGTGGTACACTGAAACAATGCTGGCAGTAATACATAGATATTAAATCATTTACTACACCAGGCTAAAGAGCTTCTATTGACTAGTCTGTTCCCAGGTAATCAAACCGCTCACAGGCTCTTCAGAAAGAGAAAGAGTGTGGTTCTTAACATGAATGTAGCTAACATATACTAAATCCATCTCTCTATGCTATACAGTTCACATGTTATACTGTCCAGTCAGTTACTGTATTCAGCCGAGCCGAAAATGTAAATCCTAAACATAAGGACCTAAAGTTCAAGCTTGTCATAGCACTGGCATCTGATTCAAAAGAAATACTTACAAATGTTCATCACAAACCTCGTTATGAATTCAGTATTTTACATATTTTGATGATGCACTTACAGAAATAATTTAGAAGTCATGTAGCAGAATTTAGTTTGATATTGCAGTGTACAAAACAATTTGTTGTGTCATTATATAATTAACAACATTCTAAAACACAGCAATAATATATTAATTGAGCTTTTTAATTGCCTTTTTTTATTGTTGTTGCTAGTTTTGTGTAAAGATTTTTAATGGAAATAATCTGACAATAATAGGAGGAATCAGTGAACTTTTTGGCAATCGATGCAAATTTGCACATAAGTGGAAAAAGCAATTCTCTAACTTTGCACACATATATATACTGACACTGAATGTCCCTATTCTCATGGGAAATTAATGGCTTTGAAATCCACTATATTTTCACCTGCTTTCATAGGGCAATATCACATATATGAATAATGTAATGGTTTATATTCTAGAAACTATGTGTATTCTGATGTGCTAATGAAATGCTCTGAGTTCTTTTTCTTTAATGTAGATATGAAAATCCAAAAGATTCTAAAGTGAGTATAGATGTCGAGGTAAACAAAAGAATTAAGAGAACATATTACTTAAAATATTTAATACAGTTTAATAGTAGATGACCTCACTGCATTTTCAAATATGTTTCATTATGGTGCTTATTAGACAATTGGAACACACTGTGGGAAAAAAAGTGCAGGCGACTACTGTGAACTGTATAGTGAATAAACTGGGGGGGGGGAGGGGGGGGGGAAAGGAGTAATAGCAGGAACATGAAGGATTTTTCAACACAACTACAAAAGACCCTGTTTTGGAAAGTCAGTTTGTTATGTTGCAGCTCATTATGCAGTGCTGCATTTTCTCAGAAACCTGTGGAAGGATTAAATATATCTACACTGGGATAAAAGGAAAATATGTTTTTGTGATTTCAGATATTAAGTAAATCTTGATGACACTTTTCTTCTCCCTTGTAAAAATTAGATCTTACATGTAACCTTCCTTCACCATTTTTCTTTACCTTCACCTTGTCCTTCCCATTTGCAAAATACTGATTGATGCTGCAATGTGCAGCTCAGTTGGAGTATTACAAACCACGTACAGCGAAAATGATATTTAATAAATTACATAAACTGTGTAAACACAAAGATCCCATAGGCTCAATGCCAGTGTAGTAGATATGTTCTCCATATGCAAAGCTCATTTTTACATATTTAATCATGATCTCACTTGCTATAAAGAATCCATTTCACGGGCTTGCCTTACTTTCAACTCTCCTATCACACTTTATTAAACATTCTTATTCTTGCTTTGCCAACCCAAAGGCTGCCTGAGGCAAAGCAATTGGCTTTGTGAGTGGGAGGTGATTTGGAGTGGAGAAAGAAAAAGAAAATGTGAGCAAAAATACCAGTCTTTGGGTTTCAAGAATTTGGAGTAAAGAACATGCCCAGAGAGACATGCCAAATTTGCCTTTCACTCTCTAGTTACATGTGCACACTAACACATATCTAATTAGTATAATTTTTATTATTTTATTATATATAAAAATTATTATTAAAATCTGAATCTGATGCTTCTGACTGAGGTGCTGGATCTTTTTAAAGCAATCCATAAGTCTGAACAGGTACCAGAAACCTTTTAAAATACCTGTATGGTAAAATTGTCCCTTCTAAGTAAGGAGACATTTTTCTTATTCTTTTAAGTTGTACAGAGGGGTTTTTGTTTGTTCATTTGTTTTCATGCAATTCTAAAGAGCCATTCAGAACCTTAGCAAAATCAGGAAATATTTTCTTTGGAAAACGTTCAGAGGGGTTTCATTTCAAAAGTGAAGTGAATAGCAAAGAACTTACTTCAAATACATTAAAAAATACAAGGGATAAGGGAATAGATTTCTTTCAGAGAATTTCAATGACCTCATTTATGATATCACCAACACACCAACGTGGAAATATTTCTTCGTATCACTGCTGTTCTTTATTATTGCTCATAATGTATATTTTGATTATGTCTTGGCTGTGGTGCTTAACACCAGTCATATCTAAAAGATGACAATATTCCTATATATAAGTATAGTCACCATGGAAACACCATGAAAAAAAGGCTAGTCACATTTTATATTAAGAAGTATTTATGAAAAGGCTTTAAAAAAATTAAATAATATTTTGATATATGATGAATAGTCTTACAGGCCAACTGACTACTCATAAAAATAGCTATGACACTTTTAGTTATGTCCCTACAAGATAAATAACTTGTCAAGATAAATAAATTTTATTTATTGCATGCTCCTGATTCTCATTAATAAATTGGTCCTGTAAAAAACTTACCAATGGATTAGTCATAAGAAATGTTATCAAATTTATAAAATACTATGAAATAGCAGTCTAAAACCAACATATTCTCATCACAGAGTTCACATTAACAAATCCTCCCAAATAATAGGAAAAAATAAAGAGCACAGCATTACAAGAAAATATAGTGCTTTTAAATAAGGTGTCTTAATCTAGTGGCTAACTAGACGAAGCCTCACTTCATCTGGTAATCAATTCATTTGTTGCTATAAATGCAATTAAATGTCACCTCAGCAAGTAAATAAAATTTTATTATGAGCAAAATACCGTTTTGACAAATACTCTTGCAATATACTCTTGTAACTAATGCTCTTGTAACAAAATACTCTTGTAACTAATGCTTCTGCCAAGAGATTATGCTCACAGCACCTAAACTCAGGGTTTATTGGTATAAGTTACCATAAAGAATATGTTCTTATAACTTTTACGCAGTAAGACTATACAGCTTGGCCCTTTAAGGTTTCAGCCAACAATATCTACTTTCCAAAGGGAGTAATCATGATACTGTATGAAAGGCTGTATGCATTGTACAAAAAATACCTTAAAGCTGTACATTTTCTGTGGTTTTGGCAAAGTAGTATCATGTCATAAAGCAATGAGTAACATAGGTAAGGTAACTTTTGCATAGGAGATCTACAAATCATGGTTTATTTTCCTTTTACCCCAAAATAAGCTGTCAGCTGTCATTCAGCAAAATATGAAGAAAATATGTTTGGATTGGTGTTTGGATATATCCCTCCCACATGCTGATCCAGAAAGAGTTAATCCTCCCTGTTAAAGTGTGTAATTGCTCAGGATAATAAATGTAATCATTGGTGCTGTAATACAAATATTTCAAATTGATTACTGTATCCTTTCAAAAGAAGACCCATTTCTGCTAATTCTTCATCAGGTTTTCCTAATCTGTTCTCACAAACAGACCTAGCAAGATTAACATTTTGATATTACATCTTCCATTCATTCACACATATGCCTAACAAATTTCTTACACTTACATATAGCCAAATAGTGCAGTTATTTAAGAAAGTATTAGCTAATGGAATAACCCATGTCTTTTACTGAACTCACATGAAAAAATCCCAGTGGTCCTGATATATACGGCATTTTCATTCCCAGCAGATACTTCACTTGAGAAGTCACAACATGTGTAGCTGCTCCCGTGGTCATCGCGCTTATCACTGGTTCTGTTAACAAGAAAGTGGCACTGCCCAACTGCAGCATAAACATTGCTACCTAAAAGGCAAAGGTACGAGTATCAGCAATTACAATAAAATGCAGCTTCCTGGTGACAGGAAAATGTGCCAGAGTCCTTTTAATAAACTGTAAGATAAATAAGATAAAGATAAGAAGCAAAAATCCTTTGAAGGACAGCAATACCTGAAAACAGAACCCACTGAAGCTCTGTGGGTTTACCTGAATTATCTTACTCACATCACTAGTTTACCAGACTTTAACATTAGTTTAGTAAAAAAAGAGGATCAGAGAAACTGTCTTCATGCAATGCTTAGTATTCTCTCCCACTTAAATACGTGAGCACAAGAAACACTATAAAAACATCAGCTCAACACAGCAACATGAAGTAAAGCAACTCAAAAGGCAAGGGTGATGCTAAGACTCATTCCTGCCCCACTGCTATTCAGCCTGCACAGGCAAAGGGCCGTATATCTTTGTCCAGCTTACAAACTGCCAGCACGTTGATACCAGGATTCCCAATGTTAGTAATTTCAACAGCTGCAAAATGTGTTAGGTGCTAAAACTACAGAGCGATGAGTCCATGGTGAGAGCTCCATCATCCCACAGAGCCCTGCCCCACCCCAGGCTGCATCATCATCAGTTTTCCTTCTCATGCAGTCACACAACTGCTTTGCTCCTCCTGCGGACCCTTAGTCTCCTGATATCCCACTGTCTCTGCACATACAGTTCAATATACCATGATACTTGATGCTCTCATGCTGCAATATCATAATATCAAATACATCAAGTATCACCAGTCCACTATCTCTAGTTACATCAGCTTCATATGTTGAGGTGTCTGGGTTTACAGGTATCCAGGTGAGGAAGCAACAGAAGTTGCTTCACATGGTGGAGGATATAAAAATATTTATCTTCTTTACAGACAAAAAGGGATGTTTATATAGTTATGTGTTCTGTATGAACAAACTTTATAAACTTATAGTAAAAGTAAACTATTTTAAAGACCTTTAAAATCTGCTTCCTATGCATGTGGCAAATGCTTGACCTAACAAAGTAGAATATATGTATACAGTCAGAAAACTTAAAAAAGGAAGAAAACTTCAATGTCCAATTTCATAAACACAATCACATATACAAATTGGATTTCTCTGCTAGAAATAGAAGAGCAGGCTTTGGCTCATCTGTATTTGACCTTGACAATTATTTCAGCTTTGTTGCAATTTTTACAGAAGTTATTTCAGAGTACAAGCATATAATGAAAGAATAACATTCCTCTCTAATCCAGGAATCTGGACTACAGCTGAATCTACAGCTATTGTAGATACTTTGTAGCAATATAAGCCAAATACCCAAGGTATTACTGTGTCCTGCTGCATTTTCTCCCCTTATCCTAGACGGCAATCACTCTTTTCCTCTGAAGAATGAGATCTGACACCTCTTAATTCTTTGACCAAGGTTGTTACATACCTACAGGTGCTACTGTGGTTTGCATAACAATTAATCCTTTTCAGATCCATATTAAGATATTAAGTTACATTTAAATCATCTCCTCTTAAAATGAGTTCTGCAGATTCATTAGATAAAAAAACAATTTCATACATCTATAGTCTTGCATTTGTTATTCTTATGCCTGAAAAGGTACATGTTCTTGGCATAAAGTTGTTCATTACAATACTTTCTAAGAGGATTATTTTGTGTTTAGCATACTAAATATCATCCTTTTGGAATATGTGACAGTCATCTTTGCTTTATTTTGTTTTGTTCTGAAGCTAAAAGAATAATTCTAAATGTTATCATTCTTTATACCTGAACACTATTTGTGTTTTCATCATGAACCTCACCTGTACGCAGTGAGCCATAATAGCACGAAAGATATAAAAATACCAAAGTGAGTGGCTTTTAATTTACTACAGAAAGCTCTAGTGAACAATTTCCTCTTCCACCTGAGAGATTAATTCTGAGATTTTTTTTTCTAACTCCCCCTAATAGCATGTGAATGGCACTGTACTACGAACAATCAGAATATCGATTGCCATTCAAGATTGGACCCCCATAGTGATAATTACTGTTCTACCCTCAGTAAGTAATAATTTAGTTAGTTGGGCCTAAAACTGATAATTACTAACTTCAGATATTTTGTTTAGATGTTTGTTCTAATAGTGCGTCTATTCATGTATTTAGAACATTTTTCACAGTAGCAAAGTTCAATAAGAATTAAATTCTCCCTTCCCTAGTGAATTTTTGTTTGTTTTCTAAGATCAGTTTGCATTGTATGGATGCAAAATTTCTAACTGTGTAATACCTTGTTTTCCAGAGAATGAGATGGATGTTTATTTAGCTGTGGAATCAAAACCACAGAGACAATTCTGTGAACTACATAATGTCACAGAGAAATATTAGTTAATATTAGCATTTCAGATGAAGTTATTATGGTGAATTACAGTGACATGGAAACATGATTGCAGGACTTCACAACTTCAGCACCACTCATATTTACTTCTTTTTTTTTAACTTTCATTTTTTTACTTTAAATCTTCATTTTATTTTAGGGAGATGCTTCACAGATAGTAACTAAAAGGTCATATTTCAAAACTAGTTTTTATTGGGTTTTTATAACCGTAGGTTATGTAAACTACATCCAAACTGTGTGGTTTCAGGTAGACAGTTTCTGCAGCCTCTCAGTTAAACAAGCAGCAGCCTACATTTGATCCCCACCTGTTACTACAGAAGGTAGCTCCAGAAACAAAAGCTTCATCAACACGTACATCTTAGTATTTATTTACATTCTAGTTAAATAAATATAATGTGCATCCACGTATCTTCCATGGTGAAGATCTAATAATGAAGCACCAGAACAGAAAACACCCAGGGAGGAGAGTGGGATTGTCAGCATAAGCTGCTGTGAGAAACTCCTGCTGTCCTTGCAACATGAGTCATCTACAGAAACTGCTTAGATCAAGATGGGGCAAGAAGCTGTTCTGAAACCAGTCTCCCAAATCCAGTTGCATGTGAGTTTCCTTGACAGATAAAATTTTTAGCATTTATACAGGCCCAGACTGACTCTCCAGTGAACCCTCCGTGCCAGGCAACAGGCACATAGCTTGGCTGCCACTGCGTTTTGGGTAAACACTGTTTGAAACTAAGCTGAGCTGACAGCATAAAATTGCATCACATTGCATTATGTCATAAAATGTTTCACCCGCTAAGCAATAACCAAAATGTAGGAAGTAAAATATTCTTAAGGAAATTTCTAACAATCTACTTTATCTTCATTGTGGTTGTGATGCTCAGTTTTGAGGAATTTCCATCTTATTTTCTGATATATGGCATGATTTTTCTTCCTTCTACAGATGAACTACAGGGAAAACTGACAGTGAAGTGTCAGAACAGCAAAAACTAAAAAAAAAATAAAATAATGTCAAAGGTAAATGGGTTTCTCTTTTCATTATTTATACTAATACTAGGCTTTTCTTAAACTGTAAAAGAAAGAAAATTTTCATATATTTTAAGATTGTCTCCAGAATTGTCTGTTTTTCAAAATTCAGTTTCTAGGGGATGAAGGAGTGTTTTAGAGAGAGAACAATTATAGTGACAAAAACGGTTTGAAAGGCACATAACTAGTTTATTTGTGCAGCTTTTCCAGTACATCATACTATGTAAAAAGGCTCATTAAGAAATAGCTTTCTTGAGATGAACTTTGCTTTCGCCAGGTAGACATTCTTGATTAAATTAATGTGAATGAAATCAGGAGCTGTCAGGGAAAGGAATAAAACACAGGAGAAAGTAAGGAAAAGCTGCCTTGAGTTAATGCACAGTAAAGGAGAAAAGGTCATGGAAACAAGTTATAAAACCAAGTGATTAGACAGAAATGGTGGAAGGTGAGATTTCTGAACAAAAATATAGAATAATATTGAAAACTAAAGTTTAGAATGGAAGAAAGATAATACACAGGGAACCTTTTCCTGCAGCTGTCTTTACTGTTCTGGAATTTGACAAGTAGAAGAAGAGAACAGGGTTTTAGCCAGGAGAAGTGAAATGAGTAATTGAAAAAAGCAAAGCCCTCTATGTTCATTAATTCAAGCCCTTTTGGTTCTTGTCCACTTTCAATACTTTCTTCCCATGACAACACGCTTAGTTTATTATTGTTAAAATTCCACTCTCACTGTGTAGTCAATCTAGCTTTATGGCCAGTAAAATTTTTTATCATTTAACAGCTCTTTGGGAATCACTAATGTCAAACTTTTTGTCCACAGTAATTGAAAGGCTGATATCGTGTTACCCGCTGCTTGTATCCAGTTTTAGAGAATAGATTTTAAACCCCTCAAAACTCAATGTTCTGGAAGATGCAACTTTTTTTCACCATTAAAATGAACAAAAAGTGGTGGTATTCTTTCCGGTAATTTGCTGCATGGGCCAAGAAAACAAGGTCAGCCATCAGGAATCTCTCTTGGAGGGGAGCAGACTGTGAGCTTCTCATTTAGTATGTTGTATCGGTTATCTCAAAATCAGAGGTTGCAAAAGTGAAGACATCTATGGACCACCTGGAGACAACAGTCAGACACAGACAGTTCCCCTTAACTAAGTCATCCATTTAAAATTCTTCTTAGGCTGTTTCAATATACATTCTAATTGTTAGCTTTTGGTCTTCTGAAATGCAGCTCTGAAGTTCATTCTGGATGGCTTGAGAGTGTTTGGTAGCTTCTGGTGGTGTGTGGAGTGACCTTTCCTCACTCCAGGACCTGTAGAAGACTTCTTTCTGTGGTCTTTCTGGACTAATATGTAGCATGCTGTACAATTGTGGGAACCAGGACTGCCATCCAGCCCACCTGTATTTTTCAATAAGCCTGCAAGAAGTTATTTCCACTGTGAAAGAAAAGTTAACTCTTTTCCTGATTATCACTGTACAACAAAGGCTCATGTTTGTACCTCATGAAAAACTCTGTGTAACATAGAATAGTGCAGCATAATTTTCCCCACAGGGAAAAAAATCTTTGGACATGAATACTAACCTTGCAAAAGCACACTTCATCTTCAAATGTGCTCATTCGTTACTAAGTAAACTGATAATAGACCATGTAAATTTGTTCTCCTGATAACCAGAAATACTTTCTATTTTCAATACTGTATATTAGAAACAAATTATATGTAAGTTTTTATAATGCAGTAGCTGAAAAATTTACCAATGAAACTGTAGAAGACTCGAATGCAATAACCACCTATTTCTCATTTACAGCAGAGTAGCACAACTGAAGTCTGTAGCATTGCAGTCCTTAAGAGAATAAAGCCTTTTTTTTCTAGGATGAACATTATTTTTTTCTCACTTTGCACTGCAAGTGGCTTTCCTCTGTTTATTCAGCAAATTTAATGTTGAATTTCAGTTTAGTATATTGATGTTTTTTATAGACACCTATATTTATGCAAGCGTTCCTGCACATATAATTTAATAAGAGGGGGAAAAATCTTACCTAAAAGCCTTTCTTTTGAGGTGTTTGTTTGTTTTAAATGTTATAAAGGCATCATTCAATTCTAATTACAAAATTCTTCCACAGGCATCTGTTATGTTCTGCCATTTCCTCTTCCCATCAATACCGCGGAGGTATTTAATATCAGGGAATAATTCCATTAACTTGATTAGCTTTCCATGCCCTGTTTATATGTTTTTTATGTATGTTACACAAACATAAAAAAATCTGCACTATACCTTCAATTCCGCTTTTAAAAATGAAATTATGTCTATGAATGCATTATATTAAATGTTTCTGATAATTACAGGTCTTATTTTATGTTTGCTTATTTTCTATTTTAATACTGTTATCTTCATCAGAATGCCTCTTAAGATAACTAAATATCTTCCCTCTTCTATGAACACTTCCTCAAACATTAGATACAAAAAGTAGTTTAGCAATCTGAAATCGATTACTTGAAAAAAAATTAAACAGCTAAGCCCCAAATTTCAAATCTTATAAGCTCCACCTACTCTTATGTGATGATCAGAAACCAGTTCTAATTTATTTCATACCTAGATGGCACTGAGATTCACAAAGCCTGCTCAGAGCTTGCCTCACACACAAGCGCACACTTATGGGCTTCACAAAATACAAGCCAAGCAACAGCAGCTAATCGCAAAAACACATCTCTTGCCTTTGCCTTCCCTCCATGACTTACTATTTTGTATTGGTTTTTTCCTTTCTTTTCTTTAGCATTATTTGCTGATTAAAGTACTTAGCCAGGGTACTAGAAAAATACTGTCAAATTGCTTTTGTGGCCAAGGAGGTTCAGGTCTTTGCCTACTATTTCTAAGATGGAACCAGCTGTTTTGGAGACGGACATTTCATCCTTTGTGTGGAAGCTGCTCAAGGTGTGGAATAGTCATAGCATCAGTCATCTTTGTGTAGTTAGCAGCTGGTTAGAGCACTGCATTTTGACTTTTTTCAGAATAATGAAACAGTAGACACCATAGCTCAGATCTGCTCCCTTCACAGAGGAGTACCATCCCAACTGTCAACTACACTGACAATTCCACTTTGTGTATTTCATTGTGTCTTCAATGGAAAACTGTTGCCTCAAAATGCATCAACTTATTCCTCTTGTGCCAGAATACCACATCTATTCCAGGCTATTCATTAGCTTCTAGTTTAACATGATAGGTAGAAGCAGGTCACTGACTTAGCTCCCCATTAACAGTAAGATATGCCCTGTCACCTTATCTGGGAATTGCAGCAGCTGTTAGCCAGGAGCCTGGAATCATGATGAGAAATGTGGATTCTAATGCTTAACAGCACCTGGGATGATAACAAGGTCAGCCTTGATCACAGCCTTGATCCAGACTTTTACTTGCGTATTGTGTATCAGTAGTTTCAAGGCACTCGTCTAGGAAAAAAGTATTTTAATCTCATCTCTAACCATTAAGCTCACATAAATGACTAGTGGTGGCACTACAAGCACCAGTTTTGTCAGCATGACTCTGATGCAAGTGGCATTACTGACCTGGGAGAGAAGCCCATGCACATAGCCCAGTTTCCTATCAGACCCACTTTGAAGATGCAGGCAGAGTATTTTCTAGTTCTCATTCCAATCAGGCTTAAACAGGACATAGGCTGAGATGAGTCAGCTGGTGTGGCTGGAGGCATGTGAAAAAGCAGAACTTTTCAGAATGAAAGAGTAAGAAGTCTAGAGGATTTACACACCTAATGGGATTCTGCAGCAGCCAAGCAAAAAAAATCTGCATCAGGTTTTGAAGTTAAATCAAATGCAGGCACCAACTTCCCACTTGAGGCATTTTGGCCTCTCTGGGGGCAACATAGGAGATTGTCAGGCTGTGAACGCAGCCCTCCCACATGAAGAGCTCTGTGTATGCTCAAAGGACTCTGTTATTGCAAGCACCTTGCACATGGATGCAGTGTTGTGTTGCACACACTGGTGCAATGGGACAACACATGCAGCAGCCAGGCACAATGAGCACCAGCTCTACTCCATACGTTGTCTATAGGGTTTCCCTCATGCCGCTACCCCAAGTCATAGTTCTGTAACCAATAAAAGAATGAAAACAAGTGCTACAGAAATGATCATGCTTACTGATATTTCCTACTGACTAACATAAGCATATGCCCCAGTTCCTGCCAAGCATGTCAGCCACTGGAGATCCCATTCCAGGCTCCTTCGCTCATCCATGCACAGTAGAGGGATTCAAAGCACCGAGCGCAGGGGTCTGGGTTTCTTTGAGAAGGTTTCTACCCAGGAGGTGTTGCAATGTTGAGTGCTGGAACATCTCTTCCATTTTAATATTTACAAGGAAAGAGGGAAACCTTCTTTGAAGACCTAAGCAACTGGCAATGGATAAAGCAACTCAGCACTTGTGGTCAGAATAGGAAGAGAGAAGAAATTTAAAAGACCTCTGATCATTTGAATAAGCTTTGGGGAATCACTTAAAGACATCTGTTTTACTAATTTATTTTGCTTTAATGATGGGTGTGTGAACTCTAAAGAGAATTTAAAGATGTTTTCCCTACTGTTTTTAATTATTGAATATTGTATAGTATTTCTCTTCAAGCCAAGAGCAATAGAAAACCTCAGGAATATGTCAGTGCTTACCAGGAGCTGATTCATGATTTTTTTTTTCTGAAGGAGAAGGAAAGAGGGCACCAACAGCAATTGAATATTATATTAGAGCTGACTGAATGTGGTCTTAATTCATATTGCAACACCCTAGGAGCATGTATACATTTAAATTTCATAAATACTACATCTCAAAAAAAGGAGCAGAAAATTTTTAAAATACATTAATTACATCATTCATGAACATTGGACCAGATCCATGGTTCATTTTTCTCAGAAAAAAAACCAAAAAAAAAACATTACAAAAGTCATAGCTGTCACCAGTGCAATGCATCAGTAGCATATAGAATGTGTATGTGCCACTGACCTGAATGATTCCTCCCAGAAATGAAACTGCTGCTGCAACTCCAATCCTCTGCATTTCAAACTCTGATAGGCCCAAAACTTCTGAATTATTGTTTGTAGTGAAATTAGTGCTGACTGAAGGAAGGAGACGCTCAACTGCGTTGGCTGATATTAAGGAAGTCAAGGCAAAAGTACCTACAAAAAAAGCCACACATCAGTCACCAGTAATTCTGTATCTGTCTGTACTCATCACTCACTGTCTCTTTCTCAAAACTTGGCCGTTAGTGCCATTGTTGTGCATCCCTGTCATGATAAGAACAATTTTTAAGGTAATCTTGTAACACACATTTCTTCATGTAAAATACCATTTGTACAGACAATTTAAATGTAAATTTTTTGGTGACCATATTAATTTAGACATGTTAACAAAAGAGGTTCGAACACAACCCACAATTATTTCAAGCTGTCAGAAAGGCTTTTAACTCACCCTGGATGAGATGAAACAGCTTTTCGTCTGAGAATCCCAAATGTTTACCATTCAAATTTCTAGGGCAATTAATTCATGCTATATATACAGTACCTAGCCCATTATAGTTAGCAGATGTGCAAGTTCAAAACCTCATCAATCTGCACTCTAAGAAATGGAGGCAGATTATGAGAGAAATTTTTATTTGCTGAGAAAGGTAAAGCAAGTTGAATGACACGCAGATAAATAAGGATGGTAATTCAATATAAAAAAGCACAAACACATTCATGCAGAGATCTAGGAGCGTGAAAAATGCCTTACTGTGTCAGACAAATGGTCCATCTTGCCCAGTACTCTGCCTCCAGCTGTGGCAATCAGAGGTGTTACCCAGGGAGAGCACACAAGCCTGGCCATTTTCTGCAGACTAGTCCCCTCATAATTTCCCAGCATCCATAGCTGTTGTGTCAGGGAAGTGTATCCTTATCTATCCCTTTTAGATTTTGTTTATGGACTAGCATTCACGAATCAGTCAAAGCTCTGTTTGAACCTGCTTGTATTTTCTGCCTCCACAATGTCCTCTGGGAGCAGGTTCCAGAAGTTCATCATCTGCTGTAGTATTTTCTTTAATCTATACTGTAAAAGCCTTTTAAAGTGATGCCTCTCCCATGTCACTGAGCTCTCCTTATTTCTGCTGTTGCAGGGCACAGTGAACACAGTTCTACCTTCACCTCAGACTTCATAGAATAAACCTCCTAGCACGAATTCCTTGGGAACCTACCAGGGACACCTCCACCATGAAAAATGACCACTAATTCCTACCTTTTGCTTCTTATCCTTTAACCTGCTAATAATTAATAAAGGACTTTTCTTCTATCACAAGGACAACTTAGTTTCTTTAGTAACCTTTGGTGTGGAACCTTATCAGTAGCTGACCCTTCTGATATCTTATATTCAAAGTATTTCCTTTTCCCATGTGCTTACTGACACTCATACAATACTCTAGGAGGTCAGTGAGGTAGGATTTTCCTTTACGGGAGTCATATTAACTTCTCTCCAACAAACTCTGATTATACATATATTTCAGAATTCTTACTTTTATTATAGGCACATCTGCAGTTCCCAGGGTACCTTCCAAAGACCTTCTGACAGTGAAATTACACTGGAAACTTGACAATTCTGTGACCATGTCACAGAATGTCCCTGTTACACCTTTGTCAGGAAGGTATCCTACCAGTTTCCTTCCCAAAGTCTTGAAGTAGTTGTATTTAAAGAACCTTTAACTAACAGTTGGATCATCCTCTCCATGGCATTCTTCAAATCCCTTCTTTTAGCCTTCTAACTTCCTGTATATGTTTGACCTGTTACATTTCATGGCTTTCCTGCTCATCTCATTTGTCCAAGCTTTCCGTTTTTCAAGTGCTAAAACCCTTCCTTATGACATCCCCCTTAATTCTCCTGTTGAACCATGAAGGATTTTTTTTGATCACATTTTCTTTTTTGCATCATGATACACATTTTACCTGGGCCTATAATATTTTTTTTTCAAGCAACGCTCAGGATAGTTGTATATTTTTCTCTTCAGATTGCCCGTTAACAACAACAACAAAAAAGTTTACATAAAATTGGATTTGAAAACAATTTATATAACATTTTATCCAAAATCAAAGAGCTGTATGTGGTATGATGACAGATGAAGTGCTCTCAGAAGGTGCCTCAAGTTCAATTACCCCAAAAACAGTCAACAAAAAGGTGTAGGGGTTAGTTGCTCAGGTGAGTAATCTTTTAAAGTAAATCATCTATCTCACAGAAGAGACATTTCAAGTGAGTAAAAGTTGACAAAACTGGGCCATTGATGAATTTTCTATTTCATATTAGCATGGCAGACTTCACTAACAAAGGGCACTTTTATAGCCTGTATACATATGGAGAGCCCTGCTGACCTTACAGAAAATGCTGGCAGGCGAAGAGATTGTCATCAATGTACATGAGTAATTATGGAGCATTTGGCAATCTGAGGCAGGTGGTATAGCTCCAGTTCAACCTGCACACCGTAACACCTTAACCAAGGCTGATGGGACAAATGCATGAGACATTTCTACTGAAAGGACCAACAACATATGTCAAAGACATTTATTTAAAAAAAATCTTCGTGACTACAAGAGAACATTTCTGTTGGTTTTTTTTTTGCTTAAGATTAAATTCTGTAATAGAAACCTGTGGAAGGAGGTTCCACACCAAGGACTGTACAGGAATACACAACCAGGGAGCTGTGGGACTCAGAAAATCATTCTCTGAGTGGGAATCCCTCCCAAGAATAAAAATCAGACTTAACAGCTTGTACTTACCCTTTTTATCATCCATTTTCATTACTAGAATTTGTGTCAGCCAGATACTTTTCTGTTTTCCTGCATATGGTCATATGATGGATTCTTGTCTTCCTAATAATCTTACACCAACAAACTACTGATAATACACTGCTAAATCATTCATTTTGAAACAGCTTTTTAACATAGGTTCATGTTTTAATAAATATACTAATCTATCTCTACTCAAGAGTCAAAATTACTTTCCAGATTCTAAATTTTCACTTTTTTTGGAACGCTTCTCTTTTTTTACATGAGTTGAATACATTCTATCTCTCATTATAGCATCAGATCACTAACAGCATCCACAGATCCTTCTCGAACACCAAAAGACTCAAATATTTTCTGCGCTTCTAGGGAAAACAAACCTTCAGCTTTCCTGTTTCTCTAAGACTATTTATAGCTGTTCAGCAATTTTCAATAACTTAACAGCAACTTTGAACAAAAAGTGCTCAAAATATGTGGCTAAATTCTTAGTAAAACATTGCATACACTCAAGAGCATACACTCAAGCAATCAGATTCTGCAGACTTAATTTTGTGTGTGATTACCCCAAACCATCTTTCCTCCTTTCAGGAGTTTTCCTCCTCCACAAGGAAAACACATCTCCTCCCTGCTAAAATCTTCTGACAACCACAGAGGCTCCCTTCCTTCACCCAGTCCTACTGGGCCTGTCTCACCCTTCCTGAGAACTTCAGAGGCCACCAAGCGCCCACTTCTGCACACCTGAAGTGCTTGTGGCTAGATCTCGTGAGTATTATTTCTAACTTCCATCCATAATTTGGTTTCTTTGGAGTCAGAGCATTCACCAACCTATTAGGAGATCAAAGCCATTCAAGGCTTGCAGCTGCCGTTGGCTCTGCTGAGGGTAAGCAAGTAACTCAGCGCTACTAGCATAGTAGCTAGGGCACGCCTTTCACTGCCCATCTAATTAGTCTGCAAGTGGACAGGAGTTATACTGAACTCATTGGGAGAATCTCTATCTTTAATACTGTAGCAGGTAATAGGCACAGAAAGCTTTTTTCCTGAGAAATGCAGGTTTTGTGTTTCAGACAGGTGAGAAGTAATGTGTGTTTTCTGTGGTTTAAGAAGTGATTGAGCCCTTTTCATTCCTGTTTGCACATATCTTGTTGGCTGAGCCCTCTGTTAAAATCTTAGCCCGAAGCAGATTTCTAGAATTAAAATACAAATGCCCTTAATAAACTAATTTACAAAGGAAGTGTCAATGGAATACTAAATCATAATGGCAGGAGTAACTCCAATATATTCTTAATGAGGCTCTTTGAAGTACTTAAACTGGCAAAAAAAACAGTTGTAAAAAGAAGCACAAAACCATTTTATTTGTGTTTAGTCTCAGATAACTTTCCTTCCACTGGGCTTATAACACCCACAAAAAAAAGTTTTGGTTTCCAACTTCTTGTTTCTGAAAATGTTTTTAGCAAATAGACACTTACCTGTTGCAACATGACGTCCCATTCCAAATATGGCGTAAATAATGACAGGGAAGAAAGAGCCATATAAACCAAAAACCGGATGGACTGAAGACAGAACAGCAAAGGCCAGCCCTATAGAAAGTTGAATGGCATTACTTCACTAATGAAGATAAAATGTTCTGCATGCAATTTTTTTAAATGAGGAAACATCTACGATTTTATTAGAGCAGGAAAAAACACACCTTCATTTACAAAAACCTTGAGCATAAGTCAACTACTATACAATTAGGATCAGGAAGGACTGTGGAAGGTTTTTCATCAATTGCCTGTCACCAAAACCTCACACTTTCTTCTGAGTCCTGGTCACCAGCAGAAACAATTAGGTCACAGATACAATCTATGGCACCAGCTACCATGTTTCCAGGTTGTCTCCATTAGTCATTCCAAACGTTTTTTATTAGCCAGTCCTCACAGGAGGAAGCAGCACCATTTCACCCCTACCCTCGCAAACATGGCTTTGAGACTGCCAGGGCTCCAGGCAGTCAGATGGTTATTTCTTACAAACAGTTCAAAACCTATAATTTTGGTTTGGATGGAGCGCGTTCAGTCTGCTTTGTTCTAATTTCTTAAATAAAAAAATATCCCAGTGTTCATTGCCTTTAGATGCCTGAGTTTTTAATCCTTTAGCTATTAACATTTTTTTCATTATGTAAAGCTGTCAGTCCTGAAACAGAAAGTATTTTATTTTCATATTGAGATGGAAATGAACTGAATTGGTTAGGATTTAACTTTACAAACCTACCAGTTACCTTTATTGCTTAGCTGTAGACAGCATCCATCTTTTTCTTAGAAAGCCTAAGAATATGCCAAGAAATCATCTTTTACCAGAGACATTCCTGCAAAGCAGCAGCTTTGATTGTTTAACTTTAGAAACCTAAGACAGCGACCAAGTCTGCACTGAATTTTTGCAAGTCAGCAGAAAGAGACACTCACCAGACTATGCTTCAGACCAGCAGCCTCTACTGCCATTTCACTGCCCCTAGGAACTAAGAGTAGGAGAAATGGCCTGGCAGAGCTGCCCCATAAATCTTGGTGAATACCTTGCCGTGCAGTGGGGAAGGCAGGACTGGCTTCTGTAACACACAAGATGCTTTTCTAAGGTCCACCTTCAACCTGAGTGGCCAGTCTAAGCTAGTGTATATGTGTGTGTGCTGAGAGAATGAACATGGCAGAGGTGATTCAGATCTATGAAATGGGGCTGCCTTCTGTGTTACATTTGAAATTTCCAAAGAAAATTAAATGCATAGTATTAATTGTTCTCACAATTGTTCTCACAAACTTTCCTGACTGCTGCAGAAAGCATTTTTTACCTGAAACATTGGTGTATGGGGTTTGAATAATATGCAAAGTGCCAAAAGAGTATCTTTGTTTATAGGCTTTCAGTGGCAATTCTCAAAATTTTGATTCAAGAGTTCTCCTCTTGTATTTTCGTTTGAGTCTGTAACAAAGAGCACATGATAGGGGGAGGCAATAAAACACCAGAAGGCCAGAGGCATCAAGTTCCCTGTGAAGTAAACAAGGCCTAACAGTTCACCTGTTCTCAGAAAAACATTACTGTGAAGATCTTGCTGAGATGGATCTTACATGGATCATCTTCACTCACACTGCGCTCAACAAAGCAGCACTATCACTTGTGGCTTGGAGAGGAGAGATTTTAAAACATTTATGTTTCAAAACTTTGATGCCCTTTTTAAAACAGAAATAGACTTTGTTGCCCTTCTGCCTTTTAATTAGCATATGTACAATCATTGCTTCTGCTCTTTTCTTGTAGCACACCATTATCATGAACCAGAAAGATCTTTGAAATTATAGTTCTACATCCATGTTCCCATGATCAATAGACATAAAAGAAGGTTCTGACCCAAAAGCAACACAGAAGGGTGTGCCCGAGGAGAATAAAAACAGCACAGGAGAGAACTGCATGACCCTATCCAGACAAAAGTGAGCACAGGGGAAAAAAATAAAGAAAAGGAGAAAAAGATTTTTAAGGCTTGCACTGAAAATCTCTTCCACTATAACCAATTTATGAACAAACAAACAAAAAACATGAAACCACAAACGTGGCAATTTATTCACTAGTAGAATACCACTCACAGATATTCCAGGCTTACAAAAAAAGCATTATGCAAGGCTAATTTATTTTACTTTCCAAAAAGTTAAGGATTCAGTAAAATCAGTCTGAGTTCAGTCATACTTTAATTATAACAACATAATTGAAATGAAGCAACCTCTCTGTGTGGACAAGCATAGGGAAAATACACAAGATTCAGCACTGAATGTTGAGCCAGGTTTGTACTTTACAAGATCGACTGGGAAGAGGTCTATAAATCCTGGTTAAGATGATCTGCAAAATGCTCTGTTTCAGATCCTAATTAAATGAAAAGAATTCTCTAACACTGAACCAGAGAATTACAAATATAGAACATTTTCATCTGAAAACATTCCTATTTCCAAAAATTTCCTATCTGCGTGCTGCAGAACTTCTACACAATGCATAAACTCACCTAGCTGAGTTCCTTTGCATGCTTTCCTCCTTACTTTTTTCTTTTCAGCAGCTATTACAAGGGAAGCACAAAAACTTCCTCTTCACCAAGAAAGGTTAACAATTTTGGAAGATATATTTTGAAATATCAAGTTCATTTTGCGGAAGGCAGATTGTGTCCACATCATTGTAAAGTTTGTGCTTCCACTGTCTTAATTTTGCACCTTGAAGTTTTCCTTATAAAATCGACACAGTTCAGTTCAAATTGATTTTGACCCTAAACAACTTTACCACTCAGTTCAAGAGGAGGCTAGCTTAGAAGTTGTACAAAACAACACTGAAGAGTACAGTAATACACTGCAGGCTAAGCGTCCTGGTTTCAGCTGGGACAGTGTTAATCCTAGTAGCTGGTATATTGCTGGGGGTTGGATTTAGTATGAGAATAATGTTGATAACACACTTATGCTTTCAGTTGTTGCTAAGTAGTGTTTATGCTAAGTCAAGGACATTTGCAGCTTCTCAGGCCCTGCCAGCGAGAAAGCTGGAGGGGTACAAGAAGCTGGGAGGGGGCGCAGCCAGGACAGCTGACCCGAACTGGCCAAAGGGATACGCATACCATATAACATAATGCTCAGTATGTAAACTGGGGGGAAACCTGGCCAGGGGCCGCTGCTCAGGAACTGACTGGGTATCAGTTGGTGAGCAGCGAGCAACTGCATTGTGCATCACTTGTTTTGTGTATTCTAATTCTTTTATCATTACTATCATCATTCTTATTATTTGCTTCCTTTTCTGTCCCATTAAGCTGTCTTCGTGACAACTCAACAGTTTTCTCACTTTTATTTTTCTTATTCTCCCTCCTATCCCACTGCAGGGGTGAGTAAGCGAGCTAGCGGCTGCGCGGGGCTCAGCTGCCAGCTGGGGTTAAACCATGATACTAAGCTAAAATATTTCCAGAAGAGGGACTCCTAGCTCTTTTACTATTCAATATTTCCAATTAATCCAGGTTTAAGAACAGCATACACTGTTCTTTCCTCTCAACATTTATGAGGAAAACAAGGGTTCAGCTACCACAAGATATTCTGTCACCATCTGGCTGTAAAAGCCAATTCTTATTTCTCTACATATGTTTACTTTGGTTTTATGTTTCCTAAGACCTTCTGAGTCTGAAACATTTGACAATTACAGTCAGACTGTGTTTGATCCAGCATAAACTGTACATGTTGTGGGTAGAGCACAAGAAACTCAATCCAGTCCCAGATCACCCACACAGAAACTTTGTCAACAGCTCAGCTCAGCTATCTGAACAGGGCTGAGTGGAACAAAGAGGCACAAACTGAGCAAACCCTTACAGTCAGAACTGGCCAACAGAAATCTGGCATGAGTCCTGTAAAAATGTGGAAAAGGGGTTACCCTGCCCAGCAAAGCCCCAACATCCAAAAGGAATTTTTCTTTACTCACAGACTTGTTGCTGAGAAATATCTCTTGTTTACAGGCAGACAATCTAAACATAAACCCAGCCCTTGTTTTCTGCCTTTCATGCGTAAACCTTTCAGAATCTTTTTGTACTTAGTTTCTAGAAGCTGTGTCTCCTGTTTTTTTCATGGTGAGGTCATGGCAGTCAGGACAGAGCTAAAATTACCAGCCTCTGACTCCAGTTCTGGCTCTGTTTGTTAGCTTTTTGCTCCCATTACTGAAGCAGGTCAATCGTGTGCAAGAACAAAGAAGCATTATAAAACAGAATTAGTAAAGTCTTCAGGCTTTCTGATTTGGCATATAACGTTCTAAAAGGTTCAAATACTTTTAAAGATATAATCAGTAGTATATTTCAGCTCATTTCATTAATTTTCATATTAAACTTCACCACAATGCATTCCATATGCTCCAGAAGTAGTCAAAAGACAGGAAACATTATTTTAAATTTTTCATTCCAAACAGTAATAACACTCAAAAGAAACAGATCATAAAATAAGGATCTCATAATCTTCACTGGTAATATGGAGAAGCCTCTATGGCAGTGACATTAAGGTTTTCAAATAAGTATATAAATTCCATGGAAAGAAATGCAAACAAAGAATGAAAAATAAGTTCAGATACAGCACATCAATATTGTTGTTCTTTCTTTTAACTACCTCCTTATCATAAGATAACATTGTGTGACAGTCTCATTGAAAACCATGCTTTCTGACTAGCATCAGATGCGTAACAATCTTTTAGTATGCCACAGCAAAAAGCAAGAGTTGCTGCACCACTTCTGGTAAATGTCAAATGCAGGTAACTACAAAATAACAAGCCTGATACAAATAGAATCAAGGCCATGTCCTATCACAGGAGAAAGGTCTCCGTTTAATAGCTTCTGATAAGTAGGCTAGTGCCAAACGTACAGCAATAAAAAATATGTTTTCCGAAGAAAGAGCTATGAATCATCAGAGTATGATCAACTAGTTAACAATTTTCTGCATCTGGAAATACACTCATGTTACATACATATATTCTGAGCAAAGCTACACCATGTCTTTTGAAAATACAATATGCAAATCAGAAATTTAAATGAAGAAGCAGGAAAAGTAGTACATCTATAGATAATCCAAGGAGTTTCAAAATTTGTCTCATTTACTACTTACTGTGGAAAGCTATAAATTTAAAAGTTTTTCTGGTAGTGTATATATTCAAATAACTTTTTATTATTGTAATATTCTGTTTTTAAATGTGACTATATTAAGATGGTCCAACCTCAAATTTAGGGAACCCAAAATTACACTGATACATCTTATCCCACTCAAAATGCTATCTGCAGTTGTGGTCACTGTCTGATGCTTCAGAAAAAGATAATTTCTCCTTTTGTTCACAAACCTGAATTACATAGTAAGAAAAGTATTTCCTGTAGATGCCCTAAAATGTAAAATTAACACATTTTAACAAGTCTCCTGCCAATTTTTCTTTGAGAACCTACAAATCAGGCACCCAATGGCTCATATCACAGGCTTTAATTTCTAACTCTGGGATAGCTAACTTCCACTGAAGAAAAAAAACCCAAACAAACAGAAAACACTTTTAATACTACATTTCATAACAATTTTCCTATACAGTCCTACAGTTCTGGAAGATTATTTGACACTGGCTTGTTAAAAGTTATTAACACAGAATGATCCTTTGGAAATAATGTCATTTACCTCCAAAACCTGGAAAGTCCAGTGTCAGCTCTCTCGGTGGTGCACATGTACACCTCATGCTTGCAGATCTCTTTCCTAATGGCACCATTTGCTGGGGCTGTGCATGTGCATTATACCTTCTGTCTGATTGATTTATTTAAAGAGAAAGTGATAAGAGCTTAAAATCATTCCTTAGTTCTTCTGTCATTCAAAGCCTGAGGCAAATGAAGAATGTAAAAGCAAGCTGGGAGGACATTTTTCAAAAAATGTACCATTTATCTTCAAGAGACCACACAATGTTGAGTTAGCAACCATTTTCTCTTTTTTGAAGGATGCTTCAGTGCAGCTCCTTCCCATGCAACTGTCTCCTTCAGACTGATGAGAATTAAGCATCTCAGCTCTATTAGTCATAGTACCTGAACTCACAATAATTAACACTATCTGAAATGCAGCTCTGCCAGTGTACCATGTGACAACTGTGTCAAAGGTATGTTTGAGAAAGCACTGTTCTGTTTCTGCCACTTTGCAGATCTCCAGATACTGACATTTGTATCCTCATGTTCAAGACAAAAGATATGTAAGTATTACAGTAGAAGAAACAAGTGGGCTCTGTGACCCATTTATGAATTCTCTATTTGAGATAGCTTGACCCTTCTGTACATAAAAAAGCTTGGATACACACAAAAACAGATGGGGGTAGGGGGTGGGAGGGGGAAATAATCTAGTATTTTATTTTCTTTTAACGGAGCTCATGAAAAAAAGAGCTATGACTCTTGACAGACAAACAGAGATTGTCTCTAAAATAAAATTAAAGAGGCATTTTGCAAGTGGATTATAGGGAAAGGTGTCTGCATCTCAGTAAGAATAAATAGAGAATGAAACCCATAAGAAGCTTCTGGCAAGCAGGTAACTATGAGGCAGCCTTTTGAGAATGTCATGGTTTAACCCCAGACAGCAACTAAGTATCACACAGCCACTCACACACTCCCCTGGCTCTCCCCAACGGGATGGGGAGGAGAATCTGGAAAAAGGTAAAACTCACAGGCTGAGATAAGAACAATTTAATAAAGGAAAGAAAATATAATAACAACAACAGTTGTAATGAACAGAAGAGAGAGGAAGAGAGGAATAAAACCCAAAGGAAAAAAAACCCCAAAGTGATGCACAATACTATTGCTCACCACCTGCTGACCGATGCCCAGCCAGCCCCTGAGCAGCAATCAGCAGCCCCCGGCCAACTCCCCCCAGTTTATATACTGAGCTTGATGATCTGTGGTATGGAATATCCCTGTGGCTAGTTCGGGTCAGCTGCCCTGGCTCTGCTCCTGCCCAGCTTCTTGTGCACCTCCCCACTGGCAGAGCATGGGGAACTTGAAAAGTGCTTGATTGAGAGTAAGCACTACTTAGCAACAACTAAAACATCAGTGTGTTATCAACATTATTCTCATACTAAATCCAAAACACAGCACCGTACCAGCTGCTAAGAAGAAAACTAACTCTATCCCAGCCAAAACCAGGACAGAGAAGCATCAACCCTGTGGAGAAACAAAGACCAGTTGTGACTGATAACAAGCCTCAATCAGATGAACCTGACTTCTTGAAATCCTTGAAAAGGGCATCCATTTTGATAAATTGGTGGCCAAGGATCTCAGCACAAAGGGTTTTCCTGGTCTCTCTGACATGGAAGATTATAGGTGAAGTCATTTCTTCTTCTTCCTTCAGGGAGTCAGCATTCCCTGGACTTGTCAGTCCCTGTCCATGGTGCTCTGGCACCCCCAGGCACAGGGCTCGGACATCTGTGCGGCTTATCGGGTCATACTAAGACACGTGCACATGGAGATTAGGCCCCAAAGGATTTAGAGGTCATTCAGAAGCTGAATTCACATTTCTAGTACTCTGTCAGAAGGTCTGTATTAGCACATATGTAACTTGGAACAATTTTAAGAGGTTAGAAATGAGATATTGCATGCACAGCAGCATTAGTGCCTTTCTCCTCTGATGGAAAGTCGTATAAATATGCAACATTGCCCTACATTTGCTTACTAACATGTTACATTTCATGATCATCTTACAGCATTATTCTTCGTATGGGAGAACTGTAACAGAGTTCAGCTGGACACGTTTTCACGAATAATTTATGACCTACATGGATTCTCCAATGCCTTCTCTAGGAGATTTTTCTGGCTCTGTTTCCAAATATGCTTATTCAGTTTCATCTACACATGATATTTGTATGCCAGATGTATATTTACAAGACAGCTCTACCTCTTAATAAAATTATTAGCTCCAGTTAGTCTGCTCAGAGAATATTTATGTCTACATTTATGGGCAGAGTCTGAAAAAAACCCTAGCAACCACCACCCTTGAGAAGACACAGCTGGAGCTCCTCCATGAAAAGCTAAAAAAAAAATAAATATATATATATATGTATGTGTGTATATATATATACACACACACACATATATATATAAAAAGTTTTTGGCATCATGCCTTCCAAAACACTGGGCACCAGTTCTGGAATGCATGACGGCAGTATAGTTCATTTTCTTAATGGCAAGGTCTCCAGCCAGTGTTAAGGAATCAGCTGTTCAACAATAAATCCAGCTCAAGATTAAATTAACTTTAATTAAACATACGAAACACACCAATCCTCAGTGAGTTATTATTGGACTTGCAGAATGAAAAAAAGAAGTTGGCCGGAATAACAAAACCGATTTCATCGGATGCCATCTACATATTTTGCTTTCAGAGGAAGTATGTCTCAAGAGCCCTCCACCTCCCAAAAAACAGCCCACCAAAACCCACTTAATCCAAAGCATTTCTTGCTCATGATAGGTCATAGAAAAGGCAGCAAATGCATAACACTGCTTATAAATACTATATGAAGTATATCCATGCGCTAGCTGAATACAAAAAAAATATATTTTTTTAAAAATTACGAACTGCTATAGTCCTAAATGTGATAAATTTGAAAGTCCAAACCTTATACCCTCATACTCCCACATGGGCAACTTTTGAGTATATGCAGTACAGCACATGGACAGATGTTTATTTTAAAAAAATAACATAATGTTTATGAATTCAGCTAAATACCAGGAACTCAGCAAGATAAAGCTTGAATCCAGAAATACAGTGACAGTTTTTCAGTTTGAAAAAACACACAGAATTGTCTTAACTTATTGATAGACACACCTCAGTTCAAAGCTTCCCATTTTTTTTGAGCATCAGCAGATATTGAAAGGAACTATAAACTTGTGAAGGAGCCCCCTTGTGCTCTGTATTCTTTTCCTTCTTATGACAGGCAAACATGTAATTTAGTACATCTATGAATGCAATTACGTGATAAGCAGATGCATCATTTTATCCCAATATTGTAATGAATATTTTTAGAACTACTTCCATTTTTAAGTCTAAACTTATTCCTGCTACTTTATGCTCATTTAATCATGTGCTGCAACTGTCTTTTACGTTAAATGCCTTTCCTGATAAGGAAAAAACTTTCTCTGGTTGTAATTAACCTGTCCAAGCCATTTAAATCTTCTCCCAAATATAAACTTTGTTTTTCCAATCCTTCTTCTAGCCTTTTCTTCTCCTACTGAAGCTTAAAATCATCTTCCATGAAGAGAGGCAAACAAAATTACACATTGGATTTCAGCTAGTGGATCAACAGTCAGCACTACCTGTAGTTATCAGCCTCTTTGCAGCTCCTAACCCACCTAACAATCCCTTTTTTTCAAATAGGCTAATTATTTTCCAGCAGATCATTAAAATTACCCCTAAATGAGAGCATCAGCAGAGTTGTCTTTAGAATGCATACATAAATCTGAAGCAAAACCCACTAGCTGTCCTAGAGCCTTGTTTCAGAACTGTGTGGCAGATTCAATCACTATGGTATCCTTTATTGCTATACATGCAAATATTATTTTATTATCATTGAAGGGAAATATTGCTTGCATCTGGTCCAGTCCCTCATCTGCAATACAGACTTGTAACTTGGATACAACACTATACTCACTATGATCTAATCATAGAATATCATTCCAAATTTGACAGGATCATCAAAGGTACTTGTTACCGGACTTGCAATGTCACTTACGTATTCCCTCAGAGTTCTGAGATGATAATTACCTGTCTCAGCCCTTGATCTGAGTATGTTTCAACTCCTGTGTTTAAACTTGGTTACATATCCATGCATTTGACCATTTCCCTCATGGGCAAAGTCATTATCCTTCAGTAAAACTGAGATAAAGTCCCAATTTTGTACTGAGCCTTCAGTTTAGATCAAATATTTAAGTAGAAAGTACCATGTCTTGGTTTTGTCCTCTTTTTTCTAAGGCTGAAAAAACATTTGTGGGTTTGTGTTTTTCAGAAGAGACTGTCATGGTTTAACCCCAGCTGGAAACTAAGTACCATGCAGCTGTTTGCTCACTCTCCTTCCCCCTGCCCCAGTGGGATGGGGGGTGGGGGGAGATTTCGAAAAAGGTAAAACTCACAGGTTGAGATAAGACCAGTTTAATAGTTGAAATATTGTTTGAAAAAAAATAACAAAAAGGAAAAAGGGAGAGAGGAATAAAATCCAACAAGATGAAGTGATGCACAATACAACTGCTCACCACCCACTGACTGAGGCCGAGCCAGTCCCCAAGCAGCGACTGGTGGCTCTATCGCAGTTAAAACCAGAGTAGGATCTAACTCAGTTGTGATGCTGGACATTCATATTAGTAGCAAATAATTGAAACCTGTATTCTTTGCACCATAAACTATCAATACATGATTTTGCATGAGGCATTTCTGTGTTTCAAGAAAAAGCACTTTTGTGTTTCTAATTTCTTTCCCCATATACTTTTCTATTACTGGACAGTGTAAAGAGCTCGAAGATGCTTTAATGAAAAGTACAGGTTGCAAGTATTATCATCACCCAGTGAATGACAAAACAGAATTTAAATCATGGGTTTGTTTAAGCAGGAGTCTCTCTGATCATTAGTGGCTTGCAGAATAGTGTTATATCACCAAAATCTTAAGCGAGATCTTGGAAGAAGCTTGCGGGGAAGGGTTGATGCCTGAAGTTAAATACCTGCATTAGGAATTTACATCCAGAAAGAGTAAAGCAACTTCATGTGTTAAGCAAAGCACTTAATTTTCATATTATATAATATCCTAACCGAAGTACTTCAGATATATTTGTGTCCCCTAACTATATAGAGAATGATGTACATAAATTATGTACACTAATATACATATTCAAGCAGACTAACTGGGGATAAGTTCTCCATCAATTAACTCAGTTGCACAACGTTTGTATTTGTACAGACTTTTTCAGACAAACTCAGAGTTACATTTTTTAGAGCCCATGACAGTCAGAGAAGCTTACTGATGGTTTGCAGCATTACCTACATGGCTTCTAGATGCCAGCCTTTTTGGACAGTATGCGTGGTTCTACCCAGAAAAAAAATACCAAAACAAACACACAAACAAAGAAACACATTCTAAATAACAACCCAAAAGCAAAAACTGAGATGTGATGTACCAGCCAACACGCTTTGCATGATTTAAATCCTAAGAGAAGGCACAAAGCTATTTGTTTGAAAAAGACAAGATTGGATGAAGGCGGCTAGCAAAATGGATTAATGAGAGATGGATCAACAGCTTGGTGATGAATAAATGATGCCAGGAAAGATCAGCTATGAAAGGCCTTGAAAGTAAAGATGAGTAATTTGCTTGGTGCAATAAAAAGTTACCACAGACTGTGAAAATGAGCTAAGCAGCTGCATTCTGAAGAGATATGAAGGGGCTATAGCACATGTTCAGAAGGCTGCAGAAAAAACACAATGACATCTTTATGAGATTTAGCTACATGAAAGACTGCATCATAATGCATCTTAATATTATCATGCAAGGAAACTGAGACAAATTCAGACGCAGCTTGATCAAAGTATGCTTCTCATACAAGTAGGTGGTGTCCAGGTCACACAAAAAAGCCACAAAAAGAATCCTGGTGTTATTGTGACAGGTCAATGGATGAGTTACAGGAAAGAAAACAGTAAGACTTGCCTTAACCATGTTGAGCATGAACTGTTTATTACCCACAATGACACAGATATACTAGCTGAGAAACATCTCACCTAAATTTTGATGTCTACATCATCAGTGTTTACACCTGAGTGACTTGCCTGTTACACTCCATGGAAATCTTACCAATATAATCAATCAGACTTAACAAAGTAAAGGATTAGGTTTAGTCAGATGAATCACACCTGTGGTGAGTTGATCCTGGCCAGCAGCTAAGCACCCGCCCAGCCACTCATTCACTCCCCCTCAAAGGGTGGGGGAGAGAACCAGAAAAGCAAAAGAGAGAAAACTTGTGGGTCAAGATACAGTTTAATAAGTGAACAAAAGAAAAAGGAAAAAAAATATTCATGGAAAAGCAGTCATTCACGAACTTCCATAAGCAAATTGCTAAGTCTTATCAACCAGATCTCCAATGACTAGTAAGAAATACAAGAGTGGCTTGTTGCAAACTACATATTTACACTCCAGAAAGTTTGTTTTATTAGCAAAATTTCAAATTGGAGAGAAAAAAAACCAAATTAGGCATTTATGAGACATCTACATGGACCTAGGAATTGAATTTGTGTGTATGGGGGAAGAACACAGAATGAAACGGAAAGAAAAATCTTTACATGATGATTGTTGATGGGGTATTTATAAATTCCAAAGGAAAAGAGAAGAGAGCAATGAAGTCATAGTCCAAGCAGCAAAGGATTTCTTTGTTCATGTAGAGACATCTTGCTGCAGTCTATCAATAACAGGTCTTTGAGAAACACGGACGAATTGGGTAGTGATTACCAAAACATGAAAATCAAATTTCTTAACTGTCTGTGAAAATATACAGCAAACTTGAAGACTGGATGACAAAGCTCATTTTAGATTCAAGGGTTATTTTTCGGCCTTAGGTATCAGAGTAATAATAAGAATACTGTGTCTGAAAAATAAGGTGTTGAGCTCTGTATTACTAAATGATAGCTGGAACTAATGAAGCCTAAATTCTTTTACTGGTTTTTATTCATGGCTGACTGACTTTACAGTCTGAGACAGTGCAAGTTCCAGCAGAATTTTTCCAGTAATTCATGCGTTTGAAAGGGCTTTTTTTTTCTTTTTTTTTTTTTTTTTCTACACAGATTACCTAATGCCTAACAAGGTATAAATTTGTATTATCGCTTTTTAGAACTTGGAGGATCTGTTTCCACTGGTCATTTTCAAAAAATCTGAAGAACATAATTATCTTTGACACTTTCCTTCATCTTCTGTATAATTAGCTAAACACCTCTAAAATTAGAGGATATACACAGAGACCATAGAAGTATTGCCTCAATAGATTAATAGGACATAAGAGTTAAGCATTGAATTTTGGGGCTCATGAATTAAGACTAATTTGGCATTTTTAGTGGTCAGTGAAACAACTACAGGAAAACTTGGAAAATGATTACTTGGTTTCAGCCATGACTCATCACAAATGCCAAGCAGCACATGGTGATAATGCCATGCCTTTCCTTCCCATCTCCCACGTTCCTTGGACTCCTCACCTCCACCCCAGTACTGGATCCATTTGTTGTACTGAATGTTGTTGATCAATGGATTCCCTCTGAATGGTTAAATATGACTTGGGCATGTGTTGTAGTTTAAGCCCAGCCAGCAATTAAGCCCCACACAGCCCCTCGCTCACTCATTCCCCGCAGTGGGATGGGGGAGAGGATCAGAAGAGTAAAAGTGAGAAAACTTGTAGTTTGAGATGAAAACAGTTTAACATGTAAAGCAAAAGCCATATGCACAAGCAAAGCAAAACAAGGAGTTCATTCACCACTTCCCATCAGCAGGCAGGTGTTCAGCCATCCCCAGGAAGGCAGGGGTCCAACACGCGTAAGAGTTACTTGGGAAGACAAACGCCACCACTCTGAATGTCGCCCCCTTTCCACCTTCTTCCCCCAGCTTTATATGCTGAGCATGACACCATGTGGCATAGAATATCCCTTTGGCCAGCTGGAGTCAGCTGTCCTGCCTGTGCCCCCTCCCAGCATCTTGTGCACCCACAGCCTGCTGGCTGGTGGGGTAAGATGCAAGGCAGAAAAGGCCTTGACTCCGTGTAAGCACTGCTCACCAACAGCTAAAAACATCCCTGTGTTATCAACACTGTTTTCAGCACAAATCCAAAACATAGCCCCATACTAGCTACTATGAAGAAAATTAACTCTACCACAGACAAAACCAGCACAGCATGCTTTAAACAGGTTTCAAAAGCATTTGAAAAGTAGTGGCAGAATTCTCTGCAGAATTTATTACGTAATTTCATGTGGATTCTTTGATAGCTATTGTATTCTTTATTGGATAACATTGTGAGAGAGTAAGGTTAACACCTTAGGCACTGAGGCATATGGTTTTACACTTAGTTCAGTGCTAGGCAAGGTAACACCTTACCTTCTAAAGATCTATTTCTTCCACACTGTACATAATTACTCAGGTAGCGTGCTTTTCTTGTACTCCGTTCCTAGACTCTGTCACCACGGGACATAATTTCTAGTTCATGTGTGTCCTGATGGAAGACATTTAAACCTAAATATGAGCTCAAGTGTTTCAATTTTCAAGTAGCTGACTTGAAGGTATCTTGCAGGAGTCTGAAGTCTTTAAGTCACATCTAGAATCTAGTAATTTTGACCCTGAGAATGATGAATAGTAGTAGTTCTTTAAAACTTAGTCCAACATAAAAGATGGCATAAGAACAGCTATTCTGAACTATCCTATACCTTTATAAAAGACTTTTTGGGAGAAAACATTACCTGCATACATTGATTGCTGTATTTATATTACTTTGCTCTTTTATTTTTCCCACTTACAGGGCAGAAACCAAAACCTGCTATTGTGTACGAATTCTCCATAAAGAGTTTCTGAAAATTCTGTGAGAAGCAGCAGTTATGAGCATTTTTTTTTTGTTGCGTTCACTACGACACACTAAGGACAGTGATTTTCCTCTTTCCTACCTTCCTTTACAAAGGGAAGCCAGTTATATCATCTAAAATTTAGCTTAGATGTTGGAACACAGACACATTACACCAGATCAGAGCAGCTGCCAACCTGAATAGTCTGAACATGGCCAAGGCCAGATGAGTAAGAAATCCCACAGTAGGAAAATGTGAAAAATGCAGCCCAGTTGGAAGGTCTTTCTTAATTATTCTCAAGCTACTGGACTGCTCTCTACCCTGGAATATGCAGCTTCCATCACTCAGAAAACTGTTGCTTACGAATACAACTTGCAGGTTTTTTCTGTATGCTACCATAACTCAAGTTTATTTCCATATACTTGAATTTACTTAAACATGTTGCTGCAACACCAAATGACACTGCTCTGCATGTCAGTTACCACTGGTTACTAAATTTTTCTTACCATTGTTAGAGTTTCTGCTTTCATTTAATTACAAAACTTCTTGTTTTGTGGATGGAATGAAACAGACACATATAAGACCTCTCAAAATTCAGGGTCTTTTCCCTTCATGCCGTATGACAAATGAGTCTTTATTTTCTTGCATAACCCTCTCTGTGAAGACATTAAAGGATAGTCCTGATAACTGGAAGGCTTACAACACTAGGAAAAGAGCTAATGCAAACAGGGTCTAAATAAATATGTTGTGTTTAAGCTAAAGCACCACAAACATGGTAAAATATTTTGGTATCTAACTCTCCTCCTTTTGAATCCCCTAATATCATTCTGAAATCTTGAAAAGTAGTGAGGAGAGAGAAAGGAAAAACAGATCAGCAGGAGGGAAGAGTTTCAATGTATTTGGTTTTAAACAGCATAAAATAAGGATAAAATTGTTTCTAGAGTACTTAAAAATAATCTAGAGAGATAAAACCAGTATTTCTATCTTCCCAGGATCTTCTTAAATTTATCTGTTACATTAAATTACTTCTTGGTACAAGACTCAAACAAGAAAATCCTGGCTAAAACTAACAGTAGTGCAGAACTGCTGTTTAACTTAATGTTTTTGATGAATTTCAACAATACTGTTATTAGCAGCATTTTAAATACAATTGCTGTATAGGCACATACTAGTGAAATCCGATACTTTGCAGTGTTACATATTAAGGTTCTTAAAGTTAAATCATGCCAATGCAGATGTTCCTAATTACTTTAAAAGCACAAATACTTACACAAATTAGTTGTTTCCAACTCCAGCATAATTCAATTAAAGGAGTGCTTATAATGTAACAACATCAATGACAGTTAAGCATAACTAATATGGGAAATTGTTAAGAAAGAATCAACATGGTTTACATAAGGGAAGGAGTTAAAGTCCATTTGAGCAAGATAAGCAGCTGTGATTTACCTGAGGCAAATACAAAATATTGCCAAATGAAGGTGACACTATCAAAGACACATCAAAAAACTGAGAAAAACATTTAATTCCCAGTAGCAATCACTTTACAAACCCAGATTACTGGGACTTCAGGTTTCTGCAGGTAATTGTGCAGGCTTTTGTTTTGGGGGAGTTTTTCCTTTTCCTTTTTTTTTTTTTTTAAGCTACCAAATGGAGTCTAGCTCCACCCCTGCCTTGTATAGCTGCTTGAAAAGAGATGTGGTAGGTAACATAATACAGCATTAAATCAACGCAGAAGCAGAAGTACGCAAGCCATGGATGCAGGCAGATTCTTTCTGTGGGTAATGCCTCTGGCAGGAGCACCCTTTATGCACAGAAAGTTAGTATTTCCTGCTGTGCTCTGGGCTTCCAAAGGTTACGGTATAATGCCCATGTTTCTTCCCAAACCGCATTTCTTACAATGCAATTATCACGTAGATGTATTTTGCTTTCCATATGGAATAGGGAAAAAGGTAGTCATTTAACTGATAAAACATTGTATAAAACCATATGCTGTGTGAACACAGTTGCTGCTCTCTTATCTTCTATATTAAGTCTGTGAAAATTTGTCAGAAAGGTGGGATATATAACAAAGTTCCAGCTCACAGAAATTAGCTACAATAACACAAGGTATTTCTATCCACTTTTGCACATCCAGTATGTACACATAACAGTTAAAAGCATATATTTTTTCCCTTATATTTATATTTAGATTAAATCAACACTAAACATACAAGCATGCCTTTGTTTTAACCAAAGCTTTATGATAATACTAAACAAGGAAAAAAAAAGAAAAGAAAAGAAAAAGATGACCAGACCGATTCAGCATGACCAGATTTGAAACATATGAATTTGAAATGAGTTAACTGACTGTACCTTGAGTCACCTGTTGGATGGCTAGCATCATCCCAGAAACTGTATCGGGAACCAAATTTTCCTTCCAATTGTAGACAGGCACCCATTTCAAGATGGGCAGCCTTCTCATACACCATACTTTGACATCTTCAAAGCGAACAGCCTGGATCTTCCTCCAGACTGCATTTCTTTTCCTTTTTGCTCCTGTCATCATTGCCACCCCACAAAAGCAGTTCCTCTTTCAGAAGAGTGCACAGTTGAGGAATCACCCTGATCTGTGTCAGTCTCCAGTTTTCTTCGGAGATTTTGCAGTTCCAAAACTACAGAGAAAGAATAAATGAGCAGAAGCACTTAGGAATTCTGCAGCTGCTCTCTAACTTTACTAAATAAAAACACTTATTAAATGCTTCAATCATATAAAGAGCTAAATGAAATTCAAGAACCGTTTGTAGCAAAGATCACATTTTCTGCTCTTTGCAAAAATTTAGTCTAGTCTCAAGTTAGTTAGTGATTCTTTCCAGTAACCTCCCGCTTTATATTCCTTGTAATGCCTGTGCTTTTGGCCTCAGTCCAGTGGCAAAATGAGGTATTACTGGGGGTGTGTGCGATATAGGCTGAGCTATGCTAATATGAGCGGGAAGTGCCCAGTGGAGCAGGCATCTCCCTGCCAAGCCCAGGAGAGCTGCCTTGCCTCTCCTGGGGGTAGATTTTCTGGCCACAGTCGGAAAGCATGAAGTCCTCCATAACCTGGTGCTAGCAAATTTGTTTTACTCCGTCAATGTTTTGTCTTCTGAATGACAGTAAAGAGCTTATTTATGTAGAAAATGCAAAACAGCAGGTAGCAATAAGTACTGACAAAAACATACACAGATTGCATCTGTAGGCTGAAGCCTCAGACCTAAATGTAACAAGCTCATAGTGCAGTGAAGGACTGCAGGCTATCAGCTCCGCATGGGAAGTGCCAAAAATGCTTGTGACGATCACTCTCCTTCACAGCTATTCCTTTCTACTCCTGGTAGTCCACACAGCAAAGGCTCTCTCAATGAAGACTTCACCAAATAATTTTTGATCTTGTAATCACAGAATGGTCAGAGTTGGAAGGGACCTCTGGACATCAGCTAGTCCAACGCCCTGCTAAAGCAGGTTCTCCTAGAGCAGGTTGCACAGAGTCACATCCAGGTGAGTTTTGAATGTCTCCAGAGAAGGAGACTCCACAGCCTCTCTGGGCAGCCTCTGCCAGAGCTCTATCATGCCCAAGGTAAAGAAGTTCTTGCTCACATTCGGGTGGAACTTCCTGAGTTGCAGATTGTGCCTGTTGCCCCTTGTCCTGTCACTGGGGACCACTGAAAAGAGCCCGGCCCCGTCCTCTTGACATTTGGCCTTAAGATACCTGTGTGCATTGATAAGGTCCCCTCTCAGCCTTCTCTTCTCCAGGCTAAACAGGACCACCTCTCTCAGCCTTTCCCCATAAGGGAGATGCTCCAGTCCCCTCATCATCTTTGTAGCCCTGTGCTGGGCCCTCCCCAGCAGTTCCCTGTCCCTCTTGAATTGGGGAGCCCAGCACTGGACACAGCACTCCAGATGGAGCCTCACCAAAGCAGAGCAGAGGGGGACAATCACCTCTCTCAACCTGATGGCCATGCTCCTCCTAATGCCCCCCAGGATCCTTCTCTGTAGAAAGTTTTCCTTTCTTCAGACTTCCCCTCTTTCCTCCAGGGTCTGGGAAACCTGAGGGCTGGCCTTAGCAGTAAAGACTGAAGCAAAGGCGCAATTCAGTAACTGCCTCCTCTGTGTCCTTCATCACCAGGGCGCCCACCTCATTCAGCAGCATGCCCACATTTTCTCTAGTCATCCTTTTACAACTGATGTATTTGATGAAGCCCTTCCTTGACGTCCTTGTCCTTGTCCTTGACGTCCATCATCAGATTTAATTCCAGATGGACCTTAGCCTTCCTCAACGCCTACCTACATACTCTGACAACATTCCTATATTCCTCCCAAATGGCCTGTCCCTTTTTCTACATCCTGTAAACTTCCTTCTTCTGTTTGAGTTTTGCCAGAATACTCATCTTGGGAGGCAGCTAAGGGACATATATCGCTGCTCTGGTTGGCCTGGCCTATTCACTAGTTGGATGTGATGGTGTAAGCATTGCCATATCAGACCCCTCCCACCAAGTCCTTCAGTTTAAAGCCCAGCTCACCATGTTGGCTAGCCTGCCACCAAAGAATCCTTTGCCTCTTCTAGACAGGTGTATCCCATCCCTCCCTAACAGGCTATAGCCGTTAAAGAATATCTTGTTGTAGAAACTAAAACCCTCATGATGGCACCAGCCACTAAGCCAGAAATTGATTTGTATTATACATCTGCTTCTGGATGCACCCTTTCCTTTAACAGATAAAATGGAAGAAAAGATAACTTGGGCACCAATATTTTTATTTGCACCCCCAGGGCTTTATGGTCTTCCTTGATTCTGCCCAGGTTCTGGCTTGCCCACATGAAAGAGTAGTAGTGGATAGTAGTCTGTGCAAGTTGTGAAACCCTCATGGCAACATCTCAGACCTTAGCTCCCAGAAGCCAGCACACCTCACATGAGTACTTGTCAGACTGGCAGATGGGTGTCTCAGTGCCCCTTAACCAAGAGTCACCTACTATGAGCACCCAAGGTTTCTTTTTATTGTATCCACTGTGCGCTGCTGGTACAGCTTCTCCTTGTGGACCTTGCTTGTGGGTGCCTATAGCCATTGAAGCTTCATATCTGGTTTGGTTGTGATGCTGGAGGGTGAAGACAGAAGCAGAGCCCTGCTTTTGTGGGTCCCCAGGGTCCAAGGTGCCTCATTTCTTTGGTGTCTGCTACAGGAACATGGTTCTGAAACCACCTATCTATCTCCATCTCGGCTCCTCTGATACTGCGCAGCCTTTTAACTCTTCCCTGCAACTCGGCCACCTGACATAACAGATCATCAGCCTGTGCACACTTTATGCATGTACTTACATTTTCTCCAGGAGAAGGATCCGGGCACTTGTTGCAAACTAACTTTTGTACTAATATCTCCTTCCTTACCAGTTCTGTCTGGGTAGAAGCACCAGACATCTCAGGGACTTTCTTTGCAGAAACACTGGTTTTCAGGCTGAGGCCAGTGCCCAACCGTTATAGCAGAGACCTAGAGCACTTCCCTTGACTGTGGCCCTGCTAGCAGGGCGCAGGGCCCTCCCTGTGCACCCTGCCACACAAATGGCCACACAAACTGCCACATCACGCCCTGGATGGTAGCACCCCTCAGGGTCATTTAAATCTCATGGCAATGCCCAAGCTGCATCAGCCTTGCTCATGAGAGCTGCTGGCTCCTGGTAGGATTCTCAGCTCTTGCTTGGGTTTCCCTGGCTCCAGGAACCCCTCTGTCCACCTTAATCTAGTGCTCAGCCACAGGACGTACCGTTGCCACTGCTGCGTGCCTCACATGCCTCGCCAACTAGTAACGTCATGTACCTTGTGTACAATACACAGTACTCAGACACAAAGTGATAAGAGCATGGAAGACCTTTGAATGTCAAGTCATTTAAGTGTCTTGTTGGATATGGAGCAAGGACACAGTGGCTTTCCTTTAAGTATTTTTTATCTCTGCATGGGACAGAAATTTAATGTAAAATGCAAGGTCCATCATATGTGTGAAGTGTCTTCTCAATCACCATTCTGCATCAGGCATAAAAATAAATATGCATTTTTAATATTTTAATTGTATTTACATAAATTCATTTAAATGTTATTATTTAGATTAAAATAAAGCATTATTCATCTGAAAAAACTTTAGAAAAATGAGGCTTCGTTTCCAAATGCAATAGGGAGAAAAACACAAGGGCAAATGCAGCACAGTTCATTCTACTTAGTGACATTTAGGTGGTGTCAATTGTTGTGTCTCTTAGAAGTGCAAAATGAAAAAAGAAAAAAAGAAATATCAGGAAAAGATTGCTTAAGACAGACTCTCACTCTTAACTATTTCAGGCATACTTACTCTTTGCCCTGCCCATCCTTTAACCATGCACACTTTTTAAAGAATAGAAGAAACACAAGACAGGTTTATCCTACTTCTGTTCACTGGAATAAGCATCTAAGCATTGATTCCTTTTTTCTTTTTGTTTTTGTTTTTTGTATTTTCCTTTAGTGTTTTTTTTTAATGTGGAGTTTGGGTTTGGGGTTTTGTATGTGTGTGTGTTCCTGCTTTTAGCTTGGAAGTGCAATTCAAGGATAATCAAGGCTTTTACGGCTGCCACGTGTTCCACAACACAGACCCTTCCCTACTTCCAATGATCAGAAGTAGACAGGAATCCTTCTAGATACAGCAAGAGTTACTCAGCTGTCAGGAGGTGCTTAGTTTTGATAAAATGTTCAGTACCTTTAACTATAATAGCATTTTCTGGGGAAAAAATATAATAAAACACATCTATACATAATTTGTATGTACAAAAATAAATCCAAATATGGATACTTGTGTGAAAGAGACTAGTCCCATTTTGTTTAATACAAATTACGTTCCCTAGAAGCTCTGAATATTCAAAACAATACCCATTACAAAACCAAAGAACCTTCACTAAACACACAAGAACATACTCTCCATTCTTCAAACTTCTCACATCAAAATGCTGAAGCTGTTCGAAAAAATCTATAATTGAGATTTTCCCACCTTATATTTGCAGAGTCAGTAAATCTGGACAATTTTCATCAATCCCAGACTAGTATCTGAACTCCTAGGATTAGCTGTATCAACAGACTTTTGTCCCTCACCAATAACAAGGGATGGTTTCTCTCTATGGGTGTGTGCATGCGTGAGGGCAAATATCTTTACAGCTAAGACTTGAAAATTAGCCCTGTTAGACGCAGACAGAACTGCACATGCAAAGTCTTTGGGATGTCCACGCTGATGTGGAATTTGTGCAGAAGTTTTGTTTTACTCCAACAGTTACTTAGATAAGTTAAAAATTGCATTATCATTAAATCTGGAGTTGATAACATCGTCGCCAGTCTTAAATAAGTATTCCTTGTTGTAACTTTGAAATTAATAAAGTACTCTTAGTTAGTGACACAAAGCAACATATCATTTACAGCCCCCCAGAAAAAAGAAATCAAAAATTTGAAGGGAAAACAGATGCATAGGTATGCATAACAGCAAGCCTATACCTCACTAGACAAATCTAACATTTGAATCTTAAAGAAACATCAAAAAACACTATCCTGAAACACATATTGTATCACACACACACCCTGTTTAAACATTTTCCCACCAGGTGAAATTCATTAACCAATGAACGTATAATCTATAAACACCCAGACTATGCAGATTTGTCATACTTCAAACTGTATCATGATGTACCTGAGATATCAGGACTATGAGATCCTCTCCTTTCCTGAAGCAGGCATATAAAACTTCGTTCTCTGGAACACCAAAAGCGAAGCATGAGGAACATTTGGTTTTATACATTTAAGTCAGTATATTCACACACAATTTTAAGGTTAGATGTTTTACAATTAGCTTTTTCAATGATCTTATGTAAGGAAAGCCTATTTTCTAGTTATTAGTTGCTTTTTCTGAGAAACACAAAAAAGTATGATTCTAGTACTGTACATATCACCAAATGATCCAACTGAATATATAATGTTTGAGCTTTCCTCACCTTTTCTTCAGTGGGGAAACTGATTTCCATTCATCCTTGTCCTCTACCCTGACCAACAATCTCTATGAACTCAGTTTTGATGCTGCTATCGTTCTGTCAAATACAGATAACAACGTCTAAAGGATTAAGAGGATACTAGATGAAAGATGTAAGAAAAAAAATCTTGATCACACAAAGCTTGTGTCTTTAGGAAAGATAGCTGAAATTCCAAGAGAAATCCTGTTAAAAATTCCAAGTATGTTTGACAAAGCACAGCTGGATGGGAATGGAAGTCAGATTTAAAATAAGGGGTGATAGGTACTAGTTCAAAGAGACCAGACTGTGCAGTTCATAAATCACAGAACAGAGCACACGAGGCTATTATACAAGCTACTGGAAAGATAAGAGAGTGATAACAAATGGAACAACATAAAAACAGCGACAAAAATCCACACCTTTAAAAAAGCATTTGAATGTTGAGAATTTGTAAAAAAATAGGTTATCAATCACACATATTACATAAAATTTTAAACTAGACCACAGAGAAAGCATATGTTTAAGCATGCAAATTATTTACTACTGAAATTTAAGGAAATTGGTCCTCTGAAATTCTGGTGCATAAAACCCGAACATAATTCACAAACTCTGAAGCTTGCCAATATATCTTCCACGGTTGATTGCAATGCATTTATTTTCAGTGATACCTAACTCTAAAAGTACTCCTGATTTCCATCATCAAATACTTCAAGGTGGACCTAAATTTAAAAAAGGTATGATTCTTGCCCTTCACAAAACAGATTAAGCTAAGTCTCTATCCTTTCTTCATACAGGACGATTAGGAGCCACTATGGTGACAGAATATCTCCTTTGCCACAGATTAATCAGAATTATCGCAAGATAAAGGTGAGTGTCCAGGCAACACAGAAGTCAGACCTGACTCAAATGGCTTGGGCTCGGCTGTTAACACTCTCCTTGTCAACGGGCTTCTCAGCCCCGTTGGTGATGCTGTGCTCCACACAACTGTGTGAAGCAACACCGACATCGAGTGGCTTCACTTGGTATTTCTCTTTGTTTATTGCTGAGCCCAAGAGCACTACCTAGCCTCACGACATGATGGTTTTGGAACTGGATAATGTTAACTATGTAGTTCAAGAACACAACATGCTAAAAATCAAAAGCCTGCAGCATCAATAAAAGGTTCACTCATTACATTTCAAACGTATTTACTGGTCAGAGATTTAAGACAGGAGTTCCTAGTGCCCAGGTACCGTCTGCTCTCAGCTCATCTCATGAACAAGAAATGCAAGTGCAGAACAGGCAAACAAAAAATAATCTGATAATGCAACAATCCTTTTAAACTCCGTTCCTGTTGAGATATTTACAGCTGACTGCTAATAAAAAGTCACACAGGTGCTAAGAAAAAAAATTTAAGTTCTTGGGAAGTTATATTAAATCATCTAACACATCTAAAATGAGCCTAAAAAACCCAGTACTGTCCATCTCTTGGGGAAAACATGAGTAAAGAAAATGTAATATTTTTTTTCTCTTTTAAGGTTGTTTCTTGTAGCAGTTTGAAAATACCTTCAAATTAGTAAAAAAAAACAAAAACTTTTTTTTTTATTTTTAAACTGGAATGTGTTACCAAATAGGCTGAAAACTAAGATTTATGGACTCATACATTTGAGAACACATCTTCATAAGGAAAACATATAAATATGTATACACATACAATGACATTAAACACAGAAATATTTTGTGGTAATCCTTAGTCTTGACGTAAACTTGTCTGTGCAAGAGGCATGCTGTTTAAGGTCTCAGCACCAAAAACACACGTTCAAGAAATGTTTAAATCACAGGCATCTGTTTCTTTGTGTTATTTCATTTATTGAAACATAAGACAGAGTACATAAACCAGATTTTCTGATTATCAAGTGCACAAATCAGCCTATAAGGCATGCAATGAAAGCAGAACGCTGTAACTTTGGAAATCAACAGATCCAAACTCAAGTGACCCCCTTCCCTTGCATGTCTTATGGGCTGGCAGGTGCTTGGCAGTCTGTGGAGCAGAGCAGCCACTCTGTGTAGAAGCAGCTCTTCACCAGTTTCAATTCTAGCCTTGACCACCAGAGAATGAGGTTCAAAACCTCTGCTCACTCCAGGTCTCCTTTCATTTCGAATTGGTGGGTACTGAGAATGTAAATATATCTTGAAGAAACATTCATCCTCGTGTCTGAGACCTATCTGTAAATGATAATGCTGAGACCTGGCCCACCAAAGGCTGTGGGACACTGAGGCACTGACGCAGCTGGGAAGACCAGACCTGATCCCCTGTGACAGGGCTCCATTTTTCCTGGAATTTAGGTTCAACAGCCTTACTAGTTAGACAAACAGCAGACAGGTCTAAAATGCTAATATGTTCAAAAAAATGCAACTCATTGTTCTTAAGCCACCAAAGGGTTCATACCTCAAGTTAATTTTTATGAATATGATGTTCTCATCAACCACAGAATGTTTAGGTGCTCACCAATTACAGCTTGTCTGACGAGAGAATTATTTGGGAACACAACAACGGAACAAGCATTCCTGAGGAACTTTATCTCCAGATATCCTTAGAATCATAAAATAATTTGAGACGGGAGAGACTTCCAAAGGTCATCTCATCCAAATACTTCATCATAAAAGGGATAACTTCAAAGCCAGATCAAGCTGCTCAGGAACATTTTGTATATCTCCAAGGATGGAGATTCCACAAGCTCTGGGGACAAACTGTTCTTGTGTTTAACCCCCCTTGCTGCATTTTTCCCCACTGTGCACTCAAACAGAATTTCCCTTGATGCTGCTTGTGAGCATTGCCTCTTGTCCTGCTATTCCACTCTGACAACAGCCTGGTTCTGTTTTCTCTATTACATTCCTTTACTTGTTCCTCAGGCATAAGACTCCTTTGCTTCAGTTAACTTCGCTTTCAAGTGGACTCAAAAAATAAGACAGCCTTATTAGAAAAATAAACACACATGAAGCTTATCAAAATGGTAATTGTCTTTCATATCAATAGACAACATATGTTGACTCCAAACCTTCAGACAGAAAAAGGTTAAGTGCAACAAACTTCACTTTAGTGGAACAATAGCAACTTGTGACTAAAAAGAAAGCCACCCCTGTGCCACAGTAACTCTACTGCCTGTGACTATGTGGAAAAGAGGAAAACCTTAGCTACCATCAGGATCAAGAAAAAGAATAGTTTTAATAGTCATATAATAGATTAATTAAACAAATTTCAAGTAAGAGGAAAATAATGCTGAAATATGATATCTATGTCCTCTGTCTTTTGCTTTGAAAGTGATGCAGAAAGAATCACTTTCCTATAGCATCTTCTGGGTTGCCCTTTCTTCCCAAAAACGTACACTACATTAAATACTGTGGGCAATGTAGAAAGTTTTCCACATTCTCTCTCATGAGAGTTACATCATCTTAGAGCAGAAGAATGGATAATAAATCAAAGATTATCCCAATTTACATAGCCTTCCTTCAATGGCAAGTTTTTGTTCTGACACCCTTGCAGGGAGAAGATACCACTGCCTCAATAATCAGAAATACCTTGCCTCCAGACCCTTCAGCAGACCAAATCCCTTCTTTTGCATCCCATGATAATCTCATCACACTTGTTTTCCTCTAAATGTCTTATTTCTACCCACTCTTACAATGCACTGTGCTGCTGCTAACTTACAGACACATCATTTGATGCAAGTACTTAGAAAAAACTGCGATTTGAGTGTCCGTATACTTTACCCATTGGCTTAATTTCAGCCAGCTGAAATGGGTACTTAACCACCTCACTGAGGAAACTAAATTAACAGTGTATGTATAAAGCAGCATATTAATCCAGGTCTGTAGGCTGTAATAATATAAATCGCAGTGGTAACAGGTTTTACAACATGTGACAGAAAGTAAGTCCATTCAAAAAGGAAAGCCTATGAAGTGTAATAATTAAAATTTAGTATTTAAACAGTTAGTATCTTTCTGGCCTCAGAGACAGCAAACCAGTGGAATTCCAGGGCCACAGCCAAGCAAATTCCATGAAACCTGTGGGACAACTAAAACACTCCTTGAAAAGCCTATTCTAAACCATTAGCATACTCATGTAGTCCTTTATTTCATCATTTTAATTAAAAATATTTGAAAACATGTTTTATGAGACTACCTTGTAGTCTGCATACTTCACAGAAAGTCTCACATGAAGAATGCACAGTGCATACTAAATAAAAAAGGGGTTGCTTTCCAAAGATGGGCCCAGAAAGACTTAAATGCTTTCCTTCCTCAAAACTGTTGCTTGCCACACTGACTTAATGATCATCAGCAAATCTGGTGTATTGCATGGAATGCTACCCTCGTGGCTAAGAAGTTTGAGTGAAGTCAAAAACTTCTGTGCTACTAATAATCTGAATTGTAACATCAACTTTTATGGGTTCCAGGAATAAGCCTGAAAGATATACAGAGGCATGAGAACATTATTTTTATAAACAACTTTACTACTATAAAGAATAGTAACCTCAGAAAACTCACAATAAACAGTTGTACTGAACTATCTTGCTTACTTCAATAAAAAGTCTTATTCTTGCTTGCAACTTGGTGAACTACACACACACAAGATACTTAAGTTTGAAATAAAGTATTTTAAACCACCCCATACATGTTTCCACCACACATTAAAAAAAAAATATAATTCCAACAGCTTAGAAATAAGACAAACTGAATCCCCCAGTGTACTTGCCAAGTGCTCTGAAATCAGGAACCCTGTTGTACTTCTCCAGCACTTTCTTCCAAAGTGTCAGGAACTCAGTACAGTACTGGGCACAGTAACTCAGAACACAAGGACTTGCATGCCACATCCTTAAGAAGCCATGAAAATATATTAAAAAAAAAGAGAGAGTGCTCATTCAAAGACGTCATCCAGATGAGTCCCTATATTTTATTCAAAGTTCACACTATACAGATCCATATTCCCTGATTCTTAAGCCAAAGTCCATTTTAATTTGCATAAAAAATAAAGAATAATTGATATGACAACCCAATCAAATGCAGCTACCTGCACATTTTACGCAACTGATTAAGTAAGAAAGTAATTCCATGTATGATGAGACTTGCATGGTCTGGACTCTGTCATTTTTGCCCTAATTGTTACTGATCTATTATTACTGCAGAAAAATCTGTTCTAGGTGATCTTGAGCAATGCATTCTCTCTTTATAACTCCACTTCAAATGCTAGTTAAGATATACTCCTGTTCCCTTCTGATGTGATGGCTAATGACCTCATTGATGAAGAAAAAGGCTGTCATTTTGCTGCTTTCTGCAGTATCAGCTGTTGCTCAGGTCAGACAATTTAACATTGAATAGTAGCAAATTATGTATTCTCAGTAAAAGCCTTATGGCTTTGAAACATGATCCCAGACCCTGGGGTTCTAGGGAAATTATCCACATCGCACAACACAACACATCTCATTTTTCCTGGGAGTATGAAAATGGCACCAAGGAGAGGGTGGAGAACAGCTGATAAAGACAGGACGATGTGCTTCGCGTGGCTGTGGCATGCACTGCTATGATCTGCTTGAGGGAGCAGGGAAGAAGGATAAGACCTTTGCCCATGGTCCACTAAAAAGAAATGGTTAATTCATCATCATGACTGAACTGTTCCCCCTTTAATTAAATCAGACTTTTAAGGTGTTTGAAAAGTTTGAAATGTGCTTAAAGAGAAATACACCACTGCTATTAGACAACTGTGGCAGAACTTCAGCTGTTTTCCAAAATAATCAATATCTCCCCTAGACAGCTCCACACCTTATGAAATTGTTACCCTCCCTTGTCACAGTGAGGGAACACAGACAACTGAGATCATTCTGTGCCACTACTCACTCCTAAATGTTTAAAGACTTGTATTTTTATCATGTATTGCCAAAACAGAAAACCAGCGATTGATTATATGCAAATACATTTTGGAAAGTAATCAGGAATACTGTGGTTTTCACTGTATATGCATTTAAAATGTTACATATAAACTACAAAATATTTTTTTTTATCCATTCCTCAGCCTCCTTTTCTGTAATCCCATACACAATGGGAACACAAAACCTACGTCTTACTGAATGAAGTCCAACAGAGGCAAGTGGAGGGTCCTGCACCTGGGGAGGAACAACCTCACGCACCAGCACAGGCTGGGGCTGACCTGCTGGAAGGCAGCTCTGCGGAGAAGGACCTGGGAGTGCAGGTGGACAGCAAGGTGCCCATGAGCCAGCGGTGTGCCCTGGTGGCCAAGAAGGCCAGTGGGATCCGGGGGGACATTGGGAGGACCGCGGCCAGCAGGTCAAGAGAGGTGATCCTGCCCCTCTGCTCTGCCCTGCTGAGGTCACATCTGGAGTGCTGTGTCCGGTGCTGGGCTCCCCAGTTCAAGAGGGACAGGGAACTGCTGGGGAGGGCCCAGCACAGGGCTACAAAGATGATGAGGGGACTGGAGCATCTCCCTTATGGGGAAAGGCTGAGAGAGGTGGTCCTGTTTAGCCTGGAGAAGAGAAGGCTGAGAGGGGACCTTATCAATGCACACAGGTATCTTAAGGCCAAATGTCAAGAGGACGGGGCCGGGCTCTTTTCAGTGGTGCCCAGTGACAGGACAAGGGGCAATGGGAGCAAACTGCAGCACAGGAGGTTCCACCTGAATAGGAGGAAGAGCTTCTTTACTTTGGGAGTGACAGAGCTCTGGCACAGGCTGCCCAGAGAAGGTGTGGAGTCTCCTTCTCTGGAGACATTCAAAACCTGTCCAGACACAACTGCAACCTGCTCTAGGAGAACCTGCTTTAGCAGGGTGTTGGGCTAGTCAATCTTCCAACCCTGACCATTCTGTGGCTCTGTGAATTTAAAAAAAAGTCCATGAGATTAAATTAATTTTCATAGTTCAGTTGTGGAAAGATTTCTTCTGACCCCAGTGATTGCTTAATTGGCTGTGGAGTGTTTTGTTAAATAAAAATGCACTTGAGCGTATGGCTGGATAGTTTGCTGATTCAGGTGCTTAGCAGTTGCTTTTGTTTAGTTCCATATTTTCAAAAATGACACAAACAATTTTCTTTTGCCTTTTCCCCTCATAATTTCTTTTCTATTGTTACTTTTGAAATTTAGACTTTTTAGCTCGTGTTGATTTTGCCTTCCCTTGCACTGATTTACAATTCCTTTTCCTCCTTTTATGCAAGATTTCTACATTCTGGCTCTCATACAGGCATTTCCCTTCCACCCCATTAAAACCTGTCCTTTGTGCTCAAATGTGCTGATGCAATTATTTACCAATTTCTTCTATCACAGATCACTTTTGCACTTTCCCAGTTTAGAATTACTTCCTTCAAACAAATCTTCCATTCAGAAATTTGTAATATTTGTATGTTAGGCATTAGGCAGAAGAGTGCATAAAATAAGCCATATGTAGCACAGATTTGTTGGTTTAGACTGTAGTTACTTTGAGTTGATTTTGCCAAAGCTGAAATTGTAATAGAGTTTCACTGGAGAGAGGGGAAACTTTCTCCAAGGTACAACCATTTCTAAAAATATCTTGCTTTAAGACACATCTCGGGACAATTTGTACAGAAAACCTTGTTACCAGGATGAGAGGGAGAAACTTAAATTAATTCAGAGAGCTCCTTTTCAGACTTCAAAGAAATCTGGTGTTCTTACTTATACATTTTGAATGAGAAAGAAGGCTAATTTCACCTACATGTACTGACACCAATTCGCCACATTCAACTAAAATTTCAGTCTCCATGGACAGAAGAGCTCTGTGCACGCTCCTCTCTTACATTTCAGATGCTCTCTGGCCATCCATAAGGGGAAGGAGGAAATGTTACAGAGAAGTTCATGAGAAGGTAAAGCAGCGTAAAGACACTCGCAGACTTCCCTTTATGCAGATTGTAAAGAACTAAAAAGGAGTAAAGGGAACCTAAGGGAAACCAAAGGTTTGGGCAGCTATTAGAACTGCTACCCAGATTGCCACACCGTGACTTCATTTTCCAGGTCTTCTTTTACCTCCTGCTGCTACGAGCCATCTTAGACCCCAGTGCCTGAGGGTCTCGTCCCTATTTATATAATTAATATCTACCCCTTATATAATTAAGATCTCCCACTGTGATGTTGCCTTATTTATTTGTACATTTATCTGGAGAGTGTGCTACTTAAAGAGTCAGCAACTTAAAACAATGTCACCGTAACATCAAACAGGAAACACTGTGAAACGATGCTGTAATGAAGCTGCTTTTGAAAAGGAAAAAGGGGACAAACCTTTCAGCGTGAACTAGAATATCTACACAACAATAAAACCGTATGGGACACGCATTATTTTTTGTACATAAATTACAGAGATTTTTTTTAAGTTCTACAAAATTCTCTATGTATATATTTTTTCCTGAGGTTTCTGAATGATAAACCTGTTTGTGGATGTCTTCCTACATGCAGACAAAGTTTGTACAAGTGCCCACAAGGACATTAGCTATGTGACAGCACTTGTATAAACTTCAGTAATACATATTTCTCCTTGTCATAAATGGATTTTGATTCATGCCCCACTCAAAGGAAAAACACTATATACATTACATAAATTAGCTGAATATAAAAAATAAAATCTGCTTAGGTTCTCTTTCAGTTTTTGAAATAATTGGGGTTTATATCAGGTGTCTGTCATGTTATATCTTAGACAAAGCAGCTATGAAAATAGTCTGACTCTGATCTTTTTGTTCTTGGAAATCCAATCTGATTGCATATAAAATGTGACCTTTATAGACCTTCAAAGGGAAAGCACAAATAAGGTTCCCCAATCAGCTCTGGTCTTTGTCATTTCCATACACTTGGGCACCTCCCATAGCCTTCTTAACATCCTCTTAATGTCAGAAGGATATAAATTTAGTATGCCATGTCTACATTTTTATTATACCTCAAAATAAAAAATATTTAGGTGTTTTTAAACTACCCTCTTGCTGAAATGTTCAGGTTTGGGAAGGTGTCAGAATACCTGGAGTATTAGTGAGATACCTCTTACCGTTTGCACAGATGTATAAAAGAAGTTCGTTGTCTCTCAGCCATTCTTATTGTTCAAAGTGAAAAGATCATGCTAAAAGTCTTCACTGGCTCCATCACAGAGCCAAAACTCTCCAGAAATGTTTGCATTCCAGCCATCCTTTATTCTAAACAGAAAACCTATAGAAAAAAATCTGCACCTGTTTATGGAACTTTTATTTACTTTTTCTTAAGCCTTACCAGTATCTACTGTAGGAGTGGCAGATTTAGTACAATTGTTTCAAAATAAGTAACTTTGAACCAGTTGAAGAAGCTTACTAAGCACATCCTTAAATCCAAGCACACTGAGAATCCCACTGAAATTACTAATTATATAATTACATGTAGGAATACGTTTCCTGAATCTGCATTCTCTTTGTAACATCATGATCATTTCAAAAGGGTGAGAAATAAGAAACAAATGTCATTTCAGGGGAGAGAGAAATTACACAATAATCAGATTCTCAGCATAAAAGAAAGTAACAATAATACTGTTTCCACATGAAATCATTCATAGGAATAAAGACCGAGTATAAATATAGAATTTCTAAAGATAAATTCATGCTTTCTCAGCGTTTTTCAATAAGGTATGAGAGCCTCTTTCAGTTTAAATTTGTTCCAGAAAAAACCAAAAAACTCCAAACATTTCAAACCTGATCTTTTTTCTTTATTTTTAACAATGTATCTGTTTCTATATTAGGACATCTGTCCACCACATTTTAAAAGTCAATTTCAAAACTAAGGAAAGGCAGAATTTATAATGAAAATGCTGAACCATATTAGAAATAACACTTTATGCACATCTAAACATCTTCTGCAACTTTAAAATTTGAACTCAAAAGTCTTTAAACAAAAAAATGTTGATCACAATATCAGATTACAACACATGGAAGAAGCCAGTCAAAAAGCTATCACATATCAATTGTTTATGGTTTACCCAATAAAACCCTAACTAATGTTTAAGCAATGTCATCTGCTTGATCTGTCTGTTGCTGGAGTTTAAACAACCAAAAACATCACCATTACAGACTCACAAGAAATAATTACATATATGAATAGATTACTACTTCAGAATTCATTTTCCCTCCATCTGGTGTACATTTTATTTTGACCACAAATGAGGTACTATCCTAGGGAACTAATTAACAATTATTGTAAACAATACCAAAGAGAGCAATCTGATTGATCTACTGAGTGCATTCCTTGCTTGCTGTATGGCACAGCAACAGCAACCGGTCTGTGACCACACTGGGTAGAAGCACAGCACCGTCCCTATAGGTAGCAGGTGTACATTCAGTTTATTTTCATTTTCTTCTGCAAATAAAAGACACTGTATAAACTTTCTGAAGAAAAGCTGTAACATCAACATTTCAAAATCATCTTCCACAAATCTGTACCACAAATACTGCTGAATTCCTATTCTGTCAAGCATCCTGTAAAGTGTTAGGTTTTTTCCAAATGTTTAGAAGGCACAAAGGCCTCCAAAGGCACAATTTACACTTAGATTTTGTCTTCAAGACTAATATTTAAATGTAAAGTTCCTTAGGATGGGGACCACTGTTATCTGCTGTGTTGTAGGCAACACTGAACAAGGAGTGGACAGTAATGTTGCTGCAGAAAAAAAGTTTTCTGAGACCACAAAACCAACTTAGACCATTTTTTATTTGCACTGCAGCACAGTACTAACTGTGATTGGACTTCATGGAAAACATCCACACTGATAAATAATTGAAAGACAGAAAATGAACTTATGCATCGGACCCTTCAGTGTCCACACTGCTTCATTTTTCACTCACCCCCTGGACCTTTGGGGCTGCCCCAGGTAACTAGGCAAAGCTTAGAGGAGGTTTCACTTCAAAAAACAGGGCCAAAAGGCAATACGGGTAAGGTTACATCAGTTCTGTCTTTTTCTGGATACTCAGTCCTTCAATGTTATATCCCAGAAGTTTTTCTGTCCCCACGAACCCCTAAAAATCCTCCTGCTGCACTCCAAAACCTGCTTCCATTCTATAAAAACTTTGCCCTGGCGACCTGGACAAACTGCCCTCTATTTGTTTCAGAAACTTCAAAATCAGAGAGGCACACAAAGAATAATGGCTGTTTCTGAGAGCCACGGGCACACCATGCGGGGTCCAGCTGAGTGCCCAAGGCAGCTGCTGCACCACACAGCGTTGGACAGGCTGCCAGCCAGCCTGTGCCACTTGGCTTCATGGCCAGGGGGTGACACCCATGTAACTAGAGGCAGATCTGATCCTGAACAGCCTAAGGCTAAAGAGACAGGATGGTCAGACAGTCAGAGTGGCAACAGAGAAAAACCACCCTGACTTCTGGCAGTGGGCTGCAGCAGCCTTCTGCCCTGCTTCCACCTCAAGGTCCAGCTGTGTGACGCATCTAGCAGATTAGCAACTCCTCTCTTCAAAATTCAAGATGCTATTAGCATTACTCGCTACTCAAAATTCAGTCCAACATCTTTAAAAACCTAACTCCATTTCTATCCATAGCTAACAGACCCAGAAATTTCAATTGCTTGAGCAGGGAGTTGCACTTGATGATATTAGGAGATGTCTCCAACCAAGACAATTCTGCGAGCCTCTAGCTCCATGAAATGGATGACTTGTCAGTAGCAATGAGGTAAGCAGATACTGTAAACAAGTTTCTCACTCATTTTTTTTATAATAGTTAACTGTGTCTACAGAAGTGGGAGCAGAAGCAACATCCAGCTGGGAAGTTGTTCAAGCTGTGGTGAAATCCAGCTGTTACTGTTGGCTGGGAGCAGTTCCACTTTCAAATAGCTCTTACGAGATTTGGTTTTCCAAAGTGTTGACCATCTTCAACATTAATTTCTGTCACTTACATTGGACCCAAAATGCATTCATATTCAATGTCTTAGAAATGCTTTATAAACCTATAAATTATAAAACAGAATAAGGCCTTTGATTAAACAGCTGTATAAGAAAACAAACAAATACCAAGTCCTTCAATGAAAAGTTCTCCTATTTAGGATCATCCGGAATGAGAAAAACAACAGAGCTTTAAAATTCAAATACTTTGGGCACATTAAAATTAATTTACTTCCATAGAAATGTATGCACATGCTGAATAGTACATGTTCAGGATTTCCGGTTTCTCAGTATTGCACATCCAAATGCTTCCTAGAGATTTACAATTCGATCTCAATTTCTCATCCCACATCTACGTGTAACTCAATTCTCTTTCGTGTTGCAGAATTCATCATTTTACAGACAAACTATTTAACCTCGATGACCTTATCTACCACAGCAAATCAGTGATCTGTGTAACGAGCACAAAGATGCACCTGTGGTCAACTGATAGTATAGGAAGAACAACCAGCAATTCACAACAACTCATAAAAATTAGGCTTGCATAAGACCACAACCTTTACAACTCAGTCATAAACAAAAACTAAGAGCAAACTGTCGTGGTTTAACCCTGGCCGGCAGCCAAGCACCACGCAGCCGCTCGCTCACTGCCTCTCACCCAGAAGGGTGGGGAGGAGAATCAGAAAGGAATGTAAAACTCAAGGGTTGAGATAAGAACAATTTAATAGGTAAAGCAAAAGCCGGGCATGCAGCAAAGCAAACCAAGGAATTCATTCACTGCTTCCCATGGGCAAGCAGGAGTTCAGCCATCCCCAGGAAAGCCGGGCTCCATCACACGTAACAGTTACTTGGGATGACAAATGCCATAATGCTGAATGTCCCCCCCTTCCTTTTTCTTCCCGCAGTTTATACACTCAGCATGACGTCCCATGGTATGGAATATCCCTTTGGCCAGTTTGGGTCAGCTGTCCCAGCTGTGCCCCCTCCCAGTGCCCCGTGCCCCTCCAGCCCTCTCGCTGGCAGGGCGCAAGGAACCCAACAGTCCTTGACTTGGTATAAACATCACGAGGCAACAACCAGACCCATCCGTGTGCTGTCAGCGCTGTTCTCACACCAAATCCAAAACACAGCACTGCACCGGCTACTCAGAAGAAAATTAACTCTGTCCCAGCTGAAACCAGGACATAACCACAAATAGGTTATCAAATCAGACCTTTGTTTTGAAGACATTTGTCTTTTCCTATATCCATAGGCATACAGAATGTAAATGCTAGTGCCCTTAAGCGACTGTGCAACCGTGACTAAAAAGCCAACTGTATTCTGTTTGAAAACTTGGACTACAACATTGCTCCACACTGTTACAGAATATCAAACAACACTGACAAAAAAAAATTAAAGACGCGTGGTTGTTTTTTTTTCTCCAAATTTTAGGTTTGAATTACTGCTTCTAATTTTTAAAAAATGAAATTGCTTGTCTGATTACCACTATGGAATGCTGAAGAATATTTAACAAACTGAGAAGCCCATCTTGCACAATAATGCTATAAAAACTGTCCTGAAAGCCAAATTGAAAAGAAAGATATTATTAGCTGATGAAATATAATTATCTCCCTTTACGCTAAAGTGCTTGAAAATATCCTGATAAATATACATGCTGTACTTTTTAGCTAAATAATAATTATTTTCAAATGGCAAATGTCAATGAATACACAAGTTGACTTTTCTGTTAGTGCAAAAATTCCCAGTTCCTGTCACTGCCATGCTGACTTCCCTCTGATGAGAAAAAATAGCAAGAAAAACACCTAAACAAAAATGTCCTCTCCCAAGTACAGACAGAAATGTATTTTAAAAAGCCTCTGAAAAATAGTGAACTTCTCTTGTTTGTTGCTTTCCTTCCATGAGTTATTAGAAGAATTTCAAGGCTGGAAGTATTTATTGACATAAATCTTAGCACATTCCAATGCAGTTCTCCAAACGAAATAAAAATTTGTGTATTTAATGTTATGAAATACCTGAAATATCTGTTTTGTTTGAACATATCTACAGCAGGACCAATTATAGCTAAAAGAAAGGAATTTCATGTTGTCTTTTAGTACTTAAATAAATTGCAATAACATATTAAGCAGTAAAAACCCTACTTTTTGTCTGGCTTAATTATCAAGCTCAGCTGCTTTTCACTGACTTCATTCTATCTAACCCAGCGAGGTAATTTTAGCTTGCATGGAATAAATCATTGGCAAGATTAACAATACATATTAAGATGATGTATGTTTTATTGCTGCTCAGCTAAACATGTCAGCTAAAGTAATTATGGCTATGAAGCTGCGTTTATGTTTCCATAATGGGACCCTTTAAGTCACACACATTTGGAACGAGGCATATCCACCTCAGTCTCTTTCAAGAGCAGTTTTTAACTGCATTACATCATTTCTTACGGGGTTGAAAGTTCATTATCCAACACACAAATCATTTACTCCCAAACTCTGTAACTTTAAGAGGACCTAGGGAAAAGCTAGGGTTATCAGCACTACAGAAAGTAAATACATATGAAAGTGTGTCTTGGGGCCTGCATGGCTGAGGGAGATGGAAACAGAATTTAGGACTTTCCATTTCCAAGTCACTCTTTGCATTATGTACTCCATGAGTAATAATTGAGAGTTGTTACTACAATTTGATGTTAGCTCCTTGGCCTGAGTGCAGATACGCACAGATGAAGTTCAGATTTTGAAAAAAATCATCACGTAGTTGGGACTCTTCCAGCAGCGGCAGCAGAGGCAGTAAGAACTGAACATGCAGAGAAATCATTACCTACTCTGAGATGGAGAAATCCTTTCAAAAGAGGTGAAAAGCACATGAAATGAGTGATTTCTGTGTAACAATTGGCACAGTTTATGTCCAACTAACAAAGTCTGCCAGAAACACTCCATACTTGTTGGGACTGGTGCTCCGTGACGTAGATACACTCAGGGTGAATTACAAAAGTTCAAAGCACCCACTGAGTGAGGTAGCTAATGCTGTGTGATGGAGCCCATTACTGCTGTCCAGTCCAGTCTTATACGGCCTTCATTTAATGCAGTGCAAAAAGTAGAATATGCCTTAATGGCATGTGCAGCTGCTGCTAATTTAGAGGAGGTACAATCATAAAAAGATCCTTGGAAATACAAACAAAAAAAGAAAGAAACTGAAATTCAAGTGGAAAACGAAGGGTGCACTGCTCATCATCTGCCCAAACGTGGTAAGAAGAGCTCTTTGCATGGGCTGCGTTCACAGCCACCATGGTGTACAGGTGGGAGCTCAGGAATCTTAAGCAAGGACTAAGGTCAGTGGCTGAAGTTCTTCAGTAACAACTTCAATAGTCCCCGGCCCCAGCAGAAAGATGCTGCAGTGCATCACTGCAGTGCTTCAGCTCCTTTCCAATAAGATGATTTATCTGAAAAGCCTTAAGTATGATAGCTCATATGAGAAACGCATGGCTAAGGATAAGAATGGAATGGAAGACTTGTCTAAAGGAATAAGCATCAGGTGAGTTAATCTTACTGAACACAACACACCAGCATGGTAAATAGGATGAAATACCTTTAAAGCTGTTCTAGTCTGTTAGCTGGCTCTATCAATCAGAGACAAAGTGAGCAGAAAACCCTGAACAAATGTCTTCCTCACTTTGACCTAGGAGGCCAAACCTGAAGAAGCTGTAAAACTCAGCTCAAACAGAGGAAATCTTCAGCTAAAGATTTTCTGAGGCCACAGGAAAAAGGGACCTGCAGCCTGAAGCAAACACACAGAACAAGTGTTTCTCTTGCGTCCATGGCTACCAATTTCTCAGTGGCTTTTCCTCCCCTTTTTCCCTGTACAGAAGGATGATGCTTGTAAAGTGAAAGAGAATAATCTGGTCTACCTGAAGTTAGTGCCACTGTGAGCTGGATATCAGTCTGGAGGACTACTGGAGTTCCTTTCAAAACTAAAGTATTCTACGAAAATCCTGCTTCATATTTACTCATCTGTCCTGCACTGCATTTTAGAAAAGCACGAGCAAATTTTGACATTTTGCAAATCAACTGTTGGAAGGTACTTGCTCAGTTGAGACCCACATTCCAACCCCACTTTCCACCACCTTGCATTTTAGTTCATACTATTTAAAAAACAGGTTATTATACTTAAGAGGTAAAAAGTAAAGGATATTTAATGCATATCTCTTTGTGTGTAGACCTTCAAATACTTGGTCAAACTAGCCTTGAAGCCATTAACTGAATGAACAGAATGTCGTGTGCTTTGTGTGCCAGTTATATGTTCAGCACTGACTCCAGAAATTTGCTTAAATATTATTTTAGTTTAGAAAATAGACTGGAAAAGATCCTAAGTACCAGTATGTGAAATATATATATATATTTTCTTATATGTCCACAGGCAGATGAGCAACATGCAGAACCATATTTTCATAATGCAAAATATAATTTGAGTTACTGAGTATAGTTATGAGTTGTCTATTCCCAGGCTTCTTTATTTCTAAAGCAAATGTTTGTGAGATGTACTACATGCAAAATAAGAAGTTAAGCTGCTTCTATAATTTTTAAGGTTCTTCAATTAAGATTTACTGACAGTTTTATTCTTGACAATATGTAATTAATATGTACAGTGCTTAAATAAATAATTCATTAACTTTCATTTGAAAAATTGGAAGCTAGAAGTGTTTCAATGCTGAGACAATCTACTATTAAAATTGCTCTGTGATTTGCACTGAAACACTTACAGATAACAGAATTAAAGTACATCTAAAATCAGTCAAGTAAAAGACATTTTTATGTGTTAATCTCAGATATTCTGATCGCCTCAGATCTTAAATAGGCTGAGCTTGACAATTTCTAGCTCTCTAGTAAACCATCACTCAAGTGGCAAGATTAATCTAGTAGAGCAAATGAGGATTAGCTGTTTGATTAAAATATAAGAATTATTTATTAGAAGCACGAAGAGACTATGTGCTTCTAAATTTTTGCAAAGGAAGATGAGCTTTAACTTAGCATATGCATGGAGCATCTGTCTTTATTTCTTTATTCTTAAGTAGCTTTTTAATTTGTAAAACAATTGATGTAAACTGAAGCAGCAAAACTATTTAGTTACCAACTCCTGCAAACTTTTCTGTTGAAATAAAGGGAGGACTTTAGGTTAAGGGAATTACACCGTAAGAATAATGCAGTGCTTTAGAAAAAACCCAGCAGCTGTTGGTCTTCTGAAGACTAGCAGTGAGATAATGCAAATATTCCAATTGCTATAACTAAAGTAATTCAAACCCAACTATTTAAAGTAATTCTTCAATAATACAGAGAATTTAAAGAAATTTCAGATTAGCTTTTTTATTGGTGCATTTCTTTGTTATTTTTTCTGATGATGTTCACTCACCTGATTAGTAGGAATGCATCCATGAATAAAACAGATGTGTAGACAACTGAACAGAGATTCATTTTTTAATCATTCTAAAGGTGCACTTTGCATCATTTTTAATGTACTATTGTCAGTTATAGATTTTTATTTTAAACATAATGGTGCAAACAAAATCAAAGCTCTTGTGTCAATGCTTTGTGAGAAACAAAGAATAAGTTCTGACTGATGGATAAGTGGCTTTAGAGATCTTTGCTAAGTTTCTTTTAAAATTTAATGACAGAAATTTCAGGAATTACTTTTCTATTTAATATTATATCCTAATTATGCCTTCCTATTTAAGGTGATAGTTTAAATTAGCTAAAATAACTTCTAGCCCCCCAAAAGTATTTTATTTATAAATCTTATGCATAAGTAATTATGCATTAGAGATTCTGCCAAAAAAATTAAGCCTACACATTTACTAGATATCCTGTTTATTCTCAGACTGTTCATTTAGCTTCTAATATAATATTAGTCAGCAGTTCACTATTTTTATGGTGCACAATACAGGGTTGGATCTTTTCCCCTTACTAAAGTGCACATTTGATTACAGTCCTTGAAATTACCTTTTATAAGTGCTCTAATCTTGAAAACATTGCATATCAATGCAATTTATAAAGACAATTTCAAGACTCTTAAATCATGTAACGCTTGTTATCAGTTTTGGAAAGCCTGCTTTTTGAAGGTAATACCTTAGTTTGCGCATGTGGCAAACTGATGTTACATGCATCACTGTGATATGTACCATACATTGTGAGAAATAAGTGAGAAAGCAAGAAAGCCTATATTGAGACCTGGTTTCACCTTGTACAAATAGGCTGTCTTGCACATTCTTCTTAAAATACATAAATAAATCTTGCAGGGAAAAGACACGGATTTTCCTACACAAGATTTGATGGAGATTTCATGATCAAATGTATTTACTAAGCAATAGTTTTCAAATTTAGCCTCTGCTTTGTCTTATTTTTAACTTAAGGCTCTGGAGTTGGCTAGGGAACTCAAACTGTGCAAAACCCCACTATTGGTAAAATTAGTAAAAACATCTTGGTTGATGTGTAGCAGGCGCCCACTACAACATAGCCTACATACGCCACCCCTCTGGTCCTGACCCATAAGCTATGACCAGACCTGTCACCTGTACCACAGCTGAGCACTAAGCTAAACCTCTCCTCCTCACCTTCCCAGCCTGTCCTTCCAAAAAAGCCTGCACCGCTCCAGTCATGCAAACTATTCTACATTTCTTTTTGTTCCCAGTGATGTCCTAGATCTGCAACAGTCCACAGACTCCCAGCTCCAGAGCCAAAACTCTGTAGCAAAGAAGTTTTTTCTAAAGGTGCTATCACGTGGGATAAGTCAGCACATATCCTACAATGTAGAAGATGTATTGGTACACAGATTTTAAATACACAGCTTTCTCAGTACACCCACATAGTGCCCAAACGTCTTAGTTCAATTATTGCCTAATTCAGGAAAACAATCTGTGTCCTTCCTGTCCGTCCCCATCGCCCCAAGACCTCCCCCATTAAAGGCACTTTTTTAAATTAAAAAAAAACAAACAACCTCAACAGCTCTATTCCTACATATAACATCAAGGGTGTTTCACAAAATATGTTAGAAGCTCAAAATTGTCTAACTAGAAAAAGACACTTGCCATATTTTTTGTAATGTGTCCTTGCACTATAGGGGGAATATCACTTGTTATGTCTGGGAAAGCTACCAGTCTTTTAGAAATAACCGAATCTGTAAAACATGAATACATTATCAGAGGCATGACATCCAGTTTCATCTGCATTAAAACCGAAACTTTTACTTGATTGTCACAAATAGACATAAAAAGTAAAATGTAAAAGTTTGGAATATCAGCAATTTTCCTTAAGAATCTTTTTGTTATTGTTTTTACTAACAGCACAGTTTTTCAAGCTGGATTTGAAGTATTCTTTCATTACATTCTCCAGCTTCTTGTCCCATGTAGGTTTTCTCGAAGACCTCCATGTCAACCCTGCAGTTTGCAGAAATTGTGATGAAATGTTCAGAAACAGATGGATAACATACTCCAGCCAGCAGATCAGGCACACAGCAAACATGACAACTAAACCAGTGGCATAAAACACAGGATGTCAAATACTGATAAATATGTCAGAGATTAAAATAAAGTTTTTAAAAACCATTGAAATAATCTGCAGTTCTACCAACCAGTCAGGGAGGTGCAATGAAGGCTGTCAGTGAAGCTACAGAACAGGTCTCTCTTTCAAGGAGCTCACCAAACCCCAGCCATTTGAGACTGCTGGTTATACAATGCTACTGTTAGAAGATATTTTCATATTATGAAGTAAATGATGAGCTAGGAAAAGCAGCAAATACTTACCTTCTTTTCTTTCCTCTTTCAGAAACATACCTTGGCATAAGAACTTACCCTGCTTCTGGCTTTTGGAGCCCCAGGTCCTCAGCTTGCTCGAAAGAGTATTCAAATACCTTCCAGAATGCAATTATTAAAGTGCATTTTCATGACTTACATAATAATTTCAAAAAAGATATCTTTCTCAGATGTTTTCATAAGACATTATTCTTCAACAGGAAGAAAAAAAGCTTTGAAAAATAAAACAGCGTTACTCACATCTGGAAGGTTTTTAAGTTTTTGTCTGGACAAACACAGCAACTTCAGACTCTTCACATATCTAATCTCTTCCAATATGCCAAATATTTGCAGGACTGATGAAGTTGAGCAAGCCTTTGCAGAAAATATAGGTCCCTAGGAATATCTTTTATCTTACTATTTAAGCTTATGCACTCCACTTGTTCTAATTTATAAGGAGGATAAAGCTTTTCAGTTGATACCTTGATGTATTTATTTAATCTGGAATATAGAGACTACATCAGTTTATTTTTAATTTTACCAAATATTTTTTGTGTGTGAACAGTTCTTTTTATGATATACCTGTTTATAACATACAGAGGCAATTTTTAAGGATTTTAGCTGTATTCAAATGTATGTATACCACATATGCCTCTAGTGAATAATCATAATCCATTTATGTTATGGTGTGGGTTAGTGTTCTTACTGGAGCCAAGGAAAGCACAGAAAATGCCTCCTGTACGTCAGGTCCGATTTTTAAGTCTGCTCAGCTACTTACACAGACTAAGTAATCAACATGGGCTGCCTGTCATTCACAAATACATCCCAGGAGATCAGCTGGGAGATAAAGGAGGGCAGGTTGTACCTTGAGGACTAAAAATGGAAAGTTGCACTTGCAACAGTTCCACAGCCTGTGAAAGATGATGGCCCAAAGCGTTGTCTACAAGGATGATGGAGATGGGACATTGTCATCCACTCTCACCACAGCCTTCAGGGTGCCTCCGGGGCACTCGGCATTCACTCCTCTGGCACGAAGGGTGTTTTTCCCCTGAAGATGCCACTTACCCAAGCACACCTACGCAACGTGTCTGACCAGCGCTTCCCAGAACATACACCCCAATGTATCTGCGCTGCCACCACCCATATCATCTATGAAAGAGATGCTGCCTAACTCCACTTACTCACTTGTCACATCAGTGGCTTCATAAGATACAGGGCAACCAGCACTGGTGAAGGAGGGAGATTGGAGAACTGGGCAAAATGCAAAGCCCTGACACCAGCTGCAGGAGACAGAGCCCCTACCCCATCTGCCACCAGCACAGTAATTCTCACTGTTGTTGTTCATAACAATATTACACTTGGGCATAGCACAGCAGAGGGGGGGCACCATCCCACAGCATCCCATCTGCCCAGCACCTCTTACTCCTTGAGACAGTGCAGGAGCAGAGGGGACGTGTTCTGCACAGACTGAAATTTCAGCCTCGGGTTTTTTCCTGGGGCCTGTCACAGCTCCTGTTGAACTGCTAGTTAAAAAGAGGAGAGAGGAAGGACAGAGCACGGGCAGGAGGCAAAAAGCACCTCTAATGACAATTTTGCTTCGAGGCAAGTAGTTGTGAAATAACCTCCCCACTTTTTTTAACTGTAACATTTTAATATATGTAAACACAACAGGTTATAAGAATTGTACTAATGTGTGCGAGGAACAGCCGTGCCTCATTGCATTTTATATTTCTTTTAAAAAGTCCTTGAAGTCATGGAATATTTGAGTAATTTATGACGGGCCTGCACTCCCTCCCACTGTCTCCCATCTCCCAACCGCTTTCTGAGGCCAGTTGCAGCCCACTGCTGGGGATGCAGGGAGAGCAGAGACCGGGCAGGGACTAAGGGGACAGGGACAAATGCTAAAATGCCTCCAAGAGGAAGCCAGTCTCTTCTGTGCCTCAACTTGCCCAGCTGCACCCATTTCTTTCAACAAGTTCTTCCCTTTAAGAATACTGTACACAATGTATTGCAGACCACTAGGCAGTTCCCCTCACATTCATGTGAGCATTCTGACTGGAAACTAATCGCAATTACCTTGCGGAGAAATGACTGAACAGCCCCTAAAAGAAACAGCGGTTGAAGAAACTGATGTCAATTAATTCCATATAAAAGAAAGAAAAGCTACATATAAGCATATAATAATACATATAAACTCAAAGTAAGTACTGCTACTTTGCAGAGAAAATGTAATCTGAAAGAAGTTAAAAGCTAAATCCTGCAAGAAACCTTCCTGTGGTGGTTTGACTCTGGCTGGATGCCAGGTACCCACTGAAACTCCCCTCCTCAAGCAGACAGGGGAGAGAAAAATATGACAAAGGGCTCATGGGTCGAGATAAAGACAGGGAGATCACTTAGCAATCACCGTCACGGGCAAAACAGACTTAACTTGGGAAAATTAGTTTACTTATTATCATTCAAACCAGAAAAAACACCTTCTCCTCACCTCTCCCTTCTTTCCAGGCTTAATGCCCAATTTCTCTTCCTCCTCCCGCTGCACAGCACAGGAGAATGGGGATTACAGTCAGTCCATCACACATTTCTGCCTCTTCTTCCTCCCCACCCTTTCCCTGCTCCAGCGTGGGGTCTCTCCCATAGGAGACAGTCCTCCGTGAACTTCTCCAATGTGGGTCCTTCTCACGGGTTGCAGTTATTCAAACTGTCCCAGCGTGGGTCCCCCCCACCAGGTGCCGTCCTTCAGGCACAGCCGGCTCCAGCATGGGTCCCCCGTGGGGTCACAGCCCGGCCAGCAGCCCTGCCCCAGCCTGGGCTCCTCTCCCCATGGGGCCACAGGGCCTGCCAGGAGCTGCTCCAGCGTGGGCTGCCCAGGGGGTCACAGCATCCTTTGGGCACCCACCTGCTCCGGCATGGGGTCCTCCATGGGCTGCAGGTGGATATCTGCTCCACTGTGGACCTCCACGGGCTGCAGCAGCACTGCCTGCCTCACCGTGGGCTGCAGGGGAACCTCTGCTCCAGCCCCTGGAGGACCCCCTGCCCCTTCTGCACTGACCTGGGTGTCTGCAGGGCTGTTGCTCTCAGTCTCACTCCTCTCTCCTGCTGGCACAGATGTGCCATTTTTATTTTTTTCCCCTCCTTAATATGCTATCCCAGAGGCACTACCGCTGTCGCTGATGGGCTCAGCCTTGGCCAGCAGCGGGTCGCGTCTCGGAGCCAGCTGGCATTGGCTCTGTCGGACACAGGGGAGCTTCTGGCTACTACTCACAGCAGCCACCTCTGTAGCCCCCGGCTACCAAAACCTTCCTGTGTAACCCTACTACAGCTCTGTTTCACTTGATCATTTTTATGTATGGAGCAGTTCAATAGTATTTTCAAATACAGCTTTTCAGAATAGTTCAATTTTAATTGCTAAAACACAGAGGATAAATTTTGTTTAGAAACAACTCAATTTCATGAAGAGTAAAGCTTCGTCTGCTTGAATAGGAATAGTCAGTTGTTGGAGAATTCATACTACAGTAGGACCCACAAGCCATAAAATAAATAGGTAAACTTTTTGATAATAGGAATTCAGTAGGGAACAATCAATCAAAGTACAAAATAGAAAATGACCACCACAAGACCTGCCACAAACTGATTTATTACTTTTTGGCCAGTCCCATACAGCAAGAGCAAAGATCTTTCACTCACTATATTAAAACATTATTTCGCTTTATACAAATTGTAAACATCTTCAACAGGACAAACTGTTGGTACAGGCATTCCACGGCTCTGGCATCTTTTCTCTGGCAGTTAATTGAATGAAAACCCAATAAAACAAAGAACTTTTTTCATGGGGTAGCTAAAAAAATGCAGCATATGCATTTAAAAACACATCCGTTCTAAGCAAAACACAGAAGAGTATTCCTGATTGCTATTTTTAGTGAAATTTATAGTGGTATTATGAATAGGAATATTTTTTCCATACTGCTGTAACCAATTTTTTGTTTAAAATTAGAAACATCATTTTATACATCAAGGTAGCAAACTAAATTGTACAGTAAAGCAGCTGCTATAAATACAGCTATATTTGCTATACTGTATCAGGTAAATAAGGACATAAAACCTCCCAATCCAGTTAATACTTGTTTTCCTGGCAGGAACCAGTCTAAACAAGTCACAATTCAAGTTCTGCTTCTCCAAAACCCCTTGCTATAATTGTCTGATTTTTTCCTCTCCCTCTCTCTCAAAGTGCTTTAAAGCAGACAATCTGATCCATAAAGTGAACACTTATCTCCTCCTCAAGTAAGAGCAGATTGTTCTTTCTAATTAATAAGACCCAGGAACATCAATCTGCTGGCTAACTTTACTGAAGGACTACAAGATACGCACTGTTACTAGCTTATAATCCTCAAATCAGAGCAAAGGTGTTTAAACTCGACATGAATCACTTTTTTCCGACTCATCAAAACTATAATACAGACAATGGTCATGTTATTGACTAAGGCTTAAAAAAAATAAATTAATTTAAAAATCACTTCTATTGTTAAAAAACAATTGCATTAGAACTTTGGTTTCAGTATACTTCTAATTTTGGAGTCACATTTACAGTGACTTAAAAGACAAAAATCTATGTTTCTAATGTAAAAAGTCAAGCCATATTAAAAAAAGCCACACCTGTCAGGTCTCTGTGCATTATTAGAAGCAATGAATATTTCAGTTTAAAGGTGATCTGCAGAAAAATTAAGTTCCTGACAAAACCCAAGGTGGTTATTTTTACACTTGAATGCAACCAGTTGTTTTAAGCATTATAAAATACCACATCTTTGATCACAAAGTGCTTAGATCAGCAGATCCATAAATGATGTGTTGAGTTTCACTACCTGAAGTGAGGACATTGAAGGGCTTTTAGTTTGTAAGATTTCTGTATCATCAAAATGCACAAATGAAAGATCATGAAGGATGAACAGCACCGTTAACTTGCATCAACGTTACGATGTATAAACAACAACGTTCTTCCTACAAGTTCAGTATAGAAAGAGCATCAAGATTCAGTTCCTGCTGTCAAATGGAAAAGAAAAAAAAAAAAAAGTCCTCAAACCTTGCTAAAAATCTTAGATGAAAGTCTTTAAAAATAAAACACTGTGATTCCTTCAGCCGAGCAAGGTATCAAGATATTCTACTACGGGATTTGTCTCCAGCTCTTCTCTACCCAAATGAAGAAAGGGATCCCTCCTAGAGCATTAAAGCTAGATCCTGACAGAACTAAAGAAACGCTGCAGAGGATATTCCATCAATCAAAATAAACAATCATTTTAAATACCTTAACTCTTCCGTGAGCATCAAAATCTGCCCAAAATGATGTAACAGGAACCTTCAAGTAACTAATTCTTCAGCAGAAATGCTGATTAACCAAAATATTTACTACTCTATCTTCACTGCAGCATGGGATGAAGGTCTATTGGGGGAAAAAAAAAAGTCTGACCAACATAGCCACCTTTTTAAAGATCTTCTAAACATGCTTAATGCCAACAAGTTCAAAATACTGTTGTGTAGTTTTGATTTGATTTGGTTTTGTTTTAAATTAAGAGCTGTTTTGGATTTATAGTGAAAACTTTTAAACTAAATTGAAAGGATTAAAAATGAAAAAAAAGCATAACTTTCCAGTCTGTCTGGAAATTGTCTGGTGCCCAACACATCAAGACACAGCTATTATCCATGTGGATTTATGACTTTTGTATGCTAGCTGCCATTTTCCGTGGCAGCATCTGTTAGAAGTTTTACAGAATTGTAATGTTCTCCTAATCCATAGGCATGTCTCATATACCTAAAAAAAGAAAAAGTTACAGAATTAGTGTTCAGTTTAACTAAAAGTATGTGTCATGACAAACATTAACAGCACTGGAAGACAGCTTAAATTAGAACAGAAAATACATTGGGGTGCATTAGGAGGAGCATGGCCAGCAGGTCAAGGAAGGTGATCGTCCCCCTCTGCTCTGCCCTGGTGAGGCCCCATCTGGAGTGCTGTGTCCAGTGCTGGGCTCCCCAGTTCAAGAGAGACAGGGAACTGCTGGGGAGAGTCCAGTGCAGGGCTACAAAGACAACTGACTGGAGCATCTCCCTCATGCGAAAGGCTGAGACAACTGAGCCTGTTTAGCTTGGAGAAGAGAAGGCTGAGATGGGACCTTATCAATGCACACAAGTATCTTAGGGGTGGGTGTCAAGAGGCCGGGGCCGGGCTCTTTTCAGTGGGACAGGACAAGGGGCAACGGGCACAATCTGCAACTCGGGAAGTTCCACCTGAATGTGAGCAAGAACTTCTTTACCTTGGGCATGATAGAGCTCTGGCAGAGGCTGCCCAGAGAGGCTGTGGAGTCTCCTTCTCTGGAGACATTCAAAACTCACCTGGATGTGACTCTGTGCAACCTGCTCTAGGAGAACCTGCTTTAGCAGGGCGTTGGACTAGCTGATGTCCAGAGGCCCCTTCCACCCCTGACTGTTCTGTGATTCTCCGATTAAATAACAGAGTACTAATAATGACAGCTTTTAAATTCTGGTGACTTCCAGGCACAGACTGACATAAACTTGTAAGAGGAAAAAGTTTCCTGCTGCATCTTATATGAATTTCACTATTATTTTGTAATTATCTAACAGGTTAAATGATCTTGTAGCATTCTATAATGCAGTGACTGAATCACACTTCAGACTGACTGTCAGCATTTTAAGAACTCTAATTACAATATCTTTAAACTAAGTGTGTTAACCACAAACATAAATTCTGACCTGCAAGATCTTTATTCAAGAAATGCTTAAATGTCAGATAAACAACAGAAAATGAAAGAGCAGGTGAATCAAAAAAGAAAGAGGGAGAATCAAAGCTGAGCCCTCTGATATAGAAGTGCACTGATTTGAAGAAGGGATAAAATTACATACTTACACAAGTATTATTGGTTTGCCTGAATATTCTTCACCAACAATAATGGGTGGGGAATCCATCTGCACTACTTCAATAGGTGTTTGCAAAATGTGAGACAAAGCCCTTAGCTTTAAGGTATAAAAACAATACAATGATATCATTAGATCCAATGCAGGGGAAGAGAAGAAGACATGGCATTTAGTTTTAGCAGACATCAGTTCAGACATCACATTTCAAATACTGTCAGAAAATAAACTTTAATAAAATAATCAAAACTATTTAAATGTTTTAAACTTTAATTGAAAACAGGTTGTCTTAAATTAATCACTAATTTGGTGATACAACACAGGTAACATTGAGCTAGCTTCAGTAATTTGGTAACTACTTTTTCATAAAACAATAAATAAGACAAAGTAAATAAATACTTATTTTCTCAAACTCAAGTTCTGGTTTACATTATAAAAATCTAACATTGCTCTGCTCTAGTCAGCTTTGCTACCATCTTAGTCTGCATAATAAAATGCTTTCTCCTTAGAAAGTCTTCTTCCGCTCATATTATCAGTCTTTCTAATGATATTTAAAACTACTGAATTCATTAACTTATGTGTCATCAAATACATCAGAACAGTGGTGCACCATCACAAAAGCTACCAATTCGGGAACACAATTTATAACCGTAGAGGAAAGTTCTTGATAAACTGTTTATGACTACATTCTCTTATGCCTTTAGGTGTTCTTTCTTAAGAAGCCCTTTTTTGAAGGCATATCCACCCACTTTGGAATTTCATAAATAAAAATTATCAGTGCAATACTTGCCTCCAGCTGACCACCCCATGCAGCTGTATTTGCTATATCATCACAGTACTTTTCAAATTCCTCTGTGGGAAAAGAAAAGACAATTTTTATTACTTATCTTATTTGAGAACAAGCAACTGAGGAAAAATATTGGTCGTACAATGAAGAACTAGAACCTGAAAAGTCCAAACACACCATACAAAAAAACATGTATGTCCACTGAAGAGAAGGAAAGCAACAGAAAAACACCAGAGGCCCCAGAAAAACCACCCCATGACTGTTTTAGAAGGAAAAATTAAGACAGCAGACAGGAATAAAAACAGGTATGGGAATAAAAAAAGTACAGGTTTAAAATATAAACTTTTTCTTTAGGGAACTGTTGACAAGAAGCATGAAATTGCAGTTTTCTTCCTGTTGGATATCAGAAAGTATTTTCTACAGTCTCAAAACAACAATGTGATAGCAAGTGGTATGCTTCGTTCTTACATTAGTTAGGTGTCAGGTATGTTTTTAAAATCTTATGACTGTAGGAAGTTCAATGGTTTGGTTTGGATTTTGGTTTTTTTTTTTTTCTAATTTCCATATTAGCTAACTTGTTTTTAACCTCAGAAGTATTTATTCCCAATAGTTCCTTTTGTTAAGAGCTAAATAAGTCTTTTGGAGATCATGTTCTACAGAAACCAAGCTTTTCAAAATATAAATTGCAACCCTTCAGGCTTCTGAAACCCATAAATTGTTTTTGATAAAGAAAAAATGGATTTTCTGAAGACTGCTCAGAACTGTTTTTCATACGTTCCCCTTATAACAGACTTAAGAGACATAAGAAAACCACAGCTCCCTGCTGCTCTGCAGAACTTCATTCAGTCTTCTCTTGGGGCACATTTATCCTTTTGCAATTATCTCTGCCAACATGGGAAAGATACTTTCTACTTCATAAAAGCCCCCAGTCACCAAATGAAATCTACAGCAATAACTATTAAATGAATGTAGCAGTAGACTAAAAAAAATTCTAGTGTTCCAGACATGCAGTAAGAAATGAGTAAACCATGTATTGCTCAAATAAGTACATAAATTCCATTTAACTGCATTTACTCAGCCACTCATTGCTCACACTGAATGCCTTTGTATTTTTTAGTTTAGTCTGCTTTTAAGGAAGAGCTCCAAAAGACCTAGCATAAATAGTGAAAATAAAGGGTAGAATAAGAGAAAGTGTATGTGCAAGCTATTATAAATAATTTGCTTGAATTTCACACTCTAAGTTTTCCTATGTAAATTGAAAACACCAATATAAAAGTTGACAGAAAATCACCACTAACCTGGTAGAGAAACTGTTTACAGTACAACTTAAATCACATCCCAGAACATGATTACCAAGTTCTGATTTTTTTTTTTTTTTTTTTGGGGGGGGGGGGGGAATAATGTTTGCTAGATTACTTAAAAAAAAAATAAAATTACAGAGATTGAAGTGTACCAAGTTTCATAGCAGATCATAATTCTGTGTTCCACAGAACACAACCAAATCAAAGTTCAGGAACAAACTTCGTAATGAATTAGTCCCAACTGAGCTGTAACTGAGAACAAGATATCAGAGATAGTTGTAACATTTTTTAAAATCTCCTATACCACAAGTCTTACCTCTGCTATACATGTCTCCAGTACTAGGGTTTGTAAGAAATGGCAGGAAGTCATCAAAGTGACTTTGCATATACTTTGCTGTTTGGCTCCTCAGAGTTGCAACAGTCCAGGAATTCTGGTGATCCTTGAGCTGATCTTCAATAGCTCTGTACATGCAATGGCCATCTGAAGGGATCTGTTTGATTTCTAAGTGCCTTGCTGCCAATAGGGAGGCAAGTTTCTGACTTTCAAGATGTCTAGCACCCGTTAAATTTTCTATCTCAGCTTCAGCTATCCTTTCTTCTCTTTCTTTCTCCAAGGCAGCTTTTTTTTCCTTAGATTAAAAACACATTAAAATTACATCAAATGTTAAAATTTAGAAGATTCCTGTAGAGTTCTTGACTCAGCGCTTGCTTTCAACTCTTCAAATGTCTTCTCAGTACATTTGTATCTGAGAAATGTTCTCCCAAATCAGTACCACCAAATCTTAGAGACCTCCTAAATCCAAACTTTAGCAAATGGTAAGTGACCGATAGATCCTAACTGCCTCTTACGCTACACCCAAATGTATGTGACAGGAGAAATCTTAAATATATCAACATGCAAAATAACATTTTTTACAACACCCGTAAAATCACTGTTATAATAGTAATTTCTTCAGGATCACCTATTTCACCACATTGTCAAACAACTTAAGTATGGGAATTCTAATTCAACAACAGAAAATATTGCTCTTTCATAATAAGCATGAGATCTACCACTTACGCATATGATTGCATAATGGATCTCATGTCATGAAACTGAAACTGCCTAGGGCTAGGTACTATACATCATAAAAGACTGCTCCTAACATAAAGGACGGATAAGAATGCATACAGAGAATACTAGAGGGGATGTAATAATAAATAACATAAAAATTAGTTTAGTAGAATGCTTCTTAAGTTTACGCTTAAGTTAACAGGCGAATAAGAGTCAAAGTAAATGAGTAAATAAAAAAAGCAGCAGTACAGAGAATGATCTTTTTACTTTCACACTTAAAATTCACCACAGATCAAGACCAGACTGGCTTAGGCAACCACAATATAGGAAAACTACGCTACAGAGTTTCTAGTTTGCCTAGACAGGATGCGATGAATTAAGACCATCCTTTTATCATGTTTGTTACAAGGCAGCTCTGCAGCAGCGACCATGTAACAGTGGATGGATTCTGCAATAAAGCAGTGCTCCTCTGGCCCTGCATCAACATTCAGGCAGGTACAATGAGAACGTTAATCCATCAAAATTTAACATCTGAAGGTTAACAAGAGTTAATCCTAATGGCCTGGACACCAGGTAGTGTTTCTTAAAAATTCAAAAATTTACAAGAATTTCAGTATTCATGTTCTTTGGTTAAATGTGTAAAGTTCTACTACTTGCATATTTTCCATGTATTTTACATTATTTTCATTCAATTACCTTACTTTTATTAATATTTTCAGTTAAATTCTTTTAAAATCATTTGCTTTACATCATTTGCTATTTCTGGCTCCCATCTCCTGACCTATTCTGATTCCCAGCTCATGGCTGAGGGTAAAAAAGTACAACTATTTATAAAATGCTTACATATCTCTAGGTAGCAGCTTTACAGATTGTCAAAGCACCCAGTAGGTACAGCATCAATACTGAATTAGCCAGGTAATGCCCCCTGCAAAATTGTTTAACTTTAGTTATTACAGTTCAGTTTAAGTGACTATAACTTCAATAAAATATTTATAAAATTTTTAAATGTAAAGTCATACCCGCCTCTTCTGTGCTTTTGATATTCGAGGATGCTGAACCTGTTGCTCTACTCCTTCAAGCTCTAAATTTGCAACACCATCAGCTATAGAATCTGTCTAAAAAGAAAAAAGTTAAATGTTCTTATTAGTATAAATTATAACAGAGATGTGCATCTCCTGAAACGATTTTAAATTGTGTTCCTAGGTAATTCCAGGGTATTTTTATGGTTTAACCACAAAGATCAGTGTATATCATAGAACCTATCAAAGCCAAGTGTGAAGAATTTCACATTCCAATCCACTGTCATGCGTTACTTTTTCTGTAGTGTCCACAGAGACAGTTACGAACCGTGTATCTCAAATTTAATCCCTATGTTCTCTTACAAGCTTCCATACTCAAGCATGAACGCTGCTCACTGGCTGAAAGGGAAAGTTTTCCTCACTATACCAGTTGTTGACCAAGGTACCCAAACAGCCATTATCAAGTTCTGTGACAATTAAAGCAGGAGAAGGCTCTAAAGCATAACCAGCAGTTGGAAAAGACAGGGAGTTGACACATCTCAAGAAAAGTGACAAAGCTAATGCCATTAATAGTATGAACTAGATGCCACCCTTGGAATCATAAGTGTGTTTCAATTTGAATAAAAAGTTTGCGAAGTGAAAGACACCAGACATCTCAAAACAAATTCCTCTCAGGCAAAGTTACATCCAGGGCAAGCATTTTACCTTGAAAGATCCTCCACTGTAACGTTTCAACTCTTTTAGCAACATAAAACAAACTCTTAAAACTAATCTAAGATACAAGCAAACTGGAGCACTACGTTTAAGGCTTACACACTACCTGCTTAAGCATCTGATTAAAAACTTATTACAGAAGATTGTTACAGGGTTGTAACTCTCACAACTGAAAACTTTTTCCACAAGGATTCTCAGCAGATGCTTCTCAGACAAGTCTATTTCCCTAAAAGCCATTCAGAAATGTTTTCACTCATTTTCAAACAAAAATACATTCACTTAACTCTTTGTTTAGCTACTTACGGGAAAACACATAGTCCAGAAAACATCAGGCAGACAGGTTTTTGTTTGTTTCTTTACAAGATTTAAACAGCCAAAAGTCATAGACTGTCAGGAGATGTATGAGCATGGAGCATTAGCATCATTCACAGCTAACTGTACTGCACCAATTTAGCCACAAGCTCTATTCCCATTTAGATTAGGGAAAATATATGAACAGGCCTGGTCACACAAAGAGTCATTAAGTGACAATATAACGGAACTTGAAAAAAGATTAAGACAACTGAGCTATTAACATAGCCTTAAGAGCTAAACAAAAAAAAGCTGGACAACAAAAAAATCCATGTTGTTAAATGCCCCTTCTAGCAATGCTCACCCACTGCAACAGCTGAATCTTTCCAAAGATTAAAAAAGTTACTAATACTGTAAAGAAAATGAGAAATACTTTGAAGTGTTACTTCATTACAATTTTTAAAAATTAAAGAAGCCCTAACACAAATTGTATCTGTACAACTTCAGCTAAAGTTAAGGCACTTACCTTATTCTGCTCAGGTGACACTTCCTTTAGCTGCTTTAATTCCCCCTTATGCTTCTGTTCAAGTTCTGCCTCTAGTTTGGCAACTTCATCAGCCAGCTGTTTTCGTCTCTTTTTATCATTCTTGGGAACAGCATTTTTCATGCCTTGAATTTTTGCTGTTAGAGAAGCAGTGTAATAAAACATGACCTCTAAATACAGATACTCCACAGTCATCGCAGAAAAAAGAACTGGAAGTCATGCAGAGAAAAAAAATTACAAGTATCAACATATCCGTATGTTTTAACGGTTTAACGGAGACTGGCTGTTATAGTCATCACATTTTAAAGCACCTATATTTTTCTTAAAAGATACAAATGTTATATGTGAAGAAAAGAAAAACTTGTGCCAGGTCACTATTATAAATACTTAAGAACTTCATTGATGCAGCAGACCTCAACCTTCAAGAAGATTGATTAAGCATTGAGATCTCAAATCCTGTCACAGGAAAGATGTGTAAATTCTTAATCACACAAGCAGCAGATTAAAAGTAAAAACAGAGGTTACCCGTCCTTAAAATAAAGTTTCTAAAAGTAAAATGTGTATTCAAGAAGAAAAAAAACCCACCGCCACCTTGCTTGAATTCTGTAAGTATTTTTAGGCTGTAAGTCAAGGCTCCGTTTCTCAAATCATAGAATAGTTTGGTTAGAAGAGGTCTGGAGGTCGTCCAGTTCAACCTCCTGCTCAAAGCATGGCTGAATTCAAAGCCACACCATGTTACTACGTTAATTCAGATTGACTTGGAGTTTAGTCCGATGACTGTGCAAAGTCTCCATGGATGGACATTCTATAACCTTTCCGGGCAGTTTTTTTCCAATCTTTAACCATTCTTGTTATGAAAATATTTTCCCTTTTTCCTCCCATGAGGGTATTTCTTGTTACCACTTTCAGCAGTTGTCTCTAGTCCATTCTCAACACTCTACTTTGAAGAATCTGGCTCCATCCATTATGCAGCGGAAACTACAACCAGATCCCTCACACTCTCCTCTTCTCCAGACTGAAGAAGCACAGCTTCCATAGCCTGTGCTCTTACATGACCTCTCCCTGTTAGCTCTCATCACTTCTGTATTCACTGTTTTAGAGTTACAGCACCAATTATTTAACACCCTGCTTGCTATTCATCACCTGTACATTTTCTTGTCCTTTACCCTTGACTGACACAATTGAGCTGAAGATGATGGCAATAATGAAACTATTCAAGAGATGGCAGCAAGAATGCTCATAATGAAAATTTTCTGTTAAGCATTCAATATCACAGATGAAGCAGCTGAGTTTAACAGACAGAAAAGCAGTTTTATTGATAAAAATCAACATAATGGGGGAGAAGGAAATCTAGGACTTGAGGCACACACAAATCCACCATGAGAGTATATGGACACAAGGATCATCAGTTGGAGGAGATGCTGGATTTTCAGAGGCTGGGATTAACCTTATGAACAAACTATTTTGCTATCTGTCAAACAGTTAATTATTGCACTTACCAGGAATATATCTTTTCAAGTAGGAAAACATGCGCCTATAGGTCACCTGCCTCTCCTAACTGAGAAGACTGGGGTTCTGTCTTCTGTGTACCCCTCCCACCTTTAGGTAGCAGGGCACTAAAATTGGATACCTCCCTATCATCTTCTCTAGGTGGAAAACCCCTCTGTTCCTCAGCCTCTCTCAATCAACCGGCCATGTGCTCCAGCCACCTAACCACAATGCTTGATCCTATCTCTCTTCTAAATTTCAACCAAATCTGAGGGAGGAAAAGGCATCTCAGAATAGTAAGTTCCTATAGACTGAATGGCACCATGCAGCCCAATCATGTCTTCCCTTCTTTAACCTTCTAACAGATAAAAGGCTGCAGATGGGCCTATTTCATTACATACCAAAAGAGCCGAACAAGGAAAAGGCTGTATATGAGCAACAAGAAAGGCTTAACAAAAAGGTTATTATCCACCATAAAACTCCATTCAACAGAATCCAGCTAACAAAATTAGTCGATTATATTCATCTACGTTGACAGGGTGGTAAAATGTGGCTCGTGAACAGTTCACACGGAGTACTGTAAGACCACACGGGTCTCCTACAGATACATTACTGCGGCTGGGCTGCATATGGAAGCTCATTCCAGATCAGTTGCACTGGGAATGAAGGTAGCTGCCTGGGCGGCAAGGTCCCTCACGCAGGCTTTTCAACCTAATACGCCTCACAAAAACACACCTTCTGTAACTTAAAAGCAATGCAGCAAAGCGTTAACATCACGTTAACAGTCCAGCGTTCCGTTACGGCTCTCCGCCAGGGAAGCCCGCAGCCCGCCTGCAGGACAAGACCCCCTCCCATCCGCACAGCACGGCCTGGGCACCTCCGCCCCGGTTCCGGTACCGACGCCCCCTTCCTCCGCATGGACTCCCCTCCCTCCAAGTCCGGCGGTGCCGAGCGCGCACATACACACACACACACCCGCTGCCGAGCGCGGCTGCCCGCCTCGCCCCCACAGAGCGGCCCGCAGGAGAAGGCCGAGAGCCGGGCCCGCCCCGCTCCCCCCTCGGCGGGGCGGCCTGAGGGAGCCGCTCTCCCCCCGCCCGAGCCCCCTCCGCCGGGCCGCGGCGCCCCTCACCCTGCAGCTCCCGCTTCTCCTTGCGCTGCCGCTTCACCAGCTGCTGCAGCGGCCCGCCGGCCGCCGCCTCCTCCTCCGCCCCCCAGCCCTCCATGGGCGCCCGGAGGCCCGCGGCGGCGGCGCGCGTGACCCCCAACCCCGGCGCGAGGCGGGAGCTCGCCGCGCTTCCGGCAGCACCGGCCCCCGGCCCCGCCCCCCGCCCGCGGTCCCTCGGCGCCGCCTCGGGCGGGAGCGGGGCAGGAGCGGAGTGGGGCGGGCGGCCCGGGGCGGCGCTCCCCTGCCCGTGCGGGTTGCTCCGTGCGCTGCCCGCCGCCTTGCCGGACCGGCTGGTCGCCGTGTCGCCGCCGCCCCGCTCTGTTAGGGCCGCGCCGTACGCCCGGCTGGCGGGAATAGGCGGCCTCTACCGCCGCGCCTGAGCCCGCGCGTTACGGGCCGCGAGCTCGGAGCGCAGCGGGAGCGGGGAGCGTTCCTGCCGTCCCCGGGCTGTGGGAGCGGCGGGGGCGGACAGGCCGGTGTTACGGGGAAGGCGAGCCCCGTCCTTACCGCGGGCCTCTGGCGCAGCTGCGGGGCTGCTTGCCCCTACCTCCTGCCCAACAGATAGGGCATGGCTGTGTCTGTATGCATACTCCGTATGGGCAGGTCTTCACTAAGAAAAAAAGGTAGTTTACCTCAACTTGAGGTGAATCCTGTTGAGGAAAGCTAGAGGTGAGAAAGGAGTTGGTTGAGGGTTTTGTGTGATTGATCACGTTAAGGAAAAGAAATTAAACCCTTCGCTTTTGTGCAAAATACACAGTGCCCTGTGTGTGCGCATTTTTTATATGAAGCTACTTAGCACTAAAAAACCCAGGAAGATTCCCAGTTTTTCAAGTTGTGATGTCTGTGATTTGCGTCTCCTCACCACTGTGAGACTACATCTTGGAGTGTAACATTTTTATTACAATAAATTCCAGATTTCCTGATGGGAGTCAAATCCCCACCTCAAAGTGGGAACTACAATTCTTGTTGAGTCCTAGTGTGGTGTGAGATGCTTTTCTATTCAGTGCAGTCACCAACGTTATTTTGTGGAACATTGAGTTCATCAGGCAAAATATAATTTATAAACTTTAGTATGTTAATTGGATTTAAAATTACTCAAATTGAGAAAAAAATTGGCAATGGAAACAGTAAGTTTGCGCTTAACTGTTACAGCATTGCTATTCTTTTACATTTTTATCAACAGACCCTCTACAAGAATATCTCCCTGGAGATACTTATAAGATGTGTAGATGTGGCACTTGGGGACGTGGTTTAGTGATGGACTTGGCAGTGCTGGGTTAATGGTTGGACTCGATGATCTCAAGGTTCTTTTCCAACCTAAATGATCCTACGATTCTATGAACCACACTGTCAAATGCAAAGAAAGGAAACAGATTGAAAGCAGAATTGTAAGATGATGGATCAAACTCTCTTGCTGTATAGGATCACCCAATTTTTACAATTCTGTTGAAACATAAATAATTTTTCCAATTTGTATATTGATAACCTGGAAATGTATTTTCCCCTTACCTCCACCTGCTTTTTTCAGCCTGTTAGAATAAAACACATCATAGGTGGCGGCGGGGGAGGGGGACGGGACGGGACTGGACGGGGACTGGGGGGGGGGGGGGATGGGACACACACACACATGACAACAGGAAGTCTCAGTCAGAAAGAATGAAAGGGAGGTGGTTGGCTTTTAGCTAGGAAAATAGGTTAGCACTGGAACTTACTAGGGTGGCCCTATAAATATTTCTGCATGCTACCAGCAAATCCAGAATAAGGACAACTCCAGGTTAATTTGCCTTGACTAATGTATATATGTGCTCTGTAGCAGTTTGTCAATGACATTTATTTGTTCGCACAGGTATGTATATATCAATATGCTGATATTTAATACATGTTCTTAAAAGTGCTGTATAGTTTAAAGCAATAAATACTGGTTTATACCTTCTGCATTTTAGTTTCTTTTAGAACCTTATACAGCTAAGGACAAAACCATCCTTTTTACCATAACAAGGGACAGTAAGTAGTTGTTCAGACATGACCCAATCCATCCTTCAGGCAGGCTGTGCTCTCCAGTGTTTTGGGGGACTGAAGTCTTAAAGCTTTCAGAGAAAAGGTAGCAGAGCCTACTTCTCTCCAGCACAACTGTCCCCAGTCAAAGGGGGATACATCCAGTGAGGTCCCTGTAGTGACTACTGGTTTTAGTCTGTGCTTCTGCCATATCTTTAGCAGTAAGCTGAAAGAATATAGAATAAATACCAATGACCAAATAAATAAATACCTCAGGTGACCAAATGTGAAGTGCTAAGTGATGATGAAGGTAGGTTGATTAAAATGACCTTATGATATTCTAGCCTCATTTGAACAACGCCTATCATAATGCGTTGTTATACAGGAATGGAGGTTTTAGGGCACACTAAGTACAAGGGAGTACATTGTAGAGAACAGTGGTATGATAAATGCTGGGGAGGTCATGCTGCACAGCCGTCTAAAGATGAGTCTCCTGTGCTGCCATGAAACCTAGAATAAATGAACACTATTAAGACAAGCACTGCCCTTGCTAGCAGCAGGCCACAGGCTCAGTGCCAGCTCCACGAGGTCCCAGTCCTGGCCTGTGGGGCTTCTTGTCAGCCTGTGGTGAGAACCTGCCCTGCGAACGGAGGCTCTGTGCCAGGCAGCTATTGTGAACTGGAGTTTAACATGGGACAACAGCAAAGGCCTTGAAAATACCATTGAAAACAGGGATCCGAACATTATAAACAGCTAACTGATGGCCAATTACTGGTTGAAAAAACCACAGTCTCACAAATTAGGAAGATGACTGCTTTGAGCATACAAAAGGAAAGCAACAGCTGAGCTAGAGAAAAACAACCAAGGAGCAGGAGGAGGCATTTGCTAAGACCTGAGAAAGTAACGGTTTCATTTTGCAAGGTATGGGTATGGCTTGGGGGGTGGAGACCAAAGGCTGCTGGCTGTTCAGAAATCATTTCAGAAAAGGAAAAAATTCCAAATTTGGTGAAACCGTCATCATGGGGACCTGCAGCCATGATGTCTCTGCGGGTTTGCCAGGGCCACAAGCGTGCCACCTACTCTCCCTGTCTATGCCAAGGGCGCTGCCTCTCCCTGCCTCCTTGCCCCAGGATCCCTGGCGCCTCAGGGACCTCTTGACCTGCCAGCTCATCAGGACCACATACATCTGCTTTTCCCCCCACAAATTCTGTGTGTTTTTTCCTCTCTGACACTCTTGAAACACTTAAATAGAGCCTTACTGCATGTAAGCTCAGCTTGGCTAATTATAATTCCTGGGTAGAAAGAGTGGTTCAACAGCTAAGGTCATAATGAAATAGAATGGTTAGAAGCTGAAATGAAAGGAAAAAGAGAACTGAAATCTGAGGTAACTAACTGTGGAACACTTTATCTAGGATGTGATGGGTTCACTGTCACACAAGTCTTTAAAACAAGACTGAAAGCTTTCCTGTGGATATGTGTTAGCTCAGCTGTAAATTACAGGCTCCATGCAAACAGCAGTTATTGACTCAGAAGTCCAGCTATATTACCATAATGGCCCTTTCTCATATTAACATGTATTACTTCATTAATCTGTTCTGTAGGAATTTGAACCTCCCCTTGAAATCAGTGATAGCTGTAAGATGCTCTGTACTGAGCACAGTCTGTGTCTTAGACACTGTCAAAATTGAAACTTTCAGAATTAAGGGGCACTTTTGAAATGTGACTGAATATTGTCAAGTTAGTCACTGAAGTCAATGACTGAGGGTTGGTTACCTTTGATATCAGCTGGCTCGGACAGTGAATTAATCAGCGGCCATGTTCTCTTTCTTTTGTATTTCTTTTCTGGGGAGGAAAGCCTGCATGGCTATTTAAAGTATTACACTTTGACATCCGTTCTAGTATCTTTCTTCCAGTGGTTTCACAGTGCTCAGTAAGCGTGCTGAAAATCAGAAAGGTCATTTGTTCATTGGTATTTTATAAGTAAGTTGGAGTGGAACCCCTGGTACTTCTGTCACTTTAAAAATCTTGATTTTGTCTCTGCAGTTGCAAAACCAATAAGCTAATGCTGTGTAGTGGACAGTTTTCATGACAGCAGTGAAGAATATCCAAATCTTACCCAGCTAAATGTTACAAAACATTGGTTGAGAAAAGAAGCTGTCTTACTACTTTTAGGTCAGTGTGTATTTCATTCCCCTCCATTATCTCCAAGAAATTTTTTTGCTGAACATTGAAGTGAATTACACACTGCTTGTAGCCATACACAAAACTCTTTTAAAGTGGTGCTGTTGTTTTGTTGGGAGTTTTCTCATATATGTACTACATAGCTAGTCAATCTGGGTCACTTGATCCCAGGTACTGAGGCAAAAGTAGCTCAACTTTCCTTTAGTCTATGCCATAAAATTGGCTGGTAGTAAGATTTGCAGTTATTCTACATGAATTAAGGAGTATACATGACCTTGCAATGAAGCCTCAACACAACGTGAAGATCAATAAGGCACATTCTTTAAGGCTCCTAAAATATCCTAGCATGGTATATGTTGTCTGAAAGTTCACTTACGTCGGTAAATGAACTAGCTGAGCTTTTCCAGTTGTTCCTTTATGTTTGCTGAAGACAGTGCTAACAGATTTTCACAGCAGGACATCTGCTTCTAAGATCCCTCAGCTGTAAATCTGTTTTCTAATAATTTTTCAACACGAATCTGACAAGCATCAGGACCTAACACAAATCCAATCACTTAATTAAATCTGTAATGAGTCATGTTTATCAGTTAAACAGAATAGTGGGGTTTATTTCTGGATTTGACATTTTGGAGCTCACAAAGACCAATGTACTTACCTTTTGTATTTGTAGCATCAGAAGGTGTAAGAACTGTCTTGGGTCTCTGTTAACACTGAGTCAGGGTCGCTCATTATTCACAGTTATCTTACAAAATGCTGGGATGCAGAGAAACTGTGGCTGTTACCTGGAGACATCCTTGATTTCTGTGAAGACTGCTATTGGGAAATGTGAGTGTTAATGCTAGCACAATTGTGCCAGCCTCTGCAAATGTATTGTGAGCTTTGCAGTGTTTTGTTTTCTTGAATATCAGCAGCTGGAATGGTGAGATTTAATGAAAAGCCTGGATTTTTAAGCAGTTCTCTTGGCTATATGACTGAGAGAGAAGATCTGTTTGACAAGAGGTGACCTGAATGCATCCTAAATGCTCATAAACAATAAGTAAAAAGAAAAAGCCCAGCTCCAGCTCTTCACACTGCTTTTCAGTAGAAAAAAATGAAAAAATTGGACACTTGGGATTTCCAGTACCTAAGTACAGTCACTTAGTGCATTCAGCAGAGACTGTCAATCAGGTTTCATCGCAGGGTTAGCACATCACATTTTGCTGGTGTAGTCTTGGCAAGAATCTTGACCAATAATCCACGCTCTACTAACCCCCTTGAAGCTGCTGTCATTTTCACTATGCTCTTTATTAACTTTCTAGACTGTGGAGTTGCCAACTACAGCTCGTCTTATTGCTATAAAACAATGAAAGAGTGTCACATGCTAAGCAGTCATTTTTTTGCCAGGTAATCTTTCCAGATCTGCTGATAATGAAAGAGACTAAAAGAGGGACCCTAGCCTTAAACTGCTAAAAAGTAGAACTGCACAGTTACTGTAACTTCTGAGACTCTCAAAGTAGCATTCATTAGTAAGCATTCCAGCTAAAATTGCATTTTATTTGTACATAGATTTCAAGACAAATATACGACTAAATATTTGTACCATGATTCGTGCAATATAATTTCTTATATCAATAAAATACCAGATCATTGCTGTCTAGCATACAGACCACTGGTTAACTGTCTCCATCATTTTCACAACTGAATCAAATGTGTTTGTCTATGCCACACAAACTGCTGATGTACTTGATCAGAGAACCTACACATGCATCCATACTCAGCAGCAATGGGGAGGTCATAGGGGATTCGAGAGTAAATCTGCTGGGTGACAATCCTAAATGCTGGTGGTCTGTGAATAGTTTCAAAACCCACCTAGTGTACAGACCCACACACACTGAGATCTACAAGTAGGATCTTCATGTACAATGCCATGCAAAGAACTCATAGCTAGGAGCAAGTTTTTGCCCTACTAATTAAATTTTTGAGCACAAAAATGAGGAAGCCACCAAATTAGCTATGATAACAGCAACACCTTTAGTACGGACATGGCAGATAGTACGATTACCAGCAAAATTTTATTCTCTGATTTTTTTTTTCCAAGTTGCTTGTCAACATGCAAGATTCTGCCAGCAGCCCTGGTGCTGCTCCAGTTGGGTACAACTGGTCCCGCAGGCTGGTGGAGCAGTCTGGCCAGGGTTGAAGCACCAAGCTAGACCCATCCTCTAATCCCAATGCTGGGTCGCTGTTACCCTCCACAGGGCTGAGTACTGGAGCCACCTCTAGTGATCTTATCTGCTAGGTACCTGGGGAGGGAAGAAAGAAATATGCCTAACTTAAGTGCCCTAAGGACAAGGAAAAGACAAGCAGAAGATTCAGAAAAGGAGTCTGGAGACATAATCACAGGGAAGGGAAAGGGAAAACTGACTGAGAGCAATGAAAGGAACACTGGTCTAGAGAGGTGATGGCTGGAGAGAGAGATCATTGCTGTGACAAGAGGAAGGAAGGTCCAGAGCTAGTACAGAAAATGGAAGAGGGAATTAGAGAAGGAATTTTTGACAAAAGGAAGGGAATTTGAGGGACAGACTTTTTAGTAGGGCCTGTTGCAATAGGACAAGTGGTAACGGTTTTAAACCGAAAGAGGATAGATTCAGAGAAGATATAAAGAAGGATTTTTTTTTATGATGAGGGTGGTGAAACACTGGAAGAGGTTGCCCAGAGAGATGGTAGATGCTGCATCCCTGGAAACATTTAAGGTCAGGTTGGACGGGGCTCTGAGCAACCTGATCTAGTTGAGGATGTTCCTGCTTATTGCAAGGGGCTTGAACTAGGTGACCTTTAAAGGTCCATGCCAACCCAAACCATTCTATGTTTTTAAAATAGGGGATGAACAACGGGACTAGGATTAGTTAGAGAAAAAGACAGGGAATCACTGATCCCTGTCACAGATAGATGGAGTTGAGAAATAGCTCTGGCAAGAAGCAAGGCTGCAACAGAAAATTTGGATAAGTTGAGTGAGAAGCCAGAATCAAGGAACTGTGCATATGGAGGAGAAAAGCAAGAGGTAAAATAGGGTAAGGACCTGGAGCTCAAAAACATGAGTCCTGGGGCAAGGAAACAGTTAAAAGATATTAACAAAACAGATGGACAAACTCCAAGACTCTGCAGTGCAATCCCAAAGTGAGTGGGCCACACCAGTATTCTGATTGACATGCAGAGACAATGCTGCACACGCTCCAGAGAAAACTATCACACTACCTTCAACATCTACAAATAGCTGAATAATTAGCTGATGAGTTTAGCAACAGACTTTTGTTTGCTCTTGCAGTGTGTTGGAGTGAACACCCTCTACGTGGAGGGATTTATGACTGAATAGTGGAGAGGGATGTGACGGAATAAAGCAACAAATGATTAGACAATGAGCACAATTGAATTATTTGAAAAGGTGCAGAAGAACATAAAGCTATGCATTATAACTGTGGGGCTGTAGGTACAAAAGCACTACTTCAAATGTTTCAAACAAGTGTCAGTACTTAACATCAGCCATCTTTCGATCCTTCTCACAAATTCTGCTTCATGAATTTTTATCTCTAGACTTACAGAACCTATTAATAAGAATCTGCCAGAGTTCTCTATACCTTTGCAGTGTATCATGCAGGAGAAAAAAGAAAATCCAGCATTTTTTCCAAATCAAAAGCAATAATTAAAGCTGATATGTATTTCCATTAATCTTATTAAACATTCACAAAAATCCTTTTCCATACTTACAAGAAAATGATACAGAAACAAAGGAACAAATGACATTATTCCTTCTGGGTTTTTTGAGAGGTTGGGTGGGTTTTTTTGGAAGAGGAGGAAAACAGCTTTTAGGGCTTGAATCTGTGGCAGAACTGAACTTTCTATTTCCTTAGAAATCCTATATCAGTTTCTTTGAACTCCGAACTCCTGAGGGTGGTGAGCCCCTGGCAGGGGTTGCCCAGAGCAGCTGTGGATGCCCCATCCCTGGAAGTGCTCCAGGCCAGGCTGGATGGGGCTTTGAGCAACCTGGTCTGGTGGAAGGTGTCCCTGCCCATGGCAGGGAGGTTGGGACTATATGATCTTTAGGTGCCTTCCAACCCAAACTGTTCTATGATTCTATAACCTTCCAATAGCATGCACTCAAAAATATGTTGAAGAATTTTATTCATTCTTGCTCTGTCATCTGTCCTAAGTAATGTGCCCAGAGATGTTGCCATGTCTGGTTGCTGTTGAGATGCTAAGGACATATCAGCATATCAGAACATAGATATGATATATTTCTTACAGAAGGTTGCTGGGATTTTTTGTGATCTGAAATAGATAGCATACTAGACATTTCAAATGGTATAGCAGGTCATCTGGGAGGGGTTGTGGAAGGAAGGCAGAGCTGAAATTGTAATAGCTGCCTGCAGGAAATAAGGGAAGTGGAAGATATCTGTACTGCTATATGAACATTAACTAGGAGCACAATGTAAGGTCTTCCAGTTCTACAAAGAGAGAAAAAAATATGATAACTTAATCCGTATTTATTAGCTCTTCATTAGGAGAACTACTTATAAAGATACTGCATTGGCATTAAGTACACTCATTTCATTGCACCTTTTGCAACTGTATCGATCTTGAAACTTGTTTGTAGTACCAGTAAAAGGATTTTTTCTATTGAATTGTTATCTCAGTTGCACCATTTTGCTTTCTTTCTCCTTGTTACACATCCTGCATGTTTTCCCCACAATCTTAAGATTGGTCAATGGATAAGGATAAGGCTCCTGGCTCCACTTTGACCTTTCCCAGAAGGATATTGGGGTTTGCATCAAGAAGCTGTAAATTATTCTTCTGCTGAAGATCATGATACTATTAGCATGTTTCTCATATCTTTTTCATCAGTAGGAGAATAATGTATGTGTCCACTTTTCTATTTTCAATTTGTACTGACAAAATCTAGATATAGACAAAAAAATATTTCTGTTATTTTTATTCTTATAGCAGGAAATTCCACTTTCTAGTAGCTGGAGTCTCTCCAGGCTTCTAATTTGTCTGGTTTCTCATTGCTACTATGTTTTGTAGTTAATTACAATTTCCTCTTTATTGGTGGCTGTGATTAGACTAGCTGTTGCCACCCTTGCATCACATGCTGAGAGACACACAATAGGACTCCATATTTGTAAAACTAAATTATTTCTTTATGAAAAGAATCAATTAAAGGCATTCTGCATGTGCAGCCAATATTTAGGTGCAAACATGCAACAGTTTAATTTCTGGGTATCTATAGTAAACTCATCCCCCCCTTAACCTCTTTTCCTTCCCATCCAGTTATGTGGACATTTCCTAACTCACAGAAGTTTTGCAGAGCCCCAGGCCATAGTGGAGCCAAGCTCAAGGCACCCAATGCTCTTTAAGAATTTCAATCAGTTTTCCAACATCTGCACAGTCCTTACGCAGCACCTCTTTTGGCAGCTCCCAGTAGTAAAGCTTACCTTGGAGACAGGCCATCACCAGCATTTTCAGTCCCTCAGTCTGATTTCAAATGTTTGCTTTCAGATGCTGGTGATTCAAGGATTGCTGGTTTAATATGACTAGTCCTGATCACATTTGAACACTACATTAACAAATGCAGTTAAGTTTAAAAAGCAGCACTGTGCCACTTCAATCTACACAACCCATACCTATATGGAACAGTCTTTGCAATACCATTTGAAATGTTTTCATGAATCTACTAAGCATTAGATCATCAGCAAGGCTGCTACTTATCTGAAATAAAAATGGATGCTCTCATAAAAAAGCTAGAGTAAGAGGCCCTGTTACTCTTTTTTATTCTCCTGGACAGATCATGAACTGTATGTTAATTGCTTAATCCATTCCTGAAATGAAGCAAATCTTTAATGAACATGTTGCATTAAATGAGTTCCGGTTGAATGCAAAGAAAGTTGCTCATTGAGACTGAAACGGCAAAGGGAATTCAAGTGAGACGGTTAATTATCCAAACTAGAGTTTGACCAAGATGCTGCTGTTCTTATGATATGTGTCATGGGATAGCTCATGATCAAAAGCTGTTGTAACATTGACTTCAATTATTAAGTTTCCTTCTTTATACTTAGTCATCACCTGATACTAGCAGGGTACAGCAGCTCTTCTTCCTCAGAGCAAAGGGTGCCACCTACTGAAGCACCAGAAGGAACTTCAGATTTTTACCTATTTTTCTTGGATGTATGTTATGTAGGTATTGACTAACACTGATATTGCTTGGTTTCATGGCCAAAGATTCAGGGGTGTTTCAGGCTAAAAAGTAACTCCAATTGAAACTGAAAAAAATGCTCAAATGAATGTGTAGGATGACTTTTTCCTTGTTGTTCCCCCCGAACGCCCACCCTCAGAACTAAAAATTAGAGATCAAATTAAAATTGTATATGATACCAATATTTAGAAGTGTCTAAAAATTTAGAAGTATCTAATTATCTCTGTAATGTTCACCCATTCAAGAACAGAAAAGAAAGTATAAAAAAGGAATTAAAAGGTTATTCAAAAGCTGCAAGTGCAATACCATCTGAACAACATTAGTAAAAAAATGGAATGATTTTACAGAAGGAAGTGATCTAGATCCATTTTTTTGAGTATTTATCGAGTACCAACTTCTGACAAATAATAAAGGAAGGAATATTTAGTATGTGTAGTGTGATTAAGAGGAGCTGAATATATTAAATAAAGACTTTTGAAAGCAGCTGGTGTCTTCAAGATGACCAAGAAAGCACTTAGCAGTTATGGTAATATACTGATACAGAGCTGAGCTGAAAAGGAATTTAAAACCCATAAACAATTTTCCTGCCAATCAAGATTACATTTTCCAGTGTGAACAATTTCTGAATTGAGACTAAAAATTCCTCCATTATTCTAAAAATAAGGTTAACTAGAAATAGCACCGGGACTGTAAAATAAATGACAGATGTGCAATCAGGAAAAGGTGATAACAAGAATAAGCTTTAAGAATCACAATTCCAGTTAGGAATAATAGAGGAGGTGTCCCTTTGTATAAATGAAGATGTCTTTACCATGATAATTTCTGTCTGTCATAACCTACTGTAGTAAAATTGATGCAGTCTAGTAAATTGCAGCTTTGTAACAGCAGCCTCTACATTTGCATGAGTGCTCTGTAGTGTCAGAAATAGAATATACAGGGGAAAAAAGTTACCAAAAATAGACTTGTCTAGTCACTGGCCAAATGCTACCCATTGCTTTTGGGAACAGAGGGTGGTGACAAGCAGAGGCTGTCAGTGCAGCGAGCATGACCCTTCCTGCTGCTTTGCTGCAATGTTCTCCTGCCTTCATAGCCCTGCAGGTGGGAAGGAGTCGGTGGGAAGAACAACCACTTTCTGCAACATTAGCTGCTCTCAACCTTCTAAGTCATCGTTGAAGTAACATAACGTTCTTTGTCTGGGTTTTGCCAGTGGGAGGGTAATTTATCACATAACCATAAGGGGATAAGCAGTGTTGATGGGACTAGAGATAAAATTCTTCTGCACGTAAGAGGTTTATATTTAATTCCTGTGCTCTATAGACCTACTATCTAATTTCTACTGTATGGAGAGGAACCAGCCCTTTCCCAAGTACAGATAAATATGGAATTATATGATCCCATTTTCATGGTGCTTGTATACCTTTGCATGTAAATTACAGACACATACATTAAAAGAAAAAAGAAAAAAACCCCTAAACATCCCAACATACTAACAGTTCCAGTGGTTATCATGTGGCTGTGCCTATCAATGGCAAGTTACAATCCTATATTGAGTCAGAAGCCTGCGCTAGGTTGCAGCATGGCACAGAGAAGTGAGAAGTGTTTTGAAAAGACTTGCCTATCTGTCAAAATATGCTCTCAAATACTATCCAGGATACTGTATCATAGTTATTGTATTAGATTATGTGCATTAACTTACAAGAAACCAAATTTGCAAACCTAGAGTTAGCTATTTTTATAAGTGGTGCTAATTATTATATCCTGCATTTCATACTATACACAGTAATGTAATTACATTTCTCAAACTATGTACAGAATAAAATTTTATCTTGTCATGGACTTGATCTTGCAGCACAGGATATCTCTGCAAATGAAAAACACAAGAGGATTTTGTGTACACTGTATGTGCTGCTCCTATGCACCTCTCTGTAGTACAGTTTTAAAAAATAAGCCAGGTCTTGTGTTATCTTACTGTGCCTCTTTCTAATGTAGCAGGTCTGGGAAAATGTACAAATAAGCACTTTTTCCTTCTGTTTTTATTCAACTTACTGGCCAAGTAGCAGAAGAGAAATTAATATAGTTCAGTGACACAGGAAAAGAGACATTAATACAAAGGCACAGAGAACAATCTCAGAAAGCTTGAGTCACAATTTACTTTCTCCTTCCTAGCACGAACATATCTAATATCTGAAATATCTAGAAATTACAAGTTAGCCCCAGACCATAGCCAGATCCTTCAAAATTTGTTTGACAAAAATTCTGCAAACTTGTTAAGGAAGATTTGTATTGTTCTCTTGTACTGTCTTATTCAGTACCAAAACTGGCAGTAGATGGGCTTTTAATTGGTCTCAGCCATTCTCAAGTAAGATTTTGCTATCCAAAGTTTTAGACATACGATACGACTTCAATTTCTGTCTGCTTAGTTTATTATACTCTTTGCATAGCATCTGAAAACGGTGCTCAGGCCATGGTGGGGCACAGAGCTGGACCATGTGCGACACAAATGATCCCAGGCTTTTCTTTTCTCTTCCTTTGGGCATTAGAAAGAAAGTTGGTTTAGCAAACAGCCCTTTGACTGGACTTGAGAAAACTGTATTCCATTTCTTACACAACAAGCGAGATATTACATAAACTTGCATAAACCATATTATGCTGGAATTTTTATTGGGGTTTTTTATTATCTTTTAAATGGTCAGGGTATTCCTCTGTGTCTTTGAACAGCTCCTATTACAATGGATTTAGGCTTGCAGTCTCTAAGCATTATTGTGAAAATAAAAACAATAGACATATAAAAGATCATTATCGGAGGTTATTTGTTCTTAAATAACTTTGTTCTATTTGTTCTAAATAATTTTCAGGTTACCTGAAAAAAGTCTCCCTAAGATATTTTTTGCACTTACTACTTATTAGAGATGCAAGAATAACGAGGAGTTGTAGTTTTTTATAGCATTGATAAAACAAATACTTTTTCAGTTGACAATGAGCTTCAACATTTGCAGCGGTTTGTCTCATAGTAAACTAATTTGATTCTTTCTTTTACCTAGGAAAAATAATAAAAAAAGTAAAATAACCAATGAGGACAGTGTTTTCAAAATGAAGAAAAATAAAACTTGGGCATTAGTAAGCTTCTCAAAAGATCACACTAAGCATGGGAAACTAATAAAAACAGTAGAAGAAATATGTTATACCCTGCTTATTTTATGTCTCTACTTAATGTAAGCCTTGTTAGTAACCGGTGTGCTGTCTTTCTAAGCCCTCATTTATTTGGTACGGAAGTTTATATGAAACAACCCAACTTTGGGGCAGGATGGAGAGGTACAGGTGTGACTGAAATCTGTGACACAGATAATAACACCTTGAGAAACCACCTTTGAAGGCTGTTATCAGAAGTATAGTTGATTCATTTGCCTGTGCCATTTCCAAAGCAGTGTTTCAGTTTCAGTTTACCTGCACTTATGAAGGCATTTTCCATAGAGGTACGTGGTTGAATCCACAGCCTTTATTGCTGGGAACACACAAGATGCCTTGGCAGCATAAACAGGTACTGCAGTACAAGACTGAGGCATATGCAGGGTGTGCTGGGACTCACTGGTTGAAGGAGCCTAGGGGCAATGAGGCCAAGCGTAGAAAACCACCGTGATGTGCCATGCACCGTGGTTTGTGCTATGGCACTGAACTGGGTAGTTCAGTCACAAGCAGGGCTGCTCAGGGCAGAGCATCCTACCTACCAGACAAGGCAGGATTTTCATAGAAGGAAAACTGCACAGCAGTGTAATTAAAGATGTATCATAAGGCATCTGTGTTCAGAGGAAGAAGAGCAGGAAGAAAGCAGCAAGGTGTCACTGCCTAAGTGGTCTTCACCCTGGCATTACCCCATGTTTTGATTCTTCCCTTTGCAGCTTGAGTAACATCCGAATAAACTTGTTACCAGCCAAGTGCATTGCCTTGCTTCCTGGTACACCTTTTGGTACCCTCTGTTGTAATTAACTGGGTCCATCCAACTTCACGTGGATACTGCAGACAGTGCTTAGCAGACTGACACATTAGGCTGCAACTTTTGAGTTGGAAAGTCCTGTAGACCTTCGGCTACCTTAAAAACATAGACTCAAAATACTGAAAAACAGAGGCAGATAACTGAACTGTTACCTAATTTCTGCTATTTAGACTGTTTAGCAGCTCAGGTGACTCGGGTTTAAAGGACTCTGGCAAGTCAAGTCACAAGGGCTGGAGGAATGCGTATTTTTTTTTTTAATAACAAATGTGTACTTATTTAGATGATGTATTTAGAATCATAGAATCATTTAGGTTGGAAAAAACTTTTAAGATCATCAAGTCCAACTATTAGCCCAGAACTGCCAAGTCCACCACTAAACCATGTCCCTAAGCACCACATCTATACAGCTTTTAAACACTTCCAGGATGGTGATTCCACCACCTCCCTGGGCAGCCTGTTCCAATGCTTGACCATCCTTTTGCTGAAGAAATTTTTCCTAACATTCAATCTAAACCTCCCTTCGCATAGCTTGAAGCCATTTCCTCTTGTCCTGTTGCTTCTTATCTGGGAGAAGGGACCTACCTCCTCCTGCCTACAGCCTCCTCTCAGGGAGTTGCAGAGAGCAGTAAGGTGCCCCCTGAGTCTCCTCCTCTCCAGACTAAACACCCCCAGCTCCCTCAGCTGCTCCTCACAAGACCTGTGCTCCAGACCCTTCACCAGCTCCGCTGCCCTTCTCTGGACACGCTCCAGCACCTCAATGTCCCTCCTGAAGCGACGGGCCCAAACCTGAACCCCGGATTCGAGGTGCGGCCTCACCAGTGCCGAGTGCAGGGGGACGATCACCGCCCTGGTCCTGCTGGCCACACAGTTTCTGATACAGGCCAGGATGCTGTGGCCCCCCTTGCCCCCCCGGGCACACTGCTGGCTCATGCCCAGCCGGCCGTCAGCCAGCTCCCCCAGGCCCTTTTCCCCCAGGCAGCTTCCCAGCCGCTCTGCCCCAGCCTGCAGCGCTGCCTGGGGCTGCTGTGACCCAAGGGCAGGGCCCGGCACTGAGCCTGGTTGAACCTCCTACAACTGGGCTCGGCCCATCGGTCCAGCCTGCCCAGATCCCTCTGCAGAGCCTCCTGCCCAACAGCAGAGCAACACTCCCCCCAGCTTGGTGTCAGCTGCCAACTCACTGAGGGTGCACTCGATCCCCTCATCCAGATCACTGATAAAGATATTAAGCAGGACTGGCCCCAGCACTGAGCCCTGGGGGACACCACTGTGACCAGCCGCCAGCTGGGTGTAACTCCATTCACCACCACTCATTGGGGTTGGCTGTCCAGCCAGCTTTTAACCCAGCGAAGAGTACACTCATCCGATCCACTGAGCAGCCAGTGTCTTTCAGAGAATGCTGTGGGAAATTCTGTCAAAGGCCTTACTGAAGTCCAGGTAGACAACATCCGCAGCCTTTCCCTCATCCATTAGGTGGGTCATCCTGTCACAGAAGGAGATCAAGTTTGTCAAGCAGGACTTGCCTTCCATAACCCCATGCTGGCTAGGACTGATCCTCAGTAGTCTTGCACGTGCCACACAATGGCGCTCGGGATGACCTGCTGCATAGCCTTCCCTGGCACCGATGTCAGGCTGACAGGCCTGTAGCTCCCTGGATCCTCCTTCCTGCCCTTCTTGTAGATGAGCATCACGTTGGATAACCTCCTGTCTTCTGGGACCTCTCCAGTTTGCTGGGACTGTTGATAAATGATGGAGAGCAGCTTGGTGAGCTACTCTGCCAGCTCCCTCAGTATCCTCAGGTAGATCCCATCTGGCCCCATAGACTTGTGCACATTCCAGTGGAGCAGCAGATCACTAACTGTTTCTTCCTGGACTGTGGGGACTTCTATCTGCTTCTCATCCCTGTCTTCTGGCTCAGGGGGCTGAGTACCCAGAGGGAAGCTGGTCTTACTATTAACGACTGAGACAAAGAAAGCATTAATTACCTCAGCCTTTTCCTCATTTTGTGGCAATGTTCACTCCTGCATCCAATAAAGGATGCAGATTATCCTTGACCCTCCTTTTGTTTTTCATGTATTTGTAAAAACGTTTTTTGTTATCTTTTATGGCAGTGGCCAGCCTGAGGTGTAGCTGGGCTTTTGCCTCTCTAACCTTCACCCTGCCTAATCTCACAACATCCTTATAGTACTCCAGAGTTGCCTGCCCCTTACTCCAAAGGTGTCAGACAACTTATTTTCCCCCTGAGATCCAGCCAAAGCTCTCTGCTCAGCCAGGACAGTCTTCTTCCCCACTGGCTCATCTTTTGGCCCATGGAGATGGCCCGCTCCTGTGCCTTTAAGGCTGCCTTCCTGAAGAATGTCCAGCCTTCCCAGACCCCTCTTTCCAGGAATAGGTCCGCATGCTGGGATGCTTAATAACAATAATTCTCAGCTGTTTATGCAGTCTTGAGCTGTCAGACTGAGTTGTGACATAGCTTTCCTTGCAGGTCCCCGAGAGTGATTTGAAGGTTTTCAGTCTTCTTCAGAGGCACAGCACAGCAGTTCAGTGGAGAAGGAGGTCCCACACAGACCATTTGCTGCAATTGCAGTGGGATGGACTAGGCACTGGTTGAACTCAGTGCTGCCTAGTTGGCAGCTTTAACAAGACATAAAATCTTTTCTCTCCTTCCCCAAACAAGAAAAATGGTAGAGAAACCTAGTTGCAAATGCTAGTTCCTGCACTTGGACTCCAAAAGCAACCCTACAGCTCTGTACTTGTTGAAAACTGGGCATGTAATAGCAAAATCATGGCCTGAAGATGTGCTGGGGTACAACCTGACTACTAACTTGTATGATCTGCATTTGACTTGCTAAGGTCAGCCTCACAGTACCTCATCAAGATGAAAGACTTAGGGGCATAAAACACCTCGAGCCCTCAAATTCCTCACCAAAAAAGCTTTTAAGTACTGATATGAGCTTGAGAGAGTTCTTTTTCAGCTGGCTGAAAACTGAAAGCTCAATCTGTTTAATACCAAAAAAGCATCTTCCAGGTTAGTTACCACATTTTCCAAGGGAAGAACAGTTTGACATGGCATGACTGCATTTCTTGCATGATGAAGACGGTGTAACACAACCAGCTGCCTTGAAGCACATTATTCCTTATGTGGTAACATCACAGCTTATTCAAATTTTGAGTTTATTTCTGCAGGAAATAACAATATTCAAACGCACAATTTTGTCCCAAATGAGAAAGAATGAACAGTATTTCAAAATTTGCTTCAAAATAAAAACTTTCTTTATCAGAAACATTAAAATAACAAGTGAAAACATTCTGTTTTGCCATCACATTACCACAGCTTATTAATTCCATATTATAGTTATTAAAGAGTTTTGTATTATAGTTATTAAAGTAAAAATGAATCATTTAAATCTTACAGAAATAAACCACATCAGCCTCCATTTAATTAAATGTTTTGATTATTTCTCACAGACTCTTGAATACATTGGAGTCCTTTTGTAGAATGACTTGATTTCCTAGACTCCAGATTTTTTGCTGAAAAACAGCTCCCGCAGAAAATTTTCAACATGATGCAAAAAATACTATTTTATAACATGTACTATTAAAGAAGGAATATGACCAGCTCATGAACTCTGAGGCCACAACCTCATCTTTAGCCAGTTCTTATGGAAACATCTACACGCCTTCCATGTCACGCGATTCAAGAAGCGGCTTGGTTCTGAGCAATGGCCCCGCGAGGATGCTGTGTGGCACCTGCAGTCATGTCTGCTTCTGTACAGAGTGACTGCTCATCTGCTGGTGTTATCACGGCATGGCAATCTCTGACCTACAGACAACAGAAGGACACGACACATGGGTGACAAACATCTGTCTTATCTCAATATAGGCTGAGAAATTCATCAGGGAAGACTATTTTCCCTCTTTGTTGAAGATTCCCAGATGGTGCCTGAGCGGGCAGTCTAGGCAAATGAGTCCTTACGTCCTCAGAGAGCTCAGTGACACTAAGGAGAGGCTTCTCAGTTGAGCAGATTTCATAACGTGTAGATTTATCTCCTCACGTTTTGAGTGCCCTTAGAGGTCACCGCCACTGTCACCTCAGAGTCACGCTTCAGCTGAGCCCTGAGGGTCTGCAGCCTCAGGCGCCTGGGCAAGGCAACTGGTACCAGTTGAACCAACTACAGGACTTCCCTGGTACTGCTATTCATAACCACAGCGTTTCAGGGGGGGGTGGGGGGTGGGAACAAAACCAAAACACACAAAAAACCCAAAAGCACTTTCCTTGGAAAAAAAATATTTTAAAAAGAAGGTTGCTACGCTTCTCCTCCAGACACCTTCCTGCTGAACCCGCCCTCGACCTACTGTTCTCTGCTACCGGCCATCGCCGACGGGCGGACGGCCTTCCCCCTGGGGGCTGCCTAGCCGGGGCACCGGGGCGCCCTCACGCCTCCCCGGGGCAGCGAGGGGGGCGGGGCGGGCCGGGCCGGGCCGGGCCGCGCCTCCTCGCCGCGGGCCCTCCTCCGGCGGCGCTGCGGCTGGCGGCTGGCGGCAGGGCCGCCGCAGAGAGGAGGCTCCCCGCGGCCGGGGCGGCTCGGGCCGCCGCAGCGGCGCTGCCCCGCCTGCTCCGCTGGAGGAAGCCCGGCCCTCCCCGGCCTGCCCCGCTTATTAGCCCGTGACGGGAGAGCGGTGGGAGGCAGGCCCGGCTCGCCCAGCCCCCGCCCCGCCGCCCTCCCCGGTCCCATTCATTCCCAGCCCCTTCCTCTGCGCTCCTTCCCCTTCCCTGGTGCTGCCGGCCCGGCTGCCTCCCCGCCGCACGCCGAGCGCCCGGCAGCGGGAAGGGCCCTTCGCGCCGCAGCTATGGCCGCCGAGGGGGTGGACGAGCGCTCCCCGCTGCTCTCCGCGCCCGGCTCCGGCAATGTCACCCCGACCGCGCCGCCCTATTTGCCGGACAGCAGCCCCCGAGGTAAGGCGGCCGCCGCCGCTCTCTCTGCTCGCCCGCCGCCGCGGAGCCGCCGCCCGCGGGGCTGTACCGGGCAGGGGGCGGGCAGGCCCCGAGCGGGTCGGGGTGTGGGGGGGGCCGGGCCCCTGCGCCCACCGGGGGGACGCGGCGCCTCCGCTCGGTTGCGGCAGCGCGGGGTCTCCCCCCGCCTTTGTCGGCGGGCGGCGGGGCCGGGCCGGGGGCCGCCGGCGGCGGGGAGAGCCCGCAGTGCCCCGGCGGGGGGGAGCGAGCTGGGGAACAACAGGTAACGCCGCTGAGGGCCGGGTAGGCCGGGCTGCGCGCCGCGCTCCGGCGTGAACTCTTGAAATGGAGAGAGAAAAATAATAAATGGTGTGCAGCGGCAGAACAAGCCCGAACCGGTCTGCTTATTGTAAGTCGTTCGCATGTCGGAGCTTGCAAGGTAATTGTTGGACTTCGGTTCCCCCATTAATTAGGAGCAGGATTAAGTAATAGAGCCGTTGCTGCGGAGGGCTGGAGGGGCGCAGCCGGCGGAGGTGTGAGGGAGGCAGCAGCCCCGAGTGCGCAGCCCCCGGTGACCGCCAGAGCCGTGACCCCCGGCGGGCGCCCGGGCCGCCCCTCCGCCGCAGTAACCGAGGGGCTCCGGGCGGTGTGGCAGCTGAAGTCCAAAACCACTAGGATGTCCTTGTGAACACATTTCAAGGCCGTAGCTGGGTTTGGCTTTATTTTTAAAGCCTGTCAAATACTGTGGTTTCCAATCTGGAATCGCGGTTTAACCATAGAGTATTAACTTCCTTGCACAGACTTGGAAAATCATCTTGTTGATCGATACTGAATACTTAGTAAGTAGCTGAAAAGATTTTAATTGGAAAATGTAAATCAGAAGGTTTACGAGATACATTAATAGATTCCCCCCCCCCCCCCCCCTTAAACATTTTACAGCAGGCAGCACGGTGGGGAGAAAGCTGAAGGAATCATGACTAAATAAGATTAGTTTAGGTTTGCTAGCAGTACACTTTAAAATGTGAGATAACAGTCCTGGTCTCACCACTGGCTCCAGTGTGTTGGCCCTTTCTGAAGGATTTTTATTTAGTTGTATAAATTCATGACATATGTATGTAACTAGAATGCTATGGGTGAGCATTTGTTTGTTTCAAATAATACTTAAATTCGTGGAAAGCTAGTCCTCTGATAGAAAAATGTTTTTCAGTTAGTGCTGTAGCTGGTGTTGACTGTTTACTTTCAAATTGCACAAATCAGTATAGCCTGATAAACAGCAGAGGTTTTTTGAGTTTGGGTGGGGTTCTTTTTTTTTTTTTTTTTTTTTACTTCTTGTTTTCAATCAGATTCTGTAGGATTGGCATAATCCCTTAAGTTTTACAGTTTTAAAAAAAGAATAATCTAGAAATCCACCTTAGTTTACATTCTGGTATTCAGTGTTTTTATTCTTAGTAGTCCTTATCCTGTAACTATTACTTCTGCAGACATTTCAATCCGGTCTTAGATTTAAAAGGTAATGACAATGCATTGCATCAGTAACTCTTGTTTGAACCCAGGCTAAAACTCATGACTTGGAAACAAGCTGGACCCCAAATGCTCATTTTGGTTGGTAGCTGTGTCCTGCTGCGCCTTCAGTGCATGTCTGTAACTGGTGTTAACTAGCTTGGCACTGGCGGTGGCGTGCGACTTTTGAGCAAAGTGGCTTGCTCCCAAAAGTAAGGAGGAACTGTAGAGCTTTCTTGAATGTCAGACATCTCTTTGCACGTTGAGGATCTCTTGTTTGATCAGTCCATGAGCAAGCACACAAGATACCTTTTTGTAAGTTTTGTAGAGCTATCTGCAGAAGAAAATTTTGTGGAGCTGTGACATAGACCCAGTAGCTCTAGCTTCCTTGCTGTCAGTTATCCTTGGTGAAAGGATCTATGCAAGCTAAACAGCCTTTTCAGCTAACAGGCAGTCTGTCTCTCCCCCTAGCGCAAGTCTAGCTGTAGAGGGAAGAAGTAGTCTTGTGGGGAGATGAGGTTTGTGTCCAAACCCCTTTCTGCAGAGCTTCCTTGTTTAACATGACCTTACTGGTGTGGAGCTGCAGAGGAAGGAGGAAGAAGCCCTTTGCCTTCCAAACTGTCACCTGAATGTACATTAATAGATTTATCCCTGTAATTATGTACTGTGCCCAGTATGACGTCCTGAACTTTAAATTAGAGAGGCCATGGTTTGAAAGCAGACTCCTCTTTCCTTGTTGGGATGCAGTTGAGATCCAGCTGACCCTTTTCAGTAAGCTGCTGGGTGGATGAATCCTGGTAATTTTTGTTCAGTGTTTGTTCCTAATGATGGGAACAAGCAAGAAAAATCTTTTCGATGTGGATGCAGGGCTCATTATTGAAGAAACTTTTCACATAGACAAGGGGTGGGACCATCAGGTCTGTTTCTTGTAGCAGGGTAGTTACTAAGTGCTTTTTTACTTTTTTTTTTTTTAATCAAATAAACAAAACAAATCCATTTCTGGTTGACCCAGGTAAGCTGTAAGTGTTACCTGTGGTTTCTGCCCTTTGAATACCATGGGAGGAAAGCACCACAAGGCATTTTTAAGGTTGAATATGTGAATATCTTCCACTGCATCCTCTATCCTGTCAGGGTGAGGAGGGAATGGTACATTAGTCAGATGTACTGCATGGTAGGGTGCTCTGCTAGTCTTCCTGAACTAATACCTATTGGATTTTATGTTTATTTTTTTAATGAAAAACTGATAATGGAGCTTTAAATTGGTGTGTCAGTAGCAGGAAATTCACCAACTCATTAAACGTGTCCTGAAACCTCTGGTGTGTTTGTGAAACTTGTCTACCATTCAGTCACAACCAACATGATGGACCTTTACGAACAGGTTTTAGATGTTATAGCTAGCCTGAAATTCAAGCCGTCAAAAAAAAAAAGTCATACAAAGTATGTTAATGTGGTTTGAAACATTTTTATTAAAGGGTAATGAGCAGTGAACTTCAAGACAATGCCTTTATTTTCCTTTTCACGCACCCCCACCCTCCTCCAAATATACTTTTCTTTAAGGTTAATTTTAGTGGCTTTTGCTGGTTTGTTTTTTGGAGCTCTTCCAAATTCACTTTTTCTTTAAGTATGGAGGTTGCAGTGCCAAGATACCTCCAGCTTTCTGCTCCATAGCAAATGTTACTTGCTGCAGCACCACACTCTGAAAAGCAGCCATTATTTGCTTGCTTTCTGAAATTTGCTGAGCCAGCAGGACAGGAACAGCAAGGCTGCTTACCTGTAAGCTGAGCAGCTTCAGTGTGAGGCTGGAAAAGTGGCTGGCAGTGTCTGTCGGTGCTTGCACACCTTATTGAACCAACTTGAAAAATCCCAAGAGTTGTCACTTACAAGTAGGATATAGAATATTATAATTGTCTAGAAGGGTACAGTTGCCCATTCTTAAAAGTATTCCAGGATGGTGGAAAGCTGAAAGGCTGGGAGGGTGTATGTGTGTCTACTTCCTAGTACTCTTCAAAGATAGTTTGCCTTTCCTTAGTACAGCTGCCCTGTGCCTAGCTGATAGAGTTGAGAAGTCATGCTTGAAACGGAGAGAACAAAGCAAAGAAGTTCTGTAACATGATTGAGGATGCTTTTCTGAAAAGCAACAAAGCTGGGATTGAACTGTAGGAGTGTCTTGACAGAGTTTGGTATTTAGTCAGCTGGACATGCCTTGTGTGTAATGGCTACCTGTTCTCCCTAGCCAGAAAGTGCGTCAACTGCTCACTGCGTGAGCAGCTGAGCAGCCTGCTTATGGCCAAAACCCCCTTGCAGCAGCCTTGACTTCAAGACTTGCAGCCAAGAACCGGCTATTCCCGTTACCTAAATCTCAGACCCGTTTTCTGCAGTGTTCTAGTAGGCTTGAGGTGGTTTCCAGTTGCTAAAGTGTGCAGGGGGGTGGGTTTTGTCTTCTGTGTGTTTGTTGTTTGTTAGCATCTTGTAGTATCCCTTCCCTTGCATGAATGGTATCAGTACTGCAAAATCATGTTGTTGCAAAAACTTTTTGACTGGATGCTGTATTTTCTCAGAGTGTAATTCCTCAAACAGAAAAAAAATATCAGAAGAACATTCTAGGTTACCTGGTATTTCTTAAGGATATTTGTTTCTGCAACTAGTACATCAAACCTGAAGTTGTGAAGTTCATTTGCTGAAGTAATGGAGCATCAGTTTGTATGGTGACTTCAGAATTGCATTGCTGCATATAAGTTAACTATGTCTCTTACCTGAAATAATTTCAGTATGCTGGATGCGATGCTGAGACCCTCAAGGTGGCCAGCTTCCTTCTGCTACCTCTGTGAGGTGAAACTAAGTACAGGTCCAGAAGGTTTGTAGGCCAAGTTAGCAGAGAGCAAGCACTGAACAGCAATGCTGCTTCAAAGGTTTATGATGAGTTTTGGATCTTAAGGTCAGGCAGGGTTTTTTATATCTCTCCATCTTATGACATTCACTTTAAAACAGACTGAAGGAGTGATCAGTGCTTTCTTACAGGCTTAAATTTAATACTTGGGCTTCTCAGCTTTGATAGCCTGTGGTTTCCTTTGCCTCCCCCAGAGGATACTGCCCCGTTCACTGCTGTTTGTAAACAGAAAGGAGGCTCATCTCTTGTTGCTTATCTGAAGATTTTATTGGCTGCAATTATGAAGTAATTTATTGAAGTCCAAGGTTGCAGAGTATTTCAAGCAATTAATATAAAAAAGTGAACCGTGAACAACTAAATATGCCCAGTCCTTATTGTTTACCTGAAGAGCTATGAACTTGTTGATGAAATAAAAGCTGGTGCTATTACATGCCAAATAATTGCGGTAATAAGCTTGTGAGAGGTTGCTGTGTTGAATTGTTCTCATTCCATGGATTCTTATACCAAGAAGGATCTTGAGGGTTTCCTCACTGGCTTGTCATGGGCTCAGGAGTGCCAAAGCTGAAATCTGCTTTTCCACAGGGGACTGAGGCCCTTATATTCTCCTTTGTCTTAGCCTATCGTAACTGACCTAAGACCTTGTGTATCTGTGCTTTGGCTCTTGGACAACAAAAATATCTGGAACCCTCAAAAGCAGAAGTTTAGATGGTTCAGTTCATCTTTTTTTTTTCTTGAAGACAGCATGAATTTGCTATTGTTGCACTAAAAAAAAAAAAAGCAGCACTTCCTATCCAAGACCCGTTTCCTTTATAAGACTTTTCTCTATTTTTATCTGTAGTATTTATTACTATATGATAAACAGTTGTCCTATGTTTCAGTCGCTCCATGTGTCTGCAAATGCTGGTTGTGCCTCTTCTGCATACCTGTATCTTGTTTTTTCTTGAGAAGCCACGCTCTGGTTGCTACAAATCTGGGGTGGGTTTGGGTGTGTGTCATTCTGTCCCATCCTCCCTTTTTTTCTAAAGACTGCAAAGAATTGGTTTGAAAATTAAGTTGCATAGATGAACCTTTTGTCTGATGCCACTACTCTGGGGTGATTTACACTGTGTTTGTATTGCTGGTATGCTATATGTACAACTATGGTTGATGTTTGGGTAATAGAAGTTGTGGGGAGGGGAGGGAAGGGGAAAGCAAATTCAGGTTTGTCTTGTGTTTATGCTGATCATTAATTTTGATTAAACTTGTTCTCATTCCATGGATTCTTATACCAAGAAGGATCTTGAGGGTTTCCTCACTGGTTTGTCATGGGCTCAGGAAAAAATTGATTATTTTTAATTTTTTTCTTGAGGCTGTGACTGTTAGAGACTATCTTTGCTGACAGTTTTTCAGGATCCCGTTTGGTTTTTCAACTGAGATTTCCTGATCTCTTGCAGCAGAGCTTCCTCCTCCATATACTGCCATTGCAAGTCCAGATGCCAGTGGTGTTCCTGTAATAAACTGCCGTGTGTGCCAGTCGCTAATCAATTTGGATGGCAAGTTACACCAACATGTTGTTAAGTGCACAGTTTGCAATGAAGCTACGGTAAAATGGATTTTTAGTGTTTTCTTTGTGTGGAGGGAAGTGGGGGGAGGTTGAAGTATGTTGCTGGTAGAGTCTCATCTACAAAGGATGAATCCCTTCCTGTCATCCCTGCAAAGGACCTGTCAGCGCAGCCGACTGCTGATATAGCTAGCATGCAAGTCCAAGGGTTGCTGGCACGAGTATGGTTATATGCAGTTAGAATAAATCATGGTGCTATTGAGCTGGCTGTGCAAGATGTTTCATTTTGAGGAGGACAACAAGCAAAGTTGTGTAAGTAATTAGCCTTCTGCAAAGAAGGGTGAAACTGGTTTTGTTGGGATGAAGAGAAAGGAAGAATTAGTTTCTTTCTTCTACTCTTAAAATAAATAAACTCACACATCTCCCTGGATGTATGCTTTCCTCCTGCAACACTATTCAGTCAATTTCTTAGGTTGTGAACAAACCACAACACAACAATTTTGAAATGCATAAATTGTAGGTTCTTTTCCAGTGATTGCAGACCATTTTACTCTTCCTTCCCTTTTCTTAAATCAAGTCTTCAGTATTTGGCCTCCTGCTTCTGGTTTGTGTGTTTTGTGTTTTGTTTGGTTTTTTTTTTTTTTTTTTTCTTCCTTCCAGTTTTAGTTTCAGGATCTGATACTGCAGAACTCCACAGCTACTGAGGGCATTTGCTTGAAAACCACCAGATTAGATTTCTTTTAATAAAAGAACTTTAAATTATGTCCAGAAAACAGGAAGCCTTAAAACTGTAGGAAAACTCTTTTTTTTTTTTTTTTCTCACTTAAGAGGGAGTAGAGAACCTGCCATTAATACTCTCTTTCCGTGCCAATATATAAAGTTTCAAGCCAAACAAAGAATCTTGCAGCTTTTGATTTGCTCTATGAAAGGGACACAGAAACTTGACTCCCAGGCTGGAGAAAGATAAATTCGGAACAGTTTAAAATAAGATTACAGTTCAGTGATGTCTACATAGTCTCTTAGATTGAGAACAAGACTGTGATCACTGTTGAATAATGCCATTGTACCAGGCAAGGAGGCTTGTTTGATGTTTTGACTGGATTTTAGAAAATATACCACTACTTAAACTCGTGTTTTAAAAAAAACCTGACTAAACTGAAGTCTTAAATTCTTCATTGCTAAAATATGAATGTTTTTTCCATTAGTTTGCAGAATCTCATGTTTGTTCTAGTGAGGAAATTTGCATTTCCTTCTCTGGAAAGGGAGGGAAAACATCTAATTTTGTTTTGACTCTCAAGTTTCCCCTGGAGGAACTGTATTTCTCTGTTAGCAAAAGCTTGTCACTGAAGTTGTTCTGCTTTGTTATACTGTAGGAGGAAAAGTATGAATTGCTATGTCTTCTGATGTATCCTCTGGTGTGTTTTTCTGTCTTTTCGGTTTTTTTTTTTGTCTAGCCAATCAAAAACCCTCCTTCAGGGAAGAAGTATGTTAGATGTCAATGTAACTGTCTCCTTATCTGTAAGGATACCTCTCGGAAAATAGGCTGTCCAAGACCAAACTGGTAAGAATAAGAAAACTGTAAGTGCCTTGAGATACCTTTCTTTAAAGCAACGGTGTTCTTAATGTTGAATATTTAAAACTGAAAGAAATTAAAGCCTGGACCTCTGTACATGGACCCTTACAGAGCATCACTGAATTAATGCAGACACAGGTTTTACTAGTGTTAATTTAAAATTATTTTTTTGTTAAGATTAACTTCAAAGAGCAAAACATTTTCTTTTGTATTTAGTGGTAGTCTCAAAATGTGTGTTCTCCATTTCAGTTACTTCACAAGAAAAAAATGGTGTAAAGAACAATGGAGAAGAAAATAACATCTTGTTTCTGGGACTTTAACATTCATAATTTCTTGCAAACTTAATTATTGTAAACATACAGGTTGCTGACTTTGCCTGGTTTGGAGTGGGGTCTTCAGAATGAAACAGGAGAGGGAGCAGTAGGTTGGCTTCACTCCTGTCCTCCCTTCTTTCTTACAGTTTTCAATAGTCTCTCAGGCCTCAGCTTTAATTTACACAGTTGTTATAAAAGAAACAAGCATGATTGCTGTAGTGTGTTCTTGCCATTCGGCTTAGGGTGTTAAAGATCTTACCAAGTTAGGAGTAATTTGTAAGTGGTGCAGCTCTAATGAGAGAAACTGAGATGAAGGCTAGGTCTGTGGATACGTGAATGGGAGTTTTGCCACACCAAGTGCCCTAGTTACCAGTCTGTTGGCTGTTGTGGTTCTGAAACACTGTCTGAAACTTGGGTGGTTTCAGTTACTTTATTTTTTTAACTAGTGTGGTGTTGGGGAAAACTTCAAAACGTTCCAAATATTGTTTGTGATGGTGAAAAAGTGTTCATAAGACGCTTCAGTTGTAATACATCATATGGTTGGTAACCAAGCTGAATCAGAAACTCCCTGATTTTATTAAAATAATTTCAAAAGTGTGTGTCTCAGTAGTTTCCTTAAGATAGCCTAGAAGATGAGCAAAACTGAAGTACTTAGAAGGAAAGAGTTGGGAATGTGCCTTAAATGAAAGGGTCCAGATTGAAGGGGTGCCACGCAAACAGAATTTTGCTTGTATATGGGGAGAGATGCAGTGCAAGTTAAATAATTTTTAATTTTTTCATGCTAGGAAGTCTGATCCTCATTCTGCTTTGGATTGTTTAATTTGCATGCTGTAATTCTGGATGGACAAATTGTATTCGCTTTTATGTGTAATGTGTTTCCAGTTTAATTATAGTTACAAACTTTTTAAAAAAGTAAATTAATTGCATTTAGTCAACCTGGGATGGTTTTCTTTCTTAGTTCACTCAATTTGAATGGAATTTTTACTGTACAAATGCAGATATGCTGCTTATATTGATGTGGTTGTCAGAAGTGTGGGATGGAAGAGCATCTGACTTGGGGAGGAGAACTAGGTTACAGAAGAGTCCTTACACATCCACATGAACCACGTAGAAAGAGTATGTTGCAATTCATGGGCTGGCTCAGCCTGGGTATTAAGATTTCATTTTCCTGGGGAGTGTTTCTGCCATATGATGGCAAGTCTTTGATCTCTACAGGGTTCTGGCTTGCATGGCTGATCTTATGGTGAAAGAGAATGTTTTCAAAACTGAAAAGGAAAACACTTTGGAGAGAGATCAAAACTGGGTACATCATCTGTTTAAAAAGCAAATAGTTTAAAAGTGTAAAATATTTGGTAGTGACTGCTAATTGCTTCCAACATGTAGTCCTTCTCTTTTGCTAGCTTAATTACATGTACTTCTAATGTTCCTAACACAGTAGACGCATCATTACTCTTGGTCCAGTAATGCTGATCCCAGAAGAGCAGCCAGCTCAGCCTGCCTTGCCAGTCCAACCAGATGGAACTAGAGTGGTATGTGGGCACTGTGGAAATACATTCCTGGTAAGTAAAGCATCAGATTCTTCTTTTCACCTCACTGTGCTATCCCTCAAGCCATTTGTTGTAAGCACTTTTTGAAGAGTACATTGCCTCACTCCATGGCATCATTCTGGAACTGAATTGTCTTCTGTGGTCATATTCCTATGGATGTATAGCCTCTATTTGGTTATCTTTACATGCATTTCAAGAAAACTTTTAACAGTCTTTCTGTGCGTGCATGGATAAAGCCCAAAGTTACTCTTATTGCTTAGTGATGTGAGTGGACAGTGCTGGAAGAGGAAGTTGTGCTTCCAGGTTCTTCTTAGGCTTGCAGTGCTGGTTATGTTCTTCAGTGGCTAAGACAGCAGTTCTGCCACTGCTCTATGGACCCCTGAAAGCTGTTTGCCTTTAGCATATCTGTCCATCGTTATAAAAGCGGAGGTTGTGGTTTATGTGTGAGGTTGACAGTTGATCCCGTTTTTGAAGTGGAAGGATGCAAGAATACTCTTTTGCTGTTGAACTGTTTGCAGCCTCTTACGTGGATAAGGGGCTGCCATACTTGAATTTTGAGTGCAATACGGAACTAAGTTAGCTTTAGTGTCATCTAGCAGTCCTTGAATATTTGTCAGGTTTGTGAGTTATGGGATAACTAAGATAAGTGGTACAGCTGAAGGACCTGCACAGCAATTAGAGTGGTGTTATACTCCTGAAACAAAGGTTCATAAGGTGCATAAAGGCCAGGGAACTCTCAGGTGCATTTTGTGAAAGGACAAAGGAAGCTTAGGGGATGGCACTCCATGTTGGCTTGTATCAGCAGTGAGAGAAGAGTTCGCTTGTGATGGGCTCCATAATGGAATAGACTTGTGCCTTCAAATCTTTTCCTTCGGGTTTATGGATCAGTGGGGTGTGCTATAATGGCTTAACTACTATAATAGATGATGAATGCAGGGAGCAGAAGACTGCGCTTTTTTTTTTTTTTTAAGGAAAGCTAGGAATTTGATTATGAATTTACAAGTAATGTACTATCTGAGAAACCATTACAGAGATGCTTGAGATATATTCTACTAATTCTGCCTGTCTTTTTGGAAAAAAAAAAATCTGTCATAAGCCTTGCTGAAGAACGGTAGCCTGTAACTAGATAGCTGGAGGGGGTGTTCTGTTCACCTTTTTTTTAAAATGCAAGTCTGTGTGTGAACTTAACTAGTAAAAACATTGTATATGATATAGAATAGTGCTACTAACAGAAAAGCACTGGATCTATGGAAGAAAAAGGCCGTTTCAAGTACGTATTCTAACACAGGAATGTTTTATTAAAGGTTGCCTTTTCTTTTAGCTTTTTAAATAATATAGTAGCATGTTACAAACTTCAAGTGCCTGCATGAACGCTGTAGTTTCATACAGAGTCATAACTTCATTTTGTAATGCAAGTACGTATTTTACCACAGCTTTAAAGCTGCACAGGCAAAAGTGGTGCTGTAGAACAGTTCTGGTAATAAGTTTTAATGTGGTCTCTTAACACAAAAGACTGTGTCTACTATGGGACTTAATTTTTTTTTTTCTTTTTTATTGGGGAGAGTCAGTGCTGTGAAGTCAAATTCTCATTGCTAAGTTATTGGCCTATCTTTGGGGGTTTTCATAAGCGTGGGAGTTTTATTTGCGTCTGTCCCCTATTTGCTTTCTATAATTGCAGCCCAAATTAGTTCCGTAGTTTACACTTGAACGCCTTTAGGTGAATATAAGGGGGAAAACAAAACTAGACTCATAAAGGCTAGTTTTGTCTGTAACTACTAGATTATGCCTTAAAAGGTTAAGTTTTCTGACTTAGAATTTCCCAAAATCAGAGAATCACTTAGTTTGGAAAAGACCTTTGAGAATGCGAAGTCCAACCAGTAACCCAGGAGTGCCAAGTCCATCACTAAACCATGTCCCCATCTATGTGGGTGTTTTTAAACACCTCTGGGGATGGTGATTCCACCACCTCCCTGGGCAGCCTGTTCCAGTGTTTGAACATACTTTCAGTGAAGGAATTTTTCCTAATATCCGATCTAAAACTTCCCTGGTATAACTTGAGGGCATTTCTTCTTGTCCTGTCACTTCTTGTGTGGGAGAAAAGACAGACCCCCAGCTGCCTACAGCCTCCTCTCGGGCAGCTGTGGAGAGCAGCAAGCTTTGTATGTGTGACTTCAGATCTGGTGGTTACTGTAGGGAACTGCATCACTTTGAACTTCATAGTCCTATCAGCTAGTAAGACCAATTTGCCGTTTCACAGTACATTGAAAAGAAGCCCTCAAAAATCATAAGGAAATTGAAGTTTGTGCTCTTTTATGCAGAGTTATCAAGAAGCAAGCCCTTTTTCTTGCTTTACACAAGCTTTCCCACCCCTCTTTTGCTTCTGCTTTTTTCTGTTACTAAGTTTGATACTCTGCAAGTAAAATTTTTAGTTAAGAAAAATGAGGAAATTCCTTGGGTTTGACAGTGAACAGAGAAGCAAAAAATAGAAGTGCTGTAGCCAGCCTAGAAACTCAGTGGCTGTGAGGGTATTTCTGCCCTTTGATATCACCACATTGTAAAGCAAATATGTAATAGATGCATCTCTCTGCAACTCAGTAAGGTTTCTCTTTTACTTTACTTAAAAATAAGTAAAATAGACAGGTAAAGCTAGAATCCTTGAGGTGGACAAGTAAAATTGCCAGTTGCTTGTTCGGGGGGAGGGGGGGGTTTAAGAGTATCAACTTGTTCACCTTTCCAAGAACTTTTTTTTTTCTTCTCCATATGAAATCATAACTATGGGCAGTGCTTTCTGTGCCTCTACATATGGGAGGCAGGTTTTTTTACGAATTATTAAAAACATGCTTCACCTATGGAGTACCTCAAAGTTTCTCTGTCTTAGGTGGGAGAATGACTGAAGTGATACGTAGCTGAACTATCCCTAATTACTTAAATTTTGTTAATCAGATTATTTTTTTCCTTGGTAACCTGAGAGCAGTCTTTTCTGTGCTAAGATTTCCGCTGTTTCTGGCAGATTTGGAGTTCAGACAGGGGGTGTGTGAAGTGGCAGAATAGAAAACGAGGGTAGGACAAGCATTTAACTGTCGTCTTAAATTGCAATCTGATCTGGTTTGGGCTTTTTTGAGAGCTGCTGGACTTGTGCTGTGGCTGACTTGCTGTTTCTGCCAGCAGTAAGACATTCCCTGCAACCCATTTCCCAAGGGCCTCTGCCTGTGATGATTTGTGCTTGTCAGAGGCCGAGTTGCCTCTGGAAATGGCTGTCCCTGTGTTGTCCCCCCTTCCCTCAACCTCTTGCTACTGGAGAGACCCTCAAGGACAAGAAGCCAGCATCAAACTGTGGAAGCCTCAGGCTGTAGGCTGAGGACTGCACTTCATCAATTGTGCTGTCAATTTTTTTTCTTAAACTGATCAAATATGAAAATTATTTCTCAAAAAATAATGGAATAGAAAATCCTTCAAATTCTTTAGAAAACATAAAAAATATTTAAATATGCAGAAGCATTTTGCTTTCCCAAAGGACATTGGGGGGGGGAGGGAGCAGAGGGGAAGCTTCACAGCTGTTTGTAGGGGTGTGTATGTGCATTTATGTCTACGTCTGTCTTGTCCCTCTGCCCTTGTACTGAATGCACTGAGAACTCTTTTAGGCTCAGAAGGAAGAAGGTTTGACATAGTCTTCTAGTAGTTCCTTTTGATGGATGTCTAGTTTTGTCCACAGTTGAAACATTGAAGAGCTTTCTGAAATCCTCATCTGTGTTTCGGTACATCTAACCAGGCATTTGGGCTATCATTTACTGTATTGTTCAGTTTGTATTCTCAGCAGGGAACTAAATTTCATGTACTTCAAGTTTTCTTAACAACATGAAACAAGGTTAGGTACTGTAAATCATTCGAATATGTTTTAAACAAAAAAACAAACCAGCTTTAAGCATGATTTAAACTACTTTGTTTAATCCATCAAAACTCCACAAATTAGAATGTATGTGAAAATAACCTTTCCCCACTGTGCTAATGTGATCTGAATTCTTGTCGTTTGAAGGTCTTATCACATTTTTGTTCTTTTTCTGCAAATATGTCCAGTATGTGCAGAAGACCTCGTAACAGTTGGTGCTTCTGTTACTTGCAGGTAACTCTCAATGAGAACAGATCATCAGTATCTCTTTTCTTTTTTTTTTTTTTTTTTCCTCCCATAAATATTTTGAGCCCAAATGCATTTGAGTTTGTATCCATTTATAATTATGGCTAATAATCAGAAATCTTAATATAAAACCCTAGAAAGATCATTAATGAGTAACTTAGGAGATGGATTTGCCTACGCTGGGATAAAACTAGTGTACAAAAGTGAAGTTGAATTACAAACATGTAAAATATAAGTCCTGGATTTAGACTGCCTTGTATTTCTGGAATTGCAGCTTAAAAAGCTGAAAGAACAGCTCTGAAGAGGCCTGTGTCCATCTCTGGTACTGACAATTGCACTTCATCACACTTTTACTGTGTAGAACTAAGGGAACTTAAGTAGGTTTTGACAGGGATGGCAAAGAGCTAACTTGCTTCTCTGTCAGGAATGTGGAAGCAGAATTAATTCTCCTAAAAAGCGTTGCTCAGTTGGGGAATATTACAGAAGCTTTCAATTTATTAAGGGATAAAGTAGAACTATGGTAAATCAGTTTGGTCAAGCCTTTGTAAACAAATAAATTTAAAGAATAACTGTGTAACTGGTATTGTATTTTAGTACTTCAGAACCAGGAAAAAAAAATCTTTCATTTTAGTGAACTGTCCCCATGAGAAGTAAATAAATTGAGGGAGACCTTCAAGAGGCAGGAAAGTGCACTCTTAAATGCTATAGATCAGAGCCTTGCTCACAGCAAAACCTGCTCATACTGGCAAGGCATCACAAGCCACATCCTCTTCCTTTGCACATGAAGTCATCAATTTCTTCTCAGTGTTTAAAAGGTGCTGTGCTGTAGGTAGGTGCTGTTTTCCATACAAGGATGTGCTCTGATTTTGATTTGTTTTAGCAGTTATAACACTAGTCGCTTCAGTAGACCAACTTCTGATGTCTCAGAGATAAGGAGGATCCAAATGGTGGCATTGGTGGTCTGTGTTGTGGCTTCTTCCCCTTCTAGTAATTTGCAGTATGACTTCTGCATAAGCTAAGAGGGGAGGGGAGAGGAGAATTATACTTCACCTGGAAACCCTACTGACTACCTCCAGCTGAGAAAGGCAGTAGAAGAGACCTGCAATTACAATAGAACTGCAGAGCAAAGAATGATAATCTTACTGCCTTCTTAAAGGCAAACATGTTTGAAATGCTTGTTTACTGCTTCTGTTACCACAGAATGAAATTTAACAAAACCTGCTGTTTTAAAATTAAAAAGTATATGACTGTGTATCCTCTGGGTGAGGTAGTTCCAGGCGTTGCTTTCACTAAGTCCGTTTCCCAGATTGGTTTTAGTCTGTGCATGGAAGGTTATAACCGTGTCGTGTATGCTCTTATATATAACTTTTAAAAAATGTCATGTAAGTATTCAATAGTGTTCTCTATTTTTTTGATACAAAACTTAGACATCTAGTTTCTAAAACATTCTTTAACTAACCTTTCTGTGCACACTTAACTTAGTTTTCATAGATGATGCAGTGTTGGGTAAAGATGAGAAAATGTATCTATCTGTAATTGTGCCAAAGAAAACACACTTATTTTGATTTGGGGTATATTCATAGTTGTGTAAGTAAGAGAAGAAACTGTATTGATATTATCACGTTGCCTATACTGTGCTTGTGGATGAAACCACATTACATCAAGTGAGTCTTGTAATACCAAGGCAAGTCATGGGAAATGTTCACATGGAAATCCCAAACCTATGTTGCCACTGACAAAAGGGCATCCCATTTATGGAAGAAAGCAAGAAACAAGTCAAAGAAAGCCTGAGAAGCAAAATGTTTTCACAGTGACATTTCGCATGAAGTACAACATTTTCTCAGGCCAGTTTTTCAACCTTTTTTATTTTTTCTTTTTTACAGTGGATGGAACTGAGGTTTAATACACTAGCAAAATGCCCACACTGCAAAAAAATGTAAGTTAAGGTTACGTAAATTAACTGTTAAGTAAGTTGCCAGTGTTTGTTCTGTAAAAGTCTTGGGAGTAAAATGTGTGTCATGCTGATCATTTTGCCATGCTCATCTGAACTTCAAGGCTAAAGAGCATGTTATGTGCACATGAATTCTCCACTCTTTATGCACAAATCAGTAACTTTGACAAATCCAACCTGCATTTATTAAAATGCTCTGATTGAATTGCTAAAGGCAAAAATAAGCTGCTAACAATAGAGACAGGAATGGGTTGCTAAAATTAATAACTCTACATCCTTGAAATTTTACCATTTTGTGCAGTTAATCAGATGTCATGTTTAAATGTAGAACTTGAATTGCCTTATTGTAAAAGGACGAAAAGAAATAATCTTGTCTTAATTTAAAAATTTTACTGATTTCATAAATGCAACAACTAACTTGTGTTAAGGATCTTAATGCATTAGTTTGTTTAATGTTTCTGAATTACTGTGGAAGAACTCGCCTACTCATTTGCTATTACTTCAGTAAGAAGGAGAAGAATTAGAATACAAGAGCTGTAAGTTTTTTATGGTTTGTTTTTTGTTTGGGGTTGGCTTTTTTGGGTGTTTGGCCTTTCTTATCTGAGGTCAGGAATACTTGGTTTGAATTGTTGTTAAAAGCTACACTACTAACATACTTTAAATTTGTATGGGATCTCAACCACAGGGTATGAAACAAGACTTAAAAATGTTATTTCAGAGACTTTGTTGTCCTGCTAATTTATTTAAATATTTGTCTTCCTTTGATGTGCAAGTGCAGTTTCCAGTTGAAGGAGCAAATGTGTTTTCAACTGGGAATGGAGGACCAGAGCTGTGTTGCATGTCGTAGGAAAACTAGCAGGTCTCTTAAGAAGCAGAAGGCTTAAGTTAAATGTATTGTAGGTGTTGGTATGGCTTGGCCTTCAACAGTGATTGAAATCTTTAACTGGAATACTTGGTAGAGATGTCAGTCTACTGGTACGTTTAACCTCAGGAGTGTAACTAGTCAGGTGTGGAGTAGTGGATATGTTCTAATTTGCTTAGGCCAAATAAACTCCCCTGCAAAGCAACATCTCATCAGAGCTGGGTATTTTTACTGACTAATTGCATTTAGTTTCTTCAGTTCTGGGGGAGGGGTTGGTGTCTTGTGGTTTGGTTTGTTTGTTTTTAAACTAGTTGCAACTATGTTTTATGTTTTATCATGTCACACTTGATAACTGACCTGGGCTTTTTTTATTCACTCTGCTTAGGTACAAAATTATTAGCTGTTTAACTTAAAAAAAATAAACACCCACAACAAAAAAACCCCAAATAAACAAAAACCAACCCCAACAATACCACCACCACCACTACCAAATGCTCTAAGCAACTGGCCAAGAGTCATACTGTGTGATCTTTTGGTCTGTCTTCTGTTGATTTATGTTCTTTGTATTTTAAAATCCAGCTTGAGTCGAAGGATTTCCTAGTATTTCTGTCTATAAAGTGCAAAGTGTGCACTTTATGTAATAAAACTGGAGCAGCTCTGCAGTGCAATTTGTGGAAAATTATAGCTTGTTTGGCAACTGAATTCCAGAATACAAACTAGATTTTAACAAATGGGCATTTCTGTCCTTGGGCTGAGTATGCAAACTATGGAATATTGTGATTTAGCTTTGAGTTGCTTGGTGTCTTTCTGCTTTTGAGATGTGATGGTCAGGAGGTCTGTACTTCCAGCAGCATAAACATTGCAATGCATGGGTTTAGAGCACAGCACGGGTGAGGCAGAGCTTTGAGTTGTGATGATGGAATAAATAACTGCAGTAACCTGCTGCTTTCTATCAGCTCTTTGTTAGAGGTTGTCATACCTGTAGCCAAGTAGTCAGAAGGGAATGTAGGATTCTTTATTTTAGTTTATTAATGCAAAACTCCTTTCATTAGTAGCTGACTAGTCAGATACAAAACTAGTCATTCCTTCTGTTGACTCAGTTGATGATTGTCACTGAAAAAAGGGTAGTCTTTCCCTTACTGAGGCAAAAGGCACCTTGAATCACTGCAACAGTATGTTTTTTTCAAGAAGGCTTCTCTTGAGACTTAAGAGTTTCTTAAATAATTTTCATTATTTTGTTTCAATTTTTTTTAAAAGTGCAGTGAATCTCTGCAAATAGCTTCTTTGTGACCACCTATTTGGTTGATGAGACTAGATCTTAATACTAAGAAAACCTTGTAAAACTTCAGGGGAAATTAGGAGTTATGACACGAAAAGATCAATAATGAAAGAATGTGCAGTGAAAATAAAGCTATCATGCCTCAGAGCACATAAACAAAGGAAGCTTTTATATCTGGATGTTGGGGAAAACAGATCTTGGGTTTATTGTTTCTTTTTAATCCCATTTACCTGTTACCATTGTGGTCACAAAGTTATTTTGTGACATACTTTTTTTTTTTTTTTTTGTCTGTGTCACTGCCCTGTGTTTTTATTCTTCCCCTCCCCCACAAAAGTCTGGGTTTTTTTCAAAATATCTTGGGAAATAGACTAAATCAGTTGTGATGCAGATAATAAAATCACTGCTTTGGTAAAAGACCAAATCTCTTTGGAAGTGGGCTGCAAACCTGGCCTTGCCAATGTAGGTAAGGTGTTTGCAGAAGCCCAACTGATGCATAGTGGTTCTGCTTGACGTAGGCCCTTAGTTGCACATTATCTACTGCATGGGGACAGCAAATACAGTTAATGAAGAAATTGTTGCAGTATTTTATTTTATAGTGTAGAAGATAACACCTGGGAATAGGGGAGAAACTTTCTTTTTACCGTTCAGTGTTCTTTTATATTTCAAAATATGAAATATTTATCATCCTGCTTCCTGAAAGTGTGAGAGGTTTAGGGAAGGCTTCTAGTATTTTTCTCATTTAATGATGGAGAAGAAGCAGGAGCTGTTTTGTCTGCTACTCTGTTTCCCAGGCTGCATACTAAATCATCTAGAAACGTCAGGATCATGAACTCAGTTCCTAGAAAGAGAATTGAAGGGTACACTTTATTTCAGAATGCCAAATCTCTCTTTTTCTTTTTTCCTTTAGAACCTACTTATTTTTCTTTTTAAGGTCTGACAAAATGATGAACCCTACTGAATTTATAACACTTTTACCCTGTAAAGTCTGCAGGACCTTTAGGAGAGAGAGGTATTGGAACCCTATGTCACTACCATGGAGGCTAGTTTCAGCAGTGCTGCTCACCTTCAGAATTTTGATCTTAGTCTTAGAAACCTTTCTAAAAGCCTGTCTGAAATCCTGGCAATAACTCCTATTATTTGGAGCACAAGAGATCCTGCATTAATGTTCTGTTCCTCTAATAATAGCCTCTGTCCCTTGCAGTGGCTTTCCCCTTTTCTAATTACTACCTGATGCTAAATTGGCTTTGGTGTCTTTTATATCTGCTGCTGCCTGAAGGTCTGGCAGGTGCCTTTGCTTCCTTAGCAGCAGCTTAGAAAGAAAGAATCACTGCCTTTTGCATAGCTTTGTAGTAAGTCCACACTTGTTAGTCCTACAATGGAAACAGCTGCTCCTGTGATTTGAAAATGTTCTCTTGACTCCAGTTTTGATATCTCTAAATGTGCCTGTCAAAATTTGGAAATCGGTATGTTTTGGGATAGGGTTTCAAGTTGTTTTATTCAAAGTTTGTTGGGGTTTTTAATGTATAATTTGGGGTGATTAGAGGGAGACCTCACTATTTAGTATCCCAGTAGTTAATATTACTGTCAGGAGATGAAAAATAAATCGTGATTTATTGGGGTAGCTAGATATTCCCAGGTCTGCTATGTGACCATAGAAACTTAATGTAATTATTTCATCTTTGCTTTCTGTGGAAAGAGAAAGGCGGTTAAATTAAGACATTCTTTGTTTCCCTTTTTGCAGTACTTGAGGTGATGGTTTCTCCCTCAGCCCTCCTTACTGGATAGGAGGGGACAGAGCTTGAGAGAAATACAGATGGAAAATACACATGGCACCTGCATTAGGGTTAAAAAAATAAGATCATAAGTCAGACAGCTCTGAAAGCGAAGGTCTCTTTCCCAAAATGAGCTTTGTCTCCATGTGAAATACACAGCGCAGTAGATACCATCTGTGCTCTAGGTGTATTGAACATGACATTTCTGCCAGCTTATCTTAAGGTATCCAGTTCTGTAATAGAATTAACTTTCTGAGTACATAATCAAGAAATCCTCCAAAGGAGGCAACCTAAGGTCAGTTTGGCAAGCTCAGTGCTCATCAGTTCGGCTTCTGGAGAAATCTCCTCCCTCTTCCCTTTTATAAAACTTCTATATTGTTTGGGGTTTTTTCCTTATGCAGCTTGGAATCAGACAGCATAGAATGGCCATAGAAGTGTTTAGGGTGGCTTTGGGGACTGTGTGTGTGAGAGAGGGTAAGATCCCATTGTTTCCCTAATTGGGAATTATCATACCCTAGTCATACTGCCCCCCAATCGCATCCCAAATGTGTATGGTGAGGCTTTTGGACAGAAGTAATTTCTCTTGAGAAATTAATGAGCAGAACAGTTTTAGGACTTTTCCTTTTCTGAAAATGTGTAACAGAGGGCTTGTGAGTGGTCAGTGTATTCAACCCTTGCCTTACAAGATGAAACTCGGTGTGTTCATTTAAGGATTCAGGCTTTTGGATTTCTGTTTGGCTGGCGATTTTTTTTTATTATTATTTTTTTTTTCCCATGGAACATTTTAGAAATTCCTTGTAAAGAAGTAATATTGGAGTAAAGCTGCTTAAACGAACCTATTTGAAGGCTTTCTAAGATGAATGCTTAAAAAATTCTGGTCACATGCTAAGCATATGAGACCTTACTATGTAATTAATTAACTGGAGCCAGAAATTTGGTCAGTCATGTGACAGATATACTACTTCAATAGTTCAGCAATGCTTTCTTCTGTTACATATTTATTTTAAATATGTTGAAATATCATGAGATGAAAAGGATTTTCCCTTGCATCTTTGAACATAGAGGTACAAACATCGGAGTATTTCCAAAAGTGTGTTGATCTCCCAGAATGGGATGAAGTATTTAATGATAACCTGCTTCAAACTACTTCTAAGATAGATTGTACGTGTTTTATGAAAGCACCTCTGTGCCTTTAGTCCTTTCAGTGGACCTATGTGTTCACTGTGTTTCAATGGAATTAAATCATGTTCCTGTTTTCCTCATTAGTATAGCTGTAGGTGATGGTGTATGTGTGACTCAAGATGTGTATGCTAAGCTTCTGGAATAATTTTTCTGACCTATAGTAACGATTCCTAATGTTTATTTGCATATTCAGTTTGACTGCAGCACTGTAATAGCTTAATGCAGCAGGTAAAAACAAAGCTGTCTGTCTCTGAGTTTATAGTCTAGACAATGGGTGACAAAACTTCCAGGGGTTTTATTCACCTTGGTTGTCAGCAGAGATTTGTTCAGCTTATGTAACTTGTGGTAGAACTTTTTCTTAAAAAAAAATAAATAATTAACTTCTCATGTTTTGAAGTTACTAAAACTGACTGAAGTGTGCCTAAAGAATTTCAGTCTCTCCAAGTGTTGAACATGAGAAAGTTTTCACGTTTGTGACTAAAATAGTTTGGTTTCCTTATCTTTGAGAACTAGTTCACTCGAGTATTGAGTGAACTATTCCAGGAAATAGCGCAGGAAGCTACTGTTAATGACATTTGAGGTAGCAGAAGTGATTTCACAAATGCAGTGAAAGTATTAAAGCCATGTACTGATGTATTAAGTCTGAAGGGTGTCTTACAACCTACATAGAAGCTACAAAGCGAACTCTAGTTTTGCAGTCCAGGGGCTATTCAAGATACTTGCGTGTGTGCTGTGGATATAAGAGGTAGACACAATCTGTAGGTGTGGCATCGCTCTCTTTGTTGTAAGCACCTAGATAGCCTTCACCAATAGTTCCCCTTTAAAACAAACATGTGGACTCTTACTGCTTAGTATAATTGCAGACTTTGCCTACAACTTTATAAACTTAAGATGGTGTATATGTATTGCTGTTCTTTCCCTTCCCCCATCTAGGCTGAAGAGTTACTATTTGTGTAGGGGGCTTTGGTTTTTTCTTTTTAACTTAAAATACCATTTATTTTCTAACAGTTCTTCTGTTGGAAGTGCACTGCCACGGAGGCGCTGCTGTGCATACATTACGATTGGAATGATATGCATCTTCATTGGAGTTGGATTAACTGTGAGTGATGTACTATGACACACTTGCAACTGTGTGTAAGGGTATGCATGTACAAAGGAGCTCCCTTTGTCTACCAGCACTTCTTTCCCCAGCATTTGAGTAAAATCTTCAAAAGTTTGTGTGTTTTCTGTCATCGCTCTTAAAAACCATGACTTAATCATCTGGGTTAGCCAGAAAAATGAAATGTTCCTAAAAAATTTTTTTCTGGCACTTTGAGAGTTTCTTCTTCCTGATGTTAAGTTTGATGTGCTCTCCCTAAAAACATCAGTTTTATGAAAAATGGTTTTACTTGCCTGTAGAAATACTAGAATGCCTTGCTCTTGCTAGGACTCTCAGAACTTCCAGGTTTCCAGAAGTACATATTGCTGTATAGCCAGGAATGTCAGTTCCAGTGCAGTGAAGGGGAATGGGATTCTAAAATCTAGAAATGTGTGTATGCCTCTTAATTGGTACAAGCTGTAAGTAGTAAAACCAGATATTTATTAATATCTAAAAAATACAAAACCCAGCTATTTACTAATCATAAGGCTCACACATTTTTCTGAGTAATGGAGCAACAACAGTCTGACTTGCTTGGCTCTAGAGTATTTGGTGCTGGTTACTAGAGCCAACTTTCTACCTGCCAGTCCCAGAAAAGTACGTATGAGGAAATACCTGCAAAATGTGATTCTCATTGTACCTCTAACTTGCATTATAACCCGAATTTCTTGTGTGAGCTTAAATGAGTTATGAAGTATTTTCCACTTCCCTAATAAGAGGCAGATTTATTTTTCAATTTTAACAACTTTAATGAGTTTGAAAATTATGAAAATGTTTCTCAATGAGGTGTGCTTAGAGGCTTCTGTAGTCTTGTCCATCGTTGGAGTTTTTTGGGACCCATCTGGGTTAAAACCTTGAGCAACTTTGTCTGACCTGAGACTTGACCCTGCTTTGACTGGGAGCTTGGTACTAGAGACCTCCTGATGTCCCTTCCAAGCTCAATTATCCTATGATTGTGTAAAATTAAGCTAATATCTGATTTATCCTTATCAGAGTTAAAAAGGTGCCATAATACTTCTCCTTAATATAATTTGCTCTTTTCTGAAAATCAGATAGTACTGTATGTTTGACATTTTTGTTTTCTCTTTTTAGGTTGGTACGCAAGATTTTGCCAGGCGATTTCACGCAACGTACGTTTCTTGGGCTATTGCTTATCTCTTAGGTTTAATCTGCCTCATTCGAGCCTGCTACTGGGGAGCTATTAAAGTCAGTTATCCAGAGCACAGTTTTGCATAGAGAAGTTGTTAGATTATAGTGGGTGAACATCTACTAATTCGGGATATTACAACTTGGACACTTTTAAAACCTTTCCTGTAAGGATTCCATTCTCTTCAAAGTAGTTTTAAGACTGGGGGTCTCTTAAGAACAAATGTTCATTGCACTACATAATATGCAAATAGTTTGTTTTGCTGCTAGATTCCCTAGCTCTGAATACTAAAGCTGTGTTTACATGTTCATAATTCTGTCTTTATAGGTGTTGAATTTTATTTCAACAGACAGTATTAAGTTTTACATTTCCTTTGTTATGTTAAAATCCGTCATTTTTCTAGATGATCAGTAAGAATTCAAAAGCAAGAGTGTTTATAAGTGTTTCTACAATAGCTTCACATTTGTACTTAACATTTTAAATACAATTAAAGTGGCTTGCTTTAAAACCTAAGCAATAAGCATTTTGCTTGAACTGCTTACTGTATCTTTTGCCTAAGATCATAGTGACCTTATTCAGGAAACGAAAGTTATGACTGTACTTTAAAAGACTGACACTGTTGCTAGAGAGACATCTGTAAACACTGTATGCTTTGAGATTTTTCAGGTAGAGAGATGCTATTTTGGTAGTCCAATTAAATTTCCATTTATCCAGGATTGGATTTAAGTTAGGATAAATGCTTTCTTCTCAAGGATCCTGGGAATTAGGTGTTTGGGGTTGGTTTTTTGTTTTTTTTTTAAACTGGCAAATCCTAAAAGCCATGTTCGGGTTATGGAACTTAACTCTGGATATTCGTACAAGTTCCTTTACAGGGTCTAAGGGAAGCATTTCATATGACTTGTTTCGTAATACTTCAGTGTCACGTAGGTGACAATAAGATGGTGATGGGTTGTCTCACTTTCCTCTGATTGTGTCAGACTTTCCTTGTTTGGGAGAGTTATACGCTGGTCACTGCAAAGGGAGACACTGTAAATTCACAGTAACTGCTGTAATAAGGAAATGAGTAAACTATTACTTGGACCATTCCATCAAATTGACTAGATGTACTTTAGCACTGACTTGCTACGAGAATATGGAAGCAGAAAGCTTTTTCTAATGATGTATTCACAAAAGATTGAGGGACCAGTTCTTGCACTGCCCATCTTTATAGTTTTAAACAAGTTTTTGCTAAATTCCGAAGGAATGTCCCAAGTGATTTAGATGACTGTAGTAATTTAGATAATGGGGTCAGATGGGTAAATTAATGTGGATGTTCAGGGATACATGTAATTTAAATTATCTATGTTCCTGCTAGGACAAAATGATATTCAGATAAGGATTTTGGAGCACAATAAATGTAAATGATCAAACTGTAAATGATCTGTCTTTGTATGATGCTAAATGTATAAAAGCAGTAGCTCAGGATTACAATGTACCTTTTACAAATAAACTAATAAAGAAATAAAGATTATTATTCAAACTTAATATATTTTGTTATTTATATATAAATAAAAATACACAAGTGGAAGAATGTCCTAGTGCAATACAGGAGCAACAAAGGTATTGTGCAGCACATGGCAGCCTTGGGAATTGAAGAGAGCAAGAACAAACCACTTGATGTTTTCTTGATGTTTTGGGAAGAATGAAGAAGTAAATAAGGAATGAGACCACTGCTGCGATTACGTTTTCTTTAGTCAATGGCTTATTGAGGGAATATATTCTCTTTTACTAATGCTATTTACAGCCCTTCACTGTAGGGATTTGCTGTGCTCATTTGCATCTCAAACCTTTGAGTGCTTTTTCCAGTTGTCTTGTATTTCAAAATACAGTAGGCTCAGGCTGTACAGAAAATCATCCCTTGCCTTTGTAACTTAAGTGGGGGTGGGTGGGGCGAGCCTGGATATAATGTTATATTAATGAAGCAAAGGACTTTCTACTTTTCCTCCCTGCGTTAAGCTGTACTTCACTTACTCTCACGTTTCACCTCTTTCTTATTAAAATGCACGATACTTGCTACTGGTTCCTTTTGCAAAAGTGAAACACTTTAGTTATTTCTATAGAATAATGATACAATAGATTTCATATATTTCAACTGTTCCTGGGTACAAAAGAATCATGGTATTTTAACCACGTAGATTAACGGTAGAATCTGAAGGTCCTCTACAGGGGACTGGAATAGTTCTGTTTGTGGTGCAGGCTTGTTTGCAGGTAGTCATGACATTCAGTGCTGAACTACATCTCCGTCCATTCTCTAAGCTTCAAGTTAAATAAAATTAAATAGTGTTCTCTGTAAACTGACCACGAGAAAAACTTTCTCAGCTTTTATAATCACTCATTGCTTTTATTGACTTTTAATAGTCTTTTCCTCAATGTATTTTGTGTTAGATGAAGGAAGGAGCTGTCTAGAGTCACAGTGAAGGGCTTTTGCGCTTTCAGGTTTTTACCTTCCCCCTTTCCTACCCTCCTTACACTCCTTCCCGTCCAAGAGATTTTATGCAAAATGAGTGGTGTTGACTAGGAAATGTTTCAGACCTTAAGCTTGGTTTTATTTTTTAATTACAAACCTACTAATGAGTGTTATTGATTTTGTCTGTATCAGTCATACATGTTAATGTGTCGTCTCAAAAAAAAAAAAAAAAAAAAAGACTAGAGGTTAGTGTTTCTGAAAACTGGATTACCAGATCTGGGCTATGAGTAGCATGTTGAAAGAAGCTAGAGGTTTCAAATCAACCTGATAAATTCACTGTGAAGTGCATGAAGAAGATGCTGAAGCAACCATGAAGCCATTAGTGGTTGTTGCTGAGAAATGGATGATTAACAGTATTTTCTTTTTCCTAGTCTTTCAAACTAGCTAGGGAAAGCCAGGGCAGCAGCTTAATACCAAATGCTAGAAAATCCCTGTAACTTCAATAATAAATAGGTGGGTAGCAGGAAAGAGGACTTGTCATGTTAGATTGATTTAACTGCCTTTTGTGAGGGGGCAAGAATTCTGCACTGAATGCAGTATGCCTTCTAAAAGTATCTGTGAAACGTTCTTCCAGGCAAGGCTCTGATAGATATATCTAACTGGGGGAGGATGTGGCAAATACATGCCAGCTATTTGGAAATACTTTTTGTAAAGTTAGCGTGCTGTTTACTTAATCTGTTTCACTCCTAGCTGATAGAAACTGACAAAAAGCTGAATGATTGGAATAACTCATCCTGTTTTCCTACTTAATTTCCGTATGTGTGATTCAGAGTTACAACACCAGGGACTGAGCTTTCCCTTTCAAAACATCTGTTGTGGAGAAATAGATCAGTGTTGGAGAAATTACTTACTACTTGGAATAGAAAATTCTAATCATAGCATTTAGTATAATGTCTAATGTTTGAGAGCTGGATTCTCATTATATTAAATTCCCCTTCATACCAAAGATAATTTTCTTTATAGTGGAGTTGCAAACCACGTTTGTCTTAGTAGACGTATCAGATTAAATTGTTCCCATTCCTCAGCCTTCCCGTCCTGTCCATCCCTATACCATGGCTCTGCAGCAGACTGTACTTCCAGTGGAGCGTGAGCGATTACACTGTACAGCCATCACTGCGTGGGGGAAAGCCTGCTTGAAGATAATTTTAAAAGTGCCTCCCTAATGCAGATATCTTTCACTGATTTTACTGGTATACTCAATGTGCAGCAGACTGCATGAAGGTGAAGGTACAAAAGGCTGGAGGTCAGGAAGGAGAGGGGAGAGAGGAACTTAATCCGATTTAAGTTATTTGCAAGATTTTCTTATAGTTATTTGAGCCATCAAGAAAGGAATATTTAGGCTCAGTTTTCTACAGCTTTAACCACAAAAAGGCTTTTATTTTAGAACAATAAAGCTACTTGTTAGCCTGATTAGCTAGCAACTCATCATGTTACACATCACTGGAATCTGAGGTCTACCAGGGAGGTATAGCTGCATCGCTTCCTCTGCTTTTATATTCATCTGTAGGCTTTCACTGTCGAGTGCTTTTGGAAAAAAAAAAAAAAAAAGACATTGGGCTAAACAGATTTTGGATCTGGACCTGAGTAGTGGTTTGTATGACTCCTTTTTACAGGTCATTAGCAAGAAGTGTGTTCAGCTAAATCTTGTGAACAAAATTAACGGATGTGATAGAGTATGGATTGGAAATTGTTGATCCAGGTGACAAGTTGTGTTGTATCATTGCAATGACATTGTAAAATGCTTATCAAATGGGTTTAAGAACACCTATTATAAACGGCTAAAAGATAAAACTGGATGAGACACATGGGGTCATAAGAGCAGTTGCATATTATGGTTTTATCCAACAGCATATCTTGTAATGGAGAAACAATACTAGCTCTCTGGCATAGTTTTATATCAATTTGTAATGACGTGGTTATAGTTCCAACTTACTTAAATTTAAGTGAGTTGCTTAATTAAAAAAAAAATAAAAATGAGGGAGGGACAAAGAGTCTGAGGTTAGAAAAACACCTCTGAGGGCATGCTTCTTGTTTCTCTTGCAGTATTTCCTAGGGAAAATTACGTGGTTGATGGAATTTCAAGACTGATTTGAGTTAAACTGTGAGAAAGAAGTTGCTAGCAGGCTTATGGGTCCAGGCCAGATGACATACAGCATATTACTTTTACAGACTGAATTTCCAGAATTTTCAAAGGAACATCTTTAAGCTTTCACTGTTATTTAATTTCCCCGTTTAAGTGTCTTGCCCATGTATAGTACAGCTTTCTTGTTATTTTGTATATGATATAAATTTATATATAAATTTAAATATAAATAAATTCATAAATATAAAAATAAAAAATTATATGTTATAAAATATAAATTCATTTTGTTTAAAAAATTAGCATAGTTACCTAGATTGGAAAAATTGGGAGAAAAATTTATTTATTATTATTTGCTTCCAGAATTTTGCCCATGTAATATTACTGGAGTATTTGGGGTCCTCTTTATCTTTGTAATGTAATTATCATATTTTTCTTAGGATACTTTTAATTTTATATCTGTAAGTGATACTGGTGCATGTAGTATCTGCCAGTTTCTCAAGTCAAACATGTGAAATACTTCAAATTCTTGCACATTTAAGGGATGCCTTTACGACATGCTGAACATAATTTCTAACTGTTTCAGAGAGAGAAAACATAAAGCACCTTGAAGAGATGAATCTTTAATACAGAATTTTTATTGAACACCAATTTGAAAGGTATAACACACCTCCCAGAAAGCTGTTCAGGCTTGGAGCCTCTCACCCTGAGCAGGCTGCATGGCAAGGAACCCCAAACATCCACCAGATGAGTTTTCACAAGAGTTCTCTGGCAATATTTCATTGAAAATGAAATCGCCCTACTAGTCTTCCCTTCAGAATGAGTTTGACAAACTGGCACTCTGATTATATTTTTTCCCTACCAAAAATTATTCGGCTAGCTCCAATTAGTGCTGAAGGATGCTGAGCCTAAAGTCTTATTTATAGTTTGTGTACCTTTCTTATTTAGGAGTAAGAAAACGGTACTTTACACTCATTTTAATATAAATGCACACTATTGTTCTTTTGATGGAAAGGTCAATGAACTAGAAAGCATGCTTAGAAAAATATTTTTGCCTAATTTTTCCATCTTCTGAGCTTTAATTGTCTCTCTATTTCTGTTTTCATGCTTATAATGTTAAACATTAACCTTTTAGATCAAAATTTTCCATCCTAGCTGTCTGGCATATTTTTTGTGCGGTTTCAGTTTAAGTAGTACTAGTTTTCCAGGAATGATTGCAGGGGAAAAACTGTTTATTTGTTTATGCTTAAATAAAACCACATAGCCAGAAAATTCCAGTTATCCCTGCCCCATGCTTTGGAGCAGTTCGGCAGGATCAGTTTGCATGACGTCAGACATGTTTTCAACTCTCCTGCAAAAGTGAGCTGAAATACAGCTGAGTTATGAGACTAAGAAAAAAATCACCTGTGTGCTCTCTGTAGAGGTTCGTTAGAAGTAGTCAGCTAGAACTCTCAGAACAGCTGTTTTGTACTGGGTATCTGTTTCCTCTGAACTGGTCAAACGGGCACCTTCATTCTGGAGATGCAGGAAACACACAGGGCTTTCCCGTAACTACTCCTTCTACCATACCTGAAAGAAGAAAAGGACTGCCTCCTCCAGTACTAACACTGGACAACACAGAGGAAGAAAAAAAAGTGACATGGAGAGTCAAGATGAAGAAGGAGCCTGGAAGGGGATAGTGATACAAAACAGAGGCAGAAAACACAATCTGTTTACAGAGGGAAGTCACGCTACAGAAAATGAGAAACACCTAATAATTTCTCAACAAAATTAAATTCCACTTAAACCAACCTTTATACAGACTGCGACTTTTTTTGTGTGTGGTGTAACGACTGTCATAATATAATATCCAACCCACAAAGTATTGCAGCATTTCTGAGAAGATGCTTTTAGTACTCCTGATCTTCATACACCTGACTTTCCAGCAAAAGGATGAGGATGGAGACAACCTGGGCTACAAGCTGGTCTTCTGAGATTTCTCTCTGATCCTGCCACAGTTGCATCAGTCAACCCTATCAGGTAACAGGAGCTGGAAAACCTGTAGAAGCAAGACATTCCCTTGCTTCTTAATTAAGAGATTAAGAGCACACTTCTGATCCTCACAGGTTCCCTTCATCAACACTCTCCTATGTGACCATGGGACCTCGAAGCTACTGACAGAAATGCTCTCAGCTTGACAGCATCCAGGGACATCCTGCATGTCCCAGGAAAACGGGGAGGCAATATAAAATTTAGAGTTAAATCCACCCTCAAGGGCCAAAACAACTAAGAAACAAGAAATCCCAGGGCAATCTTCATTTCTGCATTTTTTAAATTTTAAATGAGTACATGTCACTTACAAAGCTGTTGTATTTAACATTCTATCTAGATTGTCTAATAGGGATGTTAGGAAGCTAATGGAGTTAAGCAAAATGGTTAAAAATGCACGCACAGTACAAAGCAAAAAAAAAATCTCAGACTGTTATGAAACAGATTTTCCTCAGAGATCTGGCTCTCACACACACACAGAAAAGTTGCTCATCTTGTTATGCATTAATCCCTTTCTAAGTTGGTTTGCAGTCAGCCTGCGTTACTGGCCCCGACAAGGTTGATGAAATTTTTCCAATTTTGTTTAAAATGGCCTGTCACCAGTATCCGAGGTGATACCAACAGACCTCACCGACTGCTAAGCTCACAGCAAGTTTAACACCTTTTGCGACTGTTAACAGTGAAGAGACAACCTTAAAAAAGGGGTTCTCTTTCCAAATTTGAAAAACACAACGTAGCAACTATTATTGTTAATAAACCTTAGATGTACAGAAATACAGTAATTTACTTTGCGGAGGCAGAAATGGTGTAGTCATTAGACACTGTGTAGTTCTGGTATTACATTTGTGGCAGGAAGGTTAATAAGAATACTTTCCAGATTAACAAAGTAAAAATCAGTGAGAATAAACCTTTTTTCTTCATCTTTGTTTTAAAGTAAAAAGAAGAAAACATGATCTGTTAAATATAGTGACTTTAAACCAATGTCATTGAACCATAAGAAAAACACTCCATGTCCCTTGTTTCAATTTAGTTTAAACCAAAAATTTAGTGCAATTGGCTTAAATAAAAAAAAAAATAGTTATTTTTAGAAATCCCAACTGAAACCTTGGGATCTATCTCGTTTTGGGAGACAGTAAATTAAAGCTTTCTATACATTTCCTACATTACGAATTATAGAAGGAATATTACTGTCTCCTCTAATTCAGGCTTTGTCAAACAAACTTGGATTTTCCTATGCTTTTAGCATTAAGACGACAGAGCAGGTCATGAGTGTGGAGAAAATGTCATGTTTCACTGCATGTGGGAAAAGCAATTGTTTCTGTCACGGACAGACAGTGTGGCACTGCACTGTCTGTGACACTGCCCTTCTCTACACCAGAGACGTAGCCTGGCTGTAGCTGGCCATTAGTACAGGCACAGGAGCAAAAACCTCCAGCACTGATGGAAAAGATGGTATTACCAAAGCACAATTTACAATTTTGTTATGCCCAAAACAGCTCATGTATTTTTAATACAGCATTAAGTGTATTGGACTGTTGCTAATACCGATTTGATTTCTGAGAGGAAGAAGAAAATGATAAAATTTACAATTTAAATGTTTATATTTGTGAAATTTAATTTACTTCCCTACCAGGATTATCTGCTTTTAGTTTCACACTTGTAAGCACCCAGGCCGGCTGAGCTAGAAAGCTTGAATGGAATTTTCAAGTAACAGCAGATCCTAATCTTGGCTTGAAGGAAAGCCTTGGTGTGAGCTGATTTAATGAGATATTTAAGTGAGCTGACTGAACCCTACGTTTCCTATTCCATTATTATTTGTGGAATTTCTGTCATTCTTCTAAGTCTATAATCTTTTCTAAATTGATGAGGAATATATGCTTTAATGAATAGAACCATTTCTTTCTCTATGATACTTTGACTAGAATGATACAGCATTTTCTGTTCAGTACAACTATCTGTAATATCGTTTCAATGATGGCTGTATTGCTAATTTTGCTTGGATTCAAAGACATCAAAAGTTAGGATTTACTTCTGCAAAAAATGGCATTGCTGATAAGAGACTGATACCACTAGAGTCCTTGGAAGTTGCTTTCCAAGAGAGCAGATCAGACTGAACAACAGATCCCTGACCGAGGGCAGCACGTGCTTTATGTTCAGAATGGGATACTGACATCCGTGTTTAACGTTCAAAACATGTATCTACCCCGGTTGTGGTGGGAGGGACAAAGAGAGGGTCACAGCAGCTCACATACAGATTTCCCATTGAAACGGATATCCTAGTGATACACCTGTGAAGAATGGCTGAGAAGACTCCCTTCAAAATCTCAGCTTCCTAAATGCTTTTGTGCTTGATTAAAAACTTCGGATTAAAAACTGGTATACTACTATATAAACTAAATAAATATGAAAACAGGTTATATTTGTTGATTAAACTGCAGTTAATAATTAAAAAGACTATTCCAGAAAAGTTCAGGTCTCTCATAAACCTTGGATATAGGTGGCAGTGGCAGTTAAAAACATGAAAGTTGAAATACTTGCTTAAAAATATTTTAAATTTACAATCTTTGAGGAAAAATGTCATTTTTTTGCTACATTTACTATAAACAGAGAAGCGCTTTTTTTCAGATTTCTTTCACTACACTTCCATGATAAACATTGAATCTAGATTAAAGCTCTTTGTAAAAATATTTATCCCAAAATATGTTTTTAAAAACTTGTAATATAAGATGTGGTAGAATAATATAAAATAGAGAGATACAATGCACTGATATAAACTTGTTCCAGACCAAGACAAGTTATTACTGTAATACTTCTAAAGCCCTAGAAAATAACATTTATAAATTTAAACAATGGAGTACTTGTAATTACCTTGTTGGACCAAACGTCTCTGCGAGCATATGCTCAGAGAATAGATAAGAACCTGAACTGATTTTTTTCTTGGTGTTTCCTTTCTGTTTTTAGTAAGAAGAACTGAAAACCCTTTAGATTTTGCTAGTTAGGGGGCCACATTTTGTGCTTATTCTCAGTAATATCAAGGACTTCAACTGTTCATTTTGCAGGCAGTGAACATCTTTTTCTAATTCATATACTGAAAAAAAGACTTTTGTGTATTCAGAAATTCAACTTAATATTGATTCCTGGGGTGCTTGTAGGACTTCAGTTCCAGAACAAGGTTTCTAGGTAGTATTTTTGCTTTTTTGTTTTTTGTAATTAATCCTATATTTGGTTAATAACAACAATTCTTTCGTTCTGGCCTGCTCTTGTTCCTTATTCTCATTTGCTGTTTGATGACCTTTGCTTTTTCCCTACCTTTGTCAGTGTTTGAGAGGCACAGTAAATTACAGGATAAAATCCAGACTATTCGGGTGAGAAAAACCACCTCCACCAGAAGAACCTGCTGTCCCGACTTAACAAAAACAGCTGAAATTTGATGGGTCCATTGCTACAATGAAGTGGCAAGCTTAGATAACTGAGAGTAAGTAAATGATGAGTGTATTGGAGCAGAAACAGTACAGTTTCTGGCTTCTTTTAGCAGGGTAATCTCCAGTAGGCAATTCCAAGCCAAGACCCACAATGCGTTAATTTTCCCCTAGTGCACCCCAGCGCAAGTCTTCATTTGCCAGAGCCTGCCTTCCTGCTCCGGGCAGTTAAGTTCCTATTGCAAGGAGTCCCTGCCCGGGCAGGAGTTATTCACTAACTCTATCAAACTGCTCTTTCTGGCAGAGAAAAGGCAGCTGCTATGTGGACATACAAAACTTCCAGTGCTAGGCTTCCTTCTGCAATCCCCTTAACTGCTATTTCTCAGATCAGTTCAATGCAATTCTCTCATGCTGGTTTGCATGGCAAGAGATTGCAATTCCCACAGTGAAGCACACAATTACATTCTTTCTTACATTTTTACTGTCTTCAACAACACACACAGCAGTCAAATTATCTCTGTACTGTAGGTAGGTGTATGCTCCAGATTGTTTCATGGCAAGACCGGCTCGTCCCCTGTCTCTTCCTTGTCCTGCTTCCAGAGGGAACGGGGAGTGTGAACCACAAAGAAGTGACAGCAGTTCTCCCTGTCCTTCTCCACAAGTTTAACATCTGCCGGATACTACATGAAGCATTTATCTGTCCTGCAGTATACATACAGGTGCAAAGACAGAAAGGGCTGGAAAGCAGATTTTTTGGACAGAGTTGTTAAAATCCTGATACACATGTACACAGAAGGACACAAACGGAGACGATGCACTACATCATGCAGAAAGATTAGTATGTGCTAAAGTTATACTGACTGCTCTCTTGATAGTTCTTTTTTAAAACCTATTAGATATACACTACCACCTAGAAGAACAGTGAACTAAGACAGATAGTTACTTAAAAGCCATAGAAGCATTAATCTCTTACTCTTTTAAGTAAATTAAAATATAAATGGTAATAAGAAACTTTATTCTGATTCCTTATAGATCAGCCATACCTCACGTCTAGAAAAAGCGAAAAGAGGTCAGAATTATTCCATTCCAATATTTGGTAATTTGCATTTAGTAATTTTACAATAATATATTTCAAGGGGACAAAGCAAATCTGATTTCTCAGGGTACATGCCCATGGATTAATTTACAAAGGCTTAACTTTCACTTAGGTCATTCTTACCCTTATATGTATATACACACATCTGAACACATAAGAGTTTTCTTCTCTTGAATAACTATATTTATGAAATTTGTTTGATTTGCCATTTAGGGAGTTTTTGGTCTTTGTGTGGTGCCTTTGATCCATGTTGTCAAGATCATTCTCCCCATTCACAGAAATCAGAAGTTTTGTAGAAAAATGTTGAGAATCTGTTGTAATTAATGATCCCAGGAAATTAATTATAAGGAAAAATACAAAATCCTAATCCAGGAGAAGCATGACAGTTGACAGAAGTGAAAGAAGTTTTTTAGGTAAATAAAATCTTTTTGCATATATTAATGTACATAGTAGTGTAAGCTGATCACAAACACTCAAACCTCTTTTTAGTTACACATGGTAAGCACTAAATAGAGCAATACTTCCCACTTCTAACTCAACTGTTTTTCTAGTCAAAACAAACAAGATTAATATTACTAATACTCTGAATTATCAAATCAATTGAAAAAATGGCATCAATATAGTAAATAGTTCAGGAACATGCAGGGGGTGAAAAAGCTTTTACACTCTTTCCCTCTGCAGCTGCTACAGAACAAGTCACTAGTTTAGCTGAAGTAGGTGCTTCACAAGCATATGACTAAAATACACTGTGTGCACACATACGCATTTACATGTCACTCTTGTCTCTCAGTGTTTGTTCTGTTGACTGAGTAATAAAGCATGTAACATTGGAAATAATTCTTTTTTAGCTTTGTGATTACTTTGAAAGTAGCTTTAGAAAAAAAAGTCTCCCCCCAAAAGTACTGCTAAATAAATCACAATATGCAAATAGGCTGATTACATTTGGCTGCACAACTGAGTAACAAATTACACTAAAAACAGCTTTTCAAACTTGTAGCTAAAAGTATGCCCCCAGGCTGACCCAAGGGTCCTTTCATTTCAGCACAAAGCCATTACTTTGCTATTAAGTGCCATCCCTTACAAAACTATTCATGTGCAATTACAATTACATGCTCATTTAGATGTGCAACTGCTCATTTTCACACGTGCTGTATTGATATTGTCTTTCATACATGCTTTACACTTTCTCAAACCATATCTAGTAAAGGGAGTAAGTGTGACTCTATGGCTTTCTGCAATCTACAGCCTTTAGGAGCAGAAGCAGCAAAAGCCAGTTGGTTTTGGGGTGGGTTTTCACTACATATATGCATTTTGTTCACACAGCAATAAAACCTTTAATAGCTATATTTTGCTCTATATAATAAATCTTTCTTGGCTAGGCCTGTCATTGGCTCTTTAAATTAATTATTGTATATATCAGGTATTTGAGAGAACACTAGATTATCATCATGAATTTCCAGTAGGGTAATCACCAGCATCAGGCAAACCGGCAGACAATTGATAAAGTGGAAATAACGTTAGCTTATGTTTTTGTTTGCTACAGTCAGAAGCAGGATTCTCTCTAGGCACAGAGAAAGTTGCTCAGGACGGCAGGTTGCTGGGATCTGTGAAATGGCTGCGGTCCAGTGCTCCCTCCACCTATGCCAGGCTGCTGGAAAGCTGGCTTCTGTGCTACTGCTAGTATTGCCAATTCATGGGTGGCAGTGTGTGAGGTGATAACTATTCCTGCTGGGATCGTCAGTGCCTCAGAAAACAGCCATTACCAGCCCTAATATTCCCATTTTCCCAGCAGGCCCAGGAGCAACAAGCTTTCAAAATATCTGGCACACTCCCTTTCTTTCCTCTTACCTAATTTCTGCTCCTGCTCCTTCTCCTTCCCTTATATATTAAAAGCAGCAGCCCAGTCTACAGCTTCTATGAAATACACAAGTGAGGTTTTTTACTAATTCATCCTTAGCATATTTAAATCTGCAAAAATATGAAGGATATGTAATTCTACATCACTGTATTTGATGCCGTTTAGGTATGCCAAACACAAAAAGGATTGTGTTGATCTTGTGCAAATCTGGTTTGTAGCACCCGACACACTTCTTGCAAAAACCACAACAGCCCAGGTAAAAAACGTACCTTTATCTCAGTTGCCCCATTGACTTTCCTGTCAGTAATGGTTCTGGAGTAGCAGCAGCCATTTAATGTTGATGTGCACTTACATATTAATAGTTGATAATTAGTTCTGATTTTGCTAAGGAAAATGGTTGACATGAGTAGTGGAGTAACTTTTACATGATGATCTTGTAAGAACAGACAATGGGTCAGAAGAAACATGTTACGTCTGAGTATAAACTAATTCACTTGGGAAAAATTACTTCAAACCAGACTTTGAACAGCAGCAAGTGGGTTAGCAAGCAGGCAGTCGTATTGCATCAATGTCTGCAAAAACAATGTGATGATGCACCATGCACAAACAGCTCAGGAAACTAACTGGAAGATGATGTGTTATGAGAAAAGGCTATAGAAGCGTGACATCAGCAATAACCACGCTTTCAGGGACAGTATTCAACCCTGTGTACCTAACTTAAGAAAAATAAATTCAAGAGTCCACAGCAAAGAAGAACCAAAATGCTTGGTGGAACAAAATAAGTTTTTATTATGTAACAAACCAGGATTGTAAATTTTAACATTGGATATTAATAATTAAATACCTATTATTTTACTTGCTATTTATATAATGAAGTCACATAGTTGACGTTACCTACTTATGTTGAACCTCTGCAGTCAGGTAGTAGATGCTATGAAATATTAAACCAAAACCAAAACATTTTACAAAGAAGTTAAGCACTTTTCATGAATACTTAAGTAATAAAGGAGACTATCTGGAACCTAACAAATTAACATCACGAATATCAGTCTGGCCCTTTGGGAGTTCGCAGGGTGTTTCCATTGTTATTGTTGATGTTTTTGAACAATTGATACTGTTGATTCCATGTTGATTGCATGTTCTAAGAAAAAAATAATCATTTCCAAAACATGCAGAATGCCCTTACTTACAGAAATGAAAAACCAGGGGCCATTCTCTGGTCCCTCATACCCGTGTCACCAGTTGGTGCAACTGGGCAGGTTGGCAAGGGCCATTTGCAGATTCTCAAATCACACCTAAGGGCTCCCCCAGGCCTGGGGATTTTCCTTTTTGTTGTGGATGAGCTTAGTTGCGGAGGGAGGCCTCACACTTGTGTTCCAAAGTCACTTATTTTGTTCTGTTTCCACGTTAAGGCCCTGGTGAAACATGACTACGCTGTGTGGGCCCGCAAGTGCCACCACCTTTATTTCCAGTCTCAGCCGTGGCACAAGACGGAGGTGGCAGCAGCACCTCAGCTTGCCTCTCCTCCGCCTGGGCGGGCCGGCACCACGACCCCAAACCACAACGGAGAGTGGCAAGAAGTCACGACGGCCCCGCTACGGGACGCTACCGACCGCCATTCGGCTGCGACCGCCACCCCCTCAGCGGCGCGACCGTTAGGCGGCCCGAGCGCCCGCCCCCGCCCCGCACGCGGCTGCGGCTGGAGCCGCGCCAAGGCCGGTCCCGCCCGCCGCTGAGGGAGAGCGGCGCCCCCCTGCCCGGCGGGGGTCCCGCGGCGGAGGCGCTGCCCGCGGCTGGGGAAGGCTGCCCGGGGAGGCGGTCAGAGGTGGGCCGGGGCAGCCCTTGGCGTCCCACGGCCCGCAGCGGGGCGGGAGGGCTGCCGGCGGTGAGGTGGCCGGCGGGGGGGGGGTGCTGCCAGGTCCTGCCCCGCGCGGGGAGGGGGCGGCTTCTGTCAGGCTGGGGCGAGCCGGTGTGTTTCCTTGTGGGTTGAGGTGTGCGCTCGGAGCTCCGAGTGCTGTGCCTCCTTGGGTAAGGGGAGGTGGTCAGTTTCGGGTTGCTCATGGGGAGATCTTTCACAAAATTTGTGTTACGTTCTCGGGGGGAAAAAATCTTCCAAAGAACGTTTCAGATGGGCCCTCATAAGCTGCTGCAAATGTCCAGTTTGTTAAGATGCCAGAAAAACCCCAAAAAGTCATAGAGAAATCCTGCTAGGCCTGTGAGCTACTGTGGAAGGCGCCTTTCTGGTGGGCAGGTCACCAGCTGGGGTAACTCCTGAGAAGCAATATGGCCTTTGTAGGGGGATGTCTTGGGGAGCAGGAGGTGCCCCTGCCGCTGTAATCTCTCATGGAAGCAGTGTATTTCTCAGCTGTTTAACCATTATCCGCTTTTCTTGATTCTAGTCAGATAGAACACTTAATTTAGAAGGTTGTGCTAGATAACTTGAGGCCTTTTCTAGGCTCTTCTGCTTAAAAGAGGAAATAGAGCTGTTACAGCGCTGTACTAGATTTCACCCCTGCTCAGACTCCCCCTCTCTCTCATACTCTTCTGTTTTGTTTGCTTTGGGAGTAAGTGGTTGCTTAGGCATCCTCCTAATGGAAATTCAGGGGGCAGCAGAAGGGAAAAAATATGTTGTTTTGCTGTCACCACAGGTCATTTTGTTTTCATTAGCAGGAGAATACCTTAAAGAAATACAGGTGTGCTACGTTCTAGAAAATAGCCAGCTGCTTAAAACACTTTTTCCTGGTTTTAAAAAGTGTGCATGTCATTTGCAATCAGGATATGGAGGAAAACACTTTTTTTAACCTTCTGATGCAAAAGTTACTGCATCGCTTTATGCAGAAATCTAGTATCTAGTATAAATATGGTTTAAAGAAGCATTCCTAATCTGGATAAAATTAAGTATATTTTGCATGTCGGTAGTCTCAATGCATTCAGCTACAGGACTTTTCACAGTTGTTTTTGGCTACAGCTTTCAAGTCATTCTTTTTTAAGATGAGAAGGTAGGAAAACTAGGGAATCAAAACAGAAATTTATTCTCCCTTTATCTCAAGTGTTCTAATTCAGACTGTAACAATTTAATAGTTGGTTTCTAGACCTGCCTGAATGGGTCCAAACTGGCTATGTTGGAAAATTCTACTTCAGTATATTAAAAGTTCAGTGTTCAAGTTCAAAAGATTATAACATAGTAAATGGTCAGATGATTTTTTTTTTGTTTGCTATAACGCAAAGACCAGTTAAAGTGGGGAGTGATACTGGATCATATTTTAAATAGCTCAACCTCTCTTTTCCTGTTCCATAATGAGATCAGATAATAATCTCTATAGTTTCATCTCTAGAAGTCATGATAGTTTCCTTGGAATCTTTTTTGATGTAACAATTATTCCCTTGTCCTGTAAAGTGTCTTAGAAAAACAGAATTTCAGTACCATTATTACTGTGTGGATTGTGGGTTTTGCTATTCTTTTTCTCTAAAAGAAGCTGAAGTTCCTTGAAATAATGAAATCTCCCAATTGGCAAAGGAGATAGGGCTGGGAAGGAGAATAATTAAGAAATGGATACTACAAATTTAGGTTTTACAAATGATGGTTTATTTATAGGAGGAGACTTGTTAGCCCAGCACCACTTTAGCAGTTTTTGGTGCTTCTATAGCAGCTAAATTGAGTGGGAAGATGCAAAACAATATAAATTTAATCAGATATTAAAAAAAATTATGCAAGTTTACGTGGATATATATAAAAGGAACCCCTGTGCAGCAAGCAGACTGTTAAGGGTACACTGATGTTAACTACCCCATGGAATTAAATTGTTAGAAAATATTCCATTATGTGTCCCCATCTCCTTTCTCCAAGCATACAGACATACATACAGGACAAAAACAACTTTTTGAGAAGAAGCTAGAGTAGCTAAATTGGAAGGAAAAATGAGATGTCTGATTCTGTCTTTATGCAGATTTTGTCCAGCATATTCTATCATCTAAGAAAATTTCTGTGTTAGGCCTTTCTTCTTTTTCATGCCCAGATACTAAAATACAGTATATCCTCTTGTTAAATGCAGCTAACGAGCGATAGATAGACTGCTCTCCTCACTTAACATCTGTATGTGAAACTGAATGCTCTGTATTGATTTCTGCTGCTTTTTTTAAAGTGCGATGCTTCAAAATGTTAGCAGAAACTAAAACGTTTATTGGTAAATCCCTTCAGCCAGCACGACCTGTGCGTCATCTGCCTTCTAAACAAGGTGAGTAGCATGGCTAAGATACAGTTCACTTTGCAAAGTTTCAGTTGCTTTTAAGAAGATAGCAAGGACGTGTAAGGTGACTTGGGTTTTTTTTTTTTGGCAATGATTGTTCAAGCTACAGTGGTGTATATCTTGCTGTGTGTTGATCTTGCTAGGTCATCTCTTGTGATGAAATCTGAATTTAAACTACATTAAGTTTATGCAGAACTGTTTGAGGTGTTCTAGCTTGGCATGTGAAATTCTGGCTTCAGAAAGCTGGATCAGGCTTCTCTATATAATAAATTTGGATTTCTTGGGTTGGTTGACTCTTGCTATTGAAAACAAAATACACATCATTAAACAAATAGATTATTGTTTAGGTTTTATTGCAAGTACAATATACGGCACCATACAGTTCCTGTTTAGTGTTCAGACAAGTTTGAAACAAACAAAAAAATGCCTAAGGAAAAAAATCATGCATTGTTTATGTCAGGTATGTATATTTTGGTTTTGTTTTTAAATCTCTGTATACCTTCTCAATATTGCAATACTACAGCTATTATGACCATTAAGTTAGAAATTTTTGGTGGCCAGAGAAACAGTAGCAACTGTGCTGATGTCACCTAGATGACAGAAGGTGAGATGATAAATTTTTATGGTTTTTTTTTTTTTTAAATTCATGGAAGAAATGGAAAAGTGGTCCTATAGTGATCTAGAGCTTTTAAGTTGTGAGTAAATACCTGTATAATCTCGTTGCAGTTGGATTTCGGTGTTCTTACAGTGTCACAAAATAAAAACATGGAGTCTTTACAGTATTTTTTCTTAATGCTTTTTCTTATCTTCACCAGCATCAGCCATTGCTTTTAACATTCAGACTGAACTACCTAGCAACACTGAAGCATGTTTGCAGAGTAAGGTTGACAGGGTGAGTGTTGAGTACATAGTAGATGGCAAAGTTGATGGAGTGTGTTCTAGAGTGCTATAAATTGGAGGTCAGCTGATCCCTTCTGTTACCAAATGAAAAGTAAACTGTATTTCCAGCTAGGAGTGTCCTTGAATCCACATGTTATAAACCAGAAGTGTTAAGTAAGACTTTTGGGAATGCCCTTCCATGATATTACTAGCTGAAAAGTTTTATCTTGTGAGTTACTTAAGAGTCTTATGAAAATCTGTGTGGTGTCTCTTTAGCCTTCACTGAATTTAAAACAGCTATTTTAAACTTAAAATACACATATTCAGTCTTTGCTGATTATGTGTAAAGAGTAACATTATAAATAACTATTTTTTTAGTTCTGCTAGCAAATGTCCAAATTCATTTTAGGCAGCAAACGTCACAAAACTAGACAATTAAACAGTTCCAGTGCATCCTGTAGTTCTGTTTCATTGGCTATGCTGGACCAGGCAATAAACAGATGTTAACATTCAGAAAACCAGAAGCACTAGTGCTTTATTGCCAGAAATACTTGGGTTTAGACATGGTACAATGTGTTCTTCAAACCTGAAATTGGTTGTAGCTATTTGATGCAAAATGAAGTTTGTAGTGTTCCAACTGGAATGCTTAATGTTTCATAGTCTGAATTTGATTTTCTGTTGATACTGATTTGAATATTCTTCAGCGCATATTGACAATTTTTGTTTGGGGTTTGTTGTTGGGTTTTTTTTGTTAGACCAAGTGTCTGTTTCTTCATTTTTTTATTTCAGTAGACGTCTACTAATCCTGTAGTCTTTCCTTTATTGTATGAACTGTGTGGGAGCAGCCTTTGAATTTAAAAAAAAATATAAATGTCAAAGGGTTGGTAGCTTATCCTTGATCACACACAGGGAAATTATCAGTTACACTTGTCTCTTGAGTGATACGTATTTAGGAGAGTAAACTATTCCCTTTTTGAATAGGCCTGTGGTCTTTGTAGTACTCTTGTGTCATCAATATGTGGCTACATATAGCTAAATACTGCATTTCTTTGAAGTTAATGTGTCCGTATTATTATTATTTTTAAAAACTTTGGCCGAGGATATTGAAAAGCTTTTTTAATACTTTTGGCTGTTGGCTATTTCATGAGTACCTCCAAATACCAGCTGATTAGTACCCTATGAACCCCTACTTGGTGGGCAGCATTGGCCTGGAGGCTGGCATAGTAGCTTCACAGAATATTGTTCCAAGCAGGAACATTCAGTATCTAGTTCTGAAGATACTGGGACCTGAATTTGATAATATAGTGATGTATTATCACCCTTTAATTAATGTTGCTGAACATTCTCTAAGTTTCAGAAGGCATCAGGATTATCTGAGAAACTTGTATGTTGTTATCCATTTGCTCTTTGGCTCCTGATAGGGTGAATTAATGACCCTATTCCTAGAGTAATGGGGTTTTTTTTCCACTTCAAGGATTTGTTTTTCAAAATTTTAATTGTATTTCAGGTACTTTAAATCTTTCTGCTTCTTCATCAAGACAGTAATAGTGCTTTGTATCTACAGACACAAAACTTATCTTCATTCCCTTTCCTTCCTCCTCCAGTATATTTCCTTTTACAGAAGATAAATGAGCATAACGCTAAACACGCTTTAAGGTGAAAAACAAGAACAACTGTTGGCATACAGTTAATACTGCTAAAGGAAAACCAGCTTGTTACAACTTTTTATACCAGTCATAGTCTTACATACCAGGTGTCTATTAAAGACAGAATAAACATTCAGGTTATATACAAGTTAGGATGCAGGTTACTTTTTGGAAAGTATGGTGAATGGTGAAGATTTTAAAAAGTAAAACAGATTGGTTTTGCCACTAATTTATAAATAGATTTTAAAAAATAAAGGAGGTTTTAGAAACAAAAGAAAAAAAAAAGCCAACTGGCAAACTAGGTTCTTAAAGCAGTAAAAGAACTGAAGAAGAATCTGGCAACCTAATTCTCCAAACTGCTTTACTCTGTTATATTTAGTATGCAGGCTTAAAGCTGGTTAGACTTCTGCCAGGAAAAAAGAATCATCATTATGGCACATCAGGAGTGCTGGTCAGTGTTAGATTCAACTGTGAGTGTAAAGAACAGTGAATTACAGAATTAAAACTACTGTCTGATGAACTTGTAGTCTGAAGCTTGTAGTCTTAAGCCTTAGGGGAGGTGGAGAAGAGCTACAATAATAATGAGTATAGTGATTGTATTTAAGGTGTCAGCCTTGACTCTAGGGAATTTCCACCAAACTGGTGTTTAGAGTAAAAATGCCTGAATACTCACTGTGCCCTAAACTGGCTAATTTAAAGCAAAGAATAATTTTTATTCCTTCATGGTATGCAAAGACTTTTCAGAAGATCTGCAAAGTGTTGAGTCTACTACCTCAGATCTATTTGAGGTACAGAAAATGAGATTAAAATTCCTCAGTCAAACCTGTGGAGCCTTTTGGGAGCCAAGACAAAATGCTGAGGGTAAACTTATTTCCTGCTTTCCAAAATGCTAACTTCAAGGTTTTAGCAACCGAAAGGAACTTGGTGGTATATTGCGGGTGTTGGGTCTTGATCCTTACGAAACATTTTGCTAAGTTAGAGAATCCAAGTCTCTTTTGTCTTAAGGAACGTCTTTCCAGCTTTCATTACTCGCCAGTGTAGCAGCTTTTGGCTGTGTTCTGGGTGAGATAAAAGGAGGAGGTAATTGTGCTCTTTTTAAAAACTAGCAAAAGCACTGGTTGCTGTCTCAGTTGTGCTTACCTATACTGCTTTGTAGGTCATTGAACTATTCCTTATTGTAGGCAATCAAGAGTAACAAACATTCTACACGTTCAAATTAAGCTTCTCGAGCATTTAACATTATCAATATTCCTATTTGTAGGTGGTTTTGCAATTCTTTTGGAGGACCTTAATCTTTCATATTGGAGGTGCATCAGCTGTTATAAATAGCTAGAGTTCTGACTACAGTTTGGTTTGTGCAAGACTGTTTCTTTTCAGACTGCTCTTACACTATAAAGACAACAGTGATTCAGTTTCAAGGAGTAGAAAAAATGAACGGAATCCAGTTTTCTTCATGCACAGAAAGTATTATTTGTCCAAAATCTAAATTGATTACTGAAACTGTGCTACAGCTGTTATTTTTAACTAAGAAACCCAGAAACATGCATCCTTGTTTTGAAGGATGCTTAAAGAAAATGGACTTCATGACTTGATTTTGTGAAATATATCACAAAATGTTTAATTCTTTCCTCCCTATTTTAGTTATCGGAAATGACTGAAGTGAAGATCTTAACTCAAACTGTGATGCCCCATCAACCAAACCAGCATGAATCAGAAGCAAAGAAAGGTAAAACATTGGATGGAGATCTGTCTCAGAATTGTATTTTCTGGATGGGAGACAGTTGAACTTTGAAGTGATGTGGGGTGCATATTACTTTTCCAATTAGCCATTGCTTTGAGAGTTTGGCTTCCTTCTGTACCACAATTTGAGAGCAGTATGAAACCTTTCTGTTTTTCACATAACACTGTAGTGAAAATGTAAAACTTGGCCATAACTGAGGTGGGAAACCTCCACTGGTGGACTTGCTTACATAAAAGGGTGTACCTGTGTCTTTTGGTTTTTTCTTTGGTTTTGTTTGGTTGATTTAAAAAAAAAACACACCAAAAAACCAACAAACCAAAAACCTGAGCATAAAACTTCTTTTCACACAAAATCCTGGGTTTTGTGTAAATTACTTCTGTGTGTAGAAGTACATGTTTGAGTTGCATCGTTTAGCCTGTTGCAGGGATATGTTGTGGCATACAGACTAGTGTGTGCAACCAGTTTAAGAATTTAGTAGTTTGGCGTCTTTTTCCTACTCTTACTACAATGCTTCTGCAATACTTATTTTCTGATGGTTAGAAATCACTTAATTTCTTTAATGTTTAGTCCTGGACAATTTTGTGTGTCAACGCTGGCTGTCCTTAAGATTTGTTCTTTATGCTTTTCTTTCTGTACTGCCTGTCATTCAGTACTCATTAAGCATAACTCTTCTTGTCTTGGTTTGGTAAGTTTAAACAAGCCAAACTTTTATGGTTTTTTGGTTTTTTTGTTTTTTAAATTAATAGATAATCTCAGATTCCAAATATATTCGCACAGTCTTCCTGTGCACTGCTTCCTGTCTAATTCTTCATTCTTAAAGATGTCAGTGGAACTGTGACAGTGATCCAGGGTAGCTCATCAGTTCATTGAGGCAATTTTTTCTGTTCATGTCTTCCTGTAATCAGGCATCTCAAATATCCATCTGTAATCTCCAGTCTCTAAGTAATCTCTGGAGACTTCATTTGTTCTGTTGGTCTTAGTAATCAAGAAATTAATGAATTCTGTTAAATTTTATCGAGCCTTTCCTGGTTTTCCTCAATCTGAGGTTACCAAGACCAAGGTTCTTGAGCAGTAATTCTATACTGTAGTGTGTTACAGACTTGAAAGTGAGTCTAACATGTATCCCCTTTCAAGCTTGAGTTTGTTTATTCTTGATCTTGGTAAACAGAATAATGTTCTGTTCTTTGGATCTAGTTTGGTGTCAGGCTTGTAAAGTTCTGTCTGTTTGGTTGTCACTTTCTGATCCTTTCTCATTTGTTGTACTTGTGGTATGTAGAGATTGTGTTCTACAAGATCTTAAATGGCTTCTCATCAGATCCTGGTCTCTTTTATAAGCCATCACTTTGGAACTTTTTTTAGTGGTTAATTGCTCTCTGATGCCTTCCTAAGTCTGTTGCACATTTGTCCATAATGTCAAACTTCCCAGCATTTTTCAAAGGGCTTTTATTTTTTTGATGGTTGTTGTAACACTTTCCTTCAGATTAACACAATTTTAAAGGTCCTGTTGTTCAGCTAATGCCTACAAAGAAGTCTCCCTGCCCCAGCCCCGCCACACACCCACCTTTTCTTTCTTTTTTTCTCTTCCCTCCTTTCTTCCATCACACTGTGAAATTTCCACTGGAACTCCGTTTTTATCTCCAGCTGTACCTTAAGTTCTATATAATAATTTCCATTTGATACCTGTTCAGTGGTAGTATGCCTTCAGTTATCTGTTGTGGTTTAACCCCAGCCAGCAACTAAGTACCACACAGCTGCTTGGTCACTTCTGCAGCTGCCCCAGCCCCCACTGGTGGGATGGGGAGGAGAATTGGGAAAAGGGGTTGAGATAAGAACAGTTTAATACTTGAAATCAAGTAAAAAAAAAAAACCCAAACAACAACAACCAAAACCAAAACCTCAAACAAACACCACAACCCCCTCACCCCCCCCCAGTAATAATTGTAATTATGAGGAGAGGGAGAGGGAAGAATAAAAACCAAGGGGAAAAAAAAAACCCAAGTGATGCACACGACAGTTCTTCACCATTCTCTGACTGATGCCCAGCCAGTCCCAGAGCAAACTCGCCCCTAGTTTATATACTGTTCTTGACATTGTATGGTATGGAATATCCCTTTTGGCTAGTTCCGGTCAGCTGTCCTGGCTATGCTTCCTCCCAGCTTCTTGTGCACTTGTTCACTAGCAGAGCATGAGAAAGTCCCTTGGCCTAGAGTAAGCACTACTTAGTAACAACTGAAACATCAGTGTGTTATCAACATTATTGTCATAGTAAATCCAAATACAGTAAAGCACTGTACCAGCTACTAAGAAGAAAATCAACTCTTATGCCAGCTGAAACCAGGACACTGCCTCTGCAGTTCTTAAAAGCTTTTTACTGCTCTCTCAATCACTATGCTGCTTTCCTTTAGAATCATAGAATGGCATTGGTTGGAGGGGACCTTTAAAAGTCATCTAGTCCAAGCCCCCTTCAGTGATCAACTCGATCAGGTTGCTCAGAGCCCCATCCAACCTGACCTTGAATGTTTCCAGGGATTGGACATCAACCATCTCTCTAGGCAACCTGTTCCAGTGTTCTACCACCCTCACCATAAAAAAAAATTCTTCCATGTATCTAGTGTGAAACTACTCGTTTTTGGTTTAAAACCATTACCCCTTGTCCCATCACTACAGGCTTCACTGAAAAGTCCATCCCAATTTTTCTTATAGACCCCTTTAAGTACTGAAAGGCCACAATAAGGTCTCCCTGGAGGCTTGACCTTTCCGTGCTGAGCAAACAACTCCAGCTCTCTTGTCTTTCCTCAAAGGAGAGGTGCTCCATCCCTCCATCATCTTTGCTTCAACAGGTCCATGTCTTTCTTGTGCTGAGGACTATAGAACTGAATGCAGGACTCCAGGTGGGGTCTCACCAGGGTGGAGTAGAGGGGCAGAATCACGTCCCTCAAGCTGCTGGTCGTGCTTCTTCTGATGCAGCCCAGGATGTGGTTGACTTTCTGGGCTGTGAGTGCACATTGCGGCTCATGTCAAGTTTTTCATCCATTAGTCCCCAAAAGTCCTTCCTTTTGTCTCCCAGCCTATATTGATACTGGGGGTTGCCCTGACGCAGGTGAAGGACCTTGCACTTGGCACTGTTGAACCTCATGAGGTTCACATGGGCCCACTTCTTAAGCTTTTTCAGGTCCCTCTGGATGGTATCCCATCCCTCAGGTGTGTCAGCTGCACCACTGAGCCTGGTGTCATCTGCGGAGTTGCTGAGGGTGCACTTGATCCCACTGTCTGTCGTTGATGAAGATGTTGAACAGTACTTGTCCCAGTACAGACCCCTGAGGGACACCACTTGTCACTGATCTCCATCTGAATGTTGAGTTGTTGACCACTACTCTCTGGGTGTAGCCATCCAACCAATTCCTCATCTGCTGAACAGTCTATCCATCAAATCCATATCTCTCCAATTTAGAGAGGAGGATGTTGTGAGGGACTGTGTCAAAGGCCTTACAGAAATCATCATCTTGATACATTTTTAAACAAGGGTCAAAATAGCAAGCCCTAAGTTTTCAGGTTTGCTTGTGTTTATTTTATTATTTTTATAATTATCCTTGTGCCCTCACATAGATTCAGCATTTTTTACAATCATTTGTAGTTGAAGGCAGGAAAAAATCCAATCATAGTTGACTTTGTGGCATCTCTCTGCAGCGGCCTACAGCCTGAGAAGCAAAAACGGTAGTCAGTGTCTGTGTAACGATATTAAAGGAATAAACTTTGTCACTAAGAACCAGAGATAAATTTTGTTCCTTCTTTGCCGAATTTCTTTCCTCTTATTTCAGCTCTTGTTTAAGAATATCAGTTTAAAATACAGACTTTATTTGGGTATGGGTACTTATATGGGTAGAATTACATCTGAGGCTATGCTAGAGGAGAGATGGTGTTAAAACTTCAACATGTGTGTTCTAAGCAAAGCCCCTCACTGTTGTTGATTCAGTGTAAAACACCCAAAATTATTTCATTTGTATTAATCCATTTGTATGCAGCAGATCTCATAATTACTTTTAGCTGTTGAAAGTCATCAACCTAATAGCACCACGAAAATAGACACTCAGGATTTGTTCTCTTGTCCCATGGAAACATGTGCCACTTTGGGTGTGAGTTATAAACAGATTTTCTATAGGGTTTCAAGACCAGGTTTTGGTGTTTCTGTTAGGGAGTCTGTCTGTATTGTAAGGTTGGATTTACCCTTTTCTGTTCTTTTGCATTAAAACAACTTGGAATAAAAACAATTAATAGCTTGGAATAGTCCTCCATATTTACTAAGTCAATTTGATAGAGTTAAAGTGTGATGCTCTGTAATTTACTACATATTGTCCTGATGCAAGGTCAGACTTGAATTGCTGCTGGTTTTAATACAGATTTTTATATTCTACATGCAGCATTTCCACCCTTTTATAAGATAAATCACTACTCTGTGTTTCCCACCTTAATGCCTTAAAAGGCAATGTTGAATTTAGTAATTTTGTGTATTTACAGAAAGGATCAAATACAGCAGAGATTTCCTTCTGAAACTTTCAAGTGTTTCTCTCTCACTGAAGAAGCCAAAGTTTCTTCCTGATCATCCAATTGTACTTGAAAAGCCAGTAAGTGCATTTTTTTGTATTAAGTGAAGTTATAAAAACAGTTGTGGAGGTTTTGACTACCCACTTGATGGAAACATTTTTCTTCAGACTAGCCTGCCAAATTGACAAAACCTTCAGAAGACAGTTCAGCTCTGCTACTTTTGTACATAACTTCCCCAGTTTTGGTATTTGGCATCTCACCATGGCAAGTACCATACAAAGGAAGAGGTTTTGTTGGGTTTTTGTTTGTTTTCAGGAACAAGATCACATATGTTTCCAAATCTGAAGTCAATATGAAATCATATTAAAGCTTCCTACTGTGAAATTACAGTACATAGCTTTGGTATTATATGTGAATTCCATCTTTTTCTTTTCAAAATGAGAAAACAATCATGGTAGATTCCAGCTTGCTGAAAATCTGATTCCAGTGTTCAAGTTGTCCATACACCAGTGGCCACTACAAAACTATTAATGAGCTTAATGCAGTTTGTGTTGTCATTGTCTGTGGTCTGTGTTGTTGGAGAGAAATGAATAGAAATAAATGATGAATGTGAAGGATATCTAAGTGCAACCTTAACCTTTGAGATGAAATAATCCTCACTTTGTATGCTAAGAGAAAAAAATCTCATGGTTTGCATTCCATACAGCAATTGTGGGAAAATGTTCTTGGGTATAAACATTATAGTATCAAATTAAGCTATGTACTACGCTGCTTTTGAGGCCGTTGGGGTGTAGTTCTTCTAGAAATAGGATTCCTGTCCTGAAGAAGTGTGTCCAGGTGACTACTGTGTTGGCCACAATTTTAGACAGTTTTAGACTTCTAAGATTTCTATTCTTTGGAAAAATTAGGTTAAACTAATACATTACAGTAATCAGCCTTCTGTGATCTATCTTTTTACATCTCTTATATTTTTCCCAAAGTTGAAAGCTTTACTTGCTGGAAAACCTGCCTACAGATGGGAAAGTTTGAGCTCTTGAATTTCCTTTTTTCCCCACTCTTCTTGTCACTTTTGTCAGATCTCTTGCATTTTCCCCCCTTAGTTTCTAAAGGGGGCAAATTTTGATAATATATACACTTTAACATTGTTATATTCCTGCAGAAATTGAATCAGTGGACAATTGAACTCCAAAATTGCTCATGGTAGCTAAATTGCAAACAGTTTGGGTAGAGGGAAAGAAACACAGTAAAAATGCTATTGCATGTATTTGAAGAAATTGTTTGGGGGCTAGGGGTTCTGTGTCTGTAGGATGATGTTGTAACTGTATCCAATCTATTAGTCTTTAGAAATAGGAGTATATCACTGTTTGTGAGCCCTGCTTTTAAAGTCTTTTCTCTGCTTTGTGTTAAGTCTATGTGTGTAAGCCCCCACCTGCGTATGCTAGTTTGTCATACAGATAAAAAAGCAGTGAGTTTTCCAATTCTGCTCAGCTAAAAAAGGGGATGGGTAAATTACGAACCTTTATTAGTCAGGATGTTGTGTTAGAGTAACGCGCAGTGTATCACAGCCATCATTATCAGTGTCTTAAGCGCAAAGTATGGATGGTTGAATAGGAAGCTAAAGGAAAGAAAACCTGTTATTAAAAGAAAGTAAAAGCTGGTGAATTTGCTGTGTGATCTTGGAGGCAGTGTTGAAGAGGGTATTGCAAGTATACTGATCTCATTAGTACATGAAGGTGATATTACTAGCTTGCCAGTCATACTTCAGAAGGTAGTTCCCCATTGTAAGTATGAAACATGGTTGGTGATAGTCTGTATTTTTTTCTGAATTGACTAGAATAAATGTTTTGCTGTTAATATAGATAAAACTATGCACTGAGGTATTTTAGTGTTGAATTTTAGTGTAGACATTGAATTTTTACTAATTTGGAGCTTGTTTGGAGGCATATTAACACAAATTAAACTAAGTTCCTTGGATGTAGATTGTCTTAAGATGTATTTTGTAAGTCTATGTGGATATATACCTGCTTGCTTTTCACTAAGCAGTTTTCATATCGGCAAGGAAGAGGAAAAAATTAACATCGTTACTAAGAACATTGTAAGATCTCAGTTAAAATATATGAACCTTGTTAGAAATCCCATTGCCATACACCAGGGGTCCTCAAACTACGGTCCGCGGGCCAGATACGGCCCCCCAGGGTCCTCAATCTGGCCCCCGGTATTTACAGAACCCCCCACCCCCCCCCCTGCCAGGGGATGGGGGGGGAAACCAAGCAGCCGCAGATGACTGCCTGCCACTTCATCCGTGCGCTAGCCGCCTGTTTAAAAAGTTTGAGGACCCCTGGTATACACTGAAATAAAAATGTTGTATGTGGCATACATGAACCCTACCCAGCTAGTTATTTTCTATAAAAAGATTGAAGCACTTGGACATGTTAAGTTTTTCTGTATGGGAATCCAAATATAAGAATCTGCAAATAGAATAGAAGCTGAATCTTACCCAAGAATGCCTTAGATTTGACTTGGCCTGTCAGCAAATAGTTCTTACTTTCAGGTCTCATGTATTAGTGTGAAAAGATACGTGATGAATTTCAAGAATGAAGATGATAAAACACATTTCAAAATTAAAAGATAAAACTCCAATAACTATCAACATTTTGTGGGACAAAGACCTGCGTTACTAACTCTTCTGAGATAGCTGCATCTTTTGGAAATCATTACTAGTGAGACTTTCATGAAATACAGGACTGATTAGTCAGCATCAGAATAGGAGAGGCCTCTTGAGAATGCAGGGTTCCTTGGTGTACAGTTCCTCCTAAATCCTCTCCTGGCAAGAAAAAAATTGCTTACTCAGTGACACTGTTTTATCTCAAATGAGAATAGTCTGAGTCCAATATCCCATAAAAGGATTGAGCCTGTTATGGATTTTCCTTAATACTACTTATAATGTGTAGATTGGAGGAAAAGCACTCAATAACTCTTGACCATGTAATCTGAGAAGGCACCTGGAATCAAGGAAAAAGTGAAGATAAATTCAGAACTAATTTATCCAGAAAAGGCAGTGATTTCAAGCTCCTTCTGGTACAGTACAGTGACATCAACCTGTCATGTTAAATTGCCTGCTTTGTGTGGCACCTTGCTTACTGAGACTGGATGTCAAGCGTTTGAGCATTCCGCACTGAGGTAGAGAACAGGTTGATTAAAATTTGCAATCCTATAGGGCAAGTACAAACAGCTTTAGTTTTGATGCAAACAGTGTTTTCTGGGTGCTGTTTCTTTCTACTCTGTTTAGTGATGAGACAGAGTTATAATCTACAGCTTTGGTTTAGGGTTTTTTTGCTTGTTTGTTTTTCTTTCCTAAGTATGTTTTTGGTAGTGTTTAATGAATTTTTCCAGAATCATTTAGTTTGGAAGGGACCTCTTGAGATCACCTAGTCCAACCCCTCTACTCAAGCAGAGTCACCTAGAGCAGGTTGCTCAGGATTGTGTTTGGTCAGGTTTTGAGTATGTCCACAGGCAGAGACTTCCCAGCCTCTCTGTGAAGAGATTGCATAACCTGTTGCAGTGCTTGGTCACCCTCACAGTGATAAAACAGTTGGTTTGGGGAGGCTATGAAAGCTGTGTGTCTTTCATCAGATCGTACTGGATGTTCCCATTAGTTAAAAAGAAAAAATAAATCTAAAATCTTCCTCATAGCCTTTGTGGCTTCTAGAAGGTGAGAGAGATACAGGCTCACTTTAAGGACATCCTGTGGCAGAGCTGACATGATAGTGAGAAATTACCTGAATACTGCTGTTCTTGAGATCTCTAAGGTAAGTGCTGAGGTGGATTTTTGTGCAGTTTTGCTTGTGGCATACTGGTAACAAGTCACCTAAAGACAGTACTCCTTTGGTAGAGCAGTACCAGATATGACAGTAGAATGTTTGTGTCGTGATGATACTGTTATTCAGGATTTGTTTTCAGCGGAGTGTGCAAACCCACTTGATTTACTGACATTGAACATTGTTTGGTTGTTCCATTATCTGTCATCTTTCCTCTGCACTTCAGTTTCCTTCATGCAGCGGGTTCTACATGGGAAAATTCCAGTGTGTTGACTGATCCCATGTCACCCATTTTTCTACACAGAAATCAGAGGGATCAAAGAAATGCATGTATGAATTGAATGATTCTTAAAAGTGGCAGGAGGCCCTCCAAGTAAATGTCTAATGATGAGCAGACAATCCTACAACATGTCAGTATATGTGTATTTTATTAGTGGCAGTTTGCCACTGAACTGAGTATTTGGGCAGTTCTTAAGACTTCCCTAGTTTTTGAAGTCATTACTGAAGTATATGCCCATCTATGAGTGAAAGCCGTATTTTCAGATAGGGAAAGCTTCCTAGAGTGACTCATACAAGGGAGATGCTGTTGTTAGAATTAGTCGGCTGTGGGTTGCATTTGTCCCAAAAGACAGGTTTTTTTGAGATGTGGGAATCAGGCCTACCTATGCATAGCGCTTATTTGAACTGAACTGATGTTACTGTGTTGACAAAGTCTTCCAGGAAGATTTCAGGTTAAGTCTTTATGATTAATGAAAGTAAACTGTTTTCCAAAATATCAAATTGTTAAATGTATGTGGAATACAAAAGGGTTATAAGCAAACACATGAAAACTTCATTTAAATGACCTCTTACAACTGAAGTAATTTGAGGGTTTGTTTGTTTTACAGGAAAAAAGCAACCCTTTTACTGACATGTGCAAGAAGTGACAGGTTGTTTGGAAAATGAGAAATCCGTTAGTGAAGGAGCTACATATGCAGATCTTTTAAGATTTTTGAAGGTACTTGGGTGCCTACAGATGAAAGTAGGACCCTATGAAACTTAGGGAAATGCCTGTTTCTTCCTGTAATTGCCTGAAAGCTTTAAAAGACAAACTTTTAATTTGTAATGCCTGAGATGGTAATACAATTAAAGTGAAAATAAATAATTTTGCATTTTGCTTGACAGAATTTTGTCCTTGAATTGTCTGTGTTATGTAGCCATATAGTTTCTCTGACCATAAATTCTAAACCAATACTTGACTGGGGCTTTTTGCTTGTTTCTACCTCCCTTCCTTAGCTTTAATAATGGAATAACAAATACTGGCTGTGTCAAATCTCAGATGTCTTAGGGTATGTACTCTTCTAGCTTAATTTCCCCCCCTCCCCCAACAAATTTAATTTGTTTTCTTTCATAATTTGAAATCTCTGTCTTGACACAAGAGATTCCTTAATATTTTGTGGATACATACCTTCTTTCAAGGTACAAAGTTTCTTGTTACTAATAGTTTCACTAAAATGAGAAATCTTCTCTCATCACGGATCAAAATGTGTTGCATTCCATGAAGTTCTTTGTAAATAACTGACCAGTATTTTTGACTTTGAAAAGTGGAAGTAATGAGCAAAACTGAGAAACAAGAGAGATTTTAATCATATGTCTTATATGGGTAAGTAGGTATACCAATGCATAGTTAATTCTGTAATTTTTTTTCTTAATATAATGTAGTATTTTATAGTTAAGTGGAAAACAGTAACATGGATATTTCCTGGAAGTATCCTTCCATTGACACACATTGCTAATAGTTATTTTGTATGAATATAATTACCTTCAGAACCTGTATTCAGACTTACAATAACATCATTTGGGCACTGAAGGCAATTTTTTAACCTCTGTCAGAAATGATAATGGAAGCTAAATGATAATGTGTTGAATGGTAATTGCAATATTGCAGAAAACTTTCAAGTTGCATTTGATAGACACTAGGTTTCTTTCCCTGAACTATGCAAATAAACTTGTTTGAAACCAGGTTTTTTTTATGTTTAGCAGCAGTTAGTCAATTAAAACAAGCTTGCAAGTATGTTCTATTTGTATGTTGTTTACAAGTAATGGTACAAAGAACTGAAATATTTTTTTTTATTCGTTTGATTGGTTTTTAATCACTGGAAGTTCTTCAGAGTGAGTTCTGCAGATCTTTTCCCCTGGTGTGTTGAAGGCAATTTCTGTGTGTAGCTCTTAAAACTCTTCAGTGAAACTTCTCAAACTTGTTCTTGTGTATGATTCATCAAAGTGTTTAAGTATACAAAGGAGAACAACTGTTAGAAGGACATAGGACCTACTAGAATGTTCTTTTCCCCCTTCTAGCACCTAGTTGACATGAAGTTCTAAAGCAGGTTATTTTAAGAGTAATTTTAATACCTTTTTCCAGTGAAAAGGAAAAATGTTATAAACCTCAGTGTAGTGTCTCAGCTTCACTTAAGGATTTACCCTGCAGCAGTGTCGCATGTCACTATATTTCCTTTGTTGGTAGATCAGTAGTGACAAAAGAGAACATGCCGTACACTAGACCGACATCTTGGCATAGGAGGAAAGCCAGCCAGATCTTCAGGAGTTTGAGTAGCTTTACTCAGCTAAAGACAAGAAATCTTTAAACTTTCACTGATACATCATTTGTGAACATAATACTGCTGTTCGGGTGCTTTTTTAAGAATGAACGGATCTGTAGTTGGATTATGTCAATATGGGAAAGCTTGGACTTCAGTATTAAAAACATTCACGTTTGCCAAGTTACTGTAAGAATATTTAAAGATGAAACTTGCCTTTAACGTAGGCACCTAAATTTAGGTGTGTAAGTTACCGCTTTCTGACATTGCCTTTTGCGTAGAGAATTTAGGCTCCATTGACTTCATTGACAAGGGGTTTGATTCACTTGCCTAAGGGCAGGCATCTGGCGTCACCTGAGCCATGTAGGATATCTGAAGCAACTGCATGGGGCTGGCATAAATGTCACACAACCTATAGGTAACTCATGTCCTTCTCAGCTGGGAGCTGGAGACCAGTTGGGATACCCTAGAGCATCTCACATGTACTAGATGCTTTTGTTTAGGCAACTAATTTGCTTCAGAACTCCATTGATTCAGTAGGAGCTAAGATGTCTTGGTTACATGCAGGTACCTAAATCTGATGCGTTTCTTAATCTTGAGCTGAATCCTGCTCATGGTTTCTGGAATACGGAACCTTACTGCAATGAAGATTGCTCGTTTGTTATCTAAAGTCCCCACTTTTAATCACATATGTTATGTTTTGGTTGAGTTGAAATAAAAATAGATAAGAAGATATTTTATGAAATATGACTGTTAAGTTACTTTTGGGTACTGTTTGTCCCTGTGGACTGCTAGATGAGCGGAGAGACAGGTCATTAAGCATGTAGAGCTTGTCAGCCTGTTGTGGAGGTGTGAGGTTACAAGCCTTTCATTCTTGGGCTGGAGGACACACCTGCTGCTCATGCAGTGGACAACAGCAAGACTTGTTAGTGTATGAAGTATTTCTGCTTCTAGGTTTATAGCTATTTACACTTTAACAGAAGTTTCTCTAATGAGTTTTTAGTGAGCTACTAACGATCCAATGAAGACATTTTCTGAGCGGTCAGGACATAGGGTTCAAAGCAAACTGGCAGTGAAGTGTTAAGTCTGTGGATCTACATTGGCTTGACGGACAGGCAGATGTGTTTCCTCCTGTGACGGTAGGGGCTAGAAGAGAAAAAGGTACTGCCTGGTTTTGTTATGGGCAGAAAACAGCCTGTATGAGTGAGATTCTCTATTAACACAAAAAGTTGTCCCTATTATTTATTTTCCTAATTAATGCCTTACAGCTTCTCCAAAGTATAAGATGTATGAAAATGTGTGTTGATGTTCATAACCAATTCTTCTGTAAAAGGAGAAAACAGCAGCATTAAGTAACAATTGTTTATTAATGTAAGACTAAAACTTTTCACAAATACTTAAGTCATACCAGTCAAGTTGTGATTTTCTGTGACAGTTCGGACTGAATATACACAATAAACAGTTTAGCATAGTTGTCTGTTTTTCAGCTTTTAGAATGCATCTTTTCACTGAACTAGTCATGAGAAGGTAATAAATATGCAATTTCCCATATTTTAAAATGGAAAAGATCACATCCATAATAACAAACAATACCACATCATAAATTCATAACCTAGCATACCTGTACACTGCTATATGAATGGTACCATAATGAAAAACAATGCAACATTAACGCTACTTGGAACCATAGCTTCTAGTTGTTTTTGAGGACCCACCATGATGCTGAAAGAGAGGAGAATTTATTCATTAACATAAACAGTATTTCTTTTTCCACCTTTTGTAAAAATAAAACACTAAATTTTTAATCCAAATTAAAAGCTATTTTATATATAGAAAAAATATAAAGAAACATGAATTTATATATGCAGCTAATACTACTCTTATTTGAAAGCAGCATACTTTCAAGGACAAAACCTCTCCAGGCAGGGGAAGAATAACTAAAGTATTAGGAGAGCTGAGTATAACTGGTGGGGGGATGGCTTTAGCACAAGATTTTATAGCTCCTTTTGATGACATCCAAAGAAGCATTAACATGTCATAGGTGCAGTTGCATAGAATTAAGTGCCCAGATCCCAGAGAGCAAATCACATAAATTCTTACTCCTGTTCTGCTGCATCTGTCCCCTGGGTGGTTGTGCTGCCTTTAGTGACTTTCGTTCCTTGTAATATTATTCAAACCCTGGTGTTCTTTTTACACAGTTCCAGGAATTAAGAGCATTTTGCCCCCAAAATAAGGTAATTGATGGACTTGTAAAATGTCATTCCGGTAAAAGAAAATCTGTAATCGCCAGGTTATACAAAGGGCTGGAGTGATACACATTTGTACTTCTGCACAGTTCCTACCTACAAGGTTTATAGAGAGAAACCCAAAAGAAGGAAAGGAATCATGACTATCCGAGATACCAAGTCCCCGTAGCAGAGTGGTGTTCTAGGCTCACTAGGTTTCGCATTACACAGTTTGGGGATTAAATTCGTTAACACAACTTGTTTCTGTGAATGTGTCCATAAATCCTTCAATTTATGGTATTTTTATGAAAAATGTTATCTTTTAAGAAGAATGTTGAGAATATACTTAAGAATCTTACCTGAATTTGGGCTATGAAAGCCTAGTAGTCTCTGACTCATCAGTGGATTCATGAATTTTGGCAAAAAAAATTTCCAATTTAACGGTTTATTTAATGGATTATAGTGTAAGTGTTCAACAGTTTTCCCCATGCTTTTGGTTTTTTCATCAAAAGGTTCTCTAGTGCCCTTAAGTCCAGATCTTATATAAACATTAGGTATTCATTAAAGAGTAACAGTGATTGATGCCACCCTGGTAGATTGGCCTGAAGCAGCTTGGTTGGTTAAGAGGTGTACAAGTGATTGTAATAGGTTGTGGTTCCTGTTAACTGATGGTAAATGTATTTACTTCAGGATAATATTGGATCTAACAGTCTTGAAAACTCCTGTCTTCCTGAGTCATTCCTGGACACATAATAAGTGTGTCCTTCTCAGTTTTAATTAATTGGCAGAGTAAGGACTCATGGGTTGTAATCTTTGATTGAATCAGATTCAGATTACAATTTAGAATTAAGTTCTTGTGTTACCCAGATGTGTAAAAAAGTGTGAATGTGCCTGAGCTAGGGTAGATTTGTTTTTAAGACAGAGCCTATCTATGTGCTAGTTGCAGGCAGCTTGTTTTTGTTTGGTTGTTTTTTTTCCTGATTTTACAGTGGTGTCTAAAACTTCATAAAGTATACTGGTAGGATTGCAGCCATGATTTTTTTTTTTCAAGAAAATTTTCTGTCTTTCAAATACCAGTATGATTTGTATAGGTCAGACATGGGAAGTACTTCCCTTGAAACAAACGTGCAAATCTCTGCACAGATTTCTAAATTGTAGATAATATATAATATTGTAAAAATAACTGTGAATGCATTATTTCCCATTGCCCCACCACACCACCTCCCCGCAAGGAGAGCACAGTGAGAAATGTCTGCCACAATGGAGTGCTGCAGACTGAAACCCTTGTTAGCAAGCAGAGCTGATGCTTTAACAAGTGTTTTGAATCCAATTTCAGACACTTGTATATTTAGGCATTTTAAAGTTATGATTATATTTTATGTTATGTTAATTGTACATTAGCTGTGAGTAAACCACCCCGGAATGCTCCTGGGGCATACACAGTCTAGCTTTTGGACACAAGCTGGGGAAAAGGCTGCATTGTTTCCTACAGCCAAGTTTATCTTAATTCCAGAAATTTCCCAGTAAGAGGCAAGATTTGAGCAGATTCTTGGTTCATTAAGTGCAGTCTCCTGGTACTGCAGGAAACCCTGGCATGTAATTGTGTGTCCAAATCAGGCTCAAGAGGTCTGAAAATGTCTTGGCTGTTTTCTTTTAAATAGAAACCCCAGGTACGGGATTATGTAGGGTTTTTTACTACTAGGTGGGGTTTAATCATTCTAAATTTAGTCTGTACTCAGACATAGGGGAAACCCGGGTTTCATTGCAATAGATCTGTGTTCCCTAAGACAAAAAATTTGCCATCCTGCTGCTGCAGATATGGGACTGATGCTTGCTTTGCTTCATCCTGCACTGTCTCTTTCAACTATCATTTCTAGGAGAAAGATGTTGCATGCTCATTTGTTTGTATTAGAAATAATAATTTGGAATCTTTAAGACCTTGCTTTTTCAAAGTAGGTTGTTTTTTTGGTTTTTTTTTTAACATAGCAGGAAGTATGTACAATAAATTGGTTAGTAAATATAAATTATTAATAATTAAGGCTCCCTTTGGTCAATGTAAGTATGATTAAGTTGAAGCCTTCATCAGAAAGCAGGTTTTTTGCCTGAAAATCTTAAATGGGGTCTATTTTTACTAATCACAAGTAGTATTGTTTATTCTAGATATTTTATTAAATAGTATATGCTAGCATAACTTTACACCATATAAAATAAAGTATTGTGAGTCTTACTCTTGCTGATGCATTTTACATTTCTGTGTTTGAAATAAAACCACTTGGAGTTCCTTTCTACTTTCTAGTTTTGGAGACCTACTTTACCAAAGAAGATCTGACTAAGGGTGATATTATGCAGTGGTCTTGCATGTGGAACACACTAATATAGCAGAACTCTTCACATGGACAAACAAAATAATGTGAAAAATAGATATTTACCAGGGACTAGCATTGTTGTGATGAGCTCTGGGGTTTCCAAGAAGTCCACGTTACTTCTTTGGAATGTCTTGCTGTAACTCATTTGGAGGTGGCTAAATAATTGTGAAAAATAAGAACATACCAAGTTTTTTAAAGGGCCTATTTTTTTTCCCATGAGCATTAGAATTTTTAAAATTAATGCTGTAACAAAGATTTTGTGCTTCAAAAATCAGGTGATGATAGTGGGGGAGGGGACCAGATAATCTGTGAAGTGCTTGCATGTTATATTAAACACAGGTTTTCTTCTGTATAGTTAACTGTTACTCTGATGCTCATTTCTTGGTTGTGACCCAGTATAGTGTTGATGTGTGTTACTTCTGTCAGTCTTTGCGAAAGTAACCTTTCAACTGGGGTTTTGTTCAAAAAGAAAGCAACTAAGCTTCAAGGGACTTAATCTTCCTTCAGAATGGTTTCTGTCTTTTCTGTCTACAGATTTGGGATCATAGGGTTGGTTTGTTTTTTTAACAGTAAATGTAGTTAAGGAAAATCTTTTTGTCTCTGCTCAAGTTTTTTAGTCGTCTGCCTGCTGCAGGCTAGAATTCAGCTAGTAGGACTTAATCATTATAACTTCTATTTTGGGCCCAAAAGAGAGATCCTGGAAATCTGTCAGATGGATTTTTGTGATGTGGATTTGGGAAGCTTTGGGAGAGCTACCCATGACTGCTTGCATGCTTAAGCGTGTTGCTCGATGGCACACCTCCTGTCTCACTCGTTGGCTCCTTTTGTTTCTTTCATTATTAAAGTGATATTTCATTATTAAACTGATGAACTAATACCCATCTGATGCCATACCTTTGTCTATCCACTTTCAGACTTACTCTATTCTGTTCAAATTAGCTTTGTCTTTCTGACGTTTTTATTTATATGTTTCAGTATATTTTAGGCTTTAGCAATTGAAGTATTGCTCTGAAGTATTAATTGTGATATATTTAGTAAGAGATTGGTTAGCAGTATTTAAAGTGTTTTGTATTCAGTCTTTCTACTACTGCTTTCTAACCTTCAAAACTTTCTGTATTACAAAGAGAACCCCAAACAAACCAGAACCACAAAACTTACCTATTCCAGGCATTGCTGTTCTCCCAGAACTCATAAATAATGAACCGGGAATCACTTGGAAGCTTCTGTATGGAAACACTAAGAATTGTAGGATAGAACTAATTTAATAGAAGACGACAATGTTATTGGACATACACATCTTATTCCAAAGTGCTTATGAGTAGGACCAAATGCAGTGATTTTTGAAAAAGAGCCAAACTAAAACCAAAAACCAACCCAAGTAATAAATTTAACAAACATGTGATCACATACTGCAAATTATCTGAAGCTGTTTTTTTTTAAAAAAACCAACCTCTTGTATATTTTAATGTTTTTTTTAAAATTTAAATTACTACACTTATGATGGACTCATTTATGAAACTTCCCATTTTTCTCCAATGCTATAGTTTATCTAAATAAATGCTAATCAGTAATACAGAAAATTAATCAAACAACTGTGATTCAGGGAAAATCAGCTAATACAGCATACTGCGCATAGAGAACAGTTCAAGTAAGTTTATAGAGTAACTTGCGCTGTTTCAGTGAAGAATTACACTGAGAATTCATCCTTTTTTATTAGAGATCAATCAAAGTGGCAGTTTAGGTGCTTTGAAAGCAAATATATAATGGACTGTAAAGCCAGATAGGCTGATGTGTGCAGGCACACTTTTAAAATAATACTTTCGGGTACGATTTACTTGTTCTTATGATATTCAGGTAATGATTTATCATGGGTGAAAAAAGACCCACAGAATATCTACTGATCTTCTACACTGAGTCATCCTGCTTATTATCCTAAGCATAAAAGCTTTACAGCATGTAGGGTACTTATGCATTTGGGTACTTAAATTGGTGTTTAGATGTACATATAGCACAAAAGGTATATATAGGTCTCTCTCAAGTGCCCAAGTGTGAGACTGCTGATCTTACTACTGATGTGCTCGCAAACTGGTCTCAGATTATGTTTCACACTCGAATAAGCAGTAAGTTATATTATTTATTGGTTTTCTCCTGCTGTATGTGAAAGTACATTGTAAAATTGCAGCAATATCAAGAACTGTTGGAAAAAACATCAATGTCATAAACAGCTACAGTAAAAACCAACCGGTAGGTGGCATTACAGACTTACCAAAGCCCTGTAAACTTGGGAACGAGTAATTTTTTCCCATCATTTGTTAAACTCCATTCCGGTGTCATGTAAGCTCTCCCCCCTGACAAGTTTGCAGCCACTAAAGTGTTCTGCCGGATGTTCCGTTTTGGAAGGGGGCTGGGGGAATTCTTTTTGTTTTTTCCAGCTCTTGGCCCACAATAAGATTTTATTTTCCTCATCAGTCTGCCTCTACAAGTGAACCGCTGCTAAAAGGTCACTTTCATCGTCCAGCTTAACTTACTTTTTCTGGTCGGTGTGAACTGATACCATCCTAAGTGTGATGATCTCATAGCAGCAAGGCAAATAAATTAGGGATGCAATAGGCAGCCTTTGAATGTATAGAAGTTCCTTGATTGTGTAGCCACTATAAAAATATCTATTTCATAGTGGTCTGTAGTGTGTGTGGTGGTAGCTGTCTCCAATATGTTAAATTAAGAAATTCAGTACAGTGGTGAGTCACTAAAATTTATTCTTAATTCCATTCTAATATTTTATTTAATTCTAAAAGGAGCAAAGGAGAAATAGAACATTTCATTGAAAATTTCCCATTTTATTATGAAAGAAAATTTTGAAATTACAACCTAAAGGGAAGATTCTGAAAGTAGAGAAGTAGCAAACAAGTTGGTAAGTTTCTCACTTGCCAGGTGAGCACAAATGAAGGATGGCAAATGAGTTTTCCCTAGGAGCTTCTGGAAACTGTGAACTGATGACCTGCAGAGCTGAGAAGCCTTGAAGGATTGTTTAGCATCTTTGGGATAGCCTGTATTGTCATTTTGTGGTACTACTTAGAAGGCTGCATGGATACTTTGACATCTCTTTCTGGTTTTCAAAGAATCAGAGAATGGTTTGGGTTGTGAGGGACCTTAAAGACCATCTAGTTCCAACCCCCAAAGCTCTGTCTTGCACACATGCATAACCAGCCAGGAAAAAAGATATTACAGGTTCTCCCTTCATAAATAATTCAGCTCCACTGAACAGTTGTTCAAGAAATCTGACCATGTTCCTTCCTTCAGCCCAATGACAGTTACATTGTACTTACTGCAAGCAGCCACCCTGAGTAGAAGCAGATTCCACATACTGCTTCAGAGCAAGCTGGAATTCCTCAATTTCTTCTTCTATCACAGACATTTGACGTTGAACAATCATTATGTGCTGATAAAAAACATGACCGTTACTACCGCATTATTCTCTGAATTCCTTGTACTTTAAACTCAGAAAAGTCTATCATAAAAAAATAAGAAACACAGTCATCAAAGAAAACCCACAGAAGTTCCTCTGAAGTTTGCAGTCCCTGGTTTAGTGCTCTGGAGTGGAGAAGTGGAAGTGCTCAAGTGTGGCTTTTATGTTAGGCAGGCTGAGGCACAGAATGAAACACCCAGAGTGAGTGCCCACCCTAAGGTGAGAAAGTGAGAGTTGTCTGAAGCCTGTGTGACAGAGTCTTTTCAGAAGAGTGTGGTCAGATGTTCATCTTTGAAATGTTCAATAATAAAGTCAGTGTGTTTCCTTGGACGGATCTGTATGCAAGCAGGTATGAGGTCTGAGGTAAGATTGCACTGGATGCTCCGTTACTTTTATTGAGGTGCTCTCATAGCTTTGACTTTTCAAAGCTCCGACTTAACACCTGAATGAGATGCCTAAGGTAGCCCATGTTAAATGTGGAACAGAGAGGGGTATTTTTCCTCCACCTTTCTGCAAAAAATGAACAATCTTTATAAGCAGGACTATGGAAACACTCAGAAGTACAGAAGATGTATTATCATCAATTATTATGATTAAAAATTAGCTATTTTAAGTAATTTACATATTGATTCATCTATTGAAGCTTGTCAGTTTACTAATGCAGTATTTAAAGTAACACCATGTGCTTCTTTATTAATACAACTTAATCTCTTATACAGGTTTTTGACTTGTTTCTGCCTTGATTATTGATGCTGTTATCTCATGGATTATCCCTCTTGTCATAAGCAGCCTGTCTAGCAATATTGTATAAACTCATCGAAAACAAGAAGAAATCTAATTCAACTCCTGTGATGAAATAAGGAATTTGATGGATCATCTATTTTGTTTATTTTTTCATGTTTATTTGATTTGCATTTTTGCTAGGTGCAAAGCTCCAAATTTAGGAGTGCTATGGTATTTGAAAAACATAGCTTGATCTTGGGACATAAACTTACTTAACAATTTATTTCTGGTTATGATTTTGGTTTTGTAAGTTGTAATATTGATGATTGCTTAGTACTAGATGCGGGACATAAACTTACTTAACAATTTATTTCTGGTTATGATTTTGGTTTTGTAAGTTGTAATATTGATGATTGCTTAGTACTAGATGCTCTCCCATCTTTCCTGATCAGGTTTCCAGTAGCAGTTTGGGAGGAATGCAGGCAGGCAGGAAGGCTGTACAACTGATTTAAAGCATACACACAGCGTTAGATGATCAGGAGCAAGAAGCTACCACCCCATAAACACTTCTGCCAAATTTGGTAAATCTTATGAATGACACCTTTTCCTCCTTATGTGAGTTGAGGTTTTGGCTCATTGTATCCTTAGAAAACAATGCAAAAATTAATATAAAAGTTTTGCCTACACATTCTAAGTTTTATTTTGTTGCCTCTTGCACAATGTATGCTGCTAACTAAAATGGATTCTTATCACTGGAAAAAGTGAGGATGGTGGTTTTTTAACTAATTTTTTTAACAAAAGAGGCCACGTGAGATTGCTGTCTCAATACTTGGCATTCAGAATCAAATGTCAAAATCATTATCTTGAAAAGCACTTACAGATTTTGCATTTTCTTCCAAAACTTCCTCTTCGAATGGCTCAAGCTTTAGGTCCTTTGAGGCAGTTGAAAAGAAAATAGAAATATAAGAGGCAATACTACAGCTCTTACCTCTTAAAAGAACTATTCCTATAGCTAGATTCCATTTTATCTCCAGAAGTTGTGATTAAATCCCTTCTTTATTAGCTATGTCAAACACAAGCATTGTTTGCAAAATCTTGTATGCTTCAGTGGGTTAAATCCAACCCAGGCTGTTAGATAAAGTTTGACTTAGAATGCTGAGCAGCATTTTCATTTCTAACACATCTGCTTGTTCTAAAGTGTATATTGGACTTAATTGAGAAAAGACAGATACTTTCTCAAATTGTCACATGGACTATGGACATAAGCAAGAATGGTAATTTGAAATGAACTGTCAGCTACTATTCTGCAATCATAAAATGATGCAGAAGAAACTTCTCTACAGGGGGCGTCGTGTGAGTGGGTATGGTTGCAAGAGTTTTCTAGCATTGCAAAAGATGTGCATCATGCTCTGAGTCAGGTTTCTCAGCTGTTGCACTTTCTTCTGAGGACAGGCTGGGCAGCAGCAAACAGATGCATCTGTGAGGCAGCAGTATGCTTGTTTGGCACACAGTCTGGATGCGCACTTCGTGAATCAGTGATTCATGCAAGTGCCATCTAGTAATGCACAAGAAATTATCCTTTACATGCTAGGCACATGCAGTACCTTCTAACCCACTGCCATATGGACATTCTGAAAAATGTCTGTATATTCTGAAAAATACCCATGTGCCTGAAAAAAGGCAGACTGATTCGCAATAAGCAGCTGGAGCAAAATGCACCCTTTGTTAGTGGTGCTTCACTTCTTACTGCATGCAACTCTTGTGTAACAAAGATAAAACATTTTCTTCCGCTTCCAGCTGGGTGAGGATTGATTAACCTCAGGTAGCAGCACAAATACTGTACTTGCTGAAAAGCCAACACAGAGGTGTGCAGGTAGAATTCAAATGAAGGAGGGGACCTCCACCAGCGGCAAGGGGCACAGAAAGGCAGGAGGGAAGCAGCAGTCACACAGTAATGACTGTGTCGCTGTACCTCTCCTGCTGAATGTGCATAGAAAGGCATGAATGTGTGTGTGGAGGGAAAAATGCCCAGCTTTAATAGCTCATTGGTCAGTGCAGGCACTGCAGATAAAAACCCTGAGGGAAAACGTGTGTTCCTGCGATTCTTCTATACTTTCAGTGTAATTTTTTTCTAGGGAAATTAATGGAAAAAAAGAGGAAAGGAATGACTCATGTTGTACTGCAAACTTTCTCTTAAGGTAGCAAGAAAAAAATTCTATTTTCCCCAGTATATATAAATTTAGAACTTGAGAGGAAAAAAAAAAGGATGACTTGGGAGACTGATTTATGGCTAAATTCACCTTTGACAGAAGGTGGCAGACAAGTTAGACAACACTAAATCAACCCTTCACCGGGTAGTTTTCCAGTAGGAACCACTGGTGGATAACTTGTTGGCCTCCTCCAGAAGTTAAAAATAATCTACAGTAGTTCTTCAGCAATGTTATGTTATTAGACAGGGCATGACTACACAGATGTCGTAAATCTACACAGCCAGCCTGCTATGACCTTGGAGCATGTGACCACTAGCACATAGTTCTTATCAGTGCAGAAAGAGTCTTGTGCATCGGCTGACTCAACGTTGAGCATGAGTGAAGTCCCCAGTGTGGAGAACAGAGGTCCTGCCATCCTGCCAGACAGTTATCGTGAAGCCTGGCAATAACAACCGATGCAGCTCAGAGCTGGGGCTTTAAAATGCCTCTGCAGTCCTGCCTCACTGCAGCTGAGAGTGGTAGCTTCTGAACTTGCCTTTTGGCATGACTGCTTGATCCTTTCTATTCTGTTTCAGGGCAAAGTCAAAAAGAGGAGTTTTAGTAGCTGCCGAAAGACGGCTGATATTTAACAGCTCTTACAGTTAGGCCTGGCCATGAGATAACAAAGTTAAGCAGATGCAAAGATAGGCAAAGGTGGATATAGGCTGTCTACTGGCAAAACTAGGTTTATCTAATTGCTATGTTTTATTAATCAAGTTTTACATCAATAAGGAGATAATTACAGGTCTGTGTCCTGCCACTGTTTCCCTTTGGCACAGCTCTTTTTCACACTGAGGTTCTCCATCTCTCTGTAGCAGATTTGATCATTTTATAAATCCCTGCTGTAAGTTTTATTTACTACAAAATGGTTGGCTACTCTCTGTAACGTTTGTGTTGCATTATTGCTGCATGCCAGGTTCCTTCTTTCAGTAACATTCTTTTAAATATTGTTTCCTTGAACTCCTTTTGGCATCAGTCCATGTCAGGAGGCAACTGTGGCAGGGCAGAGAGCTGCTGTTTCCAGAGCAGAGCTGGGAATAAAGCTGGACCAAAGAGGACAGTTACATTTCTTGATGGACTTTGACATTTCAAAATCCTATTTATATCTATTTGGAAAAAATCAAGTTGCTACTAAAATGTCATTAATGTGGCAACTGCTGTTTAATTGCTTTTCTTATGCAGAAATGACCTCTGGGAGGAAGCTGTTGTGTGCAGGCAGATGGGTATACCCTGGCCAGAGGCTTAATGGACAGAGCAGACCATAAGGAACTGCTGAGCATAGGAAGGAGCAGAGAAGCTGACAGAAGTTACAGACAGTGCCACAAGAAATGGCCGAATTTCACAGCTGGTTAAGGAGAAGTGATGAAAGAGACTATCGGACCTCAGGGATAACCGAAGGGAGTACTGAGCTTCTTTTGGAGAACAGTCTTGAAGGCCAGCAGTGCTGCAACTAATTGGTAATAAGGCTGAGATAACGGAAATACCAAATTTTGGTTCCAAACTGGGGCCAAAGGGGAAAAGTAATTAAGGGTCGTTTGTTCATTTGGGAGGGAGCAATGGCAAAGAAAGGTCAGTATGCTTGTCATGCTCAGCCCTGTGCTGGGTCACCACCATTTATTCTGTTTTCTTGTTAAATCCCTTACATATTTTCTGTGTGTATAATTTGCTGCTGAACTCAAGTTAAACTAGTGGGCAAGTAGGAGGGGATGCTTGTCTTCCGGGGCCCAAGGTCTAAGACAGAGCCTGGGTAAGGGACATGAGTCCTGCCACAAATACTAGGTAGACCTAAAGCCCATGATAATATTCACAGGGAAGCATCCATTCTCATCAGCTGGAAAGAAGGAATAGGATCAGGTTGTTGTATGTTCATGGTTCTGCAAGTCCTGCCTGTCTGTTTGCAGGTGCTGGTGAAAGCACTCGTGCTGGTGTGTGTGGGCCCATGTCCTTGCAGTATGTGCACAGCCTCAATACTGGTGAGCAGTGACCTGCAGGGAGGAGCAGCATCAGCCGCACTGGGACTGGAGCAACTCCTGGGTCCGAGAGCACTTCAGCCTAAAACCTCACCACTAGTGGACCAGGAGGAAGAAATATCCTGGGTCCCAAAGTCCACTGAATTCAGCCACTGCCTCAGCACCTCTCTGAAATTGTTTGTCTGTCCTTCAATAGGGACACTTTATGTAGAGAGCAACAAAGGAATTTATAACCTTACTTTTTCCTCTGCTATTCTTAAAAAAAAAAAAAAATAAGATAAATCAGACACAGACATAAACCAATTTTTAAAACCTAGGGTAGCAATCAATCTGATTGAAAAAAAAAAAAAAATATTTTCTGTACAGACAGATGTTACTCAGGTTTTTACAAGCCCTGAGAAACCTTGGTATCATTGGATCAGATGAGTCATTGGTCGGACTCCCGGAGGGCTCTGCTTTGGCGTGGGAACTGCAGGCGGTCTCAGGGCTCTGGGAGCTGGTGCAGCTGGCTCCCAGGCAGGATGGTGGGGTTTGCATCAGCTTTTGGTTGAACTGTACTTATTAGGAAAATGTTTTAACCTTTATACATTAGTATTTCCTGATGGCAAAGGAGAAAACAAGACTTTCTGTCAAGCTTTAGTGGGAAAGTTTGGAGGAGAGAAAAAAATTAGATCCTAAAAAGGGAGGCTTGTCCCATGCTTCCCAAAACAAGCATAACTAAATACCGTAACATCCTTCAGTAATTGAGTAATGTGACTTTTCAGATCTTTATGAAAAGTTGGATCTGTGGTGATGGGAAGGGGAAAGGGAAGTGTGGAAAAAACATGATGCTCATGAAATAGGAAAGAAGGTGGAAGGAAACTGTAGGCATTTAATGAGTGTTAGCTGTCTTAGGTGATGCTGAAGTTTCACTCATTACTGTTTGGAAAGACTGTGACTGGACATTGAAAGCATTTGTGATTTAAGGATTGCTTTACTGAAAGTGAGAGAACAAACAGGTGAAAAGATATGCACACCTTCTTTTCCAGCCTGTCAATCAGCTTTTGAAGTCTGTTTATCTGGGTCATCCACTGGCTATCTTCCTCAATCCAACCTTTGGAAAATATAAATAATGAAGGTTTATGCAATGTTACTAAATACTGGAAAATGGTGTATTCATTTGTTTTATAAAAATTTTAGCTTAGCTTGTCGTTTATTTTGCTTCTTGAAGATTGTGCTGCAACTAGTTCAATGTTCATTTAGGTGTAACTAAAGGAAAGCTTGATTCTGACTATGATTTTTTTCTTTCCTTTTAAGATTCAATAGAAACCCAATACAGAATGAAAACCACATTCTAGATTAATGCCAGTACTTTTGAAATCATGCTGATACCTGAAGAAAGGAATGCTTTCCTGTGCAGATGGAACTGTCTCATAACCTGAGCACCTTCTGCTCAAAATGCAGAATCATCTTGGGGGCAGGTATGTTAAAGCTTTCCGTGTCTTAGTATTTTTCTTAGTTTGCCCTTTCTTTATCTTCTTTATGTGAACATTTCTATAAGTCAGCTGTTGTACTGCATAGCAAGCCTGTCTTTCAAATTCCTTTCAAATGCATCCCATGGAGGGACCACGTACTGTGTCTTGTCTGCAGTTCCTCTTTCCTCCGAGAGCAAGGTGAAAGAAAGGCAGCCAAGACTGTCTTAAAATCTCCTGGCATGGCCAATACAGCTTAAGTGATAGGATCTTACTTCCTCCTGCAGAGGCAGCAGACCTGCTGTAGGGCCCTGGCTGCAAGGACATTGCTCTGGTCAGCCTGCTGCTGTTCTTTGGGCCCTGACAGGATGCTTCCAGCAGGATTCCAGGGTTATTGAAAGGTTGAGTATGTATGTTCCTTCCCAATAAAAAAAATACATTCTTATGAACAGCAGAAAAGAATTGGATGTATACGCACAGCTAAATGATCTAGGTTTCTGGCATGGCATGTTGAGAAATCCCGATATTGAGGGATTCCTGAAGGAGTCTCCTAGCATAATCATAGAATGTCTCATATGCATGGGGAATAAGGGGCTTTCTCTTCCTCCAGAAAAGGTTCATTTAGCTGCAACAACTGTTTTTATACTTGCACTGTGAGGGGTTTTCAGCTTTTTTACAGTCATCTGCAATATGCTGTTTTAGGGGGTTTTATGTGTTCCTCCACTAATTACAGATATAATCTTGCAGTAAACTCTATAGCTGATTTAATAGCAATAACTGGATGTCCCTTGCAGCTAAAGATCCTTCTTTACCTTTCCAACAGAACAGTGTTATTAGGTGCTTGATGAATTGCCGCAATATGATTATTAGGATTGATTCTTCCTACACTAGGTTTTTCTAGAATAAGATTTTCATTTTGAGATGTGTAATTTCTGCCTGTGGTGACTGCAAAATTTTGACCAACTCAAGACTGATTATGTTTCATCATAATACCCTTCCTACGTTTACTTTTCTCCCAAGCTATGCAATCCAGCAGCAGAGGAAAGACTAAAGACACTGTGTCTCATCTCCCTGTATGGATAGGACATGCCCCTTTTCAGAAGACTTCTAGCTCTCTCCATCTCTACTGCAGTCATATTCATGACTGTATAATGACTTGATGTCATATAGCAAAGGTGAAGCTAGAAAATGTTCTACAAAGGCACAAGCATTTCTGAGCCTCTCTGAAGTCTCCTGAAAATTTTGCTTTTCTAAACTCTCAAGAAAATTGTCTATCAATCAGATGGAAAGGACAGTACTCAAGGAAACGAGTACGTACATTATGAGAGTAGTTCCTGGCATCACCCACAGTGTGAATGTAAGTAAGTAATTGCTCTATGGAGAGAGGAAGAAACTGAAGATTTTTCAACACATGCTTTTGATATATGTGTTCATTAATCTGCTCATTTTCCAGCTGAGAGTTCTTCTGACACTTGGACTATGTTGTCACCAAAGAAATCCTAATGCTGGGGATGTACCACAGGTGTCATATGCAGAGGAGGAAGAGTGCGGCTTTACCTGAACAAGTACAAAGGCTAAGGAAATGCTGGCTTGAGTGCTGGGTGTGTATACACACCTACAGTGTTACTGTGCATGTGGGTAGCAGGCAGTAAGGAGGAAGACCATGTGCCGAGAAACACAAATCTTGTCTAGGTAAATAAGCAGCTCTTAGAATAGCGGTGGAAGAAGATGTTCACTCTTTAGAATTACTTTAATACAATAAATGGATTTGGTACTACTCGCCCATGATTGGGTTCCTTCTGAACTCTGTGCATTAGGAGCGCAGTAACAAGGCTGTGTGACCTTGTTATGAACACTGGCAACTCACAGCAAGGGACAAGGCATTATCCTGCATCATTGCATTGAATGAACGGCATCATCTGGTGAGTCAACAAGTCATGAATGTGTGTGACAGAAGGGTCTTCAAAACAGGGTTAAAAAAGAAGAGCTAAGCACATGGCTGCAAGCAGTGAGATCTGCATGGCTGGTCAAGAAGTGAGATTGACTCATCATGTACTTTGGTGCTTTGGTCATCTTCATGCCTTGGTTCTGGGAGACATCACTAAGCCTGGAGATGTCTTCATTGTGGCCTCATGCTGAATTTTGCTGCCTCAGAGAATCCTATTTACCAAAGTACCCTCTCATGTTTTCCAAAGCAGAAATGCTGTTTCAACTTTTTTTTTGTATCACCTTAAATATTTTTTTCTTTCAGGTTTTATATTTTCCCTCTCTGTTTCTTGTTTATTCCCCTCAGCTGGGCTGTAGGTCATGACAGAGAACTTGGTTCTGTAAAAGTTATAGCCTTCACCTTTTCATGCTTACCTGCAGACTACAAATACTACCTAAGAAATGTTGAATCAACACAGAGCCCCAAGACAATATCACAGCTTGGCCCATAATTATGTATGTATTTTTTATCAGTTCATATCTATGGGTACATGTTTATTTTCCTTATAGTGTGAGATAATAACTTCTATATTAAATTGAAGATTGATTGCTGTCAGTAAAGTATCTGAGTTAGTTACCATGTCTAAATTAAATTTTTGAGAGGAAGATACATGTATTTTTTTCTGTATGTGTGTATGTATGCATGTATTTTAAATACCTTTAAAATGTGAAATACCATACCTGTGCTAAAATGAGGGCTATTTGGCGACAAGCTGTTGTTCCTCTGAAGCCTTCGAGCTGAGCGTTTTCCCGGCCATTGAATTGAGAGCACTTCTGGTTTTGTTGGATCTTGTCTGCAGAGAAACACAGGAGACTTCATAAGGTAAAACATGGGAGGGAGCTCTCCTCTCTGTTCTTAAAAAATGTTCTTCAGTGTTCCCTTTTGAATTAAAAAAGGAGAAATACCTATTGAGACCACTGAATTCTTTTCCATATTTTCACTATTACTAATTAGTTGTGTTTAGGTTGCTAGTTAGTAGAGAAGTAAAAAAAATAAAAAAATAGGAGGGTTAAACTGGTGTAAATGTATCTTTTAGGGAGACAAAGCTCGAGGTCAGTGTCTGTCCGTGATGTGGTTCAGACCTGACCTAAGGAACCATTCACACCGTTTCTTTATTCACAGGAGTTTCGTAGCACCTCTGCAGAGGAACTGGAGTCACAAGAACAGCTAGAAGTGAGATATGAACCTTAAACATTGGCCCCTTCAGCTTAAAGATTGAAAAGATAAACAGCAACATACATATGTTAATAAAGAAGGAAAACTGATGAGAATTAGTTAATATTGAATGGCAGGCAGGTATGTTTCTGGGACTAGTATTGAAACACAGCAGATATAGAAATGACGAATTTGTACTATGATGACAGTCATTGAAGCTTGATAGTTTGTGTGAGGACTGAAGGCTGTCTCTATATGGTTCTCCTTCATCATCCAGCTGGAGAGCAGTGAAGGACCAGGACTATGGTTACTTTTAAACAGTTAGTTCTATGAGTGGTTGCAAAGAATATTAGACAGTAGCCTAAACAGTTCGGTAAATAATTCCCAGGTCACTGCTTTGGAAAGCTATCAGGTCTCTTGAAGCACAGAATGAAGGGTCACCAAAAGCTCAAACAATATGTTAAGGGGATGTTTTAAGATGGTATTTTCTGCAGCATAAGATCCCTTCACAGTAAGCCAAATCATGGCAGTTCCCCACTGTGAGCACTCTTAAATTACTTTAGGAGTGTCTTGATGGTATTTTGATTCGGACAGTTTGCCCCTGAGTTGTTAAACACAACTGAAGATGATTTTACATAGGAACTGGGGCATCTGCACTAGGAACTATTTTCTCAAAAATAGCTGTAGTTAAAGTACTGAGTTTGCTTGGCTTTTCCGTTGCTACCTCAAAAAATGGGGAAGATGGTATTTGGCATAACAGCGTCACAACTCTCTCTCATTTTCTTAGCCATAAACCAGATTCCCATCCAAGAGGATACTTCTGGACAACTGTACTGATATCACCAGAGAAGGAAGTCTCCACAATACCCTACCAGTCAACGCAGACGGGAAAGCTGGCAGCAAAAGGGATGTTCATATTACCCCATTCTATACACCCAACCATGTAGTCTGAGGCATTCAGATGGTCTTTCTAGATTGCATTTCTAGAGTCTGTCCTAAAAGGCAAGTCAGAGAAGAAGTCAGTGATTACTCCAGAGCACGTAAGAGCATCTAAGTTAGGCTCCAGCTCTGAACAGGCCATTCAGTACTTCTTTCTCTCCGATCAGTTGTCTGGTGAGCCTGGAAAGACGTAGGCATGAATGAAGGTAGGGGTGTGCGGGTGTGTGTATAAATAAATAATAGATAGATAGATAGATACTGTGCACACTCAGTGCACACTCAGCCTTTCAAAACCTGCTTGATTCCTGTGGTCAAGCTGCTGGCGCAAACCCCCAGTGTATTATTCATGAACTTCAGAGAGCTCAAAACCAACAGCAAAACAAACAAGAAAATAACATTTCCAAAAGAAAGAATGAAAAAGCAATGCATTTTAAAACATATGAAATGTTAAGATCTTATTTGTTCATGAAACACTAGAGTTTGTATTTCACTTTCCCCATCATCTTTAACGATACCATACTAAGGAAAACAAATCCATAAAGCCAAGTACCTTTCAAAAATGTTTTGATCCTTGATCCTACAAACCCTCACCTATGACGTCATGGTATTAAATTCAGCTAAACCCTTGATGGATATAAGTTACCCAGGTGATTGAGAGTGGATAGAGTTAGATGTTAGCCAAGATTATGACCCTGTGTTCTAGGAAGAAGCTGTAACAAGCAAGAGCCTGAGTATTTCTCCTCTTAACATTCAGACAGTTGTGCAACCAGAAATGAAAAAAAAAATAAAATAAAGCTGGAAGAAATAGACAAGGAGACAGTCAGTCATCTTAGTAATTTCAGAGCTCTTCACATTGCAGTGGTCTGGGTTTTGCATTTGATATTAGTCAATGGATTTAAAAAGAAGTCAAAGGAGCAAAGCCTAGGATGTGACAAAAAGGTCCTTCTACATGCAGTGACCACAGGATCAGATTGGAACCTGTCTGTATTCAATTTCAGGAAAACTGTTAGTAAGTTCCTATATGGAACAAAAAGTGTATCCTTGTTTCTGCTGTTACTCCCTACAACAGGTTGCTGGGTGAAATGTAGAATGGCCTTGGAGGTTCACAGTGACCTGACTCTTCACCCCCTTCACTGCAGCTGGACAGGTTTTCTCACCTCTCCTGCCGAGACTGCTCCTCCGTGGTTTCCATGGCACACTCCAGGGAGTTCTGGAGGGACTGAAGCTGGTTCAGTGTTTCCTTCAAAAGAAAGCGAGTCACAAACTGCTCCAAATTAGAAGCTTCCTGATAGCCCTGAAAATCACATGAGGGGAAAAAAAACAACCAAACACCAAAAAACAAACGGTAAGGATTTGCCTACTAAGTTAGAAATATGCCAGGAGAGATTTAGACTTAATTCAGAAAGGAAGCAGTTTGGATGTTCTCATGTTTATACATGCAAACTGAGTAAGCAACCTTCATGTTTCTGGACAAAAAGTCCTCTGAATTTCCAGGTGTAGACACTGATCCCACCCAAGCTGAGAGAGGCCCAGGTACACAGTGGCACAGCATAGATTCTACTCAAAAAAACGTCTTTTTCTTAGATTTCTTAACTCCAGTTGATGGCAGTACCACATTACTTCTTAAGTGTGGAAAAGCCAGCGCATATTGACAAATGCAGAAATCAATTTAAAGTTTTTATTCCCATCCACTCTTGTGAAAAGACGTCTGCCCTGTCTCTTGACGGTGATTACGGGAATAGCCTTTGAGCAGAGCACGTGCTTAGTGATACTCCCCCTGGAAAACTCCACCAGCAGTTTGACTGACGGACTGCCTGTGCCACAGAGACTGCCTCCTGAATTTTACAGTCTTTGACTGATGCTTGTTCCTTTAACTTGTTTAATTATTTTTGAAACCATGTATCTGTATATTTCACAATTACATGAAATGCATGTCTAAATGTTCTTTGAGTTGGAGCTTGGTTATTAGAAAAGTTTGCACCTATATTTAGCAGTCTGTAATGGTTCTTTGTGTAACAACATTTCCAATATATTTTATGTGTTCGAAAATATTTATGCCTATTTTGTGTAGATAATTTCAGAAAAATTCTTATACCTGCTCTCTCCCTGGCCCAATGATTCATATTTCCATGGATCGAGTCAACTTGTAACTTTTCTGGCAATCCCAGATCTACAAACCCCAGTGACATGCAGGTAATGCTGTATGAGGGGGGTCACCTACACAATAATATAAACATCCTCTTTGCTTTTTTCTCGTTAATAAATTTAATAAAGAGGATAGAGCAGACCCCTAGAGCCTCTGCTTACTGTGTATAGCTCCCATCAGGAACAGAGAAGGAAAATGCACTTCCATCTCAAAGTCTGAATTAATTTGTTGCCTCCTACTTGGATGAAAGTATGCTGGTATCCATTTTTCATATGCTCTAGAGTGTTTATGTGTGCAGAAAACCCACTAAGCTGATCTTGGAAGCCTTTGGGTACCATTTCATCTAAAACGGTTTCATAAAATATGAGGTGCATTGAATAAGATTTCTCTGGTCACTGCATCTGAAGATAGATGGTCTGTTATCTCCAAGCTTTAAAGAAAACTTGTCATTTGAATGGTGTTGCTGCCTCCTCTAGCCGAGAACCCATTTGAGTATTTTTGGCAATGCATATGGGTATTTTTAAGCTCTTCCCTGTTCTTCCCAGTGTGAATTACAGCTGAAATGCCTTTTTGACTTAGAATTTTTGCAAGTATGTGTTTGCAATCAGAACATAAATATGGGATGTTTTGAAATCTAAACATAAAATAGAAGATCTAAGATAATAACTTTAAAAGCATTTTGCTCTCTAATAAGAGCAATTTATTCACAACGTATGCATGTTATTGTTAGTTCTTCTTGGAAGACTTCTGCTACAGAAACCTCAGATGTTAAACGACCCATAAATCACCAGAAATTAATTACATAGGAGCTTTATGGTCATCTATATTTACTTCTTCTGTCTTCAGATTAATCAGGTGAGAGCCACCCTCTGACAAATAATTTCTTATTTACACATTTTTAAAATAGGTACTCATGGGAGGTTGGCTGTCTACCTTTTGAGTAGCTCACCTTTTGAGAGACTCACATCAGTCCTATAAATAACATTTATGGCAACCTTTATGATTACTAAATCTTAGTATGCAATAGGAAAGCTGGTTTTTTTCCTCTAAATTGTCTCCATTGTAACTGATTTGAAACTTTGGTGCACCTAAAAAGATCACTTAATTTCCAAAAATTTTGATTCTCTGTGGCATGTTAGAACAATGTGTGTGAATCTGTGTAGCATGGACAGCTAAGTAAAACCCTGGAGTAGAAATCCAGGTTATATTTTAATTTTTCAGCTTTTGCCAGTGCTCTTGGAAGTAAGTGAACAAAACGGTACAGAACTGACCATTTCTTGTAAGTTTTTGAATACCAAAGCAACCTCACAAGAGGAAAATAATCAAAGTGTTTTAAAATTCCGGGCATCCAAAAAGTTAATGCTACAGATACCTCCATATAGCTTCCTGCTCATAATCATGGTAAATCTGATACTGGCATGCTGAATTACAACTTAAACAGTACATCAATGCTGTTTCATTTTGCAAACCGTTCAGGTGGGTCCTTGCTAATGGGGGGTATCATATAAACGTTAGCTGTGTAATACTTGCTACTGTCTGAGGCTTGCTGCTTTTTGGCTTCTTCAGAAATGCTTTCCTGCATCTGAAAGTTATTGAGGTGGGTTTTTTTTTCATCAGAGCTACTTCAGGTTTGTGCACTGCACCAGGATTTAGTCTTTTTCTCTTCCCGCCCTGTTCTCCCCTAAGTTCTACATTTAAAGGCTTCCCTGTGGAACAGGTCCTTGTGATCTTTAAATATGGCTTGGAGTTACCTTATCAGGTACACAGAGCTTTTTTGTAATGATGGGCTAGGCAGGCAGCATGCTAACAATCTGTGGGAGTCTGGAATTATCAAAGATTTTTTCCTTATGTATATTTTACCCAAATGTTGGTGTTTACAACTCTTCTATGCAGAATTACTTAACCTTCTTAATGCAGCCAGCTGGGCAAATGACTACTCAGTATTTTTCTTTTAGTAATGGCTCTGAGGCCAGCAGTCCTGAGCTTACAGCAATGTTGGGCAACTTTGACTCCTGCCCACTGAAAGATAACTACTCCTACCAGTCCTTCTAAAATTATTCAAAGATCCTAGAGGAAGGTATTCAACATATACAACTGTCAGCATTATTATAATTTAAGTTACGGAGGAAAAAAGATTGTCTGTTACAATTCAACTTAAACCTCAACTCCATCTCTCAGCAATGAGGAATTACAGCCATGCTTTGTTATTGTTTCACCACGCTACTTCCTACAGAAAAGTGCCTTCATTTGCATTTTACTAAAGGCACACTGGTACAAGATCACACTAGAAGAAAGAAAATGTTAATTATGAATTAAAAAAAGTATATAAATTTATTAAATATATACTATGGTAGAATCAGCTTAACTGGCATGCCTAGCATTTGTATTGTCAGTATACTGACACCAATTAATAATGACACCCGCTGATAGCATCTGTGTGTAAACTAGAAAAATGGTCCGTTTCTTTAATTTCATTAGCTGTAAATTACCATTCATTAGCATATACATTATACTGCACAGCAGTTTGGGCAGTCCAGATGAAGTAAGTCTGTGTTAACATATTACGTTTGTTAGTTTTACTGAGTGTGAGTGAACGAGGGTAATTTTCCACATCTTCCTCATCAAGAGATGACTGTGACCTTTGTGAGCAGCTAAGATGGGAGTTTCCATTAATGCAACTGAAAATACACAATTAGCAATTTCCCTGCAGAAAAGGTCACCATGGCCTTTAAAACTGGCTTACGGCTATCTTAAAAGCTGCAGAAGAGGTTCTCCTTTTATAAAGGCTGAGGAGGCAGACCTTAGGTACCTCCTAAGGGAATCCACATTTCAGGGCTACCACAGGTTCAGCAACTCTCTTGACCCTCTCGAGCCCTGGGGCCAGCCCTGATGATCTCCCCTGGGGTGACGGGACACCATGCTGATCCACTGAACAGAAAACTAGCTCCTTCAGATGGGGAAGGAGGGAGATACCTGTGTTTGCTTACTTGGGGCAAGCAAACTAATCTTGGTTGGGACAAAAAATAACTCTGAAATCTCTCAGAATGGGTAGGAGCTCGGGCAAGAGCTCCACAGACTTAGTGGGAAAGGATGTCTGGCTGTCATCTAGTCCAGCCTCCTGTTTAGAGCAGGGCCAACTTCAAAACTTGTTCAGGCTGCACGGGGACTGTGCTGAGTTTGGAATAACTCCAAGGATGGAGATTACGCTCTCTCTCTGGTCCACTGTTGCACTCTCTGTGCTCGAAGTTATTTTCCAAATGTCTAGTCAGCATTTTCCCTTCCACAAACTGTACCTGTTGCCTCCTGTGCTTTTGCTATGTGCCCCTGAAAAAGACAGTGTTGTTTTGTCTTCTGTATAACCCTTCTTTAGATAATACATTTACATATTCCCTCACTCAGCCTTTTCTCCAGGTTGAACAAATCTAGTCCCCTTGCCCCCCTCTCTATATTGCTATTTCGCTATCTAGTAGTTTGTTATATAACACTTTATAACTTTATTGTACTTTATTTGTAACATTATAGTAGTTAGTTATTAGTGTTATATTACTCTGCCAATTTCTTTTTCCTGTTTTATATCTCATATGAAAATGATTTTATAAAAATTATTTATGCTTATCCTTACAGAAAATACCCTCAGGACAAATGAAAAGTAGTTATCATCGAGTAAAACTCAGCAAGGAATAATCTATTTAAATTTCCCTTGATTATGGAATGTCTCCTGCCCTGTGTGTTTAGGTCCTACATTAGTGGAACAACACTCTGGTTTACAACTTTAAATTGAGGATAAAAAATAAGTCAGAACAACTACTAAAATGAAAAAGAAATCAAGGCTTTTCAATTTCAATCCGTAAGATCTAATTCTGCAGACTGTAGGACAGAATCAGAACAGGGTCAGAATAAAATCATAATTTCATCAGAAGCCAGATCCAGAGATGTGCACTGTGTTGACTTCACACAAATGCAACTTTTACAGCACCCTCACTGTAAGACTGAGTAAAGGCATTACCTGCTAAGCTATTAAATAGATTCAACTTCAGTTTTAGAGTGCGGCACAAGCTTTACAAGTTTATTGAAGTATTATATTTGGAATAAATTACATGTTTAAATTCCGCCTAGGGAATTGGAACAGCGACAATCCTACTAAACACTTGCAGTGCTGACATAAAGAGCAATGAAATAAAATGGGCACCCATGGGCGATTATAGGAGAATATTGACGCACACTTGTAACAGCGTGTATCAGAACAGAAAAGTCTATCACTTTTCTTTTACTGGCATTATTGAAGGAGTCATAGACTCTTATTGCAGTAATATTATGTACAAAATTCATGCATAGATAAAAAGTAACTCCTATTTAATTGCTATTAAGTGCACCACATAGCTTAGAGACAAGAAACTGTTTTATCTCAGCAGGTAGCAAGGATATGTGTAATGCCATTGCTCCTGGGAGAAGGCTGTAAGGATACAAGGAAAACATCAAAGCTGTTGGTGGGTTTCACAGGTATTTGCAGGAGAATGGCTAGGTTAAATGATTTTATTTTTTCTGCTGTGAAGTTATTTCTACACATTTTTATGTTTAAAGGTATGGATATTAACTTAATTAAGGGTTGGTTGTTTGGCTTTTTAAATTCTATTTAACACATCATCTCTGCTACCAGCAAAATTTTGAACATTGCCTCTTTCTGACCCAGTAGGTACAAGACTTCCACAAAAAAGATCAAAGAAGTTCCCAAGAGTTTTCATTACTCTGATAAGGATCTAGGAAGAGAGGGAAGGGGTGAATCTCTGGAATTGCACAACTGCTCAAAATTCATCACTTGCAGCTTTTTGAATTTATCTGTGTTTGACTTCATTTGCACTAAGTCACAATCTTTAATAAATTTTATAGATAGAAAATCCTATGAAATGAAATTCTAAAACTTCATTTAATAATGTCCCTAGATAAAAATAGCTGTTTATTCATAGTGTCCTCTCTGCCTTGTAGTAGGGTACAACTCATGATACATTTCACACTATCACCAGCATTCCTCTCTTCAGCTGCATTTACAGCAAGGAGCTGCTGAACAGTTGATTACATGGATTTATACAAAAAGGATCCAGACTCCAATTCAAACCACCTGCTGGCCTGTCTCATAAAAAATTAGGGAATTGTAAAAAAAGCCCAAACCCCCAAGGAATTTAGGTCAAGTCATCCATGGCCAAAAGAAAAAATGTACTGAATGGTACCACTGCAGCTCAAGCACTTTATGTGCTCTTCATCCTGAACAGATTTCTATTTCTTTATAATGAATAATAAAATTAGTAACTCTTTACTCTGGCCTTTCATTTCCAATGGAATTTGGATATTTTATCCACTTAAAAACATCAAGATGGGAGATGGCTATGGTATTTTGACGAACCTAATCTTCTATGACAAGATGACCTGCTTCGTGGATGAGGAAGGGGCTTTGGATATTGCCTACCTGGACTTTAGTAAAGACTTTGACAGACTTTCCCACAGCATCTCCTGGAGAAACTGGCTGCTCATGGCTTGGATGAGCGTACTCTTTGCTGGGTGAAAAACTACCTGGACAGCTGAGCCCAAAGGGTGGTGGTGAATGGAGCTATATCCAGTTGGTGACCAGTCACAGTGATGTCCCCCAGGGCTCAGTACTGGGGCCAGTCCTGTTTAATACCTTTATCAGTGATCTGGATGAGGGGATCGAGTGCACCCTCAGTGAGTTGGCAGACAACACCAAGTTGAGGGTGGGGGTTGCTCTGCTGGAGGGCAGGAGGCTCTGCAGAGGGATCTGGGCAGGCTGGACCGATGGGCCGAGCCCAGTTGTAGGAGGTTCAACCAGGCTCAGTGCCGGGCCCTGCCCTTGGGTCACAGCAGCCCCAGGCAGCGCTGCAGGCTGGGGCAGAGCGGCTGGGAAGCTGCCTGGGGGAGAAGGGCCTGGGGGAGCTGGCTGACGGCCGGCTGGGCATGAGCCAGCAGTGTGCCCGGGGGGGCAAGGGGGCCCACAGCATCCTGGCCTGTATCAGAAACTGTGTGGCCAGCAGGACCAGGGCGGTGATCGTGCCCCTGTACTCAGCACTGGTGAGGTCACACCTCGAATCCGGGGTTCAGGTTTGGGCCCGTCGCTGCAAGAGGGACATTGAGGTGCTGGAGCGTGTCCAGAGAAGGGCAACGGAGCTGGTGAAGGGTCTGGAGCACAGGTCTTGTGAGGAGCAGCTGAGGGAGCTGGGGGTGTTCAGCCTGGACAAGAGGAGGAGTCTCAGGGGGGACCTTATTGGTCTCTGCAACTCACTGAAGGAGGCTGTAGGCAGGCAGGTGATGGTCTCTTTGCCCATGTAACAAGTGACAGGACAAGAGGAAATGGCCTCAAGTTACACCATGGGAGGTTTAGGCTGGATATAAGGAAAGAATTCTTCACTGAGAGCATTGTCAAACATTAGAACAGGCTGCCCAGGGAGTGCTGACACACCATCCCTGGAGGTATTGAAAAAATATGTAGATGTGGCACTTAGGGACATGATTCAGTTGTGGACTTGGGAGTGTTAGATTTACAGTTGGATTTGATCTTGAGAAGTCTTTTCCAACCTGAATATTTCTGTGATTCTATGATTTTTGTTTGACACTGAACTGAAAAAAACGTAGTGATAAACATAAAGGAACAAATTAAGTAAATTCAAAGCCAATGCATGAAAATTAATAATCAGGATAAACTGAGTAATACCTGCCTTACGTTACTCCTACACACAAGCTACTCATTACGTTCATACTGTGAAAGGTGCATTTGTAAAAATCGCTATTTCAAAGAGAACAAGACTTGATTCTGTGAAAAATGTTAATAAATTCTAATCACATGCAAAAACTGGTGTCAGAAAATTTAACATGGATTTTGTGAAAACAAAAAAAAATCTTGAAACTTCTTTTTTGCTCAAACACATGTTAGTTGTGGAACTCTATTGTTGACATATGCTTATCTAGCTTTTCCCCAGTTATTTTGTTTTGCAATATAATTTGCATAATCGCTGCTGTTACTACTACTCAAATGGGCTATTAAAAAGATCTAGGTATTCTGGTTTATAATGGGTATCTACCTCACAGAGTGCATTAATTTACATAATTATTGTAAATGCACCATCAGTAACTAAATTGCATGTCCCTGTGTTACTCTTTCAGCTCCTATAATCTTTTTAATTTGACCAGCTCCTATTTTTAGACTATTCAAGAGGTTTCCCAGTAATAAGAAGCTGCATTAATTTCACTTAGCTTTGGGTGTTTTTGAGCAAAGCACAGAAATGAATGATTTCATAGGAGCAAAGAACTGACTGACACATGCTGTCCCAGTCACTGAATCCAGCATCTTGCTGTTGCACATTACACATTCCCCTTTCTAGGTTTTTGCAAGCAACATGTAAAAAGCAGTTCGCCCCCAAATGCTTGGAAGACTATTCCAGAACTTGATTGCTCTGTTGAGTAAAAATTATCTTTCATTTTCATCCTAAACTTAGGCTTTTCATTTCCATCCTAAGCCTGGCTTTTATCTATGGAAAAAAGGGTTTGCTGTACTTGTGAGGAATAAGAGATGTAAAGAAATGGAATGAGAACAATGAAATAAGGATGATGAGACAGAAAAACACATTGAGGGGAGAATCTTCGAGATTTGTTTAAACAATTTTCTACTGTGCTGACAGTCCTTGGTTATTTTGATGTTCCCTTTACTTTAGATTTTAATATTTCATTTTGCTGTTCATAAATGCTTTCTAGTAGCTGTACAATAGTCCTGCCCGAATCCATCCAGGAGGTTGCTGTTGCTTTATAGTTACAGGATTTCCACGTCAGATATAAAATTATACAGGGTGAAGCTCTAGTCTTACTCACTGGATCAAAATTTTGTCTTATAAGCACTCTTAGCTATAAAAGACAGTTTCAGTTTACTTAAAAAATCTATTGCACTATTTCCTTTTGAAATTAAAATGTACCATCTAATACATATAAACAATATAACCTAAGAAACAGTGTAGATACGAAGCTTTTTGCTGCTGGAGGTTGGATTACTTTTACAACAGGTATAGTGGCCTTAAGTCACTTCTGAGGCAGCTGACAGGGTGGCCTCCATGGGTGCCACACAAACTCTGCATCTGCAGTGAAAAAGAAACCACACTGAGGAAGCATCTCTGCTGGGCTCAGGTGCTCGCTCAGGGATTCCCAGTTCCCACCACTTCATCATTGTGCCAGTGCAGACAGTCTGAACTTTAGCTGTCACTCCAGTGACTGAAGAGCTGGTGCTCTGTATGTCAAGACTATTGTCAGATCCATGACAGACTTAACAGGTCAGGTGAGGCTCAAGCCAGCAGTCACTGAAATCACGGAGCAGGGAGCATGTCCCACCCTGAAATCCCCCTGGCATGGTCGCTTGGCCACCAGCCAGCTGTGGTTAGACTGTCACCAACACTGCAGTATAAACTGCCCTCTGGAGCAGGGGGGGGTTAAAACAATCCAAAATGGTCCCTGCTTCCCTGCAAGCCTCTGCTGCCAGCCTTCACGGTGCAGGTGACAGTGACAGTGGGGACACATGAGGGTACATCCTGGCTGTAAAATGACGCCATGCAGTTGGCAAAAGGGAAGGCAGGAGACAGGAGGAGAGGGGAGTGCTCTTCAGCTGGTGAAAGAAAGAAAATGGAACTTCAAATGGGTGTTATGGCTTTGATAAAAAAGGCACTGTCAGGTCAGGGTAAGCCATCATCAGTTCTTCCTCTGTGAGACAGCTCCTCTGGGAAAAACCCTTCAGAGACCTCAGAGTTATTCAAGTACCTAAACTGGAGTCTGGTGCTCTACAGAAACCCAGCTGGTTTCCAGCTGCTGCCCTAGAAGGAGGTCTCATCCTGCTCCCGGGTCTCCTAAAGGTCCTGCATGCTATTTGTCAGGCCCGTGCAGACATCTTGGACATCCTCAAATACCCCAGGTTTTCTAAAATACCACTAGATGCCTGTTTAAACCCCTGAATACTTCTATATTTTCAGCTTTGCTTCACATGAAAATTACATGTTTGGTGATTAAACAACCTTTGCTAGTTTACTGAGTACAGAATAGTTCACCACCAGCAGCAGGTTGTTTTATACCAGAAATAAAAATGATAGAGCAAAACTTGTTCTTACTGAATAGCTGACAAATTGCAGCTTTATGGCCTGATAACTTCAGACGTGTTCTTTAGTCTGTAAGTTTCTGATTTCCAGTATTCACACATCAATAGAATGGAAATGTCAAGCACCTTAAAAAAACTAGTCTATTTTTATCTATGTCATTATTCAATGACAGAATTTATTACTGTGCTCTGGGTTGCAAAGTTTAAATGTATTTATATGTGACTGCAAGCTACTTATAATATAATAAAAATGCAGCTCGCTGAAAATATTGTCTATTTGGGTAATAAAAAAGATTAAATATTTATTTAAATACACTTCTGCGTTTTAATATAAAAAAAAAGTCAGAAAAAAATAGGCTTAAACAAACAAGCCTTCCAATGCATTTGTAAAGTTTTGCTGTGTCTTTAATTGTTAATGCTTCCTGCATATAAAGATGAAGTAGAAACAAGATAAACAGAACTATCCCAGCTTGTACTTTGATCAGGAAAATATCAGCCTGGCAGGTACAGTAACAACAACTGACGCCAATGATTAATCTGTCCTTACACTACTGTGTAAGTAACTCATGCAGACTCTCTCCATCCCAAGGAGAGAAATGATCAAATATCAAATGCCACAAATCCTTCTAAAAATCTTCAGATATGCGTTCCCCTTCCTTGTTTAAGGTTAAAACACAAAAGGCCAGTAACAAAAGACCAAAACAGAAGGACTGTAGCTCCCCTAGCATCCTCCAGTAAGATGCTTTTTGTATTAAGGTGTTGCTTGCAAATGCAACTCAGCCTTTTACCTGCTGAAAGATGCTCCTTGCTGTATCTGTCTCTCTGCATTTTTAGCTCAGCACCTTCCCGTAAAGCAACAGGGCATGAACCGCTCCTACACCCTTAAGGGCTTCCTGTCTTTCCAGGTTCTATTTAGTTTGGTTAGGCTGCTGGGATCCGGCCCCAGAATGGTCCAAGGAAGTCTGGTTTCAAAGTTTCTTGAACCTGCTGAGGCACCGGAATGTTTTCTCCCATAGACGTCTCAGTATTTTCACTTTCAGATAGCGCAGGGCTGGCAGACTACAGAAAAGCTTAGTTCAAGAAAGCTGGGGTGGACAGCCCTTTCAGACCACAGAGGGCAACAAAGTACGCAGAAATTATGCTGCAATTACCTCGCAGGAGTCAGTTATCTGCCAGTCTGTTGGGTTAAAAATATCTAGACATGGAGATATTTTGGAGTGATGGGGACAATATGGTTGACCTTCATTTAAGTCTAGGAGTCCATAGCCCAGCCAAACTCTAGTTGCTCTTGGTGGGAAATTGTGTTGGGTTTGCGTGGCAAGGCTTTGGTAGCAGGGGGCTACAGGGGTGGCTTCTGTGAGGCACTACCAGAAGCTCCTCCGATGTCCAACAGAGCCAATGCCAGCCAGCTCCAAGATGGATCCACCACTGGCCAAGGCTGAGCCCATCAGTGATAGCGGTAGTCCCTCTGGGACAATGTATTTAAGAAGGGGGAAAAGTTGCTGTGCAACAGCCCTTGCAGCCAGAGAGAGGAGTGAGATTGAGAGCAACAGCCCTGCAGACACCCAGGTCAGTGCAGGAGGGCAGGGGGTGCTCCAGGAGCCAGAGCAGAGGTTCCCCTGCAGCCCATGGTGAAGCCCACGGTGAGGCAGGCTGTCCCCTGCAGCCCATGGAGGTCCATGGTGGAGCAGATATCCACCTGCAGCCCATGGAGGATCCCACGATGGATCAGGTGGGTGCCCAAAGGAGGCTGTGCCCCCACGGGCAGCCCACGCTGGAGCAGCTCCTGGCAGGGCCTGTGGCGCCATGGGTAGAGGAGCCCAGGCTGGGGCAGGGCTGCTGGCCGGGCTGTGACCCCACAGGGACCCACGCTGGAGCCGGCTGTGCCTGAAGGATGGCACCCGGTGGGGGGGACCCCAGGCTGGAGCAGGGCAGTGTGAGGAGCCTCCCCCTGAGGGTGGGAGCAGCAGGGACAGCGTGTGAGGGACTGACCCCAGCCCCATTCCCTGTCCCCTGCGCTGCTGGAGGGAGGAGGGAGAGAAATCAGGAGTGAAGCTAAGCCTGGGAAGAAGGGAGGGGTGGGGGTTAAGTGCTTTTATGATTTGGCTTTATTTCTTACTATCCTACTTTGATTTGATTGGTAATAAATTAAATTAATTTTCCCCAAGTTGAATCTGTGTTGCCTGTGACTGTAATTGCTGAGTGATCTCCCTGTCCTTATCACAATGTACGAGCCTTTATCATATTTTCTGTCCCCTGTCTGGTGGAGGAGGGGAGTGATCATCCAGCCAGGGTCAACCCACCACAATTATTTTTTCAAATTCAGACTATTTCCACATGTTGATATGCTGATAATACCCACATTTGGCACCACAATACCTCTTGGTACCACAATTGGAAGAACATTTTTCAGATCATTTACTAAGACAATATTGATTATATCCAAACTGTAATACTTTGCAGACAGAGCTTTCCAGCTCTGAGACTGAACCATTCTGGCAAGCCTTGTCCTACTGGACTTTTGATACAAACATGTCTATTTGCAAGAACTTCTACTTAGATACAAAAAATACTGGATACATGTTCAAATAAACAAAATATACAATGTAAAGAAAATTTCAGTTTTTACTTACTTTCTTTGTTTTGTCCATTGCCTTCAGTATGGTTAAGTTTAAGTCTTCCAAGACAGACAGAACATTTTCATACTCTCCCAAGTGCTGGGAAAAATATTCTAAAAGAAGAAGAAAACCCACATCACTTGTTAATGACCTGAAAAACCAGTATTTCATTAAATAATTTTATAAAGTCTGAATTCAGTTATGGTATTAACTATCTAAATATATAAAATGAATGAGAACTAAAATGAAAAGATTTTTTTATTATTATTTTTGTATTATTTCCCCTGAAAATCATTCCTGGAGTAGTTAAAATATCAAAATCAGTGTTTCAAAACATTTTCTTTCAATAAACGAGTTGCCAAATTGACAAAAATTTAAAATACCAGTTTGAATGCTGAAACAGACTTTTTCCCAAAGTATCTGCAGTTTTATTCTAAACTAGGTTTTCAGTCTAATAGTTTACTTTAGGGTTAGTAGCAGGAGATGAAGTTTTCATGTGTATGTACTAAATCTGATTATATTGCTACAAAAATGAGTAATTCTAGTAAAGCCATTAGAGGAGGTAAGATCAAGTGGGAGCTGTTGTGAGTTGAGGTCAGCTGAGAATGGTTGCTTCTCTCTGAGAAATGGAGACCATGAGCTGCCAGATAAGCTCTAGTGCCAGGTGCTATGATTATATTTTCAACAAATACGGTGCATGCAAAATACTTCTAACAAAAATAATGGAAATAACGTAAGATGCAGGATGCCCTTGCATAGCTGCTCAAAGCAAAGTGTGTTTTAACAGAAAGAGCTGATGTTAAATCTGAGGGCATAACTCAGTCATACAACAGGTGCTGGAGGCAAACTTGGGAAATCATGACCCAAGTTCCCATTCGGTTGATGCAGCAAAATCCAATAGAGGGAGACACAGGAAGAAAAAAGTGTGAAAAAGAAAGAAAATTATGTGGAAAGCCAGACACTGTGTTAGACAATGCATTTAGACACCAGATCACCTGAACAAGGATGAAAAACAACATCTAAATGGCAGACAGGAAGAACAAGATTAGATGGGTGCTTTTTGAAATAATAAATAGCAATACTTTGAGGCTTTTAAGAGATCAGCATGAGCTTCTCAGGGCAGTCATGAAAGCATAAGGCTTCAGGAACACTGCGATATAACTTGATATTGCTGAGAGATTGAATAAACTGATTTAGAATGAAAATGTGTTATGAATTAGTACCCTGGAAGCAAAGCTTCATTTCTGAGGTGCACTGAGATAGCTTAGCAAGAGCTGCCTCAGCTCAGTACCAGACTCACAGATGAGAAACACCCCAGCAGCAACCTATGAAAGGTTCAAAAGGCCACTGAAGCAAGCCATGCTTAGTCAAAGCAGACAGCAAACAGAGCCAGTGCAGGGCAGACAGCCCCCTCAGCCCTCTCTCTGGCCAGCCTAAGGTTCCTGGTGGGGTCAAGTACCAAGCAAACCTGTGAGCCAGCGCAGCATCAAAGCAGCAAGTCCATTGTGGAACTAAAGCATCTGCCTTCCTTGGCCAGTTTGATATAGTTTTGGCCAGATGCTCAATCAGCAGAAATCATCACAGCCCAATTCACTTCAGCTGAGTCTTATATGTTTATAAGCCACAGGCTGAGATGATGCTTAGTGGGGTCCTGGTCATAGGTGGAGTTACTCTGTGGGTGGATAAATGAGCTGGTAGTATTTTCAACCTTTGCAGGTCTTCAGAGTTGCTGGCTATTGGAAAATTTATCAGCCTATTATCTTTCCCTCAGAAATAGGATAGTTCTGACAAGTATAATAGGGTTTCTTTGTCACTTTGTGGGAGGACTTGCAGAAATGTTCTGTGACTTGTTTTTTTGCTGTAAGCAGCACACTTAAATCAGGTGCTGTAAGATCAGCAAACAGGGCTGTGGGGAAATGACTCACAGCCCAGAACAGGGTACAGAAATGGGTAACTGAGCCAAATTCTAGGTCTTACAGGAGTTTTTGTGATGAAGGATAATAGAGCTTTACTGTTTTCACTGACTCAAGTTGGAGGGAAGTAATGAATTTTCTTCCAGTGTACTGGATGAATTTACTCTAGGAGTACTAATGTGACCGTTGCTTTTGAAATTGCCAAAAGCACTCATACCTCTGGAAGTGACAAACTAACTAGAAAAAAAAAATATCTTGCATAAAAGAGAAGTCAGGTAAAAGTTATGTCTATTTTTATATCAGAACATATCTTGAAAATCAGAGAACACAAGTATTAGGAAAAATATTTTCTAAGTAATTTCTTAATGGAATGGTTGACAGTCTGAAAAGATTGTAAGTCATCTGTGTTTTCCCGGGATTTCTTTCAATTGAAGTTATTTTCTGTTGGAGCTACAAAGATTAAACAGAAAAAAAAAAATCTTATCACATGATATGTTTACTTGCACAAGTCTGCCACAGGCATAGATACTGTTCTTGCCCAAGAAGGAACTTACCGCAGAGCTCTTCTGTGTCCAGATTGCTGGGAAGATAAGAGTAAGAAGGTTAGTGAGCTTAGTAATAGTTTTTTGTTGGATTGGTACACAGCAGGACTCAAAGATTAGCCTGATTGTGGTATGAAGCCTCCCCACCTGGGCTGTAGCAGGAGATGTGAGTGCCTGGCACTTGCTGGCCTTGCTCTGCTGCCTTAGGGAGGCTTGTCCGAAGCTGAAGGCTGTAGCTGTGCTGCAGCCTCTCTTCCCAATCACATTCCCACTGGCACCATCCTACTCACCAACAACCCTCTTTGAAGTTCCTCACCCAACCTTTGTGCATCGTGGTGCAGAGTTGCTGCTCAGGCTTTACACATTTGGTCCCAGTCCTGGCAGAAATCCATCTAAGCACTAGAAATTGTTCCCCACCACCACCACCTTTTCTGCTGGTGCTCCTCTTTTGTGGCTGTCATGCTGGGCAGTGTGGCTCAGAGAGCTCAGCCCTCCATGCTAAATGAAGGAAACCCCAGTAACCTCTTTGTAATCCTCACTGTGCAATAGTGTTCCATGGGAGGGATAACCAGTAGAATAAAACCAGACATAGCTCATCAGCACACATAGTTTCTAAGACTTTCTGGCCATACAAAACCATCTCACCAGTACTAACTTCAGAAAATCAGTGATGTGAAAAGTATAGCTGTATTGCTATATTCCCATGCCAGTATTACATAAATATAGAAATGTATGCAAGTATTCTATACAATTCAAAACTGTTCACTTGAAACAGATTTCCTCTTGATCAACTCTTAAGTGATATTTTCCCTCTTCATTAGCAATATTTCCTCTCTGAGGCTTTAACAGTCAAAAAAAACCACTTTTGACCTACAGCTCAATTCTGAGTTAGCATATTGACTTTCTTCCAAGGAGGAGAAGAAACTGATTATTAAAGAAACTTAAAAGCATGAATATCCTTTTTAATCTTGCTGAGGGGTGAATATTGAACAGCTGATTGCACTTAACATTTTTTCACTTATCTTTTTAATGGTATTTTTAACTGACCTTTTAATAAAATGATGACACAGTATTATCTTAAATTCACTTTCACCAATGCTAACTTCCATACATGACCTTTATTTCATGAGGGAGAGAAACAGACAGAAATTGCAGGATCCTGGGTTGTCACAGAGTTTCATACTCAGGGCTGTAAAAACTTCTGAATGCTTTTAATTGATGATGTAAACGAGATTCTCCCACAACTTTTATTAACTGAAGGTGACCTTATCTGCATTTGAACTGGCCAAGTTGGATGGCTGCAATGGAGTCTTCCATCTGATTTTTCCAGTGGCTTTTGTAGCAGGTGTAAGGGAATCCATAGTCTGTAAGAATTGGTGCTGAAGCTGAGAAACTTAACTCTTACAACAACAAACGTGATGAGAAAAAGTGGCTGCGACCCCTTAATGCTGTCCACCATGGACCACTATGGCATGAATGACCAAATGTACTTGACCAATCACTTCTGCAGTCCAGCAGTTCTTTTTTGAACAGTCCAGATGTTCACTCCTTGGATGCAAACTGAAAACCTGAAAGCTGGAAGACTGCCTGAGTCAAAAAGCAGTGACAGAACAGGATGATGTTAAATGTCAGGAGTTTGCTTTTATGATGCCCTCTCTTTGTTCATTGTCCCTGCATTTCCTGCCCCATCACATCATCTGCCCTAACACCTTCTGTTTGTAAAAGGCATTTCTGCATTTCTTAAAGTACAGCTTGATATCTGTGTTTAAAATGGCCTCTCACATTGTTAGCCAGTCACATTCATGCTCTCTTTTCAAATTTCATATTAAAATCCATTCTGGTCCTTGTTCTTCTGCAGTATCCTCAGCACTGCGGTAGCAACACAGCAAGGGAGTGGCTCGGAGGCTTTCAGCATTGCTGTCAGCAGAACATCACTGTTAGTCCTATTGACAGGAGCAACACAGCTGCAAATGGACTAAAAGTAAAAATGGAAAAGTATTTAGGTGCTGAATTTATCTTCAGTTAGAATGGGGAACTTGAATAATGAGAAAGTTATTGTCCAAAGTGATTTGCGCAGCAGCTTTCAGGAAGCCTGTATCAGAACATAGAAGTGACACAAAAAGCACAGACTTCAGTCTCGCATACTCATAGTGTTTCCTTCTCTGTTATAAATACCCTCTGAGGCTCCATTGTTCTCTGTACCCTCTTTGAAGGGAATGCTATTCCAAGAAGGCAAACTATAATTTTGTGTCACTGATTAGTTCATTCTCTCAGAAATAATAACATACTGCTTCAAACACAGTCGTGAACAAGCCTAGAAATTCTTTTTCTGTATACAAACAATTTTGAGCTCCCTGCAGGACGCTACAGAAACAATTAATGAATTCTGGAATATAGTTAACAGTACAGGAGTGAGCTGCACACCAAAGGGCTGTTTCTGCAACTCAATACTCGGGTTTATAGTGGACACCTGCTCATCATTTCAGTGGGTACATATGGCAAGGATGCTTATGCTTAGACCTATAATCTAGCAACGTTGAACATGTTATTTGCAATATTTGCTGGATGCCTACATACAAGTGCCAGCACTCCACTCATGATAAGCACCCAAAGAATAATCCTATTCTGTGAGCAGCCAAATGCACTCACATCATGTCAACATGATCATTTTTTGAACTGCTCTCAATTTGCTTTCTGACTACTAAATGCAGTCCTTCTATATGTCTGACCTTGTGTCTAAAATGTTGTCTACCTAATAACGTGAACGATTCTTAAAGGACTATTGCAAATATTCCATTAAGCAGTCCTGATCACCGCAAAGCTGATCATGCCTATCGCTCAGCGACAGAAACATAAGCAAATCCACTTGAACGAACTGTGGCAAAAGTGCTGTTTGTGGTACCTCTGGAACTGGTCCAAAGTGTAGGAGCGCATGGCAGCTACGATCTCGCTTTTGTTGTGCCCACCACAGTCAGCTGTGGGCTGGGGCCAGCCGGGGAGGAAGGAAGGTTAGAGTTATTCCATCCATCCACTGGTATGAATCCACTGATCCACAGCCCCATCCACTGTCCTCACCCACACCATTCTCTGGTATGAAAGGCACCTCTAGGTAGCAGTAGAAGAGCTGCATGTTTTTGCTGGACCACAAGAAGAGGCAGTGACACCTCTTCAGTACAGGAATTATGTACAAAATCTCTGGCATCTAAAGCAGTTATTTTATTGAAGAATCTGATACCATACGAAAGACTTTATGAACTAAATTTAGGAAATTCATTGCCATGACTGTCATAGCTGGAGGAAGATAACTCTTCTTCGGATCCTTCTTCATTCTCAGATATGAGAAGGATTTATTTCAGAGACTTGAACCAGCTCTTTTTTTTTGGCCCATTTGCATGTCTCATTGCTAAATTTGGTTTTAGGGAGGAAAGTCTGAGGCTGGTATCTCCTATTGTTAAGCAGAAGCATATAATTTGTGACTGAAAGGAATTAAGTGTTACTTAGATTGTGCAAGAGTAACTGAATAGTCATCTATGGACAATCTCAGGCAAAAAGCTGTAAGCTCTTCGCAACAAGAAAGCCTGCACACCATCCCACTTCAAGTCAGCAAAATGAGGTAAGTGCTCCAACACTACAGAAGGCGTTGTGCAAAGCAGTCTTTATGTGTGCATTTCCATTTTAAAGAACGTTCTGCTTCTCTGCTCTTTTGCAACAGCAAAGACCTTTTTGTTCAGGTTTGGTCAAAGTTTCTTACCAGTGGAGGCAAAACCACCTTTTTGCCACCAGTAGGATGTGGTGCTGGGACGAGCCCAAGCAATGGCCCCTTGCCACAGAAAAGGGAGAGGAGGAAGAAGAGGCAAAATTGGGACAGAGCTCCTGGGGCTGGTCCCTGGGGAGCCAAACTTCCCGCTGCCCCAGGGACACTGCTGCCCGTCAGCCCCACAGCTAGATGGACTGTGCACCCTCTGGCCTTCCAAAGGCAGCACCCAGCTTGGTGTTCTGGGCTCTGACATGGGCACAGCTCTTTTAACGTCCCACATTTTGCTGCACTAAATAATTGCCTAGTTCGCTTATGCTTAGCTCCAGGCCAAGTGACAGCTTCAGAATCGCCACTTACTGCTTTGCACGTGGCAGGCCTACAGAAGAGAATAAAGGTTTTTTCCTAACAACTTGTCTGAAAAAAGACCCCCTGCTAGTCCTTTGCATTAGGCAATGATTCACAGGGATGCAATGACTACATAGCTGGCTAGCCACCTTAATCATCCTAGCTGTAACAGTCTCTGTGTTGCTAAATGAGCCTTAATAATATTATTAAAAGTTGTGGTACGTGCTACAATCTGTAGAGAACAGTACAAGGGCTGCAGAGCTAGGATTTTTTTAGCAGTCTGAGTGACAGCAACCTAAACAAGGAGATGAGAGGCAACATCATGGTAGCTCTGTTGCCACAAGGAGCAAATTTCAGAGTTTTGACCCCAAAGAAGATGCTATTCTTTCAACTTCTATTTTTGTCCCAAACTATATTTTTTAAAAAACTGAGATTAAATTATTTGTTGTTACACAACATAAAATGGTGGGGTTTTTTTTCTGTTTACTGAATTCCTTGGAAATGCACATGCTGATAAGACACCCAAACTGCTGTCGTTCTCTGAGAAACATGGATTATAGAAGGACTAGGCCCTTGAACTACACCTACCCTTAAGCAATGAGCTCACTGCTAGGAAGCCAACACCGTCTTCTGAAGAACTGAACTGAAATGAAACATTCTAGGTCAGCTCCATTTAGGTCAATGCAACTGAGACTACTCATTACCATTTGATTTTCCCAGTGTGGGTGATTCTCATTTTTCTTGCAGAAAGCTGAATTTCCCATTAAAAATAACCATTCATATGGAAAACTTCCAAGCATCTCTTGCAGTTTGTCTGTCTGACTGGACTATCTGTTAGCATCAGGACCGTGTAAATCATTCTCTGTGAACTTTTTTTTCAATCATGAAATACTAAACTGTATAATCAGCTCAATTCTGAGCAGTATCTTGCCTTTGTATTTAATTTCCAAACTGATTTCTGTAGTTACTGACTTGAAAAATCTAAGAGTTAAAGCCAATAGCTGAAATTATGTCTCTTAAACAGTAGCAAACACACCTTTCTGTTCAGTGCTGCATCACCTGCCTGAAACTCTTATCTAAAACATCTAGTTTTTAAAAAATGGTCAAAACCCAATGTATTATTTTCCTTCGTACAATATTTTGCATTCAGTAATTCCTTCTTAGAGAACGTACTTTTCACTCACCTACAGTTCACCTAATTAAAGACCCTGTCTGTATCTCATGCTGTTTTAATAGATCATTTTTTTTCCCCTCGTTGTACTTAGACGTTCATTATTATTTTCTGTGTACATTTATTGAACCATGGTAAATCAGCAATAGCATGAGACTGAAGCATGCCTTCCAAATGAAACAGAAGAAAACAACCCAAGCCACAGGTAATTACTATCCTTAGACTAGTAGTAGTTAAACTGCTGAGGGTTTGTCATTATTGTCTTTACAACAGAATCTTGAAGGAAGCACTGTGGTCTCATACAACATACATTTCATTTTAGTTTCAGTGTATGGTACTGGGGTGCAGGCTAATGCAGTTGGATGGGCTCCCATCATTGCAAGGATAATGCTAACCAGCCTCTTGCTCTCAGATATGAAATTGGCATCCTTTTGGAGTTTGCTGTTAGGGCAGATGATCTCAGCATTTCTCTTTTGATCCAAGGAAGGAGCCAGGGCTCTGCTAATGAAGACCTGGGCAGCTGGGAGGGAGGTGGATTCACTTGGGGGCTGAGTCCTAAATGTCCTAGACAGCCAGATGTGGATGGTGTCCAACCTCCCCTGCCAGGCAAAGGAGCTCCAGTGCATTCAGTGGAATTGGGGGGGTGTGGGGGTGTGTGTGGGGTGGGGTGGGGTGGGGGGGTGCGGGGGGGTGTGGGTGTGTGTGGGGGGGGTGTGTGTGGGGTGTGGGGGTGTGTGTGGGGGGGTGGGGGGTGTGTGTGTGTGGGGGGTGTGAGTACACCAGCTAGCATGAGTGTGAGTAATTGGATATACCACAGGCATCTAGTGTTGTTCCAGATGCTCTAGCATTTCTCCCGCCACCCACATCCCAGCTGCTTCTCCTTCATCATCCTGTCCACCTTGGGATGCTGTCTCAGGTGGGAGCATTTTAAATGCCTTATTCCTGGGCAATGGTGCTGAAGCCCATGTCAGCAGAATTACTTCTTAGGTGCCACTGATTTCATTATGAGGGAGCCTTAGACACCCTGCTGACATACACACACACAAGTGTACACATGCCTCCATAGTGCGAGGTCCCACCCCTACATGTGCAGTACATACAGCATGACAGACTCTCCCAAATGCCCAGCATATGCTCAGCTCTGCAGGTGGCCAAAGCTCTCAGGTCCTCACCAAACTCATCTCTGCCTCATGCATAGTTTAACTTGTGCCACACACAAAGGCTTAATGGGACCTCCCTACCTTTGGGAGGTTGCCTGTGCCCTAGCTCTGCGCCAATACTTCTAGCATCCCTCCTACCTTGTAACTAAGGTTCTTGGCTGAAGACTTCAATTTATCGACAAGAAGAGTGAGAAAAACAAGTCTGATTCCCCACTGACTCATAGAAGTCAGTAATCAGTGAAGCATTTATTGCACTATCTCTCTGGCAGTGCTGCAGACTAAATCCCCTTGAGATCTTCTACATATCTCTTAGTTTGTAACTTTGCCAAATCTTCTCATTATTTTCTGACACCTTTTCCCTGAGGATGCCATTATGCAAAAATGATTTCCATGAAAGTTATGAGTGAGGGGAGGGAAGGAAGAAGGATAAAAGGGAGGTTTACATTTGCAATGACTGCTAAAACCTATTCTCTAAACTATTAACCATGCCAAGGATTCTTGCTTTGCTGAAACATGGGCTCATCAGAGTTGACACTAAAATTGAGCAGGGGCAGATTTACCATGGAAATGAGCTGTAAAAGCATGCACCCCACAAGCCACAAATTTCAAACTTTTCCTGCATACCTCTCTCCATGTATAAAAAGACCAGTGCTGATGATACTTTTCTCTAGTTTCAGTACAATTATTCAGGCAGTAACACATGTAAAAACACCCGTACTTCTGCAGAACTACCTCCTCTGAAGCTGAACTGTGCTGCAATACTCTCTTACATACAAGCTGTTTAGCACTCAGTAAAGACAGATGTGAAGTCCAGGTAATACAATCTATTAATTGTTTAGAGCATGCTAACCCCACAAGTTAGGGTTTTCTGAGCTGGCGTAACAGGGAGCTTAAATAGCTTCTTCAGGAGTATTACAACTGCCAGGCAGCTTCAATGAACATACACACACATTGGATCTGGAAACCAGATGAAAGCTTGCAGAAATGTTAAGATACAAACTAGCTAGTAGGAATGATGCACACATTATAAAGTACTTAAAATGTGAAGCTTATAGTAAAAATATGACTTTTGTTCCTGAATAGATGCAAATATGGGAGGGAGAAGATCTTCAGATTTGAATTTGATGCATACATTATGATTTAGTCATTCAAAAGGGCCGAGAAATGAAATAGCAACAGAAACAACACCAAAAAAAACTTCAGTATTTTTCAAGTGGAAAGTCAGCAAAGCCAGTCACATTCCATGATTATTATTCTTATTTAAGATGTAAAATATTCTTGTGCTCCAACCTGCTCCTAAAAATAGTGCTTAACAGAATATATTAAGAAACACAATGCTTAAGGTTGTGAGACAATGCCACTCTTCGCAGCCTTTGTAAAAGTTGGCAATTTTGGAAAACATTAACATTTCTTGTAGCTAACATCACCAGATCACTTCTATCTTCAGGTGGCTTTCAGCATCAGTCCTTGATAGCCTTTGCCTTGAGCTCTGTATATTGATTTACACTTGTGCCATGGCAGTACAAAGTACTATGCAACCAAAATTAGTGTTTCACATTCATTTGATAGAGGAGTTAATAATCAGGATTCTCTAAAACAGAAGAGCATGTGGGTGTTCAGCTTCAAAATTACTCCAGCTATGACCTGCAGACCATGTCCTCCATGAGCTGCGTGTTGTCACCCTTCTTGTCAGTCAGCCCCAGGAAATATTTCTGGTGCCTTTGCAGCAGCTGCATTTGCTCCAACACCCTTCTCATTGCTCCCACCAGCCCTGCAGAGTCTTGCTGAGTGGTGTGTAGCTTGGAGCTGAGGTTGTGGGGGGAGAGAGGGGTGAGGAACCACGCTGGATTTCCTTCACTCTCAAAAAACTCCTCCGAAAAGGTTAACTCAGCTTTCAAGTAGAGTACATTGAGGGTTTTTGAGGTCTCAGGACAAGCTCTGACAACCTCCCAACTGACATTACAGATGTACAACATAGATGTCACATCAAAGATGTGTCAAATCTGGAGGCAAAGCTAAGCTCTTCCTCTTGCTCCTTCCCTGCTCACAGCCACGCCCTCATGTTGGTCTAGCGCACGCTGTGGGGGTTTGGCTCCTACTCCACACACTGTGGGGATCTACCTTGGCCTCCTGATACCTTCAACACAGCTTAAGATGTTGCCCAGATGCTTACAGTGTGCCTATTTCTGGGTCATCTGCAAACCGCTTAAACCGCTATGAATAAGGGGAGAAGGATCATTGCACAACTATAGGTTGAAGCAAGTCTTTAATAATCACTGCTCTTGATTACTTGCCTATACTTTCATATTTTTTTTTAGGAGTCTTTAAATACAAGACACTGCTTTGCAGCAGATGCAAGTGCTAAGTGCATGCTAGTGAACGAAAACCTGGAGACCTGGCTTTTTTTTAATATATACTCGGTATGGTATAGATTAATAATAATGCTATCACTATCTGGACAACCAAATTAGGTGAAGTAGTGTGTCCACGCAAAAAGAAAGTTATTTTTTTCCTATATTTCAGTATGCTACAATGCTTTACCTTTCTTGAAGATGTTTTAATGCAAGAATTATAAGAATAATCTTATACCTAATCACTGCTGCATCAACATGAAGCCTTTCCTTACACTGACAATGACAGCATCTGAGTAGGGACCCTCCATAACAGCTTCTTTATGCTATTGAATGGTATGTGATTGAATAGGGATTGCCCAAAGGTTTCATGACATCCTGGAAAACACAAATAGAAGTGACTTTCAGTGGAAGTCAAATGCCTAACTGGCTTTCAGCTTCAGTTTGAAGTAATGATAATACTGGAAACTGCATTTTAGAAAGGATAGTTAACTGCTACCCCCCTAAGGCAGTCACCTTGTGATAATTACATGTCAGGAATGCTAGTTGTATCTCCTAATCAAAGCATTCTACGCTCTCTTTACGTAGCATTTGAATCATGGTATCTCTGAATAATCAGGATTTGCTTGTTTTACTGAAGAATGCTAAAATTAATTTAATGTATTAATTAATTCTTGGTATTATCTCCCTGCCTTCACTACCAACCAGGAGACTGGCATTCCCCGGCTGACCACAGTGGCCCATTGGTCCAAAGTCCTCTTTGTTTCTTTGTGGTCATAGGAGGCTGTAAAAAAACCCCAACGCACTGTCTTAAGGCCTTGTGAACAGGTATGAGCTAGTCTGCCCATGATGGGAATTTCTGTGTAACTTTGTGTATCTAGTAGCTGCCCTATAAACTAATTATTATATTGGCTTATGATTCAGTGGACAGAAGAACCTGCCTCAGCTTTCATTGTTTGCAACATATCTTTTTGATTGCCAGTTCTTACAATTCTTGCATTAAAACATCTTCCAGAAAGGTAAAGCATTGTAGCAGTACTGAAATATATGAAAAAAAAACACCTTTCTTTTTGTACGGACACACTACTTCACCTAATTTGGTTGTCCAGATAGTGATAGCATTATTATTAATCTATGACATACGCAGTATATATTAACTTATACATTTGTTTCTAGCTGTATCAAAAGGGAAAAGGAATGGAAGTTAAAAAAATCAGGCAATTAATTTGTACGGCGCGTCTTTACTGGCATTTGTTTAGTATTTAAAACCTTATAAAAAGGTAATGTAGATTTTATGAAATAGAAAGGCAAAAATAGCCAGTCTAAACATAAGTACATTCATAAATCACAATATATATATCAAAGTGATGTAACGAGGAATGATTGTAGCTAATGCAAATCTTCAGTAAAAGCAGTGATCTGTCCTGTATGAATAACCTGTACTTCAGGGTCTAGACAAATTGTAAATATAAATTCATCCTGGCATAATGAACTCGGAAACATTATGTGGTGTTCACTAATTCCTACTCATCTTTTTTCCTGGTGATTATGGTCCCTGCAGTACCAACTGATTCTTCTTTTGCTTTGTGAAAATGTAACACCTGTCTGCACCAAACAGCAAGGTCCAGAGATCATAGTCAGTTAGGCAGACACAACCTTAATTACTAGGAAGTTAAACCCTCTTTTATTTGCCCTGCTATCACTTTGAAAATGGTAATTGCTCATTTTAGCAGTCTTCCACAGCCTATCTGCTCCATAACAGCTATGTTACATTAGCTTGTCTTAGTCTTTTTGAAAGTTAATAATCCAAATCTCTCTTCAACAAGACTGACATTAGGATCTGTGTACCGGGGTTTGAGTACCTGGTTACTTTAGTTCCCTTAAAAAGTGTTAAGCTACTGTAAGTCTCATATGCTTTGAATGTTTTTTTGAAAGATTGCTGCAGCAGGACTGTGACAGGAATTCAGATTTCCTGAGCTTGTGGCCCATGGGTATCACCCCGAGTCCACATCTTTTTTATCTTCAGGCTTTGAAGTACAAAGACTCATGCACACGGACAGTGAGGGTTTGAATGACGGTGATACCCTAAAAGATTTAAAGCAGGTGGAAACAACCCCAAGTCTGCTCTTGTGGCAAGCTGAGTACAAAATCTTGAGATACTCCAAGAAATGATCCAGCAGATCATGACATGCTTCCCTAGCCATCTGTCTTAGGCATTTACATGTGGTGTAAATCACTGCATAATCTCCATGCTTACGAAATATTTCTGGCATAGGGAAGTACAGTCTGCATTTTGTAAATAGTGAAATGAAGCAGCGCGAAGATAAATGATTTGCCCAGAGTTTGATAGAGTCCGTATCTTAACTGGATAAGAGAGACAAAATAATCTGTGCAAACCTTCTCCAACTAGATATATGAGCAAGTAGAATTTCTCACCCTCCCTACTAAAAACCAGCCATAAACTACTTGGGACTCATAGACACAAACCATGATCTTAATTTCATTCCCTTGGGTAATTTGCAAGTGAAAACATTGCAAAACAGGTGGTTTGGGGATTGTTTGATATGTATGTGATTCTTCTATATGCTTACATTACAAAACTTCCCAAGGTTCGATGAACATTTTGCTACTTTTCTTAGCCAGTTGGTTAATTTGAAGCATTTTTACATAATCTGCCCTTTTCAGCAAATGCCAGTGAGTAAAGTTTTTGCCTTCTTATTATATCTGCTTCATGTGATTTTTGCTGGAAAGCTATACTACAAAGGAATTTGCATTACAGTGTCTGAACTGTCTCACTTTGCTATACCCATCTGATATTCGGCATGCTCCATCTTGCTGCCTGCATGATGACAGGGTTCCCAAAAGCTTTCAAAGGTGATAAGGGAAAGCCTTTAAAATTTATTTGCCTCCGTTAAAGAGAAAGATCAAGTGATATGGAACACTCTTCAGCTGAAAAGTCAGGCACTAAGCCTTTTATCCGTTAAAGACTTTATTTAAAAACTACTCAAAAAGCTGCTTCTTGCTGTTTTAAATCTAAACTTTAAGCATGTTTTCTTATTAGCTATATCTAGGTTCTACTCTATAACAAATGTTAACCAGACAACAGAAAGCACCCTTTCTTCTGGTTCTAAAAGGCAGTTTAGTAGGTTTTCTTAGTCTTCCACCTGTTCACTTCCCTGAAATACATGACAATACCATCCTTCACAGTACATACTCTCTGCGACTTTTGTACCCTGCTTTTTGCCAGGCTTTTCCCAGACAGTGAGAATGATCCCTCTCTCAGATGGCTGCTGTGCCAGTGTCATTACCTGTTCTCAGCTAAAAAACTATAGCATTTGGCAGTCACACCTATTCTTCAGGTATGCCTGTCTCCCAGGAGGAAAAACATAATGTTATTCTCACTTTTCTACATATTTTTCAGGTCCAGATATTCTCTGTTAAAGAGAAAAAGGTTTAAAAATAATAAAAAAATTACTAATAAAAGCAAGCTTCACAAATAAAAAGAATGAAAAATAGACACAGAACATCTGTGTTTTTTTCTTAGAAATCTTACATAGTCATCAAGGAAATCTGCAGTAATCAGGATGATCCCTGAAAAATGCAGACAAATGGAATCACGGTAAAATAAAACGGCTCTTAATCAGATATGTGGTACACCAGGAAGTCCAAAGCTGTATGAATGCATCTTTGGCTTTGAAATGAGTCTTTGATTCTGGGTTAAAAATCTGCATGAAGACTCTTAATCTGCTAAGCAAATTCCCATGGTGTTCTAAGAGGCATGTGATTCATTTTGCTCGGATTAAGTAGACTGCAAGCATTGTATTTTTTGAATATCATATTTGTGTCTTAGTTTTTGCCACTGATTTTAAGAAACCTGAGGAAATTAAAATGTTACACTACTTCTGCACACAATACCTATTTATATAGCAGTATTTCTACAACTTCTGCTTTGAATTTATAGCACGGAAGTACTTCTGACAAAATTTGGGAAATATGGCAAATTAGGGAAATGACAGCCTCCTCTTCTTTTCCTATGACAAGACCTGTTTTTATTGCTCCTTCTCCTGTACTGTTTGTTAAGGAGAATGACACATCTGTTTCTCTGTCTCTGTTGCATCCTAGTACCAAAAGTCTTCAACACAGGATGGTTTACTGGATGTTTTAGGATGGCGTTGGGATTAAAAGACCAATTCCATATTTCCATTTTGTTCTGGCTTAAATCCAATGATTCTGGGGAGCTTATGCCTGATTTATAGCAACATAAAGGAGATCAGAGCTAAAAAGCAAATCCACAGAGTTATTTAGGCAATTACTTCTAGGGGATATATTACTCTGATTATATGAATCAGGTGCCTGTGTGAATGCTTTTAGGACTGTGGAGAACAGATCTAAAAGAGGATTCCTAACTGTAGGCATTTCATGGCTCCCTGTAATCACAAAGACAATACTGCTCATGAACAGTACTTCATTCATGTTTATAAAAAAGCAGCCAAGCTCTTAAGACAGCAAAGAAATATGGTTCTGCATATAGACTGTATATTTAAATGGCTTGAAATAAGCATCATTTTGAATAGTTAATATCTGAATTCATACAACTATTGATTCTTTACAAAAAAAGATTTGTATATTGGCTAACAAAAACACAGAAACTTTTAAAAAATTTGACATTTATATTCTGGAAGCTGTTCATAAAAGATGATACATAGATTGAGATACACATTCCCTAGCACAGGGGTCCTCAAACTACGGCCCGTGGGCCAGATACAGCCCCCCAAGGTCCTCAATCCGGCCCCTGGTATTTACAGACACCCCCACCCCCACCCACCCCCCTGCCCCTGCCGGGGGTTTTGGGGGGAAACCAAGCAGCCGCAGATGACTGCCTGCCACTGCATCCGCGCGCCGGCCCCCTGGTTAAAAAGTTTGAGGGCCCCTGATCTAGCATATACTTTTACAATATCAATCAGATTTCAGAGTTCAATTGATTTCTTTCTTTATACTTTCAAAAAAGATGAAGTGGTTTAGTAATTCCATCTAGACCGGAGGAGGCAAAATTTGAAAGCAGAGAGAATATGTTCAATTGGACTAGCTGATAATGGTAGAAAACATGGACAAGCTTCCAAGCACACAGGGCTTTCAGTAAGGCTTCTTCAGAAGAATGAGCTTTGAGATGGTTCCCCAAAAAGCCCTTGACTGGACTTCTAGGCTTTCTGCTGCAAGGGTAATTGTCATGTCAATGGTCATTGACATGCTTGGTCATTGACAGGCCACCAGGGTGACGAGCCTGGGCTTGGGTCAGCATTTGGGGCTAATGACACACAACTGTCATGACAATTGGGTGTTTGCAGAGGAGGACTAGCAGAAGCTGAGAATGAGAGGAACAAGGAGGGGTGTGAGGCTGTGGCATAGACATTCAAAGGTGAAAAAGACATACCAGAGTCACCGTCAGGAAGAACTGGCCAAAGGAAAATACTTGTCTGGAACTATCTGGGGTAATGTGCAAGTCCTGAAGTATTAAGGTGACTGCCAAATTCCTGTGTCTAAGGAGCAAGGCTACTAATATTTCACTTTCACTGTGACTTAGTGTCTGGACATTTACAAAGTAGATGAATTACAAAATCACAGCCTATTGGTTTTGTTTCCCTGTGGAAGGTAAAAATCCCAGACACTGGAGTTTGGCCTTGGATGAGGCAAGGTCCTGTTACACCGCTCCTACCTTTTCTGACAGTAACTGTAGGAACAGGGCAGTGACAGCATCTTAATACTTGCTGCTCCACTGTACACAGCCGAGAAAAGCAATACTGACTCACTGTCTGCTTGGTCCTTGTAAACAGGACCACGACCCACACCATGATTGCTACACGATATCTTCATAACCTCTTAGCAAAAGCAATAAACGGCCTCTCCTCAGGACCTTCTTTACCACAGGAATAGTTCGATTTAAAAAACACTAGCTTAGTAACATCCATCTAATTAACAGTAAATGGGAGACTTGTTGTGAGTAACTGCTGACGGCCAGAAAGCAAATTAGAAGGAAATGAATTCTCTTCTTCAGCCATAAAATCTTAGGATGGATGAGGTTGGAAGGGGCCTCTAGAGGTCATCTGGTCTAACATCCCTGCTCAAGCTGGGCCACCTAGAGACAGCTGTCCAGGACCATGTCCAGCTGGCTTTTGAATATCTCCAAAAATGGAGGCTCCACAACCTCCCTGGGCAGGCTGTGCCCATGCTTGGTCACCCTCACAATAAAAAAGTGTTTCCTGATGTTCAGAGAGAACCTCCTGAGTTTCACTTTGTGCCCACTGCCTCTGGTCTTGTCACTGGGCACCACTGAAAAAAGCCTGGCTCTGTCCTCTTTGCACCCTCCCTTGAGGTATTTCTAGACACTGGTGAGGTCCCCCTGAGCCTTCTCTTCTTCAGGCTAAACAGTCCCAGCTCTCTCAGCCTTTCCTCATGGGTGAGGTCCCTTAATCATCTTTGTGGCCCTTCGTTGCACTCCTTCCAGCATGTCATTCCTCTCTTGTACTGATGAGCCCAGAACTGGACACAGCACACCAGATGTGGCCTCACCAGTGCTGAACAGAGGGGAAGGACCAGCTCCCTTGACCTGCTGACAATACCTTGTCTAATGCAGCCCAGAATTCCATTTGCCTTCTTTGCTGCAAGGACGCACTGTCAGCTCATGTTCAGCTTGCTGTCCACCCCATGCCCTTTTCTGTGAAGCTGCTTTCCAGCCGGGTGCTCCACGACATATTGGTGCATGGGGTTGTTCCTCCCCAGGTGCAGGACTCTGCACCTTGTTGAACTTCATTAAGTTCCTGTTAGCTCATTTCCCTGTGGCCTTGTTAAGCCCGACCGTAATGGGGATATCCAAACAACCTAAGTGACAGCACCAACACAATTACCATGCCAGCACCAGACAGGATGGCTTTTTCTGCTCTTTACTACGTATGATTGCTTCATTTATTTTTAACCCTGCTCAGCATCTGGTTCAAGTATTCACCTCATGTAATGAATCACAGAAGTGGGATCAAGAATTGAGGAACTCAGTATTTAAGGCCACAGACCCTTTTCCTTATTATCATGGATGGGGAACACAGAAGGAATCCAGTTTCCACCCTGTGTTGTCAGTACCTAAATCACATTTATGGGAACGTGCAGGTATTTCTACAACGTTTAGAAACACTTCTCTTGTACAGTTTAGAGCCCATGTGACACAGCCTAGCTTTCCTGAAGCAGCTTTCTCCTTAGACTTGCTTACTAAAATCATCCTGATGTCTTTTTTCCATTCTCAGCTACAGAAAGTAGCACTGTAATTTTAACAAGGAGGCACTTACTCAGTATTGTGTGTATCAATGGTGTGAAAAAGTTCATGCAGTTCTTCTCCACTCAGAACTCCATCAGCAAAGTAAGCTTTGAATTCATCAAAGGACAGTTTTCCATCATCTGAAACAATGAAGAAGTGGAAAGTGCCTTAGTTTCATTTCTAGTTTTACTTGTTTACTTCATGCAGTAGAAGACTAAAGTATTAAAAACTAGCTCTTTGGATTAGATGTAGAAACTTTACATATTTGATCAAGACACATTAAGAACATAATGCTAAAAGCACTGACTGTTGTATCAGAGTTCTCAGTTTGCCTGATAACTCTGTTATTCTTCTTTCTTATCTTTCAAGAAAAGATAGTTTGGTTTTGGTAAGTCCCTACTGACAAACACATGAATACAGTCCTGTCTTTGCTCTGATCCCATTTACTGTGGCTTCTCCCTGTACTGCCCCGTGTTTCTCCTACTTCCTCCCTGCCATGTCCTCACCTCTGCATAGAAGATCAGTGACCTGAGACTGAGTGGGACAGAGCAAATCCAGGCAAATGCAAAAGCAAACAGCTGCTGAAGGAACATGTTCAATTAAAATCTCTTCAGCTGCCTAGGGCTATCAATTTCCCTTTCCTTTTCCTCCTCTTTCTTTCCTCTGCTCCCTGCCTCCCACATGGGAGACTGAGACTCAAGTGCACAATTCGATAGCAGTAGGGATCTCACCTCGACTCTCCTCTCTAGGGAAGGATGCTAATCAATACAACGCACTGGCCTGCAGCATTTTGATTCTCTCTCTCCTCATAAAACGCACCTTTCTCAAAAAGCTCTATGCTTGGTATGTAATTAACGAAATAAATTTAAAGAGAAGTTTGATTTCTATGGAATAGGAAGCCAGCTTTCTGTCCTCTTCCATTGGAAAGAATTTCAGCTAATTTTCTGGTCAGCACAGAAAATAATAAATTTCTGTTTGCCAGCATGTAATTCATCTGGAGATTACACCAAAATATAGGAATGAGAAAACTGGTTTAGACATAGAACCGAGGTCAGTCAAAATCCTCAGATGGATTTTCAGATGGAGTTTGAATCATCCATTTAATATACAGTAGCAGTTGGCTTTATTTCCTAAGTATCTGCTGTTCTCATTTCTTTGGGACAAAATCAATCATCACCACATGGGTCCTGATTATCATCAATAACCTGTTCATGTAGATAGGAAGTGTCTGCAGGACTGATGAGACTCAGAGGGAAGGGAAGTACCATATGATAATATTTAGAAGAACAGTAATGGGATGTACATTAATTCAAGAGGAGAAAGTCCTTATTGCAATCCCTACTACGTTATTTAGTGGAGTCTGTTTCATATGTTTCTTAAGTTAGCTTTAATTATAGCAAGCCCTTGACTACATGAGGCAAAATTCTTGAGATGAGATGTGTCAAGCAGATCAGTTCATCTGGTATTTTCAGGACGTTACCACTGCACATTGAGGGTCTACCCTCTTTTTGTCAGATCAAACTGCACAACCATCAATGCTTTCTAAGGCGTACTCAAATAACTCCTACAGTATTTCATTGAAGGAGGGATCACACTTGTATTTCACCTCACTTACATGTCTGATAATCCCAGAGAAGGTGCTATACTGCAGATTTCCCATGGTTGTTTTTGGGATTTTTTTAAATTAGTGATGTCAAAAATGGATAAAATGTGCCATGGCTGCAGTGACAGAAGTGGCAGACTTAGGTTATTGTCTGTTTTGGAAAATAGGAATCTGGGGTGCAAGGAGCATTAGCCTTTTTTAACTCTGGCCTCTAATCATATCACAATGACTATTTAAACAACATATGACAGGCAGCACAGGTAATATTTTTCCTGAGTATATGATTCAAGGCTGAGGAAAAGGAATCAACTAAAGGATGATACATAAAACAATTCTGCATGCTGAAATTACCTAGAGCCTGGATGGGGCTTTGAATGACATTGTACAGGAGGTGATGCAAGAAACCAATCAATGCTTGTCAGCAGGATGTTTAAAAAAATGAAAGAAGTTTGCAATTGGAAAGCTGACCCCACAGAAGTCCACAAGATTTCATTAGGGATCCTTCAGCAACAGCTGACATTTGCTTCTGTCCTGAAAAACAATGGCCCCATTTTATTTTCTGTACTGGCATGACTTCAGAAGAAGTGCACGGGTCAGGACAAGGCAAATTCACACCTTTTAATTAAAACAATTAGGGCAGTTTGTTCCTCATTGACTAGCACAGTTAAGTTTTATATGCAAGACTGATAATCAGGAAACAAAAGGCAAAGATCCACCTTTTGCTTTTACTTAGAAGAACTCTAAATGGTTAAACAGTAGTTAAGTAATAATTTATCTGAATTGATTGACCCTTTGCATGAAGCATAAAGAATATTTCAAAGCCTTCATAGCCTTTTGGGTAGCACTACGTTTAAATTCACCTGCCTCTTAGTAGCATACTGAGCCATTCACAGGACACTAAACAACAGTACAGGGTAAGATTAAGATGTCCTAAGAACCAGACTAATCTACAACATATTGTGGCCTAATTTCATAGTGGTGAAGAATCTATTGTAAAGTCAGTGTATGAATCCTGTAACTACATGCTGTACTACAGCATGCAAATTTGAAGATCAGAATTGAGAACTTTTCTTACTCTTTTATTTGCTATTATTTCATAATCTCTTTGACTCAAATATATGGCTTCAAATATGTAATCTTCAAGAAGTTTCAAAATTGTACAAATTAAGTGTCTGCTTCAATAAAATCATATTGAAATGTTTGATATGAAAAGACAGATTGTAGCTGGAGATAATCATCATTACGATCAAAATAAAATGTCGAGATCCACAAGAGCTAAAAACCAAGATGGCAGAATACTGTGTTGAAGGTAGGCAATTTTCTTTGACAGAGCTGCCATGATTACCTAATTGAAAATCTAAATACATCTGCTGTTTGGCACTGGCTACAGAGACGGAATATCAAACAGCAAGCGTGCTGAAACGAGCATCTTTTCACAGCTACGCTTCCTTTGGCTCATACAGATAATATCCATTGTTTAACCAAACTGCCGCTGCAGCTTTAGCCTTTGCTCGGAAGGGTATTTACATGCAGGTTATACACATACTCAAGAAAGTAGTGATTTTTGGCAACTTTCCTGAGATACACATAGTATGAGTTCACTCATAGAACAGTCTGAGTGTGACACAAAACCTGAAACATCTGTATATCTCTGTTCTTCAGGATCACTGGCTTTACATCAATCCAGAAAATCAATGATCTGCCAACAGCCAGACTGGGCACTTTAGCTATTTTCTTTAAATTTTATCATCCAAGAGCAGACATTGCCTTTGCTTCATTGCTATTTATTCTCAGTAGCATTTTGAATGTTATTGACATTGAATGACACATCACTGAGCTTGTTGCTGGCAAAACTCAAGGAGGTTTGAACTTACTCGGTTACTTACAGACATCATACAGTTACATTTACTGAAAAAAGCTCTGATTCCCCAGGGCATTTCTCTGATTTTGTATGAGTGTAAATGTTTTGCTTGTGCAGCAGGGGACTCAGCTGCCAGTGGTCCAGGCCACCCCTGTGCTCCCTCAGTGCTCAGACGAAGCTCAAACCCAATCCCTAACAAGTGCTCCTTGTGCTGATTAACTGAAGACATATTTGCCTAGCCAGGTGTCTTTTTTCAAGTGTCAAGAACAGCTTTTATTTTAAAGGCTGTGTTATGTATCCTCAGCACTGCCTCCCTACGGCACACCTCGCTGCCCTCGGGGCACCCAGATAAATACTGTCTGGTTTAAGTGCTTCAGAGCAGCTGAGCAGAAACCTCTACTACAGATGCTTCAGTCCTTGCCACTGGCAAAGCAACAGGAGATGGATGATTCATGAAAGACAAACTCCTCTGAAGCCATGCATTCCTCAGACAAATCAACCTTCAGCAGTGTTTGCCTTGGCAACATTATCTCAAAGAAGCTGTTCTGCAAGCCTTGCTTGCTAGACATTTCTGTAATGTCTTTCAAAAGCAGGGTTTCTTCAAAAACAGGCACAGGTGCTCATCCTCCTTGGAGCCAAAACTCTCTGGAATGGCAGACAAAAATACAAGTAATAAAAGTAATCTCCCCATGTAGCACTTGCAAGTTTAGAAATCTATTTACATGGTGTTTGAGGGGAGCCTTCCCTTGGGTTACATTTGCATTCTCACATTTATTTAGGTAAAATTCACCTCTCTATTGCACAGATGTTTTTAGGTGTAAAATAGGCCCAAGTGATACCCCCCACCCAGGCTGCTCCAGAAACACTAGTCATCTCCAGGACATATTCTGGATAGCTTATGACTTTAACAGACAACAGCAAAAGTGACAAAGGAAAGTCACAGCCATACTCTCTTTTTAGTTGAAAGATGACTTCAGTGAGTGAGAAGATATTGAGCAAATAATGAGCAAGGCCACATATATATTTGGAGTCTACGTGCCTGAAGACGATGGCACATGATGAGTCTACAGGCACTGAAGGAAGTCATGGTGATGCAGAGGAGCCGGATGTCTCACAGAGATGCCACCAAATGCTGGAAGGCCACAAAACAGCTTCTTGTTAGGACTGTGAGCCTTTCCTAGCAGTTAGACACGCCTGTGGGCTCCACAGAGGACTATCAAAGCAGTGTTTCCATAGCAGGAGCCACATCAGATGAAGCTCATATGGCTGAAAGGCAGCCCTAGGGCTTACAGCAACTGGAGGAGTCACATGGAAGAGCTCATGGCAGTCAGAGGGAAAAATCCCACTGGGCTAAAGCTCATCCTGGGGTTCACCTCTGCAGGATGGGATTTGGACAGCAGAGCCCACGGCACTGTCCCTGCCCAACCAGACAGTGCCCAGCCTGCCTCCAGGCTGGCGACGTGCGCCCTGCCAGGGCAGTCCGGTTCTTTAGGGCCGGGGCTCTACAGGCACAGCCCTTTGCCCTTGTAGGGCAGAAAATAGCAGAGGGAGAAGAGATAACAAGTGAAACCAAAATCCACTGCGGCAGAAAGTATCTCATTCCAGGAACATACAACAGAGGCTAGGAAATGACAGCGCTCAAAATGAAGCCGTCCCTTCTGCCATGGGAAAGGCCAGGGCCAAAACCACAGCCCCAGCCAGGCCCTCACAGCTCTCAATGGGAACTGACTCCCTAAACCCCTCGTGGGAGTTGTGAAAGCCCTCGTGGGAGTTGTGAAAGCCCTTTTATAGCTTTTTGAAATACGGCTGCTTTGAAGAACTTAAAGCCTTAAAGCACCTCACTCGGGCCACAGTCCCCTGCAGGGCTGAAGCAACCACAGCGGGAAGGCAATATATACGGGGGTCCTCCCTCCAGCTCACCTGCGCCTGGGGACCTGCTGCGTGACTTGCCTTTTTAGAAGGAACTGATAGTCCATACCTGCTGTAAAAGGTTTGGATCAGAGCACTTGAGTGCTGAAATGTATTTCCCTACATACAGAGAGAATGAGGCAGTGGGAGGGGACACAAGACAACAGGCATGGATGGACCGAAACATACGGAAAAAGTTGAAAAACACCTGATTAGTGGCATATGGGTTGGAATCAGACCAAGGAAGAGCTGCCAAAATAATAATTTTCAGTGTGCCAAAGAGTATGCTGGTAATATCCACTAGGGTCTAGGCATAAGGGATTGCATAAAAAAAAGCACAGATATAGGCTGAATCTTTAAAGATTCCGGGCAAATGCACTAAGCTTTCATTGCCTCTGATCTGTATTATGTGTTGATCTAACCAGAAATAATTATTCTGAGCTATTATTCCAGCTGTTATGCTGGAAAAGCTTAGCAAATGGTCCCAAGGGGACTAGGCTAACAGGGAGAGGGTTCAGATTTAAAGTAGGCATTTTCTCTTTACAGAAATAATGTTTGGAATCTGGAGCACAGACTCCAGCCCTGCAGCACCTGAAGAGCCCAGGGAGGTGGGATGGGGAATCCACCCAGGCAGTGCCTGGGGCTTTGAAACAGGAGCCAGGGTGGTGTCTGCAGTCTGTCCAGGTGGTCAGGAAGCAAACAGTAGCATGGCAAGGGTCCCTGGAGGCTGTCCTACATGGGCTTTGCCTTACTCATCCATTTTACCAGTACTGACTGAATAATTTGGGAGCTCATACCAGTGATGCTGCAGTTGAGAGAATTTCTGTGCTCTGGCTCCCATCCAAAATACATAGTCTGTAGTCATCCAGTAAATGTATAGCTCAAACGTGGCTACTATGGGCTGCTCATACCTTCTGGGTATCATGGTGCATAGAGCTGCCCTGAGGGATTCCTGCACATGGCTGTTTTTCCTCAAGGAATGGCACACAAAAGGTGGGTCACCCTCTTATACTGTGACATATCTGACCAGGTCCACGTGCATGGAGGGAAGAGCCCATGCACTGCTGGAGCTGCCACCGAGCAGCCTGGCTGTGGGCAGTCCATGGGCTAGCCAAAGACCTCATGAGATGTCAGGATGCTGTGGCCCCAGATTAGGAGATGCCGACTGATGAAAAAATACTGAAATCAGGAACTCGGCATGCCTTGCTTTGGTGCAACTCTAAAATTTTCCTTAAGAAACAGTTTAATCCCCTAAGTGACAATCTTCAGAGAGCCTCCAGCCCAATTCTGACAGTTCAGGTTGAGGTGATTCAAGAGATCCCCTTCCTGAGGTGCATCCCCTGCCTCTCACAGGCATTCACTCAGTCCTCTGGAATGGCATAAACTAGCACTCTGAGATACAAGCTAGAGCCACTAAGAAGTCACTGTCTGAGGATTGCTGTAGTGAGGCAGCTATCATCCTGCCACAGCTCACCTGGAGACACGAGCAGATGCAGCTGGTAGAAGACTCACCTGCAAAGTCAGTGCTTGTCCTGCCAATAAATAATGAATATGAAAACATTTGGTCTCTGCAAAACTGACTCTTGCGTTACAAGATTTGCCCTTGATCATCATACAGGTGCAGCTCAGTGGCTTTGTGGTTGTTCTGTGGACATCTTGTCAGATAACTCAAATACTTACACTCTGTGAACCAATCTCTCTGGTCACTGACACCAGTGGAAGCAATAGGATGCTACTGCCGCACTTGCTTTTTTATAAAGAATCTTTTATTTATGACCCACAGGGTTTTGCCAGGTTAATGTTTGCATAGTTTTAGAGCTGGGATGGAATTCCCAGACCACTGTGATGAACAACAATTTTGGTAGTGTGTATATTATCGTGCTATTTTATACTGGTTTAGAATACTACATTTGAAAGTGTGATGTTCCTGCTCTGTATGGACATCTGGGGGTGCTGAATGAAGATGTATGACAGAACAAGATTAGTCTCATCTGACTGTATTTTTAATTTTACAGATTCTAGTTCAATGACATTATAAAAGATATATTTTCGGGGGGGGGGGGGGGAAGCTTTCAATGAGTGCTTGTTTGAAATGTCAGAGAAAAAATGAAATCAGACATAAATGCGCTGGTTCTGGCATTAATAACATTTTGTTGCTGACCTGTGCTGGGTGTTTGATATTCTGGTTAAGCCATCTCTAGAATTTTAGTTTTCTTTTGTTTAATCAGTTTTTAAATTTCCCCTCATTTGGTTGCAGTCATTCCTGACTGCCTGCAGCATACTGTTTGTTTACTGTGTTCCTCACGGTTAAGGCTTGTTTTTCTGGAAAGTCTCTGCTTCTCTAGCAGATATTACTTACTATGTTTTCAAATACCGTCCTCTTATGAGCTTTAAGGATGTTTGAGATATAGCTTATACTCAATGCTTTCTCATTAACAGCTGGCTTTTATTTGCAAGTCAATAACAGCATCTCTACACAAACCATCTTTTCTAAACCTGTCATCTTAGAGCTGCCCTTTTTGGGGCTCCTGCTTGGAGCTGATCTGAGAGTAGGGAGTGGCAGCTGGAGGTCTGCAACAAGGCCATAATCAAACACCAGTTCTAAACTTGTGGAGGAGAGAGACAGCTATGAGGTCCTCCTTCTGAAGGACATGGCTGGGGGTCACTCCCTCCTCCCTCCAGGTTTGACTGGATGGCTGTTTTCACACGGAAAAGTGTTAAAGGGAGTTTTAAACACCAGGTTCCCAGAGCAGGATAAGAGGCTCATGGCCTTAAAGGGTGGCTGTTGTGCTGGCGCATACACTCCACAGCCCACAGCCAGGTAAGCCCACAGCCCCGCCACTGGGCGCAGAGTTATTTCTTTCCACTGTTAGAAGAGAACAGATCTGCGGCAGCCAGGCTCCCCTCAACAAAAGAAAGCAGGAGACGATAAAGCAGAAAGACTCTGCTAAAAGCAAAGAGCAGCCCCCTTCTTCCCCAGGAGGGTGGGAACAGAAATGATCCCCACCTTGACGCAGGCAAAGGCAGGGCTCTGCTCTCCCGTTATTCTGTGGTACTCCTTACCTCTGGTCAGTGTTGAACCATCAGAGTCGATGCTTCAACTTCCCTCAGCTGAAGGAAGACTGTTAATCTTGCATGACCAAGAGTTGCGTTCTCAGTAGATTATTACCTTTTATATTCTCCATTTTGACCATCGGACTGTTTGTGACTGGATTTCTGCAACATAGTCTATATTTGAATTTCTATTCCTGTGCTAACAGGAGGGAATAACAGCATGAGGCGATACCAGCAGGGCGTATCTCAAAGCTGCATGGTCGGGAGAGGCCCCTGGCTGACCTTTACCAACAGCTGATACCATTTCACTTGATTGCAAATCACTGCAAGGCTAATGAGGTGCCTCATGTCCCTCTTAGCATACCAGAACAGAAACACCACCACAGACAAGAGCATACAGGTGCTGCAGTCACACATGTGGGGCAACTGCGGTTGCCTGTGAGATGAGGGAGATAAATTATTTTTTTTTTATTAGGAAGGACTACGTTTGGCAGTTCTAGTTTCTCATATTTCTTTACTCCCTCCCTTACAGGCTAGGGACAAGATTTTACTTTTTGAGAGGAATTTAATGAGTTTAAGTTTGTTTTAAATAGCAAAAGGAATGAAATAAATGGAAGAACTTTCCCTTTAGCTGGAATTTTTCCAAATTAGTTCTGTGTGCAATCCACATGCTTTCCTTCAAATGCATGGAGTTTTGCAAAGTAAACCTGACCAAAATTTCATTTTGATATGCAAACCTGGAACTTCTCCTTTCCAAAAGGTCAACGTGCAACGTCTCACCTTTATGAAATTGCTTTTTCTCCCCTCAGGGTTTTCTGTTGCTTTTGACAATATTAAGAACCATATATTTCTTAGTAATGCAATATTCTTTCCCTTGCTGCCCTGTTTTCCCTCTAAGAAAACCACATGACCTTTTCAGTTAAGGGAGGAGTATGGATCTGCTCCATACAGAGCAGAGCTGCTCAGCCATGAAATAAGAACTACAGGTAAGAGTTTATGAATCTGATCCTCTTGTGGAAGCAGTGTACAGCAAGTATTTGAAGAAATGGGAAGAAACAGAATGATATATGTACCTAGGCTGGCAATGAAAGAAGCCACCACCCTAAAAGAAACAATATTTGTATAGCTTCTTTCAAACAGGGGAATAACTGTTTCATAAAGGACTTTATCAATTAAACCCAGCTGTCAGAAACCACTGTAGTATTTTTGACTTAACAGCAATTCAGCAGGATTTCTTGGCTCTCTTGATCTCTTACTTTATATTGTCTTTGCAAGAACAACCGCCTTTCCTGGTTGTGGATGGCTAACCTGAAGTTCCACAGTTCCTAAATTCATAGCAAGAACACTGTCTCCTGTAATATTCCTATTTATCAGCTTGATCCACTGTTTTGGATGGGTTTTTTTCTTGCTGACAGGCAAGTATCTAGTAAGGTTTGTGATGATAAATTTCTCGGAGGTATTTCAGTCTCACAGACAGAAGGAATATGGCAGCTCTGAGAGGGTCCTATTAAAAGCATATGAGAGAACTTACCAGGGCTGTGTCATGGACAGTAACACAGTATTTGTTACTGTAGAGCTAATACTTGGTTTCCTGTAGCACAGAAGGGTGACACTGGAAGTGTAAGTATCCTTGTCATTAACAAAAGCTAATAATCTGTGTTAACAACAGTGTAAACGTGCTCGCATATCCAGTAACCTTTCTGAGAAGGTACTTAACTTCCCAGCCTTAAAACAAATCATCTCCTCCCTATTAATACAGCATGAGCCTGTGCAGTGCTAGATTAGAAGTCCGAAGGGCAAATGATGGTTGAGCAAACAAAGTTAAGCACGTAAGAGCTGAAACCATTTCAAGTGCATGGACTTAAATTAATAGAACTAAAGTGACTGAACTTAGCCACTGCTGTCCCAATAATAAGTTGTAAAGCATCCATATACAGGTAGGAATGCCAGTGACCAAAGCCTCTGGGGCTGATGTGGTTTCATGTTGTTCTGGACCAAGCAAGTTTGTCACTGATCATGTGAGCTGTTTCCTGTTTTTTAATAGCAACACATAAATAATAAGCTGCGGGGTAACCCCAATGAGCACTGTAAGTCCTCCTGACCACCAAAGTGTTGTAGGATCCATCAGGACTGGGACAGAGCATAAGCTCAAAGTCCAGAGCAGGGACACGGAGCTGTAGGGGCTCTTTGTGATTTCAGGGGGGTGATGACTGCTGCTCTGTGCCATGCGCTCTGACTCTCATCAGTCTTCAGGGTAGACACATAAACATCTATTGCAAACACCACAAAGAGGTCTGTGGAGGATGCCAGCCGAGCTTGGCTGTGGTTGGTATGTAGCTAAGCTGGAAAGGCACTGGTGAAGGGAAAGGTCCTTCTTCTCCCCACCCCAGCCCTCACCTTAGTATTCAACTTGCACCATCATTGCCCTTGCAAGCCACGGGCAAGCTGACTGAGGGAGGTAACAAAAACACTACCAAAAAACTCTTACAGTGATGGATTTTGTGGCTTCTGAGCTCTAAAGGAGCCTGCTGTGGTGTTGTGGGAAGTGCCGGCTGCTGCATGAGTTGGGGCTGCAGTAACAACCAGAGGTGGGCTGTGGGGGTGGGACTGCCCTCTCAGCAACAGTAAATGGTTGCTCAACAGGCACAGTTGGCCCCTTACTGTCCAAGAGTTCTTCCTTGAAAGTTATTCTCTCTGATTTTCTCAATGGTATTCCTCTGCCTTCAGACACCTGAGAGTACACTTTACCAAACCCACACAATACCTGTTTTCTGAGGCCTGGGAATTACTTGTCAGGGCTAAACCTGTCTGAGCTGTGGGTTTGACACTGTTCAGTGCTTGCAGGAAAAGACCAAAGTCTGGCCCATGCTTCCGCAAGAATTTGCATCTCCCTTCATCCAGTACTTTGGTATTACAGTGCTAAATAATTGCAAGCTTATGTTTCCTTCTCATCCTGTAAGATCTAATTGGTTATCTGAGTTCAGTATAAATACTATTATGGTAACTGCAGAGCTACAGAAGCTCTTTATAGTCTCAAACATACAGAATCTCACACTCTGTTGATACAGGGACATGGTAGTGGCTTCTTTTCTCTGCTAGGGTATGTGGCACAAAACCAACAACGTAACTTGTCCAGAATTGTGCAGCAATTCTGAGAGGGGAAAAGGAGTTCAACTCAGGTTAAAGACCATGACTATGTATATCAGCAAAAAAATCCAGTGGTTACATTTGTAGTCCTTATAGCAAGGACCTTCCCCTGCTGTGGCCAAAAGGGAGCACTTGTGAAGCCTACAGTATTATGCTCCAATTTACTGAATTCGAAAAAGGGAAAAAATAGACAGGGAAGGAAAATCACTTAGTAGCATGAGGGCAAAACTTTCGATTAAGAACATAATAAAGAACTCATGACTTTTGTGTTATAAATACGTGAGTTGAATTCAAGACTTTATTCTTCCTACTGACGTGCCGAACAAATATATAACTGCAAAATGTAGGGAACAAATCTGATTGCTAGATATAGCTTATGGTGTTTTTAAAATGTAATAAGATGAAGCTAATACTAACAAGTATTTCAAACCTTCTTGTGAACACAGTGTCATTAAGAAAACAGCTACATGCACCCAAAGTGCAAATCAAGCACACACGCCAAATTGTGAAACCACAAGACCTGCCCTTAAAGAACCCATAGAAAGGATCACTGCACAACAAAATACATTGCATTGAACCTGTAGAAAACATAAAATGACATGAGGGATGGTTGGTTTTCCTGTTAAGATGTTAAAAGCATGACTTAAAATGCTGAATCAATGATGGATTTTTTTTCCAAGGGGCGGGGGAAAGACATGTGGCTGGTCTTACCATTCTTGTCTGCTCTTCTTAATATCTAAACAAAAAGAGAAAGAGAACAGTATCACTTTTTTTTTTTTTTTTCATGAGTTAATCACACACAATGCTATATTTAGTGGGCATTTATAGTTTGAGCTCTGCATGATATTTTCACAGGGCTACATAAAACTGAAAAGCCCTTAGTGTGTCTCCATCCTTCCATCATAGTATTGCTTTCTTTAACTCCTCTTGTACCATATGCACTGAAAAACAAGACCATAACAAGAACCATCTTTATTTTCTAGTTTGTGCATGGCTTTTAAGGATGATATTTGGGCACAAAACCTGATACCATATGGTACCACGATACTGGATTCAGGGTTGAGAGAAGTGGTTTAAAGAAACAGAGCAAGGATGATAGCTGGGAGGATGTGCTGAGCATCTGAGATGGTGAGAAAGACTCAGGGTTTGTGTGGGTGGAAGAAGCAAAGGGATAAGTCAGGTGAGGAGCTGGGTGGCATGAAGGGATCAGACTAGGCGTGGGAGGCAGCCAGATCAGATGTGTGGGAGCAAATCTGAGGACTGCTCTGCCAGCAAGTAGAAACCTGATACAGAAGAAAGGGGAGAAGGAAAGCATAGAGGTTTATAAGCTGGGAAGGCAAGGGCAGCACAAGAGTGCCTGCTGCAGATCCTTCCCTGCAATACTTCTGCCACAAAAACTGTGTGTGACCCCAGCTTACCCTCACGGTGTGCAGGTCTGCCTTTTCTCACCAATGTAAATGGCACCTGCTGGAGAAGCTATTTAAATATGTAGGCAATAGTCTGCAACTCACTGCGCAAAGTCTGAGAAGACAATACTGGGAGATGCATCCTACAAGGAGACATGGCAGAGCCTTTCAGGCACAGCCCTACTATCAGTGAGGGGACACAGCACCAACCCATCCAGGACTGTATGCAGGTGCACTGGCCCTCTCTGACTGCTGGTGACATGCCAGCGTGCCCATCTGTCCCTGCTGGAGTCCCACCGCTGGTACCACCACGTTATTCCACACTTTGGAGAAGGGGTCAGGGATAGGGAATGAAAGTGACAGAGGGGGTCTCCTCCAGTTTCTTTGCTCCCTACTCTCCAGATGAGGTGGTTCTGCTGTGGCATGGGTCACCACGTGACACTTCAGATATGTGCAATTGCCATCCGTTGTCATCCTACTATGTTGCCATATGTAGTCCCCATTGCTCCTTCAGCCTGAACCGCAATGGGGAGTCATCCAGGCAGCGCTATAACAAATTTTGGCAAGGGAAGGAAGCAAATCTTCAGAATGTATTTTCTATTGCTGCTATGAATATCAGTAAAGAGCTTCAAAATGGGCACATATTTTTGAGAGCTGATGGCAATGGAAATGAGTATTTAAACAGCTTCTCAAGCACATGCCATAACTGCTCTGCTCCTAGAGGTGAAACCAAATGAGAAATCCAAGGATCCAGGTACCAAGCTCTGTCAGAGCATCTTTGTGACTGTACTCTGTAGGGTGGGGTTGGCGAGGAACTAACGGCATTGTGACCCACATCCAGGACTTCACCGATGGTCTCTAAGCTGAACTTTGCATTGGACCAAGTTCACAGCACAGAGTATGAAATAAACTCAGTCAAGATGACATCTTTGCTCCCTATGCATCCAAATAAATTACATTTGCAACTCAATTTTCAGTATGAGGGTTGGACTATTTAGGTGTTTAAAATTTATACTCTTAAACTGGAAATTTTCTCCTAATGAGAACTAAAGACTAAATGCAGAGCAAAGGAAAGATCATTAAAGGCATTAGTAGAACAAAATGAAAACTTTTTCTACAATCCCTAACAGGTAGAATACACTCCTAGATTCCTGGCAGGTTTGGCTGGAATTTTTGGGGAAATGTTCGTCTTTCTCCTATCTCACTGGCAAGCAGCCTCGTTTCCTTTTTGTGTCACCTGAAGGAAAAAATCAGCCTGCTTGTCAAGCACCGTGCTGCCCGTAGGACTTGGTCCTGCTCTGCAGTTACTAACTACGTGTTAACAGATAGCAAAGCCAGCGTGCCGCAAAGTTTTGCAGATTTTCAGCTGGAAGTGGAGAGATTTGTGAAATTTGGGGAGGGTGGAGAAACACAGTGCTCTGAGATCTAATGGCTTTCTTCTGCCCAGTTACACCTGATAAAAGGGAACGGTGGGTGCCCCCAGGTAGATGCACACCAAAGGGGCCAGTGCTGAAACCCCACTGCTCACCTTGCAGGTGCCTGGGCTGAGCTGACTGCTGCGGGCACGCTGCACAAGCACGTCTGATGGGAAAGAGCAAGACGTCCTTCAGCAAAGGGATAAATACGCCCGGCGTGAACCCAAGCAATATTAACAGATGTTGTATTATATTATATTAACTAGTGACTTGGGCCGCAAGTAGCAAGGGCCCAAGCAGAGCCACACAGGTGTTACAGCCACACCAGGTGACGCAGCCCACACCTGTTCAAGACTTCTCTGTGAGCAAGAGCGCTAGGTTCTCACACTTGGCTTATGGATGTACAGGACTAGGACAGCTGCAGCAACGGAGTTTCAATCAACTAGAAATGCCCCACAAATATGGGTCAAGGGTGGCAGAAGTTTCTGCGTAAGTAATTTTTCCTTTTTTTAATTAATAAATTAATTAATGAATTTTATGTCTTTATTATTACTTAAAAGTGTGGGATAATTAATTTTAAATATTTTTTTTAAAGCACCAACCCTTAAGGAAATGTTAATGTTCTTTGGACACCTGATAGGGACTTTGATACAAAACTAGGGAGGAGGTTGCAGGAGAAATCAGGTCTCTGCCTGTCCCCCAGTGGGACCAGGACCTCACCACCTGCCCTTTCTGTGCAGCCTTATCGCCTGTCTCTTGCTGCCTGGTCTAATCTACAGTTAAGTGTGCATGCAGGTGGAGGTGCTTCACTGAGTGGTAATCACAGGGCTGCACACCCCCAAATACCTATGACATGGGTGTACTCTCACAGGAAGGGCCCCCCGGGTCCTGTCCCTGCTTTGAAGCAGGCAGAGACTAGGTTTGAATTTAAGGTTTTCCTCCAGATGTAAGTGCAGAAGTACGGCAGCAGCCCCCTCCCTCCTCTTCACCAGTTTTGCGAAAGGCACCTGCTTTTCTATAAATATGAACCTGACACTGGTTTAAGAAATTGCTGAAAATTAAACAAGAGATTTTAATTTGATTTTCTTTTCCTTTTTTTTTTTTTTTTTAAACCTTTGGGTGAAATTAAATGTTTTCAGTTTATCAGATATTCTGACCATGTACAGTTTCCCAACCCAGTGTGCTGAGCTGAACTGGAGAGTTGGCTCCATTCCATGTTTTTTAACTCTTTCCTAGCAACTTAGGTTTCTCTCCTGTCTTTGTGACGTGTGCCTGTAATTGTCCTGTTTCTCTTACAAGTGGTATTTACAAGACAAAAAAGCTGCACTTGCATTACACACTTGAACAATAATAATAAAAGTAAACAAAGAGTCTAATTTAAATGATTTCTCATGGAGGCTAGAGAAATCAGGAGAGAAGTGGATGAGGGCTGCTTGAAATCATTTGAGGAAAAGGTTAGGGAAGTTAATCTGGGCACATACAAGGAAACATCTAGATGAAGGATCCTTTAATACAGAACATGTCATTTCCAGCTGATACTGTGGACTAACCCCAGTATTTGGCCTGAAGTAGATCAGAGTTGGGAGCAGAATTGGTCTAAAGTTTCGTAGGTCTCACCAAGGACAGGGGATACTTTGGACATCTTTGGGTGGGAGCCTGCCTTTCATCAGGACTTGCCATGGGCCAAAGAAACACTCTGTACTGGGCAAATTTAGACAAAAATCTTCCCAGCTGCATGTTGTGAGATGCTGAGACCTTGGTGATGCTCTAGCACAGCATCCCTGAAGGGCAGGCCGGCCGGGTGCACAGGGCAGCACCTCGCTGGCCTCTATCTCAAAGGGCAGAGGGTCTCAGGGTTGCTCTGCACATCAACCCTGGGAACCTCAAAGCCGTCAGGGTCTAATGGGATGGGAGGGAGCCTGCACAGTTTGGGAAAAAACTTTTGCAGGGTGAGAAACTCTTCAGTGAAAAGCCCGGAAAAAAGTTAAAAGTAATAAAAATCCAAACAGTGTTTTCACCCAGCACCTCTCCTAACCACCCCCAACTGCTAACCTGCTCTCCTCATGCATGCATGCCATCAGAAGCAAACTCATTCCCCTCATTAACATTTTAAATGGTAAAAACATTTTTTGGGGGAAAAAAAAAAAAAAAAAGGAAGGGGGAAGGGAACAGGGAAAGGGAAATGAAAAGGAAAGGGGAAAGACCCACAGTCTCGCGGGGCTTACACCCCCTTACACCCCACGGAGGTAATCGTGGCTCCAGAAGAAAAAAAAAGGGGGGGGGGGGGGGGGGGGAGGCAAAGGAAAAAAAAAAAAAAGCAGCGGAGAGACAAGGAAAAAAGGCAAAACATAAAAAAAAGACGCCCCCACCCCCACCCCCTCCCCCCGGCTTGCAGTTGCTGCCTGTGCTGGAGGGAGGGGGTCGTACCAAGGGCGCCGCGTACTCACATCGCGGAAGATGCGCAGCCCCGCTCCCAGCTCCGCCGCCATCCGCCCGCCGCCGCGCCAGCGCCCGCAGCGGCAGCGCAGCCGGGGGGCGGCGGCGGGGCCGGGGGGTCGGACCGCCCCCCGCCCCCGGGGGCCGAGCCGCTCGCCCCGCCTCGCCTGCTGCTCGGGCAGCGCCCCGACTGCGGCCGGGGGGGAGCGCTGGGCGCTGCGCGCCCCTGAGGGCACGGGGCCGGTTGCCCCTGCTGCCCTGCAGCCACCTTGCTGCATCTTCAGAGTGTGTCCGTGGCTGCACCTGCTTTCTGTCCATGAGAGACACTCGGCTCTTGCAGCCTGGCGGGTCAAGCGTTCATCTGTTTCTGCCGCCTGCCCCTGCAGCGCAGTCACTTGGGGGACATCTTTCTGGAGCCACAGGACCCCAGGCTGAACGTCCCGCGAAGTCTCCGCGCTGCGGGGGGTGATGGGGGAGGACGGGGATGGGGGAGCAAAACTGTGCTTGCACGCGGCTGGTGCTGACGCCACGATAAGCTGCGCTCTGCAGAAGCGCTCGAGCTTGAAAATAAGGCCCTTGAGTACAGCATGCCCCTCAGAGTGGCCTGGCCAAAAAGCTTGGGGGGCTTGGGAGTGCTGGTGGTTGTGGAGGGGTGGGAGTAGGGAGCTGAGGGATGGGGCAGGAGCAGGCTCTGCAGGTGAGGCCAGGCGAGGAGGAGGGTGCTGAGGCGCGGCAGAGAGCAGTGCTGAGGACATCCCCCCATGTTATCTCAGACACGTGCGGAGAGGTTTTTATGTGGACATCACGTAATGGGGCTTTGTCTTGGTTCTCCCACCACACACCACCAGTGGATGCCATTGCATCATATATTACCCTAATATTATACACTATACACTATACATTATATATTAGATTATTATATATTATTATAGATGATATTATGCTCCATAATAAATGTTAGAGTGAAGTTTTTACGGTAACACACCTTCCTGTATAAAAAGCCTCAGCTGTGGTGTGACTTGCTGTCCATGGGTGCTCCTAGTTCTTCCACCTCCCTTTCCTGATTTCAAGAGAAGACCTGGGAGAGGGAAGAAAGCACCAACAGGAAAGACTAGGCATTTCACAGGATGACAAATTTTTATCTCACTTCCTAAAGATGGCTTGAAAAAGAGATGGAAAAATGATCTCAGGCTATTTTTGCTTTTTAGTAATACTGAAAGGCTTTTATTTAATCTGATTGTTATGATGGAAGTATGGGGATCTATTTCTTTCCAGAGAAAAAAAAGAAAAAAAAGTCCAAAGGTTGTCTTAAGAGCCAGGAGGGTGAGTGGAGACGAGGAAAAGCTTCTTTAGGCTGTAGGACTTGGTTTTGTTAACTGTTACAACAACAACAACGATAATAATTTACATGTTTAACTTTATTGGTTAATTACTATCTTGGAGTGAAAAGACTTTTGTTGAAGGACTGGTATCTTTCCCCTTTGATCTTAACATTCGCTGCGAATATTTAAAGTTTGTCTAGAGAAATGTTCCTTAAAAACAGCAAGAAAAAGATTGCATAATCCCGACATTTTTAGGGCAAAAATTAAAACTTAAGAAGCAAAACCAACTCATAGGCCTTTTACTATATTAGGAAGCATTATTTACAGTATTAAAAAGATTATTTGCAAATTACCTTGGCATTAACATGGGAACATGAAAGTACTGTTTAGGTAGCCATTTTCAGAGACTTTAGTTTTCAGGTTCAGGTGAGCAAGCAAATCTGTGGGTAGGGTATATGAGTAACTTACTGGTAATAATTTTTTATACCACTTCAAAATTATCTGAAGTAGTATTTCAATTTTAACAACATAAGCAGGATGAAAGCTCTGAATTTTACCAGCTTCCTAATGATTTCCCTCCATCTCTGAGCAAGAGGCTGTGAGACAGGGGAGAGGGAAATGCGGCCGCATGGTTCCCCGTGATGTGGGAGTACAGGTATGGTACTTGCTGCCTTGATGATGATGGCTTTGTGAAATAGCCAGGTGAGGTTAGCAGAGGTCAGCACTCAGGGGTACGCTCGCTTTGGCAGCCACAGACCCATGCTGCTCATCATCTATTACGAGAAATAAAGTTGTTTCTTGTGTGTACGAGTATATAACCTAAAAGTGCCTGCTCTTTTTCTTGCCAATTGTCAAATCATTAAACTTTTATTTAGAAACCAGCATACTGTGACATCATCTTTGCTCATGTGAAACGAAATGGCCAGCCAGTGTTTAATGATTTTGTCCTTTTATCTGGGAAAAACATAGAAATGGAAACTAGCAGCAAGAGCTACCTTACACTCATCATGCAGTGGGCTGTGCAACAAGAGCCAGTGATGCTGGACAGATAGACAGCAAACCTTCCTTTTTACTGAGGAAATGCAAGCTGCCTGATTGTCTGATCAAGTTTCTAAATCAATCCACAATGGTCAGCTATGTGTGTTATCTCTAAATGACAAGAAAAACACTATGTAATGCTTACATCAAAATACAACCTTGCCAGCAACGGAACAGCTTGCACACTCGGGTACCCCACAGGTCTGCAGTGAAAAGTACTATTTGCCCTTGGCTAAGGAAATGGATCTGCTTTATGGTCCTTTTTTGACTGCAGAAGTTGATTGGTACTTACCTAAAGAGTTGAGTTAGCATAATATGATGTCTCCCGTCAGCTCTCAAAACATGTTTTGTCATGGTTTGACCACCTGGTCTGGTGCTCTGTAGGCTAAATGAGCCTCTGGTTTGAGTTCTCAAATGCTGCCCCCTGTGACAGCTCCCGCATGGCTTTTCTTGATCATCAGCTGTAAAAACAGAGAAATTTCAGAGTTAGTATGCGTGTGGCCATGGCTTGTTATATGAGCAGTAACAGGGGATGCTAGAAGCCACCTTTCTTTTCCATCACCTTGTGTCGTGCACGTGGGCTAATCTGACCCAAGTGAACAGCCAGTATCTTTACAACTCCATGTTTCCATAAATAGGATTGTGAAGGTGGAAAAGTGCCCTTCCATACGGTATCTGTGCCAGTGACAGCAAGGATAGATGTATTCAATTCCCAAAGGAGTGATGGTGTGCCTGGAAAAACATTGGGTCAACCACCTCTACAGGGAGTGTGTGGCTACCTACATCTAGTTCATCAGATGAAAATTACCTCAAAGTCCTCAGCTCCAGGAGTGCACTTTACCTGCATCCTGACACCTACTGGAGCAAGACCTGAGCCTACGTCCATACCCTTCTGGCCCTTCTCCTCTGCTCCCATACCCACCCTTTGGTGGAAAAGAAACCCAAACCGGACTGGAGCCACATCACGTTCCAATGGCAATCCAGTATAGACAACTGGGATGTGGGATGTACCTCAGCAAGTGAAATCGGATGCAGTCTGTGTGTATTGGAGCTCATTCCTAAATCATCAGGAAAACAAATGTAATGTGAAGCCATAATTACGCAAGAGGAATTCAGGGAGATGCTGGCTTTCATGTTGGTAAGAGCTCCTGCAGGAGGAAACCACACAGCTTGCACTAGAACATTATTTTGTTCTATTTATTTGCACGCTCTTCCTAGAAATGTTCGGGAAGATCGTTGGAGACCTGCTCATTCAACTCAGTTTTCATGTAGATTCCCAAGCTTAACTTTTCTTAATAATTTGATGCCTTTGACAGACTCTTCCCAGCCAGTGGGAAATGCCAAGCCTGGGATCTCCCAGCATCTAAAGGCAGTCTTTAGACCAGCAGCTATGAACTTCAGTCTCTCTTTACTGGCCCCCTTCCTATCTGTAGGGGACACATAATACTCCCAGGATAGAAAAGTGTCATTATAAAGATAAACGTAGCAAAGATGGAATAGTTCTGGGTCAGTAGTGCACAGTGGTGCATTGGAAGTGCCTAAGTGAACTATATGCACATCCCTGTACATGGAATATTGACTGCTCCTTGCAAGATGTAAAACACATTTTTTTACACCCTCTTTCAGGTAGATTCAGACAATTTTGTTGAGTTTAGAGCAACTTTTTAAAGACATGTGAAATGCATAAGATGTGTGATGAGAATTAATATACCGTGTAGACTCTCCTACACACATTCTGTTTATGACCAGCCCTGCAAGAGTTTTTTGGAAGCAAGCAGTGTAATAAAAATGACTTTAATGGGGTATCCAGCAGAGACTATGGCTCATGTGGAGAAAAAGCCTACTGTGTGGCTGGATGGCTAAGTCAGATATTTACTTAAAAGATCTAAGCAAAGGAACAAAGGAAAAGATCAAAACATGACAGAGAGTCAGAAGCATAACAACACAACAGCACAATAAAAAAGATGCTTTTTTTGTTATTTGCAACATTCCCAGGAAAAAAAAAAGTAGAAGGAAACTGCTACTGTTAGCCTGCAACTAAAAATATTTCGTATTTAATTGAAAACCAAAGAGGTCCAGTTCACAATACCTATCAGACTTGGATATGAGCAACGGTCCTGAGCAGTCCATTTGCCCCAGCTCCCTCCTCCTTCAGAAAGGGGATCGTAAGGTTATTTGTATTGCAAAACTCTAGTCACTAATTATTTGTCAAACCTGGGAAGACAGTTTCCCATACAGCTGAAGAAAAGAGTGAGGCTCCACCAAAGGGTTAAGTCCAGTCTTAAGGGTCCTGGTCTATATTGGCTCTGAAGCAGCCATTGACCACAGAGTAATTTTAGGAGCCTGGTTAATTTATTCAGGTTCTTGAGTCTTGTTGGGCTGTGTAAATAATTAGTGTTTCTTCTTCCTTACCTATGTACCCTTCCACCAATGCCAACCTCTGAGTAACATGTTTTGAATTAAGAAGTGTTTGAGGATCACCACTGTGACAAATGCCAGAGGCTTTCTGCTTCCCAAAAGGGCCAGAAGGAAATGCACATGTACACAGAATGGCACAGCAATCTGAGAGCGTGTCTGAGACCAGTGACGTGGCTTCATGGTGTAGGGGGTTGGCAAAGCTTCAGTGCCTAAGCTCTGCTTTAGGTGCCCAAATATTTTTCTAGGTGCAGGCCATCACCCTTCATATGCAACAGGGATCTGATTACATGAATCCAATAACAAGATCGTGGATCTGAGAAGAAGAGTATTTCAAATTCATTTCTATAGCTGGATTTGAGAAAAACTGTATTGTTCCAACAGCTTTGTGAAATAAAGAATTTCATGTACCCTTCCCAGGCTGCCGCTGCTTCAAAGACACACACTTCTCTCACAAAATAGTATCTGATGTGATGATGCTAGTTTTGCTCTTTGCTTTTCAGTTTGAAAGAGCCTGGCAGTTGTTGAAATTCTGCTGTCAGAAACGGCTACCTGGCTTATTCCAGTTCAGTGATTTCATCACTGAGAGCCACACAGACAGCTCAGAATCTGTGGGCAACCCGCTCTGCCCGAGACAGGTGATGCTGACAGCCTGGTGGCACATCTGGTACTTCTCACCTCAAGGAAAGCCAAGGGCTCTCTTCAAGGTCTTTTTGACTGATGTGTGTGATCATATTGTTACAACAGGAGCTGATACTCTCTTTTGCTTTCAGGGAATTTTTTTCAGGAACTGAATTCTTGCAGAAAAAGTGGATACGGAACCATCTTATTAAAAAAAAGAATAAAATCTCTAGCAGTTTATATTGCCAGAGCACTCAGTGGCAAGCACTCTGCTCCCCAGCTGTTACTGGGGCTCCTAGGCTAAGGAGAATAATGTAGCAAAATGCAAAAAAAAGGAGGAGGGGAGTTAGGATGTGATTTTCTCTGTTATCAATTTTAACAATAATTAATACAACATATAGGTCAATAATTGATATAATTAATAGGCATCTACTTGAAACAATAATAAAAAAATACCCCAGTCTAAATGGCAGAACCAAACCCCTTAATTCAAACAGAGTGCAGTTTTGGGGAAATTCCTATCCAAACGCAAAACTGTATTAGAAATTGAGATAATTTCCAGTAATGCATGTCAAAGTTCTGGCCTGCTTCTGAATTTTGTGCTTTTTTGGAGAAATTCTGCATAAAATATTCCCAGACAAGTTCTACTTACAGATGGGACTTGAGATTGAGAATAGCAGTAAGTGATTTGGACAAACACTTCCCACTAATGCTGTCGTTATCCTGGAGCCAGGCCTCTGAAGGCTGGTTCAATGCCACGATGCTAGCCCAATGCCAAGACAACTAGGGTAAGTTCCTGGCTGTATTTCAGACTTTCTGTAGGGTCCTAGATGAATAATTTGGTAGCACTGGTGAGCCTGGGAGCCCATAGAGCCATGGATTATCTGCAAAGCTGCTGAGGGTGCACCCTTGTCTCATCATCCTTGTCATTAATGAAGGTGTTGTATAGTAGTGGTCCCAGTATCAGCCCCTGTGGTGCACGTATCACTAGTGACTGGCCTCCAGCTGGCCTGGAGAGGCTGAGAGAGCCGGGTCTGCAGCCTGGAGAAGAGAAGACTCAGGGGGGAGATCTCATCAGTGCAAATAACTATACAGATAGGGGCAGGAAAACAAAATCTACAGATTTGCATATGATCTTAAAATGTGGTCAGTCACTGTAATACTAACAGGGAACTGTAAACAAGATTTTAGGATGTGTATTGTCTACAAAGGGCAAAATACACAAACTTGATCATCAAAGGATGCAATAAAACAACAGGGTCATGTATGTGTTTCACTGTGAGAGGTATTTTTGGCGTTCACGAACTGACTGTACAAATCACATTAAAATTAACGGGAACTGCAAGACTGAGTTTTCTACGTGGGATACGTACCCTTCTCTGTGAAATTTTAAAGACTCTTTATTATCCTGACTTAAAAAATAAACAGACAGTTTATACTTTTTTTTGATTTGTTTCTGTGCCGAGTTATATTAACATAAGAAAAGAATAATTGTGATCTTTGGTGTCCATCTGTTGAGATCCAGAGAGCCCCCTGAAGCAATGCTGCTGATGTGGGTAGAGGATCTAACAGCATAAGATAAGTTGACTCATTTCAGTTAGCGTAAGAGCTGTAGGAATCAATCACCATTTCTTCTCTGCTTTTCCTTTCCCTTCTTTTTGTTTGCTGACAGAGCTCTGTGTGTGCATTCCTTCCCCGGGAAAGATTTTACTCTGAAGACACAGCACACACACCCCCCTCCATCATTATTGGCTTCCTGGAACTGCGACTGCGTTATGCGTTTGGAGGAGTGAGCCCTGAAGTAGGTACGACACTGCAGTGGATGATAAAGACAGACGTATGGGAAGGGTTAGAGGTGGAAGAACATTGTGTATTCAAATCCCTCAGGTTGTTTTGAAAATTGTATGCATGATTATTAGTGAATTTCAGTGTCTTAAATTCTTACTTACTAGGACATTCTTTATAAATATTATACGAGGCATAGCAAGAGCAGTCACAGCCATTTCCCAGTTAAAATAAGGAAGACTGCAAACCCAAATGAAAAAAAAATTGTGAATTAAAATTTCAGATCTCATTTAAAAAACTGCAGGCTTTTGTGAATCTCCCCACTGTCCAAGTCAGAGAACAGTTTGCCTGGATGAAATGTAGCAGATTTGGAAAGGCCAGTTGTACATTTGGATGCTAATCAGGAATTCTGGTTTACTACAAGAGGACCTGACTCATAAAATTATTATTTCCCTCCCCTTCAGATATAGATTAGATGACTAGATATAAGTATTTCTGATGGACATATGTCAGTATTTAGATGAGTTTATATTTAGATTTTGATTATTCTGCTATAATGGGACCTCTCCAAATCCCTGGCATTTGTGACAATTATTGACAAATATGGCAGTACATAAATGGATAGAAAGTTAATATTTTTATTGCAGACACTCCTAGAAGTCTTAAGCATGGGTTATCACCCTGTTATGCTAGATGCTGAACAGCTGCAGGACAAATGGCAGAACTCACTGGTGAATGATACAAATCACATCATTTTTGTTAAAAAGCCCCACAACATAAACATGATGAAATTCCACTCCTTGCATAGTCCTCAATATATGTCTGCTTCTCTTCACCTCAGATCATCTCCTCAGTAGTTAGGGGGTAATAAAAGCAAATATCCCAGAGGCAATAAACCTATACTGTTCAGTTCCTTGCGATATGCTGCCAGAGTGATGATTGGGTTAAACTTCCATAATATTTTCTGGGTCATTCGGCACAGGGAATCTGAATCCCATAAATCCATATTACTAAAATTATTGTCTCGTAGAATGCATTCATTGCCTTGTGGATTGTATCATACAAAGACTATTTTCAAAAGGTCATTGGTATCTGACATCTAATTAGGGATTTTTCTCAGACTCTTGCTATTAAAAAATTGAAAGTCATTGCAAATGAAATTGTCTGTAGGATAGAGACAGTTTGTTGGTATTAAAGAATTTTCCAGCTTAAAACCCGAAATCTCTACAAAGCTATTCCGTAGTCATTGCAACATTTGGCTGAAAAGAATCTAAAGTCATAGGATTCTGTTACATCTCAGACAAAACTGGTTTCCTTGATCAAAAGTCCTTTCTGCATTGAAATGTTAATTTTTTTGGTAAATATATAAGCAGATGATTATTGAAAATAAAAGATTTTAGCATTGTCTGTTGTTTATAGGTTCAGAGAGCACTGCCCCTCCATTAGAAATAACAGCTTTTCCAGCAGAATAGGATATTTTTTGCTCTACCCCATCGCTAACTGATGTTAAATAGTATGTTCATTTTTATTATTAATCTATTCATGCTGGGATGCCTTATGTGGTTCTATACAGCTACTACAGCTGTGCCATCTTGTGGTCTGCACAAAGCTTATAATGTTTTGTAGCTTGGAAATGATTTGATCATTGAAAATTGATCAGAACTGTAACAACTTGTCATCTGCCACAGCCAAGGTGGCACAAATCCCATGGCACCCCCCTAAGAAATGGCCCAACCACTCTGTTAAGCGGAGGATGCTTCACAGACAGATTCGTGCACAAACCAAAGTTTCAGATCTCCAGGCTCCTGGCTTGGCAGGCAGGGAGAGCAAGGGCTGTCATTGTGGTAATGTCCAGAGGTCTTTTAGTCTTCCAGCTGCATGCATGTCGTACCTGGGGTCTCAATAATTCATAGAAAAAGTGTATGTAAGCTTTTCTATAAGGTTCTGCATTTTTAACAAAGCAGGGGATTTATAACTAACCCTTTGCTATTGCAGTTCAGCTTCTGCTATGGATCTGAATGTTGTCTGAAATTACTTATTGTGGGATTGTTGCTCTTCTTGTTGTCATTCTTTTTGCTCCTTGTTTTTAGGAGCAGCAGTAGATGCGTCTACAGGGTCTGGATAGATTTGATTCCTGTTTCACTTATAACTCCAGAACAAAGAAACTACTTGTTCTCATGTAGGTTTGGCCTTTTAATCCTAGCGTCAATAACCTGTGCTTACAGAGTAGTCTCTCCCATTGAGTGAAGAGGTGGGTTTACTTACTGCCATGTAATCAGGTATACCTTGGGCTTCTGTATGTCCAGGTGCAAATTAGAAATTACTTATGGCTTCTTATGGTTTCTTTTCCCTGCTGCAGGATGGCAGTGTTCAAGGTGGTCCTTCCATATGCTGATTAGCTGCTGTCCTAAAATTGCATGTGCTTTTATTGGCCTCTGCTAGGAGACAACCCTGCTCCCTGATAGTTCATTTTTTCCCCCATTTTTCCAGCCTAAACATATTCATGGCCAGTTTATTCCCACGTCTTGCTCTGCTCAGCTACAAAGTCTTTTTCGTCCCCTGAAGTTTGGTCTTGACAGCTTTACAGAAAATAATTACTTCTTCTTTCAGCCTTGATTTTGCTAGACTAAGTTAAACTCTTTAGTGTTGCTCTCATTAAGAGAAGCTTCCAGTTGCCTCATCATGTCTGCCTTCTCTGGTTCATGTTTGCTTCTCTTTTTCAAAGCGAGGGACAAGAGTTTTATGCCACCTTCCAGCAAGAGCTCACAAGAAAAATGCCATTATATGTTTCCTGCTTTTTGCTAGAAGTAATTCAGACAATACTTTCTAGGTGTCTTTGCTTCTGTGAAAATACATCCCTGGTCCATCATCTTCCCAAATGAGGAACTTCCAGTCTGTAACACAAATCTCATTGTAGGTCCAAAGGGCACAGTCTTACAACATATTTGATGGAAGCTCATCACACTGCTGTGACTTCATGCCCTAAGGTCCTCTAGTTACTTCTGAATAATATTGCAGTCTTCTGCTTTGGCACATCTGCAATTTCAATTGAAAATAATGTTTTAAGGTTATGAACAAAAGTCATTTTTCTGTGTTCATTATTTGCTTCCACTCAACACTGGAACATATTTTCTTTACCAGCTGAAAGATGATCTGGCAGTGCTATCCATTAATTGGACTTGAGTCCAGAAGGTTTTGTGGTGTTTGTGTGGCCCTGTGGGACTCTTCTGAAAGTGTCCGTGCTCAGGGAAGGTGGGAGGCATCATCATCCCCACACCTGCTGGGTCCTGAAGCCCTCCTTGGAGCAAACGGGTGCAGATGGGGTGAGGATTTCCCCAGGAGGAAGGGAAGGGGCTTGCAACATGGGCTCTCACTGGCTGTGTCCAGGGCAGCGCTGCATTCCTTCGCTGAGCAGCCCTGGAGTAGCTGGTAAAAAAACCCCAACCCTCAGGAACCTATAGGGCTGGGGGAGGAGGAACAGTGTAAGTACTGTTACGGAAGATGACTAAACCCACCACAAACCCACAAGGATCTCCACTACTAACCTCCTTCCAGCATAGTCATTTCCTTTCCATAGAATCAGATTGTCATCTGCCCTGTTCCAAACCTCATGCACTTTTATAGTTCTTTTATGAGTTCCTTTATCATTCATCTAACAGATATGGTCCCAAGCGGCAGCACATTAAAAGTTTTCCTGAAGTTCAGATAGATGAGATCTGCATTTCCTCTTCAGATCTCATAGAACATCAAAGCAGCTTAGTCTGGCATGATCTACCATTGGTAAACACATGCTGCCCTTGATCTCATTTTTTATTAAACTCTGTGAGCAAAAATGATAATAGACGTACAGTGTTTCTAATTAGAAATCAGAGTTCCCACGAGTCTCATTTTTATTTCCACTTTAGTGGTATCCTTTTGTCCCCTTCATATTTGCTTATACATTCATGAGTATCAGTGCGATTATAAACAAATATACATAATATGTTACTGAAAAGCAGGAGATTAACGACTGGGCTTGCTGGACTCCATTAATCTACAGATCAGGTACAGCACAGGCTACAGCCGTAGGGGATGCTACGCTCACATCTGCCGCAGGCTGCACTGGAGAGGTCGGGACAGAGATGACAGGCTTTAAAGGGTCTCGATCTAGGGCTCTGCGTGCCCCAGCTGGGCACCACCACGGGCTCTCCTCCGGCCGCAGGAGCAAATGCTCTGTCGCCAGCGGGCCCCGCCATCGAGTCTCTGAGTAGCATATGGCTCTCAGATTTTTATTTTAGTCTATTCTTGTCTTAACTCTCAGAAATCTGGTATTTTTCTCTTCTCATCTGTTGTGATTTTGCTGTAAAAAGCATACAAACCCCAAGCTGTTTTCACCTTTTGACCAAAATGACCCAGGCTGCAGGCACGCTCTGGTCTTCCATCTGAACTCTAATCTGCTATGAAAGAAGTCCTCCTCCTTTAATTTAGATTTTATTTTATACAACGCAGCCTAATACTGTCTAGCCAAAACCTTTAGGGAATTTTCTCTAGTCTCTTTTAATTAAAGTGCTAGAACAGCATATTTTCAGCAAATGTGCCTTCTTCTGTCTCTCCAAAGAGTAGGCTGAATAGAATAATAATATTTGAATAATCTTTCCAACTTTCCACATTGAAGTGTTTGCTCAGAACTAAAAAAGTAAATCATCAACCATGCTTGTGAATAATGCATTTGACAAAAGTTGTAAAGCATTAAAATGACATTGACAAATACTCAGCTCACTGTCCCTTAAAATGTAAAAGGAACAGGAAATTTATGTCAACTTTTTAGAAAATAGAGTTTATAAATCTCCAATTTATATTTTGAAGTATAAACCTGGTGCCTATATTCACTCTAACTCATTTTGAGCTTATTATATGTAAATAAAAATCAGAATTGTAATCTGATGAAACAGCACAAAGGTGGTTTGAACAACGTAACTTTGTTCTGTTGGCTTTGTCATTCCCAGTGAGTTTCTGAAATGGAACACTTCCGAAATTCAGAATCTTACCGACCAAGTCCTTAAAATGAGAAATTTAAAGCTATGAGAAGCTAGTCTCCTATTCCCCTCTGCCTGACATTCAGCAATTTTGTTTAGTCTTTAGAAAGCTGTGGTTCATGCAAAGAGGTTATTCAGTCATATCTGGTTCCCATGTTATATTTTTTCCTGCACCATTTTGCATTTAAATTTCTACAACTGAAAGTGTATGCCCAGGTTAACTGAGAGCAGTGGAACTGAAATGCATACATGTACAAACTCCATCTGCACAAAGAGCACTGCCCACACTAAGCCTTCCTCACAAATAAGAATCTGGGAGTTAGCAAGGGTGAGTCGTGTTTGTTGTGTATTTGATTAAACCATGAAAGCAGATAACAGGATGATGACCTAAGATACTTACTAATGGGCTATCAGTTTCTACAAACCACAAATTAAAGCAGGGGAAGTGCTTACGCAGAGGGCACCCTCCGCATTGGCCATATGAAGACCAAGCATGTGCACTGTTCGCAGGAGCTGGCACAGCCTGTTGGATGCTGCTCTCTCCTTAGTAGCCCTGTGTGTTTAACTGGATCATCTTTAATAACTCAAAGCTGTCAGCTCCTGTTTCTGTTTCTCAAGGCAGAAAGCGACTGGATTATCAGAAAAGATTACAATCAGGGAGCTTTAATTCTGATGAGTATAAGAAGAAAATCTGTGATAGATACAATGCACAAAAAATTATAAAAGTGCCAGATTTAATCCTTTCCCCCATCTGCCTTTATGCAGCACTTGTTTTGTCAATGTGAATATTCTTAGACAATTCCAGTTTCTTGACTGAGAGGGAACTTAAATGGCTGAAACCCTTGTATATATTAGAAATTTTATGGAGATGTGTGGCAGCTGTATTTTTGCCCTTTTATATTTTTTTTGATAAACGTTTGCAGGATCCCAGCTGATGCCTCTTTTGTCTATAACAGACAGGATCCTTATAGCCCCAGGGCCTTGATCCAGAAGAACTTCTCCTTTCAGCTACCTCTGCAGCTGTGTTATCCCCATGCCAGCTTCCTTCCCATAAACTTTTTTGCACTCTGCAAAGCATTGCACGGACCACCCTGGTCCTGACCATCCTGCCTGCCTGCTTAGTAGACATATGTGGAAGACAGGAGTCTGCCTGGGAGGCAGCATGCACCAGAGGAACATCTACACATTTAAGGACAGCTGCAGATGAGTTATGTAAACTATCCTTTCACATTTTGTAGCTCACACTAAGATGCTCGGCACTGTGCTCCGTGGGTCCTGCAAGTGGCAACAAAATGGCCATTTATGGCACAGTCCTTAACTCTCAGCACAGCCTTAATTAACAGCTACAATTTACCATACCTTCTTGCTTTATGTTTTCAACAATGAGGAATGTGCAGGCAGTTGAACAAAAACAGAAGTACTTATCAGGTGGATCTCACTTGAAAAGGAAGCAACTTATATCTAAGAGATTTTTAAGCAACTAAAGCACCCCTTAGTAAAAGAACATCCCCGCTGTCTCTGGGAGCCTGGGAATAACTCCTTTGCTAACTCTGGACTATCTAAAGTAAGGGCAAAGATGCATCTGCAGAAGATGAAGACCCTGGGCTTGCTGGAGGAGCTGTAACCAGATCTTATGCATCTCATTGGCTTGGTGGGGTGCCAGAGCTGCAAAAAGGGTGTGCACCCTCTACTCCTCCCAAGGACCACGTACATTGTTTGCTAGGAGGGTGACATGCTCAGAACGCATTGGTCTCCACTTTATAACCCCAGAGTACTTCAGCCGCTGCTTCTTCTAGCATCTTCCTCCAGTGGGAAAGCTGTGCTCTGCAGTGTGCATGCTCCTCTGTCTAATCGTATCTTCTTGCCAAAGGTCAGTTTTCCATATGTGTGCTCAGTCATAAATTTCTGTAATCTCTGGCAAATAAGCCTTGATTCTTGTGTTGGTATTTTTTTTACACTGTTTTCTTCCTGTCATTCAGAGCAGACGTTGGATTTGAATCTACTGAAACCAGCCTGGCAAATATTTGCCCGTGGTCACCCCTGACAGCTTCCCAGCTACAAATCTTTTGCTTCAGCTCCCTTTGGCCCTGCTGTGTCCTGCCTGTACATGTAGCTGAGCATTATTTCTTAGTTCTTTTCCCTGTCTTTGGGAAAATGGACATCCAGCTAAAGCAAATCACCACCCACTTCATTTGTAAGAGCAGACAGGGAAATTACACAACAGGTCTGCAATGTGACTCCATCCTCTGTCTAATTCCCTATTAACCTCAAGGAACCAATTAATTTTTTTACCATGCTCCAAGTACATCCGTTCTTTGGAAAGCTTTTCCCTGTTTATTGAGATACTGTCTGTGTATTTTGCAACTTCAATCCTTATTCCTCCCTCCTAATTTTTTTAGATAATCTTCTTTTCCTAATCTACCCATTTCTCTCTGATCACCTCTTAAAAGGCAGAAGGGCCTCATTTAGCTAGCATTCACTTCCAGTATGCAAAACTAGATTTAAAGCTGGGGTGTACTGTAGATTTACAGCATTTACTAGTATAGTTTTCTATCAATATTTAACCGTTAGACAATCTTCATACTATAAAATCCCATATACATACAGCTGTAAAGTCTGTGTTGTAATACATTTTTGTACTGGCAGGTGGAGTAAGAGACTCATACCTAGAAAAAGTGGCAGTGGTGCTGGTACAAGTGTCTGTCTGTCTTCAGTACTTGTATAACTGCGTGTCAGATGAACAGAGTATAGAAAACAAAGGATAAAATTAAAAAGGTAATAAATTTGCTGTAGGAAAGTTTCTCATTTGGGAAATGAAGCTTCATTAACAACTGAATCATCTGAAAAATGTATTGCTTTTCATGAAATTCTGTAATGAAAAGCATTGAAAAGCATTTTAACAATGTCAGTGTGATTAATTTAGAACCTTTTCAGAATAAATTGTCATGTCTGAAACTCAAAGCTCTTTACAAGTTAATTATCTTAGAGTAACACATTTCGAAATTCCTGAAACAGCATCTCCTCCAGAAACTTGTGTTCTAAAAAACTACAAAAAGTTGATTTTGTTCCCATTCAGAACGAGCACAGCTTTCAAAGAGTCAGAACTTTCCTACAAATTCTGGTTGCTGAGCAGCTGAAAATAATTGGAATGATGTTATAGCAAAAGTAATTTGAGAGTCTCAGTGGAGACTACAATGAAGTTCAGAAATTAATTCTGTGGTGGTGAATTAGTTGCCACATTCTTCATCACTTCTGCCAATGTAAAATCTTGTGGGCCATATGAACATTTTTTGTTCTGGGTCTTTCCTGAAAAGGCCAAATGCTCTTGGTCTCACATTCTCTTGCTGATGTACATTTAATACTCATGTTAATGTAGATCTGCACTGTTGTAAGTGACAACTATGTTGTCTTAATTTTAATGCCTGGGACCTTCAGGTCATCTCACAAAAACGTGCTGGTCTAAAATGGTAAATATCTACCAGTGGAATACAGCACTGGGACATACATCAGAGCTAGTTATTTCTTTGTAAATCTCACAATGCACAAATCACTCCTGTCCCTTGTATTGTCACCAGTTAAAACTTCTGCACCTGGAAATTGCTGATTCTGGGAACTTTACTAATAGGTCATGAGGCAGAGTAAAATACCAGCTAATTCTGCTGCCTATCCAGTTTTAACAAATGAGGTTAGAGCTTTGCTTTGTTTCCAAAACAAGCAAATTCAAGCAAACCTATAGAGAAGAAGGGTATGCTAAATTTCAGTTGGGTTAGAACATCTCCATTTACTTTACACCCATAGGTTTGGAAATTACCTTTTGATTATCCAGATGGTAACTTATTATTCATTATCATATATTTTATAGCAGTTATTAGTATTAGTGGCAACTGCATTCTCCCTTTTGTTGGAGACTTTCTCATCTCTTCACACCAGGAACCTTTCCTTCTGCAAACAGTATAATGGAGAGCACTGCTTAGTGAAAGAGTTTCCCAAGATGGCCTAATTATTTGGCAGCTGTGCTGGTTTCAGCCGGGCTTATGGGTCTAAATGCAAATTTTTGCTTTGGTTTTGTACTTCAGAAATAGCATCCGGAGGTATCCTTGGTGCTTATGAAGTGGTTTCCACAAATAAACCCCTTTCTTCCCTTTCCTCCTCTTCCTTCCCTCTTCCTTCCCCAGGTTCCACTGGCAAGTCTTTTGTGTAACTAACTATAACATCTATAATAATCTAATTAGTACAAATTAACATCTCCAGCTTTAATTTGAAGGATGAAAGTAGTTCTTGATCAGATAAAGAAGAGAATATGAGGAAGGATCATTAAATGCAGGAGATGGCGTCTGAGACTGGGGCTGGGAGAACCTCTATACCCAGATACAAAATGTATCTGTGTACACTGGTTTGGAAAAGACAGCTTCATAACTAGAGGCATGGGACTCCAATTCATGGGCAAAATCCCTTGCAGTTAGGTCATTCTGGTTTTGAAATACTGGAGTTTAGAAGAAGATGAATTTGGCAGCTGTTGAAACCTAAAAGAAAAGAATAAAAGAATTTATACCTTCTTGTTGTACAGACAATTTTGCCATCAAAGCAGGCAAGATATTTTTTATGCCTCTCTTTCCTTTGTTTTTGTGTGTACGTTGCAGAAAGTACAGTTTATAGACTCGCAAACTGTCTGCAAACACTGAAAAAAAAATTGATTGTATGGGTTGGCAGAGGTTCTGAGGAAAAAGCAGCAGTGGAAAGGCATTTGATGCACATTTGTTGGTATAGCATTAAATATGAACCGAACTATGCATGGAAGCATCTCCTGTGAGCAGGGAAATAGCATAAAGACACTCGATTTCACTTAGAATTTCATACTTAATCGGTGGGAAAATTACAGAATTACTCATTTTCTCCCTTACTAAGGATACAACAAGGGTTCAGGTGTCCTCACCATTTGGCATTCCCGTGAGACGTGTTCCTCCAGCTGAGCAGCTCCTGAAGTCTCTCATGCTTGTGGTCCAGACCTGGACCAGAAATCCTGGTCTCTCATAGGCTTCAGGTGTACTTAGAAATGTTTACAAACCCATTGCTGAGTATTCTGAGTGTTTCTCAAAGCCTACTCTCCACTCTTTTTCTCCATGGATTCCTTTTCCAGTGTACTTTATCACAAAGAATAAGGCTTAATAATTTACTTTTGGCAAGCAGTAAAGAAAACATTCCAGGTACTGAATAACTGGAACTAATCAGATTATTTTAAACAAATGGCAACAGAATCTTAAGTGAAATACAAGCATATCTTTTCTTGGATGGGCTGTATTTGCACTGCTCTATTTCTCAGGCTCTACAGCTCCAAGTCTTCCTATTTCCTTTTTCTTCAGTCCCCAGCACTGAGGCTAGCTGTACAAAGCTATAATTATGCTAAATTACATCTACTTAGAATGGGTAAACTTTCTAAAAAGTGTCTGGAGATGGGCAAGATACTAAAGGTTTGTATCAAGGTCTCATTCATGGCTGTCCCTACTCACTATGGCCAAAATCTAGCTAGCGAGCAATTAGAGCTGCTAATTCCTGGGGCTTTTCCCAAGAGGGAACCTGGCCTAATTCAGGGAGTAATTGGGGTCCATCCACAGAGAAGTGCGAGTGTGTCTCCACCTGCTGCAATGTATGCATCCCACTGTACACCTGAAACTGCTGCAGAGATGGTCACACACAGGGCACTAATCTCTGCGAGTTACACTCCTTTTTGTACAGTTACTAGCATTTTTCCTCTCCTCCTTCTCATATGCTAAAGTAAATCACAAAGGATGTTTTTTCAGTCTCAGAGGACCCCAAGTTGCTAAGCTGTGGGAGATTCATAGAGGATAAGTCCTTAACAGGATCCTGGGCTCATGTTGTATACAATACAGCTAAACCCAAGACTTTATTATAAAGGGCAAAGATTAATAATATGCTCTGGGAAAATCTGATTGGCATGTTGATATTCTGAATATTAGATGAGGACAGACAGCATAAATTGGTGCGGGGTCACGATGGCTCTAAGCAGATTAGTTTCACTTTGAACCTCTCCTAAACAGTACATGGCATCTTTGGATTGACTGACTTTAAACATTTTTGTAGGAGTCTTACTGCACGCTGAAGAGAGCCTGCCATGAGCACTGCCAAGGAGATGGCCTTCAAATTTATCTTTTGATTTTTGTCCAATTGTTAAACAAGTGCTTTTTCGGGAGCTGGCCTGCGTCACTGAGCTAATAAAACTCGGGAAGTGAAAACAAAGAATAATTTCCTGTTCTATTTTTAACCTGTCTCATTTCTTAATTAACATCTTAATGACGATACAGTGCTTGTTTTCTTTATTTTTGGTTATAGTTAGGCTGAAAAGTGATGTCTGAAGTAAACACTGGGAATAATCCCTTTACAACTGCTCCCCTTTTCCAGAGCTGCGCAGTACATGCTGACTTGCATGGCTGCTAAAGTAGCCTTGCAGCCTCCAGCCAAGTTTTACAATCTTTGTATCTCAGGATGTATATTTCAGCATTGGATTCTGCTGTCATATGAGGGGTTTTTGTGTGCAACATCAGGTGATTTTGTGTGTTTGTTGACAGTGGTGTGGCCAAGGGATGTGCCACATCCAAGACATGTGGCTTCTGAAAAACCCTTCAAGAAAGCTCCCATGTGGCAGTCCCTTGAGAAAGCATAAGGCTCAACTTTAAGTTGAAGTCACCTTGGTGGAGTAGCAATTTTGGTCTGCTCTGCACTGAAACAGGACTATTTAGTTCAGTTCAGAAGGCTGATGAGGTTATTTCCTTTGCAGGAGGCTCTTCTATCTTAAAATCAGGTTCATTCTTTTGATTTTTAATCGTACTGTTGCAGAAATATAGGAAATAAAGCATAATTGCTTTAAATTAACTGCTAAAAAACCCCTCAGCGGTAGTAACACTAGTTGTGCTAGTACAGTGTTTATTTAAATTTAATTAAAATAAAATGAAAAAGGAGAATTGCGGTTTTGTGGTAATCTATACATTAAAGGGTAGGACTTAATGCGGTACCACCTGTATACGTCAGTGGTGAGGAAGAACCAGAAAGTTTGCCTGTTTCCTGAGTTCCCCTGAAAGCAAAGGTTTGCTGGAGACAGGGTGGTTGGCTTCCCTCCATCATGGCTTTGTTCTAACACTCACGCATGCTTGTCCTCTCCTCCCTGGGATCTTGGTATGAAGTGTCTTCATCCCTTGCCATGTTTTTGTCTCGCTTGAACTCTGAGAAAGAAGAAATCCCTTGGCTTTGTAGTTTGCCCCCCCAGTTGACCAGATTTTCCCTCTTTTCCCCTCGCGGCAAAGCAGAGATGCTCTTCCAGACCACAAAGTCTGATCTTTGCCACAGATATGCTGCATCTGCAAGTGTCCCACAGTGGCAGGGCAATGTTTTCGCTCCTCCACAGGACAGCAGGCACCGCAGACCCCGTTGCCGCACCAAACGTCTCCCTCACGTTGTGCTGCTTTGAAATCACAGCTTCCCTCTTCAGTCTCGCGTCCCCACCACAGAGACTGTTACAGCCTGTGCAAGGGCAGGAAACAGGTGGAGAAATATTCTGGGGCTTTTAACATGTGCTGTGCTCTGATCTGGATGCTGGCGTGGGGAGGAGCAGTTTGTTGTCCAATCGTATGTGGCATATGTCCACTTCCCCCAGTCACAGGTGACCTACTTGAGACTCTTGACAAATACCTGAAAGACAGCTGTGATTACATTGCCAGAAAGAAAGAAATACACACTAGGTATGTCAATCTACTGTCTTAGGAGCTCTGGGTGAACTGTGAATCCCACAGCTGTTTCCAGGGGTGGCAAGCACAGCCTTTTCACTTTCACGCAGGGAAAAGGGCCTTCTGCACCTGAAAATAACTGCAAATAACAGATCAGTTTCACTTTGAACCTCTCCTAAACAGTGTGTGGCATCTTTGGATTAACTGACTTTATACATTTTTTTATAAATGTTTATATATATATATATAACTGTCCAAATTGTGCAGATCAAAGTGTATCATGAAGATGCTGGGTGCTTTTGTTAAAAAAAAATAAAAATAAAACAGGTAAAAAAAAAAGGAAAAATAGAACACCTCTTTGTAAAACTCTCCTTTTGCTAAAGTTTCTCTCTGCTATGTGCTCCCCTGGGACTTCTCATTATTTCCCCACCATCAATCAATCATACTCCCCAGTGAATCAGCTCATCCACTCATCTTCAGCTTCCTGCAATTTCCCAATGAGTTTAGCAAAAGCAAATTGCTGTGATGTTGAGTAATAAAAACCAACCTTTTTATGACTTGGCCGTTGCTTATTTTTCTCTAGTGGATACCAATAAAATAGAAAGAGCTCCCCTGAGCAGCACATCTGAGGAGCTGGAATGCTTTTAAGTGTGACAGGTTAGAAGAGGTCTTTAGAGATCATCTCCAGTATTCTTTAAAATTAACTCCTTGGAGGAAATCCTAAATAATTCTCCATAATCAGAAACTTTGTAATTCATTGCAGCGGTTACAGCTACTTTACTGCCTCTGTTGTTGAAGCAGCCTCCTGTTACACTGAAGGCTAGGTAAGCCTGACTGCTTCTCTGCTTCCCTGCTTTTCTGCTCACGTAAAACCTCTGACGTCAAGGAGGATAACTTGTCCTAGAGCTATCGTAATGCTCTGTTGAAGCAGATCACGTCTTCAGCTATGTAGCTACATGTTGTGTTGGATTTTTATTAATCTCCCTCCTCCAGAAATAGTTCCTAATGAGAGGACAGTACCCTGCAGGTAGGGCTTACTAGAAGAGGTAGGGTGACCGGGAGGGAGACCAGATAGGTAACATGTCCCTTAACCTTCTCCTTCTCCCTGTCCGCCCTTCTTTAGCCTCTTCCAGTGTGGCACATGGATTTGGACACACGGTGTGAATGCTCACACACAGCACAGTCCCCAGATGTGGATGAGGGTTGGATCCAGGCCCTGCTTGTGTTTGCTATCCATTGGTGACATGTTACAGAAAAAGTCTATAACTTCATCAGTCAAGAAAAAAGACACCACTGCCTCTTTCTTATGACTGCAATAAGCTATTGTGGAATGGAAAGGCTCATAATAGAGCACGCTGAGGTCTTATACCAGCCATAATTAGCACATAGCATATTAGTTCCTACACACCATATAATGTGTTTAAGAATATCAAACCATGTTGGATGGGGCTTTGAGCAACCTGGTCTGGTGGAAGGTGTCCCTGTCCACAGCAGGGTCGTTGGAACCAGATGGTCTTTGAGGTCCCTTCCAACCCAAACCATTCTAAGATTCTATGAAAGTACATATATTGGGTTTAGCAGTGTAATTTCATCTGTTTTTTGTACTGAAGGATAACGTTGGCATCACACACTGTAACTATTTGTTCAAGTTATTAAATATCAAAGTCACCTCCAAATGTTTTTTGTCATTTTTTTCCTTGTCAACTAATTATTTTATGGAAATTTTTGTGCACTTCATAGGAAATAAGGTAGATGTTACTCATTAAAATCTATCTATTTCATAGAAAAACTTTTCAATATTTTTGCATGTCTTGCTAGATGTGAGACTAATCTGGAAGGCCTTGAGACATAAAGAGGAAAATTAGGAATACTACAGATTAAGGCAAATTCTGTGCTGGAGTGGTGTGGAGTTGCATTCAGAACTCATTATAAAAGTCATACATATATGTCTACATAATAGCTCTTCAGTATTTCCTTTGGTATAAAATTATTGACAAATATTAATAACACACATGAAGAATAAACCTAGGTTTTAATGAAAAAAACATAGCTGATCAGGTTATTCAGTTTTTAGTAAGGAACTGAACGGCAGTGCTGCTGTAAAGATGGAATGGCATCTCGACTGGTGCTGCCTCAGGACTGGTGCTTGCTGCCCAGCTGGCAGTAACGTGATAAAGCAGCAACAGATGCTAAGGGGCATGGTGAAGTTAATTTGATGGGATATGCATGCCTGAAGTAACTGGTGCAACTGCTTGAGGAAATAATATATGCCGGCTACACCATGGCCATAGGCAGAATGCCAGAAAGGAGACGGAGGAGGAAGGAAAAGAGGTGAACCTCCCACTGTTATCGACATTAAACAGGGAATAAAGGACGATGTTAAGTGTTACCACTGGGACTGTATATTAACGATGAAAGCTAACGTTTTCCTACAGATGGAAAAGTATGAAGTGTCTGTATATTAATAAAATGTTATTTCTGGAAGGAATACAAACTACATTGAAAGAGTGATTTCAGAACATGTTAAAGAAATTGTGAAAAACATGAAAAAAAAAATTGGGAACTTTTACTGTTGCACAAGCTTTCTTCTAAAAAAATATGATCCTCTTTAAATTTTTTAAGAAAAAAAAATCACAAAAATCTGAATTTGTATAATGGGAGCAAAGAACTGATTTCAAATCCCAGACTTGGTACTGCTTCCCTTTGTGCCTAACTTTACCCTTCTGCCTTATTTCTGATCCCGAGAAGTAAGCAAGCAGACATTGCATGGAGGTTTTATAAAGATAGCCAGGTCAATGTCAGAGAAAGCTTTCAAGGTCCTCTTTCAATGAAGAAGAAATTCTCTACCTAAATTAAGACTTGCTACAACAGTTCACATAATCATTTCTGTTACTTGGAGGAATAATGTGGAAAGACTGTACTTTAGGCTGTGAACATCTTCCCGGGATATCTTTGATGTGCTGCTGGTGTGTTTATTTTCCAAGGGAATAGCTGGGTTTGCAGACTGCCTGTTTTGCCTGATGACTTGGAAAGCACTTTAGAGCAGATTCATTCAAATGTACAGCGTGTTTGATTTAATGTATTCCTATTTTATAAAGGTAATTTGAAGTGCTTCGGGGGACAGATGGAGGCAACAAATCCAACACAAAATTCTTATATAGTGTTTTGAGCATGCAAAGTACAGGAGAGCCAGACAGTTGAAAAAATTATTGTAGCCCAGTGAAAAATGTTGAAATTGAAACTGTTATAATAAAAGCTGAGCAGCAATGGTACAGATGGCTCAAAACCCCAAACAACCGTGCTCACAAATAAACTCTAAATCCAGGCAAAGACATGAGCTAAAGGAGAGATGAGCTGTAGAGCATATCAACCAAAATCTCTGGATGCTTTCAGGTTTTGTGGATGTCTTTACCTCAACTCATTTACCAGTGACATGTATAATTTTTCTGTGTGTTTAATAATGTTGTATGCAACTGTTTACAATATTCCTTTGGGGTTTATTGGCTACAGAAAGCACAATTTTGCCCAGGATACAGTCAAAAGAGGGCAGACAAAAGTATCTACTAATATGACAAAAACCCATGTACTGCTATGTCTTTGCAAGATAAGGTTTGGAAAACGTTTTCTGATTTTATCTAACAATATCATTTGAATGAGGTTTACTAAATAACTTCAGTTTAAACATATGCTTTTGGGTATCGCTGTATGAGCAGTTTAAGTCAGTCTCAAAGTCAATAAATAGTTTCAACATGTCTAAATATTTTTAAACATAGCTATTGTGGCTCTGTTGAACCTCATAAGAGGGGTGATTTGGGGATGTTTGTTTCCAAAAGTCCAAATTGCCATGCACCTGGACTCCTAATTGCCTAACTGTGTGCCCTGTAGAGATCTGCTCTGTACACAGGCTTCATATTTAGCAAACACACTGATCTTAATTACTATGTGCAATGTTGTTTCTTATGATTTTAAAGGTTCCTCCTTCTCGTTACAGAAAAGCTGCCCTCAAGTGCAGAAAGGGAGCACAGAGGTTGCCTTAGATAGAGTGGTTTTGGGGCCGTAGTGAGCAGGCTCTTTCATGAACCGACCCTGTCCCTCTACCCTGTCTTGTACCTTACCTTCTGTAGAACTCCATTTAAGTAGTACTAAAAGGCATTTTTTACAGCACCTCTTGTGGCTGGGGGAGAGGGGGAACAGGACTGAAAAGAACACACAGCCCTTTTTCATGTATTTCCTATAAACACTAACATTTTTTAAATCTTGAGAGCCCTCACTATCTAATCTGACCATTCATTTATTTGTGTTCTGTGTCTATCTCCTAAGCTGCTTGATGTGGAGCACCTCTTGTGAGTTCCTGAGTGGCTGCTAAGCCTGCTGAGGACTACTGAATGCTTCAGAGGAAAGAGAAGACATTCCGAGACTTTGGCAAAATCTTTATCACAAACCTAATGGATTGCTCTCATTGTGTCCCCGATCTTAGCTGCTGGAGTAGTGGTGCAGACATCAGAGCCTAGAAAAAGCAGGCAAGAAGTGGAGTTTCCATTTTGCAGTCTTAGCACATAAGAGTGAGACCATTAAGAAGAGACTGGGAACTGTTTTCCAAACTCATTCATAATCTGACTGTCCTTTAATCTACACAGAGCAGAGAGCCAGGCTGCCTGCTGAACTCTGACTTTTGAGGCTTCTAATCAAGATGCTTTTTTGCCTGGGACTAGGGCCATAACAATTAGAAGGGGAGGCAAATTAGGCTTCAGATCCTGTTTTCACTGATGTTTAATGTAAAATGTGAATGTTCCCTCAGAGGAGGTTTGTAACTCATCGGTTAACCTAGCTGGAAACTAAGAAAAATAAATAATTTAGTAGATATACTACAACAAGGATTGTAAACATGTAGACTGATATAATTGTGCTTTGTTGCAGCAAGAGTGCGTGATACGCTGTAACACGCAGACAAGGGTTCTGCCATTGATTTTAGAAGCTAGGATTTTTTCAATCCTCATCCTTCTACAGAGGCATAAAACCCTGCTATATTCAATGCCTGCCAGCGGTTACAACATTGCGGTTTCTCACACAAAGCAAGAAAAACAAAGATGGGAAAGGGCTATTAAAACTTTGCTAAGTAAAAGCTAATAATAAATCAAGGCAACATGAAAAAGATAAATCCATGAGCTTCTTCCTGATCTTATATTGCCATAACTGATATCAGTGGTTTGCTTTATACCATCAAATTTAAATACCTGTTGTTTATCCAACCCAACTCAAATATGATGTTCTGCTTCAGTGTTGACTTGAAGCTAACCTTAAAGCTGCTTGATAAACCTTAATAGTAAAACTCAGTCAAATATTACTGTGCTGCTAAACCAGAATCTTTGTATTTGGAGTTAAACTTTGTTGTTAACTACTTTTACAAAAATCACTGATTGATCCAAAAATATTAGGAGGAACTGACCTCCAATCCATAACCTACTAGAACTACATCCTTGCCATGGAGATAATGAAAATGCAGTCTTATTTGCTTTGCAACTTAGTCTAGTATACTTTAAAAGTATATATATATATATATATAATATATATACACTTGTAAATATACTTTAAAATATTTTAATTTTATAAATATATATATATATATAAAGAAGATAAATATAGCTTTTACATATGGGATTGTATAAGAAGTGTTGCAGATGTAACCAAAAGGAATGTGATAGCTTGTTGAAGAATATCAAAGTGTATTGCTAGAAAGACAGAGATATGTGGGAACTGATGAAAACAGGACACTAAGGATATGCTAACATTTCCATTTTCCTAAACCCCTCCCATTAAAAGTGCCCTGAGCATGGCATACGTTTAGATACACTTCTTTTGGTTACTTTTGAGTGGAGAATAATCTGTGTGTAAACAACCTCAATAAATTATTTGACTGAGTTTCCTATTCCTCACATATGCTTTGCTCACGGTACCTTATTTCATGATACCCAAAATTCATTTTGAAAGCATACCTTCTAAACGTTAGCGCTCTCAAGAACTGCCTCGAGTATTCTGTTGCATGAAAATGCAGATTCCTAGTTTGTGGTCCTGGTATGGTAGAAGTAAGTAATTACATGGTTAACATTTTATGGTGCATAAGATGTTTACACTGTGCAATTCAGGAGGGCACTACAAATGCAATAAACTTAATCTTTCTTCTATGGTTTACCATTTCCTAGGGCTGCCAGTGCTAGTCTAGTCCTCATAAGCAATTTTATGACTACCAAACTGTAGGCTACTTTTGGCAACAAAGCAGTCATTTCATGGAATGAAAAAACAGTGGAAGTTTCTTCTTTTAACCTCAGGATATCCTTTTACAAGGAGGAATCCCGTGTGAGTCTTTAAGATGAATTAGCTTAAGTTTTCCATTACTGTGACAACTGAAAGCAGCTATAAATGTATGAAGTATATAGCCATATTTTGCCTTTAGTTATAAGGATGCTTAAGGTTTCCCATTTGCTGTTTCTGGGCTAGGACACTCTCAGGAATACTATACAAGTCGTCATAAATACTCAGTTCTACTGAAATGGACTTGTTTTAGGTGTGTCACTATTTATACAATAACTAATACCAGAGTGATGTCTCAGAATCTTCCCCTCAGTGTAAATATTTCAGCACACTGCCTACTGTAATTAATTTTTGTTTATGCCTTACATATAAATTGTTTTGTAATAAAATCTGCTTGAAACGTTTCTTGTAAAATCATTGTATTAACCATATCTTTTATGTATAAACTCATAAGAAACTAAACACATTAATTTTCTGAATTATATGAGTTTTTGACAGTATATCAAATCATTCGATGTTTTTAACATGATTGTATAGCACTTATTCGGGACGCTGGTACTATAAATAAAGCAATAAAGTTTCCAGTCCTACATGTAGACACCTAATCAATCAAGCTGCAAAATAACACAGTCTGGATTCCCAACCTAAGACTTTAAAAGTTGCACTCTTTAATGGGTACATTTATTGAGTTTCACAGGCATTTAACTTTTTATGTTTGTATCCTTTATTTAAAGATTTTTTCTGAACTAGACATCTCCAGGTGAAAGCAATGCAAACTTTGTTACATCTTGATTGATATTTGTCCAAAAAATTAAAACACTGGATTGTTTTAGCAACATTCAGTTGCTAATAATGCCAGTTCTTCTCTTACACCCCCTGTTACTGATGCAGCAACTTCAGAACTATCACCTTTCACTGGGAATTTAATCAATCTCATATAAAGCTACTCGATAGCTTGTTTCAGCATATTCCTAATTTGCTTTGACAAAACTGTCAATGCACATGTATTTAAAATATAACAACCCAATCATTGGTGCCCAGGCTGTAGCTTGCACACCTAAATTGGTCTGCCAGAATAATTTCTCTGGTCATGGCTTGCTCCTTGCTAGTATCTTCCCCTAAATCCTTGCAATTCATCCTCTGTTAAACAACAAAAAGTGTATTCCCTGCATGAGCAAAGTGTATGCAGTTTCCTTCATGTGGATGTAAAGGAAAGTATGACAAGGAAGACTGCAGATAAGATGGAGGCACCTCTAGTAACAGCTTGCTGTGCCCAAGGAACGGTTACTCCCGACATAAATTAGTCGGTGTTGCAGTTCCCACCAAAGGACCTTCACATTAAAAGGACAAAATTAAACAGAACAGGCATTTAGCAATACACTGGAGTTATGGTTCTTAATATCACCTTCTCAGAAAAGTCGTGCTTCTCTCTCTCCCAAAGAACAATTCAGAAATAACTATGGCAAGTTTTCAGGAGCTTGCAACTCAGAATTATTTTGTCTTCTGGTTCATGGCGTAGTATATCCTATTCTCCGGCTTCAGGACCACTGTTCAGTGCAGACCAGTTACATGGGCCTAAATGAGTCATGTCTTTCATTTCAATGAGATAACTCACATGCTTAGTTGGGTGTGTTTGCATGCTAATATTCCACGCAAAATAGCATTTCTCAGTTGCTCATGCCAGATCAGGGAAATATCCTGGATTTACAACATAGGCCTGGAAAAAACACCTGCATGGGCAAAAATTCTTCAATATCCAATTACTATCTATGTCATCATGAGAGCATCTTTAGAAACACCTTTTCGTGAAGCAGAAGTCCTCTGGCTGTTACCCTGTGCCTCTCAGGTTTTACATTGCTTCGCTGACAAATACCAAAATTAAATATAAAGACAGCTAAGAAAGCAGCTCAGATGACAGACAAGTTTAATGAGAATCTAAGTAACTCAGCCTGACAAGTATAAAAGCAGTTTTAATTAATTTAATGTAATCATTTAAATGCATATATAGTAAACCTGTAATTGTTACTCCTATTACTTCAAACAATTTCTGAAGCTAACCAGGCCACCAGTGCTTTTTTAAAGAACAGGTTAGACAACATCTGTTGGAAATTATTCACTAAATCAACTAATCTAACGGGGGTGGGGGTGGGGGGGTGGGGGGGGGGTAAGTGCAATCTTTTGCAGCACAGATTGTTTGCCCAGCAGCTGTGTGCTCAAGAGCTTGTCTGTTTTTCTAAGTGTAGTGATTAGTCTATGAAAAGATAACTGCTTTTCCTTACAGATCTTGCCTTGCTTATATCATCAGACCATTGGAATTGCATCATCCATACTATGGGAATATCCTATGATTCACCGACTAGTAAGCCTGAAAGGCGGATCATTTAGTCCAGCATTTTGTCCAGCAATGGGCCAATTTGGTGCATTTTCAAGGGTGTGTGAGGTTGTTTTTTTCCCCCTTCAAACAGTGAGAGTGCTGGGAAGACTTGCAGGAGCCAGCTGACACTGCCTCTTAGCTCTGTAGCTGTATCCGCTCTGCGTGCAGGAGAGGATCCCAGCTCTGCCCAAGTCTTGCTGAATTCCTGCGGTCTCGCTTGGATTTTATCCAAAAATTCTTCAGCTTGTGCTCCACGACTATGCACTGTGTCACTCAAAATTTGACTGCGTGTTGCCTGTTGCCTTTCCTTTCTGAGCTGCGGCTCCAAGGATCTGTACAATGCCAGGATTAGCTATTTTAGGGGGGGCAGGCTTCAGCCTGTACATTCCCAGGGACTGGAGAAGCATCTCTGCTCACTAACCAGTTACAATATTTTTATAGGTTGGAGTGTAATGTCAGGACTGTCACTTAGATAGACCATTATGTTTCTCATACCCTTTCATGGTCCCTTTTCAAGTACATTTTCTGTAATTATAAATACAGAACCCTGTAGCTTTTAGGAGTGGCAGTAGGAGATTTATTCCAGCTCTGAGCACAAGGTTATGCACTTTCAATGCAGAAATGTAGTGGCAGCATAAAGCGTGTAACTCTGATGGACATTTCCACTCAGGCTTTTTCATATTCTGTGAAAGCAACTGTACTGAACATAAATATAACACAAGCTGAATCCACATACATGCTCATAGCATAAACCCAGAAATTAATATTCTGTTGTCTTTTTTTTTTTTTTTTTTCTTTCTACAGAACTTCCAGCCATCCCCAGTTTGCTGAAATGCCTTCCTGAATGTACAGGTATGCCCACGATCCTTGTAACGCAGGGCTTTCTTGCCATTATCATTACGATGATGGATGCATTTGCATTGTAAGTAAGGAGCACACACAAAATCAAGTGCTCACATTCGCCTACAGGTAAAGGCAAGAAAGCAGATTATGCTGGAGGTATTTATCCACAACTTTCCCCGTTGTACAGTCTCCCAGGATCGTTTTATTCTGCTGTGGTGCTCAAAGACATCTGTCATTTTTTTAGGCGGGTGTGTTGATTGCCCAGGTTGTATCATTTCTAATGGTGCATTTTGCAAGTGAACATTTTTGCAACACATTCTTCAAGATACGCTCTTCGTTATGCAGCTCAGGGTCGCTTTTTTCAAATCACCCCTTAACCTTTACAACTCCCACGCGCATTCTCATTTTGTATAGGCTTGCAAATTTCCCAGCAGAGGAATATAGCTCCACCGGAGCACGCTGTACGCTTAAGCACTGTGAAGAACACAAACCCCTCTCCGCCCTACGCGGCTCCTCTCATTAGTAACGCCAGAGCAACAGCGACCTACGAAGCTGTCAGGCCTCAGCGAGGCTCATGAGGAAACACCCCTCGGAACGGAGCCCTCGCTGCGCGTTCCGGCTCTTTCTTTCTGTCTAGCATCGGCTCAGGAGTCGAGCTCAAACCACCCAAAAGCGCGTCCGGGCCAGCCGGGGTGCGAGCGGCTGCTGCCGGGGGGGCTCGTCCCGCTTGTGAGGCGGAGGACGCGGGGCGCCGGTGCCGCGGAGCCCGCCCGTGAGGCAGGGCGAGCGGCCGGCACGCCGCGGGAGCCCAGGCGTAACCCCCCGCTCAGAGGGGTCCCCACCGCGCGTCCCCCGGCAGCGTTTCGGCACAGCCCCCCGGCTCCCGCCCGTTAAGGCTCCGCCGCGGGTGCGGGCTGCTGAGAACGGGGCGGGACCGCGGCGGCGTGCGGCGCCCCGAGGCGAGGGCGAGGCGGGCGAGGCGGCCCCACCGCCGCACACCCCGGCCGGCCCCACGCCCCGCGGCGGGCGGAGTGGCGCGGCGCGGGGCGGGGCGGGGCGGGGGCGGGCCGCAGCGCTACCGCCGAGTCCCGCAGCGGGGCCGGGCGCTGCCGCCGCCGCCGCTGCCGGAGCCCAGCCCCCGCCCCCTGCGCTGCGAGCGGCGCCCGGGCTGCCACATCGGCACCGCCGCTCCGAGAAGGCGCTTCGCGGAGCGGATCGGGAGCCCAGCGTGCCGGGAGATGGAGCCCCGCTTCTGCTGCCGCCGCTGCCGCCCCCCGGGACTCGCGCTCCGCCAGGGCCGCCGCTGCCACCGCCGGGACGGAGAGCGCGGCGCCGCCGTCTAACGCCGCAGCCCCGGCGGCGCGGCCGAGGGGGGAGGCGGCGCGGAGACCGCCGCGTCCCCGTCGCCCGCCGGGCCCGCGCGGCGCCGAAGCGCGGCCCCCTGCTCCCCGCCCTCCCCGCAGCCGCTTCTCCGCCCCCGCCCGGCCCTCGGCTGGGCTCCGCCGCCGGCAGCCGGGCCATGGCGGGGCGATGAGGGAGCGGCCGCCGCTGCCCGCAGGCTGCGTGGGGAGGCGGGGAGCGACGGGGCTGGGCGGCTCGGCGGCGCTAGAGCCGGCCGGCGGGCCGGGGCGATGTGGGGCGCGGGGGCCGCGGCGTTGCAGCTCCTCTCCCGGGCCGTGAAGCAGGCGGCGGCGCAGGGGGCCCGGCAGGACCTGGGCCGCTGGCTGTCCCGAGCCGCCGGGACGGCGGCGGGAGGCGGCGGCGGGGACGCCGTCGGCTTCGTCCCGGCGGAGGCGGCGGGGGCCGGCGGGCTGCTGCTGGGGCCCTACGCGGAGCAGGGCGGGCTGCCGCCGGCCGAGCTGCTGCTCTGCCAGCTGCCCGAGGCGGGCGGCGGCGGGCCCGGGCTGGCCGAGGCCCGGGGCTGGCGCTGCTCCTGCTGCCTGCTGGGCACCTGCTGGTGCAAGAGCTGCCTCAGCGTGTGCGTCCTGGCGGCCCTCTGCTTCGCCTCGCTCGCCCTGGTGCGCCAGTACCTGCGGGACCTGCTGCTCTGGGCCGAGAGCCTGGACAGCCTGGCCGGCGTGCTGCTCTTCACCGTGGGCTTCATCGTCGTGTCCTTCCCCTGCGGCTGGGGCTACATCCTGCTCAACGTGGCAGCCGGCTATCTCTACGGCTTCGTGCTGGGCATGGGGCTGATGGTGCTCGGCGTCCTCGTCGGCACCTTTGTCGCCCACGTGGCCTGCAAGCGGCTGTTGGCCCGCTGGGCGCGGGCCCGGATCCAGGGCAGCGACACGCTCAGCGCCGTCGTCCGCGTCGTGGAGGGCGGCAGCGGCCTCAAGGTGGTGGCCCTGGCGCGGCTGACGCCGATCCCCTTCGGGCTGCAGAACGCCGTCTTCGCGGTGAGTCCCGGCCCGGGCCCTGCAGCCAGGAAGAAGCTCTGGCTGGAAGGATGGCTCGCAGTGTAGTGGCCGCTGTCGCTGGTGGAGGTTGCCTCCTTTCCCAGGAGGAAACCTGGGTTTCTTTTAACAACAGCAGAAGCACCCCCCACCCCCCACCCCCCCCGCCTGCTTGCACTAGTCCGTGCTTGCAGAGGGACGGCGGGCAGGTTTTCGAGGCGCCTTGCTTGGTGACATTGCGTTACGAGTTGCTCTCGGGCTTTCAAGACTGTGTGCCAGTGTTAGAACGAAGCACCAGGGTGCTGTGTAGCAAAGTCTGCGGAGAACTCGACTGTTTTGAAGTGCCTGGTTTTTTAAAGTCATCCAAGCGGGAGGAAAAGTTGTATTTGTAAGCAGTCTTGCCAGATCTCCCTAAACTACTTTGTATAAACAATCATATTGGAAAGAAAGAAGCGGACAGATTAAAATTCTTACTCTGGTTGGTTGGTGTTTGTAGCATACGTCTGGCAAATCCATACAGCATGTTAAGTCCGTGCACGTGAGAGAGGACGCGTATCTTGGGCAGAGCAGTGAGATGCAGTGGCAGAGCTGAAAAAGGGACTGTGCAGCAGAATGGAACTGAAAGCAAGTTTAAATTTGAGTTTGGAAAGGGATTAGTCTTGCTTTTCTTTCTACTTCTGGATGCAGATTGGTATGTTCTTTAGTTATTTAAAATTTATAATCTTGCTGTCCCCTTTGATCATCTTAAAAGAGAAAGTAGAGAAGAACATGGAGGGTGCGCTTTTGAGTACCATCATGCTGATGATGACAATTTCAGACCCTCATCTCTTCCTGAGTGCTTTGTCTGAAGGATCTGGTTTTGGCTGTGTGTTATGCCTCAGTTGTGTCTGCTAACTTGGTGATACTAAAGCAAACCAGATCCTGAAATATTTTAAATGTTTTACAGTAACTTACATTCTTTACTGTAAAAGACTCTCCAAAAAAGTGTTTTGGTCTGCCACTTTCTTATAGCACACTTTCCTTCTCCTGTCTGCAGTCCTGATCCTGTTCCCTTCTGAAGCACTTGCTTAATTTTGACAGGTCTATCTGGTTGAAATCAGTAGGTTACTGAAAACCAAATTTGACATTTCAGAAAAAAATTAATCCACACCATCTTTAGAGGTGATCAAATTAGAGAGCATCAAATATTTAAAATTGCTATGTGTAAGACTGGGTGTGCTGGGACATTTGTCTCAAGAGCTGCAATCTCTGTCTGTAAAAGCTGTAACAGGTTATGTTTTCTTTATAAGCAAGTATTTTGGTATGAATGAGAAGAACCTCAGCTGTTCCATTTATTTACTTTTACATTTATTTAGTTACTGCTGGACTGAGGAAGCTTAAACCCATGCAGCTGGGATCAGAGTCCCCCCCAGAGCCCAGGGTCCCAGTGTAGCAGATGCTGTAGCGTGACGTTCCCGAAGTGGGGAGAGCTGTTGTGCTTTGGTTGTTCACTGTTTCTGGGTGTCACCTGAAGTATTCAGCAGATGTTGTAGTATTGGATCTGAAGAACTGACCAGACAATTACAGAGTTAAAATGATTTCTGTTGGAAACATGATTCAGCAGACCAGTGCAGTATTAAAATGATGCTGTAAATCAGTGGTTTATATTCTCTTAAGTACTGCAAGATAAATCTTTTCCTTTCCAAGTGGAAGGTTTCAGTGTTAAAATAACAGATAGGAAATGAGATGAAAGCAGGTTCTTGATTATGCCAAGTAGCTTGGATGTTGCCTGCTAAAATTAGTTTGGGTTGCATTTATTACTCCAGATTTACTACTTTGCAGTGTAGTCAAATAAAGCATGGCGCGTTACATTTTTAACAGAGAACATTTAATATGAACTACAAGATTACTGAAAAATAAAAACGTTGCATGCAAATCAGGGAAGTCAAGGCGGTTTCTCGCTGTGAGTCAAGTTTAAGCTACATATAGAGTACAAAATGCTACCCACACAGACTGAGCTGTCATTTCTTTGAGATCTGACCTATTTGAAAACTTAATGTTTTACTGAAGTTTGAAATGCAAGGGGGTTTGGGGTGCCCTAACCATCTATCCATTCCCTGAGCTAGCAACTTCAGTAATGAATTTGAAAAGGATTGTTCTTAATAGTAGAGGAAAGAACAGTAAACTTGAGGAAACCTACGCGTCTTTAATTTTCCAGCAATCTGGTCTAGGTGTGTCTTCTATGTGCATATTTATAAGTAAACTGGAGACACTGAGAATACATAAATGAGAAGGAAGGGAGGAAGTGACACATGAGGTCTGGGGCAAGGCATAACCTTGATGTGGGAGGGGTCATCTGCAGGGCTGGGATTAATGGGTTTCGACAAGCACTTGTTCAGTGGTGTATACCATCTGCTCAGGGTTTTGGGGAGGCTGAATTACAGGAGGAGTGTAGAGAAGGAAGAGCTTCCTAACATTTGATTAGTGATGGGATCACATTATTTGAAATGCACAAGAAGAAAATTAGCACAAATTTCTTAGTTTCTCACCAGCCAGATGTGAACATGCTTCTTAGAGTCATTCTGCTGCTCTGGGAAGGCGCTGATATTGGGAGCAGTGGGGTAGTGCATTTACTTGCCTTTCTGGAAGACCTAGAAAACAGTCAACTGAAAGCATGTTTGTATTTCTCTTTGGGTGTGTTTTGCCTAATTGTCACTCCTTGTGATGCCAGTGTGGCCGTGGCTCTGGGGAGGGGTGATAGTTCTTCCTGAAGTGTTTGCCCACGCACAGCGCTCTCGGCAGCTCCGAGTGTTTTGGAGGCAGGCCTGTAAGGACGCCTGGTATGCAGGTTATTACTGCCTTCCCACCAGTGAGTCCCTGGAGTGAGATTTGTGCAAACACATTATTTGTAGTGCTAGGTGTAGGTTAGATCAGAATTCATATTTCTTTTGTTTTTTTTTTCCTTCCCTCTTTGAGAGGAATATCACATGGAAGAAATTGACTAAAAAAAAATATCTGAGTGTCTAAGAGTGCTCCTCTGGTTCCCGAAATGCACACAGTGAAATTAGAGTTGAAGAAATGGTACCTGCTTTGCAGGAACATGCAGGCTGCTTACTCTGCTTGTTGGAAAGTTGATAGCGATTTTTTTAGTTTGTTTTGGTTTTATTTGCTACATGGGTTTTTTGAGGACAACAAAAGCATCAGAATTGTCCTTTGCTCTTGTTGCTAAGCCTATCTGATCCAAAACATGGGGATTCATAAGCTGAGGGGAGTAGAATCTGCTGCAATCCCCAAAGGCATGTGAGTTCTCAACAAAGTCCTGACACAAGCGTTTATTCTTTGGCAATACTGAACCAAAGGTGTCAGCTTCAAAGAATACACAAAAGTTTTACCAGACAAAGTCTGTTCAAGGCTTAGTGAGAGAGTTTCTGCCTAATGCTCTTGTCACCAGAGCAATTAGGTAGTTCTTAACTTCATTTAAATACATAGGTATGGCCCGTAACACAACTGCATCCATGCTTGCTTTGAGACTTCTGTTAATTTTTTGCTGTCTCGAGCTTTCACTAGAAACAAGTCTTGGTAGCCTCTGGCAGCTTGGCCATGCAGACCCCAGTCTGGCAGGTTTATAGAACAAGTAAAGTTCATAGAAGGCAAAATATGGAAAGCTGTAAGTTTTATTAAAAATTCCTCAGGTTTCTTAGGTGGGAACGCAATCTGCTTCCTGTGCCTTCTGGGTGAAGGGATACCACTGCAGGCCTAAACCAGGAGTTAAAAGGGCACCTGCAAAATTTCCTCTCCCTCTCCTTGGGCTTCCCACTAAAATGAAAGCTCAGTTGCAGTCCAGCATATCCATTGGCAGCCTCCACTTTGTTTGGAAACAGTCCCTCTCATGACTCAGGAGGTCCAGTTGCTTCAGGACAGATCCAGATGTGCAGATGTGTTGCTCTGCAACCACAATGTCCTTAATATATATACAGAAATGAGAGGTGCCTGGGAGTGTTAAAACAATCTTTGGGAAATTTCCCAGCTCCTTTAGATTTAATAACAGTGTCCTACTTAGCAGATCTTCCCTCAGCATTAGTATTTCAGGGACTTTTAATAGCAGCTCCTTCATTCCCTTGGCAATATGGGAAGTTTCGCTTGTGCATTCTTATTACATGGCCCAGATTACTAATGCTTCTTTTTTTTTTTTTTTTTTTTTTTTTTTTTTTTTGAAAAAAGTCTTTTTGAAGCATCGGTCAAATGTGAAGTTCTGACATAATTATGTATTGTTTTTTCATTATAAATCTAAATCAATCTTGTATAGAGAGGGAAATGTATTATTTGGATGCTACTATATATTTCAGTCTGTGGGAAGTATAATTTGCAGTGTGAAGTTTGGAATTGGCTTACTGGGTCTTGTTCCAGTGAATTAATCGTTATGCTTCATTGCATTCTCTTCCTCCATTGCCCTTCCCAAAAACTTTCCACTGATACTACTTAGAGCTCCAAGAATTCAGCACTGTGACTTTGGTAGTAACCAAAGTTTAAGAATAGCATGATGAAATGAGTAATTTCTTGCTCTTCTCTTGTCTTTGACACTGTGCAAAACTGTCAAGGTCAATAATTTCCACGTAGACTTCCAGTGTTAGGGGCTGTTCTTAGTTAGAACTTGTTTCATTACAATGTGATCAACTGAATTGTCTGGAAAATTCCTTAGACTGCTTGTTTCAAAATTGCCCTTTTCATACTAATTTTTAACCTATGGTTTTCTCCTGTTTTCATTTTGCTTGCATAAATACCTTTTGACCTCTGGGCTTTTGCATTTAGTATTTCCCAATGGCTGCTGATACTAATTTAGCTAGTACTGTGTACTTTGTTCCCAGATAAACTGTCCACATATTGACTCAACAGAAATTTCACACCAGAGAGGAAAACACCTTGAAGTATTATTAGTGGTTTTTCCAGAGAAACTAACACAAGCTATAGCCACATGTACTGTTTTGTTCACTAATTAAAATGTGATGCTAAAATACCTTTGGTAGGAAATCTTAATGATACCCATGTATATCAGTATATAGATAGATATTGCTCATAGAGATCACTGATAGATATATGTATCTTAACCAGCTATATAACTTCCCTTGTAGAGGCAAATTGTATCTACTATTCTGTTTAACTAGATTGTATTTAGTACAGTGACGTTTTGAACAGTTGCCTTTTATTAGTTGCCATACATGTAAAATGCAAAGCAAATAGATTTTTGCTTTAGATCTTCACATTTGATAAAGTAATTTCTTCCCGCAAGCAAATTCTCATAAATTGTAGGGCTCCATTCACCATGAAGAAATAAACATTTTCAATGAACAGTATAATTGCATCTTTAGTTAATGACTTTTACACAGAGATGTTCCATAATGTAAGATTGAATGAAATAAAACCTAGTAACTTTAAAAAGGCCAGGTGAAAACTAGCCACATACTGTTTTGTTGTATTATCTTAAGATTCATGCACAGTGGAAAGTTTTGGTGAAGGAACGTAAGAAATTCCTTCATTATTTTGCACAGATGGTTGTGGGAGTGGCAGTCTGGTTGTTTGTGCATGTAGATTGTGTTGAAGCTGTGCTTGATTTCTTACGTTGTCTTTTACTCAGATTACAGATCTGTCATTACCCAACTACCTGATGGCTTCCTCAGTTGGGCTGCTTCCTACTCAGCTCCTGAACTCATACTTGGGCACTACCTTGCGTACCATGGAGGATGTGATTGCAGAACAAAGTGTTAGTGGCTATTTTATATTCAGTTTACAGGTAAGTTAAAATAATTGCTTTCACAGACCTTGGTGACAGTAACGTCAGTCTATTTATGACTGCTTGGGTAAGCAATTACTCTTGGCGGTCATCTTCTTGTGGTTGAATTTATTTCTATAGCCCCCCAATATCTTGCTCATCTTCTGTATCAGCCGGATTCAAGACAGAATTTTTCTTCTGGAGGCAGTAGACAAGTTTCCTTCCTGTCTCTTCAAGTCATTGAGTCTTTGCTTTGGAAACTGCATGCCCATAGAAATGGGTGGGAGACAGATTCAGTATTGCTGGTTTGTCTTTTAGGTTGTACAGCCTGAAGTGTAAAAGGGGTGGGCTGCAGGAGGTTTGGGGGAATGCATGTCTCGGGGGTTAAGAGCTGCTTTCTGTTGGTGTGACAGCTCCTAGTCTGAGGCAGCCAACCTCTTACAGACTGAGTCAAGCAGGTATGGCATGTGGTATTCAAAGGCAGCAGGTTTATAAAGTGTTTAATTTATAACTGTTACTGGTATTTTCAGTAGATTGTGTAAAGCTGAGCTGCTGTTTCTGTTTCACAGTCTTATTGACTCCCAGATACCCAGAGAAATGGGTTTTGAGGGTGCTGTTTTCTTTTGATTTTGTTTTCTTCTGTTAGAAAAGTTTAGTTCTCTCGTACTGTGCTTGACACAAAGCAGAACTTACTCAGTGCTCTCTTTTTTTTCCTTTCTGCCACAGTTTTGTCGAGTTTTCTTCTCCTGCCCTCTGTGGTAAATCTCCTGCTGATTTTTAGACTTGTCAGACCACCCCTATGCAAAAGCCTGTGTGCCACCAGCTGTGAAATAGTGTGTTCAGGGTGCATAGACCCAGCACCTGTGCAATGTTCAGTGTTAGCACTGAACACTCCAGATTTTGCATAGATATTGAGGATGAAAAGTGCTGTAAAAATACAATTTTGCTAATGCCTAAATCTGAATATCCTAGTTTTGCAAGTAAGTAAATTTCTGAGGAGTATCTAGTACCCGTACATGAGCTTAGCCGATGAAGTGATTTGTCAGTAAATCTTGGGGGTAAGCCTTAAGTCTGAGACTATTACGAGCATAGAGGTCATGAGTATTTCAGAAGCAGATGATATATTAAAATTTCCTGACAGTGCCAGTACTTAAGGCTGTGTTTGACCAGCAGTTACCATGGTTTGCAGACTTTCAGTTGGTACTGCAGTCATTTATCTTCCTCAGTTTTTACAATCATAAAGTTGATGTTTAACAATGTTAAGATATAAAACTAAGTCTAGGACCAGTTTAAGCCATTCCCCCCTGCTCCTAAAACTAGTGTGCTCTTAAATGGACCATATAATTTATAGGCTTCATAGAACAGGGTTATGAGTATTAAAAATGCTTTTGTAAATAACCTTGTAGATCAAAGAGAAAAGAAACGGTTAAGTGATCAGCTTTCATTTTAATTGTGAACTGTTATTTCCAGTATAGTATTTAGCGGTCTTTTCCCTTTTTTTTTTTTTTTTTTTTTTAATGACATTGACTCTCCTTTGAAGATTATATAGGTTGTAACGTAACTGTTGCTCAGATGAGCACTAGCTAGAGAGGGTTGAATATTTGAATAGGAATGCTCACCTCCTTGAGCAGTCCTTGGGACCTGACTGAATAAGTGAAGGGGAGCCTGTTAGTGGAGGAATTATTTAAGTTCTCCCACTTTCTCTCGGGCGTATGCCTGGTGCTTTGCTTGACTGGGCTTTGATGTGACTTTAATTTAGTGAATAGCTGTAAAAATCCTTCACATTTCATTGTTGTCTGTGTGTATATATTTTTTTAATTTATTTATTCATGTAGGGTACCAGGCTACTGGTAGTAATATTTCTCAAACCAGTCAAATTTAAATATGTGGGCAAGCTTTTAGAATAGGATTTTTCCTGTATATTCAGAACTTGGTGTCCATAGTCTCTTTTTGACTCTTACATTGGCCAGCTTTTGAAATGTATAACTTGAATTAGTGAGGAACATCTTTTCCACCACAGGGATAGTCAAGCAATGGAGCGTGTTGCCCAGAGAGGTGGTGAAATCTCTATCCTTGGAAATTTTCAAGACCTGACTGACAAAAGTCCTGAGCAACCTGGTGTGATCTTGCAGCCAGCCCTGCCGTGAGCAGCAGGTTGGGCTAGACTGCTAGGATGCCTTCCAGCTGCAATTATCCTGTGACAATACTTGTCAATCATCTTACTCGGTGATAGTCTAATATTTTGTATGTCATGCTGACAGGTGTTTTAAGTGGTAGTTCTTAAAGTTAAAGAAAACATAGCCCTACCAATTAATAATGAAGTTCAGATTTTGGACTCAAAACTTTAGGTTCTGTTGTAAACAATATAACCTTTCTGTTTTTTTGAAAGGAAGTCACAGATTCCAGCTAGTTTCATAAAACATTCTTAGAAAAGGTAGAGGAATTTACTTCTTTTGAAAGGACTCTCGCTATAAGACAGCTTGATTTTTATTTGAAGATTAATTTTTTTTTTTTAAGGAGGATCTCAGCTGAAAACTTAACTGGTGTTTTATTGAAAGCAAAGGCCATCTCTGGGGAGTGCAGTGCATGCCAATGTCATTGAATGAGTAATTTCAAAACAAAAATGGTTGTTTAATTGTGATAACTTATGTGGTGAAAGTTTAAAAATTCTTAGCAATAAAATTCAGAGCAAAAACCTGAACTAAACCCCTAGTTATGGACAATATTTCTTCCTTAAACAAATGAAAGAACTCCCCACCACCAACATCCTATCACTTCCCTGAGCCATCCTCCAGAAACCAAGTTCTTCCCATACAGACTACTATAAGTAGCTCAGAAGCTCTGATTCTGTCCTGTTCAGTTTTGATATCCAAGAAGCAGCGTGACACGTCTACTCTCTCTCTTCCACACCCCGGGGGAACAAACAAGAAGTCTTATTTCCTTTGGTCTGCAGCATCCTGTCTCTGCTGTTTTGCTAGTTGCAGATGCCCAGTACAATTTCAACCTATTATTCCCTTGGTTTGCGGCCAACAGCCCTTTTGATTTACAGAAGTGCACCATGTTGTTTCTTTGTGGATACATTTTTGCCGAGAGAGAAGGTGAAGGGATTACTTTCTAACAAATAGTGGATATCAATGGAAGAAAGAATCTTTCCTAAGTAGTAGGTAATGTCTGTGTTCTGATATGCTATTTATGTTTGTAGCATATGTAGGATTAGAGCCACTCATTGGTTAAGTTCATCTCCCTTCTGATGTCTTGCCTGTGAAGCATTGAGTCATCAGATGCCTCCATCAATCTTTGCACCGATGACTTTTGTTTTATTCAGAACAGTTGCTTTGTATTCATGCTTACAGTTTATATAGCCTACAGCACTCTTTTGTTTTATTTGCAGATTGTCATAAGCATAGGACTCATGTTTTACGTTGTTCACCGAGCTCAAGTGGAACTGAATGCAGCTATTGTAGCGTGTGAAATAGAAATGAAGACATCGCTTGTTAAAGACAGTCAACCAAGCATCAGTGGTTCAACAACATACTGTAACAAAAGGACAGTAGCATTCTCTGGAGGAGGTGTCAATATTGTGTGATATCAAGTATTAATAAAGTAAGGCGTTGGGAACCTAAGCTATTGCCTAGAAATATCTATGGACAATTAAACAAGTTTTAAAAAAAAAATAATTACAAGTGGTTACAGGTTGTACTGTGGCACAAACCAACCGACCAGCTCTTCAATTGCACATGGGGTGACTTCTAGCAAGAAAAGAGAGATGGCGAAGTAACTTAAGATGTAAATGCAAATTTGGTTGCACCTTTGGTCGTTTATATGCCTGTCAGGCCTGTAGTCTGCACTTTAGGTTTTTTCCTTTGCTCCTATAAACTGAGAAATGCTTCTATAAACTGAGAAGAGTAGCACAGAGGGAAATATTTTTCTCCTTAGCATTATTTATAAGGCTGAATAATTATATGCAGTAGAATTTTATTACTGATAAAGATGAATGAGAAGGTATGCAATTCAATGTATGTTATTCTTGAATGTGCTGTTGCTTTAGAATTGCTTCCAGAACTTGGAGTGTATTATTTAGCTAGTGATGGGACCATTTGGCTTCATTTTTTGATTTTTTTTTTAAAAAAAGAGCCCTATATAAAATTTTGGTTGAATGTATTTTTGTAAGTCATTAAAAATGTTGCAGAGCCATGTGTATGTATTCACACAAGCTTAAATCCTACATTGTGGGACTGAAGTGCTCTTAAATAACATTTTAAGTTACACTGTGTAATATGCAAAGTAAAAGGAAAAATACAGAAGTTATAATAGATTGCAGTGACTATTTGAAGGAGACTTCATGATCTAACTGTTGCATTGGTTTTGCCACCTTGGTGATTGTAACAAAGGGCTGTTCAACGTTAGTCCTATTTATAGTATTTTTAATTGTTAAAAGGATGGAGTTTTTAAACTCGTGTGAGCGCATGTAATAAGGCTTCCAGAACAGGGAGCTAAATATCTCCTTTAAACAGAATGATGGGATACTGACAGTGCTGATTTTACATGAAGGTGGCCTTTATTTTGTAAGTGAATCCCCCCTCCCTTTAAAAAGCTTTAAAAATTCACTTTGGTTGGCATGTTTTTCTCTAAATTTTTACATTTTTTACAAGACGCAATCTATTATAAAGTTTGTGAGAGTGAAGAAATGAAAACTAGATGTTTTCCTTGGAAAATTAAATAATCCAGTAATGGAGGAGGACAGTAATGTCTGTGACTCAGGAATTCTGACTCCATTTTTGCAAGATAACACTGTATTGGATAATTCTCCTTTTACGTGTGCTGTGGACTGTTTTTCACTGCGTTTGAATAGACTGGATAACCTGAAAGTATCGTGTGTGTGTGTGCAAAAAGGAAAACAATAATGCCTGAACATGATGTCCTGTATGTGTGAGTTTTGTGTAGATATACATACCATTGTTCAACTGCTCGAACATGCGCAAGTCATCTGATACAAAAATAATGTAATGTATTGCTTATTTTATAGTTATTTTGTGTAAGTTTTTAAGGATGCTTTCAGTCTTCAAGATTTTGTGTTATTTTCTAACAATATGACTGTGCCTCCTTTTTGTAAGGCTGCAGGGCCCAAGCATTTTTGTCTTGCTGAGAATAGCAGGTCTTCGAGGTCATTGGGAAGCGGAGATTTGATAGCCTCTAACAGTCTTACTGGGAGGATGTACGCTACTCGCATAACTTGACATCTGCGCATTCCTTGGTAGTGGAAGTTCATTTTTTTCCCTTTAAATACATATCCTTTGCAGACTGCTGTTCTTGGGTCTTGTGACCTAAGGAACTGAACTAGTTAAATGAAACAACAAAGTTCAGATTGTCTCCTTTTTGTTGGTTTGGGTTTGGGGTGGGTTTATTTTTGGTTGGTTGGTTGGTTGGTTTTTGAAAAGGCAATCTGTATATACCTGGAAGTGTTCATTTACACATACCTGCCTCTGACAGCTCCTGTGTGAAAACAAGAGAGCCAGATAACTTTCTGATGGCGTTATTTGTCATCATCGTATAATTGAGCCCTTTCTTAACTAAAGGTTTTTTATTTTTTTTTGTTCCTTGGAAAGAACAGTCCTTCAATAAATGAACTGATTTGAACTTTGCTCCATCTTGCCAAATGAACAACAGTGTTTTGAAGAGGGTATCTCTTTCTTTGCATTTTTAAACTAACTTAAGGTTGTGTTGATTATTCGAGAACATTTCCCAAATATGTATTTTGAAGTGCTTTTATTTCCATGACATTTTGTAACCAGAGTAACTTCACTATGTGAACACTTTTGTAGTATGGAATTAGTTCTTAAGATTTTTGCATTTTGCTTGATACTTGTAATATTTGTGTACAAGTTAATGGGAAATGTGCATCAAAAGGAACTTTTCTGTACCATGCCAATCATAATTTTATACAATAAATTCACTTAAATTTCTTTAAAGGAATATGTATTAAATGATTTAAGTTGCTATGAGGTAGTTGGAAAGAAGGTGCAGTGGAGCTTTGTCTTTATGTGTGCGTGCCAAGTTAGTTGTCTATGTTGAAGGAGTAATAAGTTAGGATTTAAGGATGACTTCCATGGGTTGGGGATTTACTGACAAAGGAAAACCACTTGGTTTATATTTTTTAAAATAAATACATGCTTAATTCTTTTAAATACTTTGAAGGTGAGGTATTTATAGCTGCCTTTTTGATAGAAGAATGAGCAGAAGTGTGCCTATAAGAAATGTGCTACTGAAGTGAAAAAGGATGATTTTTTTTTGAATGTAGAAGTAGTAAAAGTGATGTGATTTTTTTGGGGTTTTTTTAATACTTTCCCTACCTAGTGCAATTAAAAAAGAAAAGGCTATGAATCTAGTTTAAATAATAGGTGGCAAGTCACTTCAATGAATGCTTTCTGAGTTGCCATGAAATGTACATAAATTGCAGGTCATGCAAAAGAAGGAATCTCTCTCAGCTGCATAACACCAGTTTTCCTTCCTCCTTGTGGTAAGTGCAACTGTGTAACAAATTTGTCAAAATTTAGCTTTCTACTAAGCACCTGTGAGGAAAACCGTTTCGTGTCCAAGAGCTTTATATACTATTTTCACATTGATTTTTGCACGGTAACTCCAGCAAACATTGCCAAGGTCAAGTTTGAAGAATGGAAGAACTGGTTTCTTGCATGGTGTGTGGCTGGTGTCACGTTTGCGTTTAATTTTCAGTTTCCCACCCAAAGCTGCTATGATTTGGATTTTGACTGACCAAGATTTCTGGAGTCATCGGTGGCCTTGCAAATAATCTAGGATAAAATAGTTAAGATGAAATACTATAAATGTATTTCCATTGACTATGTGGTCATTTTTAACGACAGAAGCAAATAGCTCAAGTAGCTCTGTGACAGGCTTCCACTATGATTAATTCATACCAGTCCCATGTACATAAGAAGACAATGGTTTGAGCATGAGGGAATATGAAAAGGGAGTGCAGAGGGGGAGCTGATGCAAATTCTGCCTCTGCTGGGGAAAGGAGCTTGGTCCTGTCCTCTCCAGTCCTGCAGAATTAGCAATGTGCCTGGCAGCACAGGGGTGATGGGTCTACTGCATCCTCTCTTCATGGTCGTTAGTGTTTGTCTTGCAGTATCCTGTTGTATTGATTTTTAATTTATTAGTGATATGTAACAAGAACTAATTGAGTGGGCACTTGCAATCCTGTGCCTTTCCTCCTTCAATACATTATTGTGGTTTATTACTAAACTTAAATCTACGTTTTAATAAAGACTTGTGTTTGTTAATGTAGTTAAGTCCTCCTTGCTAGCCAAGTGACTAATGTGTAGTTGATTGGATTCAGAGTCTCAATTCATTTGGAAAATTATTTGGGCAAGAGTTACTGTTTTGAGTGTCTAATTATTTAGGACTTTAGATACATTGCAAAATAAATTAGCAGAATAGATTTATTGTACAAAGTTTTCTGGTTTTGTTTGGGTTTTTTTGTTGTTGTTGTTGTATTTTGTTGTTGTTTTGTTGTTGTTGTTTTGCTTTAGAAAAAAGATTGTTAGCAACATAGCAGAGAGAGGATGTGTTCTGTCCTGATCCTGAGACTTGAATACTGGGTGTCATCCTTTTTGGGAGATTAGAATGTTGCCAAGATGTAGCACGTGTAAGCTTGGGTGCATCAAGGTAATTAGGTGCCCATTTTGGTGAAAAGGATGTAAACCCTGTATCTTCAGGCCAGCATGGAAAGTTTTTTTTGTCATACAATCTACAGAGCTGCACAGCTTGGCATTGGTGAGTGCAGTGCATTGCTTCCCATCGGAATCTAGAGAGCTACAAGATTTCAAGCTGCAGGGGAGGAAATAATAGCCAGCACAGCAAACAGTTTGGGTAGGTTAAACTAACAATGTTGCCAGAACTGTGAATACATGAGAGTGCCTTGTTTTCATAATTGCCAGGTACTTTCACAGCTTCTGCTTCCTTCCACTGGAGGGTAGCTGGGTGGCATCACCTAGAGGTAGGTCAGCGTTTTGTCTTCTGGAGAATTTTAGCATGCTTTGACTTTCAGACTTCTTTACTTTTGAAATAGTATTTTGCCAAATTTTGCTGTAATTTCTCTAAATAGAAAATTTTAGTTTGTTCCAGTAACAGAGCAAGATCAGCTGGGGTGCAAACATGTATGGACCAAGTGATGTTCATGTATGTGCACCTGGCCTAAGAAGGAACTTCTGTAGGGCAATGTGCATGAGCTCAGTTTGCTGAATGCGAGGTGTTTCCCTCTCTTCCACTGAGCTATAACTGTTTCCCTTACAGGCTGTGGGTGGGAGGAAGGAAGGAAGGAAAGGCCTGTGGTGATGGACTATTTTAATAGCAAATTTTCACTCTCTGCCTTAGAAACTTGGTTGCTTAAGATCACAAATATTCTGCGTTTAATGTGAGAAGCAGTAGGTGGTGAGGGAATAGACTAATGAATTCTCTCACTGTGATATTTGTGAGGGAGTAATAAATTGCTTCAGTATGAAGTGAAACACCCAGATTATAGAGGGGTGGTTTTTTTGCTGGATTTTTGGGCGTAGGGAAGGGTGAGGGTGGTACTACTGGAAGCAAATGGCACTGAAATGGCAGCAATATGAAGTTACTGCTGATTCTTTTGAACCGTGAGTTATTATGACTGTTTCAGATGTCTTTTACAGCTATGGGGAATAGTGTCTCAGAAGCAGCTAAGAGTAAGAGTTTTAAGTGAGAGCATCTCTGCTCCTGGAGGGCTGCTGAATACGAATCTCTCTTTCCAGGGCCTGCTTTTATAACCTGGGCTGGCAGTGCCCAGACCAGAAGCTGTGGATAGCTCTCATTAAAGGGGGACATTTGCTGCCTTTCTGATATTTTTTGCAGCAAAAGTATATGGCAGATGGTTTGCCTGCCTGAAAGGCTTCCTTTTTGCTCTCGCACTGCTTTGCCTAGCTCGGGTGGCAGCTGAGCGAGGAAGAGCTGTGCACTTGCCATTTGCTTTTCCACCAGGCAGGGAGGCAGATGTTTCTGAGTTGAAGCCAGAGGTTGCTCTGTGTCTTTCATTCTCAAACACTTTCTGCACAGCTTCTTTTCTCTATGCTTTAAAAAAGCTCCACACCCCCCCACCCCCCACCCCCCCAACCCCACACCCAAGAAACCTTTGGAACAAGTAAAATTCATGCCTTTAAATGAATATTCTGTATATTCCCCTGCAGATATCAATAGATGTATGAGATGATTGTGTTCAGCCAGCTGTAGTAATCTCTTCCATGCTCAGTGACTTCTGCAGGAAACAAAGTTCTCCAGCCATGGAGCTTACTAGGGTGCAGTACTATGGCAGCCATGAAGGGATTTTCTTGCTGTTTACACTATTGAATCACTGAGTTCCAGTCATCTTAATGCTGCAGTGAATTTTAGGGTTTCACAATTGTGGGAACAATACCAGTGTGCAGCTCCAACATCACGTGCGTTGGTATTTTACAAGCACTTCGTGTTGGCTTTGCTGCATTTTGTGGGAAGGCTGCACTGGTTGTAACATGATGTGTGTCTTGTCCAGGTTTTGGCAAGAGTACAGGTATTTTGATTTTTGGTGCAGTGTGTTGAACTTTATTTCATTAGATACAGCAGGCCTCTTTTCCCCTACCCCCATGTCGACCACAATGGTTTACCAGCTATATGGTTATTGCTTAATTTGCAATCAGACAATTCTGCTATGCATACATGCTGGTCCAGCATTGAACAGCTCATTTTCTGTGGCTGGCTCCTTTCAGCTGAGGAATTTGTCTTTTTTTCCAGCTACGTCACTCAGTCGCATGAAAGACATTATCTGTCCTTGCATATGATGCTTCCTTAGATTAGGTTGGGTATGACCTTGTTCTTTCAAACAAATTTTGAGGTGGGAAAATGGCAGGGTCTGGAGGAAGAACCCTGAACTCCCTAGAGCCCCTGGCATTTGCACTGGGGAAAAGAGCCTTGTGGTAATGAATTTTAGAAATGTTTCCATAAAGAAGCAGTTTGAGACTGGAATTGAAAACTTAGAGGAGGAGGGAAAAAGTTGCAATTAGTACAAGGGTATTAGTATACTTACCAGGAGGTAAAAATCCTGGCAGCTATAATTAGACAAGGTTATTCTCCCTTTTCAGTGAGTCATTCCTTAGAGAATGGATTAAATGTATTTATTTTTTAAAAAACCCTTTTCACTTGTTAAAACCTGAGTAGAAAAATGAGAGGGAGTCACAGAAGTATGTATTAACAATGCAGAAAATGCAGACTTGTAAAGATTACTGAATATTAACCTTGAAGCAAGGCAGAAATTCGCTTTTATAGGTGGCAGGTATGTTGGTACAAATCTTCTTTCCTTCATTATATCTGCTCCGATAAACAGTAAAGGAAAGGTAACCATGTAGTGAAGCATGGATACATTTGTATCACATGGATTTTATTCTGTTGGGGAAAAAATCCTTGGGGATTCAGTTTTTTGGGGTTGCATGTGGTGCAGAAGTACTTGGTGTACATTTCCTGCACTCCATGCTGACTGTGTATGGGCCACTTCTGTGTCTCAGAATTGGCCAAATGTAAAGCTGCGATCATGTGGCATAGGCCTGAGCAAATAATTTCTCCCTATTATCAGCACGTTTTACCAGATTGGAATTTGAATAAAGGAAATTTGGGAGATGCACCTGTATTTTCTGATAATGGATATCATTATCCTTAAAGCTATTTAGAGTGTTTCAGGTACCCTTGATGGAAGCCCTATGCAGGTGTAATGGGTGATTGCATTTGCCTAAGAGTTTTTTTTAGGAGAAAACCTATTTCACCTAATATTTAAGCATCATCATATTCAAGTTGTGGGAACTTCTGCCTCAAACAAGTGAGATCATATTGATCAGCTGAAGCTCCTGAAAAGCAGTTTGTCTCCAGGTCACAGCATTATAGAGCAACGAAGGTTGGAAGGGATGTCATCCAGCCAGCCCCTGCTCAGGATCACATTCGGTTAGATCAGGTTGCCTGAGGGCTATGTCCAGTTGAGGCTTGAATATCTTCAAGGGTGGAGAATCTACAAGCCTGGGTGACCTGGTCCAGTGTTTGACCAATCTTATAGTGAAAGAATTTTTCCTCATACTTGGTCAGATTTCTCATGTTGCGGTTTGTATCCATTGCCTTCTCTCCTTCACTGAGTACCTCTGAGAAGTGCCTGGTTCTCTTGCCTGCCCATTATGTAGTTAAAAGACAGCAGGTGAATGGGAGCTGGGAGCCTGGAGCTGGGAGCCACAGCTCCCTCAGAGGCTGCTCCTGCCTTGCCCTGGCCTGCGAGGGCCCCGCTGGAAAGAGCAGAAGGTGCTGGCGCGAGGGCTGGTGCCTGGAGGGTTGGCACCACAACAGGGAAAATTGGCTGGGCAGAGAGGAGAGGTGCAAAATGTCATGTTCATACATGCAGCCCCGCAGGTCAAAGAAATGCAAAGTTCCTTGGATTTGTTGTCTCTCTGCTGTTGTAATGAAATGCACGCGCTTTGTATATTTATATTGCAAAACAGTTATTTGTGCAAGAAGGTCATGGATGAGGAGCAAGGCATCTCTGAACTCTGACTTGGCTAAGTTACAGCTGGAGAACAAATAAAAATATGAAATGCCAAGTGACATCTCAGACTAATTTTGTTTTTATCCTGCTGTTGAATATGCGCTTTTGCATGATGAAGTAACATCTTAGACACGTCTCCAAAACTTGAATTTTTGAATTGTTGTATTTAATTGCTTACACAAAATATCTATATCATATATTATTTCATTCCAGAATTTTCTTATAAATGCCATTGAAATTATGAAACTGTTTTTTTAAAGTATCAACTTCAAGTAATATCAGGTAAAATAACATCAGAATATCAGCTATTCAGAACAGAGTGTTTTTCTTCACAGAGCTAAATGTCTACAATAATGACAATTGATGCAAATGTTTAGACATTTGCAAATATATATTTTAAGTGCTGTGAAATCACTGTGAGTCATTTACAGGCCTATGCAGCCCCAGCAATTGCTTTATCTTTTCTATTGTTTAAGGGTAGTGGGTATTTAACAGTAGCAGGACATGGTAATGCTAACAACATGAGAAGAAAATAATTTGTCTGAACTTCTCAAAGAACAGTGAAAGTCCTGTCATACGTAACAAGTATTGCACACCCAGAAACCAGTTTTCCTAAAGTACCATGGTGCCTAAAGGGTGTGTGAAGCCAAGTACCAAGGGTCTCCAAAGCTTTTCAATGCTCAGTACCACTGAACATTTCTGACATTTGCCAGTGCTTTTTGAGAGGTGATCTACATCTTTGCCTTCTGACCTGCTAGCATCTGTATCAGTCTGTGTTGCCCAGCGTTCAGTGAGGTACAAGAGGATTAGAATGGGAGTGCTCCGATACCTTCTGCAAAGCAGCAATTCCCTGGTCCTGATTCCCATCGATTTCTGAGCTTGGCAGCTCTCAAGAATCTTCACTCATGATGAATCAAGGTACTGTGACAAAGGTGTCATGCCTCTTGGAGAGGGACTGTTTCTTGCTGAGTTGCCTCAGGCATGCTTACCTCTAGTTTGGAACAAAAGAATTAAAATTTTATATACTTTTCTTAATCTTGCCAAACCCTAATCTACCTAGATGTCATCATTTAAACACAGACTGCAGAACAAGCTTAGAAGTACACTGAATTTAATGTAAATCACGAGTGAAGGCTGTGACCGTATTGAAACACTGGACAGTGAACCAGACCTCCTCCCTACTAACATCTTAAATTATCCAACCTAAATCATGTGAGGCTTGTGAGCTGGAGCTGCAATGTAGTGCAAAGCAAAAGTGCTGCTTGCTATATATGGTTTAGCTTTGCTCTAGAGATCTCTCAGCATATGTCTGAGATGATCTTGAAGAAGGTAGTGCTGACGCATTTTGCTTGTACTCTTCGTACTACATACAGGAAGAGAGAGGAGGTGCGGAACAAAGAGGTTAGGAAATCAGTTGTATCATATATATATATGTGATTGAAGATTAAGTAGGCTCACAATCTTGTGATCTGAGGCACGCAGGCGTTTTGGACCTCAAAATACGTTTCTTCTTGATCTGACCAAAGAAACAGCAGCAGTGCAATTTTACAATTTTAATCTGTAAAACAATTTTGCACAAGGGTTTTTGTGGGATGCTGTGTCCATGTGCTTACAAGTCAAAAATCCTCTTCTCAAATTCCTGTCCTTGCAAAAATCAGCCTGAAAATCTGGCCCCAGGGAGTGCTTCTGTGAAACTAGCTCTGAGATGCTGCACTTGTGTCTTTGCTGGGAGGAACATCAGGAAGACATACTGCCAAATCAGCCTTGTGATTGCCTTCAGTAGCATCCTAGCTTTATGCCTCAACACATTTGTCTTTCTAAGGATGTTTCTGATTCACGGTAGGTGAAGGGAAGCACTCATTGTTGAAGGCAATGCCATTAGTTGCCAAAGACTGGCTTTGATGTCGGCTTGGGATAAAGTTTATTTTATTTAGATATAACTCCTTTCAGTAGTCTGCAGCATGCACGATCAGTCTTCAGCTGCTACTTGGAAAGGCTGAAATTTTGCAATAAGAAAGCAGTAGCAATAAGAAAGATTTATTATCTTGTATCAATAGTCTTACAATATTAACTTCACATGGATTCCAAGAACTCTGTGTTATGTTTAGATTTGTGTTGTCTGATGTATACTTAACAGTTTGTGGATTTAATAACATATCAAAATATAGATGGAGCTCGCTCTGGAACTAGCTGGATTATCTCATTGTAAGAGACCAGAACAGGAGCAAATGAAAAGCGTAAACAGTTGTATCTTATAATTTAAGTAAAATTTAATTTTATATAAATGTAATATTATTTTATGTTCATATATAGATGTATCAAATCTCTAGCTCCTACTAGAAAATGCTTGGGTGAAAAAAGCAGTATGCTGAATATCCAAACGTGGAGGGATGAGAGAGAACACCCCCACTGTATCTGACATCCTCCCCTTGTTCTGGGTAATCAAAAAAACACCTCATTTTCCGAGTGTCTTCATGTGTTCAAGGGGTTTAGATGTTACAAATCTAACAGGATGCGGGAAAATTGATTAAAAGATTCTCTTTACATTCATCTTTAGAGATGGCAAATAAATTCAACAAATATTTAGTCAATATTAGTAGAAAATTTTAGAAATATTTAGAAATACTAGTAGAAAAGAACCAGCTGCTTTTCCCTTCATTCCTCCTCCACTTTGAATATATGGATGAACTCCCAAGCAGCATTTCTGGAAAATTGCAAAGTTTGGACTTAACATAACTAAGGTCTGAACCCAGCAGAGAGGGCTGTACAATAAGGTAAGTTCATGCATCTTTGCAGAACAATGGCTTAATAAAATAGTGCAATATCCCCCAAAGAAAAGTCTTGTGTTAAATGCGACATGAACATTTGTAAACATTTCACTTTAAACATTCCTTTAATAATCAGAATAATATTCAGTGGAGAGTAATTAATACATAATAAAAAGATATGTTGATTTATTGTGAGCTGCAGAAGATAAACCCCCTTATCCACTTCTTGTAGAACAGTGTGTTACAGTCTAGGTCAGAATGAATTAAAAAAAGCCCCTGTTCTCTGAAACTAAGGAAATTTCTAGGTAGGTAGGCTACATGGAGGCAGACAGCCAGCTTTTGGTACAGAGCTCATTTTGAGCATCTTTCTCCCTTCCCCCGTTTCCTACTCTCAAAATGGATTCTTTGTATTGACAAGGTCAATATCTGTTAAAGACTTCTTTAGTTCAGTTTTTTGAAAGGGTCATGTATTTCTGAGGATTAGGAATCTTTTAAACTCCCATGGCAGCAGGACTTATTCCTGTCTCTTCAGTGGAGCTGCTTCTCCTGCAGTTTGTTTTGCCTTTGTAATGCTGTTTGCCTGGCTTTTCACTGGCAGCAGAAGAAAAGGCGAAGATCTGGTCAGCTGCCACATGCACCCCAAATTTGCCTGTAATAAGAAAACAAACTGATGCAAGAGTGATCACGATTTTTCTTCAAGAGGGGTGTTTTGGGATAGAAAACATTCTATCTGCTAACTCGACCTATTTGTGTGCGCATCAGTAATCATCTCTCTTCAGAACTAAAAAAACCCCAAACAACCCTCTGGGTCTTATTAGGAGCTTCCTCATGGTGATAACCAAGTTTGGCTAATTAATGTGAGAGATCGATTAGTGTGGTCAGGAGGGGAAGTTCTGGTCTGCAGTTTGTAATCTCCCTGACCACTTCTTCCCAAACAGGGATTTGTGCAGGAAAACACATGACTATTGATCTTAGTAACCTTGTGGTCTGTGGCGGATTCAAGAAGCAAGGGGAATCACAGCAGAAGTTTCTTTCTTCTCTTTGATCTCTTACACTAATGATTTACTTCCACTGGAGCTATCTGAAGAGGAGCTGTACAGTTTGGCAAGTAGGTTGACAGGCCATAATTAACAGAGAGCTAAGCTGCGACTGTACTAATAAATTATGTCTAGGTCTGCTCACCAACACTGAGACATAGCATTTTGAACAGTCCGTGTCCATATGGATAAACCTCTCGTCCTCTTAAACAGGGTAAAGATACCCAAACTGGGTGAATTCCCCAGCCATACTAATTCCCTAACTCTGAAACTTTTTAGGACCGTGCGGTTTAGCCCAGGGACCCTGTGGGGGACTATTGCAGTAATTCAGCAATGTGAACCGTGTGAATGCTCAAGACCACTCCCTGTCACTTCTTAACATTTGTTGCTTTGAAAACTAGTGTATTGCTTGCTTTATGGGGGTGAAGGGGTATTCCTAGAAGGACCATTTCCCTTACTATGTGGCACATGAGCCTGCAGACCTTGGTCAAGCTGAGGCAGACATCTAAAATAGGGGAAGAGAAATGGAAGAGAATTTGCCAGGCGAGGGGATCCTTCTCCAGCTGTGAAGTGGTTGAGGCAAGACTCTCATGCTCTCTGGAGTTCTCCTTGCCAGGTATTACTGTCCCTTTTCCCTTCAGGCTTAACATCTCAATGCCAGCCTTTAGCTATCTTGTGTGCCCACAGTTGGAATGTAGACTCCTTTCTCTGGAAATGCATGCTCAGAGAAACTTGATCAAAAAAAGGCAGATCCAGAGTGAGGCCTGGTCAAACCACCTACAAAAGAGCTTATGGGGTATGTATGCTGCCTGGTAGAGCATGCCAGACAAGAAACAAGAACCATTTCCTCCTGCAGCAGCTGTGGGCTGCAGCAACACCACTGTAACCACAGCCGAGCAGTACCGTCACCTCCATAAAGCCCCATGCCGATACTCTTCTTCCTGCTAAGTCAATGCCTCAATTGCTTGGTGAGCTTCAAAAATTCAAGTCCCCACAAAAATAAGACATGTTTATTTAAAAACAAAGCACCTGTCCTTCTGGGGAAACGAGGGCAGACCCACAGTAATAACGCTGTGGTGAAAGCAGGAAATCTGATGCTGAGCCTCCTGTGTTTTGGGGGAAGTGTCTCAGCTTTTGTTCCTCATTTATAAATATTGTTTCCATTTTCTTACGTTGGGATGTTGTGTGCTTGTGACAGTGTGGGTTTGCTCACAGTACGGGCAGCTACAGACCCACTATGGAGAGATCCTGTAGCTGTGGGAGGACTCCAGGCACTGTGAGAATTATGAAAAGTAATAACTAGGTATATGCAGCTCTCTAGATGATGGGGATTTGGGGATTTGCAATTCCTTAGAATATATATAAAACTCTTCCTGGAGGAATAAGGATTATATTTATGTTTCATTCCTTCAGCACACAAGGAACCTCCTCTGGTTTTAAGTAAGGAAGGGATTGATGCTAGATGCTATTGTATGACAAAATTGCTTGTAACAGCAGGGGACTGAACCCAAGTAAAAGGATGGGGGGAAGCCATGTTTAGTCCAGCATGACTGATTTGGCTGAGTGTGTGTGTTTGCACATAGAATTTAATCACTCACCTACAGCTATGCAGCACCAAAATCTTGCAGAAATGTGGTATTTCTATCACCTCAAAAAAGATACAGTAGCTATAAATGGGTGCTATGAAATATTCAGCATGCCTTCTTACTGCAGAGAGTTTGAAAGGGATGCTGCTGATGTTGGTGTAACTGTTTCATTTGATTTCACACTCAATATGGTTTGTGCTAGATGAGGATGCCACATGGACAGCTGATGTCTGTCAGTAGCTGGCTTGGGGACTGAGAGTGGTGAGTAAAGGTAATTGAAAGAGTAATTAGATTCTAATTAGTAGCTGTTAAGGCATCTGCTTTCTCTAGCTTGTTTTCCCTTGCAGTATTATGCAGTCTTCCTGGGTGACAACCCACAAACAGGTTTAATAAGTGCTGTATGTTTCAGATGACTTGAAGCTTCATGGTTCCACATTTTGTTGACTTTTTGCAAAGTATCTGGGGTTTTGGCTGTGACACAAGAAGCACATAATGAATAGTGTCAGCCATGAGTAAAGCAGAATGCAGGTAATATTGATAGCACCAGCGTCTCTCACATCATACTATTGTCTTAAATAGCCACAGGAATATGAAGAGAAAATGTAAACAGCTGCCTCATCCTCCCTGATTTCCTGCAGTCAAAGCTTATGATGTGTGCTCACAGCACAAGATGTATTTGTTACTGTCTGCAGCCTAGTCCTGTATTATCTCTCCAGACTTTTTCTGACCTTTCTATACGTGTCATGGTAGTATCTGACTGACCAGCCTGAACTCGTGCTTCCTGCAAGACGTTGATTGGTTTCAACTGTCTCTAGACTCAGTGGAGAGTAAGGTGACCATTTTGGGAGGTCAGCTCCACAGTTATGGTATTACCTGAGGATGTGCCTGTAGTTACATTGCAAACTCCACTGCCCGAAAGGGTGTGTCTTTGTGCTCCTATGTGAGGAATCTCTTATATAAAACACATACCCTTCATAAAGCTGTGAATATTTTTGTTCTGAAGATATCTGAAACTGCTTCAGGTTCCTGCAGCTTCCAGTGCCCATATTGACCAATAGGGTACCCCTGAAGCCCTCTGGATTATCGATCTACCAGTCAAATATCTTTTCTGACTGCAGGTAAGGGCCTTTAGGTGAGTTCCAGTTAAACCAAGTTTGTGCTAAGAAGGCATGTGCCTAACCCTTATGTTGTTTCTGGGCAATACAAAGTGTGCTCTAATATCTGACTTGTCCTCATTTGTCTATGTATGCCTTCCGTGGGTGTTCACTGCAACATCCCTCAGAACAGGTACATCTGGTTGAGCTCACCTAACTTCTAGTGCCCGTTTTGATTCCCAGCAGAGTCAGTGGACATTAAAGTACAATTCACCTAATCATATGAAAGGTGTCTACTTCAGGGTGAAATAAAGTGGTCCCTGTTCCTGCCCAGCTCCCTGCTCCCTGCAGGACTATGGAAGGATCCTATGGTGACTTGGCTAAGATGTGTGCTGGGCATAGCCCATGCCTGGTCAATGAATCCCATCCTTTGCTGTCTGGAACTTCGAGATCTGGAGAGTAAATTTTCTAATCAACATCAAAGACATAGAGATCACATTTCTGGGCTTGCCTGATGACAGCGCAGGGTAAGTGTGCCACTGGCAATAGGTCTGGTCCTGTTCCCTCTTCAATCTGACTTATTCCACCTAACTCATACCTACATTCTCAAATCTCGTCTTTTCTGTTAATAGCCTTCAGCAAGCCAGAAGAAAATACTATGCTCTGCCATCATCACAGGCAGGAACTGTTTAATGCTTTAAATAAGTACATTGTGCTATTTATGTTTCACCAGCCTCTACTCTAAATAGGCCTGTGTCCCTAACACAGCAAGCTGTCCTGAAACTTTGCTAATGCACATATAATGCTGACTTGGCAACCAGCTGTTTTGTGTACTCAGACTTCCCATTCACTGAGAGACAGAAATTGCCCGAGTTAAACACACATGGAACAAATGCTTTCAGATGTAATGAGGAGAGTGGCAATGGTAACATAATTATTTAACAAAAAAATTATTTTTCTAAGCATGTTCAAGAAGATTGTAGTGCTTTTCCTCCATGTGATAAGTACTAAATTTCTCTTCTGTTCATTAGGAGACTTTTTAATTCTCCCCTTCTATTTCCAGTAATACAGTCTCAGTCTGTTGCCTTTCAGCTGGAGGAACAACATAAATATTGTAGATAAATGTATGGTTTGCAAGGAAGTTGTTATTGCAGGAGAAAACACTTTGTAGAGTCTCTCAGGACTCTTCCATCACTTAGACAGTTTATCAGTTCATATGCTGCTGCTGTTTATCAACTGCTTCTAAAGCTCTGCAGGTCGCATTCTTGTAATAATTTCAGCTTCAGGTGCTTACAACCTGGAATATTTGGCTATGTTGGTATTAATAAACTAAACATGTCTGGGAACATCCTCTAGCACTGAGACTAACTGGCACAGAATCACCCCCATCTAATTGTTAAACTAGTTTAACCTCCAGAAAATGATGATTTCATCCAAGTTGCTTGCAGTCAATAGTCTTGCTGGGAGCTAACTCCTGACACATGCCTGTAAGTTGCTTGTGAAGGTGCTAGTTGGTCCAGGTCAGAATACTGTTAGGGACTTTTTTAGTAGTTAAACATAGACAAAATTGGGTTCTAATCCCTTGGAATTTTTCTTGGCAATGTTTAATATTTACTAGCTGACATGTAACTTTTGTTGTTGTGAGCTTCACTGTTTTTTTCAAACTACAGCACTTTTTCTGTCCACTAACATGGTGGTACTAGATCTAAACTCACCATTTGTGTTTGTTTACAGACCTAGGTTTGGCCTGGATTTTTATTTTTTTAAAATCATAACTGTAGATTGGATATTGCTTTGGATACTATTGTGAGAGCCTTTCCAAGTGAAATCAACAATATTTCTGGCTCTGGGTTTGCGGTTTTTTTGTTGTTGTTGGGTTTTTTTTTAGTTGTTTTCTTTACAGTCACTTCTAGCACTTCTGATTCAAACTGGTGTAGGTTAAATCAATATAAAACCTCTTCATTATCTCATGTTTACTACTTTTAAAAGCATGAGATAACTTTCACTGTGGGTTACACCAACTTATCAGGTCTTAATTTCAAGCTCATGAGACCTACTCCCACAAAAATTTTCTCCATGAACATTTTTACACACTGGAGAAATTCAGTGCCCTGCTTTGGACATTTCACATTTTCTCCACATCAATGATTTAATTTTTTCTCAAGTTTAGCCTTTAGGCATATGACTTTGGTCTTTTACTTCAGGATACAATTTTGTAATTGCTTTTTCCTGCTCTGAATCTCTTCTGTTCAGCTGTTGTGAGGTTCCAGCAAGTATAGCTTCACTATTTGCACTCTCCAGTCAGCATGATTTCAGTAAGGCTATTACAGTGCTTTTAGGATAAATGTCAAAGATTGTCTGGCAAGGAGCAGTGAAACAAAGTACTTCTTTCTTTGGTGGCTTTAAAGTCAAAATATCTGTAAGTAGTTTTCAGTATGGAAATGCCAAATGCTTGGGAGAAGGCAGTTTTCTTAAATGATTGCACCTGGAGATCAAAACAAGTGTTTCCGTCTTGCTGGTGTTGATTTTAAAAGGTTTTGAAGTGAAAATGCCTATTAAGAAAATACACAGTGTCCTCAGTAGATGTTTCTATTTTGTATACAAAGTAGTGAGAGCCCGAGGCTCAGATTTTAAAAGGTATGTAGTTTCCTACATCTGACTGAACTATACCGTGAGTCAGGAGCTGGAATACCTAGAAGAGTATGGGATGGAGTATCTTTTCTTAACCATGATGAGGAAGAAAGGGGTCAAGCATTACTGCAACATGAATATTGGACATGGTTTAATGCCAGTAGGCAGCCAAGCCCCAACCAGGCATTCACTCACTTCCCCAGAAATGGGCTGAGGGTGAGGCTAAAAGTGTGTAAACTCATGGGCTGAGATGAAGACAGTTTAATAGGTAAAGCAAAAGCTGCGCACATAAGCAAAGCAAAATATGAAATGAATTCACTCCTTCCCGTTGGCAGGCAGGTGTTCAGCCATCCCTAGGAAAGCCAGGCTCCATCACACCTAATGGTTACTTGGGAAGAGAAATGCCATAACTCTGGATGCTTCCCCTTGCTCCTCTTTCTCCCAGCTTTCACTGCTGAGCACAACATCATATATGATATGGGATATCCCTTTGGTCAGTTGGGGTCAGCTGTTCCCTCTGTGTCCTTTCCCAGCTTCTTGCCCAACCCCAGCCTGATCGCTGGAGGGGTCAGTGTGAGAAGCATAAGATGCTTTGTAAGCACTGCTCTGCTCAGCAATAACTAAAACACTGGTAGGTTATCAACACTGCATTTATCACAGATCTGAAGCATAGCACCATACGAGCTACTATGAAGAAAATTAACTCCGTCCTAGACAAAACCAGTACGATCTTTGTTAATATTCTGCACAGGTGAAAGTTTGAATTCTTATAACATATTCTATAAATTTGTCATAATGCAGGGACAAAAGGAATCACAAAGCTTGTTTGATTTATTTTTTAGCTCTCTCTATGGATCAAACCAATCTGGTGTTACACAGTTTTCTCAATGCTGCAACATAATGGCCATCACCTAGGGGACAAATAAGGATGGGGAATATGACAGCTTCTTTTATTACTCCTTACAATAACCTTTTGGAAGTCTAAATCAAGAAGGCCCAAGAGAAAAATGTGATAGATTTAAGTAGACAGGATTAAGCAGCTCAATGACAAATGCCTTTGTATCTGTCTAAGTCAGGCGAGTTAAGAGAAAAAAAATATTCATATGTGAACATTGGTTTGACTCTTGGACTGAGGCCGAAGTCAAAACATGAATTTTTTTCATGTAGTTTTCCAGAGATCCACTGCTTCTGTCAAAGTCTGGTTTTACCTCAAAATTTTCAGAGTAGTGTTTTTTTGTCTTTTGATTTTCAGATTGAAAATTTTTGGACCTCCAAAGTGTATTTAAACATAAATTTCCTTCTCTTAATTAAAGGTCACACATTCTTTAGAGTGGTTCTTGAATATTGCAGAGTGAAAAACATTGTTCCAGCTCACTGCCTCCTGGCACCTCTGGAATCAGGGTGTTAGTACAGATGTATTTTTATCCAAATGTTCTGGTTCAATTTCTTTAAACTAAAGACTGTGCAACTTGTAAAAGCAGTTCCTGTCTGTAGGAGAGCTTTTCAGGTGTGTTACTCATTTTCCTCATGGTTTGGGGTATATTGGTCAATTTAGGACACGCAGAGAGACAGGGGACCTGATAGCTTCTTTGCTCATCTTCTGGAATAAGTCTTTTGAGGGGGTCTAAAATTGGAGTATGAGTTAAGAGTATTTTAAAAGTACTTTAGCTTTTACTCAGGACAGCAAAAGTCTTTTCTTTCTCAAACTCCAATGGGAATGTGCCTGAGAGAACAGTAAGATGAGTGCTGGGCAAGATGGATTTTCTATCATGCAATTTTGCATATGCAGAACTAGATTAACTGATCAGTGGGACAAGGTGCCTGATCTTAAACATGTTGCAAGTGTTTGCAGGATCAGAACTTAACACAGATTTCTGGAATGCATTATTTGATGAAAGAGTGGAAAACATCAGCCAAAACAAAGAAGCATCTTTCTTTTCAGACTTTGCATATATTTTTGTAAAATTTCATGTCTCTGCTGATTTATATTTATGCAAGTATTTATGTAGCTGCATTCTCTTTTCTGCCGCATGAATAAATATGGGCAATGTTACACTTTAAACAAGTCACTGATATCTTCCCTGACAGAATAACTGCATCTTTGAGAACAGTTCATGCTGCCTATATATTCTGGGACTTAACACTTAAAGTTATTTTCTAAATATTAATCCCCACAAAATGGAAAAATAGGTCTAAAATAAGCAGAGAATTATGACAGATAGGAAGCTGTCAATAAGAATTATTTTGTCATTTTACCATTTCCTCTGCACTTGCCATTATTTCAGTACTTTAATGTACTTTGTTGTTTCCAGAGAGAGATAGCAAATTAAATTTATCTGTGCAAAGGTTCTGTAAGAAAATTTCAAGGTGTGTTTTCAAACTAGTTTCACAGTCCATTGAGTTGAAGAAGAACATTTGCAATGCATGGCACTTGACACTGGTGCTAGAGAAATGCACTGAAGCAAAACTAGTTGACATTTCTATGAATTGTATTCCTATTCATTTTTCCAGGTCATGTTACCTGCTGTCAGCTCAAAGACATAAGGAAAAATGGGAACTCTATAGTGAGAAACGTGTCTTCATACCTTTGCAATCAAGCTTTTTCAGTGATCAACAAAACCAGGGGTCCTCAAACTTTTTAACCAGGGGGCCGGCGCGCGGATGCAGTGGCAGGCAGTCATCTGCGGCTGCTTGGTTTCCCCCCTCAACCCCTGGCGGGGGGGTCTGTAAATACCGGGGGCTGGATTGAGGACCCTGGGGGGCTGTATCCAGCCCATGGGCCGTAGTTTGAGGACCCCTGAACAAAACCATCTAGCAGTCCATGTTGGCTTAAACAAATTGACAGATAATTAGCCCAGTAACATTACAATTGGGGTATAAATTTGGACTAAATATTGCTTTGATTAATTGCTATATTCATTCTGACCTGCTTGATGGAACATATTCTACAATAAGTTAAATCTCACATGGAATGAAATCTTCAGCTTAGTTTAGGACATCTCTTTGACTCTGTTCACAAGTGTTGCATGAACTTCTATAGTAGAGAAAAATCTTAGAAGTACACCTCAAAAGCAGTTCTTTGCCTGAAAGAGCTCAGCGTTTGAAATACTGGAGCAGAAGGAAAATAGGCTAGATGACCTCTTAAGTTTCCAACTCTCTATTAATGATAAATCATTTCTCCAAGACTCAAATCATTTTTGAGCAAACATTTTTTCTTTCATTTCTCAAAAAAATCTTGTCCCTTTTTTTTTTTTTGGTCACAGAATACTATTTTGTTTTTAAAATTTGCTCTTTTCTAAGAACTGTTGCCCAATTTAATTTTTTTTTAAAAGAGTTCTACTTCCTTCATCAGGTTTTCCTCCTGTTCCTACACTTCAATTAATTTTGCATTGCCTTTGGAGTTCCTGGCTGGGTGAACCCTGTAATGGTTCTGCTGACTGCCTGGAGAGTAGCTAGCAGGAAAACAGAAGGCGGCAGAAGTCAGAAGAAAGGTTTGTGCAGGTATTTCTAAAAGCTTATCTTCATATTCTTGCTAACAAAAGAAATTACTTTTTGGGAAAAAACAATGATCCCAGGTATATATACCATTAAAAATGAATTGGCTGACTCTGAGGTGGAATATTAACTTCTTTGCCCAGCTGCTGGAGTTTCTCTACTGTTGTTATACAGGTGCATATTTACAGCTGATGAGGTAGGACTAGGGCATTTGTAAAGGAAATTGGGGGAACAGAATCAAAATCTAAATATTAAGATTAATATGTTTTGCTTTCTCTCTCCTTAACCACTCATATGAATCATATTTCAAAATGGATACAGTGAGGTTTATCTATTTCACTGTGTTCTGTCCTTGAGTTCTTTTTATGGTCAGTAAACTCCTCAGATGGGATTTTAATTACCAGTTCTTTAGTCTTTAAAGATGCATAAAAGAAACAAACAAAAAAATCCACCACCCCCAAAAAAAGCATGAAGGTGCTCCAGAAACCTTGGTTCTAGCTCTGAAGGTGCAGGAGGTGCAAAGGAAGTGTTTCCCCTCACATAAGCACTACAGAGCGCAGCTTTATAGCTTGTCTTCCAGGTATCCCCTTGCAATCTCTTGGTCTCTGGGGAGAGAGTGTTGTCTTGCCTTCTGGGTTCCTTGCTATGTCTATTTGTAGGTAATTCAACTCCCTGCCTGAGAGAACTGAAATAGCAGCAGCTGTTCTAACTTTTCCATATGAACAGAGTGTGATCAAAAGTTATATTTGTCATCCCTGAACTAGCCTGGGTCATGCCAAGATTACAGTTTCGAATATTCATCCCATATATATAGTTACGAATACTGGAGGATACGACTGCAAGTACTACATCTGGAGACTTGTATATTTGGATGCAAGGTGGATTTAGGTGGGTTTTGGAGTGAACGCACAGAAGTTAGGACAACGTGATACATCAAGCAAGTGCTGCAATGCTGTTATAACCAGGGCCTGCTGTAACAGGAGCCTCATTTCATTCCCACAGAAGGCCAGCATCCCCTCAGAATGACTTGGTGCTACCTCAGACACAAAGATGCTAGTGAAGGTAAAATACTGGAGACTTCTCTACAAAGTGAACCACCAGCAGGGACATATGCACTTCTATGCATTTAATTTTGGCTCCCCTTATGAATTCCACTCTGGAAAGGTTTGCCTCTTGCTTTTCTTTAACAGTAGGAGAAGACCAGTCTCCTAGACCAGGTATCTCTCTGACTCACCTGAAATTGGGCAGTGGTGTAGTTCCCTCTCACTTGTGTTGTCATTACCTATCAACCTGGCAAAAAGACTGTAGTGCCCTTGGCACCCCAGAGACTTCAGCAAACTGCTGTGCAGCAATTATCCTGCTGTCAGAATGAAACTCAACCCCTTTCCATGCTGAAGGCAGAGTCTTAAATTCTACTGCAAAAAAAATCCAGAGACGGGAAGCCAGAAGTTACTGATCATCATCTGGACAGCATGTCCTGGTCATCACCTCTCAGAAAGGCACAGACTGCTGCTTATGATGTTCACCAGATCTTTTGCATAGCTTATCATAGAAGCATTAGTGTTGAAACTGGCTGCCCTCCACAAAGGACAAAGACGTGTCCAAAAATCATACAAAGACCTGCGGACCTGTTCTGCTGGTGTAAAAAGCATTCTAGGAGCACTCTGAGGCTGGGAAGCACCAGGTGACAGCATCAGTGCCATCATATCATTGGAGCTGCTGCCCTTAGCAACTATAATCAGAAGTAAAATAGGTCACTGTAAATCACAGAGACACTATAATGGTATCGCTCAAATTGCTGGCTATGTTTCTATTCACTGATTGCATTCAGCTTACAGAAATTCCCCTTGCAGCTGTCATTAGATAGGATACTTTGCATCTTGATACATACCACTGTGTAACTTAGTCACTTGCTGTAAATGGCTGCTGTGACTGTCTCTTAGCTGAGTGACTTGAAAATGAAAATAGGAGCGAAATCCCCTGTTAACACAACAAAAGATAGTGCTCAGTAAATGCTGAGTTATACAACTGAGCACATGTATGCCTATTATAATTCTGATAATTTTTTCTTTATGTCAAAGACTGTAACAGAAATAATCCCAACAACAGGAGAAGCTAGATGTGCAGTAAATCTTGAAGAATGTCTGGGAAATTGTGTTTTCACAAAATCAGTAACTTCTCCATGTTTTCTAAATGCTCATGAGAGTTTTTGCGCTTTATCTGCGTTACACTTTAAGTACTAGAGATGCTATGGTAGTAAAGATTAGTAAGATCCTGGTGCTACAGCAGGCCACGTTCCTCTTTGGTGTACCTCCATGGTGCTGCCCTCTGAACTGCTGTGTGTGTTCTACAGTGTATTCGGGTGTGGGATGCAGTGGGTTAATTCAGTGGTTTGCTTTTGAATTATTTGGAATTAAGTACATTATCCCATCTTTTAGGCAAAAAATATATTATATGAGTAAATCAGAAGAGCTGGTTTCTCTAACTTCTTGCAAGTATGGAAGTGTTTGTGTGATGATAAGCCAGTTTTACCATATAGAGTGCCTGACCTACATAAATCAGACTTCAGCAGTTTTTGTTGTTTGCCCATGGTATGTGGGCTGCAAAGGGACCTCTGTGTTCCCTTTAAATTGCTTTTCTTTCAGTGAAGATGAATAAAAGTCTTATATCTGAGTATTCTTTCAAACGTGCATCCTTTTTTCTTCTTGAGCAGACGACTTCAAGCGTGAATAGTTTACAGCTGCAGAAGGTAATCACTTTGTCGCCATGAAGACTTCTGGCTTTATGTTTATGGGCATCTGGCACAATTGTCTTTGATTCTCAAGAAATCACACTCTGCAGGTATTGCCTTCCCTCTTTGCTTTCCAACCTGCTAAGTCTCAAATGTGGATTGTACTCAAAACAAGGAATAAAAAAAATATTAATGCAGAAAGCGTAAAGTGCTGTGGGATTATTTCTTCTAACCCAAAAAGACACGTTCAGTATTTGTGGAGAGCTTCAACTCTCAGCAAAGTTCATCCAAGAAGTATATTGTCCCCTGGCTCTGCTTGGTATGCTGCAATGACAAAGAGATAGTTTAAGTATTGACTTCTGGTTGCAAACCCATGGTGCTCAGAAACATGGTTCAACCTGCTCAGAGTCACAGCCTGATTGTGAAGCAGCAGCTAAAAGCCTAATCTGCAATGAAACAGAATTCTTTTCCTGGTACTGAGGTTGCTGACAGCTGGGACAGAAATGGAGACAACAGTCCCATACTTAGCAAGTGATTAATTTGATGATCCAGCATGTCTTTTCCAACTCTTACTTCAGTAAAGCTAAGGCAGCTTTGTTTGCTCCTTTGTTCCTCCAAGGGAACAAAAGTTTCCTACCAGCCAATTTAAGGAAAAAGCTGCCATAAACAGAGGAGTTAGTTAACAGTTAGTAATAACAGTCAACGGCAAAAGAGAGTTATTGACCAGGCTGCCAAAATTAATGTTTCCTGGTTTAGCAAACTAAGGCAATGTGAAGTACTGTGAGGACTGAAGCAACAAAGTGTAGCAGTCAGCATGGTTCAGCCTCATGCAAGAGTGCCAGAAACAAAGACCTTAAACTTCCTATTAATATAGAGAGGGGGAAAATAGCACAGAGTCAGCAGAAAATCAAATAAGAGTTGGACAGCAGGTCACATAGTGGAGATACAATTGTTCAGTCAGTTGCAGAGAAACAGAAAATGATGCCAATATTAAAATGTTTGGTAATTTCATCCACAAAGGTCACAGCAATGTTTTTTGTTCCTTGGTCAGTTTAATGGGAAGTGTTAATGATTTGCTATAGAACTAAGGCAGTTGTGTGGGTTGTTTCTTTCCCTCAGTTGAGTTTTAGGTATGAGGGAAATTGTGAAGTTGATTTAAATAAAGCTTATGTATATTATCTCATGGAATGACATATCTCTGAAGTAAAAGATAAAGCGCAACAAGGATTATCTATCACCTTGCAAAACCAACAAATGTTAGTATGTATTTCAGAACAGCACTAATTGCATGTGAAATAGTAGCTTCGCTTTTCAGCTTAAATCCTGAATTTTCAGGTGACCTTTTGTCTGTGTTATCATTTAGGATGAAAATCCAAATACCTGGATGTTTTTAATTCAGCTGAAATTTGGCAGTATTTTGGAGTTCCTGCAGTAAGGATGTGTTGGTATAGATAGAACAAAAGATGCTCAGGTTGCTGCTAGGCTCACTGGGAGGGTTTGGATGATGAGGGTTGAAGCAGCTGACTGTAGGCTGCCAGAAGCCATTGAGCTGAAGCTGGTTTCCTGACAGGTATTTGAAAATGTCCAGCAAAATGGAAACATTTCCTTTCAACATATTTTCTCAATCTTGGATCATGCATATGGGAAATTCTTTTTCTATTTTTTAGGAGAGGTCAAGAGAAAGGTCAAGGCTGTAGACATTTTTATTGGGGTGGGTTAATGTTCTCCAAAGCTTCCAGACTAATTTATGGCTTTTTTGAAATCCATTGTAAGGAAGTTTTGTTTCCTGTGTGAATGCAGTTTAACCCATTACCCACAGCCAGTTACAGTATGCTTGCGCAGTATGTTAGCGTGCTGGGAACCATGAAGAATATTTTACTATCCCAGGCCCTGGACTACTGAATGCCATGGAGATGCAAATCTACACCGTTCTGAATGCTTTGGAGCATCCTTGGAGACATGAAGTTAGAAATGGTCTTGATCAATAACAGCGCCCTGCTGCAGTTCAGACAGCAAGTGCTGGAGGCAGGTATTAAGGCTGGGTCAGCATCTACTGATGCAGAGAACTGGCTGTTCTCGCTTTGGAGATTTGACAGAAAACATTACTCCTGAATAGTGGGGTGGACATTTTGCATTGTCTTTTCAGGTATGAATTCTCTCAGAAAAGGCCCTTCCACTGAAAGTCAGTTACCTTCAGCAAAAATGGGTTTTCTCGCTCAGTAGCTGCAAACTTCCCACTATACTTCCTTCCCTCTACGAACTCAGATAATACTCTTCCTCAGATTTCACTAGTTGTTAATCATCTATGAATTGATCTCTTCTAGCCAACTTAAGGAAAGGCATTGTTGTATGTGGTGAAGAACAAGGAGAAGTTTGCAAATGTTGGTGTTTGCATCTGTAATACTTCTCTGTTTCTTCTGATGCCTTCAATTCAATACTGCATGAGAATGTCCTGGGTCTGTTGGTGAAGCTGTGACTTCCCACCACAGTTCTCCAGGACCCCTTTGAGGAGGACTTCAACTCCTCCTTGCCCTACACTGAGTGCATTTTAAAGCATTTTCTGCCCCCTCCCTTCAGCAGTAACACACTGCAGTCAGCAGTACTAAATGCCCTCAGAGGAGGCCAGGGTTGAGGATGGGTATTCTACCATTCCTGGTCCTGAAACCAGGCTGTGCTTAGGCCAGAAAAGTGGCTCCAGCTCAGTATGTTTGTGAGCAGCTTTTGTTGACTGGATCTGTTTGGGATCTGTTAGCGCAGTGTTTCCAGATGTGTGTTTTATTCTCGTTTTGATTGTATGATGGGAAGTCTCAGAGAGGATGAGGGAGTTTTGCTGAATAAGTTAAGTCTGTTATTCCAAGGCCAGCTGATGAAAAGTGAGGTGTTTTCAGTTGGCTTAGGGCTAGCCCCTATGTAACAGATGCATCCTGAAAGAAGCTCGTTGAATCATCTCAATACAGAGCCAGGGACTGGGCTAACAAACTGTGTGCTCCAGTGCTTCAGCTTGTTCCTATGACTCTTCTGCACAAACAGTGTGCAGGTGCCAGGCACCTTGTGGAGTATAGGACTGGAAGTATGAAGTGAGCTGTTCTTTGGCTCATAAAAGGGTTTCACATCAATTCACGAATGATAAAGCACATGATAAAAGGAAAGGCCCACTCAACTTGCAGCTTGCAAGGTTTATTTGCAGACCTATGGAGGAAATTCCATACTCTTCACTTTGCACATGCAAACAAATGCTTGCAGATGCATGTTCTTTGGTATCATGACATCTTTTGCTCCAGGGTGCACATCAGAAAATGTACCTGTGAATGCTTAAGGGAGGCTTTTGAACAATATAATTTCTAAAGATCGATGAAGGAAATGACGCATGATGTGTGCTCCAACAGCACGGCACAGCACAGTTTAAGGGTCTCCACTCAGAGGCGATGTGAGAGCCATTCTGCTGCATGCAATGACTTTGATCCAGAACTGCTGGAAATAGAAATGCACCCATGAAATGCCTTCAAATAAGGGGCAACACTACAAATTTTATTAATTAAACGATAATATGCCAAAGCAGAACACAGACAAGAGATAAACAACACATAAAGTTGCAGAGATTTTTCAGACTGTACAAAATAATTCCTGAAAATAAGAAAGTAAGAGCAGGGAAGCACTAAGTAGATTTTCTGGTATAATGCATAGTCCCCATCACTAGTGAGGTGTTTTGAGAACAATCTTAACAAACAAGTGGTAGAGTGGATGTCATCTGAAAACTATGTCTCTGCAACTCCTCCTGCTCTGGGCAGGGGAGGAGATTGGTGTAGATGACCTTTTGAGTTCTCTACCAGTCCTATTTTTCAAACCTGTAAGAGTCCTCTCTTTACCACCCACCTTGTTACCAGCACTATAATCAAGTCATGACTCAAATTTATTGGTGTAGCTAGTATCTGTGAACAAAGCTGGCTGGTTGTGTAACAGCCCACTGAGTCATTTTTATTTAGCACAGATTCTTTACCCTTCTGGACCCAAATACACTGCTGAAAAGAGAAGGTGGTCACTCACCTGCTCTGAGCTTGCCCCATTAGCAGTACAGGCCCATGTAGCAGGTCAGATGTGAGTGCCAGGTTGCCTTTTTTCCTCTGTCCCATAAAAACCCTATTATGTCCTTGTCATTGTATCAAGTAATTCTGTGCTATGACACATTACGAATAGAGGAAACCTTATCATTATTTATTTAGATATTGCTTAAATCTAATGGCCCAAGGTAGGAGAGAGCCCTCCTGTGCTGCAAGACAGTGGAAGCGCTCATCACAGATGACAGCTCCTGTTGCAAAATGGGCATCAGTTTGTGGGGGCGAAATTTGCAGTGTCCAAATGCAATAACCTGTGGCAGGAATCAATGCTGAGTTAATTACACATGTTTGGTACTATTCCAAGATTAGGAGATTCGGGTATCTCTGCTGCCACAAATTAAAAAAGAGGGTTAAATTAGCCAGCCAGGTCCTGTTAGCCTGGACCTAGAAGAATAGTCCTTAGTATATAGGCTTTGTTTTTGACCAGTTCACAAATCTAGATTTGCTTTGAAGTAAAACATAAGCATATAAAAGATTGAGGTAAAATGCTTTTGAAGAATGAATTGTTAGCCCTTGCAGAGATATGCAGTTAGTACCATTGTAAACTCATTGGACTTTTGCCCCAAAAGCCTAATTATGTTCATTTTTCATCAGCTGCTCCAAGAACTTAGTAATGGCTACAGCATGTGCATAGCAGAAGGAGGGCACTCTGCAAACCTGTGGAAGTTACTTCCACTGCATTCAATGGGACTACTTGTGTGAGTAACTATTTGCAGGATAAGGTCTTTGGTGTCAAAGCAGAGACACCAAAATCCATCGGTTTGTCAAAGAAAGGAGGAGGGATAGATGAGCTGGTTGCCTCTGTCAGCTCTGTTCTTAGTGGCAGCCTTTAATCTCATTTCTGATCATAAGGGCAAACAGGGTAGAAGATTAAATGAAGAAACAGAACTGCTTTTAGAGAGAGAACTTTGTGCAGAGCTTGCCACTGACTGGCTGCCATTGGAAGGACCTATACGTGTGCAATGGTAGGATGGCAACAGATGTAAAACATTTTATCAGCCCAGGCAATTTTGAGTTGCTCTGCTCTGGAGACATCGTAGCTTTCCATTTCTGAGTTATCTTACTGGATAAGGTTATATATGGACAGTTAAGTTATAACCTGCCTCAGCTGGAGCAGCAATATTTCAGGTTCCTTGTGGAGATTTTAAATAACTTTTTAGTGGATGTTTTGCTTCATCAGTAACATCTGGCTAGAGAATTTCAGTGATTTATTTTCTATCATACTTTCTGAGTTTGAGGTTTTATGGAAGTTGTGAATGCTTTCTTCCTGGGGATCCTGAACTATTTCACCCATTTTGATTTTTAAAAAATGTATGTGGCTAAAGTGATATACTCAGTGGCTCAGTGTCATGGTTTAACCCCAGCCGGCAACTAAGCACCACACAGCTTCTCACTCACTCCCCCCCGCAGTGGGATGGGGAGAAAATTGGAAAGGTAAAAGTGAGAAAACTTGTAGGATGAGATAAAGACAGTTTAAACGACACACCAGCCAGCTGCACCGCAAGACCTGGGCAGGCTGGAGAGCTGGGCAGAGAGGAACCTAATGAAGGTCAACAGAGGCAAGTGTAGGGTCCTGCATCTGGGGAGGAACAACCCCACGCACCAGCACAGGCTGGGGCTGACCTGCTGGAAGGCAGCTCTGTGGAGAAGGACCTGGGAGTGCAGGTGGACAACAAGGTGCCCACGAGCCAGCAGTGTGCCCTGGTGGCCAAGAAGGCCAGTGGGATCCTGGGGGGCATTAAGAGGAGCGTGGCCATCAGGTGAAGGGAGGTGATCATCCCCCTCTGTTCTGCCTTGGTGAGGCTGCATCTGGAGTGCTGTGTCCAGTGCTGGGCTCCCCAGTTCAAGAGGGACAGGGAACTGCTGGGGAGAGTCCAGCAGAGGGCTACAAAGACAATTGACTGGAGCATCTCCCTTCTGAGGAAAGGCTGAGGGAGCTGGACCTGTTTAGCCTGGAGAAGAGAAGGCTGAGAGGGGACCTTATCAACATCTAAAAATATCTTAAGGGCAAGTGTCAAGAGGACAGGGCCGGGCTCTTTTCAGTGGTGCCCAGTAACAGGACAAGGGGCAATGGTTACAAACTGTAACACAAGAAGTTTCTTCTGAATATGAGGGAAAACTTGTTTACTTTGAAGGTGGAAGAGCACTGGAACAGGCTACCCAGAGAGGCTGTGGAGTCTCCTTCTCTGGAGACATTCAAAACCCACCTGGACACGATTCTGTGCAACCTGCTCTAGGAGAACCTGCTTTACCAGGGGAGTTGGGAGGTCCCTTCCAAACCTGACCATTCTGTGGCTCTGTAATTCTGTGATAGGTGAAGTAAAAGCCCTACACACCAGCAAAGCAAAACAGGGAGTTCATTCAGCACTTCCCACCAGCAGCCAGGTGTTCAGCCATCTCCAGGAAAGCAGGGCTCCATCACGTATGATGGTTACTTGCAAAGACAAATTCTGTAATTCCAAACATCACCTTCTTCCTTCTTCTAGCTTTATATGCTCAGCATGATGTCATATAGCATGGAATATCCCTTTGGTCATTCAGGTTCAGCTGTTCTGGCTGTGTCACCTGCCAGCTTCTTGTGCACCCTCAGCCTGCTTGCTGGTGGGGTGAGATGCGAGGCAGAAAAGGCCTTGATGCTGTGTAAGCACTGCTCAGCAATAATGAAAACACCCTTGTATCATCAACACTGTTTTCACTAAAAATCTAAAACTTAGCCCCATATAGCTGCTATGAAGAAAATCAACTCTATCCCAGCCAAACCCAGCACACTGAGGAGTACAGATCAGTTCTGTGTGAATTCATTTTCATGTTGGCCCACTGGCAATGTATTGCCTCTCTCTTCCAGGCCTGCATTTATGCAGCAAACTGGCATCTGTCAGCAAGGGGGGGTTAGAAGGGTGATGCAAACACAACATAGTCTAGAACTAAAGAAGTGGATGGGAAAAGAGGTTGCTATCTCATCATTTATGTGGCTTGAAAGGGATTTGATCAGTGTTTCAACCTCAAGAATGGAATAGAAGCTGAGGGGTTGTTACTTCAAACAGATGAGGTCCTACAGCTGTTCAGCAATACAAAAGGTAAAAAAAATGTTGTGTCTGTGCTTACTTACTGGGATTTAAGGGTACATTCTAGGGGATCTCCCTGTAGAAGAGGAAAGAGAGGTTTGTCCGTGCGCACGTGTTGCTCAGACACAGAGCTGGGAGCTGGCTGGGTATGCACACAGACATTGAAACAGATTTCTGTAGACTGAACAGAACAAAAAGCAGCGTTTCCTCCTTTTCCCATCTTGTACTGCATGCAGCAGTCTGTTAAGACAGGGTAATCTGATGCAGCATACCTAATTAATACAGGTGATGTACTATAGCAATGGGGTGCAAGATGAGTGATTTTCTGCACAGTCTGGAATTGAATGAGACTGGAACAAAGGAGGAAAGCCTAAGACTGAAATTACTCATGTTTCTTCAAGTAAAGTGTTAATGTTACCAACATCATCAAGTTAGCTGTTGGTTTCCCAACTGCTTTATATTGTAGAGCACGAGCTGTGAAGTAAAAGAAGCAAAACCAGTCATTGCACCACATATATATATATATATATATATATACGCATTAATCCTTCTCATTCAGAATCATAGCATATTAATAATTCCAGATGTTTAAAACCTGATGCTTATATTGCAACATGTACTTTTCTAGTGATAGAAATGTCTAAGTTTTAAAACGGAGTCATAATTTCAAAATTGGACTTTGTGAGCAGTACCTCAAATTGCCACACGATAGCAGCATGATGACATTTTAAAGCAGAGATCTTTAAGTGAGTTGTGGTAGTCATAGCAACTATTTTGCAATGTAGTCTTTAAAGTACCTTTTCCAGAGGAAAATATTTTTCATTTTGGATTTTTAGGTGCAAATGATATTGCCTTTTTTTTTTTTTTAGTTAACATTAAAGTCAGCTACATTATACAGGACTGACTTTCCAAAGTTTGATTGGAAAAAACCCACCCCAAAACAGTTAAGAATACAGTACATAGAGTTCTTGCCCCAAACTTTTGAAAGTATTCAATGCAAACACGGAATGTCTGGGTTTTGTTGTGTTTTTTTCTTTTCTTTTTTTTTTTTAAGGTCCTTGCAGGAACCCTTATCCTTACCGTATTACAGCAGACATTTGCTTCTTCCCAGGAAACCAGAGAGCCTGAGTTCCTCATCAGTGAAGGGGAGATGGGGGGGAAGTACTTTTCATTTGCTCCTGCTGAAACTGTCTCATGTATCTAAAGAGTCTTTGAGCTAAATGTCACTCAAAAGGCAACAGTTTTATGCCAATTACACCCTCACTGAAAGAGGTCTAGCTTTCTTACAATGAACATGAAAACAATTAACAAAACCTAGAGTGGATTCGATAATTTTGAAATAACCATGCCCAATTTAATATGCAAAGTCTTTGGTGTTTCTGAGTGTTCAGATAATGGCCAATTACTTTCAGAAATTAGCTATTAAAACAGTCCAAGAAGCTGGTGCAAACTTTTCTGTTATGATGTTTGGTTTTCTTCCATTCAAATATCTGTTTGGCAGAAAAATGGTCCAGGTACACTATTATCACAGCAGATAGTCAAGAAAGAATACCACTTAATCATGACTTGGGCCAAAAAGCAGGGGCAGGTTCTTCAGTGAAACCCAGGTGTGTATCTGCATTTATCCATGTAGGTAACGTTGCAGGACTGAGCTCTCACTCTGCAGAAGAAGAAATTATTGAGGAAGGATTGTTTTCAGTAGCAATGGATACATTCACTAATGTGGGGGTGGAGCGGAATTTTTAAACAAGTTTAAAAACATCTGACTGTGGAAAACTTTTAAGGATGTTGGAACATCTTGTCATCTCAGATTGCTGCAAACCCCACATTTCTAATGTTTTTGCTTGAAATGACTGAAAATCACTTAAGAACTACCCTTCATGATCCGGCATTGTTGATTCTGCTCTTTCAGAGGCCTGAAAATATCTGCATATCTCAGTATTTTCAGGATGCTTTGATTCACATTCAGTTTAAGAAGGAAAAAAGGAAGGTTCTGAGTGAAGCTCTTGCTTGTATCCTCTCCTCCATCTCCCTTTGCCTGACTGAATTAACCTTCACCATACAGGACTGTTATGCCAAATATTTATGCACAGAGACAGGTTATCCTTTCCCACATTAGCATATTGACATAATCTTTAACAAAGTCACATATATTCTGAAGATTGTTTTTGAGATTAAAAAGTTGTGATTTTGGGTCTAGCTCTGACAAAAGAAGAAAAGCAAACCAAAAAACCCCAGCCAGTGTGTTCAGAATGGCTGCAGAAGAATGATGCATCTTGCTTTTTAATGGAAATATTCAACCTAAACAAGCTGTAACAGCTTAACAGTAAAGATTTTTGACGTTTTGTTTTGAATTTTACTACTCCTAATTTTCATTTATTCAATCATACATATGCATAAATATTTTTATTATTAAGATAGCAATTTGCATGAACACCAGGGCTTTATCTCAAATGCTCATGAAGAAGGCTGTTCTCATGTTGAGTCAATGGGAAGTTATTTTCCTTTACTATAGGGCTTTCAGTTAATTAAATTCAAAGAATCTGTTTGACTGCTAATGCCTAATATACTCCAGATAAGAAAAAGAAAACCAAACATTTTTCATCAGTCTGTGGGGAGAGACCCTGCTAATGCACCTCTTGAGCTGTAGCTATGATACACATTGAAACTTATGAAGTGTGGCCTGCTCAGAGTTTGACAATATTTTAGTGGGGCATACCCGCTGTGAATACAGAATGGCTCTTCTGATGCATTTATTATACAAAATGAACCACATTTCTGAACTTTTAATGCAATGGAAGTTTGTCTGGAGTATTAGGCTGTGCATATGATGTAATTAATATAGGAAAAAAAGGAGTGAGATGCAGTTGCAATAGAAGGAGCCTTTACCTAAATTATCACTCCAGGAAATTGATTGTTCTTGTGACAGTCAGAAAGAAATTAAGAAAATTTTGTTTTGGTGGGGGTTTTTTTGGTTTTTTTTTTTTTTTTACTTGATTTCCTCTTTCTGACTGCAGCTTTGGTTCTGCTAACTGAAGGAGAAATCCTAGTGTCCACTTTCTGACTTTATTTGTACTAGTATAGGAATTCAGATGGAAAACTAAGTGAAAATCAGGTTAACAGTTGACCCAGGCATCTGAAACTGATAATCAGCCAGGATTCCCTAAATGTCTGACAGTTCTGTATAAATCACAGCTGATAAATGGGGAGGTAGCTTAATAACAGTGGAGATGCTTTTATTCTATACTGTTGCTGCTATATATACTAATCATCCACATTTTCTCACATGCATCTGCCAGAAATCCTTTTGTTTGACTCCCCAAAAGGGGCTGAGTTATACTTTTTAAGACAAGATGGCTACTCAGTTTAAGAAAGGAAGCAGTAGAAACCACATTCTTTAAGGTATTTAGTAGTGTTCACTCTACCATCAATAGATATATTCACTTGGTAAGGAAAGTCAAGTTCTTGAAAAGCTGAAACCAAACAGCTGAGTTTTAAATTGATTTCTCATCTTTGCTTTCCAAAATGTTGGTCTGGGAGTTTGAAAAAGGGTCACATTTTATGCTGAATGGAAGGAATATGGACAGTATTTACTGATCTCAGAAATTCCATAATTAAAGAATCACAGAATCATAGGATGGTTTGGGTTGGAAGGGTCCTTTAAAGATCATCTAGTCCAAACCCCCTGCTGTGGTCAGGGACATCTTGCACTAGATCATGTTGCTCAAAGCCCCATCCAGCCTGACCTTGAACACTTCCAATGATTGCGCATCCACAACTTCTCTGGGCAACATGTGCCAGTGTTTCACCACCTTCATAATGAAAAGTTTCTTCCTTATCTCCTGTCTAAACGTGCCCTATTTCAGTTTAAAACCATTGCCCCTTGTCCTGTCACTACAGGCTTGGTAAAAAGTCTTTCCTTATCTTTCTTATAAGCTCCCTGTATACATTGAAAAGCCACAATAAGGTTTCCCAGAACCTTCTCTTCTCCAGGCTGAACAATCCCAACTCTCTCAGCTTTTCTTCCCAGGAGAAGTGTTCCATCCCTTTGGTAATTTTCATGGCCTCCTCTGAACCCACTCCAACAGGTCCATCTCTTTCTTGTGCTGGGTCACCCAGAGCTGGATATAGTACTCCAGGTAGGATCTCACAAGAGCAGAGTAGAAGGGGAGAATCAGCTCCCTCGACCTGTTGCTACACTTCTTTTCATGGACCCTAGGGTACGCTTGGCTTTCTGGGCCAATCACACATTGCCAGCTGAGGTCCAATTTTTCACCCACCAGTATCCTCAAGTCCTTGTCTGAAGAGTTGCTCTCAAAGATAATTAAACATTTTTTCTCATGTTTCTTGGCATTCAGATTCTGCTTTGTTTTAGACATTCTATAAAAATACACCAATATTTACCATTAAAACTAATTTTTTTACATATTTAAAAGTGAATTGATAACAGAAAAGGCACCAAGGATCAGGGAGGAAATTTGTACAGATTTTTATAGAACTGAGGACTTGAAAAGACTCAGGTTCTGTCCTTGTTTCAAAGAGAATCTGAGAGATTGGATAGGTTTAAGAAAAGGGGTTGATGGGTATAGATATAGTAAAGGAGATATAGGCTTGCAAACCTAAGGAGGAGAGAAAAAGTGTGATACAATCCAATTGAGCAGAAATAGAGAACAAAAAAATCATCAAGGGACTTCCCTTAAAAGAGATGGTTGAATGGAGATATAGTTTATAGGTTGCTATATTGGATTAAAGAAGACCTAAAATGAAAAGCTATGTGCAACAAAGACATCAGACAGATAGGCTTCTTTTCTTTTTCATGATGGAAGGCTTCCAGTCCTTTTTGCATTTGGTTGATTGCAAATGAACCTGAAATCTCTGAGGGTCACAGTCATATTTGGCTTTTGTTGGTGAGAGGTACAGAGTAGACCCTTGGCATGTTGCTCCTGTTATAATAAAATACCATTCCTTCAGGAGAAGTAGGCGGAAAGCTAGACAGACTCCTTTTATCACGTACGTGGTGGAAATACAAGAGCCAGTGTGTAGACCATTACCTATGCAGTGGGCCAAATGCACCCTGGAGTCATTGAAGCAAGTGGAGTTACACTGCAGATTTCAGCCAATATAAAGTTTGCTGCAACGTTCATGCTCCTCTTTTCTCTGTTATTTTGTGTTTGCCTTTGGCAAACTTCAGCTTTTCTCTCTCCACTTTTCTACAACATCACTAGGCCTGATCTTTTGAAATCTTAAAATATCAGATGCCTTACATTTAAATGATGCTCCAGGTATAGGTGTAGTAAGGCCCTTTAGAAAGCCAAGTCCTTTGGGCAGCCTGACCTGACTGGTTCATGGTCAGCCAGTCAGTTCCTCACAAGGTGGCTGCTCCCTGACGTGGGCAGTGATGCGCCAGGGCTGCTGCTGAGATACATCACAGGGAGAGACTGAGCTGTAGGCAAGACAAGGAATAAGGTATAGAAACTATTCCAAATCAATTCTGCTAATAACATGAGATTGTAAATTGTTTTGCTAACAAGAGCTTCCCTGCATCAGAAACCAGCTTTGTGCAGGGACTGATGGATCCAGCACTCAGAAATAAATGTTTAAGGGCTGCACCGGGGAGAACAGTGTGGCCACCAAAACAAAGAGCTTTTGCTTTTTAAGCGCATCTTATGAAAAGTGAAAGTCCCTTTATGCTGAAGGAAGCCTGGAATCTGTGCCAATATGGTTGCAACCTTCCTGCATTTACTTCTAAAATCTTTGTTCCGTCCTTCACCTGCTCATTTTAATTCCTGTAACCATCTTGTGACCCTGGTTTCTAGCTTTCCTCTCACTATCCATCTGCCCAGGTGCTGTTTTGTCCACAGTGGGTGCCTCTTTGGACAATCAGCTGAAGCTTGATTGAGCTGTACTTCACCTCCATCTCATTTCTGCTCCTCTTTCTCTCCCCTGACCCCTCAGTCACTGTGTTTTTGCATATTGTAGGGATGCTCAATGCTTTTTTCAGCACCTCTGTCCTCATTCTGTTTCATGACCTCTTTTGTGTTGCTCTGTACTCCAGGAGTGCTGAGGCAAAAAGGCTGGGACAGAGCATACCCCTTTCACTGTCTTCCTGGGAGACCATATATTCCAGGAAACCTGTTCTATTGGTCTCACCTATCTTTGTTCAGTTGTTTAATACAAAGCACTTACCCAACAGCGTGAATTGCAATTAACATGACGGTTTCTGCTTGGATTTTCTGTCATTTATGTAAGTACTAAGCTTGTAAGCACATTTTGTCTTCCATTTTCCAAGCTTAAAGGTATATGCTTTTGAAAGCCTTTTATGGCTAAGGACACCAGACTCTTGGAGAGAGACATCAGCACATGAATAAAATTTACAGTTTCTTAATATCTAGGCCTTACCTCATGGCCATTCACTATGTTCTGCTGTAGCTCACATTTGGATTGGTGAGGGGCTTGGAAAAGGTGTGGGTAGTTAAAGAAGAGCATATGGAGCATGCTGGTTCACAAAGTTGAAACCCTTGTGTATCTGTGATTTTTCTTTCTGCTTGGATTCTACAGGCCAACTTTTAGGTTATGTAAATATGGCAGGACACGTATCTTGCCCGAGCTAGAAATCATCCCTCTGTCTATGTATGACATCCTTTACTATGCTGTGCATTATCACACCCCCTAGAAAACACTCTTCAAGCAATTTAAATCCAGTATTTAAAATTCCTTTTCAAACAGACATTTTCCAGTCCTAAGGCTGGGACAGTATTTTGCTTTCTGTCTTTAGGTGATACAAATTCTATCTTATCCTTTCCTCTACTTAATAAAGCACATATTGCACTTCAAGATCTCTCATTTGTTCCTGCAAAGCTGAGACGGTGATGCTGTTCATGCCACTCTTGGTCCCAAAAGTCATTACTGATGTAAGAAATGTTCTCAGCTCTGGTCTTCGTGATGCTTCTATTTCATCTGGAGGCATCTTTCTCTCCAAGCCATATAAACCCAGAGCTCTAATGTTCTGCTCGCTTCAGCCTTTAGCTGACTGCCTAACACGAGTGAAATATGTGTTATATGTTGTCTGTGAAACTAGTTTGTGCGTTAATTGGTTTCCTTTCAGAAGAAGAGTGCAATATAAATGTAAGTCACCAATGTTGTCATTACCCAAGGACAGAAAAGGATTAAAATGTGCATATACATTTTTTAGTGTTGGTGTAACTACAGTATTCTGTAAGCCTATTTGAATACTATCTGTTAGGCATAATCATTGCTATTTAGTTTTAACCAAGAAAAAATGCAGATGGTTTATGCTTCTTTTAGTTGCATTTTAATACAGAGCTATTAAACTAAAGAAACTTTAGATTGGAAGGAATGAAATAATAGGGTGATTTTAAAAAGAGCAATGACATAGAATTAAAAATGAGGGTAACTCTGGTTAGAGATACTACTTTCTTAAAGTGGAAAACAGCAGTAAAACTGTACCTGTCTCTACCTTTTTCATCTGCTTCTACTTTTTTCATCCTGAGATCCCAGAGGCTTGAAAGTGTAATAGGAACAGCTCATAAAAATCTGTGAATTCCATCTACTTCTACAATAGGATTATTCATCACCACATTTTCCCCATCTGGCAGTGAATGGCCAAAATGATGAGACCACCACAGTCTCACTTGCAAATTGTTCCACAGCCTAACCAGTTATGCTATTGAGAAGATATGCCTCCAGCTCAATCCAAATTGTCTGCAATCATATTGCTTCCTTTCCCTTGTTATCCTGAGTAGTTCCTTCCCACCCATGTGTTTAACCTCCCTGAAATATTTGTGGATGGCAATCAGATCCCTCTGAGTCACTGCTTAGCTAAGCTGTACGCATTTTGAGCTTCGTTCTTTTCCCATGTAAATCTTTTCAGACATTTAACCATTTTTCTCCACTTTCCTGTGAAATCCTTAATATTCACTGAAGTCATTAGAAGAATTGCCATTGACTAAGCATGGGAATCAATGGCAAGCCTAACAAAGATGGTCTCTTTAGTGGCCTGTGTGTGGCTGGAGCTACACTATGAAGCTAGTGTTTTAGCTACATAAAGAGGTAAAGTCCCAGCTCTGCTAAAAGCCAATGCCCACATTCTTACTCGCTGCCGCATGGCCTGATTTAATCACCTAAAGTAGCAGAAACAGTGTACAGGAAAAAACATGTCCTCCAGACTTCAGTGGTAGAACCACCTTTTATTAGATTACTGGTCTGGCATACCATGTGTGCCTAGACACACCAGGAGCCTTTTTTCATTTTCGATTTATCTACCATTTTGATTTGGAGCAACACTTTGGAAATGTGAAATATTCTGTGGAATGGAAAAGTTTTAGAATTTTTCCTTAGGAGAACTAATGTAAAATGGCATTTTTGAAAAATGCTGTGGTCAGGGAACTGACTTCTGGCCAGAGGAAGGAGCCCGGGAAGCCAGGCAGCTGATCAGCACTTTTGACCTCTCCCTTCCCAGTAAGCCTGGTGACCAAAAAGCTGTCCATCCTGAGAGCTAAAGGAGCCTGGAAGCCAACGGAGGTCACACCAACCTCTCTGCCTGCTTTCCATGAACAATTTTTACAGGTCCCCACAGAACATTGTTATTAAATCAAATCAGTATTAACATCCAGAAAATTCTGTCAGGATATATTTTTAACAAGCTGAACTTTAATTCTTCAGTTATCTGTATGGTAGGCATGTCCTTCAGTGGCAATTGTTCATTCCTCATTCCATTAAAATGTGTTCTGTTTGACATGCCAAAATAACTCTTTCTCAAAAAACCGACAAGCAACAAACCACCAAACCCTAAAACTTGTAATAGAGCAAATAGATGTATAATTACCTTTCGCTACAAAACTAATTTTAATGCAAGAGACAATAGTGCTAAATGCTTAAGCAAACTGGGGAGATTATGGAGCAGTGCAACTACTCAAGTTTAAAAAAATAATAAAATTGCTAAGATAAATGGTTTGGTATCTGGCATCATTATTTGACAGGTTATTGAAGCTGTATAAGGTGAAAGTATGAAAAATTGACATGACAACACTGCCAAGACCGCATGTCAGGTGAAGTAACTGGGAAACTGCATCCAGCCCCAGTATGCTTCCAAGGTAGAAGCACCACATAAAGCACTTGGAGAAGACATTAGTACAAACTGGCAGGTCTATTTAATTGGCCTACAGTCCACAGCAGTCCTAGCTCTCAAAAAAAGATGTAACACCTTTTACATTTCTGCTTTGCTTTTGTTAAGGAACTGCAGTCAAGTTCTCTTGCTCAGTTTCTCATAGATCTGGGATGAGAGTCCTGCCCGTGACTAAGGGCAGTTGGTGTTGCAGAGAGACAGGTGAAAGAGGTCAATGTCCCCATGTCATGTGAACGTTTGTAAACAGAAAGGGGGGGGAAATCCCCTGTTTTTTGGTCATGACTCAACAAAATTATATTTTTTTATTATTATTTATATATAATGAACATAAAATTGTTAAAATAATGTGGCTGCAGCATATTATTTATGTATGTATAGATTAGTTTTCATGCTTCTTTCCCTATGTAGCTTACAATATTCTTGCTCCTACCCACCCCACCCCCCCCCCCAATCACCCCAATTTAGAAACCTCTTAATTAGGGAGAGTAACAGGAAAGACTGTGGAGTGTACTCATGGGAGAGGACTGTTGCTGTTAGGCCAAAGGACAAGACTTGAAGATGCAGCTATGAAAAGGTTACTGGATCATGAGGCATGGAGTAGTCATTCCAGCTAAAGCAGTGGGGGAAAAGCAACGTGAGAAGGATCAAATGGAAAGGGAGGACCAGAGGAAGTCCAAGGCTCTGGGTGTCATTGAGTCCCTGTAGAGGCTGCAGCTTAAAAAACTCTCCTGCAGAACCTTTTCCAGACTGTGTTGCATTGGTACTGGTTTTGAGTGGATGATTTTGCATGTTTTATAATGCTTCAGTGAAGTGATGTCCATCCTGGCAAACCAGTGAAAACTGATATTAACTGAGCTGTCAGAACCACCAATAAATCATCTGCCCTAAAGTCTTCAAAGAGCACTTTGTCCTAAGGAGCAGTAGTTCAAGGCAGAAGAAGAGTAATTATGTCTTGCCTTCATATATGTGGGTGGGAACAGAAAGGGAGAGTGTTCTGTCCATCGCATGAGCATGGCCCTTTAAAAATGCAAACAGGTCAACATAGAAAGATGTGTTTAAATTGTATTCACTTTCAAATAAATGTTTCCTGGATTGGTACAACTGTCTCTGGGTGTGAATTATTGCTCAGCAACTGTCTTCAATGCTGCAGCCGTCACCCATATGAAGGGTTCTGCTTATGTGCAAGAGTTATCGTGAAGAAAGTTAGGGAACAGAATTCGTGCCACTCAGTGTTGCTTTGGTAACTATCTGTAGGGACAGTCTTACTCTGTTCCTCTACTTTTGCTTCCTTCTCCCTTCTCCTTTATTGGGGCAAATGGCAATCTGGTGACCGTGCTCTTGAGAACAGCAGCTTAATTAGGCCCTGCTGGTACAGCGAAAGTGCTAAGTCCTTCCAGAGCATGTGTCTTGCAGAATCACTGCTCTGAAAGCTGGAAGTTCTGCCAGAATCAGGAATGTGAGCACTTCGAAGGTATCCTGGTAGAAACTTAAGTTACTGTTGGCCTCAGGCTGTTCAGAGTTAGGTATGAGCTGATGGGCCTTAGGCATATAGTGGCAGTCAGGGAGCCTGATCCTTTCATTATTTCTGTTTCAAGTCTACAGACCATATATCTACTTCTGAGTTCTTAAAGTACAGTTTGATACCTATGCTTTGACATACTTAAAGTATAAAAAGAATCTGGTGAGGAAGAAAAAAAAGGCTAAAAAAGTACAAAAGTATATACATAATTCCTAAAATCTGGCAAGTTTTATGAAGTGAAATAGAAGCCACACTGCTGTTTATTTTACTTTATGCTCCTCCCTGCATGTGATGTTGTAAAAATTTTATTTCTATTTCTATGCTATAAGTGGATGATACTGATCTGATTCCAACCCTAAGACTCTTTTAGGCATTTTTCACGTTGTTTGCTTACCTTGCAGCTACAATAATGGGCATCCAGCTGTGAATGGACCTCAGTATGATACTTTAATTCAAATGATTTCTAATTAGAATATCAGTAAATGTTTTACCCTTGGTCATCGATGCCCTTTCCTAAGAATGGATACTTACTGCTCACAAACTCTGTACATTTTTAAGCTATTGAATCCCGATGCTATGAAACCATATAACTGCTAGTGTATATGCGTCACCCTAAGTCAGTTGAATTGGGGTTCAGATTAACAGGTCCTTCCATTTATAAAAGTAATGATTAAAATTACATTAAGGAAACCATAATTTCAGAAACAGGTGTATCCTATTTTTGAAGTTTCCTGCTTTATATCTTTTCTGAATAGACTTGAAGTGCCCAAGTGTCTAATGAACATAGGCAAATTTGAAATTATTTGTAATTTCTATATGTTTTTGAGATAGCTGATGTAAACCTGCATGAATTTATTCATTTCCATTTGCAAAACCAGCTTGCTTTCCATTATACTTTAAGAACTTCATGGTTACTGAAGTCGGTCTATACACTTTGAATAGTCTAAGCAAGCATTTCTCTTTTCTATATGTTTATATTCAAGAAATCTCAGCACCTATGTATGCATACAGGTGAGTGAAGCTGGCATTTAAACTACTGAAAATTATATAACTACTAACATGAAAAAGATTATAAATATGACGTATGAAGAGTTGTGAATTAACATTTAGAAATTCAACAAGCTGGGTTTTCTATGTGAATGAGTATGAAAGGTGAAGGGAAGTATTTCTAACAGCTTTTATTGTACGTCAGCAGAGTATGTGTCAGAAAAGTTATTTTGAGAATGTCTTTAATATCACAGTTGCAGTAATTAGCCTTTAGGTATGTAAAAGGGACTGAGGTGTTTTTTTCCATTGGGTAAGTTTTCAGAGTTTCCTTTTTGCTGCCTCTAGACACATGCCCTGAAGACAAGAGAAGGGAAGATCATGGCTCACTTGAATTATCTTAGGAACTACTCTGGTTCTCAAAGTCCTTTATTGGAAAAGCTCAAAGCAAAGCTGTGATGTGCCTCATAATTGTAAGTTTTGCAATGAGGTAATCATGGGTAGCTGTAGCAGAAACAGATGTATATATTGAAAGGGCAGAGACAAAAACTATTCCTGAAGGTAGAATTTGTGGATATATATATATATAATATAAAAATACAAGCTATCTTAAAATAAAATTTAAAAATAATTTTTTAAAAAATATCTAAATGAGTGAATTTATATCTACTAAACCCATTCTGATTGTGACAGCTTTAAGCATTAGCCTAGAGCACATGGTCATTGGCACAATTATTTTGGTGAAGCAGAGGAAGTTTGCTGCCTTTGCCTTCTGTGACCTGGGTAGTGTGGCTAGAGCACTTACCAGTGAAGATCAAGGCAAAATGTCATTGAGTACCTCAGCCTTCTCCATGTTCTGGGTTAACCAGGTCTCACATTTCCTTCTAGAGAGGGTTCATGTTTTCCCTAGTCTTCCTTTTATCACTGATGTACCTATAGAAGCTTTTCTTATTGCCCTTGATGTCCCTGACAAAATTTAATTATGTCAGGGCTTTAGCTTTCCAAACCTGATCCCTGGCAGCTTGGACAGTTTCTCTGTATACATCTCAGGCTACCTGTCCTTGCTTCCATGCTTTATAGGCTTTCTTTTTGTGTTTTATTTTGTCCAGGAGCATTTTGTTCTTCTATTCAAGCCTCCTGGCATTTTTGCCCAACTTCCTCTTTCCTGGGACCCATCAGTCCTGAGCTGGGAGGAGGCCATCCTTGAATATTTACCAGCTTTCCTGGGCGCCTCTTGCCTCCAGGGCTTTATCCTATGGTACTCTGTAAGGGCCCTTTCTGAGAAAAGGCTTTGTTCATTGCCTGGGTGTTCATTGCCAGGTCACAGAGTGATTATGCCACACCTGTCTGTAATGAGGGGGGTAACCAAAGCCTCCTAATGAGAGGCGTGGCCAAAGCTTCCCACATGTTAAATATTGGGGAGGAAGAGACCTTCTCAGATGAGCATGGAGGGATTAAATGGCTTGGTGGAGTGTAAGCTACCTGCAAAGGTGCTTTGCTGCATGTAGGTATATTCTAGGGCAGAACTTGGGTGGATAAGTGATTGTATATATTCAGAACTTAGGTATGTAATAGGGGATCTTACCTGGGGTCTGTGCCTTTATATGCCACAAATGGTGCCTGAACAGGGACTTGAGGGAAAAAAAACAACCCCAAACTGGTGGTATAGCCTGGCCGAACCAGAGAAGTTGGATATGTGAAGATAGATACACATGCGCTTTCATCTGAAGTAGGCTGATTATCTATTACTTCTAGCTTACAGTTCCTGCAGTCCATTTCCTCCAATACCGTTCTTCAGATCCATAGGGTTGTCTGTGATGTGATAATATGTTTAGAAATTTGACTTTCCTCGTCCCCGGTAGGCAAAGTCATTTGCAAATTGAGTTCATCTTGGAACACAGCCTTCTGTTCTAGTTTAGCAATGGCCTTTCATGAGGGGAGGAGCAGCAGAAGGAAAATAGAGCTATAACTACTGCTCTGTCTGGCCAGCGATGTGTAGGGGCAACACCCTGTAACCTCCTTTTAGAAGGTGTGGTAAGCCTCCTTCAGATATTCTCCAGAAAAGGACCTAAATCACAGGAATGACCCAAAAGCTTAAAGTTATCTGTGACAGGTCTTGTTCCAAGATGACTCTGAAAGCAGTAGTTCTTGTTGGAGGATAGCAGGAGTGTTTGGAGGATGTATATTTCCACTTCTCTTTATTCCTTTGATAGCAACTGCAATTTTTTCGCAGCATTGGACATCTAGAGCAGCAATCTAGTAAAAGAGCGTTGCTTTTCTCATTATCTCTTGAGCCATTTACTTTATATTTCTTTCTGGTTCTTAAATGTCAGGTGCACATCACATGCATACTTTTTTTTTTAAGAATTAAGAACTGACAAACATAATTACCTCTCCTTCAGAAACCAAACCAAACCCTCTTTCCTCACCAATTTCCTCAAAAGCTCAGCTATTCATTGTAGCAGTGGCAGTGACCACAGAAGAATGAATGTAGTCCCAGAGAACAGCTCTGAAATAATTCAGTTTCATTTACTTCAGGGATGTTCAATAATATTTCATCATCTTCTTGTGAGATATAAGACCAGAAGAAAGTTTCTGAAGAGCAGTATGGCAATGAATATGAACTCTGAGGGAAACACAAGATTGTTGACTGTGGGGTTTCTCCAGATGGTAGCAAAAAAAAAATGTACATTTTTTTCTTTCACTAAGACATCTCATACACAATTGCGAACTATGTACAAAACTTGCAATAACTGCAAAAAGGTGCCAACTGGAATAAAATGGAGCTTTAAAGTTGAAGAAACTGAAGATGTGCATTTTGCTGCATAGTGTTATTTTCTGGAAAGATTGTGAAATGCAAATAAAAAAAGCCCCGACGCTTTTAGCAGGAATGCTCAGCTGCATTTCCTTAAAGGCTAGAATGAGCTACCATTCAAAGCATATTTTCCTTATGCTCAAAATATGATCATGTACGTGTATCCCAAGTCTGGAAGCGAAGGAAGGAACATCCATAACAACTAATGAAGTGCCTGTCCCCCATCAGCAGCCCGAGTCTAGAATGGGCCTCTATTCCCCCAGTGTGGCTTGGTAGGTGGCAAAATTTACTTGGAGACTTGCATGTTCTTGGCTTACTAATTATGACTTGATCCTTAGTCTTCGCCCTTCACATTAGCTAATCTTCCACCTTCTGTCTTAACACAGACAAGCTGTCCCTTGCACCTGTGCAGTTTGCTTGCAGAGATCCTTATTATTCCATTGAATACGTGGAAAACGTGATTGAAAAAGTATATGATGTTGACAATTATAAATGTAAATCATACAGATGCATGTGTGTGCATTTATGAAAGTGTGATAGTGGTGAAATCAGTATTGAGAGCTCTTTTGACTCTTATTTGTCCTGCTTGAGAGTTATTCAGGTATCTGTTATGTTGGCTGGCATGGAGACAGCAAACGTTTTCATTTCAGTGTGTCCTTGCTCTGAACTTGGGACCCATTTTGAGATAAAAGATTATACATTGAAGTGAGATAAAAGAAGTGAGCCAAAGCAGCCAAAGTGGTCTGAGGAAGTCAGCCTGTTATGACTGTTTAAAGCTGCTGTTCCTGCTCAAAATATTTCCTCTCAGCTGCTAGCTGAGGTGTTGCCAGCCGCTCCCCCAGCAACAGCCAAAGAAGCCCCTGTGCTACTGCCGCCCGCTCTGAGGCAGGCCGCTGTCATGGCCACCACAGCACCACACCCTTCCCCTTCACGGCCTCTGCCTCTACACTGATTGGCTGGTCACGGATGTGCTGGCATCACTCAGCCAATTAGAAGCCAGATGGCGTGAGAGGCCAATCAGAAGAGAAGGAGCCCTGGGACTGGGTGAGGCATTGACCCAGTGGTGGCAGGGCCAGGCTGGGGGCTGAGGGGAGGCCGCCTGCAGGGCTGGCCTGACATGGCTGCTGCTGTGGGACCGTGGCACTGACGGGGCCTGACGGGGCCTGGGCAGGGGCAGGCGGCCCCTCCGACTGGCTATAGAAAGAAAAGCTGTCTTTTTTTTGTCTTCTTCCAGACGGGGCATTCTGAAATAAATGTTTCCTTTATTTTCCATGAAGAAAATTGTGAAAATCTGTGTAGTATTGTGAAAAAATGCTTCTTTACATCAGTTTTTCACAGAAAATGTTTTCATTGATTTTTCTTCAATCAGTTGTGCTACTATTACACAGTTTTTAAAGTTGTCTCATTTAACGCCTGATGGTTTTGTGAGGATTAATAGAAGTTGTATTTCTTTTTAACAAAGTAACTGGGGTAATTCTGGCACCTGCAGAGGAGCACTCCTTAACTTAGGTTGGTAATTTAAGAATACTTACAATAAGATATAAAACAAATTACGAAGTTTTATTCAAATGTTGGAATCTGGCAGCATGGTTCTTGTTTTCAATTATTGTTCAAATAATCCAGTCTCTAAATTTTCTACATTTACATTTTCATATTTGTATATATCATACACCTTATTTCATTGCCTCCATGCTGTGTCATTGCAAATTCAAGGTTTCTGTACTTTGATAATATTTTGAGACAGCAGTTTCAAATTGAGTGATTTTTATGAAATCACCCTTTTCTATTACTTACTTATTTTTCCAGTGAGTAGAAACACCTGCGTGAATTTTTATGGATTTCAGTAATGTGTTTGCAGGTGTAAAACATGAACCTGTGCATGCTCTGGTTGGTGGTGTTATTTGTGCAGTTCCAGGTGTTTAAGAAAACTTTCTAGTTTTGCAAAATCCTGCCCTCAGGAGCTTATTACCTTTAGAAAACAAGCATGTTAATTATACATTTCATATAGTTTTAGCTGTTTCATGAATGGATTAAAATATTTGTAAACTATTGCTGTACTGCATACTAAATTTTCTATGCTGCTTTAGAATTTATCCCGTTCATATACCACTCAATATTTTTAAAGGAGCACACAATTACCAGAAAACCTGGAAAGTGTTGACTCATAAGAAAAATATTATACTCTACCTTTTTCAGCTAGACAGATAATTAACTGGCTCCATCTGGTACAAGTGGGAAATTAATAAAGAAAAAGAGGGAAAAAAAGAACCTCAACAAATTGAGAAAATCTTCAGGTGAGGATCTGGTTTTTGAATGATGTAAGAGCTGCAAAGTAGGTCATCTCATCTCAGACTGATATCAAGGATAGATTTTAGGTTTTCATATGTGTGATGAACATCTGTGATTCTTAACCAAACAATCAAAAAATTGGAAATCCTCTCAGAATAGAAGAAATAGCTTACAAAGTTGCCAGTCTGTTAAGCTGGGGCACTCCAGGCATCAGGATAATACTGAGGTTAGAAATATATGAATGAAAACGGCGTCTGTGCCTAAGGTTTATATAAGTATGACTTCCATTTTCATATGATCAAACAAAAATGGGGACTGTATAAGCAGAGCTGCATAGAAGTAGCTTTTATTATTGATGTAAAAATAAGTCGGTGACCTCTCAATGATCAAACGAAAAAAGGCTGCAAGACACAAATATCAGTTTAAAATGTTTTATAGGAGAAAGACGAAAATATGTTTAAAATTAAAGCTGTCACTTAGAAGGGGAATCAGGTTACTTTATTTCAGGGGAGTGTCATCAGAGCCACACAATGCCATTGGATGCCCTAGCATACCCAGGACGCCTGCACAGCTTTGGAAATCGTATGCAGGACTTATGGGAGGCCTTCGCACTTCTGAGGAGGTAGTTGGAAGCCAAATGGCATATGTGGTAGCATCAAATGTGCTTGTAGACAGCCCTGCTGAGACTGCTTAATCGCTCTTTTGAGGCCTAGGAGCTAGATGTCTCAGGCTGACCTAGTTACTCTTAGGCTCTCTTCGGGGTCAATAGGGAGAAATGGAGATCTCCAGAAGTCAGCTTTTCTAATCCGAAAATAAGTCAGATGTATTTCCATCTGAAGCTGCCTGTTTGTCTCCACTGACGATCAAGAGATTCCTAGAGTGACTAATTCAGACACTTAGATAGGTAGAGCTCAATTCATTTCCCTGCCCTGCATCTGAGCTGCCAGAGCCATGTGAAGTGCCCCAGATCTCCCACCTGATGCACAACTACTATTCTGGGTGGGTCCCTCCCTTGGTCCTGCAGCCAGACCCCCTAAAGTGGCCCTAGTTGCCTGCCCATCAATAACTGAACCAAGCTTGTGATACCTACTTTAGGATAAGTCAAATCACTCTGTAGTCTCTATTGACTGTACTGACTAGATTTCCACTGATTTGAATAGTGGCTAACACCTAGCTCGCATGTAGACATATGTAAGAGATCTGAATCTTATCTCTAAACATTTAATTTAAGTGAAATTTATCCTGGTCCTCAGAGCTCATTTTAGCAGAGAGAACCATTTTATAGCCCTAATTCCTCACTCCTAAAATAGTTTATGCTTCTGCCCGAGTGAGAGGGTCCATACTGGCAGATATTGCAATGACTTCTTGAAAAGATGGCAAGTCAGTGGTTGACTCAAAGTTATTTGTTTTGCAGTGACTTATGGGCTGAAACAGAGAGAACGTATATCGTTCTAATTCATTCTCAGTAGTGTATAGCTAACATGAATCTTAAATGTCAAAACTGTAGCTGCAATGACAACCCCTTACTCTCCTACCGATTAATCTCAGAAATATCAAGTGACATTCTACAGGAAGTTTGGCTTACATGATTAGACAATCTGTAATGAAAGCTCTGCTGGCAATGGTAGAAAGAGAATCTACTTTTTTATGATGGCAGCTGTATAAATCACTGATATTCAGGATGCTTAGGGTAGGGTAAAGTTAACTTCCTACTGCAGACTCATGATGTTACCAGGCATGTGCCCATGCTATAACCAAAACTTTTATCACAGGACTGTGAACATTTCCTCCCATATGGTTATATGTGTACCCCTTTGAGTGCTTCCTGAGCCTTTTGAGAGAGAAGGCAGCATGGGGCAAACAGGCCAAAACAACCAACACACTGTGATGCCAGGCTGGATTTGGCTTATTTGCCATTATTTGGCCAAGTCTCATCTAACCCCCATTTACAAAGCTATCACAGCTCTTTTAGTTCCCTTGCTGCAAACCTTCTAATTATCACCCTATATTTAGTAGAGGTTTGTAGAGTTAATCACATATCAATGGTTATTCATTCCAGATCCATCATTTAGGAAGGGACTATATGGAACTGCATAGGAACGTTGTCTTGCTTAATGCAGCAATACATGAAGAAAGTGAAGCAGAATGAAATTTCAAAGGTAAACTTTAAATCAGGTGATTCCTAATGTTTTAGTTTATTTCTTCGTTGTCTTTATCTCTTTTGCAGAATGCTAGGTGCAACTATGGCAGAATACACACAGTCCTTTCAGTGACTAGTTGTGCCTTCACTGCCTGTTTTGGCGTGTTACCTTGACAGCCTCAGCTGTGGAGGCACCTATAAGATTTTTCTGGGGAACTATGGCCAGAACTAAGCTACTAGAACCTTGCTTTCAAAACAAAGCATTACATATTCATTGCCCCTGTGGCACAAAATATATAGACCAAAGGATAAAATCAAACTAATTAAAAGGCCTGTGATTCTTGGGCCTTATTTTTGCTTTGAAATTTTCTGCTGGGGAGAAAGAGATTGTGCAACTTGTAGTTGGCTCCATGCAATATTGGAATCAGTTCCATCCAACAGTCCTCAGCAGACAAGAAGAGCACTTGCAGGTAAATGCTTTTGTTCCCACACACATCACACCCCCGAGGGCACAACACACAGTTGCTCTGTGGGAATGATGAATGGCATGTCTGGTTGGCTTGTAGAAGCTGAGAAGGGATGAAACATACTTAGAGCAGATGGTGTCTCTGGAAACTGCCAGCATGTAACAAATCTCTACTGACCACATTGAGAGTTTTCAAAATCTCCTCGTTTGGTCAAATTGGAGTGGATTTTCATGGGGTTAAAAAAGGGCACATCTCTGACACGAGGAGGATTCTTGTCAAATGTCAAGTAAGCGCTTCAATGTAGAAAGCAACTTGACCATTTCATTATATAGTCATGTATCTTAAAAACCTGTATTAGGCCTGGCTGAGGTAGAGTTAACTTTCCCCATAGCAGCCCTCCTGGAGCTGTCCTTTGCACTGGTAGTTGGTAACTGCCTGTTGGTAACACACTGACCGGTGTTTTGGCCTCGGCTGACAGTGCTCGCACAGCACCAAGGCTGTCTCTCCAGCCTTCCTCCCTCACCAGTAGACCACGGGTGGGCAAGGTCTTGTGAGGGGATGTAGCCAGGACAGCTGACCCAAAGTGACCGAACAGATACTCCATACCATAGGATGTCTGGTCAGCAATAAAGGCTAAGAGAAAAGTGGGGGGCTGGGGCGGGGAGGGCATTGGCATTTGTTATTGATTACATTTGTCTTCTGGAGCACCCACTACACATTCCAAAGCCCTGCTTCCCGGGAAGTGGCTGGACATCACCTGCTGATGGGAAGTAGAGAATAACATCTTGTGTTTTCCTTTGCTTCTGCTTGCAACCTTTACTTTTGCTTTATTAAACTGCCTTTATCTTGACCCACAAGTTTTTTCATCTTTTTCATCATTTTCTCCCCCTTGTCCTGCTGAGGACTGTTAGATGCATCTGGCATCCAGCCAAGGTCAAACCACCTATGAAACCTTGTAACGCAAGGATAACGTATTTCCTCTAGCTACAGCAATGATCCAAACCTTTTAATTGAAATTTTCCCAACAAAATTCAGCATGAGGCAGAACCTTTAAAAAAATAAATAATAGAAAAAATGTTCATATTTTTAAAAAAAGTCACTTTCATCTCATTTTCAGATTTCTTGATTGTTCTCCACATAGAATGTTATTAGGTTTAACTTGGATATTTGTTTTGGCTTTTAAATAAATTGTATTTAAAAGTTAGCAAGAATAATTTCTGATAGTATCAAATCAAGAAAATAAACTAATGATTTGATTTAATCAAGAAGCAATATGTCTACCTACACCACCTGCAGAACATACTGTTTCCTAACTGAAATGTCTTTGTCTCTTATCTTTTCAAGTTTTTACTTTTATTGGCTGTTGATTACATGACCTCTGGCAATAAAGCATTTGATAGTATTGTTCCCATCTGTCCATCTGGCTCAGTTTTGTAGTAACATGTTGGAGTTTGAGGTTTTTCTGGCCACAATTTAAATAATGACCTAATTTTTCAAACAGTGTACACTGACTTTTTTATCTATTTGGAAATCTCAAACATACTTTAAATCATTAGTTTTATATTATTATGTTTACTAAAAGTCAACATAAGGTCATAAGCACTTTGATAGCATTTTTACTTTATCTTAACAGAGTGGTTGTAAAGTTCAGAATAGGGATGCATTTATATCTTCTGTTCTGTAACTTTCAGTTGTTTAGAGAAGAACCAAAGCTCCTGAGTGATTCTGGAACACTACAAATTCAGAGCTACAAGGAGCCTCAAAAGATGGTCTATCCCATCTTTCTTCCCCAAGAACAGTTCAAATATCTATGAACCAGTGGCAGACAGGTGGTTGTGCAAAGTTTTATCAAAAATATTGCTGATGGAGATTCCATAGGCTTTGCAAGCAATAATTCCTTGGTTTCACCAACCCAACAATTGGAAAGCTTTTCACCGAGTCACAGAATCACAGAATGGTCGGGTTTGGAAGGAACCTCTGGAGATCGTCTAGTGTTTTCTTTGTGTGTTATCTAAATCCATTGATTAATATCCATTGATAAATTGAAGCACCGTAAGCCCTTGTTCTATTAACATAGGCATTTTTTTCCCCAGTGTTTCCATTAATAAGTTAGATAGAAGACAGTCTTGAGAGTAGTAAAAAGGGTTCACAGGGTTTTTTCTTATGCTTTTTTTCTTGGAAAATTTTCTTTTCTTAGTAGGCTTGAGCTTTGTAACTTTTGATCTATTAAACAGTTTGCACTGTGTTACTATGATAAAAATTAAAGGAGATAATGCACTTGTTTGTCAGATGGCTATATATAGTAAGTCAAGCAACAATTCTGAGTTCTGGGGACCCACTGCATGTACTAACTACATGTCCTGATCATTTATGAGTCTTTCCTTGTCCTATGACTGTTTGGTGACCTGCAAAAAGGACTCCTCTTTCAAAGAAGGCAAAGTCTCACACACTAGTGTAGCTAATCTAATAATATGAAAAAACTTTGCTTTCAAAAGTGTTGAAGTGAGAAATTTGATATGTGACACTATAAATATAACTGGTTTAGCTTCTAATTTTTACATTATTTATTAATATAAAATAAAACTATTTAATCAAAGCATTGTTTTTAATTCACATATTTTTCATTTTCAGTTTTTTCCATTAAACACCTGTTGAATTTTCATGGTAATGGGTTTGCTCAGGTACTTGCTAAATTTTTCTGGACCAAGCAATTTCTCATTGACAGTTTGCATGCATCTGCTGTGGTTTAACCCCAGCTAGTAACTAACCCCCACACAGCCACTCACTCACTCCCCCCTGGTTGGATGAGGGGAAGAATTGAAAGAGTAAAAGTGAGAAAACTCATGGGTTGAGATAAAGACAGTTTAATAGGTAAAGTAAAAGCTGCACATGCAAGCAAAGTGAAACACGGAATTCATTCACCACTTCCCACCAGCAGGCAGGAGTTCAGCCATCTCCAGGAAGGCAGGGCTCCATCACACCTAACAGTTACTTGGGAAGACAAAACACTGTAACTCTGAACATGTGCCCCCCTTCCTCTTTCTTCCAGCTTATATACTCAGCATGATGTCATATGGTATGGAATATCCCTTTGGCCAGCTGGGGTCAGCTGTCCTGGCTGTGCCCCCTTCCAACTCCTTGTGCACCCCCAGCCTGCTCACCAGTAGGGTGGGATGAGGAACAGAAAGGGCCTTGACACTATGTAAGCACTGCTCAGCAACAGCTAAAACATCCCTGTGTTATCAACACTGTTTTCAGTACAAATCCAAAACATACCCCTATACTACTTACTATGAAGAAAATTAACTCTACCCCCACCAAACCCAGCACAGTGTCTTATTGGCTTCTTAACTTATGAGCTGTAATTATTGCCATTAGGCCACTCTAGGCTTCTTGGCAAGGTTAATCAAAGGGAACTATGTCTGTTATCATAGAGCAAAGCTCATATATCCCTGATGGAGTGTCCTTTAATCTGATTTCTGACATTTCCCTGAAACACATTTCAAGCAGGCCTATTTTTTTTTCTCTCCTTAAACCTAAGAACTTCTGCTCAAAATATGTTCTTTTGTCCTTAACTAATGTATTTGATACCCAGATAGAGAGGGAAAGGTGACACTAAATTATCTATTTTCCACTTTCTTTCTTCAGAATACTCTGTGGTTTTGCACCTTAAACTGCTCTGTGAAATTGAGTTCTGACACAAAACCAGAATATTAGCTTTTGGATACAATCATACTATTTATACCAATGTGCACTTTCCTAAATTGTGCAGTTCTTCAGGGAAGTATTTCAGGAGTGCTATGAGTGTTTTTTTCCCCCTAAAGAGAGAAGATGTTATTAAAGAAAAGACAAGTTGCTATGCAAGACACTGTAATTAATGTAGGGTGCAATTAATCTGATGTTGTCCCTTGAAGAATGGTTGCTCACAGATGCTTCAAAGGAATATGTACAAGCTTTGACATAAACAGAGGTGGTAAATCCTGCTTTGTCCTGATATACAAGAATTAAGAGTTTGGTTTAAGGACTGCATCATGAAGGTTAATATTTCTTCCAGAAGTGCATTGACATGAGCTATTTAGCAGTACAAAATGTTCAAGCTCCTTCCAAATTCAATTAAATTCCTGTCTTGAGCAACTTTTTTCAGGTACAAGTTTCATGGGTTATGCACTTACTCTGGGTAAAAGTATTTCCTTGTACCAGTTTTGATTTTGCCACAGTGGACAGAATGTTTTCCAAACACAGGAAAAACCAGCTCTGAAGAGCTCACATCCTCAGCTAATACAAGAGATAATAAACAAGACATTGCAAACTTCTTTTGAACGAGCAAAAGTGAATCACTTTAAAAAGGCTGCAGTTATGTAAAAGGGTAGGTGACAGGAATGGGCCAATAAATTGACTGAGAAAATGCAAACTTAATCCTTATACTGGCAATGAGCAGAAATATGGAGGGTGACCTGCTCCCTGAGGGGAAGTTGCAGAAGTTAAAGCCCTCTTCCTTGTTCTTGAATCAATTAAATGGTGCCCCAGGAAAACTGGGAAGACAATTGCTATGGCTGACCAGAATGCCTCGTTTATATTTTCCCAAAATTTGTTACTATGTCCCAAAACTGTGGTCGGGTAAGAGAAAATTTGACAACAGGAATCTAATGTTATACCAGAGATCTGGGAATCAGAGCATGCTTATCTGTAACCAGCAGACAGTGGAGCTACTGCAGATTGACAGCAATGCAGTTGTCAGAATGTAGTACAGTTTCTTTGTGTGAGCAATGTCTTTTCAAAAAATGTAACACAGCGATGCTTTGTAAGGAAGGCAATAGTTTGCTTGTTTTCCCTTGATGCTTAAAAGAGAAAAAAGAACGATGGGTTGAAAGACATAAGCAAAATAAGGAAATTCAAGCCACCAGTATAACTACATTTAAGAATACATGTCATGTTCTTACATCTCTGGGAGAAACCAGAAATAATTAATTCAAGTGAAATATGGGACTATCATAAATTTTCGAACATTTCACAACAGTAACTCTTGCTTTCTATTAATGACAGTGAACAAAGTTCTTTGCAGTGAGGCTTGATGTGGACTCAGGGTTAGGAGTATCTGATAAAAGGTTGAAAAACGTGTTTCAAGGCAATAGGTTTCAGTTAACTGATGTGATGCTAAATGTTTTTTCACCAGCTTTTACATTACAGATTTTGTGGAGTAAATCCCAAGTCAATGGGACTTGACATGCCAAAGAGATCTGTGATCACAAACCTTAGGAGAAGATCAAACTAAAATGACAGTAACCAGGAATATGCTGTATGTATTTTTGTATTTCCTGAGCTTTCTTTAGCACATCAGATCTCATAGCTGACCTTGTTTTGAACAAGCGGTTGGATTACAGATCTACTGAGATCGCTTTTAACATGAATGATCTAGGAACTGATGAGCCCAAAATGTTCAAGAATTTTTCTTTTCATATCTGCTACTTCGTATCAGACAGAAATGTAGTTTTACATTACTTTGAAATGTCATTTTACAATAAGATTTACATTGCAAATGCTTAACTCACACCTGCTGTTTATTTTTTTAACTGATTGCAAATATATGTAATCATGTACAAAATATTGTGGCTTATGACCAAGACCAGCTTGGCAATATGTTGCTTCCATATAATACTATTATATATTCAACTATATGCTTAGAATACAATCTACTTGTGTCATTACATCTTTTAATTAATATTTCTATATATAAAGAGATCACAAATAAAGTATGAATGTTTTGTTCTCCATGCATGGGTCTCTGGGATGAAGTAACTCAGTGAAAAATGAAAATAAGGGTAGCCAGACACTGTGTTGGCTTTTATTCAGCTTTTCTTGCATGCTGGCTATTTCTGTGAAATTTCTGTCAGGTACTAATTCTATCAGGTACTACTTCCATGACAGAACTTGGGAAGTACTGCTTGCCACTCAAACATAACACCTTGGAGAGTATTCTGAATAATTTATTGTAATGGATTTAAACTCACAATCCAAAACAATTGTCAGGAAAGTTGATTCCCATCTCTTAGTTTCTTAAAATCCCACAACTCTAAAAAGTCTAGGAAAGCTATGATCCCTGGGAACCTATAAATAAGATTTCAACTCCTCTGCACTATATTACCTTAGTCTCCCATTCTGCCCCAAAAGAATACTAGTTCTGACTTTCATACTAACAGGATATCTTGAAAGTGTAGCGAATTTTGCTTTTGTGGTATCTGTATCTGCAGTTGTTGACCCTAATTGGAATTACAACTTGTTTCTTAAAAGCAAAGATTTCAGCTTCTTTTATTCCATGCTTTATTTCAATTCTTTACACTGACGTCTATATGTACAGCATCCCTTTTGACACCAGGAAACTACCCTAATTTCTGCTAACTGAAACTTTAATCTTTCAAAAGCTAAGTGAGTTCAGAGTTATTTTACTACAGTTCTATTTATATATTTTTAGAGTAAAATAAACAACTGCTACCAGAATTGTTGAGAAATGAAAGCAATCAAAGTAATACACAATTTTAGTTTAAGTGCATAAATTACATATTCCCCAAATATTTTTAACACTGTCTGTCTCCCTTTTTATAATAACATCTGAAAAGCATAATCCAAAATGAAGAATTAAGAAATGTATTAAAAATCAGAAAATGCTATGGTTCATCCTTGTGGCATCCCTTTTCTGGTGAAGAGTCCTTATGAAATTAAATATTTTCTATGCGAAAGATGTTCCAGGCTCTTATTCACTAAAATGGTCTTTTGATTATTTAATTTCTTCTTATGCAGTGCAGAAAAAAGTGCAGAAATAGATACGTATTCTTATACGGGGTTCTCTTCACAGCAATACTGTTGTGACAGAACTACTCCACTGGATATATTCTGGGGGGAGAAAAGTCTATACAAAGGGACTGCAAAGGAACCTGAGAAGCTTTTGAGATCCATCATATTGCTGCTCTGAGGAGTGAAACTAGGAATGTCAAAAGCTTCCAGCCCCTCAGCTTCAATAAGTCAACTTTTAGGGGCCCAGCAAGTCTTCAGATTTGTGCTAGTGATTTTTGTGTGTCAATAGAAGTCAGCTTTGAAGGAAAACCCACATTACAGCTTTAGCTAACAGCAAAGCAGAAACAATCATTATCAAGGTGTTGGTTTCATTGCCTTTCAGTAGCCTTAGTTCTGTTTTCAGGTTATACAATACTCAATAACAAGTATTTCACTTTTAAAGGCATTTCCTATCACAGTTCAGGTCACATTATAGATAACTGGCACTAATAAGACACACATCAAGCCAGGGGTCCTCAAACTATGGCTCGTGGGCCAGATACAGCCCCCCAAGGTCCTCAATCTGGCCCCTGGTATTTACAGACCCCCCCCCCTCCCCCCCCCCGGGGGTTGGGGGGGGAAACCAAGCAGCCGCAGATGACTGCCTGCCACTGCATCCGCGCGCCGGCCCCCTGGTTAAAAAGTTTGAGGACCCCTGCATTTAGCAGTAAAATGAGTCAGACAGCTTCCACTATACTGTGTGCAAGTGACACCTATCATTTTAGCAGTATCTGTTTGTCTACAATTTTATAGCTTAAGGGGAAAAAATCTTGGAAGCCAGAGTTGCTTGTTATAGGCTTTAATAAAAAAAAAGAAAAAAACCCAAAAAAAACCAAACACCAAAACACAACAAACCCCAACACACACACATACAGAGCAGAGTGAGAAAGAAGGAAATATTACAGGAAGAAAACCTTGAAATAGAATAGGGTCATATAATAAGAGAGCATTGGATAACTCTTCCCTGCACAAGTCCCTAGGCCCTGAAAGCACCAATAAATTCTGAATTTTCTTCTCCATTTTTTTGACACAGGTCTTTTGGAATGCTGATGACTCTGCTTTATTCCCACTGCGGAATAATTTCAGTCTGAGTGCTAAAGGTGCTTGAACAGAATGGTGAAACTGTAGCTTAAAATTCCCTCAGGGAGAGAAAGGAAATGAGTTGGGCTTACACTTTTCCAGTAAGTTTGCTACAATCAGCAGACTATTGTATAAAAGAAGGTTTTCTTTTATATGGATAGCTCACTCATTTTAAAAAATACATTATTTATATATTCTTATACATATAAATATTATGTTGTTCTGTTTAATATATTAAAAATTGACTGAACTCAGTGTGGCTCTTGAAAAGAAGGGGTTCACAGACGTGACTATTAAGTGGTCAGAATTGCTTCTTCCTTGAACCGCAGAACTTGTCTGTATCGACATTGTCCCTAACATCATCCTGGCTTTACACAGGTATTTCGAATTAGTGTTCTGGCTCAGGGCACTGGGTGTTTGGCCTTTTATTCTGAGCTGACTTTCTCCTGCTATACCATGTTCTGTGGCAAACTCTCTAAGGCAAGCTTCCCTCTTTGGACATTGTCTACACATTAGATACTGCAGCATCTGACCTGGAAAACTTTTTGTTCTTTAGCGGATCTAAGGGAACCTGGAAGATTATCCACAGGGATATGGAACAGGAGGGGAATGAGAATAAAATTAATTGTGGTTGTGTCCAGTTCCTGTATAATGCTGCAATAGGTGGAGAGTCAAACTAGAATATACAGAACAGCCTCATCTGTCTCTATAACTGTTATCTATTGAATTGTTTGAGACTGAACTCACATAAAATGAAATAATATAATCTTCTATTTTGTATGTGCCTTTATACATGTTCAAAGACTAATGCAACCAGGAGGTTGCCCTGGGCTGAGAACCAATCAGGGTCTGCAACAGAGTCTTGCAGAGAAAGGAAATAGTTCTGTAGCTATTACTCTAATTTTATCATATATCCAGCTGGGGAAGGGTGGAGGGGCTAACCTAAATCACCATCAAAGAACAGGTTCTTTATAAGAAGAGACAGAATAAAAGGAAAGAAAGCCAACAGTCATGTGTTTGCAAGGTTAGAAACTCCAGTTTTGGTTTTCTGTACTATTTCAGCCTCATCTGAGATCACTCTGGAAGGAACTTTGCACAGTCAGAAATCCCATTTTGCAGATTCTGAGGCATTATTATATTTGCTGAGACACCATTTCTTTTTTGCCTGGGACAGCTTTGCTTGTTTACCAAATGGAAGATGCTAAGGTGGGATGGAAGTGTGGCTTTGTTCACCTGCTTCTCAGGGAACCCCAAGGCAAACCAAAGCTTTTCAGAAGACTGCTATTTGTTTCATAATTTTGCTTCACAATGAGAAGAGAGTTGCTGAACAAAACACTTCTGGCTGCCCAACAGACTGACTGACTAGCTGCCTGTTGTTACTCACAGGCTAACAGACTTTCAGATAGGGTAATGGTGCTGTTTTTCTCACCAGCGAAAGAAGTGATTTTGAAGGAAGAGCTAACACCTGTGCTGCAGTATTGATCAGTTTTGTGGTTCCATAACTGTGTCCAAAAGTAAGCACCTTCACATTACTGGGAAGGCTTCTAGCCCCACGTTTTGTCAGCATTGTTCGATACTTCTTTTTGTAAGATTGCATTTAGATGCTTATAATTTAGCCAATATTTTCCCTAGGTTCAAATTTCCTCTGTTGGGTGACTGCTCAGGTTGATTACATTTTCTTTTAAATTTCAGCCAAAATATTTCAGCTATTTTAGAGATTTAGACTATAGAAAAAAATCAGGGTTTAGCACAAGTGAAAAAAAAAAAAACAAAAAAAAAAAACTACAATGTCTACAATGTCTCTGCCTTAGAACCAGGATGTAAGATTTAGAGGAGCAGTAGCTGCTTTGGACATCTTTCAGCCAATGCTACTGCTGAGCTGAAGCTACAAATAGAGACACAGGGACCTATGCTGTATAAAAAATGCTATTTTTCTTGTTATAATAGCAGCTTTGAGATATATTAAACTGGGTACCTCGAGTCAGTTGATAATTTTCTGTTTGATTTCTGTGCTGCAGGTCTTTATTGTTATTGGGATAGGATAACTAGACTCTTTCATATAAGAATAACTGGACTCTCATCTCTTGAGGCTTTTTTTTTTAAATCTGTTTCTGGAAGAGAGGAAAGAAGAAGAGGGAGAACAGAGGAGAGGAGAATGTGTTCATATTACATATTCACATTCTCTTACATAAGCATGAGCACAATGGGCCAAGTTTTAATCTTGGTATTTCCTCAGCTTTTAATAACTGTTTTGCAAAGTTAATATGTGCTTTCTGTGTATTTTTTGTATGAATTTTGTACTGACAAATAGAGCACCACAGGAGCTGTCTAATTGCATGCAAGGACAGCAGTGATGCCCCATAGACCTCATGTTTTAACAAGGCCCAGGGCAGTGACTGATGAAAAGGTGGGGAAATGCTTGTATTAGGGGAAGAAAAGTGGAGTGTACAGCTTTAGGGCATGATAGATTTTCTGTAAAGGATAAATCAAAGAAAATTGTTTGCTCCCTATATTTTTCTTTAATAGTTAAATTTCTTTTAATTGTGGATTAATATAAAAAAAGTCATGAAAGTGTTGAAGAGAGAAGCTTCAACAGATAGCAATTACTGCTTAGGTACAGATGGTTTGCTAGTAAAGTGGCTTGAGGCAGCCACAAGGTAGATTTTGGAGGTTCAAACAGGGAGATACACGGTTGATTTGGGCTCCTCTTCAATCAGCTCTGAAGGACTGCTTCACTGAAAGCAGACCTGCTGTCCAGAGGGTGCTGTGCCTTACTTATAGCTCCTGACTACTCCATAATCTTCCACACCAAACCTCTCAAACAGAAGCTTTGAAATGTGTATGTCTTGATTTCTTTCATGGCCCATATAGTTATCTCTGAAAAACCACATGCCCTTAATCAAAGCAGCTGCACTTCCTACTCCAGACCTGGCTGGATGTGCAAAATTTCAACAAGTATCAGAGGATTTTCCTTTATTCCTAAAGGCAAAATGACCCTATACTTCAGAGGAGGCACTGCTAATAGGTACAGTGCTATAATTTTGTATAGAGCATCAGATAAGTTGTCCCAAAGCTAAATGCTGCTGTCATTTTCACCACATGTATGATTAAATACTTTTCTGTGTGTACATATATATAAAATTCTTTTTCTGTATTTATGAGGCCACATTCATCCTGTCACCTTAAGTTAGAAAGCAAAATTCCAAACTATTTTCTCTATTTTACTTTTCACACTGTCTTCATTCCTTCTGTTTTAACCTCTAAAACCTCTAAACCTGTAAACTCCTTGCTCCCAACTCTTGATATAATTAATCCTTCTTATGTGTGGTGTCCAGATATGTGCTGGGCATGTAACCAAATGCATGTGTCCCCTATATGGGACAAATGAAGCTTGGAAAACTGAGCACAAAGCTCAAGTAGTGAAATTTTGGTCACATCTACAAAACTCAGCAGGAACCGTTAGAAATTCCCAAGGCGAGCAATGGAGCAATGTAGCTTCTTGCTCTCAAGTACATCGTCTTGTCTGCACACCACTGTGTCTTGTAGAATGGCTGCTAGTCATCCAATGAATAAAATAGAAACATTGTTGAAGTTGCAACATTATAATTATCAGTCCACCACTCCAAACACTGACATGTGTTTAAGAAAAGTTTTCTTTAAAGGAAAACTGGGGAGAAAAAATTTTGATTCAGTCTAACACTCATTCCAAGTTTTCATTTTGTATGATTCAAGTTAAGAAACACTTTCTGGTGAAACACAGTATTTCCCTTGACCCAATATATTGTTTTCTGATTGTTGTTTTGCACACAAGGTACATATTATGTGTGGATTTATTTATTACTTTCATTATGCTTTAGAAACAAAGTATTTTCTTAATCCAGGGTAGAAAAAGAAAAAAAACTTGCATTAACAGGGCAGGAACTGTACTTTTCATTTTGCAAGTTGAGCTCAAATCATTTTCTGTTCCAAAATGACACAAAAAAACAGAGGTGCCTGGGGATTATCTGAGAGCCCAGGAGGCCATAAGGGCAAAGTTTGTTGCTTTGTCTGGGACTAGGACAGCAGCTGTGCCATGGTACTAGCAGGAGATTGTCAGACCTCACACTTTAAGCATGAAATTCACTTTTCTGTTCTAGGAAAGAGAAGAACCTGGTATGTTGCTCTACCCTATCCTCAAGACTCCATATACATGCTGTGCAGCAGAATCAGTGCCCTGCTGCGACATGTGGGGTGTGCCTTTGAGCCTGGTATGCCCAAGTCGTGTCTGTGGGGATCTCTGTGTACAGGTACGACTGTAGGTCCTCCTGCAGCAGCACACCTCTGGTGTAGAGGTGTCAAGGCTCCTGTGTGGAGTGCAAGACTCACAAATTGGCATCCTGTATGATCCTGCCATTTACTGCCCTACTACTGCCTCCCCCCTTACTATGACTAATTCATATGGGCTGAACATCTGTCCTTCTTTGTGGTCTAACATGCAAGTCCCAGCTGGCTGGTGAGTTCCTGTGGTCCCCTGATGAGTTGGCTGAGGCACATGAAGGTCCCAGAGCAACCAATAAGCTGAAAAGGGGTCCTGAGGCAGCAGGGAGTATGACAGAAGTTTGCCACCTCTGATGAGTATCATCTGTGTCTTGACCTGGACCTGCTTCTCTGCAGGCACTATGATGTTGCTTCCTAGTAGAGGGACATAAAGCATCATGATCTCCACACTAGTGTCCTGATCTGTTGGCTTGTGGTGCACACTGCTTCACAAGGCTGTCCCAGATGATCAAAACAGGTGTGCAGAACTTCCCCTCTGATCCCAGTATTTGTGTCAGATTGCCTGAGACTGCATTTCTATATCGTCACTTCAATATATATAGTTTTCAGTGTACAGCCCTGCTCCCTAGTTCTATTTCCCCCCTCCTTTTGCCACTGCCAAAGTCCATTGGATTTTTAATGCAACACAAACTCATTGTTTCCCACCTCAAATTGCCCTGTCACTTCTCTTTTTGCTTGTTTAGTGTCTGAACCGACAGGGTCTCTCTCCTCAAAGATGTAAAAGAGCATGCAGGCAGTCAGTGAACCAATCTAAAGTACCACCTGTAGAAAACCATGGCTGTTACATGGCACTTCACTGATCACCCATTAATCTACCCAGCTGGTTCTACAAGAGAGGAGGGTGTCATTCCCTCCTTTGTCCCCTCTTCGTTGCTGATGAAGGCGCTGGGGCACATGGATCAGTTGATGTGCTCCATGTCACCTGAAAAGCCACTTCCAGCTTTGTGACAGTTAGGTGTTCCAGCACAGACCAGTGATACCCCTGCCACACACTGTAGTATGGAGTAATGGTTAGGGCTGATAACTCAAGATCAAGGGGAAGGCCGCTTGAAAGTGAAGAGTGGATCTGGTTTTTGTTTTGGGGTTTGGTGCTGCTGGCCTGATGAGAAATGTTTTAACTTTGTTGTGCATACAAAGACATACTCCAAGTATCTTAACTTTAGAAATGAGATTGAGTTGTTTAGCCTGGAGGAGGGAAGATTCTGGGGAGACCTTATTGCAGCCTTTCAGTATATAAAGGAGGCTTATAAGAAAGATGGAGAGAGACTTCTACTGTATCCTGTAGCAACAGGACAAGGGGCAATGGTTTTAAACTGAAAGATGGTAGATTTAGATTGAGATAAGGAAGATGTTCTTTACTATGAGGGTGGTGAGACTCTGCAACAGGGTGCCCAGAGAAGCCATGGATGCCCCATCCTGGGAGTAATGTTCCAGGCTGGGCTGGATGGGGCTTTGAGCGACCTGGTCTAGTGGATGATGTCCCTGCTCATGGCAGGGGGTTTGGAACTGGGTGATCTTTTTAGGTCCCTTCCAACCCAAACCATTCTATGATTCTATGATCTTAAAAACTGGCTTAGTTAACCTCTGTAGTACATCCTGGAAATGTATTTTTATTGTTTCTAATTCTTTGCAGCATTGCAGCAATCCAGGCAGAGAAGCGGCACCCAGACTTTCTGACTTCTAGGTACCTCCTGTAATCTGGCTGCTTCTTTTTTACCTTTAGGAGACCCCATGCCTTCAGCTGGCACAACTGAAGTCTGACTTTCTGTGAGGTTGAGTCAAATCAGAGTTTTACATATCAAGGGGTAAGTGTGGGAGAAAGAAAGTCTGAAAAGGTATGTGGATGTGTGGGAAGACAAAAATTACTCCAAAGAAGGCAAAACCTATTACAATCAACCAGAAAAGTCACAGTTACCTCTTAGTTACACAACCATGGGTTTAGGGTTATTTTTCTAGAATTTATGTTTTGGTTTATGTCACTAACACAGGCTGTTTTGGAATTAAGGCAGCAAGGAGTCCTGGTCTTGGTTTGCTGATAGATTTGCATTGGGGAATTTAATTCCTGCTATTGATCACCCCAGGTACTCACCCTTTATTTTCAAGCTAGATATTACACAGTTTCTTCAGCACAGCTGAACTACATTAGCATTTGCAGGCTGCCTGTCAGATACAAATCCACTAAGATCACTGAAACTTTCCCTCAGAACACAGCCACAGTTAGGCCTGCGGTCTACAGGGAGTTGTCTGCCTCCAAAACAAGATCACTACTACTAGGGTGACTCTGTTAAGTCTGTTGTATTATTTACATAAAACATCTTTCACAGAAACTACTCCAGGATACTGTGCAGAATTAAATAGTACAATTACATATGAAGAAGCTCTGCTGTCAGATGGTCTTGTGAACTGGGTTTTGGTGTCACTGGTGAACAGTGTGCAGTCCTTGTCTAAAACATTTAGCCAAGTTTCAGAGTCCAAAAATAATAAATATGTAAGCAAGTTAAAAACACAGCCAGGGTAGAGGTTTGATATCTGCTTACAAGCTGGAAAGTTGGATGTTTCCTAAGTCCAGTGTTACAAAATAAAGACATAGTTTGTTGCCAGCAAGTTTCACCAGTATACATTCCAGATCATCACTGATTTCTATGGGCCTTGTTCTCTCAGTTCAGTACAGTTCTCCCTTCCATCTGTCAGTATAATCACAATATATCAGTGCTTAAGAATTCTTCTTACATTTGGTTACCACTTCACCTTCACTTCTCTCACTTCCCCTATTAGGTTCCAATTTCTTTCTGTTGCCTGCAAAGGTCCGCTGTGATCACGGCTCTCAGCTCTTGTTCGTGCTCTGCTACTCAAGACTGTTTACTACGTGACTTTTTTTGTAGGCTACGCATAGTCTTGCTGTTGTGATGTTCTCTGTAATGCTTTTTAGGATAACTAAAATTATTTATTAGGTAGGGCTAACTGGTTTAAAAAATGCTTTCTGTGAAGCATCCTTAACATCCAGCATCCTGGAAAACTTATTCAAGATGAGGAAAGCTCTGTAGGTTGCAAAGTTGCCTTCAAACCAAGAATTCAGACAGTCTAACTTCAGGTATCAAACCTGGGCAGTAGAATTAAGATTCCCACCCTGCTATACAGCAAAGGAAACTTCCAGGGGCTCCTTCTGACTCCTCAGTCATTCCGTGGGGAAATGTTATGAATCTGAACACTTAAAGTTACATTTGAATAACCCTCTCTAGCTCCTATACGCTTCCACAGGAAGGGTTCCACATGTTTACAGTCTATAGGGGAATGTTTTGGTGTCTGAGAAAGAACACAGCAAAGACCCTAATTCTGCTCATGACTGTCATACGCTGTTTGTATGGCCTCCTATTCCTTCAATTTCCTATGAGCATGATAGTGATTTAGAAATGTGCTGTAACAATAGATTTATTAATGTATGTGAGTGATCAGGTTCTAAAGTGAAAGGAGCCATAAATCATCTAGACTGATAGCTACTGATCGGTTTAGAGACTGAAATCAAAGACTAACCTGCCTGCTCTAACGCTAACTCCTTTTAATCAGTACTGTTGAAGGAGCAAGATACAGTAATGTGGAGAATTTAAAGTGACCACTTAAGGTAATGAATACTCAAAATCAGATAGTAAAGCAGAGAGGTTTCATTAAAATCTATTCTGTGACATGTTTATTGTAACTGTATATTGCAAGAGATTCATAATTAAGAAGGTGTGACTGCTTTTCCAGCGTGGCAGTGTTGTAATGACCAGCACAAGAGCCACGGCCATCTAACAGCAAATAGTTATACCCTAAGCATAGCATTTACAGAAAAGAAACAATGTTAAATACAAAAGAAACCAATGAAATTTCATAGATTTCTGCACAAAATAATAAATGGGTCAGTAGGTTATCATTAAGTAGATTAAATTTAGAAAAAACAATAAACCCACAACCCAAGACTAAGGAAAAGTAAAAGATTTTGAATTTCAGCCTATCTTTAAAAAGGAACTCTTTCTTAGTCTTTAATTTTATTTTTCTTACTGGAAGGACATTGAATTGTTTCTCCAATTAAACATCCATCAGGTGAGATTAGAACTTCATTGGTGAATGTCTTACAAGCCTCTTTAGGTAAGAATGGTTTTGGAAGGGTTTCATGGAACACCTAACGTGCTGTTATTTGCTTAGCCTGTTCTGAAGCTGTGTAGATTTTTATCTAGGCTTAATCTATCTGTTTTTTTTTATTTATTGTTTATAATAATTATATAAAATGAACATTAATTATTTATAATAATAAATAATTAGATTAATTTTTGAATAATAATTAATTTATCTAGCCTTTTGTCCAGACTTAATGTCACCTGTATGTAAGATACAGAAAACTCTACTGAAGAGTATATTGATCATCTTTGGGATTGATTAGTATTTCTGGAAATGTCAATGGATTTTCAAAGGCATTAAAGAGTCCTGGCAGTTCTTCAAGAAAACACTACTAAAGGCAGAAGCACAAACTGTCCCAGTGCAGAAAGATAAAAAATGTAGTAAAAGATCAGGTTAGTTAAACTGTGAACTCTTCATTGACATCAAACCCAGGAAGATATAATTGAGAAAATGGAAAGTAGATCAGATCACTAAGGATGGATATGAAAAGACAAGTGAGCAGGTAGGCACAACCTCAGAAGAACAAAGCATAAGTGAAATGTAGTTATGAAACGTCAGTGATGATGAGAAATCCTCAGGACCTTCAATTATATTAGAAGCAAGTGGAAGACCAAAGCCCATACTTTTCTGCTAATGGACGGGAAAAGTGACTAACAAGGGACATCAAGAAGGCTAATTGCATTATGTGGTTTTGAGCCTGTCCTCACTGAAAAGGTCAACTGTGACCTAATACTGCTATGGACAACAACAGAGGTGTAAGATGTCAAACTGGAATATGGAGAGAGCAAAGTAGAGAATAAATTAGATGTTTTCAACTCAACTGAGTCTGACAAACTTTACCTTAAAGTGCATGAAGACCTGAAGGAATGGGAACATCTGGGAACCAGTAACCAGGCTGTGCTCTTGGGAAGAATAGATTATTTGCCAGTACAAGTCTTTAGTGAAGGGAGGAAAAAAGTATCTAAGTTGCATAATACAGCAACTGTTCCAGAGTCAGTTTAACTTCAATCCCTGGAAAACAATTTAACAGAAAATTAAATTGTTAGAAGTTTTGGAAAATTAGCTAGGTGGTGGGTAGCAGCAGCAAACTTGGATTTCTTCAGAGCAAATAATCTTAGACCAGTATGGTTTTCTTCTGTGATAGTATAGCTGGCTTTTGGATAGAGGGGAAAAAAAACCCCAAAACAAATATTTAGGCTTCTGTATGATAATCACCTAAGAAAGTTAATGATATCTGTCTGCCATTACAGAAACCAACAGACCTAACAGACTGGTGTGTTTGTTTATAGTTAATTTATGCAGTTCTTTGAAAAGCAGGTATTTGTCCATTTGATTTTCTTGGACTTTCAATGTTGTGCACAGAGTGAAAGTGCACTATCAATTTGAACTAATAAAAGTGGCAATCTGAAAGCTTTGAAAGGATTTAAAGAACTAAACTCACATTTCAAAACAGTTATAAGCAATGGGACTGAGGCTAGATTTTAAAGTTGTACAACAGGTGAAGGGGCTGTGGACTGGACTTGAGAAATACTGAACATCCCACCAAAATCACATTATCCTACAGTCAATTTTCTCACTTTAAAGTAACAGGGACCAAGCCTGCACTGCTCACCAAAACAAACACATAACAAATCACAAGCTAAAAACAAAAGCGCAGATGAAAGGAATTTTTATTAATATCATTAGTCACACAGAAATACAGACCTCAGTATGGGAGTGCTTCAAACAATAGACAGCTAAATATGAAGACTTTGATGAGTATGCAACTGAAAATAAAAAATGTTTGAGTGTTAGTTTCTGTGAGGCAAATTAAGAAGTTAATTGCCTTAAAATAGAACCTAAAAAATTAACTGGGGCAGAAAAAAAGGAATTTATCCTCTTGAAGAAACAAAACCTCCTTAGTATCCCACTTGCCTGGATTCAAGATGCACATTTTTGCCCTTTAAGGCCATTTCCTTTTTTAAGCCTTATTGCTTGGTGTTACCATGGCTACCGATCATGAACTGAAATCGCTGTGTAATATAGTTTATTTCCAGCTGTAATTGCGCTGAGGCTCTAGCAGTCACTTTTGAGCATTTAAAGGAGACAGGCTGTAAGGCGGGCTTGACAGAAGCCTCTAACTTATGGGTGGTAAAAACTGCTCAGATTTATGGGCTGCTTGTTTTTGACTTACAAGATGCATTAGTGTATATAGTGTAATTACAGATGTAGCTAAACGTGTAAAAAGTCTCCTTATACATGTAATCAATTCATGGAGTTAAATTTGCTACTTATGAAGACAAAGGGCAGAGAGCCAACCCCCCATCCTTGAAGTACTCACACACACACCCCACCACCCTCCTGGTCCTCAAAAAAATTAACTCTTCTGCTTCCTATTTTCCTAAGTCCCTCTTTGTTTGAGTGGAAGTCCTTCATATGTTTTGGCATTTGAACAGAGTATTTTCTGCTTCCTCAATTATTAAACCTAACCTCCACACACAAGCTGCGCCTTTCCCAGGGAATGGTACCAGGGGCAATAGGAAACCTAGAAACAATGGGAACCAACACCCTGACAGCCAAGTGTTTGAAGCAGGCATGACTTTGTTTTTAATTACAATTATTTCACATTAGACAGATCTAAGTTGTGTCACATTTACCTAGTATGTCGTTGGCAGTCATGTAGATAGGACCAGGTTCAACTCGAAATGGGGAAGACGTTATTACTTAGTGCTGCCTTGTGACTTAAAAGAACATCATAATTTTCTTGTTTGCCTTTGTTTTGGTGATAACAGTCCTATGCAAAAGGCTTTACAGCAGATCACCTTGTGCTCTGCTTCAAAGATAAGCCTAGTCAGGCTGAAGCAAGACTGCCCTGGGACACCAGTGAGTCAGTGATGTTCCTTCTGGGTAAGAAATTAGTCAAGGCCCTGCCATAACCTCTTAACACAGTGGGAGATGCTGCTTTCCAAGTGTGGAAAAAATGCACTGGAGCATTTCCTATTACAAAAAGCAGGGTGCTACCTGCCTGGCAGATCACTGATGTGGGTGACATGCACAAATGCCTGTTGAGCTGATTGCATTCTGGAGCCATCTTCTTGTGTCTGTAGTGACTATAGCATCAGTCTCTGTTTCCTGGGGTTGCTGTGTCCTACCACAGAGTAGCTTTGGTTCAGTAGAGGTGAAATAGCCTCTGTGCGAGACCTGCTTCTTTTCAGAGAGCTGTTATACAGCTTGAGGATGTAATGGCTTTAAGAAATGTGACGATTGTAAGCTGAAAATTAGATGAATTTTCACATTTTCTCATAGTTTTATTTTTTTCCAGTGCTGACATTTGTGTCTAGTAGAGTTTTTGCAGCTGATTGAAGAGATTTTGCTCTCTAGTATACATCATAGCAAACAGAAAAGCTAATTCACAGAATTAACTAGACCCAGACTGTTCTCACTAAAGTACCGGTGAATAATCTGACTGCTATGAACTGATTAAAAAAGGCAGTCAGATTCACACTGTACAAATTAAATTAATTCTAGATTTCAAAGCCCCAGTGACCTAGATTTTAATACTACTTACCTACTGTTCTCCTAAAACAAGAGGGACCTATGGACACCCTGAAATTCAGATAAGTGCTCAAGGTAAGGTGCGGGATAGCTCCCATGAAAACCAGGAATGGTATTGTTCCCAGTTCTTTTATATCCTTTTAGTTCATTCTCTTAACCTGGAAGAAGTAGATGTGGCTTCTAGTCTTTCCTCTTTTTTTTTGTTTTATTTTTTCCTTCTGTAGTCTAGCTGTCCTGCTAATTAGAGACCTAACTGCAATTCTCAATCACTCCCCTGAAGTCAAGTTCAGACTGATTGTGCTGTTTCCTACTGGATGCTTTAGGCATTACTCTAAGCAAGAACTAGGCTTTTTGGGTTATTGGTCAGGGAAGATGTGTCCCTCCGTGAGCTGTGTAGAGTGGTTTTGTACTTAAACCAAGTAGACTGGATCCCTGCACTGATACTAAAAGAATACATGCTGGGCTTTGCAAAACCTGATTTATGCACTTAATCTAGCAGTCTGGATTTTGTTCCAAATGCTCAGCTAAAAGTACGACTTGACAGCTTCAGCTGGTCAAATTATGACTGTCCAAGCAATCCTAAATCAGGAATGACTTGTTTTCTTTCATTCCTTAGACTGCTGGCTTTGTGGCAACTTCAGAAGTGATCTGGCTGGTGATATCACTTCATTTTTAGGAGAGTTGTTGGTACATCTTTTTACTGCCTTAGCTTCAAGGCTCTTCTGAGTTTCAACTATATTCCCCCAAAACACCTGGGAACTGTTTTGAAAGTGTCATTAGTATGACCTTTCTTGGTTTCTTTTTCAAGTCTTTGTTTCATGTTGCTGGGATAATTTGTGATGCTGTTTTTCTTGTATCCTATCGGTTTTTTCATTCATTACTGTGAAGTTCTGTGTAGTGTCATGACTGCCTTTGGAGAAGAACCATGAGAACCACTGCATCTAATTCAGTGACATTATCCTGGCTCTGACCCACGTGCTTTAGGTTGGAATGTGTGATCTGAAAGGCGTCACTAGTGTTACTGTTTTGGCATTAGGAAGCAGGACCAGGAACCCCTGCTTTAGCAGGCTTATAGTACAGCAACCTCACGATTTCAGCACTTGAAAGGCAGACAGAATTCAGACTGCTGCTGTACCCCATTCTGCTAGGAGCAATCTTGCAAACAGATTATCAATGTAATACTTAATCTGTTACCTTAAGGATGGGGATGTATACTGGTACAGGTATCTAATATATAGTAAACATGTAAATATATAGCAAGCATCTAAAAGTTGGATGTCTAACTCTGGGCTAGTTACTCTAGGTTCCGAGAGAAAAAGTTACCTCTGGAGCCACTGCACTTCAAGAAAGGTGTCTGAGTGTAAGATCTGTTAAACAGCTGAATTGATTTACTGTCTCAGTGACTCTGAGACAGTCCCTACATAGAGTTGTCTTTTCATCCTCCATCTCTCCTGGACCGGTGCTGTCATTTTGCTTTGCTGTGCTGGTTCTGACCCTCAACAGGTGAACCCTCTGAGTTGTTTGAATTCTTTTACCCAGGAGAAAGTCAGAATGGCTCATGGAAAGGACTCACAAGTGCTGAGGTCAGAACAATAAAAGTAGTGGGAGCATAAGGGTAGATGTGTGAGGGGATGAGACCCTATAGGTAGATCACAGATAATTTGACTCCCTGCACTTTGGATGGGCAGGTTTTGGGCCCATGTTAAGGGGCAGATCAAACTTTTTTCTGCCACATTCTCAAATTGGCCCAAAGCCTGTATCTGTGTACAAGCTTGAGTCCAAAGACTGTGAATGTGCTAGGGAGGTTTAGCCTTTAATCTCAGTCCTGCAGTCAGAATGCAATGATGATATTCCTTGAGTATTTTCACTTACCACTGACTGTGGAGTCTACAAAGGGCCTTCTGGTAGATTGGAAGCTTGTTGCTATCATACCTGACTGCTTACTCACCCACCCGTCTCTTCTGACCCGCAATGCACGTAGTCAGAACTGAAATTAACTCAGTGCTTTGCTTGAAGTGATACTGGACCAAATGCTATCTCCATCTACCTTCACATAAGTCTAAAGCAACTTCAGTAAACAAAGAGTACACTTTTATTTTAGCTGATAGATAGTAAAATTCTCTTCATTGAAAAGAGCATGTTATGTGTCCAAGGAATATTTTATAATAACCATGAAGGAAGCAGCTGATCCTACACACTAGAGAACTTATAGCAAAGGAGGTTCCTGTCTTTCTGATTACCTCATAGTGATGTAGTCAAGTACAGTTCAAGTCTGAGGCTAGATTTCCTGCGAAAATATGGAGTAAAAGATAATTTCTCTGCTTCTCCCCTCCTCCCCCCAGCCATTCTGAAATTGCATTTTTAAAGCTAATTACTTGATGACAGGGATCAAAGGCAAATCAGTAAAGTCACTTTCCAGAGGCAATTGGAGTGGTAATGCTCTTTTCTGTTTTCTTCTCCAATTAAAAGTATTAATATATTTTGTTATCTAAAGAGAAACATGTGGAAATGGGTGGGGAATTGAAATCTATTTTTAATGCAGATTTTTTTTGTTCATGTAGATAGAAGATAATTTTGGAAAACATTTTATTTTATGGAAAATACCCTAGACAGACTGTAGATAATGTACCACTAATGCCAATATAGACAATTGACAGTCTTCCTTCTCTAGACTAAACCCAACATTTTCTACCCAGGGTGGTATGACATTCCTCTTCCATGTATAAGCCTTAATAACAGAATCACAGGATCATAGAATACTTGAGTTTGGATGGCACCTCTGGAGGTCATTTTTTCAACGCCATGATCAAAGCAGCAGCAAGGGCATTGTCCAGCAGAACTTTGAATATTTCCAACTTGGAGATTTCACAGCCTCTCTGGGCACCCTGTTCCAGTGTTGAACTGCCCACACAGAGGAAATATTTTTCTTGTATCTAATTGAAATTACTCTTGTTGGAATCCATGCCTGTTGCCCCTTGTGCTTTTGCTGCTTGCTTCTCAGAAGAGTCAGGTTCATTTTGTTTAAAACAAAGTTAGAACGACTTTCACAGGACAGCTAGTCCATGTCCCTGTTCTGAGGAGGACCAAGAACCCTGACGTTCTCTGTGGCAAAGATTTCCTGAGATGGTCTTTAAAACCTCAAGTAATGAGGATACCACAGCTCAGGTAGCCTTTTGATGCTTATTGATCTTTGTGGTTAGGAACACATTCCATAATACCTAAACTATATTTTTTCCTACATAAAATTAATTATTATTATTTTATTTCACTCCTGGAAATGAAAAATCATGGATCACCACCCTTTCAACTGTGTGTTCAATATTGGCATTTTTATCATGTCTGCCCATACTTCTTTTTTATTCCAAAAATAAACTGAATTGCCTCTGCTTTGATGGATAGTTCACATTTTCTAAAGTCTCTCATCATTCCTGTTATTCTTTTTAGTGTGACTGCATCTCTCGTAATGTTTAGTGCCTGAAGCTATATGGAAACAAAAAGATTAATTGCTTTGTATGTTCCGCGGATGACAGTCCTGTTCATCTGGGGTGGCTTTGTAACAACATTGCATTGTAGTCTTGTCATACAGTTTGTGGTCCACAACAGACTTTAATGCCTTTCCTCCAAGGTACTGTTTCACTCATCTGTCTTTTTTAGAGGTTTTTTTTGTGTGTTGTTTATTTGTTTGTTTTTAATATTTGTGCATTTGCCTTTTTCTTCCTCTGAGTTGGTCTTTGCTGTTTACTAATTATTTTTTGTTTGTTATTGTTTTCAAACCCTTTTTTTCCCAGTCTCAGCTAGCTATCCTGAATTCTAATTGCATCCTCAGTGGTGTTTGCAGACTGCTGTGTGCATTGATGTCTGCACACTTTGTAAGAGCTTCTCTTCCATCAATCTACCCACTAATCAAAATGTTCATTGGCACTCAGGAACTTAGGCTAGTGCCCTGTTAGATCTCACTTGAAACACTGTGCTGGTTTGGTGTGATCTACTGCTATTTACTCTGGAATAATTTGCTGCAAAGCTACCTTTTGACAATTTTTTCTAGAACACTTTTCTTCTGTTTCCTTGAAAAAATGTTGAAGAATGTGGGGACCTAAAGAAATATTTTGGGGAAACAGAGGCACTGAGCTCCAAAATATCAGTCTAAACAATTAGCTTTGCTAATACTCTCAGGCTGCAATGTTCCCTAGCACCTAGATCTTCCTGTCTTCAAATGCTTGCACCTTGTAGCTGAGAGCTAGCTCCTGACTAAATCCATCCAGGATCTTGACAGTAGACATAGGGATTCCTGCTTTCTGAGAAGCCTATTGATACAGGAGCACCTCAAACATGCATTGACAGAATCTCATCCCAAGCCATTTTCCTTTTCATCAGCATAGCTGTATCCTTTCCCTGTACTGCAAAAGCTTTGTGACAAACACTCTTCTTTAAGCCTCCCGGTGTTTTCACCATGAATTTTGCCAATAGACCAGTGTTAACTCTGTGGGTGATTTTCTTACACCTCTAGACAACACAGGTATGCCAGAAAAATCCTGTGGTGGAGACCTGGCTTCAATTTCTTCAGTTCCAAACTATGTGTTTGCTCTTAAAAGCCTCCTCCCTTCCCCTAGGCACTAAATTTACACTTGTCATTTGAGTGGTGACTCATACCCTTCTGACTCAGCCGCATCTAATCAGTGGCCTATTGAAAAAAATTATTTTTCTCTGACTTTGAAGAGCCATGTGTCCGTTTGCACACTAACCACCAATTCATACACTAACAATCAACATGAAGAACCATCTAGACCAGACAGTCAGCTCTACATCTAGACTCCAAATAAACCAGTGCCCAAACTGCATACTTGCACTGAGCTTGTCCAGGTCAAACAGTTTTACAGCCCTGAAAAGAGTTTATTTCACCCCTCAGTTGCAGCAAGGATTAATGATGCTGGCATTTTTCTTGCCTGAGAGCTTCCTCCAGGCCAGGCCAACAGATTCAAACAAGCAAGCATGCAGTGGAGATCTAGGAGCACGGTCCTACCCAGATATTGACAATTTCTTATGTATCTGTGTGCAGATTAACTCTACATGTGTCTACACTAGCATTTTAGTTGAGATCAGAACTGGATATTTTAAATGAATCCCCTCGTCTACTTCCCATGTTTTGCTTCACATCACAGAGCATTCATGGAAGGTAAAAACTGGATTCCTTGTTGCTAAAGCCAGAATGGAAGGTAAATTCTAGGTTTCACTGCAGCTGCTAATGAGTGTCCACTCAGGGGAAAAAGTTAGAGACCCCTTGAAACACATGCAGTGGGGACACTGGGCTGTTAATGTGAAGTGTTTCCCTCAGTAGATACATTTATGTCAGGCCACACTACCTGCTAATGCAGACATAGGCTTTGTCTGTCATGGCACAGATCCCTTCCCACCCAGCTCCAGGTTCCTTAGACATGCCTGCTCTTTCATTCCCAGCAATGTGTTTTTGCTGTTTTCCTAGCAATGCATTGGTGCCTTGCTGAGCAAGTCCTTTCCAGGAGCTAAGTCATAGAACAGTATCTTAGGAGGGTAAATTTCTGTAATCATTGTATAAAAGCTATGTCAAGGTTAACCACTGTCCTGAGGTCCTCCATATTCCCTGTCTTTTTGGTCTTACATTGAACTGGTCTGGTCTTTTCTTAAGAAGTCAAATAGATCAAATGGTTCTCCAAATCAGCTAGCTGAAGTCTTCAGTCTTTGCCGTGTTACAAGTGTTGTGTGTTTTCACTTTTCTTTTGAAGTCTATGCAAATGTGTCCCTCTCATGTTTTTTCTTTAGGTGGAGCTCAGGTATCTTCACCCTGAGTTCCAGAGACTGTCACCTCTTCCTGAAAAAACAGAGCTAATGAGGAATCTTATAATGGTAGGGAAAAAGCCATCTTTTTTCTGACTTTTGATTGTGTTCTGGAACTGGTTGTCTGTGACTCAGGATAAAATGCTCTTTTAACATTCTTTTGTGACTCTCCATTCCAGAGAGTTACAGTTCTGGTGGGGATTTTCCTTGCTGCCATTTATACATTGAAAATCAAGAGACATCCAGTGATCACTGAGATTTTCTTTTACTCAGTGTCTAAGTGCCAACCACTCAGCCTTGCATAAGGAAGAATCCCTACCATAACATTCATTCAGCTTCAGCAGGCCTCTGTTCCAGGTACCGATTTTACATAGATCCTTACACCTTACATCCTATACAATGCTGCAGGAGCCGAGGCATCCAACTCAGAGTAGTGGATTTCAAACCACAGGCTGCCAGATTTCTCTCCACTCAGGAACACCTGGAAGAGAACTAAAACTTGAAACTTGACCACTTGGTTCACCTAGAAGTGCTTGAAGTGCTTCCTCTTGGGCCATTAAAGGACAAGAAAAGACTGTTCTTGTTCAGTGACAAATAATAATCAAAAAGAGGTTGTGCATCCTTTTGTAGCATAATTTGAAATATGTATCACAGCTTAAAAAAAAGAGTTTTAAATTAGCAGAAAGGAAATTGCTTCATTGAAATATCTATTTCAGAGTACACCCATTAAAAAGGCAGAAGGAGATTGTGACAGTTTTTATGCCAGCATGGAAATGTATCACAATCATTGGAATTAATTTAAACTCTATCCTTCATTATAAAGAGTGGCTAGCCATGGCTGCCTTTTGCCATATTCATAATTTCACAGTGCTTACAGATTGCAGTAATGCAACTGTGTGGAATTTATGAAATATGACAAGAGAGATGGGATTCATTGTCTTCATAAAAAGGAGCCCATTCAATGTAGGTATGTCAATCAGATTATGCAACAGTGAAAGACCAATTTATTTTCTGCCTAAGGAGGATGGCAGCTTAGGTCTCTAGAAATTCAGTAGGCACTTGACTTGACAGTATCAGGATTTCCTGCTTACAAAAAACGTAATAAACCAAAGGAAGACAGTGATAACGTCAATCACAAACAATGACCCTGATGAAATTTCAACATGTCATTGGCATCACACTGTAAAATGCAGCAGTCTTGAAATAATTGGCTAGTTCTCAAAAATTCAAATTAATAAACTAAATGGTTGTTAGAGGAAAACAAAACAATATTTACAGCTGCTTTTTTCCTGATAAAAGTTGCTTGCCTTAAAAGTCTGAGATTGCTTGTCTTCTTTTTCTATAATGGCTTACTTAAAAGACTAGCACAAACAAAAAGAACATCTGAAAATGAAGATCATACAAAGCAAAATTCTATAATGATGTTATTCTCTGAATTTGGATTCAAAAGGATGGATTCCAGAGTATAAAATCCTTCTGAAAGTTCAAAATTATTTTTTCCAGTAGAAAGCGTCTTTTAATAAGTTATTATTATTAATATCTTTTAAAAAGAACAAGGAAAATAATAAAAATAAGGAAGTTAAGACATCAAGAGAGGTTAATTAGCCATACAGACCTAATTACAGAGCAATACAGAGCTAGGAAAACAGCAAAAACACATTGCTGGGAATGAAAGAGCAGGCATGTCTAAGGAACCTGGAGTTGGGTGGGAAGGGATCTGTGCCATGACAGACACAGCTCTCAAAGTTTCACAGTTCAGGTTTTTTGAATACCACTCGTTTAGAATTTTATATTTCAAAAAACTTCACGCAGACAAGTTTTGTGTTGACCTTTGAAGTCACCAAGGTTTTTCCAATAGTTCAGCTTGTTCTTTGTCTTTCACTTTTGAAAACTTAAACATTTTCCTGCCCATAATACCTCCAGGATTAGTTTGGTGAATGGAAATTTTGACTCATGTTCTTATGAATATGCATGTGTTTTCATTTCTCTAACACTGTTATTACTATTTCCTCAATTTCAGTGCTTTCAAAAAATTGTTTTTTGACAGTGTACAACATTCACTGCCTAGTACTGAGTTATGAAGAACTTCAAGGGAGTGATTCCACTCTCTTGTGGGAATCTCAGAAACTGAAGCAAATGAAGAGTGATATGCTTATGAAATGTATTAGGGACTAAGAGTTAAATTTCTGTTCTTGAAGCTCTTCAAAATTTTTTGGTTGAGATGACCTCTGAAGGTCTGTTCAAGCTTCTATAGTTTTTTTTCCTAAAGGAGGAAAACTGAAAAATATGTTTTTCCTTCTCAGGCTGGAGCAAGCTCTGGAGACTATGCAAACCTCATTAGGAGACAAACAAGCCTTTTCCATCAGCTTCTTACCTATCAGCACATCCTAGTGACATGCAACTCTCCCCACTCATTGCTCCGGGAGCCTTGATTCCTAATTTGGCCCATAATATGGGACAAATAAACCTATAGCCCTGCCTCACATAGGTTTGATGAAGAGGAACAGACTGTAGGTTAAGAAGTAACATGACAGTAAGGTTAGCTTAATAACCATAACAATTCCATGATGCATCCTAAGTTGCTACAATAAAAAACATGCCTACCTATTTTTTCAGACTTTGTCTGAATAAGGTATTTTTCCAGGTACAGTGTGAACAGCATCTCATATCATGGACATCTTCCCAGTGATGGGCTTCACCTTCCTTCATCTGTCTGAAGGCAGGATCCCTTGGTTTGACTACTGAGAAAAGACAAAGGGATTATCCTGGTTTTCAGTCATGTGAAATTATTGAAGACAGTTTCTTCAAACAATTCTCCTTTGCTTAAGTCAAAGGTATGTAGCAATGTGAAATACAGTAGTATAAGGCCGATGTGCATGAGTTTTATGCTGAAAACTTCTTAAACTGAAGGTGGAGACAGCCTAGGGCACTCTTTACAGCCCACATTTCAGTCAGTCTTTTCTTCCCAAACAGCCCTATAGGCCAGTTCTCTTACCTGCCCTCCAGAAATCCAATAGCTGTTTAATATTCTTTTTGTGTTAGGTCTTCATGAGCCATATTACTTTCCTTAGCACCTGTTAAAAAAATCTTTCCCATGAATGTTCAACCCATGATTCTCTTTCTCTCATGAAACCGTTTACCTTATGACTATAATTTTTCTTCTTTTTGTTTGCTTTAGACTTCCTTTGCTTTGGCATTCATGTGACAGAATAATATCAAGTGATGGACTAAATTCAGTTATATATATTATTCATAGAAATGATACAGATATAAAACTCTAGTTGCAATCGTTTCTTGGGTGACGAGGGGGCATTCTGTGGATAAAACCTAACAAATAAATTGCAACTGTCATACTTCGATGCCGTGCAGATATTGGCAGCGTCTTCTAAAAGGGAGAGTAGGGCTACTTTCAACAAGATATTGAAGGGGGAGAATTTTAATATATCACTGCAAATCAGATAGAAGAGATGGAAATTTATTTGGTCAATTTAAATGTAGAGGGTGTGATAACAGAGTGTACATTACAGGCTCTTCAATCAGATAATCAGCCTTTACATCAAAGTGCAGAAGATACTAAAAACTCATATCAAGCCCAGAGTTTCTAAAGGTAGACAATAAAGCTAAGAAAATGGTGATGTTGCACAAAGGGTAGTAAGACAGGATCACACTGCAGGGGCACTTATCAGTGGGGTCTGTAGCTGATGACATATGTCCACTCTAACAGCGCAAGTTACTTCTGGAGAAAAGTAAAAACATAAGGGGACAGGGGAGGGGGAGGGAGAGAAAGAGTGGGAAGGTAGTACCTGGGCTATCCAGTGCAGCAGGTAGTAAGAAACAAGATGACAAGGACAGTGGGGTTTTTTGTCATGTTTTTTCCCTAGCACTATATACTTTTCATTGTGAGCCACTCATACTCCCTATTGTTTCCACTTAACGGTGTTATTAGCACTGACTGGAGTACATTAATTGGGTGCAATTTTTGCACATTGGCTACTTGTTAAACTTCTGTGCACATAAATTATCGGATAATATTGACTGAATATTTAAATTACTGCTCTATACTTTGTTGTTCATTACATTTAGTATTCACCAATATGAACCAAGGTCTACAAAGCAAGAGATAAGGAGTGAGGAAAAAGAAGGGCAAACTGTTTCCCATGGGAGCTCACCATGACAACACTATTGGGGTTTCAGGTGCAGGGCCACGAGGACAATGCAAGAATAGAAACAAAAAGCACCACTACTGAGATTCTTAAAAACATGTGTGAAAGGGTACAGAGCTGAGAACAGCATAAGGCACTGTGCAATAGTAAGCACAATTTTGTTTCATATATTTTTCACATGCTTATTTGGGAAGTATCAGCTAACTCAATAAACATTCCTATTCCAGTTTTATTTGGACTTTAAAATATGTCTTTATCACTTGACAGCTATTGTTAGCACCTCTCCTAAATGGCCATTTCAGCCCTAGGTGAATGTACAATCTCATATTTGCTATGGTGCCTATAAAAAAATTACAAACATATTACTTCCATGGCATTTTTTGCTGTGTTGTTTTAACTAGTTATTTCCAAGTGTCCATGTGTCTGTTTGCTGCAACCTGTTCCTCTTGTTTTTTTTCTAAACTCAGAAGGCCTTTAAGGCAAGAAATATCTTTTTACTGTAATTTGCAGACAGAAGCACACCCAGGAAGCAGGCAGTACCCCACAGTACAAATAACAAAATCAAATATTTGGGTTGTTCTCATAAAGTTTATGAAAGTTAATGCAAAGCAGTCGAAGTTTACATCTATGAATATGCCCCCTACATAAGCATCTCAGTCTTTTCAGACATTATGTACGACCTTCGTTATCATGAGTCATGGATGAGCACTGGTGAGACTGCTCTGCAGAGTGCAAGAGCAGGGTGCTCCACCAAAGCACAAGAAATGCTTTTGCGTTCTTCCTGGGCCATTATTTGGTCATGTGAAGTAATCTCAGACGAAAACTGTGGTCAGTAGACATACTAGCTTTTGTAAGAGGCATAGAGCTAAAAACTGATGGGAAAACTGTAATTTTAAGGGGAAAAAAAGTACTGTAAGGTCTCCCTGAGATTCCTCTTGAAAGGGACAAGACTTCTGTATAACTTGTCATTCTGTGCCAGTGCTGAAACGTTGGGTATGATTTTCACAAAAAGGTGACCTTTCATGACAAGATTTTTAAAGAATGTGACATTTGGAAAAAGTATGAGGTTCAAACAGAAAGTGGTGAAAGTGGCCACAAATGAGTATTTGTTAAAAGGTTTTACCTTAATGGACTGTAATGAATGTAAAGATATGCAAAACTATTAGGCAAAGGAATCCAGATGAGATGTATTAGAATAAATTAAAATATTGCTCAACAATGTAATTAACCTTTCAAAATTGCAAAAGAGTTATCAATTAGTTTGATAAAATCCAACTCTTGCCCTGAAAAACAAGGGTCAAATTTTACACTCAATTACAATTTTGCAAATTTCATACATTTGGAAGAATTCCTCTGACTTCAGAGACTCCACATGAAAACTGGTGTAGGAGTCTCACTCACTGTCTCTTCCCTGAATTCCTTCTAGTTCAGTCCCTATAACCCCCAAAACAGCCCACAACTTCCTGTTTATGCTTTTTTGACAAAATCCAGTCATTTAATAGCCTAATCATTTTCTGAGCTAGTTGTTGCTACCGGTAACAAAATTGCATGTTTGCTGTGCATAAGAGCAGAAACCCCAAACCTAGCTTTCTTTCATAACTAGTTCTTTAGACAGAAAAAACAGTTTTGCACTCTGGAATCAGGGCTGAATGTTATATAAAGACTAAGTACTTTCACAAAGTAAAGAAGAGGAGGACACTCAGAAGATCCTATAGCACTTTAAATATTAAGATTGGGTTTTTCAAAGCATCTTAAGAGGGTTCATCTGATGAGCCTGGTGGGGAGAATTCACATGTGTACATCTGGGGGAGAGGGGAAGATGTGCATTAACTTCAAAACAGTGTCTAATTGGTTGCTAAATCACATTAAGCTCACAAAATACTGTAGCTCATGTTTTCTCTGATGTTGTCCCTTAGTTTCCCTCTACATCTGCATTTGGGTGAAATCTGTTCCATGCCCCCCCAAATCCCCCTAGGGTACAGCCTTGTTACTCTCTTTCATTCCTTTGCACTGGATTTTTTCCTGCTTCAGTCTCCAGCTCTTGCAATCTTTTCCCTGTGAGGGATATACCACTTTGCTGTAGTCGAGTTAGGCTTCTTCCTCTTCTTCCCATCCCAGGCACCTGCAATTAGAGCCTTGCAAGCCTGAAGAAGGCCTGTCCTCTGTGTCTGAGCTTTGTACCACAGTGCCCAAGCAGCAAATGTAGGGTAAATTGTATTCAGTGCGTGCAGCCCAGAGATGGCGTGTGCTCCTTACAGGAGCTGCCTGCAGGTTTTGCCTATTAATCAAATTCCAGCCAGGCTCTGTTGACCCCTGGCAGCTTCAATGTGTTATGAATTTAGAAAATTTCAGGTGAAAGCATGAAGAAAACTGACAGCAAAAGACTCATCCTATAAAGATATTTAACATTTCTGCTCCAAAGCTAGAAACACAGAGTGGTGAGATTTCTTCACTCACAGTATCACAGACTTGGTGGGGTTGGAAGGGGCTTCTTGAGATTGTCTAGTTCAAACCTCATGCTCAAGCAGGATCATCTAGAGCAGTTTGCAGACCTATGTCCAGCTGGGTTTTGAATATCTTCATGAATGGAGACTCCATAACGTCTCTGACAGTAAATAAATGTTTTCATGTGTTCAGACAGAGTTTCATGTTTCAGTTTTTTGCCCATTGATTTCTTGTCCTGTCAATGGGCACCAGTGAGAACAGTTTGACTCCCTTTTATTTATTCCTTCCCATCAGATATGTATATATCTAGATAATATCTACCTTGAGCCTTCACTTTCCCCAGCTGAATAGTTCCAGCTTTCTTAGCCTATTCTTCTATGCAAGATATTCCCTTAATTATCTTATGCCCTTTCTTTGGACTTACTTTCGCAAGTCGATGTCTGTCATACTGGGGAGCCCAGGACTTCAGGTGAGTCTCATAAGTGCTGAACAGAGAAGGATCACCTCTCCCCACCTGCTGGCAACTCACTTTCTAACGCAGCCTAGGATGCTGTTGGCCATCTTTGCTGCAGGGACACATCATTGTCACCTTGTTGTCCACCAGGACCCTCAGAGCTTCTTCCCAGACAGTTAGCCCTCAGCCTATTCTGGTGCCTGGGGTTACTCCTTATCAGATGCAGGACTTCACATTTCCTTTTACTGAACTTTATAACATTCCTGTCAGCCTGTCTCCCCACCCTGTCCAGATCCCTCTGAATGGCAACACACTCAGCTGGGGTATCAGCCCCTACTCCCTGTTCTGATTTTCGTCATTCAGTAGGAGCCAAACAGCTTCACCATCAGAAATAGCCAGACTATGTTAGCTGAAACTTAAAAGAAGAAAAAGGTCATCCAGGAACAGAAACACAACATGGAAAACTTCCACCCAAACTTTTAATAGTCTGCAAAATTTTAAGCAGCTGAAAATACAACAGGAAACATTAGCAAACGTTATTACCACTAGAGCTACCAGCCTCATTCGTCATCCTCTGATTGTCACTACTGGCAGAGGCAGCCAAGCCAGAGCTCAGCACACCACCACATTGTGTTCCACCAGTCGCTTATCATTGAGTCTGAATAAAAAGGGAATGACATAGTCGAAATGTGCAGCATCTTGGAACAGATAGTCTTTTTGTCCAGACATTTCTTATCTTTGATGGTTTTCCCTCTTCCCTCACTATCTATTTTTTGCCACAGAAAGCAACAAGACATCTGAAAATTTAATATAATATTATGACATGCCACGTACAGAGAGCCCCAAAATATTAAAAGGACACATTCATTCACACTCATCAGCTCTGCCTTGCTAATTTTAAGTCTTCAATCAATGAGGTAATGTATCCCTCCCTGTAGAGGCTGTTCTAACAGGAAACTTTTAGAATCATAGAATCATCTACTCATTTAGGTTGGATAAGACCCTAAAGGTCATTGAGTCCTACTGTAAACTTAAAACTGCCAATTCCACCACTAAACCGTGTCCCTAAGTGCCACATTTACACATCTTTTAAATGCCTCCAGGGGTGGTGACTCAACCACTCTCCTAGGCAGCCTGTTCCAATGCTTGAAAAACCTTTTGGTGAAGAAATTCTTCCTAATAACCAATCTAAACCTCCTCTTGTGTAATTTGAATCTGTTTCCTCTCATCCTATGCCTCTGTGTTCAGAAAGACAGGCAATGAGGGGATTTTTAATGAAAGGTGGATGTACTTCATCCAGCAGCTGGGTCTTGAACAAAACACATCAGAAGGTTGAAGAAGATGGGCCAGAAACTTAAAGGAGTGCTGAGACAGCTTTAAGATGTGACTTAAACTGCAATAGTGGCACTACAGATGATCAGACTGCTCTACGCTACTGCCTCATTTTGGAGGAGAAGCTCAGGAGACTTCCGTCTGAAGCACAGTCAAAAATAGGGCAGAACATTTTCATCAAAATGCTTGAAGTTTATTATGCTTTAAAGAGAAATCTCATATTTTGCTGTTGGACATGCAATCCTGGCAAACAAATAAACAAACAACAGATTGAGCTTTAAATCACTCTTCACCAGCTCCTGAATAGACTCTTAACATCTGCCGGTGAACATCAAAGGGAGAAATTAATTTGTTATTCTCCCCAAGTATGGTAGCTGGGGCTGGTGTTTTGCAAAGAAGTCACAGCTGACACATAGCAAATGTGAGGAAATTACTTTCTTACGCTGCTCTGATTATGTGTGTTTGTGTGTGATGTACGCCTCTTCTGCTCTCCATCAGCTGGTCTGAGAGTGGTTCTGTGTGCCCCTCCATCTGCCTTATGAAACACAGCAAAACCCGCTTTCAGCTGAAAGGAGGATTAGAGTACGTCCTTCCTCTGGCAAGTCTGAGTCAGCCAGCAACAGTGGTGAGAGGTAGGGGTACAAACTCAGGAATGCCAAATCTATTTTCTCCCAGAAGACCTGGGAAAACAACAAAAAAACCCAATGTGAAACCTTGTGCTACACCAGTGTCCATTATCTGCTCTGGGAGAGACAGAACTGCTCACAAGACAAGGCCCTGGGAGGAGGCTGAAGTAACTTTACTACTCCACAATAAATAGTGAGGGTCACAATGGTGGGTCTTTTGTTTGCAGCACAGCTGTGAAATGATGCAGTGGCAGCTTCCTTGCTTGGCTAAACTGTTGTGGTTTGTTTTTTTTTTCTTGACATAGGTAAATAGTCTCAACTAACAGTGACAATAAAATAGGAATGTTGGGGGTTGGACACTATATTGACAAAACCGAGACTGCAGAGCTGGAATCCTTCTATCGGAAAGATGAAATAATTTCCATGGTAACAGTGAATAAATTGTTCTGTGAAAAAGAAAGAGAGAAAAGACTGTGACTCAAACCAGAACTGCTCAATCCATCTATTACGTGAAAAAAACATTTTAAGCAGGAGAAGACAGAAATATAGTATATGTAAAGTGTCCTAATAACCTCCCTGCATAAAACATACTGCTTTCCTGTGGCTGTTATAGCCAAATTTTTCCTTTGCTAGCTGACAATGGGAAATCTGGACTTCCTGATCTCATGCTTGTAGGAAAATGATGTTCCCCTAATTTTTCATGTTTGAAATCAGCATATTTTTTATACATTTTCTAGGTCACTATTCTGTACTATTACCTCTCAGGACAGTGGTATCACTAGATAGATGATAAACATGCTTTTTATTTATCTAGCCATGACTGAAGTTCACTTTAACTTGAGCTAGAATTTTTATGCCCTTTCATTGCAATGAGATTTGAAACTTACATTCTAATCACTGTATTTCACTTATCTAAGTGGGTTTCTTTATAGAGATTTTTTTTATATAATGGCTGTGGACTCGGGCATTTATGTTACTCTTTCTTTATGGTCATAAATGTGACCTTTTAAGTCAGCTAGATGTCATGTTGCCGTTTCCCAAAGGATTATGAAATGCTTTTCCTAAGTGAATCTTTCCACTTAGCAGCAGAGTTTTATCCATGGGACAATTTAGAATAAAGGATCTTAAAATCCATTTAGCATCTTCCTATAATTTTTAGTAACCACAATTTATTCCACCTTTATTGTTACATTGCAAGGCCACATACCCTGGGGGTAAAAGCATTAACTCTTTAAATCTGCAAAGTCATAATATGGAGTAGGTTTTCATCTCTGATGCCCCAGACTGGGGAAAAAAACCCAGGAGACGTTACTTGTGGTGAAACTGGGATGGAAGAAGACAATGAAGACACTAAAAGTTCACCTACCTCTGCCTGCACTTTGGGGAGCTGCAGGAAACTATTAGTAGGGTAGGTGCACTCTAGAACTACCTTTGTGGCAATATGCAATGTGAAAGTCCCTTATATCAAGACTTTCATTCATTCAAAATAATGTTTCACTTGGCTCCTACAATATTTTGTGAAAGGAGTAAGTAGCAGACTGCATGGAAATGACTGAGGTGTCAGGGATGTTGTATCGAGGCGACAGCAAGCTGTGGCATCAGTGGATTGAATGATCCTGAGAGCAGCTCAAATTGCTGAACATGTAAACTTACTCCAGGACTGAGTTTGGCCAAAGCTAACATTTCATCTTTCATGGTGCTGTGTTTTGCACAGCATCTTTCCAAATCATGTTTGGTTTTTTTTGGTTTTTGTTTTTTTTTTTTTTGTAACTGCACATGACATAGCAACTTTTGCAAGAGTTAGAATTCAGGCAACTTCTAAAGGGTCACAAAATGCACTGTAGGATGGACAACAGTTGCAAAAAAACCCCAAAAACAACAACAAGAAGAAGATACTTCAGAATTCTAAAGATGGAAAGTAACGGCAGAATAATAGCTGAGGAAAATCAGTGTATGTTGTATAAGGATAGGTGCCAGCTGGAGATGTCTTCTTGACTCTTTGGGTGCATCAGTCATCTCTCCTCTTCCTCTTCTATTATACAGTATTTGAGAAGGTTGTGGGGTTTTGTGCTTGGTTTTTTTTTCTTAGTTGGTTGTTGGGTTTTTTGGGAGGAGAGTATTAAAGGAATATCCCAGGTTGGGGCCCTAAGAAGGTATATTTCGTATTTCATTGTCTTTAAAAATACAGCCATCCAAACCAAACAGCTTCTGACACCGGCATCGACCCACTGCTGTGGCCAGCTCAGCTGACCTGCTGTGGTGGTCATTTCAGCTGCCTCTGAAGTAATTTCAGCTGGCAGTGTTCAGCACTGCCACAGAGAGGGGAAAAACCAGTGTTAATGTGGTGTTTCTGAAGATGAATGTTCACCTAGACCCACAAAACACAGAGATTTTGTCCCTGCTGTCCTGTTCTTACTGGTTTATTGTCTCTCAAACATAATGGCTTTGGGACAACAGGAACAGTCAAACGTTTTCCTACGTATACTATCAGTATGAATTAAAAGGTTACAAAGGAAAGGAAAAATAAGTTTAAACATTCTAAATACCTTTTAGATGCTGATTATATTCAAGTATGGTGGGGTTAGAGAGAGGTGCAAGACAGTGCATGTATCATTTCTTTTTCTGAAATTCACTGTTTTACCCTAAAGCCTGTCTTCTCACAGAGAGCTCAACAGCAACTTTGTAAACAGCTTGCTTTCCTCAGATGTGCCTGGCCTGGCCTGGATCTCCAAATGAGTTCATGTGACAACAGCAGTGCCGTGGTGCCACATGGTGTCTCACAGCCTGCCGGCCTGGGTGGGTGAGTATCTTTATGGTGTGAACAATCCATCCAGGTTTAGTAGCAATGAGCGCATGAACGTATTTGTTTTCAGTAAAAGCCATGATTTCTGAGTTGCTTGGACTGGTTAATCCTCCAGTCTGCATACATTTCCTTGTTGTGCTCTGGCTGAGCTCATCTCAGCACTGTAATGATCATACTATCATATCATTTAACTTGATGCTGCTTAGTTGAAGCTATCTGTGTTCACTAATATACCGTAACCTATGTTGCATGTTTGGCATTCAGTTCACTTGTGTGTGGATGCTGCTGCTTTGTCTTTATACCTAGTGCCAACCTGGTTTTACCAAGCATTTATTTTTAATTAGAATTACATTATTTGGAAGGTTTTCCTGTGAGTCACTGCTTGCTTCTTCAGTATAGTACTTTTTAACTTAGCTTTTCTTGTCTGCAAACTTTGGCATAGTTTTCCTAGCCATAGTTACAGCAAATGACTCAATATTTTGAGCATTAACTATTAGAAAGATCATCTCCAAAAGTCTCCATTACTTTTAATTTCCTGGTTTGTATTTGTGCATTTTGCACACACTTGGTGCTATCTTTCCTTTCTGTCTGACAGTTCATTCATTCATTAAGTTTGCTCATATCTGTAGCCTTGAAGAGTCTGTGTATGTTCTCTGTGCTTTTACATCAGAACTCTTGTCCCTTATTCCTAATCCCTTATGATCTATTTCATCTCCCAAGATCTAGCAGCTAATGAATCGGTGACTAGCGTGGTTTGGTAATGTGAGGATATAGTTTACCTTCAGGTTTTTGATTAAGCACGTCAGCACTATCAAGCACTTCTAATAATTTCATGGGTCCTTACTCTGTTGTCCGTACAGCACATTGTGGGTAGAGCATGTGACAATGCAATTGCTCTTACTCTTTTTTCTTATTTTATCCTGACCTCTTTCCATTTCCATTTGTATTTGAAATCACGTATGATTTCTAATCATATGCCCATTCAGACTCATCTGATCAGCATATACCAGCATGATCATTATTTATCTTTTCCTTTCTTTTTGTATTTTTCTACATTTTTTCTCCATTCTTTTTAGTCTCTGATTGTAGAACTTGAAAGTCCTGACAGATTGCAGTTTCTGGAATAATTTTTAGGATTTTAATTCTGTAAGTACAGAAAGATGTGCAACATTTAGCCCTTGTGCAACTCTTTAGATGTGCTTTCTCAGTAAGCAGCTGCTGAGAGCACTTACTGTTCAGTGCTGCTAAATTAAAACACGAACACCCTGGCAAATCCTGAGATCCATAAACCTGGCAACAACTCCTACTGACCAAGTGCTCTTGAACTTTTCTTGCTGAGGTTTACGTAACTATAGGATACATTAACCTTATTCATAAAAGATATAAACTTAGTTACAGCCTCTGTCTAAAAACTTAATTCCCACCATGCCTTTAGAAGCAGAAGGCTCCTGAAATGGGCTCGTTTTTCTAGATCTGACTTCACAGGCTGATATACAGATTTGAATAGCTAAAAAATTAATGCTTCAGAACACAGGGCTCCTGTTGTGGAGGAACATAGGTGGTAAGAGCCCCATCTTCTTGCACAGGTCAAAAGAGGAAGAAAGTGCTTCACAACATACAGCGTTACCATTTTAAAAGACATTTTATTCTATAAAAAATTGAAATTATAGCAAATAACTTGATATTCCCCACTGAGAGATTTATCTGAAAATTATGAAATTCTTCTGGTCAGGAAATACATTCCTTATTGGAGTTCAAGTTAAAACAAAACATTATCCTTCAGTTAACTTTTCAAGTGATCAGATTATCTAACATATCATTTGAGGCTGCTGCAGTGTAGTGCAAGGGCCACTAATTTCAAAGTATTTCAGCAGTAGTTGTGATTTCCCAAAGGATCAAGCAATTTAGGAGCTTGGATCCTATTTTCAGGGGCAACAGGCAGATAGGAGTCTTAGTTCCTTGCTTTACAAGGCCACGATGTGGTTTGCTACCTAAACCATCCCTGGAAATTAAGCTTAAGCTCTACCTCTTTAGAGACCATTACACTAAATCAATGTGCACATGCTCTTTCCTGAGTTTCTGGGGGTCCTGGAAGAACCATTTAACTTTCTAGAAGCTTGACAGTTGGTCAGAGATGCCTGCTGCTGTTCATATAGAAGGATGGGTGTGTTCAATAGTTAATTCATCTCTCCTGGCTGAGACATGTTCTGATGAAGGCATGGATCACTTTGTGAAGAGGCGTGTCTCTCCATTAACTGAGGCTGCATCCCAAAGAGCTAGTTTAGACCAAGTGCCTTTTGGAGGACTAAAGTTAGGTAAGATGAATTTCACCATCAGTCATTTCCTTCTAACTCCCTGCCACTAAAATCCAGGTGTCTTACTTAACCTGCTGAGGCTGGTGTCTCTTCATTTATCAACATCCTCCCCCAGATCTGGCTACTTTTTAATGCCTGCTTTCTCTAGGTTTAGCCACAGGGTCCTACAAGAAACATAATGCATCATTTCATCTGGGCAGAGCCTGACAGTACAAGACTTGCTTTGCTGTATGGAGCAGGGGAAGGAAAAGCCATCTGCAGATCAAAACAATTGCTCAGAAGGGCATGACAACATGTGGCAATGGCCTCCTCTTTGATATTGACGTTCACACTACCTGTGAAAGCACATAAAGCATTTGGAGAATGAGGCAGGCATTGATTAGCTTTCCATAGCTCTGCAGGTTGTCCACACAGCTATTCATCTTGTTTGGCAAGCGATTTGAGAGGGATGTAGCAGGAACCTTTGGGGCCAATCTGGCAACGTCAAGTCTGAACACAGCTGAAAGGTACCAGCAAGAAAGGTGGAATTGGACATTTGTGTTTATTGATCTTAAATACCAAGTGGTGTGAGGGAAACAGATGGGATGCTGTAACTATTTCACTCTGCTTACCAGTCAAGAGCTCAGAAAGTCCTTGGACCTAGTTAGGAGCTCTGGGGTGGCTGTATGTTACTCCCTTGGGTGTGGTGTACTGGAAACACATGATTCAACCCCTTGTGGTTGTGATGGTGTCCTCAAACCTTCACACAGCAAAGGTTTCAGGGTGTCAGGTAAACATATCTTTGCGAGGCCAGTAATGCAGCTCATGTGCTTTCCCCTGTTGCACTCCTGCTGCCTCTCCTCTGCAGATCTGTTTCCCTCTAAGGAAAATCTGACAAGACCATATGGTTGCACCTGTGCTCCGTATTTGCAGCCCAGAGTACTACAACATTTCTCAGCATATCTGCTACTGCACAAGATGACGATGTTTGGAGCAAATATGTACAGTCATCTTAATGTAAGACTCCCACGGAGTCAAAATTCCCTATGCAGGCAGGCAGACACACAGACACATATATAAACAGCCCCTGCACACCACAAACTACAAATGGACAGCGTAAATTTAATTTACCTTTTCCATCACAGGAGCAAATCTACTTTATGGTATTACTCAAGATCTTGCACCAAGTGACAGGTGGTGTCTAGGTTGAATACCTCACATAAGGTTACAAAACGTGACAGAACACAGTTGAGTAATTTGTACTCTCTCGAATAAGCTTCTCTGTCTTGTTTTAGATGCTATCAGAATATACAACAATGTGCTGTTGTGCCTTAGCCCAGAATTTGAAATGTACTGGTGAATAAGTTTATTTGGACCCTTTCTTCACCCGGGAAATTTCTTCTTGTTATTGTTGTTGTGTAACAAATAAAAAGCTCAAGAGTTTGCAGTTCAGCTTGCAAAGTTCAGCTCCAGCACCTGTGATCCCTGTGGTGCATGGGGAAGGGGTGGGTATCTCATCAGATCTCCCAGTTCCTGTCCAGCTACAGCTGTAACCTTTAAAAAAAATGCCTTGAGGTGCAATTAGCTGCTGTACAGTTTGGTTAGGTTTTGTTCTAAGGTGCCTGAGACTTCAGAGTGTAATAGACCTTCAGACTACAGGTATGCAATAAGAACAAGTTCCTTGACCTTTTATTCTCCCTGTAAATCATTTAATGGAGCAGGGTTCCTCTGAACTTCTTTAAAACTCCAACGTGATGCTACGTCTGTTCTAAATCTTTGCACTAGCTTTTCAGTATCCACCAGACATGATTTAAAATTACTTTAAATTATTACAGACAGTGGCTGTAAAGAAAATGTGCAGTACGGCAGAAAATCTCTTGTAGCCATTAGAAAATAGTATAAGAAGACATTATTGATAAGTTTCTTTGGAGGAGGGGAGAGGAGGAATCTGCACACAAAATGTAATTAGTAATTACTAGCCACACATGAATTTACTGCCTTTGTAGGAATGGGTAGGCAAAGGCAGACATCAACAGGGAACCCAGGCAGAGATTCTCCATGACATATACTCTGAAACAATATGACACTACTGCTGGGTGTCATATATGCCTTCCCTTAGCTGTTCCTATCAACCTTTCTTACCCAAGTGCCTCCCAGTAATTGAGATTGCTCCATCATGACTTCACTGTAGTTAATCTTATGTGGTCATCATGATACTAAGGATTTATAGAGCTCAGAAGAGGATTATGCAGAGATCAAAAAGTGAATCCTGCCGTAACAGAAGCCACAAAAAATGTAACAAAAGTTACTGGGAATTCCAAGTACCCAATATAGTCTATTTGTTTTAATAGGGGTCACTAACCTTTCCTGTCAGTAGTCTTGTACCTTTTTGTATCACCGGAACAAGGGCCAGAGCCTCTATGTTAGGATGAAATTCACCCTTCAGCAAAGGTGATCCTTTGCTGCAATTATCAAAGGTGATCCTTTACATCAGTAATCAGATCTGCAGCTGCAACAGCTCAAAAGGGAGAATACAAAGATGGCCTTTATGCCCCTTTAGCCTTCATTTGTTCTGTGTCTGAAAAAAAAAAAAAAAAGACTTCTGCACTAAAATTGGACTTTTATTGGCCCTCAGTTCAGAGCTGGAATTTCCCATCAGGCAATGGATCTCTAGGGATAGTGTCATACGACACTGATGGCCTGCTTTATCTTTTCTAAATAGGAAAATTTTTATCTGTATTTTAACTTTACCTGCATTTTAATTATTCCTTTAGATAACTGCTACAGAAATGCAGTATGCCTTTCCCTCAACCATTTCTCCAGATTCTGGGAATATGAGATGATACCAAATATCAGCATTAATGGCTTGCACTGAGGTTCCAAAGTTTGAATTTAGTTCTAAATGGTATTAAAGAATAATATAATATCATTTTTTTTACTGAGATAGCTGAGATAATATTTGGATATCTTCAATTTTAAACTGAATTCTTACAAAAAATTTAAGGAAAATTAGCTATCAAAATGTTCAAAGAGAGTCTTTCAGACTTCATCGACCTAACAAAGCAACTGCGTGAGAGCTCTAACTACACTGTTGATCTCCTTCCATGCAGACTGATGAAGAACCTTAATGTTATGTTACCACCTTTTCAGATTTGCTAGCACTCTGTCTGCAAAGAAACCCATGTCTGTGCTGCCTGACTGCGTTGCCTGCACCACAAACCCCTGGGGTTTCTGCAGGAGCAATGCCACCACCATCCAGTGGTCAATTCCAGCAGCGCTGTGCCAAATCTCCACCACAGCTTTGGGTGCATTTAGTAGAAACACTTATTTCTGTTCTTACTGAATTTACAAAGATTCCAAAGCTTTTGCAGTAAAACAGCCTGATTTTGGTCACCAAAATCCCAAAGTCCCACTAAAGTCCCAAAGCTTGTGCGCCTGAGGTTCTGTAGTGGTTTGCTGTCTGCAATAAATATTTGAGAAGAAAAAACCCCAAACCATCATGATGATGCTCTGTCACTTTCAAGTTGAGGAACAGATGGCAGGATAGTGAGATTATCCAGTTTTAATTCTTCACATTTAATTTGTAGGCTTGATGACTTGAGCAATGTTGGCTTGAGTAAGATGCAATGAATATACTTAGGAAAGACTGCTTACAGGCAGTAAATACAGCTAACACAAGCACAGATCTCAAAACTGTAGTATCGCATATCTAGGCAGCGTATCTGTCTGTACACTTCCTCTTTTTATTTATATGTGCTTGCAGCTTTTGAAAAGCATCAAGTTATGTTTCATATACTGATCAGTGTATTCTGTATGAAAGACTACTATCAATTTACATTATGTAAATGACTGTATATAGAGAACATCTAGAAGAAAACTTCCATATTTCCCTTGTCTTAGTAGCCCTTGCACACCGTTCTGTCATTTTTGTGAATACAGCAAAGTGAGTCTTTTGAGTTGCAAGTAGAAGCATCATGTGGAGGATGAATGCTGCCATCCACTGTTTGCTGGCTATGGTACCTGGACACCACCTGGGTCAGAGAGGAGCAGAGAACAAACAGATTCAGGTCATACTTTTGACATAAGCACGGCCACCGAGCTGACTTCAGAGTGAGTTGGAGTCTGCAATTAATCAGATCTTAGCCATAACCACTACCACACTTTTAATAAGTGAAGTTCTTTCATATGTATGTAGTACCTTTCATTCAGGTGCTGCCATGCCCACCGTGCATAGGTTGTCCTCAGCAGCCTGGAGCTTTATCTACCAAAACCAAGCCGGGGAACACCATGGGCCCTGGTGCTGCTCGCAGCCTCAGCCATTCTGTGTGAGGCTGCTTCCCTGGAGCGGTGCCAGTAACCGTAAGCCCCTGACACAGCCATCAGCAAGAAATGAATAGAGTGATCTACTTCCCACACCCCATGGACACAGCAGGACTGGCTTTGGAAACTTGAAAGTTCTTGCACTGAACTAATGCTTCTGCTACCAGCTATGGTGAAGTTCTTGGAGCTATTGTTTTATATTGCTTCAGAGTCTGGCACAGGGTGAGTTTCATCATGCTAGCTTTTCATTTTGGTATATAGTGAGTGCCAGTTGTTTGTGATCACTTCTAGAGGTGGTGGAAAGAGATGAGTACCTCCATGAGGTGATTCACCGTACCAAAGTAGAAGTGTCATAATGCCAAACTGCTTCCCTGCCTGCAAGCACCTCTCTCCCCATGGCTGTGGAAGATTCTGGACAGTTAGCTGGGCACATAGTTTTTCAGTTGGCTACAGCAAGGTCAGAAGTAGACAGAAAACAGCATCTCTGGGAATTGCTTCACTGATTCACTCACTATAGTGCACACAGGCGTGAGGCTGGCTGAGCACATTATGATACAAACCCATGGTGGTCTACTGGTGGGTGTTTGCCTGCATGCTCAGTGCTTCATGGCACACCCTAGTCCATGGAGAGCTAAGGAGCAGAGCCCAGGAGGTGATGCAGCTCCTGCTTCCACAGACACTTAGTGGATGACCATCTGCACCACTTGCTGGCCTCCCATCAGCTGGTGACAAGGGTTTCAGCTGTTGAAGCAGGAGCAAACGCAGACACTGAAATTTAATGTGAGCTCGATCTCACCCCACACATGCGCAACAGCACTACAAGAGAATAAGAAGTGAAATAGGATCAGAAAGAAAACTTAACCTACCAGAAGCTGAAGAATCATTTAGTTAGATATTATGTTACTTGCCTAACCTTGAACTTTGCTAAAAAATTAGCGCTAGTACATTCAGGGAAAAAAACTGCCAAGAAGTCGGGTTTTAGTGGTGCTGCATGATAACGTCTCATCCATAAAACAGGTCACGCTGCTCTTTCCTTAGCATCAGTTCAGTCTATAGGATAATTTCCATGGCCATTCTAGAGGAAAATGTACTTTCCGAAACATCAGTGCCATGTTCTGCCAAATTGGGATTGTTTTATCTGCTTTCCTTCTTTCTCATTCTTGCTGTGGTTTCCTATGGCTCGGATCAAAGGCCAGCCAGAGAAAGCACAGCTTAGCTGAAGGTGGTAGCAACTTCAAAGATCTTCAACAAAATCATTTACAGTGAAGAAGAATCTCTGTCTATAACTGTAAGTGAAGTTCCCTTTGTATTCATGTCATTTGTAAAAGGAGGGAAAAGTTTTCAGATGTGAGTTTTGCACAACCAGCCATCTTTCAGCCAGTTTTTTCCCCCTGCCTTGTTGTATCTGGTAGCTAGCAGGTACTGATGAGCATCGGTTCCTCAAGATCAGGATAACTCTATACCATGCCTGGTTTATTTCTACTGTATCATTATACTGTAAACAACGTGTCAGATCATATCACTTGCCCTAGCATGTCACAGTGTGACTAAATTGCAAATGATTGTTCCTCCCAGAAACTTAAAGTGATATATATTTTTTCCAGCTGGAAGAGCCACTGTGGATTCATACAGCAATTTTTTCAGTGGGAAAACAACAGCAAAATAATATGGACTAAGGAGGGCAAATACCTGTAGTCAGCACTGCTAGGCAAAGTCTACCTGTTTTCTTGTGTTTGACTGATTAGGAACCATTTACTGACATTCTGTAACAGTGTAGGTTTCTTCTATGTGTTTTAGGTCTGAGGCAAGTTATATACCAGGGTGGGTTTTTTATCACTGAAAGCATCTTTGCAAACACTGAAAGAAACAGGATGCTAAAACAGGTTTACAAGGGAGAGTGTCTGCAAGTAGCAGTTATCTCCACTAAGATGTTTGAAGGAGAAAGGAGATGGGGAAGTGACACCTTGTAGACTGAACCCTTTATGTTTTCAGTCCTGGCATTTCCTTTGCCCCATTGGAGTTTGTGTTGCACTTGGGAGACAAAGTCCGACTAGGCATGGCTCGGATAAATCTGCTCTCAGGTACCTCATGCTGCCAGTGTTAGCAGCACAAAGTAATTAAAGTAATTTGCTTGCAGGGGGATGAAGCTTCCTGTACCATCGACTGAGTCAGAGGCGGTAACTCTTAGTGGAGGAAATGGTGCATCTGGGGTGGTCCTCTGAGACATGGACTGAATATGGGTCACAGCAGGTTGCCTTAACAGAGGCAAAACAAGTCTGTGCTGCCATTCTGCAAGGACTGCCTAGAAGAACCATCAGCCTGCAGATTTTATTTCACTATCTACAGGATCAGGGCTTCAATCTTCAGACAAAAGCTATTGCTTTCAGGAAAGAGCCTCAGCAAGTTCTGGGACCCTCTTTAATTTTACACATTCCTTTTTATCCAAGGAAAAAAAAGTTAACTTTTGCAGTACATGCAGTTCAGTTCCTAGAGCATAGTTATCTTGTAAAGTATTTCATGCATAGTGTGGTTAGTAATTAAAGGGATTAGAACCTTTACTGTCAAACTTGAAATGGAGATGCAGTATCAGCTGGCATTTGGCCATGCAAAATTGGCAGTTCCTGGAGTCTCTTCTAAACTCAGTCCTACTACAATCTCTACTCCTGCGCCTTGGTCATTTGCCTTGCAGTTGTCTGAATTCACAGATACTGAGCTTTGGTGACCATTGGTGATGTCAGATGGATACCTGTCTAACAGGCTGTGGGCCTGCCCTGTCTGCTGAAGAGGAGTGATACGGGTTTTATGTGTGCATCCTTGCATGCCTGGAGCCAGCAAGTGCTTCCAAGCACTCCTGCCAAGGACCAGTCTGCAACCAGGGCTGAGTACTTAGCAGGATGGTCCAAAAAAAAAACAAACCAAAAACCCAACACTACTTAAGCTAGCCACATGCTGCTCTGGCTACTGTACATCTCTCAGGACTGAACCGTGTTTGTAATTGTACTGTTGTTCTAATTAAAAGTTCAGGGAAAGTGTTACCAGTAAATGAAGTCCTTTGTGATCTTCATTTTATTCTTGTGTAGAAATAACTTGCCCTCACCACAGTACTCAAATATTTAACACATTGTAACTAATGAGTAACTCTGTGTTAATGTTATTAATAAAGAATCACGTTGCTAGGAATGTATTTCCAAGCCAGAATGTAAAAAAAAAGGAATTACATTGTTCAGATTTTCTATCTCTATGAAATGCATGCTTATTTTGCTGGCAAAGTGAATGTTTTATGCCAGAGATAGAAATACTGGTTAGTTGTTTCCATTTTTTGCTTTCTTTCACTCCATGTAGAACTTCCAGCAGCACAAATACTTTATCATAGTATAGATGTTATTGCAATGTGTGTTTACAGATACTGGCAAGATAAATCTCTTGCCTATTATATCATAAAGGCTATTATGAAGAAAAGGCACAATGGTAGACTACATACCTTGAATTTTGTGACCTTTTCCGCTTTATTCTGAGGTGGTTAAAGTCAGAAATATCAGCTACAGTATTAATTAAACAGAGCTTGACAGTAAGCTTAGATTAATTAAGTAAATATCTGTCATGGCAAGTGAAAAGAGATTTCCAACCTGAACAGAAAAAAAAGAGGATTTTTTTAAATTTTATTTTGGTATCAGGTGAAACTGTGCTAAAAGGAAGGCTACTTATGATCATTACAGCTATTGAAAGTCAGTGTCATTGGAAAGAGAATGAATACACAGTAAGTATGGTCTTAATGAGGAATTTTTTTGTTGATAAAGGAGCTTTTTGGGGTGTGATCTCAAGACTGTTATGCTATAAAAGTAATATTTTGTACCAGAAGATTGTACCTTTACCTTGTGCAAAATTTTGTGGCTGTACTCTTCAAGCTCTTCTACTGGGGACCCGTCCAGCAATATGAGCCACGCTGCAGGGTTATATACCTTGCCTGGAGGTTAGCCTCCAGGAGTGCTGGATGCTGACTGTAAAGGCGTGTATTTTCACAAGTAGATCTGTGAATAAGTGATACGACATGAACGGTAGCTGTATGAAAAAATATAAGCATTCAACTCGAGGAAGCAGACTGTGACAAGATCAACTTGTCTAGCTGACTTCCTCTGATTGAAGCTTTCACACTAAATGTTTTCTTGTAATTTGAAGTTAATGGGAAGAACTCCAGACCACTCCCCTCCCTGATCTGTCTTCATGTCTAGCTTTTTTCTGGGCAAGAACCAAAGAACCAAAGAAGTTTTTGTGGTTATCATCTTCTGCGTGGCTAAACTGGATGGCATGTGAAAGGGGTTTGCTCAGAAAAAGTTATTTTTCCAGCCGCACAATCTCTCATAGTAGATTGAAGTGGAGAAGGAAGACCACTGCTGAGTCAAGCACTGAACTCCACTTCCTAACGCTAGGTGAGGTACCGGGCTGCTCTTGCTCAAGCTGAAAAATTAACAGATCCTGGTATGTTTAGCATTCCCATTTTAAGAGCTTCCTTTACCCCAGCTATTGGGCTGGAGAAAACAGTGACTACTGGAAGAGAGCACTTCTCATTCCCATCCCTTGCAGTGGTACCTCCACAGCAACAAAGCCAGTGATCTCGTCTCTCAGGGCTCCGGCAGAGGGGAAGATGCCGGTTCCCATGGAGACTGACTGCATCTCAGTGCAAGGTGAGCTGCAGCCAGAAGGGATGGGAATAGAGGCAGTGCGAATGGCGGAGCACCCTGCATGCTTTGTCATCCCACTGCCAGGTGGTTGTGTCCAATTTGTAGACTGTCCAGTCCCTAAGGCAAAGGAAAAGAGGGTGTTGGACTGTTGCTCCCCGAGACTGTGCTGTTTACCTGAGTGCACCTTCTCTGAAGGTGTGGTCACTCACAGAGTTGCTTACGCTCAGTCTTGATTTTCCTAGTCAGTATGAACCTCACTTAAAAATACTCACATTTACATACTAAATCTGGGGATAAAATTCATAGCAATTCATGTGTTATTTCCAGGTGTCATCACAAGACTTCAGTGGGGGCATCAGTTAAACACAAATAAAGGACTCTTTAAGGTTCCCCATTTTCTTTGCCTTAATTATCCATCTTTAATTCATGAACTTCTTCTATTAAAATGGATTAATTTCTTGAATTACTGTTTTAAATTCAGTAGTTCGTGTGTCTCTCACAGTTCCTCTCTTCAATTTAATTAGTATACAACAGATGTGGGATATAAAATGGTAACATTTGCAATATTATTTACATGAGGTATTTTGAAAGTAATTTCTCCATAGCTGGAAATGTGGGAGACCAAATTTCTACTACAAAGAGTGTTTATTTCAAATGTTTTTATTTTTAATAGCTAGTCAGTTGACTCACCGTGGCCTAGGGACTTCATTTTACAGTAGGAGGAATCTAGACAGTGTGTCAGACTGTGTTTGTGGCATGCAGAAACGTTAGCTGGACTATGCAGGTTTGAAACTTAGGAAGCTCGAATAAGTTGACTTTAATTAGGAAAGTAAAGTTGGAAGAGATGACATGGTTTAGCTTACTGAACTGAGGCAGGACCAGACCCTTTGTGCAAGGTATTATTTGTCTGAAAAATCTTCAGTGAAGGACACTCTGCACCCTCGATAGCTAGCCTCTGCCAGCGATTCAATGCACTTGTCATTAGGAGTTATCTATACGTTGTCTAACTTCCAGGCAGCAAACATGCTAGAAATTAAATTCCACTTCAACAGCAGCAACAGAATTTTTTACTGGCCACTGAATAAATCTCATGAGAAGAAATCTGGCTTAAACCAATTATAAGTTCTATTATTTTTCCCAATGTGTGCTGTTTTGGTTTTTGCTCTCAAAAAGAAATTTCACGAAAGTTGCTCCAAAGGACAAGTTGCAGTGGAATACTTGGCTTTAAATGACATTATTGCTAGAACAGGCAGGTCAAAAGCTCATTGAAAGGAAGATAATCAAGGGAATACCTAACAGTATAATTCAGTGATGTAAACCACATAAGGCTGCCAGGGCAGGCTGAACTGATGACGAGTGTGATGTTGAAGAAAAATTCAAGTCAAGTAAGGTGAATTCTATGGAAATCTGAATCTTTGCCTTAAAGTATTTTGCCTAGTAGGAAGAGCATGGTATCTACACTACTATCCAACCAAAATGGTGACGATGAGCATAGAATCAAATGGTAAGGGAAATAAGAGAGACTGTGGGAGCAGAAGGCAGATATTAAGATGAGCCAGAAAAACCATTGGTTTTAGACATCATCACTGATGGAGCCATGAAGAAGCTAATCAGAAAATCTACAAGAGGAGAAGCACTTTTTGGTGTACTCCCAAGCAGCACACAGGATCTGGTTCAAGATGTAGCCACTGAACACTGGACCCACTTTATCATAGTTGACCATCTCTGCAGGAAACAAAAAACATCTGACATGAGCATGTGTTAAAAAGAGGATCAGAATAAAAATGAGAACATGTCTTGAAAGAAAAATACCAAGCATAGTGAAGAAAAACAGTTAAAGGAACCATGAAGAATGTTTAATGAGACGATAATGGTGATTCAGAGCATATATACACTCTTAAAATTAGGATTTCATAAAGACCAAACACATGCAGAAGAACAACACAGATGACAAAATAAAAATACTGGGTGTTAAAAAACACCCTGCAAAAAGCACAAATAATTATGAAAGATAACAAATTCTGTATACAACCAATGTATGCAACTACAATGTGATAAGCCAGAAAAAATTTCCAGAAACAATTTGCTAGATGAATATAAAAAGTAACAAAGCTTTTAAAACATAAACATCTAAAGGAGAAAGTCTTGCAGAGTCAGTGAGGCCAGCAGAAGACTGAAGTGTAAACTGGAAAATTTTGCACAGAAAATAGCCCTCATGCTTTGAGGCAACTTTCATTGCTAAACTAGTAGAAATAGGACCTGTACATTTCTAGGAGTTCAGCCTCCTTAACTTAGCATTAACTTAAATGAATAAATAAAAATGCTGCTTTGGAAATCCTGAATCTCTGCCCTTGCAGGTTACAGGGACCTTACTTTTTTACAAATGTCCATTAACTTCAAGGTGATTATTTCAAAATGTAGCATCACACAAAGATATATGAATGTAGGAGATACTGAAGTTCTATAACTTCCCAGAAATATGGTAGGATTATTCCGATGGGAATGATAACACTGCATTAAAATTTGTTTTCAGAGTTTTCAGCCTCCTAGATGTGAACAAGAACATACATGTGCACACGCAGGCACACATAATTTTCCTCATATTTTCTTCTACTTCGTTTCAAAGGACAGCTAATGGAAACTGCATTTGGATAAGGCTAATCAAAGGAGCTGTTGTCTTGGCATTTTATTTGTACATGCTAGATTATTTATTCAATAAGTTCCAGAATTGCACATCTACTTTTAATTTAGCTTTTTCTAAGCATCTAGTAAGTAATATCAGCAGTCCAAAAAAGCATTATGGCTGTTTAGATAGGATCCAAGGGTCAATAAAAATAAAAATAGTAATAGCACTGCTTGAAAAAGACATGCAGCTAATTACAGTTTTGCAAAGAACAAGACTGTAGAACAAGTACCTGCTACGTTAGCACTCTCATTTCACATCTATCATGCCGAGACCTTATGCAGCTGAGCAAGAGCACTTTAGACTAAATTGGCTGGCATTTATTGACAGAGACTCTGCTTTAATACCACCTCCTTCCCTATAGCTACATCTAGCCCTTTCTTACCTGTTTTTCCTACACCCATTCTATTTCCTACTATAGGTTTACAACACGTGATAAAAGATCTTTTGTCTGGTATTATTTCGCATCTTTATCTGACCTTAATTGGATGAGCTAAAACAAATAGATGTGATCCTCAGAATACAGGCAGGAGGCAGAGATTTATTTTAAAAATCCTCAGGACCGGTTTTTTGCTCTCAGGAAGGACTCTGGTGCCTCACATGTCACTGTCAGAAGTAAAATGAGTCACGGGGAGGGATTATTGTCCCTGCTTTCATTTTCAATTACTGGTGTGACACCAAACCCCAAAGACTGCAGGTCCTAGAGCCCATCTGAGCCATCCCAGGACAACCATTCCTCTCCCATACTGCTCCTGGGCAGGTTTGGGAGTTCACATGTGTATGAACATCTCTTAATGGCAGGTTGGTTACAGTAAGAGATGGACTGTGGGGAGAGTGCAGGGGCTGAAACATAAGGACATGCCAGGTATGAAGCTAGGGTGAGGAGATGGGGATCTCATGTACGGATGGCAGTATATCTTGTGCACTGAGAAATGAGCTTTATTCAGTGTAGTTCATCCAGTCTGTGTACCAAAAGGCACAAATTACTGCAATACTAATAAAATGCATACAAATGTTACATATATCCTCAAATTATGAACTCAGGTTTAAATGAATGAAGTTTAACCACACACACACACACAAATAATGCGTCTTTGTTTTTCTTTTAGGTTCTGATTTCAAAGTTACAGGTTTTACTTCCTGCAGGCTTTTTCTCTAGTTGCAAAAAATAGAAACTTGTTTATGCAACTCTTAAATGCAAGCTGAGACTCTTACATAATTACAGGTCTCCAAACAATATGCATACAGGAGCTGGCAAGGCTGCACTAGATAATCAGTTTTAAGACAGAGCAGCCTTTGAAACAAGCAGAGAATCTTATTACCCAGCTGTATAAATCCATGGTTCAGTCACATCTTGAACTGTTGTGTGCAGTTCTCACCCACCAATCTCAAAAAATACAGTGTATGACTGGGAAAGATTGAGAGCAGGGTGACAGGGATGTTCAAAAACGTGGAGCTATTTTTAAAAATATGGATCAGTTTCCATAGGAAGAGCAACTAGGTAAACACTAGCTTAGCAAAGAGAGAAACTGGAGTGGGGAGTAGGGAGAGGTGGCACATTTTAAGAATATGCACAGAGAGGTGCATCAGGAATGGCTGCTCATGGTCTCTGCCAAAGCAAGAACTACAGGATAACAGAAGAAGTAAACAAATGGCAGGCTCAGAGAAAATGAAAGGAATTGATTCTTCACACGCTACAGGTAAACTACATATTTTTCCAGGTGCAAAGCATCTATATGAGTTCAAAAGATAACTGAAAAAAAACATCAAAAGAAGAAAGAAAACCATGTCAGGCCTATTAATTACAAAGACACTATCTGTGACTCAAGGAGTCTGGAGCTGAAAAAGTATTCTAGGAAAACATCATTACATTTTTTACCTTTTTCTCTTCTCTAGGCTTCTGCTTTTGTCTGCTTGGTGGCTGGATTCTAGGGAAAATGGATAGATCCATCCCATGCTATGAATCTAAAATCTTTAGTTTGTGTTTCAGAGCTGCCAAGGATCATGAAAATTAGAAGTAATCAAAAGACCCCTGAAGATTTTTCCTCTGGATAACAACTCCCGATGGTAAGGTTTAGAATCTGATCCAGTTTCCCCCATTTATTTCTGTGAAATTCACACAATTGCCTCCTGAGCTCTGATCCTTTTTCAGCCCAGGAAGCTCTGAGCATTGCTAGGGGACCTCTAAGTGACATGTCCTTGAGTGTACAGTGAGATGTAAAGCTGCTTTTACAATATTTCATCTCCAAGCCTTTGTACCTATCGTAGTGCGTTTCCTCTGAAAGTGCCAGAAAATTCCACATTTGCGAGGGCACCGCTAATCCCAGTGCAAACCTCACACGAGGTCTAAACTGTGCTTAGCATGGGTCCAGCATGGGTCCCAAGCTGATTTACACAGCGTGAGTACAGCTCACCTCCTCCTGCCTCCGGGTGGGGATCCCACCACTGCCTTGGACCAAATGATTTTGTGAACCGAGCAGTCCCTCCCACGATGCCAGGAGGTGAGCTATGCTTGTACAAGCTGGTCCAGGCACCGAGCTTTTGCTTTTGAAAGGCAAATGAGACTGGACCATTTGTATGAGGGAGGAGGGCTGTACAGAATGGACCTGACATCATGTGGGCCAATGCGGCTAAAGGGAAGAGCAAGGTCTGCCTCTGGAGAATTGTGCTCCTGGGGTCAGCCTCAGAGGCGAAGCATGTGTTTGGGGAAATTAGTGTTTTTTCTGAATGAAGAGTGACACTAAGACAGACAGTCACACTGAGAGGTGTAAAATCAAGAAGCAGCATAAAATTTCTCATTTCTCTCTTCAATCGAAAGACTGCTTCATAACATTAAGAAGGCAATCAACCTACAAATGATGTCTCTGCAGGAGTAACTGCACATTGTTCAAGATAATAAGTGCATTTTCTGTGAAGGATTGAAGCAGCAATCAATTAGAACACAAATATCTCTGCTGCTATTTGTAAAGGAGAGTTACAAGAATTAAGGCAATGTATAGTATACCTGACATAATAATTGACAGTTCTCTCAAAATATGTAACCTCTGGCTGGGAGTGAGTAGGTAGATAACCTGGTGCTTAGCAGTCACCTCTGTTCCAATACTTCCTCCATCACTTTGCAGTGCACCATTTTGCTTTCAGTCTTCAGATACCTATTGCTTCATCCAAAATTAAGTCCCCTGGTTGCCTCAGCGGGTATCTCAGGCAATATTTGCAGTAATTATGTCACTCTGAAAGCAGAATAGGAAAACAATATTGTGCCATTTTATTTCTTGTCACAGCTATCCGAACGTTAAAATGAATCAGAAGTACATTGCATTCAGAGCAACAACATAAATATCAAATCTCTCCAGCACAGCAAGTACCATTGAACAATTAGCAGGACTCCTACTGACTAAACAAATATATTTTGCACTTCTGGAGCAATCCAATGGGAATGCACACCAGTGAGAGAAAAAATAGTCATCTTTAATACTGTTAACAAGTCTAATAGTAGATATTATTCTATAATTACTTCAATAGCTATTTTACAGAAAAGCGTTACTAAAAATCAGCACTGCTAGTGCCATCCTTCTAGGCCTGCATGGAAAATCATTCCTCCCTCTAGTTTTTTTAATTGACATTTACTGTCTTTGTTGCTTCGGTGACCTCTGGTATGCTCCAGACAGCTCCTTGCTGAATGTAGGGTCTGGAAATCTTAGCTACATCAAATTAAATACAAAGATAAGGAGATACGAGAACCTAACCTGACTCCATGTTTCTTTAAGTGTGATATAAGTACGCAAATATTTAAGATGTGAATAGTGTCAGTAATAACCACTGGTGCCACAGATTAGGCTGTGGAATGGACTTCTTGGGGGAACATTTTTGTTGCCCTTCTTTGTACCTACTTATTCCTGCAAGACCCCTTCTGAGACTGGGGGAGCCACAGTTAGCACAGTCTGCAAAAGTGAGATGTAGGTGAATACATAAATATCTAAAATGCAAATAGTGATAGTTATAATCACTGGTGTCACACTCAACCCATACCAAATAAGAGAGGTACTACCACCAATGGTATGACTGAAGCCTCAGTCCAGCATACTGCTAGAGGTGAATTTAACAAAATAAGTGAAATTCAGAATCAAGTGTTAGTGGTTCATGGTTTACCTATGACAGAGATAACCAAATGAAAATAAAGAGCAGAATTTGAAGATACTTGCCTTGTGCCTAATTCAGAATGTCTATGAAGTATTTTTACTGTAAGATAACATCCTATGATTGAGATGTGGTCATGGATATATTCCTGTTTTATCCAGCAATGTTTTATATGGGGGTTTTGTGCTTAATTCTCCTTGTATCTTGTTAATCAGGTAGGAAAAAATTACATATCTAATTTGTTTCTTACTGTGTCTATTGCTTTGTTTTCAGCGGCGTCTTCATAAGCAAATATATACTCCAGCCAGTTGCTCATGTTGGAGGTTGGACTTAAGATGTACTAATTGAAGCTTTCAGAGCCAATCTAATGTGCATAATGTGGTCTTACAAAAAATGCAGGTATATCTATCACGTGGTGACTGGCACTGCTTAGCATTCATTTGGTTCAAAATACAGATGTAAAATATTTATCAACAGGATGAATAAAAAGTAAACACCTCTTTTTTCTGTGCATCATGAAGGAAGAAAAATTCCAAGTCTTATTACAGGAGTAAATTCAGACAATTTTCTCACAAGATGGGTTATTATTCACAAAGCACTTTCAGGAGTCAGCTGAGAGATGGGAATAGGTGTTCTAATTTTGCTTCCCTGTTGCAATGGGCAGGGTACTTCTGTGTCCTCTTTTCCCCATCTATAAAGTAAGGATAAAGCAATAATGAGTTCTTAGGTTTTATGATTCACTTAATGTTTGCATAGCACTTTAAAATATCAGGAGTAACATAAAAATAATAACTGCTGGATGTATTATGGAAAACACAAACAAATACCTTTAATTCCAGCATGTTCTTTTGCATTGGTTCTATATTTTATTGAATATAATTTGTGATTTTTCTGTAATGAGAAATAATTACTAGGTAACATACTAAGTAAAAATTCGGCATGAAACACTCTCAAACAATAATTACTATCCCAGGAGAAACAAAGGTGTTTAAAAGATGCCTTTACAATAAAAATAAACCATTAAAAAGTTGGCAGGGATTCTCTGGGCATAATTGCAGCTATACTTGTTTCAAAATGCCTATTAAATCTGATTCAGCAGTACTGTGCGACTAACATGCCTCTGCCTATGGGAAAAGCCTGGGCAATAATTTAAACTACTTTAAATTGAAAATTTAGAGCTGTTATAATTAATTGTGAATCATTATAAACAGCTCAATAAAAAATAAATTTAAAAACCCAACAAAACAAAACAAGATTGTTTATAACAGATCATTATGAAACTGCTGGAGAATCCAAAGATTTGCCAGAATACATGTAATACAAGAGAAAGAAAAAGACATATGACACGTATAATCATGCTTTTATATCAAAACTCGATTTTGATATCATATCCTCCAGCACTCCCCTGGGGTTTAGTGGAGCCCATCCCCACCTGGGTTTGATAGCCCTCAGTTAAGTCTTTGGGAGTGTTACCTACCCTTGGAACAAAGGAAATTTGGAGAGTCCCAATGCCCTGGCTGCCTTCTGATGTCATTTGTGAGGAGGATTAGGTTTGGGAGAGGTAGTGATGGGTATGTACACAAAATAAGTATATATGTGTGTTCAACCCTCTTTTTGTATTATGAAGCAGTTTTTATCGTTAAATAAGGGGGAGTTGTGTGTCTTGGGGTTGATAAACAGGATTAGCACATGCCACAGCATTCTTATGCACTGTGCCTATACAGGCAGCCTCAGACAGGATTTGATGTCTGTCCCAGGGTCACAGGAATGGCAGTGTGGCAACTGGAAAGGGGCACGCTGGAGAATGCTAAAAGGTCATCTGCAAAATAACATCCCTTTTTCCTGTTTTCCAGCGTATAACAACGGAATGCTCTTAGCTTGTTGGTATTGTCTTGATAACAAATAACTTACACTGGTGTTTTGTATGATCTTGTTCTCCTAAATGTGCCATATGCACATCTAAGACAAAATTTTCAGCTGAGATTCCCATCAGCTAAAAAACATTAGAGGTGCCACAGGTATCCTTCATCATGTCACTGGAACTTGTACAAAAAAAAAAAAAAAAAAAAAAAAAAAAAAAGGAAAATTTTCAAAGTATACACAGGAAAATTGGAAAGCCTGAATATTCAGCATTGATATTACAGAGGAAACTTATGATCAGATCTGGCAAAAAAGGACTTCAGTCATACCATTCACATTACTTGAAATCAGTCATGTTTATAGAGCCTGCCGAATCTGAACATATATATTTAGTAGAAATCTAATTACATACAGGCTTCTTGGCCACCTTTGCAGTCATGTATTCATTCAGCAAAATCACATTATACTTTAAGATTTAAAAAATGTGGGAATTATTCTGCTAGAACAAACTAATGCCTTGCATTCTGCATCACACTGTCAGCAGTTACTTCCAACAGGAGTTTTGCAAGGAAACTGAAAGAACAAATAAATCCTGCCCCCCCCACCCCCTCTTTCTCTGGTTTTGTAATTTTCTCCTGTTACATAAAACCCAGCTCCAGCATTGGCTGTGAAGAGCTGCTGTGCTGGAACAGCAGGGCTTGTGGCTATTCTGTTCATAACACAGTTCCTGCAATTTAAAAAAGAGCAATAGACTAAAGAGGAAAGTGAAGTCAAACTGTGGCCAGCTGCAATGAATAGAGTCCATCTGAATGGTAGTTTAGAGACACCTTAGCACTGACTTCAGATGTGCTTCAGAGAGTACTTTTCATAAGGAGGACATGCAATTAAATTAGATTCCTCTCCAACAATAATTTACAGCTGCCTATTATAAGCTTGTGAAAAGTGTCAGTGGAGATGCTGAACACATCTTTTGCCAATTTGAACTTCTCCTAAAAAGTAAAATTTCTGTACATTTGCACGGTATTATTCTGTTTCTGTCTAGTGGCACTTTCTATTCTATTCTAGAGGAACTGTGTTCTATTATTCATGTCTAATTTTAATTGCTATGTCTATAATTTCAGCCACGTCCTAATTTACTATGTTGATTGTCCATTGAGATCCTGTGAACTGTAAACTGTTATTTCCATTTCTTCCCTCAGCAATCATGTCAGTTATTCAGTCGGTCTTCCCGCTGCAGAGTTTTCTATTCAGAGATAAAGTTGGTTGATTATTTATTTTTACAGTAATAGTGTCCAAACCAGTTAATGTTCAGTTGACTGCACATTTTCCTCATTAGGACAGTTATGGTTTCAAGCTGCACTGTGTAAATCTGAAAGTCTGTACAGTGAGACAGAAACCTGGTCTCTATTCTTATTCCCATGCTTGCAAAAATACACTATAATTGCACAGTAGCTCACGCTCAAAGTCACGATACTTGCACAGCCATTTAAAGCCTGTGAAGAGAGGTCTACACATGGGTGTGTGAGTCCTCAGCGAACACACTCACTCTTAAGCAAATTGTAAAAATGCTTTCAAGTCTGGGGATTAAAATTGCTTGTTATCAATGGCTGGGAAGGAAGACCATGCCTGTGAGAGACATGAGCTGCTAGCTTGTTTGTTCTGCCATTCCTACCTGCCCACAGCTTGCCGGTCGCCTCTCCTGTTCTCTGTCAAGGGCTCTCCCCTGCGGCTCCCAGCCCGGCAGGCTCGGAGGAAGCAGGTGTCCACAAGCAGAAGGGATGTGATGGTTGTTGCAGTACACATTGGGCAGGCTCCCCCCAAGGACAGCACAGGCTACAGTGACTGACTCAGGAACAGACCTCTCCTGGCTGCCCACCCTGCTCTTGATTATTCTCTTCTCTCGCACCCAACCCCTTAACAAATCCCACTCCCTTTTTCACTGCAGAATGTACACACACACTGTCAGGGCACCATTGCTCCCTTTTCATTCATCCCTGGAAAATACTCATCTTTCTTTTACCTTCTGCTTTCTACCTTTCCTTTTCAACAAAGTTGCAGCTGCCAAAATTGCAGTATTTCCCTACCCATTCCTCTAGGCATAATCGATGTATGAAATCCTCATATCCTGCTGCCCTTGCCTCCCTTCCCGGGGTCTACTCTTCTAACCATTCTTTGTTCCACTTTTCGTAGGCTCAGCCTTACTTTCTGTCTTGGTCTCCTTTTCCAACTGGACTTTTTCAGATAAGCCTACCTGTGGGAACAACTTTCCATTTACTCTCCATCTAGTTCCATCCTTCCAAGTTTTTGTTCTTAGGAGCTTCCTACCATGCAGCTTCCTGGATTCTCGGTGCCTTTAGATGATGGATAAATCAGTGTGAGGGTGAGGATCCAGTATGGGTTTGGCACTTTTCACCTGAAGGACAGCATGGCTCTGGCACAGATTTTTCTGTCTCACTTTGGGCAAGTCACACATATTTGCAGGTCTTTCATTTGTCATTTGAAAAATGAGGATAATGTCTTTGGGGTTTTTTTCTTTCCCTTGCCATCTACCCTTTATTATGGAGTCATCCCAACAAATTTAGACCTTGGGGCCAGGACTTCTGATGAGCTTATGGGGCTAATGGCACTCTGTATTTCAAGATGTCTGCAAGAGTTCAGAGGGTAATGTTTCTCCCTGTCTTTACCTTTACTTACAGGCAGATGCAGAATTGCCTTTGAAGAAAATGCCAGATAGTATCGCCATGCAGATGGGATCTGGGCCATCAGCTGAACTACCTGCTTGGCCTGACACTGTGTTACAGCAGGAGCTGGCTGTGCCTTTGCCTTTCCCCCCTCCCCCCCTCAGTCCACCAACAGGTCTGTGAAGCATCCATCCAGGACGAGTCCTGCTGGGTGCTGGTGCTCATCTAACACAGAATATAAAAATTATATGGATTATTGTAATGGGACAAGTCATTTTAAATTTCTGTGTAAGTGCACTAATAAATGAGTCAGTTTTGTCTGCCTAATAATCCTGCTTTTTCTTTTCCTTTTGAATGGACTTTGGTATTTTTAGGCAATGCATATACAAATTCTTCTCGAGCATTCTTGTAAGGACAGCAAAATGTAATATGCTAGAGACTAAATAATGTCATTTAGTTACAGAGGTCTGACTGAAATCAAGTGAAGGAAATTAATGTGAAGCACAGAAAGGCCAACTAAAACTTCGCCTTCAATTTACCTGCTGTGAGGTGATTCTCCTCCTGATATTATTGCTGGAGCCATAGAATCAGGCTTTGATTTTTTAATTCCCAGCAACTCACTACCCTTTAGTGTTTATTATGAGTGAATAGCTATATCAGGCATTTACTAACTTTTTGGAACACTGACAAGTATTAAAGGTTTGGATAGTGAAGCAGATTTCAGATGTTTGCAGATGTACCATCTGTGTCTATCAAAACCCTCTGCAATACCATATGTGAAGCCAATTCAGATACACTATAAACCCAAACTGGGAGAGAGGGCATAAACTGTTGGAAGTAAATATTTGTCTGAACACAAACAGCAAAAGTGGCATGGAATGGAAAATATTACCATTTGATTTCTTTCGGAAAATGAAGGAAAAGCCATGCTTTTCTGGGATGAATGATCACCCGTAACTCCAGTTTTCCGGGCATCACCAGGGAGGCAGGCATTTTGGTTATAAAAGGTCTGAGCATATTTGTCTTAGGACTGTGATGCCAACCTCCATCGTGTAATTACTGTTTTCAAATGGACTTTTGATGTATCCCCATGCTGCATTTCACACCTGTGCAGGTTGTCTGTAAGCATCCCAAAAGCCAATGAACTTGCCTGACTGACATGAGAGAAATGACCTGGGCAATTTCCTCTTCACCTTGTCACAAGAAATCACAGAATCACAGAACGGTCAGGGTTGGAAGGGACCTCTGGACATCAGCTAGTCCAACCCACTGCTAAAGCAGGTTCTCCTAGAGTAGGTTGCACAGAATTGCATCCAGGCAGGGTTTGAATGTCTCCAGAGAAAGAGACTCCACAGCTTCTCTGGGAAGCCTGTTCCAGTGCTCTTCCACCTTCAAAGTAAACAAGTTTTCCCGCATATTCAGAAGAAACTTCTTATGATTCAGTTTGTACCCATTTCCTTCGTCCTGTTGCTGGGCACCACTGAAAAGAGCCTGGCCCCATCCACTTGACACCTGACCTTAAGATATCTGTGTGCATTGATAAGGTCCCCTCTCAGCCTTCTCTTCTCCAGGCTAAACAGGCCCAGCTCTCTCAGCCTTTCCTCACAGGGCCATGCTCCAGTCCCTTAATTGTCTTTATAGCCCTGTGCTGGGCCCTCCCCAGCAGTTCCCTGTCTCTCTTGAACTGGGGAGCCCAGCACTGGACACAGCACTCCAGATGGGGCCTCACCAGGGCAGAGCAGAGGGGCAGGATCACCTCCCTTCACCTGATGGCCACGCTCCTCTTAATGCGCCCCAGGATCCCACTGGCCTTCTTGGCCACCAGGGCACACTGCTGGCTCGTGGGCACCTTGCTGTCCACCAGCACTCCCAGGTCCTTCTCCACAGAGCTGCCTTCCAGCAGGTCAGCCCCAGCCTGTGCTGGTGAGTGAGGTTGTTCCTCCCCAGGTGCAGGACCCTACACTTGCCTCTGTTGAACTTCATCAGGTCCCTCTCCGCCCAACCCTCCAGCCTGCCCAGGTCCCGCTGAATGGCAGCGCAGCCTGCTGGTGTGTCAGCCACTCCTCCCAGTTCTGTACCACCAGCAACCGTGCTGAGGGTGCACTCTGGCCCTTCATCCAGGGCATTGATGGGTGAGTTGAACAGGACTGGACCCAGCACTGACCCTGGGGAACACCGCTGGCTACAGGCCTCCAGCTGGGCTCTGCACCACTGATCACAACCCTCTGAGCTCTGCCATTCAGCCAGTTCTCAATCCACCTCACTGCCCGCTCATTTAGCGCACAGTTCCTGAGCTACCTATGAGGATGTTATGGGAGACAGTGTCAAAAGCCTTGCTGCGGTCAGGGTAGACAAGGTCAATGCCTGAATAGAGAAATCATTATTTTCTGTAGGTGGACCAGTCTGTTTGATGTCCAGCTGCAAGCAGAGTTTGTTAGTAAATAGTTAATAATCACCATCCTCCTTCCAGCTTGGTAAGATTAACATCAAAGTTATTGTCACCCCTGCTTGGCACCATTCCCTCCCTCTTTCTCTCCTAAGGAGGGACCAATGTCCAACTGATACTCCTGAACCCACAGGGGCACCCACTGAGCTGGGAGCACTTGGCTGACTGGGCTATTTGGAGACACACTGTAGGGCTCTGCCAGGTAAAATGTTTCCATTTTCGATTGCTATATATAGTCAGTGAGACTGTCCAAAAATGTCAGATGCCAGCATGTGCACATGCCTCCTGATATAACCACGTACATAACATAGAGAAAAAGTCCTTTAGCAAAAATGTCAGCAAGTCTGATGTGGAGGAACAGGAGACACATTTCTATTCTTTTCATTCAGTAAACATTGAAATAAAGATACTGGGGAAGTGAGAATTAGTGATGTGGGACAGTATCAACGAAAAATCGCATTTTAAAAGCATGTATAAAATATGAGGGAAATGAGGTCTAATTTGGATGTAAAGGGGAAAAAAATTACATTAAAAAATAAAAGCTTGGAAGTCCTAATTTCCAGAAAGCAGTCTGTCGGCTTTGCAACATCTGAATAATCTATGACATGTCGATGTCCTGACTTACTGGTTGAGAATTACGTGGCAAACAAAATGTCATTGGGTGACAACATTTAAAAGGGGGTGGTGAACTTATTAGTACAGATAAAAGCAGAAGGGCGCCTCACATTCAGAACCTGCATTGATAACTACAAAGCATGGGAATCTCACTTTACAGATGGGAACGATTCAGAGGTCTTCATCAAGAATATGGTGTGGGGTAAGTAATGGCCATTAGAGTAACAGACACTGTGCTCCAAAAATATGACCCTAGCACAAAATTAAGATCCATTCTTTGTCTTGCTAAGTGTGAGATACATAAACAGGAAGGCAGAGCAAAGGCTACTAAGGTGATTGCCCCTTAGCCACCCTGCTGCCACATGGCTGAAGCTACAAGGGAGTCCTGAGATTTTGTGCTGATATGAAGGGAGTGACAGTATCTCCTCTTGGTCTTCCACTGGACCCTCTCCAGTAGTTCCCTGTCTCTCTTGAACTGGGGATGACTGGGAGCAATCTTGTGTGATTGCTAGGAAAACTGACCATGCTTCCCTACAGCAGGAATGGATGCCCACCAAGTCTTCCTTATCCCATACAATGCTCAAAACGTCTCCTGTGCACATGAGTTTATGCGATGATGTGGTGGGTTGACCTTGGCTGGATGCCAGGTACCTACCAAGCTGCTCTATCACTCCTTTCCTCAGCAGGATTGGGGGGGGGGGGGGGGGGGGGGGGGAGGGGGGGGGGCGTAGCAGCAGGGACAAAATAAGGTGGAAAAAAAACCCCTTGTGGGTCAAGATAAAGGCAGTTTAATGAGGTAATAGCACAGGTTGCAGAAGTAAAGGAAAACAAAACATGTTCTTTTCTACTTCCCATCAGCAGCCAATGTTCAGGCACTTCCCGGGAAGCAGGGCTTCAGTATGCGTAACAGTTGCTTTGAAAGACAAAAGTCATAAATAATGAATGTCCCCCATGGACATATCATCGATGTACTGTAGATGCTCAGGGGCATCACCCTTTTCCAGTGCAGTTTGGATTAGTTCATGATGCATGGTAGGGCTGTGCTTCCACCCCTGGTATGGTCGGTTCCAGGTGTATTGGACATCACTGCACGTGAAAGCAAACTGTGGCCTGCACTCTGCTGCCAAAGGGATTGAGAACAACACATTGGCAATGTTAGTTGTAGTATACCACTTGGCTGCCTTCAACTCCAGTTCATATTGGAGTTCTAACATGTCTGGTACAGCAGCACTCAGTCCTGGCATCACTTCATTCAGGCCACAATAGTCTACTGTTAACTTCCACCCTCCATCTTCTCTCTTGAAGACGCCAGACTTCTGCACTGGCCATACGGGACTATTAAAAGATGAGTGAGTCTCGTTGATCACTCCTTGGCTCTCCAGTTGATGGATCAGCTCATGGATGGGAGCCAGGGAGTCTCAGTTTGTGTGATATTGCCACCCGTGCACCACCCTGGTAGCAACTGGCACCTGCTGTTCAACTTGCAGCAGCCCCAGAACTAAGGGATCTTCTGAGAGGCCAGGCAGGGCAGACAGCTGTTTGATCTTCTCTGTATTCGCAATGTCTACACCAAAAACCCATTGGCAACCCTTTGGGTCCTTGAAGTACCCTCTCCTGAGGCAGTCTATGCCAAGGACACAAGGGGTCAGAGTATTCGCTATCTGACCCTTGCAGTGCCAGACCAGAAGTCCTCTCACCAGGATTAAGTGAGGTGATTTCTGTTCTTCGATGTCTGGGAGAGCATTGATTGCCTTCTTGTGTCTCTACAGCAACTACACTGGTAGCCTTCTTGGGTGACCCCTTCTTAACAGCTGTATTCTCTCTCAGTTCACGTACAGGGGTTTCCAGCTTAAAGGTGGGGGGGGGTGTGTGTGTGACCATCCTGCTTCTTCATGTCCTCCCCTGGTCCTGCAGGAAGAACCACAGTGCACCATGTGATTTGTGGCTGGGGGTCCCTTTCCCTCTGACTGGATCAGGGGAGGACTGATTTCTTGGGGTGCCTCTGACAGCCAAGGTACTGGCCCATAGGGTTAAGGAAGTACAGAAATTTTCTTTAAAGTTTTGAAGCCAAGAAAACACTTTCTCCACAGTTGGTGTATCCATATCCTGGTAATACATTGCTGCCAAGCTGTTAGAACATGATGCAGGGGCACTTTGATTCACCTTCCTCCACATGGTCCATGTGCACAGGACATCATCTGGACCTTTGGAGACTTCATCATCATCTAGATCATTGTAGATGACTTTGAGTACCACTAGTTCTCTCAGGTACTGGATGCCTTCATCTGTGGTAGTCCACTTTCCCAGGGAGTTCACAAGATCTTCCTTGAATAGGTATCTTGCCCTCACACTTGAGAGGAGCTGCCCTCCAAAGGCTGCAGATTGCTGACTCTTTTCCAATTCCTCTCTGAATTCCCTGGTTTCTAGCAAGGGATCCCAGCTGTTAGGCTTCCTTGCCTTCCAGCTGCTGTCAGCCCTGTTATTCCAGCATCAGAGTCTCCAGGCAGCAACCCACTCACGCGGCTGGTGGCTTTCATTTTCCACATATCTCGAAGTTCTGATGAGGCTGGGGACCGGGTAGTTTCCACTTTCTGTCTAAATGCTCTCACTCCTTCCTCCAATTTCTTTGTCAAAGCACCCATCTCTTCAACAAACCTTTCCTCTTCTTCCTCCTCCCTTTCTCATCAATAGGACCCTGTTGTTCTTCTTGTCCACCTTTCTTTTTCACTACTGGGGCAATTACTCTAGTTGTTGTTGTTTGTGTCCCAGTCTCAACCATGGTATCCTCAGCTGCATTTTGGGTCCTTGTCTCAACCACAGTCCTCTGAGAGTGCTGAACTGTGGCTCGATAGATGCAGGCCAGGCCCCAGGACAGTGCCAGAAGCTGTTGGTTTTCGTTGGGGTAGGTAAGGCACCCTTCTGTCAGGTGGCGCATCAGTGTGCCAGGGTTGCTTGTCTCTTCAGGTCCCAGGCTATGGGAGGTGATAACTGTCCTAGGAATCTGCCCAAATCCTTCCACACACCCTGCCACCCTGGGACCAGCCACCTCAGGGTACATTTCAGTATTGCCTCATTCAAAAGTTGTCTCCTCTTACACCAGGATGAGACCAAATTCCATAAAACCCATAATATGCCAACAGTATTAAATAATAGTACTGAACAGCTCACAAAAGGGTGAACAAGGAGCCTGTGTAACAAAACCATCCACATCAGTCCTGAGCAGGGAGAGAGAGATGTATTCCCTTATCTTCTCCACTAGATAGCTCCCCCAGTACATCAAAGTCATCAACGCCAGGACAAATGCCCACCACTTTTCTCTTAGCCTTTATTGCTGACCAGACATCCTATGGTATGGAGTATCTGTTCGGTCACTTTGGGTCAGCTGTCCTGGCTACATCCCCTCACAAGACCTTGCCCACCCGTGGTCTACTGGTGAGGGAGGAAGGCTGGAGAGACAGCCTTGGTGCTGTGCGAGCACTGTCAGCCGAGGCCAAAACACCGGTCGGTGTGTTACCAACAGGCAGTTACCAACTACCAGTGCAAAGGACAGCTCCAGGAGGGCTGCTATGGGGAAAGTTAACTCTACCTCAGCCAGGCCTAATACACTTTTCCAATTATAAATTAGTCTTGGAAATGACTGCTGACCTCTAAATGTTTATGCTGTTTTCCTTATTTAATAAATTATCTGGATTTGTGGTCGTAACATATAATGTATCACTACTATAATGATTAGTCTTTTCATCAGAGTATTTTAAATAAAAGCAACGTTAGATCTTATAAATACTGTTCTAGAGACCAGTGAAAGGGTTCTTTGCCCTGCCATACTGCTCAGTCACATTTGCACATTTTGTTTACAAACTAAAGAATGCGAACATTTTTTGAGTGAAGTGTTGACTAACAATGCAAGAATCTTAACCTTTCCAGGTCACCAGCATCCTCCATTTAGTGAAGTGTCACTATAAATTCCTTAATTGTGTCAGTTCCACAGAGTGAGTCAGGATATAAAAATTTTACATATTAGCTCCTTCAGGCAAGGAGCTACACTACACCTACATCTACACTTTGCCTACATTTGGCAGGATTTAAGCAACTTTGCCAGGCTAGGGAACAAGAAAGCCGCCTCACTGACAGCAGAGCCTGACTCACAAGAGTCTTGAAAGTCTCTAGGCACCTCTGAAGTCATCCCAGACTCATCACAGTCCCTAGTGCCTAAATTACCTCCCATATGTTTTAGAAGCTCCTTGGTCTGAAGATCTATGAGATTTTCTTCTTCCTAAGAACCAGGCAGAGCCAAAGGTTAGTCAGAGAAATGATTAAAGTTTAATCCAGTAAAAATTATGTGAGCATAACTAAAAATTGACAATATGTTCATTTCAGAAGTTTACTGGAGCAGGTCCAATATAACTTTTGCCAGTATCCAAACAACTAGAGCACTGGTTTTATCCAAAAGACGGTCAGTTTGAATTTTCTTTGTTGGAGGGATTTCAATCCAAAGCATGCACACTGACCACAGTTCAGGTGTAGACATTTATGAACGTCTGTCAAGGAGATGAAATCATAAATGATTCAAGCAAAATCCCCATCCCAAATCCCTTCAATAAATTAAATTCTGAGAAATTAATTCTGCCTATGTAGTTTATTTTGAAGACATGACTCCTAATTAAGCAGCTGCAGTAACAAGACACACTGAATTACAGTGAGCAGATAGGATCTTTTAACAGACATGCCACGGGGGGTAAAAGACTGCAAAGGTCAGCAATGAGCATCCCAGTCAATTTGTGGGATGAGGACTGAAATCCTGCAAAATGTAATTAATAATCACGTTGTCAGCTTAGGACTGGAAACAAATAATTGAGCAAAGCACACCCATGGGTGCTTACCCAGTCTCAGCATTACACAGTCTAAGAAGCGCCAAGAGCTTCTTGGAATTTTACTTGCAAACTTTAAGATGACTCAGACACTAAGGTACCACAAATGAGAGTACAGGATCTAATGAAGATCATTAGAGAGTTGGGCCAATGTCCAATGTTAAGAAACATGACTGTGAAGTGTATCAATGAAACTTACCTTGGGAGAAGTCAGAAAGTCTATTACAAATAATACATGGAGACATTTTAAACATCATCGAGGCTTACTGGTAAATAATAAAATTATTGATGGAGGCTGATATTTAAATCCAGCAGTTTGATAAATGATGAAGTTAAACCAGGTATTGATAAAATGAAGTCTAGATGTCACCAGTGGAATAAATATTAAGAGAAAAAAATCTGAATGTGTAAGTATGATGGACTTATAAACAACAAATAGCATAATCAGATATTGAACGGGTGGTGATTTAAGACTGTTGCAAAATTAGTAGGTTATGCAAAGATAGGAGATGAAGTAGGTACATTTTAGTTACCCATTTGATACAGCATCCCATGGATATATATTAAATATGTACTGTCTCCCTGAAAATGCATTAAAAATGCATTAAAAAACAGTCGCATAAAATAATTACTAGTCTGAAGTATGAATAATGCTGTGACAAACAACTGATCTAATTAGTGGAGGAAGCATACAGTTTTGTTAAGACCATTATCAACAACGTGACTCTTTCTTTTGAGAAGAAAGGGTTTGTGAGGAAAAGCCTGTATTTCAACATTACTTCAAAAACAGATGAGATAAACTAAAGCCCATTCTGCACCATACATATGTAGTCTGAAACGTGAGTTGCAATAGGAATGGGTTAGTGTTCAGTGCAGACTGGTGAAAGCAAGCCTGTATTCATTTACACAATGTAAAGACGTTTGTACATTCATGTTATCAGTAGATAGCACACCGTTCACTGACATGGCAGCCCACACAGACTGACTATGATCCCGATTATGCATAATATGGAGAAGTGATGGCCAAGAAGATCAGCAGAGGCAGAAAATAATAAGAATACCAGCCCAGGTGATGGGAGAACTTATTACACTGAAAGCAGGTAAAACATGCGAGAAATGGAATGAGAACTGACTCAGACTCATGAAAACACTGCTGTGCACAGGATTTAGGTGTGCTGCACAAATCATGCAAATATTGCTGCTTAAAGGCATGCGCAGTCTGGAATAAAGTTCCTAGGGGAACATGCCTGCAAGCATCTTTAGAAATTTGCTGTCCAGTTGGGGTTCCTTTGTTGTGGCTTTAGAGAGAAATATCCCTACAAGGCTCCATGCTTTGGTCTTTCCTCTTTTCTCTCTTCATGTTTTTATGATCTTGCACAAATCTAGCTTCTCTCTCTATTCATACAGTTTATAGATCCAGTGTTTTCATGTACGTCAGTTAAAAACTCCACCTATGTCTCCGGCACGTCCCTCCAGATATCTAGATGTCTTGTCAAAGCAAACAAAGCAGAGAGACACCTTTGAATTTCCTTTCTTCATCTTTTTTTGTGGGATCTCTACAGACACCACTGCTCACTACTTGTTTCTCGCATCTGCTGGTGAGAAGTTGCCTTGGCCCTAACTTAACTATCCTGTTCGGACTGTATCCAAGGTTCTTTCTCTAGAGATCTGTCTCTTTCACATCTCATCTGCATGGCTGTAACTCTTCCCCAGCCTTTTTGTGTCTGTGACTGATTAATTCAATATATTTTTCTCTAGCTACACTGGCAGAGGCAATGTCAGCCTGCTCACAGCCACTCCCAGTGGTCACCATCCTTGCCTGATGCTTTGAAGAAACATTCTTCTACAGCTTCCATTTCCTGATCATGTCACACGTCAACAGGTGACTTTCAAGAATGGCAGGGTGTGATCTTATTAGATTCCCCTCCTACAGTACCCACAAATATATCAGATCAAATTAATTTTCCTCCTTCATGTCTCTCCTTTAATTTCTTTGAGTTGATTATTTCAAAGAAAACAAAATCCTTGACAACAGCAAAGATTTTTGCCTGTTACTGTGTCAAATACTCTCACTATTCCAATATGCTTCACTGTGTGTACCCTTTGTGTAAAAATTACCCATTGTGTAATTTTTGTGTTGCAGACTCTCTTGTGTGCGCTTGCATATTGCTAACAACTCCTGAAGGTACACACTATATGGCGACAGTCAGTGAGATACACAGGACAGTAACAGTCCTAAAACATGTTTCTTTTTACTGTGTGAGCAATAACGTTGATGGCTACTGTCATCATTGTGCACACAACATCAGATTTAACTTTTTCCTTTCACTAACTGACCACCGGGGTGCTTCCTGATTAAATTTTCCCTCTTTTAGCTTTCTCTTAAAGGTACAAACTAGCCATTTTCTCAGGAATGTCTGCACTGTACTAGGTTTGCTTTTGTTCTTGATTTTAGTACGTTTCTGCTCAGCAGGAAGCAAATATAAGTGTTTTAAAACCAGGGTAGAATTCTTTTTCCTTTGTGTATCTAAAAATTACCATACAGTTTTGAAAGGGATAATTGTAAATCTAAAAGGTAATTCCCACTGATGCTACTGAAAAATGTACTTTCCCTGGCACATAATTTTAAAAGGTTGCCCTAGTGCATGTGTATTTTAAACACAGAGATGCAAACAAATGATCTTTTTTTTTCTCTGATACCTGAAAAATGAAAGCTGATTTTCTGACATGCAAAACCTACAGCAGCTGTCTCATCTTTTAATCTGTTACATATGCTTTGTCTGGTGCCTTCCCTATCGGAGAACACAAAACTGCTGCAAACATCATCACGCTTCTTGATCTGCAAATTCTAGAGCTGTGCCCTCTGGCACTTCCAAAGTGAGAAGCGATGTGCATGGTCAAAGCTGCTTAGTCACTGGGGGATTTAGAAAATATGCTGTGTACATTCCTCTGGCCACTGAGCTGTAGGATATGGGAAGCAGCTCACTCTTTCTCTGCTTATCATTTTAATCAATTAAAAGAGTTGTCCATCCTGTGCTAATCTCCCTTCAACCCTCACTAGATCAAAAGACCCCAGTTGATTATCATTGCAAGTTAACAGGATGTCAGACAAATGTTAATTTGTATGTTTCAAAGTCAGTGTCAGTATTCATTGTCCATCTCTAAGATCTGCAGAGCAGAGCTGAATATGATTAAGAAAGAAAAAGGAAGAAAGCTTGAGATATGGCTATTTTTGTCTTCTCTAAATCACAGGAAAACATGAACGGTTGTCCCCACAACTCTGCTCAGGGAACAGAGATGAGAAAGAAGTGTTTACATTTTATTTGTTCATACTATGACAACATAAAAAAACCCAAACAAACAAAAAAACCACAATCCAAAACGTATTTTCTCCTCTCTTCCTACCACATGCAATCTAGGAGTCAAAAAAGTACCTCCAAACCTGGGATGTGAAAGTTCAGGTTATAGGATGGAGCAATAGGAAAGCTACGTCGTCTTGTAGAGTGCCTTATAGCCTGTTTAAAGCCCACTTTATTTGAATAAATTTAGGATCTGTCTTTTAGGGGAAAAGAAAGCAATATTTTTCTACATGGAGTGGAAGTGAAAAGAGCAGTCTGTCATGCCAAACCACGTAGTAGGCAGGTGGTGCAGGTGTTCATCTGAGAAGTGTTAGCTGGTGGGTACACCAGAAAAATTGGACTCAGAAGATATAATCCAATCTTTATGAGCAATAATTTGAATTCCCCATTTCTGTTTTCATTTCTGCCTGTCCAATATTAGATCTGCCTGATTATGGTGCTGGTGGACACTGCTTGAACTCCCCATGTGAGGTTCTGGCTCAGAAACACTTGACTATACCAGCAGGACAAACTCTCGGGAAACTATGGAGATTGCTTCACATTTGTGCAGTGCCAGTGACAGGACCCATACTGATGTGGTGTCCACTTGTGGTAACCCTGCATTGTAGAGATTGTAGTGAAAATTAAAAGTATTTTTAAGAGAGTTGCAAAATTATTTCCCATGTGGCACTTATGCCCAAAAGAGAGACTTAAAATGTTTATCCAAGAGAAATTAAGTTACTTGCTTTCTGTCTGCAGATGTCTATATGGGGAATAGACCTTTGATAGTAAACAGGTCTTCTGTTCAGGAGAATAAGACACAGTGAGATTTAGTGATCAAAAGTAAAGTATAAATGAATGAAGCCTAGAAACAAAGTCTATGATTTTTCTATTTATGATGACAACTAGCAGCTGGCATGTTCTCCATCACTGGAAGGCTTAATTCAGGGTTGAACATATTTCTGAAATTTACACCATAGGTCATTCACATATTATGGGTTTGATGCTGTTATCCCAGTGTTATGGGGTACGGATCTCCAGCATGTATTAAGCATAGCATCAGACTGTTCACTGCAACTAAGTATTCTTGCTTTTACATCTATTACTCAAATGTAAGATCTACAGGGCACAGATTTGCTCTTACTATGGCTGCTAGACATCATCTAACATAATGTACTCATATTTGCTTTGAAGATTTCTAACCTGTGTCCTGTGTACAACATATAAATACAATACACTTTTGATGACTAAATATAGTCGTGTTCGGCTCTTGCTCTCTAGATAGAAACTGTCACACAGCTCAAAGCAGAACTTTGCTAAGGCAGCATTCCATTGCTTCCAAAATACTAAAGCATCGCAGGATACAAGTGACCCTTGCTCTACCTCACTGTTCACAAGAACCATGTTGATACCATCAGAAAACAGTTCACAGAACTTTATTACCAAAGATACTCCTTTCCAATTTTTTGAGAATACTTCGAGCATTTCTTTTTACATCTATTTTTGAAATATCCAAGGCATGTCCTTTTTGTTGAATTTTGTGTTTTATGCAGTACTTTTGCACATCAGCAGAACATGCAAGGTAGAATAACCCTGAGCAAGGCACACAATCCAAGCAGACTAGCTTCCTACGTCCAACAGCAGCCACTACAGACTTCACTTTTCAGCATTCAAAACATGAAAGTACATATGTATGAGGAAATCTGAGTCATTACGTTGTATCTTATGTAAGTTGTGGTAGGATTTGTAATTTAGTAGTACATGTACATAGATGTTGTGTAGTATATGTTCTAGATGCTATAATAACACAATTCTATAAATTTTATAAAGAATATGATTACCTCTGAAAAATGAGGTGAGGGGTCCAAACCTGTGCACAGTATTTGAGTTGGAGCCTCACCAGTGCTGAGTACAGGGGGACAACTACTTCTTAGTCCTGCTGGCCACACTATTTCTAATACAGGCCATGATGCTGTTGGCTCTCTTGGCCACCTGGGCACACTGCTGGCTCATGTTCAGCCAGGTCCATATCCCCCAGGCAGCTTCCCAGCCGCTCTGCCCCAGCCTGCAGCGCTGCCTGGGGCTGCTGTGACCCAAGGGCAGGACCTGGCACTGAGCCTGGTTGAACCTCCTACAGCTGGGCTCGGCCCATCGGTCCAGCCTGCCCAGATCCCTCTGCAGAGCCTCCTGCCCAACAGCAGAGCAACACTCCCCCCAGCTTGGTGTTGTCTGCCAACTTACTGAGGGTGCACTCGATCCCCTCATCCAGATTGTGAAAAAAGGCTACAAAATATATATTATATAGATATATATAAAAAAATACATTTAATACATGTCTCTCTATATAATATATCTTTTAAATGTGCCCTTCCTATGGTGTAATGAAGTGTCTTCTAGATCTTCATGTTCTAAGACAGGAATGAAAGAAACTTCCACTCTCCTTTCTAAACTATTAATTATATATACAGTATTGTAACATTAGAGTGCAAGGTTTGAAATAGGCAAAAGTGCTCTGCAATCCCACTGTAATCAAATTCCTTCAATAAATGACATGTCAAAGCAAGAAGTGACAATGAATATGAATACATATATTAGCTGGCATCTCTATTTATTGAAGGAGCTCTGGAAATTCTTTCATTCTGGACTGAGACACTCCCAGTGAGTATGCAGTCCTGAAGCTGAAGATCAGAGCTAGTGGTCATGGTGCCACCCTACTGTTTGGTGGATTTTTCAAATTGTGTCACTGACAGATGCTGAATGTCAGGGTCATCTGTCTTTCTTGAAATAAATTCTAGTTTTCCCATGTAGTGACAGGACTTTCTTTTATGCAGAAGCAGGCCACGTATTTGTGCAAGTCCCAAGCATGCCTTTGTAACACAAAGAGTATTTCTGCCAGAGGTATGTGTGCATTCAGTGTGCAGATGGCTTCGTGAAGTGCCTACACAGGAATATCTAGGTCTTTTGGGGAACAAGAACTGCAGCAGAAGACATGGACCTGAGATCTTCAGATCCTGTAACCCTGACAAAGCTGTCTCAATCACAGGGGCAGGGAAACTGTCCTGTAACCCTGATATGCTGGGATGGCATTATTTAGCTTCAAGTTACTCGAAATGCTGAGTGGTCAGGCCAGAAATTAAGATCTACCTTAGAGGAACACATAAAAATGAAAGAGTTGGCTGTCCTGGCAGGAGGACACTGCCTTGCCCACCTCCACCAGACAGATGGGTGCAGATATGAAGGGCAGTACAGGCCATGTGGCGTATCTACTGCTCATCCTGCCTGCTGGGCTGCACATCTCTCCTGACTTAGTTTTGCTGAATTTCCAGTCCATGGGGACTGAGGATGATGATTTGGAGAGTTCAATGCATAGCCAGGGTTTCCTCTACATGGTGCCAGGATGTAGCTGAGGGGAGATGGGGCAGGGACATCTTCCTGAGTCCTGCAGATTAGTCATACCTAGAAATGCAGTACCACCTTTCCACTGTGCCCATATGGCTGTTAAGACTTTTTGGCTGAAGTTGTTAATGTTCACTCTAATCCTATTTTTGCTACTGTGCTAAGTCCTTTAACTCTTTCATTATCCAGCTGTGATTGTCTCTCTTTCATTCCCTGAAAGAGACAGACCTAAATTCAGAAGGCTAAAACTATGGTGGGAAAGCTGAGCTTTAAGACTTGCTAAACTATGTCAAAGCTTCAGAGTTCTTAAATTTGTATTAAAAACAAATCTCTTACCAAATGAGTGCTCAAGCCCTTTGAGTATGATTTGATCACATTTTTCAATTATTGTACAACAGATTTTCCAACCTGAAATGCACATTCTTCCGACACATCTAAGTGCTAATAATATTATCTTTTCTGTATGTTACAATGTTAAAATTTCAATACTAAGCTAACAAAGTATCTCCTTATTTAAATTCAATCACAAGGATCTCTGAAATAAGTTCTTGAGACATGCTGATCTAAGCTTTGTTCAAACTCACAAACACCTATTAATCAACACCTGTTGATAATAATACACAACCAGGTGAAACACCTATTGTCCTTCCTCCTCATTACTTCCAGAAAAGTGGGTACTAACAGACTGGAGTCACAACCTGCTCTGTACATTGCAACCATCATTACTGTTAAAGTCCTTTCTCCTTTCAAATGATGAACTGGAGCAGTGTGGGTGCTGCCTCATTTCTCTGACTACATTTCCCTGTATCCCTGGAGACAGGTGCCTTGTAGCAGCACACTTGTAAATGTCTTAGGTAACCATTTTGCCTTTTCCTCATTTTAAACTTTTCCCCACTACAGGAGTCAGGTTCCTTCAGTAAGCCCATAAAGTGACTTGGGATGTAGCCAGGAGAGATGCCGCCATCCTCTTTAACCTAAACAGAAGTTTTCCTTCTTTTGTGGATTGTTTTTTTTTTTTGGTTCTCTTTTTTTTTTTTTTTTGTTATCATTCCTTGTTGAATTTGTGTTACTCTAGCAGAGGAGGGAAAGGCTCTTCCAATGTGTTTCAGAAGTGTAGACAATCACCTGGAAGTGAGGTTGGTGTTAATTCAAGGTTAAAAGTTTAGGCTTCTGCAATTCAGCACACCAAATTTTCAGAGAGGAGGGGTTTGTGCTGGGTCACAGCTCTTGTGTCATTTCCCTGCTGCACGTGTTTTTCACATGGGTCACCAGCCCTTACGGACCTGCCAGGGAACCCCTGCTCTAGATGGGAGGATGCAAATTCTAGCTCCTTGTTTTGATTGCTCTGGGGGAAGTTTCCTTAGTCTGACACCAAAAAAAAAAAAAAAATTCCAAAGTTGATTTCTTTCAGAAGCCAAGATTCACTGCCTTCACAAATTGGCTGCCTCTGAATTCAAACAGGCCTCTTTATGTTTTTCATTGATTTTTCCCTACACCTTTCATTACCTATGTCAGAAGCTAGGTAGAAAAAGCACACCACCTATAATTGTATACTCGATAATATTATGCTGCTCAGCATTTACTGTGATTTGAAAAGCATAATAGAATTACAGTTAACATCTATAATCAATCACTCAGTGCAGTTTTATGTTGTGAAAAGTCACCAAAATACATAAGCTGGAGTTAAAATTATTACTTACGCATGGTAGGCTTTGCTCTTCTGTTAAGTGATGCAGGAGTTCTGGCTGAGGGAAGGCAGAGGACATAGTGGCTTAGAATAATGGACTTTAATAAGGCCAGGGACAGCTGTGATAATCTCATCGAGCTTCTGTGTACCACAGGCCACAGATTTCTACACACAAACACCAAGACAGGACTTTATCCTGGCCAGCAAGGATTTGGAGCAAAAGTAAGGTGGTGAGCAGTGGTGGAAGCAGCTGTGCTGTGGCAGCATGTGCTACCTGTAGCAGGAGCAGCAGATTGAGCACCACAATGTGGACCTGGCGAGTGCCCTGCACAGGCTGGCCCTAATAGAGCTCCTTTGTGGTTTTTTTTTCAGAAGATCACTTATTCCATTCAAAGTTCCCCTGCATCTTCTATAGTTGTTCATAGCAGTACAAAGCAGGGATTTGCAAAAGCTTTCAGTCTGTTCTTCTGATGTAGCACCACAGGCAAGCCTCACATTGACGTGAGAGCTGGAGCGGTGCCGGAACAGCGCAGCATCAGTCCCAAGAAGTAAAGGGAGGGGTAGCTGCGATCACTTTTGTCTGCTGCAAGAACCGGCCAGGATTTTCAGCAACGAGTGCCTAATTCATCATTAAGATGCTTAGTAATGGACTGATTTTTAGCACGTTTAATGTTCTGGGAAGAGGCAAGTGAAGATGCTGTGACAGTGGAGTGTCTCGTGATTCCTAAAGGCTAAGGTCAGATACAGCAATCATGATAAACTGTCATTTACTCCTGCACAGCACAGACTGGAGACCTCAAAGTGCAGAGCAACAGACGGTTGACACTTACATGCCTCTGCAAAGCACCAAGTGACATTTGCACCTGGCCGGTAGCTTCCTGTGGAGTCACAGCATCTATGACAGACTTTCCATCCAAGTGTGGTGCATTCAGTGTGATAGTGAATCCAAGACCCACCTCAGCCAGCTGTTCCAGTGCTTCATTTACCTTCCCTAAAAAAATGGTCCTGGGTTCTGGTCTGAATTCTTCAAAGTGCTGAGGCTGTATTTTGTCCTGCTTATTTCAATTTGTTTCCTGACTCTGCCACAGGCTTTCCTACATAATTTTGAGCTACTCACTTATCTCTTACCTCAATTCATCATTACAAGGAGGAGATTACAATGTTTCCCTTCTCTAGCCTCTCTGTTGTGTCAAGGTCAAAGACTCCCTTGGGCATTGATCTTTTCTGCATCTTGACACACTTTCTCAAGTGAAAGTACCATTGTTTTGGCTATGGCTTGTGCAGCTGTGCTGGAGTAGACCTTAAGAAAAGTTATTTTTTTGCATTAAACATGTCAGCATCTTTGCAGCTTTCAGGTTATTTATGTTGCAAATTAAGAAACAGAGTAGGTAGATGCACCGATTCTTGATTACTACAATAACATTTCTTCCCCCAGGACACACCACAACACACACCCAGCTGTCCAGAGAGGTTTCAAACTGTGAAGAATTAATATTCTACCCTCTTCCTTCACATCATGTCTGAGCAGAGCGGCTTGGATTTGAGTCTTGCTGAAGAACATCCTTTCCAGGAGAAGCAATGGAGCATCCAAAAGGGCTGCAGCCTCCCCATTAATCTCATCTGGGTGTTGGGCTTTTGCTTGTTGCCGTGATAAAGCAGCATCGAAAGCCCATCATTTCACCTTACAACGTAGCAGGATCTTACCCCAAATACTGAACCCATTTTTGAGGCAATCAGGTACATAAAGAGACAGACAGAGAACCTCTGGTGACTGCGTAGGGTTTTTGCCATCACCTAGTTTCTGAACACACTACTAGATCTCTTATTTTGTTGGTTTGTTACCTGTATGGCCAGTAATACAAATTTTTACAAAAATCTCCTCAGTTTTTTTTGATCTATCAGGTGCATTAATCAAAGCACAGTTTTATTACAGAGGAAGAATTAAAAAGAAGCAAAGAACTTAGAACATGCAAGAGCATCGTTATTAATAATCCCACTAAAGTACTACAGAGATTTTTATAGGACTTCATGGAGATGTTGTCACAGACATGAGGCTATATGGACCTAAGTGATATTTTGCATCATTTCGGGCCATCTTACAGAGCTGGAAAACGAGACCAGCTTTAGAGGATACAAGCCCTGATGTATTTTATCCTATAGCAACTATATATAGGTCTGGTCTCTTTAGCTTCAGTAATGCAGAAGACACTGTCCTGGTGGCTTACCCCTAGATGGCACTGCCTGGCAGCCTGGCTTCAGCTTGCTTCCCATCCTTTACCTCGTTTGCATAGACAAGGTTTCTACTCTTACAACACTGGGAGGAGAATAGGACAACGAAACGAGAGAATTAAATTTCTGCCACTCTTGGCTGAAGTGACAAATATTCCCTTGTCTGATACTTGCAAGTAAAAGAGCAAATAAGTCATCAACCAAAGTGTAATAAAGCAGGAATTCCTATATATATGTGTTTAGTGTGTCCATTTTTTTGTGTGGACAGCAGATACTTATTCTGACAGTGCTCCCTGTCACTAAACCCAATGTTCCAGAGGCATGAAGGTGGGAAGATGCATTGTTATGAACTTGTGATCTGTTTGATATTCCTGCAATCTTAGGAAACAATGGTTGTTGCAAAAAACAAAACAAAACAAAACAAAAACCAAATAAACTATCTTTTCCTTTATAATTTGTCACTGTACAGCTTGCAGTTTGCTTTTGTGTGCTTTAAATTATTTATCAATATTTTAGAGCATTTTATACTGCAGATCAGAAACTTCTTGTGAAACTCCTGATAGCAAAGTGATGTCTGAATATTTAAGCTGTTGGTCCAGTGATGCATTCCTTGTGAGATGATCACAGTTCTTCAAAATCATGTGAGTAGTTGGCTCAAGTTTTGTAGTTTAACAATAATCCTAAGTAATTTTCCATTTTTTAATTTCTGTAATTATTTCAGTTAGAACTTCTTTACTTGTGCATTTACAGAGAAAATATGCACAGGAGAGGAAAATAGAGGAAAACTGTTTTTTTTAACAGCTAACACTACATATTGTCCAACCACCAGAAACATTTGTTACAATCCTGTCCTACTCTATCCTTACAATCCTGTCCTACTCTATCCTTGTTTCCTTTCTAGCAAACAGAACACACTGTGAGAGTACATGTAGCCACAGGCAGCCACAGCTTCTGTAAGAAACATCCTTTGCTTCTTGTAGAAGCTGGGCAGCCATTTCTCCTCAAGGTTAAAAATAGTAGCAGAAGGCCCAACACACTCATGCTTTTAAAAATAATTTAAAAAAACACCCTGTGATTTTCCTTCGCAAATGTGTCAGCCTGTAACTGGGCTGTTTTACAGGTAATGTGACTCAGCTCTCCCTGCCAGTGATTCACCTTTCTCTGTACCTCAGTCTGTCACAGCCCACTCCAAAATACTGAGCCTACGCTAATAATCCAGTTACAGGAATGGTCTTTTGAGTTTTAAAGGACTTCTACTGTCACTCACCAAAAGTGTAATAGATTGCATGTAAATTGTGGGCTAGACTTCCACCCTTTCTCAGCTTTGCTCAGAAAAGCATACGTTGATCACTCTGGTTTGCACGGAGGCAACAGAGCACCCTGGCTGCCTCCTGAGAACAGTCAATGACCTACTAAAGAAGACCATGGAGACCCCATGTGTGTACACCAATCAAGTCAATTATTACTGAATGAATAAAAATAGATTGTTAAGTGTCCTGTTACCAAATTTGAAAGTCCAAATCTGCATTTAAATAATTTGTGCAGCACCCTCTGATTTTAATGCGGGTCAGACAGCTCAGGCATGTCACTGAGCTTTGAACCCTGATGGGAAAGAGCAGGAAAGGGTCTGTGTCAATACTGATAAATGCACAATTTGTTTTTCCACATCTTCCAAAATGCAGCTCTATTCCTTGTCTATCAATCTATATTGGTAATCTTTCACACTTTGCAATCTTTTTCAACCTTTATTGTAGGAGTTCAATGTGATACCAAATATAGACTTGTAACACTTGGATATGGGCTGCAGTTCTTCCATAATCTTCTTTGGCAGTGAACTGTAAGTCAAAAGATTATAAGGCTTAGTAAATAAAGCAGCAGCCTTTCACCTGCCAGATTGCTGTCTTAGTTTAACCTCACTTTATGCGATGACTTTGATTTTAGTATGTTTCTAAGCACGTATGAATTTGTGCAACCAGAAACTGTTGTACTGTCTTGGATAAAGGAGAAGTTTGGTTCTGGAGCTTGAAAATTCAGGTCAAGATTTAAAACAAAACACATTTTTGAAGAATAGATTCATATACACAGGACACTTCACACAGACACTTAGATGCACTTCAGAGGAAACTATGTTATCGAAGATTAATTTTAAGTGTGAAATCCAGGAAATGTTTTCAGGCTCTGAATACCACTTTCTCAGAAAGGCCTTTCCCAATGTTGCACTGAGATACTTGAGTACCTCCCTGTCATACCCTGGAGATGGCATCCACTACTCAGTGCTGCAGGTGCTGCCATCCTAGCCCTAGGGTCACATACCCTCTCTGTTACGGGGACATAAGCACCTATGAGTTTTTTTTGTAAATCCCAGTCTTGGTGTCTTAAACTGCACGTGGATTGAATGATACAGCTTTGGGGTCATGATGTTTTTCCACAGGACCATATGCTGAATTCCTCTTCGATTGTGTGCCCTGGAAAGGAGGAGACCGATGGCTGCTACCACTTGAGTTTCTAGCCTAAGAAACGAGCATTACACAACCAGCACTGTACCAGAGCATATTCACCTTTGTTTGTTCAGTAATCATTGAAATGTATTAAAAAGAATGGATTAATTATGAGATTTCCAATTAAAAGCATCAAAAAAGTGCTGATGTTGAAATTCTGGTGTCTGGTAATGAGTGTAGCATGTTATTGTAACTCTTCAGGTACTCTTTTTACTTGGTCAGCGAAAACCTCCATAGCAATACATGAGAACAGCAGCAGTATCATTATCTGTGGGACACAGAACTGCATTTCTTTCCATGTGATAGGGACAGGGCTGCAGTTCTCATGGTAAACAGCTATAGATTAACCTGCTCACGGCAGAAACTGGTGTTAGGCGGTGTCGCTTGGCAGAGACAGCGGCCTCACAGCTATGGTGCTGGTACCCACCCCGCCTGGTGTTACCAGAGATGGTCTTCACCCACAGAAATAACAGGGTCATTCTGTTTTCAGCACACCATTTTCTACCAGTGCCATAGCATCCCTGAAGAAGAATTAACCTGAATGTGATTTTGGTCAGCCTCTCCTACTTTACTTTCAAAACTAAATTTAACTGCTGAGTAAAATAGAATGTAAAGTTGTTCAGTCCTGTTCAAAGCCAGAGAGATTTTGTTTGTGTGGAACTGCTGAGGCTTTGACAAAGTAGTTTTGTAAGCTATTTACTTAATATTTTGGTCGCTTACAATATATAAATTCCTGGCAAGGTATATTTCACTTATTTGAATATTTGTAGAGCCTGTGTTTAATAAAGCTTTGATAGTCACAAGCCTACTGGTTGAGAGCAAAAAACTGACTGTTTGTTAGGTCCTCTCCCTGTTCCACAGGCATCCTAAAGTAATCTGAAGTATATCCAGAGGTCAAACATAATAACCAGTGTTCAGATGTTCTTCAGCTTACTGAGATGAGGCGGTGCTGCCCCAGCAGCTGCTCGGTGCTGGGTTCCTCCTGCTGAAAGCCCACCTGCACAGCCCGTCACCGGCTGCGGCACCTTCTTCCCTACAGGTGCTGGAAGGAGTCTAATCCAGGTGTGTCTGAGGTCTCCGCAAGCAGCTTGACCTGAGGTCTGAAGCTTTAAATAAAGCTGGAATACTTCCCTTTAAGAGAAGGAAGGGAATAGAGAAGAAAATAGAATTCAATGGAGATGGAGTTTTTAAGAAATAATGATGATAATACAGTAAAAATCAATGTCCCAAGGAAGATGCTGTTGAGAGGCACTGGTAAGATGGGACTTACAGATAACTTTGTGGCTAGTTATCCATCAGACTTGCAGAATGAAGCATCTGACAGAATTATACCCTCATGGCTGATATTTAATAGCTCATTTCTGTCTGACATCTGCAGAATGCTTATGGGGATATTAGCTGTTTCACAGAATTGCTGACAGTGATCAAAAATAGAAAAGACAGGCAGAGAACCAGAGACAGAGAAAAACATTCTGTAGTTGTAGATCATGTTTTGGGGAACACAAAAGTCCAGGAATGACTTCATCATTTCTTTGAGGACTGGTCCTGTGTTAACACCCAAGCCAGGCTCAGGAGGTGTTTCAGAAAGTTCTGTTTGGCCCTGGCCAAAGTCACACTGAGGACCGGGGCAGGCATCAATGGCCTAAGAGCACTCCTGTTACTGGTTAATTCACTAATATAGATACAACCTTCATGCCAGTTCCCTGCTCTTGTCAGAGCAACGTAAGGGAAAAAGACCTGATGTTGGGTTTACCATAATACGATTAAAGAAAGCTCTTCTCAGAGACAGTGGGACAGAAAAAGCTTCTGCATGAGCTTCTACTTGCCTGATGTTGTGCTACCCTTATTTCCATCCTTCTTCCAATATTCAGAAATTTGTAGGCGACATGAGGCAGCAGTTCCAGCCAGGGACACAGTCACAGGGGCAGCCCCACTTCAGCTTCTATTACCAATCTGTTTTTCTCCTCTGTGAGGAGTGTTAATTTACTTGCAGACTCGGAGGGCTGCACAGAAAACACCAGCACAGGGCACGTCATTGAGAAAAATTTTCCTCCATCACCGAAATTCCCAGGATCAAGTTCACCCTGGGACACTCAGGAAATAGCTACAAATAATGACAATGATTCTTCTTATTGTAAACTGCTGAACAAATTCATCCAGAATCTAGGTCTTCAAATTCAAAACTTTTTGTCTGGGATTGCAGAAATTAGAGTCCAATAAAGATGCTGATCCTATTTTTGAAACTAACACCTTTTAAGATATCAGCAATGCTAAACCAGTTTGTTCATTTTCTTTCATAAATAGTTAGAACATTCTCTGTTTATCCTTAAAATCCTGGAAATTCTTATTAAGGACCTGTAAGGGCTCTGGCAAATTAACTTCTAACAAAGAATCAAAATTATGGAAAGTTTATCAGTGTCACTCCAAAACGTTTTGTGGCAAAGCTTTGTTGTTTCTAGTTCACAGCCCAAGTTGTGTGCTCATCTGGGACACTGCCTCTCTCACCTTTCTTTGGAGCAATCCCAGGAATACTGGGGGCTTGGCAGGGTGTGGGAGGGTCACAGTTCAAACCATTCACCCCTCACAGAAGCTGCCGTGTGTCTGCCATCAAGTCTTTAAGTCTGTTAGATGCCCAGTAAAGACAGTGTGGTGGCTGGCCCCAGCTGTCGATGTACTTGTCTGTGAGTATTTCCAGGTATTAATTTTTAAGACCTATGGGATTAGAAGGATAGTTTTCACATTTTCTCTAAGGAAGATATAAGGGTATCGTGTTAGCAATATCTAGGGTTTCATTTGAAAATATTTACCTTGTGAAAAGGCATTGTTCTGTCGAGAAAAGTACATTCAATGCAGGGGTTTTTGCCTCCATTAAAAAATTATTTGTCTATAGGCTCAACATGTATTGTATATATCATAAACATTTCAGGTTTGAAATATCTTTTGTACAACATGTTTGTAGGCATGTATGGAATGTCTATAAATACTCACATGTTACATATATTCAATAAATACATAAGAGTACAGATCAAAACTTTAGAAAATTCTATTTGTCTCTCATGAAAGAAGGATTTTCTCTAATAACTATCTAAAATATTTTTTTAATGCTTTCATGGCAAGAGGCAGAGAATCAGTAATTTGCTGGTGACATTTTTGAAAGGCTCTTTGTTCACAGCTATTTATACACTTTTGCTGAACAGAGCTATACAGAGCTAAGCAAGCAAAAGTCACACCACTGTATTACACTGTGGTCTTTCACACAGCAAAAGTCAAATTTTAGTTCACATCCTAAAAGTATTGCCAGCCAGGATTGCTTCTCTTGTTGCATAACCCTATAATCTACAGCCAAGATACTGACTGTGCTGGCTCCTGGACAGTGGAGCTTTGCCTGCTTCAGCCGTAATCCGGAAACACGCTTGAGACAGAGGATTTGCAGTGTCAGGTCACCGAGAGATCCCTTGTTTTCATCTACCTTGGAAAGTCATCAGCCTAATGAGCAACAACACCATCCTCTTCTCCTGCCTGTCCCCAAAGGAGGATGCACAGCAGCAGCTGCGGCAGTTGTAACAGGGTGCTGGCCACCAAAATGCTCCTTCAGAAAAGAGCAAACCCCACACCACCTTCCCTTCAAACTGATTTGTCTGTACCAAATAGCTGTGGATGAATGTGAATTTAGCTGAAATCTCCTGGTAAATAACGTTTGTGAGAAAAGGTGCAGAGGACAGTTCTCCAAAGAGTGGCTGGAGATAGAGATCTTCATCCCACCTGCCGGTGTCTCAGATCTCCCAGCACTGCCCAGGGCACAGGAGAAGGGTGAAAGGTTTGATTCCATCCCATCATTTGGCCCTTCGTAGTAGGTACCATGGGCATGAGGCATGACTTTCTGGAAGTTGGCAAGTGCCGCTCTTACTGGATCCTTACACAGCTGCTCTACACGGCACAGATAATTAAACAGTCTTAAAAATAAGGCCCATTAAGTCAGTAACCCAGTACCAAGGGAGGTGTTGCACCTAGCAGGGAAACAGATGGCTCTTCGGCATTGCTTCAGGTAGAGGGAAGCATGAACACTGGGCAGTCACTGAAACCAGTTTTAAATGTTTCTGAAAGACCAGAGCTATGTACATATGAAGACGTTTCATTGTTCTAGATATGTTAAAAATAGACATGCTACTTTATGAAACAAAATAAAATAAAATAATGTTTAATAATTGAAAAAGAGCAGAAGATAATACTGTCCTTTGTGAAAGCACTTACGTGACTGTAATGCTTACATTTGCAAAGCCAGTGTATTTATAGAAGCCTAATACGAAACAGAAAGTTAAGCCCAGGCCTGAACTTTGAAACTGGGGTCAGAAAACTGCAGTGTCAGTCACGGGGGATGCCTGAGAGGGTGGCCAGCAGCAGCACTCACACAGCTCTTGGCAGCGCTAGGTTGGACTCAAGGATCTTAAAGGTCTTTTCTAACTTAAATGATTCCGGGATTCTGGGGTGAGTTGTCCTCAGCCCCCAAGATCTCTCAGAGACTGTTGGTTCTCTCATCACCAAATGTTTAACTGAAAATGTGACAAGCTACTCCGGCTCTGCGGACAGGAGATCACCTGGGAACAGCACCCATTCGCACACCGGTCTCTGGGAATCACTGCACACTCCACGAGGCTTTTCTGGAGTAAGAGCAGCAGCTGATGACGTGGCCCTCTTCCTGCAAAAAGCAACTGCCTGGGAGAGAAACCCAGTGAGCGAGGATAAAAGAACAGAGGCAAAGAGAAAAACCTGTGGTTTTTCAGACTGAAAACTGGGGCCAGTGTAACAAGGAGAATAAAAACAAAGCATTGCAGTAGCTTCCGTGTTGCAGTCTATGGCTGAGACTTTCAGATCCATCAAGAGTTTTAATCGTCATAGGGAATGCTCACATTTATAGATTTGAAATAATTGTCCATGGCTGAATAAAGTAAACTGATTATAGTCCAGACTGATTTTGGACTGGGAATGTTTATGAATGTATAAAGTGGGTATTCAGAAGGCCTGACATAATTCTTTTTCCTTTAACAAATCACTGATCTTCAGCAGAAGGAGCTTTAGAAAGCTAACAGAAATAAGTCTTGATAAGTCACCTACTGGATCATTTAAAAAAAAAAAAAAAAAAGGTTTACTGGCAGATGTTCCTAAATCTTGGTATTTAATGAGAAGCAGGAGTGTCAAGCAGCAAATATGCATGAAGGGATTACGGCAGCAGCTGTTTAAATACAATGGACTTAATATAGTCAAAATAGTCATGCTTTATTAGCCAAATAATGTTCTGCTTCTAGAAGGAATAGTGTGCACAGGTGTGTGTCGCTACTTGTGTGTGAAAACACCCCTAAATAAATTTTCACTGGACACCTGGAATAACAGCATATAAAGCTGCCTGACAGCCAGGCAGCGTCAGACCTACTGGGTAGCCCCTGCTCCCAGAAATGTTGTATGGATTTCAGTGGGAGTTACCCACCTTCATTATAGAAAACCTTGTCACAACCTTTTCTGAGATGCACCCTCCACAGTTTGACTCCCTGCACACCTGGAAACATAAGAACACCTGAAGTGGGTTCAGAGAAGGAGTGTCTACCTTGGTGCTAAGCACTGGTTATTTACTGAGTGTGAGAAGACAAGCAATATTTTAGTTACTTTCTTCTCCGCTCAAAGAAAGCTTCAAATTAGAGGCTTCCTGAGTGAGGCATTGCACCTTCATCTTTACATTGTGAGGCTTCAATGGACATTTTTTTTCTATTTTCATCTAATCTGTCTTCGAAGTATTTACACTTCCATATCTAAAATGGTTTTTGGCAATGAGTTTATTTGATGTGTAGTTTGACAAAGCTTGACTTGCTTTGTTTTGAACTTCCTGCAGAATAATTACATTTGGTGTGTTTTGGTTTAAGTTAATCTTGCTGGAAAGGCACACCATACCTCTGACCATTTTCCTTGTTCTTGATTGTGTATTTTCTGTATCTTAGAGGTTAGGCAGCCAAAACCCAGAACATGGAAGTATGATTGAGTTATGCGTTATTATAATGACATTTAAAGGATGGCTCTCTGCTCCTTGCCTGATAGCACTTAATCTTCTGTTTTCATTTTGAATTATACTGAGTATTGAGATGACATTTTCATAAAACAACCTACAATAAATAAAAGATCCATCTTTTAACTAAGTAATAGTTAATGTCAGGGTTATTTTTCTCAAGTGTATTTCTTTGCAGCTATCAACAGTTCTGCAGTACAATATAATTCTGCAGCTCTTTGTAAGCAGTTTTATTTTAACTATCCTAAATAATATTATAAGGTCAGAAAACTTACATGCATATATGTTTTTCAGTCACCTTATGTAACCCTTTTTCCGCTCATGTGTGAATACACCCAGCAGTACAGGTCCTGTCACATCCCTTTCAAGACTGATCATTTCTCCCTGTTCTCTTCCCAATTTAAAGATAGCTATTACTCTTGCAGAGGGCTTTCCCTCTTATCCCATACCAACCTACTTTATCTAAGAGCTTTTGGAAAGGCATATTATCAAAAGCCTTTGTGAAATCTAAGCCTAGTATGACTTAGCTTAGTGATAAGTCAATGTTTAATGAGTCCTCCATGTGCTGAAAGAGGTCTGACATGCATTCTTCTTCCTGCAAAACCTATGTTAATTCTTCCCTATTAAATCATATTAATTCATGTATGCTGCTAGTTACGACATTTATTATAGTGTCTACTAATCTGCCAAATACAAAAGTACAACTTCCTAGGCTGTAAGTTCAAAGGTTCCTCAGGAGTCCTTATTAAAACCCAGCATTGTATATGCTATCTCCCTTTCCTTCTGTACTGAGACCAATTTAAGTGATAGGTTATACACCACAGCTGAGATCATGACCGTTTCAAACCTGAATTGCCTAAGACCCACTGGGCAAATGGTATCAGCACTGACAATGCTGTATTGATTTTTTTTTAAATTGTCCTAAAATGTCTTTTGCTGACAGTTCTGACTGAGACGGTTCCCCTGCTCTGTCTCCTGTAAAGAAAGGCTGAGGGGGTGCAGTGGGTTTGCATGGCAGGGTTTTGGTAGTGGCTTGGCTACAGGGGTGGCTTCTGTGAGAAGATGCTAGACGCTTCCCCCTTGTCCAGTGGAGCCAATGCCAGCCAACTCCAAGAGGGACCTGCCACCACTGGCCAAGGCTGAGGCCATCCGTGATGGTGGTAGCAGCCCTGTGACAGCATATTAAGAAGCGGGGGTGGGGGGTGGGGTGGGGGGGGGAGGGGAGGGCTGGGCAGAATATCTCTGTTAGTTGGAGAGAGGAGTGAGACTATGTGAGAGCAACAGCTCTACAGACACCCAGGTCAGTGGAGAAGGAGCAGGGGGTGCTCCAGGCACCAGAGCAGAGATTCCCATGAAGCCCATGCTGAAGCCCATGACAAGGCAGGCTGTCCCCTGCAGCCCATGGAGGTTCACAGTGGAGCAGATATCCACCTGCAGCATGTGGAGGACCCCACGCTGGAGCAAGTGGATGCCCGAAGGAGGCTGTGACCCCATGGGAAGCCCAGGCTGGAGCAGGTTTGCTGCCAGGACTTGTGACCCCATGGGGCACCCACACTGGAGCCAGCTGTGCCTGAAGGACACCAACCAGTGGGAGGGATGTAGCTGGAGCAGTCCGTGAAGAACTGCAGCCCATGGGAAGGACTCACGTTGGAGAAGTTCATGGAGAACTGTCTCCCATGAGTGGGACCTCAGGCTGGAGTGGGGGAAGGGCGAGGAGGAAGCAGCAGAGACAAAATGGGATGAACTAACCATAACCCTGATTCCCCATTCTCCTGCACTGCTCAGAGGGAGGAGGCAGAGAAACTGGGAATTCAGTTAAGCCTGAGCAGAAAGAAGAGGTGGGGGGAAAGTGTTTTTACTGAGTTGAATGGTAATAAATTAAGCCAATTTCCCGAAGTCAAGTCTGTTTTGAGCATGACGGTAATTGGTGAGTGATCTCACTGTCCTTACCTCAATCCTTTTGTTATATTTTCTCTCCCTTGTCTTGTTGAGGAGGGGAGAGAGAGAGAGAGGCTTTGGTGGGCACCTGGCATCCAGCCTGGGTCACACCACCACAGGGGGTAAGACCAGACCCAGGCTTTGCCATACTGACTGCTGATGCAAATATCGCTCTTAGCTTTTCTGCTGCTTCTGCAATGGAAGGATTCAGGCTCTTTAGGAAGGACAGGCAGGGGAGAAGAGGAGGGGGTGTCACCCTCTCTGTCAATGACCAGCTGGAGTGCATGGAGCTCTGCCGGGGGGTGGATGAGGAGCCAGCTGAGAGCTTATGAGTCAAGATTAAAGGGAGGGCAAGCACACAGGCAGGTAACATTATAGTGGGGGTCTGCTACAGGCCATGCAACCAGGAAGACTGAGCAGATGAGACCCTCTATAGGCAGATAGGAGCTGCCTCACCTTCACAAGCCCTGGTCCTCATGGGGGCCTTCAACCCAATATCTGTTGGAAGGACAACACAGCAGGGCATAGGCTATCCAGAAGTTTCTTGGAATGCGTTGATAGTAACTTCTTTCTCCAAGTGATAGAAGACCCAACAAGAAGAAGTGCCATGCTGGGCCTTGTTCTCATCAATGAGGAGGGGATCATGAGGAATGTGAAGCTCAAGGGCAGCCTGGGCTGCAATAAACATGAAATGGTGGAGCTCAAGATCCTTAGGGCAGCAAGGAAGGTGCACAGCAAGATCACCACCCTATACTTGAGGAGAGCAGACTTAGGCCTCCTCAAGGAGCTGCTTGGCAGGTTACCATGGAATAAAGTCCTGGAAGGAAGAGGCACTCAGGAAAGCTGGTGGTGCCAAAAACTAAAGATCACCTCCTCCAAGCTCAGGAATGATGCGTCCCAAGAAAGATGCAATCAGGTAAAAATGTCAGGAGGCCTGCATAAATGAATTAAGAGCTCACAGACAAAATAAAACACAAAAGGAAGCCTACAGAGCATGGAAGCAAGGACAGGTAGCCTGCAACGTATACAGAGAAACTGTCCAAGCTGCCAGGGATCATGTTTGGAAAGCTAAAGCCCTAACACAAATTTTGCCAGGGACATCAAGGGCAACAAGAAAAGCTTCTTTAGGTACATCAGTGATAAAAGGAAGACTAGGGAAAATGTGGACCCTCTCCAGAAGGAAATGTGAGACCTGGCTACCCAGGACATGGAGAAGGCTGAGGGTACTCAATGGCATTTTCACCTCGGTCTTCACCAACAAGTGTTCCAGCCACACCGCCCAAGTCGCAGAAGGCAAGGGCAGGGACTGGGAAAATGAAGAACCACTTGCTATAGGAGAAGATCAGGTTTAAGACCATCTAAGGACCCTGAACGTGTGCAAGTCCATGGGACCTGATGAGATGCATAGGTGGGTTCTGAGGGAACTGGCAGATGAAGTGGCTAAGCCACTATCCATCATATTTGAGCAGTTGTGGTAGTCCGGTGAAGTTCCCACAGACTGGAAAAGGGGAAACTTAGCCCCCATTTTTAAAAGGAGAAATAAGGAAGACCTAGGAAACTACAGGCTGGTCAGTCTCACCTCCATGCCCAGTAAGATCATGGAGCAGATCATCCTGGAAACTATGCTAAGAAACATGTAAAATAAGGAGGTGATTGGTGACAGACAGCATGGTAGTGGTCAATGGCTTTAATGTCCAGATGGAGATCGGTGACGAGTGGTGTCCCTCAGGAGTCTGTACTGGGACCAGTACTGTTTAATATCTTCATCAATGACATAGACAGGGGGATCAAGTGTACCCTCAGCAAGTTTGTGGACAACACCAAGCTGATCATGGAGCAGATGACACACCTGAGATGTGATACCATCAAGAGGGATCTGGACAAGCTCAAGAAGCTGGCCTCATGAACTTCAACAAGACCAAATGCAAGGTCCTGCACCTGGGTCAAGGGCAACCTCCAATATCAATACAGGGGGATGAAGGGATTGAGAGAAGCCCTGTGGAGAAGGGACTGGGGGAACCGGTGGATGAAAAGCTGGACATAAGCCGACCATGTGCACTTTCAGCTCAGAAAGCCAACTGTACCCTAGGGTCCATCAAAAGAAGCATGGCCAGCAGGTGGAGGGAGGTGATTCTGACCTTTTAGTCTGCTCTGGTGAGACCCCACCTGGAGTCCTCAATAGGGGAAAGACATGGACTTGTTGGAGCAGGTCCAGAGGAGAGCCACAAAAATGATCAAGTAGACGGAAGACCTCTTCTGTGAAGACAGGCTGGGAGAGTTGGGGTTGATCAGCCTGGAGAAGAGAAGAGTCCAGGGAGAAGAAAGACAGGGACAGAACTTTTAGTGGGGCCTGTTGTGATAGGACAAGGGGTAATGTTTTTAAACTATCAGAGGGTAGATTTAGATTAGATATAAGGAAGAAACTCTTTACTGTGAGGGTGGTGAGCCCCTGGAACAGGTTGCCCAGAGCAGCTGTGGATGCCCCATCCCTGGAAGTGCTCCAGGCCAGGCTGGATGGGGCTTTGAGCAACCTGGTCTGGTGGAAGGTGTCCTTGCCCATGGCAGGGGGGTTGGAACCAGATGAACATTAAGGTCCCTTCCAACCAGAACCATTCTATGATTCTATGTTTCTTTATCTTCCTTGATCAATCCTTTTACAACTCAACTACCTTTTGGTCCTGCAAGATTTTTAACAGATGTACTATATCTGATGTAGCTGGACAAGATTTGTTATTACTTTCATGTCTTAAACTAGCTGTTCTTCGAACTCATTCTATTCAGCATGCCAGAGTATATGATTTTTCCAGTTTTCTAGTCTGGAGATTGTTTCCACATTTTGAGAGGTAGCTTCTTACTCTCAGAAATGCCTTTGCTCTGCTGCGTGACAGCATAGTCTTTCTTGACCTTTTAAACTTCTTTTATATATTAATATATTTACTGTGAGCTTCTAATCTAATGCTTTTATGCAACCTCCCTTCCAGCTACAATCATTTTATTCTCTTACTAGGACTTTTTCATTTCCTTTGAAGAAACCATATCATTTTTATGCAGTTCCTGATTTTGAAGCTAACAAATACTCCAGTGTGGGGCTAGGAGTTTTTCTCCTGCCTCTTAGGGACTTCTCTCAGTTCTACATGGCTGCTAGATATAAGTATATTGCAGTCAGCATTACAGGAAAGTTGTTTAATAATGCTTCAGACTAGGACCTATGAGCTGTTCCCATGAGGACTACATCAAATCATGCTTCTCTGTTTGAAAGTTTTCTAATCAGATACTCCAAGAGATAGTAACTTTAAAACACAATGTGCAAAAATTTAGCCTCAGTATAATGACCCATCAGGGCATATGCCTAGGCACAAAGGTGCCGAAGGAAGCAGAGACGAATGAGACCTGTCTTTTATTAACATGTTTTCTGCCTTTCTGGATTCTCTAATAACTCCCGTAGTACTCACAGTCCAGGTAGTCTCTGCCCTGGATGATTACAGGACAGCTTCATAGTGTGTCATTCATGTAGGTCTGAAGCTGCAGCTGCTGGGGATCCTGTGCAATGGACAGGGATGCACTGATAAAGAATTTTGTGTGTTGATGAAAATCACTCATTTCCTTCCAGACTTTCCCTAATGTATAGCACCCCTCCCCTGCTAGAACAACCCATTCTTACATCCCTATTCTCTCATAAAATTTATATACTGTTATTTTGATCTTCCAAGATTATCTTCCCTCTCTCAGGTCTCTGAGGCGCAGTACATACCAATAACCACACATCCTTGATATCTTTTTCTGTTGGTATACAGACCTCTTCGGTATATAGACTTGTTTATGTATATAAACCAGCTTGGGTTTGTTCAGTAAGCACAGAGCTGTTTGGAGCTGGGGTATGCCAGCAGTAGGTCTTATGTCTTTTCTCCCAGAAGATAGTTCAGTGACTGTGGTATTTCCCACTGCATATGCACGAATACCTGCTCACGCCTACAGACAATGCCTTTCATTTTAATTAAAAGAAAAACCAAAACTTTGTGTGCTCAGCATATATACAATTCTGAATGCTTACTGTTCTTTGTGAGACAAAGGATTTTCTGCTTCCTCAGCTTCTAATCTATATGATCTTTCACATCTATACTGCTGTGCCTTTTAAAACTGGGCTTGAAATGAACTCACAGTTTAAGGTCTTCAAAAGAAACAAATTTAGTCATAACAGTCAGGGGAGAAGGTGGCAGCACTTTGTCCCAGTGGAAAAAAACCACAGCAGAGAAAGCAAGAAGTAGGCTTTTGAAATCAAGGGAGAAAGATTTCTCTGTGGGTTAGATACACAATGAAAGACATTAAATTATGTTGATAGGTGTGAGATGGAGAAAAAATCAAGGGTGAGAGGAGAAAGTGAGTGCTAATATATAATTGTACCTATTTGAGGTGTAGAAAAGTCATCCTAGCCTGCTGAAGGATAGGGAGCCGCATGAAAGTCTCAGAGGTAGCATGAGGAATAGCATCGGTGTTACCAAAAGCACAGAAGACTTCAAGAGCTTTCTTTTCAGAAGGCAAGAAGTTGGTAGCCAGGAAGTCATGAAGGTAAATATTTGCTGCTGTCTTCTATCTATTAGTTTCCTTCACTAGAAAGCATGGCATGAGACAAATAAACTTAACGTTAAAAGGTACTCAACTTCTACCCCATGAAAATATGTAATGACCAAAGCACAGAGGAAAGCAAAGATTGTTTCACTTCTTGGATTGTTACTGAAAAGTCTGACAGGGATCTACATGAGATACTGGCTATTTGGCAGAGGATAAGAGCTTCCAGTAGGAGGCATAAAAGAGAAGCATCATGGAAAGACACGGAAGATGCAGTCTTTGCTGTCTTAAGACGGGGAAAAAATATGAGAAGAGTTGTATGCAGACGTGAAATTAAAGAGTGGACATTAAAGGGCGCTAAGTCAGATTTGAACCTGAAGGGGAAAGTGAGAAGACTTTAGCAGAGATATGTCAGAGGGAAAATAGCTTAGCCTGAATGGATACAAAGTGGTATTTTGTAGTGTATGGAAAGAAGTTACATTCAGCTGCTTGCTAGAAAATCAGAACTACATCCATGATGATGCACAACCATTTCGGGGAGTGGCTGCAACCATCATATGGGCATACTGAAGATGTAGGAGGAAAAGAAGCACCCATATTTCATGATGCAGTACCCCATATTTCTATATATACTTTTACGTAGGCCCGTATTGCTATGTGCTCTTGTGCTGCATCCCTGGCAGAAACCTGGCTCCCCAGGACACCAGTAAGCAGCTTGGTGGTAAAGGAGGGAGAGTTCTTCTGGCTACCTTTTAACACACACAACAAAGTTTGCCTTGGGTGGAGGCTTTCACCCTGTTTCTTTCACTGCCTCAGTTTTCCAGAGATGTCCTGCTCAGGTAATGGGCTGAGATGAACCCAGTAATCTGCTGGGGGTCTGCAGTGCCTGCAGCTGCCCGGCCACTGCAAGGGCCGAGGGAGCGGGGCTCTCAGATGCTACCTCTGCTGTGAACAGCCAGCCCTGAAAGCAGCAAGCTTTCATCCCACTGAGTGAAGGCAAGAAATCACATAGTGATAAGCCAAGGGAAATACACATTTAATGGACTGGTTTGTCCTGTGTGGGCTTCAAAACCAGAAAACTGTCCAAAACCTGCATCCTGCAATTGATGTCACCTTTTATTTAAGAGATGTATAAAGCTCTGTTGTGCAGTTCACAAATGAAGGCAGAGCAGTTATTCCCTCAGTGGCAATTATATTCCAGCCTGTCATTTTGTTTAATGTGTGTATCGCTAGATCTCTGAATGTTATACCTGTAGCAAAAACCTAAAGATATGCCAGTATCTCTTTGCATATTACTGACACTGTGCTTTTCAGTGGATGAAACAAAGTTAGTGCTGAAAAGTCTCTTAAGTAATGCATGTTTATTTTTAGATATATGCTTATCTAAAGAAAAGTTAATTTTCAAGGCAGAAAATAATTACTTTACAAACATCCACCCAAGAATGTCAGCAGGCTGTTTCTAAAGGCTTGATAAAAATGATGCAACCTATAGATCTAACTCAGACATACTTTCTGATATTCCAAAACTGTTGATTTCCTACAGATTTTGTGCCAGTACTTGAGAAGTTTTTAATATCACAACTCCCCCTGAAGCCCCAGGACATTGGCCACTCCAGAATTCCACCACTACAGCAAGGTGCATCTGCCAGGAGAACCTGGGTGCCGATGTGCAAAGTGAGACTGATCCTGACAGAAAGCCACCTTTCCAGGAAGATAACTGGCATCTAGACAAACCCAGACAAAAAAAAAAAAATAAAAATTACTGAAGATCAATGGGTAGCTGCTGGAATATGAAAGCTGAAGTGAGAGAAACAATTGGCTTCCTTCATATTCCCAGCAAAAAGATTAGCTGGTCTGTGAGTGCTGAGAAAAGAAAACACACAAAACCCTCTTATCTTACCCATTTCCACCGAGAGCTGTCTGGTTAGGGGTGACAAATAGGTAGTAGGGTTTAGCTAACATTATTGTTAGGGACTAGAAATAGGAAGGCAACTGCTAATGCCATAATTTTCTCTTATGGTGTAGAGATAGAGGCTGGTAAGAAGAATGCTTTTGTCAAAAAATCCCCAACTCATATAATGCCTGCTACGGTTATAGCTGGGCGTGTGATCTTAAGTCAGAGGGAGCCTGTTACATCCCTTTTACACAGTTTCTGCTATCATGCAGCAATTGCTAGGAGAAAAGCTGATGCTGTAAGTTTTTAGTTAGCAAAGGAAGTACAAATTTGACATAATAAAAGTCTAGTTGTAATTTTCCACTATAGTCGTAGCTAGTACTCACTGGATTTGAATGTGCTGCTTCTCTTTATCTGAAAACAGCACAGAATATTTCATTTCAGTTTGTCCGGTCTGAAATCTATCTGATAGGAAGGATTTATTTCTGGATCAGTATTTTATTTATTCTTTTCATACAACCATAAAATGCATGCAAATAAGAAAAACTGAATATTTGGATCAAATACTCTGGATATAAAAAGTAAATATCACCAACATTTTGTTTTCACTATAGAATTCAGAATGAAATATTATCCTGTTAAAATAAGTACTTCTGTCTGTGAGCCAGGTTTATCTGGGGTATGTCCTCAGCGAACCATGGTGACATACATCATTAATGACAATAGATGAGATATGTCAGGGAATGTTTTTGTCCAGCCAGCTATATAAAGACTTTTTTTCAGTGAAGGACATCATCACCATCAGGTGAGGAGAAGAGCAATACCCTCTCTTTGAGCAAGGACTGCAAGGAAGTCTCTGGAAAGTGGGACCAGTGCCTTTCTCCACTGCATCTACCCATATGGGTAGCCCTTGACAAATGACTTTCCCTTATTTCTGGCTTCCTTAGCTACAAAATAAGGAGAACAAACTTTCGGTATTTCATAGAAATGTTTTGAAGTTCAGAACAGTAAAAAGTTTGGATGTGCTGATACTTGCACAGTAGGCCGTGTGAGTGCATAAGACATGCTACGGCAACCAAACCTTTTCAGTCCTGTGGGTTACCATCATTTGGGTAACAATAAAAGAGCCAGCCTCCACGTCAGCAGGAGAGACAGCGCTACCAAGAAATCTGTCACTTTCCTGCTGTAACAAGAATATAAAGCTTTCAGATCAGGGTATGTTCAGGCTGGGTTGGAAACTGTAACATCAGATAACGGCATCCAAGCTGAAACACAGGAGATTCCCTCTTGAGCATGAGGGAATTTCACTGACTCAGCACTGGCACAGGTTGCCCAGAGAGGCTGTGCAGTCTCGATCCTTGGAGATATTCAGAAGCCATCTGGACACATTCCTGGGCAATTGGCTTTAGATGGCCCTGCTTGAGCAGGGAGGTTGGACTATATGACCTCCAGAGGTCCCTGCCGACCTCAACTATCCTGTGACTCCGTGAGGTTTCTGTAATAGATGTCAGATCCAGAGAAGATAGCAGCAGATTTCCAGTGGTCTTCATTTAATACACTTCATTGATAGAAAAGGCTCTTTGTAGTTTTCCTTCAGGCAAAAATCATTTGGAGAGATGTGGTGTGGTATTGGTTGGAGAATCCTAGGAGTTCTAATATCAGAGTGGGATTTTAAAAGGTTGTTCTACATTTACCAAGAAACAGAGACATGCAGACTTAACTGGGATATAGAGATTTAGGAGATTTTATGACTCTTCTGCAATCACTGTAGTCTAAAAGCAGATGAACATTTCATACCCTTAGGAACTGAACTACTGGTCTGATTATCATTGCAAAGCTAATCACCGTTACCCTCTATCTGTACAGAAATATTTTCTAGGAAAAAAATACAATATTTTCTGTAATCTAAATGACTTAGAATACTGAGAAAAAGGTGGGGGTTTTTTGCTCATATTTCATTTTGCCTGAAATTTTTCTGTTATTATTGCAAGTCCTGTAATGCAGTGTCTTGTATATGTAAATAATTTAAAAGTTATATGTCCACATAAAAAGAAAAAAAGAGAGAGCTCTCCCTGCTATGGAGTGTCACACTCCATACAGATCCAGTATCAATGTTGACTCTTTGACAGCACAGAGTAAAATTATGCAAAAAATAAATTTAATCTTGGCTTAATGGTTGCCAATAATGTGACACTGACATTTTACAATAAGCCAAGCGTCATAAGCATTGATATTTGACCAATAAAATGTCTTGAGTACATCCCACAGAAAAAAAAAAACCTAAAAATTTAGACCACAAAATCTCCACATGACTGGTAATTCTAGGGATAACACAGTGAAAAAAAACCACAAAGAACCAAAAAGAAGTACAAGGTTTATCAGCAGAAAGGCTATGCTTTTATTGTATGAGATATTGATAAGGATGCAGTCTTTTCTGGGAAGGCACTAGACAGCTTGTCGTAGATGTTGGGGTACATTAGATGTTACAACAACTTTGGTTGAGGGAATAAAATTAAGAAAGAACAATGCCCATGTGGAGGGGAAATGTTTTCTTGGTTTAGTACTTGCCCTTTATCTGGCATGTTCATGAGGACACACAATATTTTGTTGCAAATAAACTGTTTGGTGATGCAGCATGTAAATTACATTACTGCAATGTGGCCATCCACAGCTGAGGCTGCCACACCTCCTGATTGTTCACACTCTTTGTACGTTGGTTCCCTCCCTGGCTCTCTTTCGCAGTAAGCTAAGTGCGGGGCAGCTCAGGCATCAGCGCTCTCCAGGGGCTGCCCCCTGCAGATGTCCTTTGCTCCATGATGCATGTCCATCTCACACCAGGGCACACAAGATGTGTAACAGATGTCATAGCACAGTGCTGATCCCAGCTACTTATTTTGAAGACCTATGAAATATCTGCATTTCATGGATTGCTTAGGACGCTCAGTGTTGTCAAGAACACAGAGCTGATTGCAGGTGGTTTGGGAAGCCATGGCAGGACATGCAGCACATCATGACTCTGGCCCATCTGCTGTTGGATGGTGAGCCAACATATCCTGTGCACTACATCCCAACAAAGAGGCATGGGGGCCAACCCACATGCAGATAAGATCTACAAATATCCCTTACTAAGGCATGCTGAATAGCTTAAGATAGAGGAAGGGAGTTTAGTACTTCCAGGTGTAGGAACAGATTTCTCCATGTCACAGGGAGGGTACTTTATGTCTTGCAACATGAGAAAGTCCATGACACCATGTCCCAGCATGGACAGCCTCACCAAAAACACTGCACAGGAACCCTTTGAGGAGGGGTCTGGTGTGAGAGCACCATTCAGGCTCACCCAAATTATCTTGTGGTTTAGTGGTTTAGGAACTGAGCCCTACTGAAAGTCAGTGAACTTGAGCTCTTAAGCTGATTACGTACTACTGCTCTGCTCTGCAGAGAACAGATTGTTCAGTACAGTCCTCTGATGTTAGTTCTACTTAGTAGCATACATTGCAACCTCACATCATAATTAAAAAGCTGTACTTTCATTGTTAAAACATATCTGAAAATGACCAGTGTCAGGTCAGATGCAAGGACTTCCTGGATTGTAAACGGACAGAGATATCCTACTTTGACTTCGTTTTATTTTAATCTGAGCATCTCCCAGAGAACAGATTGCTCTTACATTTGGTGACCGTCCAGGGGACAGGCTTTCTCTATATATAACACACCTAATTCATAACCATGCAGCCAATATGTACTTGTTACGAGGGGACTGAATTTATGTACCTAACTCTTTGTAACACTAATTGCACTGTTGTAGGTTGCAAAGTAAATTTTCTGTGCATGAGGAAGAAAGTAGCTTTCTCACTGCCTTCAGATCAGTCAAACACAAGATTAAATTTATGCAGAGAAAAACTCTTTCTTCATTGTATAGGGCTAAAATATAACCTCAAGGCTCAACTCAAAGTGAGGGTAATGCAGAAATCTGTCCCAGAGGGAGCAGTGTGAGGCATTCTGCTTCTTGGAAGTGCTTGGAAGCATTTCAATGCCTGAAATGCTCACTGTACAAGAAGACTATACCCACATACAAAAAGCGAGACAGTCCATGCCTTTACTACCTGTCATCTTTGTTTTGTAACCTGGCATATGTGATCACAGGGAGCCTGTCTCCCCTCAGATGGCTCTAATGTCTTGGGCAACATCCCTTGTAGGGCACTGGGGGACAGAGCCCACTGGGGGACAGGAGTGAGTATCTTTCTTTGACCTAAGTTTCTTTGGTCAAAGGTTGGCCTTTGCAAGAGCCCCTCAGAAATGGAGAGAAGGTATCCTCTACCACTGCATCCTCTCCCTTTGCATCCTCAAGTAAGGATCAGGTAGACTTCAGCTCACAGAGATTCTTACATATTCACAATCTTCTTAAAAAAGGAGTGATAAGACAAATAGCCCCTCATACAGCAAAATCAGGATAGTGGAGGTGACAGAAATTAGGAAATAATCCACATTTCACTTGGACCCTTTTGGGACCCTCAGTTGCCTCTGTTTCTTCCACATCTCATCCACACATAGAGTTTTACAGAGAGAGCAAGAGGAACGATAAATTAAAAAGGACACTCTTCCTCACTTCCTCTTAATTTCTATGCTACAGTGACCTATGTCAGAACTAAAGCCAAAATCCACAGTTCTAGTTTTTATTTTATCATACAAAAATTGTAGATATTCTTAATAGTTTTGGGTTTTTTTGCCAGAAGTTGGAGAAGAACATTTTGAGATAATTCAACAGTCGCTGCTTCATGTAAGGAGTTACTGTAAGTCAATTAAAAGAATGTGTTAAAAATAGCTTTCCCTTGATAAAGGAGAGATTTCTCTCATTAGGACACATCGCTACGTTCTATAACCTTACAAGGAAATGGCATTATCAGCTAAACTGCCCCAGTTTACTTTCTTTTGTCTAATTCTGTAACACCCACGTGTCTTGCATGGGAACCAGCGATGGTAGGTACAGCAGTGTTTTACCAGTGATTGTCCTGGGGCCTGATGTAGATGAAGGTAAAGAAATTGTATTCTAACTCAGGGGAAAATGAGCAAATTACCTGTTTAGGAAAAAGACTTCTGCTGGTTTAGGACAAAAATCAAAATGGGATAACTCTGCAGAAAGAAGGGGATAGGCTGTAGAAATAGGAGAAAATAACTTGTATGGACCAATATAAATACATGGAAACTTGGGGAACTACGGCCCTTGAGAGCACTCCTTGAACTACGTCCCTAGAGGGGTAGCCTGGAGGCTTCTCAGAATAGGAGCCCTGCATTGAGAATGACTCCAGGATGCACAGATGAAACAGGAACATCGGCATACAGGCCTGCAAGAGCCCTTGCATCATCAGATCCACTTACCTGCTCCTGCAGACATCCATGTTATACCACTCTGTTCATCAGTTTAAAAAATTCATCTTACAGCTAATTAGACTGTTGGTCTCTGTTATGGGGTCTGAGATTTCTGTCCAGAATTGCTGCACAAAATGATAGCCAGGTCTGGTACCCACCACTCTGCAGGGGCTTGTCACTGTGCCTTTGCACAACTGCTGTGGGGTCTCTCCTGATGCAGTAGAGATGGAGCAGATGTTCCTGGTCACAGAGTTATAGTTTGGGCTAAGTAATCAGACTGCCTGAAGCTGTAATGTAGATTTTGTCACAGAAAAATTTGTTAGTGGGTTTATTTGTTTTCCAGTTAAATCGCATAATTTAGTGTTAATACTCATTTATTAAAAGTTAAAATTTATTGTGTAAATACTTGTTAATATTTGATTTTGTATTCAATAGGGCAAAAGAAAATGTCCCATTTCTGGATGAGATTAATACAGAAATTTTGAAGTACTTGGGTTTGACTTTACTGAATATTGACCTGCATCCTCTTCACGTCACAGCAGTATTCCATGAGATTTGTAGTTAAAAGCAACTTGTGATCCCGTGGTGCTCTGTGAGCGGGCTCCTTCACTGGACTGCATATGCTGTAATACAGCACACACACACACGCACGTGCGATTCAGAGGCACATTAATGCTCAGCTGACATGAGGCAGACCATTTCAATTCTATTTTCTTAATAAAATATTTTTGTGTGTGTTCAGGTATTTCCTTCTAAAAGCTGAAGATCTTTCACAGCATTTCAGCTCAGCAGGAAATGTAGGAGGTCTCTTTACAGTAGCTTTGCTGCTCCTGAAATTTCAGCAGGGAGGGAAGTTTGAAAGGTACATATTGCAGGGAGACATGCAACACTGGTGGAGCTTAGAACCTGTCAGGGCTTGAAATATTTTTCTCAAAATCTCAGAGATAAAGGTCCTCTGTAGGCAAGAAAGTGCACTGAAATGGGCACATGTGAGAAGCCCGCTCCTCAGAGAAGCTGCATTTCACACCATGCTGTGATCACCCGTACCTGCTCCATCTGCAACGCCTCACTGGGCAATGCCTTGCTCCGTTGAGCTCCATCAAGAAATTTTTAGCCATAGGGTATTAGTGACTTTGGTTTCCAAGGCAAGTCCCTGTTAGATGATGCGTGGCACACAGGGTGAACACTGCCGGTGGGAGAGAGATTCGCAGAAAAGAAACTGCGATGTAAATTTACATAGCATGTCAGCTCAAGCTGAAAAAAACCTAAGTTCACTCTGGTAACACTTGACACTCAGTTTATTATTGCTTAAGCTTATTACGTTTACTATTGCCCAGGCACAGCTTGCCCATGGGCAGACACTCTAGGATGGACATGCAGCAGGAGTCCTCCCATGCTTTTCTGCAGCTCCCAGGGTGTCTCCCTTGGCCAGACCCTCTACAGGAAAGGCTGTGGGGAAGCAAGATCATCATGACTCTGTCCTTCCATCATCAATCAACAGAAGGGACTGGGCTAGAAGCAGGTCACGGCTCCCTCAGGACTGGCAGGACATTCCTATATTCCCCAGGAGCTCATAAGGAGATATTGCTCTACCCTGAGCTACAGTTGTCAAAGTATCTGCACATGTTCTCACGTGTGTCTGGCAGAGAGCTTTTTAGAGGTGTCACATAAACAAGATGACTCCTTGACCCATACAGGTTTTCTGTTGTCTTCTGCATGCATGAAGGCTTTGCTGTAGAGCACGTGAAAAAGCATTATACTTCTACCCATTAAACAGCTAAGATCAACATCTGCCCTTCCTATTGTTACAGAACATGACCATGTTTTCATGTGAGGAAAACAAATATATATTTCAAATTCTGAAAAAAATATAATGTTTTTACATTTCCCCAGTTCCTCCTTATGCAGTTCTTGTCAGAGTGTAGAAGCACACTTATTTATTTCCAGTCTGTGTTTACAAAGTCTTGCAAAGGAGTCACACAAGAATTTTGGCTACCTAGAATTATGATTCCAGGGCCAGGATGTTTTTCCCTGCCCCATCAGCACACAGCAGCTGTAATGCTGCCTTCACCACCCTGCTCCTGGGGATTTCTTTTTCATGAATCCACAGTTTGACATAATTGTTCTGGATAACCAAGCATGCTGATCCCCAAAGAACCAATTCCTGCAGCCTCACCCAGGGGCATGCCCTGTGCTGTTTACTTGTGGCCATATCATCAAATTATGTTTCTCATAGATTCCAGTGGTGAATATTACAACAGCTTTGTATCTGGTTTTTGTTTTCAGAGGATATTAGCAACTAACTGAATTCCTTTTCCAGCAGCAGAAGACATCTGGGCAGTTCTGCCATGTCAGTTCATGCAGTAGTTCACCAAGAAGCCTATAACAAATAATTTCCAGGGCTATCCTTCTGGGTCAGCAGTTTGCAAACAAATTTTCAGACACAATTAAAATGTTTTATTTCCCCACAGGCTTGAGGATAATAAATGAAAGAATCCCTGTACTCAGTATGTCTCTCCTTCAGAAATTCTTCATATTCCTCAGGTCTGAAACTGAAATCCATTGCCAGAGACTCAATCCTCTGTTTCTTTCCCAAGTGGAAGCAATTACCCATGCACAGGGATAACTAAATTTAATGAAGGGACTGAATCACCAGTCCTCTGGCACCTTTTTATATCCACTCACATAAGTACACTGTAACAAATCAAAAGTGGGTAGAAAATGCTCCCAGTCTTTTTAGAAATTCAGATTATTCTTTGACATTCAAATCCACTAACTAAAGACACAAGACATCCACCAACTGTGAATGCAAAGCAGACTTGTCCACTTGTTGTTTAAAATTACCAGTTAATAAACAATGGCCCAATGGCATTATATATCATAATTAGCAATGGCGGTTAATAAAAAAGCATCACAACTTCCATATCAGATCACAAAAATCCAACTTCGTCTCAAGACAACCACATGACAAGACAGTGCTTTTCCATCCAAGCAGTGGTGGTTGTTTACAAATAACCCCTCAAAGGTCCAAACCCATTGCCTCCCTTTTCCTAACTCTGCTTATATCAAATTTATCATTTCCCAGATACATGCAAAGCCACCCCTTGTTTTCATAGATTAGAGCATGACGTCTCTCCTTATGAAACACTCCTCCTTATCCTCTCTCTTAGACATACTGGCATTGAAGTTAGAAAAGGCATGACTTTATTTGTGGTCAACTATTTTAGTCCATTCCTTTTTCTGATCCACCAAATCTAGCAGAAAGTTTAGGCAAAGGGCTGTGGTATGTTGTAGCCTCAAAAAAATCAAGGAAGTAAAACTAAAGAAGCTTGATAACTTCCATTAACATTGTCAGAATGAGTTAATATGTTAAGAGCATGTAGTGAGAAAGGTATTATACCCAGATATAAAATTATTACCTATATGCACACACATATCTAGATATATACTTTTTACTACTGCTATATATTTTGAATTTAAGGGGCCTTGAGAAATCTGCCCTAAAGTAAGAATTTATGAGCAATCACCAATATAATAAGACTATCTTGAACCATTTGGAAACACATCTGTAAAGTACCATGTCCAGAAAGAATGCCAGTCTGCAGGCTGAAGAATATACCCAAATGGATAATGTACAAGAAGGACAGCTTACCTAAAAATATACATTGATGGCTAGTCCACAGAATGGATGTGTTATCACATTGAAGAGAATAGGAATCATCATCCAAGCTGACCAGCTAATACCACAAGTCAAGCTGACTCTAGATTGGATGTGTGAGATGGTCACAAAGCCCACTGATGTCCACAGGTAACCCTTATCTTTGGAACTTGGTATGCAAAATTTATCATTTTGATATCTTGGATTGCTAATTATGTAAAAATTGGTTTGCTACCATTAAAAAAAAGTTGTAGTTTATTATTTGTTCTAAGGTTTGGTTGGTCATGTTTGGTCTGATTACTCTCTCTGAAGGTTGGTCTGGCTGTTAAAACGGGATCAGGAAACAGGTGAGGAAGATGGCCAAATTCTTCTCCTACCTGGACAACCATGACCAAGAGATTCATGATAGTGATATTTGCTTAATTTAAGAAATAATGAAAAAGAACAGGGAACAGATCTGTTCATATGCATACACAAAAGTAAGAATGCATGCATGCATTGATTTAATTGCATTTTCCCAATGTCTCTTTAAATCCCTCTTTTTTTATATGTTGAAATCTTATTTTTGGTTTATTAATTGCAAGCCACTGTAGTTAAAATACTTTATCCTTGTAATCTTCTATGGGCATTAATTACTGAGACAGTAAATTATATCTAGTTATTTGATGACAATCCAGGAATTATTTTTTAAATTTTTAAATTTTTAAATTCTCTATGAAGAGAAGTGAAACATTTTAGCTTATGCATACACACACAGCACACCAAGAATCTTGTATAGTATGTCCTTCATTAATAGTAGTATTACGAGTACAGAATGAAAACTACTTTTCTTAGGTCTGGTCTGAGACACCTTCTTTAAAGTTTAGTATGGGCATTTGCTTTTTAAATGCTTTAAGGAACCATTTAGTTCATACATTCGTAGAATTAGATGAAATCTGGTCGCTGAAAGGTGGAGTTTATGCCTGACAGAAAATCCATGAGTAAATAAACTCTTTGCATTCTTGAAAATGCAAATACAAGTTTGGATGCTGTTTCTGTAAATCAGAGAGCAAAGCCCTATTTCTTTGAGATTATTTGAACTATGAACTCAAGGAAATTGAACCCCCTGATGCTAAAACCCATTTGAATAGAGAGCTTTTGTAGAAATACTACAATATCTGTTGTCTCCCACAATATTCTGTGAACTACAGATTCACTAAAATGCCTTTACATTTCAAAGAATAAGGTATTAAATGAATAAAACACTGCTGAATCCCGGTTGCCCAGCTAAGATTACTTGCAACAGAAAAAGACCAAAACAGAGCTGATTTCCTCATATCTTTGATGTGAGAAAAGGTATAATGAGCTCAGCAGTATTACTTTCTAAGGAGACATGCAGAAATTAGCTCTGTTTTGCTTAATAAACTGTTAAACAAAAAAGGTTTGGATGTTAGGCTTGGTGGAGGTGAGGCTTCAAATCTTTTTATTGTTCTACTCTCTGCGATGTACTTAGTTGAACAAAATAGAACTCATCTCTAAATTTACGGGGCTTTCTTCATTTCGGGATCTTACTCTGTAAAGACTGTATTGGATCTAGCCAACATCTGTTCAATTAAAATGCCTCTTCAATTACTATTGACATTTTTCTAGTAATTTTTCATTTTGGTCAGTGTTTTTATAGTCTGGTGCTGACAAATAGAAAAGATGACTCAGAGAAGGTCATGCCATTTTCATATAAAATGTCATTTTTTGGTGATTGTAAAGTTTTGTTGTTCAGGAATTTAATAGCAACATTTTGACAGTGAACCTTACCCTTTTTAAAGCAATCTTTACCAGTTTTGGTTTAATTTTATCATGTAGATACTAAAACTTTGAAAATCTAAAAAAATACAAATCAAGTGGCATTTAAGTAGTTTAACTTAACTTATTTCTCCATGCCTAAAAAAGTGAGGGACATATTCCCTTATTCAGGCTTGCTTTTGAGTATGGACCACTGCAGTTACTTCCATGGAGAAGATGACCCCCTGTGCAGCGGATGCCCAGGCTTGCCTGCGGGACCTGTGGGACAGGAAGGCTGGTGGGGGTGACGGGTCATCCCCCAGGGTGCAGGTTTGCCCACCATTCCCATCCCCAAATGTCAAGGAATGGGATGCTGCCAAGAGACCTACTTTTAACCCAGTCCTTTAACCACAGTGAGGTTTTCCAATGAGGAAAAGCTCGGGTATCTCAGCGCTACACTGCAGGCAGCAGTGTTGGCACACTGTGCAAACTTCCAGAAATTTCTGCAGCATTTTCAGGCACCTTGAGTTCAAGCAACTAATGCAACAATTGACAAAGATAGGTTTGCCTCAGAACAATCACTGGATATAGAGTTGAAAAGGTTAGTTTCTTTTGTCTGTTTCATTGCTAATGCCTCTTTAGTCATCAGGATATACTATTTATTTGTCAACATACTAAATATTCTTCTCTGTGGGTAAATGGTTTCATGTATCTACACCTGCATACATGTCCATAGATGTGTGCTAACTATATGCTTCCCACTGAGCTGAGCACTGAGGGTCTGCAGAGGAGGGTGCGCTGCACATTGCAGTATTAATTTCTGCCCGGAGAGGTTTGTCTCCCGCCACCCCACTCCCCCCCCCCCCCCCCCCTCCTCGAATGCCCAGTGATGTTAAGCAACACCAGGCAGCCTATGGCAGAGCTGTGACATTGCAGAGGTGTAACAGACAGCAAACTGTGTCTGGCATCGTAGCCAGGACCTTGCTGATGGGGCCTGATGCTTTACTCAGCATTCACCCCATCTAGGAGCTGGAGGAAATATTAAAAGCAAAGATACTTCCCACATCAACCAGTGTTTCAAATAATACATACCTCTAAATTTTGTGGAATTCCTTCTGAGATATGTAATTCCAGGTCTTATTATCTGCCATCGTCATTCTCCTCACTTTTCTCCATAAATAAATAAATAATGTTTCATACCCATGGAATAACAAGTGATGTCTTTTCTTTTAATGGCTACATTTTTCCAACCCAGTGAAAGAAAATTTCCTGTGCTCTAGTCTCTCTGGCTCATTAACTGCAGAAATCTGATAATGGTTTTAATGCAAAAGGATAATGTTCAGTTTAAAATGAGAACAAAATAAAACATGCACAGGAATAAATGAACCTGTTACATCCCCCCAATGTGCTGATTTGAAATTTGTATAGACAGGTTCCTTACAAATAAGTTCACAAACTTGTGTTTCAGGTCTGAATGTTGAAAATGAATGGGAAATTTTGTCCCTACAGATGGACCCTATGTTAGGTGTCTTCTAATCTTGCTGTTTCTCATAGGATCTTCAAACCCAGAGGAGTGCACAGGAGCTGCAGGAGGTTCAACAGGGCACAGCTGGGCTCAGTCAGACACAGAAGCACATCTATTGCCTGGAGCATCTAATGCAAAGCAGCATTAAGTCTTTTCTTAAATAGGAACAGTAAAAGCTGTTATTTCCACTCCAACTTTTAAAGTGACTGTTTGTCAAGAAATTTCACATTCTAATGCAAGCTTTGAGCTCCATTTTGGTCTAAATATGTATTAGAACAACCTTCTGGTTGAAAGGTGATAGTAACACATCAGCCATTAAATGTGATGGAAGCTGTGAATCTACAAACTCTTCAACTTCAGAATTAATTTTGGAGAAGCTTCAACCACAAGGAGAGTGGATTAAGGAAAGCTATGGAAGATTACAGGAGTCTCTTAGAAAAGGGGGGCAAAAGCACTTTAGGGCTTCACATAAGGAGCTTGACAGACTGAATTGCAGCCAGAACAACTAAGAAGTCAGGAAGCAACGCGCACAAAGTGAAACATAAGAGGATCCATCCAAACATTAGGAAACACTTTTTTGCCTTGAGGGTGACTGAGCACTGGCACAGGTTGCCCAGAGAGGCTGTGGATTTTTCATCCTTGGAGATAATTCAAAAAACATCTGAACAGTCCTGGGCAGCTGGCTCTAGATGGCCCTGCTTGAGCAGGGGTGTTGGTCCAGATGACCTCCAGAGGTCCCTGCCAACCTCAACCATTCTGTGATTCTGTGAGATGCAGCCATCAGAACAACTAGAAAAAAGCTAATGTAATGATTACTAGTTAAAGCTGCCTAATAGGTATGCATTTGCAATGCACATGAGGAATAGTTTCCCAGTGACCTTCAAGTGTAACTTCAGCCAAAGTATAATTATAGGTCAGCAGCAGAACCTCAAAATTGGAAAATTACAAGTTGCATGGAGAAAGTGGAATTTAGAAGAAACTGTCCAGCTACGCAAAGACTGGAAACAGATCTTCTAGATCTTCAGAAATAAACCCATGTGTCAAAGAAATTGTTAGCCACTCGAGGTTTTATCCAAAACACAGTTCCTGTTAAGAACTGGGGAAACAGATTTATCTCCACCACTCTTCAGGCTTGGTAAAACTGTCAGCTCTGCATGAAGATCATGGCTCTCCAAAAACCTTCAAAATATTTCTGTTATAACCTTTCAGTTATAATGAGCAAGAAAAAGAAACTATGCGTGAAAAACTGTATTTGAGAGAGGAGTAATTCTCTGAAAGTCTCAGCAAGGGCCAAACAAAGCAGTTAATCTGTTCATCTACTCTCCATCCTTGGCAAGGTCTGAGCATACCTCACAGTGCAATGCATTCCTGGGTGATATATGGGCAGCAGCAGAATTTTTTCCACTCCTAGGGAAAGGAACAAGGCTAGTGCATTTATGTGTTTTCTTCAGGCTTGGAGAGTATTGAGGACTTCAGAGGACATTATGCCAGAAATATTCCAGAAAAAAAAGACAGCTGCAGGGGTGTGTTTTTTTCTTGAGTGGAAGCATATGAACTATCCTGTTGTACTGAAGGCACTGTTTGGCAGTAGAAGGAGAAATTTTTCTGTAAATCAAGGAAGTTGCTGGTTCCTGGTCTAAGGAGTGGATGCGTTGGAAAGGTCTTTGTAGCAGGGGCTAGATGTGGGGCTAGTCCTCTGGGGGGACCAGGAAACAGGCTGAAATCACAGTCTGGATCCACAAGAGCATAAGGAACAGGTAGAAAGACAGCAGCTGCTGAGTTTGCCAGCTGGAGTCAGAATGGTAGGGTACACATCTGTGTTCCTGAATGCTTATTCTCATCACATGCTTTGTCCTGAAAGATTTCTAGTGGCTCCAAAATGTAGCAAGAGACTGAGGGATCTCTGAATAACTCAAGTACACAGGTCTGCAGTGGGCAACTTTATGCCTATCTTTCCTTAAAGGTAGCAAGCAAGGCTAGCTTTAGAGACCATGTGCACTCCTCTCTCGTGCAATTAGATCTTTAGCCCTTATAAGCATATCTGAGGCACCCATCACTGCAGTGTCATCCCTTGCGGTACCTAAATCCTTATTTGGGGAAAACTGATTCATTTTAGGAGCATCCTAGTCCAATAGGCTCATTCCCAGACCTCTGCATTCACAGGGCTGGGAATTCCAGTTGCATCCCCTGATGAAATACCCTACTCTGCATCAGGACTCTGACATGGTAACAACGTATATGGTAACTGTGGAGAAGCAACAAGATGCCATGACATGTGATGCCTCTACCCCCTATCTGCAAGAATAGAAGCACCAGCACTTGCAGAGGTATCAGATTCTTCATCAGATAGAAGAAAGTCTGAAACATGCTGTCAGTTTTGAGTCAAAACAGGCCAGCTTTTGGAATTTAGACTTGTACATCACTGGTATGGGCTAAATTAAGTTTGCTGCTGGTCTAGTAACTAAGCAGTGCCTCTGTCCACTCCTTTCAGAACTATATCACCCACTTCTGGGGAATTTGATGAAAAAAAGTTAGGGAAAAAGAACAAGCCTGTGGCCTTTCCATCTTGAAACTGCCCAACACAGGTTTGGTCTGCGGGAATATCACTTCTGAAGATAACAGCTGTGGATGATTCGGGGGTCAGGATGTGCTAGGGACCATTCCCAATTAATGATGCGTCCCTTTCAGCTTGGTGAGGGATTCTGCCAACATGCATGTTACTTGCCAGGAAGGCACTTCTAAGGGTCACTGGTAAGCCTGAACTATGGGAGATGTTGTCCTTGGGTCAGGTGGACAGATGCGTCTTAACAAACAGATAATAAAATTCCTCCGAATACCACGGTGTCTCAGGGAAACCCTGCTTGCAGTAAAAGTTGAATAAGGCTTGCTAAAGCAAAAGCCCTAAGAAACCTGTTCCCCTTTCTTTTACAGGTCAAGTGGTGATGTCTTCCACCCATGAAAAGTGATCCATGGGTAACTACTTCCTCTACTTTTTCAGCGTAGGAGCCAATTGCATATCGGGCTTGTACAGTCCCTGAACTCCTTAGCACAGCCACCGGCAGGAAAAGCTGCACAGCCAGGGAATGACAGTCTGCATTGTAAACATGGACTCTGCCCTCCGCCTGCCTTGCTGCTGCCTCAGAAGCCAGCTGAGTGCTCAGACCTCTCATGGCAAGAGGCCACAAACCACAAGGACAAGACACAGCTTCTTTGACATCCATGCAAAGTCTGTAGAAAAGGAAAAGCTGGACTTAGAAAAATGTCCAGCTTGGCCCCTATCTGAGCATCCTGGGAGTGTTGGAGGCTTCTAAATACAGATAGAGCAGAGGTGCTACCATCAAATCTGACTCCTCCTAACCACCTGAAATGGAAGGCACTGCTGAACCATCCTGCATAAGGCCCAACTTGTGCAGGGCCACACATCCATCCTAGCTGGGAAATTACACTGAGAGTCTGACTGGGGTGCTTGCTGGCTTATTGTGACTCTGGCCTTGAATAGCGATGTATTGTAACGGCACTTCTCACCTGCCTTCAGAGGCATTCAACACCCACATATGGGATGAGCTATCAAATGCAAAATCAAGATTGTTAAAGGTGACTAGTGACACTGTGCATTTGTTTTTGAGCAATTCTCCTAAGGTGACTAAAGGAACTTTGTTTCTTCAGAAAAAGAGGAACCTCCATAAAAGTATGCATTTTTGTATTCAATATACAGAGACTATGATTAGAAAACTAAACCGCTCATTAGCAAGCTTTAAGATTGCTGAAGACTGAAGGTTTTTGACTCTCCCTGAACATACACAAACAAAGAACAAAATTTTATCCAACTTCTGCTTAAGAGCATAAATCTTCTTAATAAGTTGGATAAATAGATTTAGGAAAGAAGGGAAAAGGTCCTTTCAGCCAGGTTACTGAAAGAAGCTCACTCATGCAAACAGGGCTTTCTTGCTGCTGCTGAATTATTTTTCTGCTAGAAGAAGCATATGGAGAAGGATAGGATGACAAAAACCTGCTTTATCACTTTACCAAAAAAAAAAAAAAAGAAATGCTTGCTGTGCTCTGGAAGGCCAGGTGGGTGCGTGGCAAGAGAAGGACAAAGGGAACTTCTGAAAGTCTCATTTTCCCAGTCAGCATGTGGCAGACCTTGCTAGAGGGTCCTCTTCTTCTCAGCTTACCATGGCAAAGGAAATAACCATTCAGCAGATTCCGAAAACCCTGGCAAAGTAGGCAGGCATAGTGACCAGAGATGAAGGGAACTGTGGGTTATTTATAAGGCAGCTCTGTATGAATCTCTATTTTGCTAGCACAAGGTATCCCAAGTTAGCTATATCCTAGAGGAAGCCAGGCATTAAATTAGAAAGAGGATCAAGCTGGTACAATACACCTTGTTTAAATTGTATGCCAGATGGCAATCAGTATCTCCCTGGAAAGATGCCTTCTTTGTTACTCAGAGTTAGTATGAGATGTACTTTTTTCAAGTGCTTCAGGTTTTCAGAAAATGGTAGTGTTACCAAGCAGCACACTGAAACTGCAAAGAGATTCTTTTTCATGTGGGACGTAGCTGAACAGTGGAGCTCTGCCACAGGGCATTGGGGAGGCCAAAATATCAGTGCACTCAGAAATTCAACAGATTGCTGGAGAATTAATATACTGTGGTCCAAATGCAAGTTTCTGCTCCAGAGATGTCTAAACAGCTTTTTTCTGGAAATGGAGAAATTATGATACTGAAGGAGAGTAAACTAAGGAGCAATAGCCAGGAAGACATACAAACAAAAGCATCAGCCAGTTATGCCTGCTCCTTACACATATTCTTTAAGCCTTGCATTACTGGATGCTGCTGGAGACACAGCTCTCTGGGCAGTCTTTTGGTTCAATCCAGTGTGCTCGTTCTTCTTTGTAAATTCTCGTGGGTGACAAATATTGAGATTAGATACTTGTGTGAATATGAGATGCAAATTATTTTGAGCATTTCATGTGCGTTCAGCCACCAATGGCTCAGCTCACATCCAGCCAGTGGTAAGAGCAGCAAGTATGCACAGAGTTCATAGAAAACACTACTTACGCAGTGCTGATAGCCATATATGAAGACCACCTATCTGTTATTAAAGACCACTCTCTACAAAGTAAGCAAGTTACCCTTCATTGAGCAGTCTCTTGAGGTTTACAGAGCTGCATAACTCTGTAACATAACAGAGTTATGCAGCTCCGGAGTAGGTGGGAGGGCATTTTAGGTATTCACTACTAGGGTCACTAAAGTTCCTAACAAAATTTTGTTAATGAAATAAGCTCCAGGAAAAGCTTATCAAAATCAGCCTTTGCTATGACTTGGCTTGACCCTAGAAGTACAAAGATTTACTGACCCATTCACAGCCTACATATTGAATTCATTCCCGCACAAAAAGCCTCAAAGAAGGTGAAATTGCATACAGGCCCATCAGCAGGTTTGCTGTTTGTGTTTGTGCTTTCTTAATTGAAGCTAACTGTTCTGCCTGCAAGAGGTCAGCTGGTAGAGATCAAGTTCTGCACAATTCACAGTTTGTGGACATACAGATTAAGCTGACTGCAGAGTATGCACAAGCATTATTTTTTGTGAAACCATTTCTCCGACAGCTGCCTTTTCAAGAGGAAGAAGATGCAAGCTCGTTCCGGTTTACAGTTGATGAAGGAAACAAGAAATCTGGTGTTTGGGTGGAAGCCAGACATGAATGAAAGAAAATGTAGATCTACATTTTTCTCACACTGACAAAGGATGTATGTCTTTCTCTCTGCTTTGGTGCAGGGAACAGGCTACCGTCAGCTGTTTGAAAATCAAAACAGATTTTTGAAGGAAGCTTACCATTTATTGATTCAAGAAGCAGACTAAAATCTCATCAGAAATACGAGACTTGAGGAATCTTCCCTCAAAAATCTTCTCAAGATTTAAGAAAATAACTTGGGAAACAGATGAACCATTCCTCTAATGAATGATTGTTCAAATTACAGTGGAATAAGAGTTAGTGGGCAAATAAATAAAGCCATTCCCACCATTTCAGAACTGCCATTTTACAAATTATGACTGTTTCAAGTTCTGTACTAAATTTAGGAGCTCTGCATGAAATCTTGGCTCTATTGAAGTTAATGGGAGTTTCTGTCATTTTGAGGAGGTTCTAAATTTAGCTGAATGAATTTTCTCCTCGGTAGTTCAATGCCTTCTCATGGGTTTGCTGACACTAAACAAAACTATATGTCTTTGCATTAAATATAAACAGCAAGTGTTTTGTTATTACATATTAAATGCTTGTTTGAGCCAATATTTGATTATTGCTTCCCACAATCTAGTTTGCTTCCATAGGTCTAAGAGAGGCCTTTACAGTTTGACAGCTCTGAGCGTGCTCCTATAAAGCTGATTGAATATATTCAGCGTTGAATACTTAAAGGACTTCAGTGCCTCCCAAAGCAGAGTGATCTGTAAATTACTTACAAAACTGTGCAGTTTTGCCTGTCCTATAGTGAGATAATCTTTCTGTTGGGAATCACTGCTGGACATTCTTTCTAAATCTCCTGATCCAGCCTTGTGCATATTAGACCCTTCTTCTCCTGTGAAATTCAGAGATGGAAGAAGTTCCATAACTGGCTGATTTTGCATTTCCTTCTTAATTAGGCTTGATGAAAATTGTAAGCTATGTCACAAGCTCCTATGTGTTAAAAAAAATCCTTCCCCGATCCTTAGAATTTTCACTGGTGAAGTTGGGGCTAAATTGGGTAACAGAAAGCAAAGACTCGGGGATGTCCCCAGATAACCTGCACAAAAATAGACCATTAGGAGACAGTCATAATGACCAAATTGTAATATTTTATGATGCAGAGGCAAGGAACCAGACACTAGGGGGGACAGACTCAAGGGAATTGTGTTCATCTTTATAAAATGTTATCTGGTAACAGTAAACTGCAACATAAACTGTCACTCCAGGTTGTTTTAACTCCAGGAGTACTAGCATTGATGAACCACATGTCCAGCCCAACCTGTGAAAAAAAGGAAAATGCAAGAGGGGTGAAAATGCAAGCAGGATTTCCTATTACCATTTTTTTTCCCCCAAAACAGTTTACCTACTTTAGGAGGAAGTATTTAAACATCTTGGTTCAGGAAATACTTGAGTCTCAAATTCCAGAGAACTTGAGAGATCTTGGAGGACATATGACATGTCTGTCCCTTCTGTATACTTTTCCCAGAATTGATTATCATCAGAGAAAGTTGCTGGCCTACATAGATTTGTAATGTGACTCAAATTTTGGTATTGTCTGCAGATTTCTTGTCCAAATATAAGGTCAGGAACCCATAGTCCAGTGGCTATGAGGCCTGGGTTTTGGCAGGTTTATCCTAGCTGGTATTTGGGGAGGAGTCTAAAATATAATATAATCTCAATGTCTTTTACAGATGGGTAGCAAAGATGAGGGTGGTGCATAAAGTAGCTGCATGTGAGATGTTCAGTAAATACAAAATACAGAGGTGGAGTTAAGCGATTAGAAGTCATTGATGCTTAGTGATCCAAGCTCCCTGCTGCCCATGGCTGCCATTTCTGGACCTCCTGCACCATCCATGAAGAGATACAGTTGCCACAACACACTGATATAGCCTGGGTGTCCCACCTGCCTCTCTTCATCGATTTTGTAACAGTCAGAGTCTGTCACCTTGGGCAGTGAAGATTAGTTTTTCATCATTCTCTTGAACCTAGATCCCTCTTAAATGAGTAAGCTGAATAAAGCCCTGACAGTTTCCCAGCTAGCAATTTTACCCAAAGATATTTTACTATCTTTGCAGTCAAATTTGGTCCTTCTCTACTTATTCATTATCCAAGGCAATCAGAAGAGCAAATCTTGAGATTCTACCTTATCTATTTTTCATTTCTTCATACCATAGACATTATATCAGAGGAAATATAAGGACTATAGTGAAGGTTAAAGGCATTTAAGTACTAAGTGTGTCTTGCCAAGAGAAGCTGGTAAGAACACAATGATATATTGACCTTTTTATACATTGAGTCTCTTGCAAATTCCATTTATTGACTTATCAATTGATGCAGTATGGAATAGGGACTTTCCTGCTACAAGTTTTATTTAGAACTGGCAGATCCCAGCAAAGCCAATTTTGGCTTAATTCCATTCATACTGATGTAACATTGAAAATCCTTTGAGATATTCAATTGATCTCCACGTTCAGTAATAGCTTCATTTCACAGTGGAGTTTGATGGTAGTAACACCAAAGCTCATCTAGCTAAGAAACTTTAAAGACATAAGTTGTGGGTTTGCATGCAAACCTTAGGGTTTGGTCTACTACTTAATAAAAAATACTGGATGTGGTTCAAGAACTCACTGTGATGAATGCATTAGACCAGATAATACTGACCTAGCTGAAATTTTTAGGTGAACAATTAATTTACTCAAAATACAGTTCTTAAAGGTGGCTTAAATTCCTAAAGAATAAAAAAAATAAGTAAATTCAGCTACACACAAAAAGCTAAACTTAAAACCGGCTTTTAAAGCCTGTTTGTTAATGAACCCTCCCAACACACAAATTCAGCAAATCATTCTAAATCCAACTAAAAGTTCAGCAGACTCAAAATTCAGGAATTTTTATCTTTATTTCAATATGTCAGAAAATATAAACCAACTCCCAAATATTTAATTTAGGTTTTTCTGCTGTTTTGCCATGGAAGCAAAAAGGGGGGTTTATGTCATTAATGGAGTTAGGTTCTTTACTGTAGGCCTAAGTATTTCATTCGAAATCATTGCTATTTATAAAACTGAAATCAACTTTCTAAACATAGTGTAGGGAAGCTACAAAAACTCCTACTGAATTTGGTGGGAAAATGGCTCCACCAGAGCAGATATAATCTTGTTTAAAAGCTGTTGGAGTATGCTGCAGGATGCCTAGGTCTTAGCTTCCCATATATCTGAAAAGACACCTTTTAATTTTTTCCTGCCTTGTGTTTGGCCCTTCTACTGCATGCTTTATCTTGTTGTGAACTTAGGCAGGGACCACCACGACCACCACTGAAAAGCCTGAGTAATAAGAGCCCCTGCAAAAGGTGCAGAGAAATATTTATGAGCTTGCCAGCCTGGGATGTAACCAAATCCACATTCTTTCTTACTGAAGATTTAACTGGACCTGGGGGACCAGACCTCACCATAGTACTGAGGTGTGGTTGCTTATAGCTTGTCTGTGGTAAATACGTAACCCAAACCCAAACTTACTGCATGAAGGCAAGCATCCACGACATGAAGTACAGCTGTTAAAGACTCATCTCAAGTGGCAAAAAACTTCAGCTGAGGCTTATGTAAATAAAAGATTTTCTGCACACCCTGTTGAAGTTCTTTGACAGGACTGAAGCTGATGTCACACTGAACTTCCACGAATCGTACAGACTTCTGTATGAGTTGTGAATGCTTGATACACTTCCAGATCAGCCCCAAGCTGTGCAGGTTGAAATAAAGCAAAGAACAGAGGACAAAAGCACAGATAAGAAATATCATTGCTGCTGCTGCTGTGCTTGTTTGTTGTTTAGAGAAAGAATTTGAAAATATAATTGTATTGCTGTTAACTGTGAATGACTCTTTTTTTGTCAAAGAACAGCAGTTTTGAGCCATTTTCAACAGCTGATGTCAGCTGTATCTTGATGAATCAGGAAGCATGAATAGACATAAATTCAAGCTCTCCAGTGAGTGACACCAGGCAAAGAATGTCACCTGTACCTTCCTCCTGTCATACTCTGCAATGGTACACAAACGTGTTGTGGACGAAGGAAAGAGATGGATTTTAGGCTGCTTTAAGGGAAATGCTTTCATTGCTGACTTCTGCTAATGTCACTGATGTTGAGATTGAAAAGACTTTGAGAAAGGGACTTGGACTCTGCGAACATGGGATTAACAGTGAATTGTAGTAATAACTTCCTAGGAAAAGTGGCACTTCTCTGTGAAATGATTTAGAGTTGCTTAATGTTCGATGTTGTTGAAGAGGGCCAAATGGCCAAGTTATTAAGTTAACCCTACACTGAAGGACAAGGGTGACCTTCAGTAAACACCTTCTCCACCAAGGAGGAGACAGGCCACTAGTTTTTCCTCTGGCAAGAGGCCCCCAACACCCAGCACAACAGCAAAAGGATGCATCAGGAAACTGAATCATAGTAAGTACCTGCACCCTCAGTCACTGGCAAGAGGCAGATGCCATTGCAGGGTGATGCAGACTATGTAACATCCAGCTCCGTGACAGCCTGGATTGCCAGGAACAACATGGTTGCTTTATTTTGACCTTCCTGATCACTGTCTGTCCTGACTGCCCAGGGAGCCCCATGACTGCCTAGGGAGCCCTGCTGCTGCATGGCCATGGTAAGCTCTCCAATTCATGCTAAACATTTATGTTACGTAGCTGTAGAGGGCAGCCTGAATCCAGCTCCCATTTCTCTTCGTTGTGTAAAGAAAGTAGGTCTGGCAGTGTTGAGTATCAGGTGCTCTGCCCTTGAATTCAAGATACCACATGGAAACCTAAGTCTTCAGCACATCCGAGCAAAGCCCTTAATTTACCTCTTCTGGGAAGCCCTGAGCTAACTGTGGATCTCACAGATAAGTGGATCATTGCAGCTAAGGTAGTCCAGCCTCTAGTTCTTTCGGGCTTGGGCCTTTGTATTGAAAATACAAACAAAAGAACTGATTATAATGTCGGTCATTTCTGTGTCGAGACACTCTCCATCAGGAAAAAAAATAAGGAGCATTTAACATTGCTCTCCGGACAACTTCTAGAATATAGAAATGTCTGATTGTGACCGATCTGGGTCAGATTTGACTCATTTACTCTAAAAGGAAAGCATTCAAAGTCCTAATTACAAACCTCAAACTACATGAAAACCAGGTCCATTTTACACCAGCAGGACTGTTTGGAGCCTTACAAAAACACAAAGGAGAGAGAAAGGTTTGAAGATCAAGGTAAAAGCAGAGGTCACATGTAAAAGGAAATACAGGAGGGACATAGGATATAATTTTTTACAAAATCCCAACAGAATGCTGTTTAATTTTTTATATCTTCAATAACTTATTGATTAAAACTGAAAATATTTTGAAAAACCATGCTTCCTGTATCAGGAGAGAAATACAATAGAGGCAGACATGACTGTCTCCTCTTTCCTTATCTTCCAGGAAAATATCAGATTTACCGTCACGTATAATACTTGTTCTCGTTCTAAGACAGGTTTCATGCTGTGCAAATTGTCATAGTATCAGGGTCAAAAAGGGCATGAGCCAGTTTGATTTGTAAACTATTCTTCTGCTAGGCTAGGACTTAAAGAAAGCAGGCTTTGCTCTCCAGGTGCAAGAGCAGAGTCCTTGCTTTCTGTAATCTTCAGCTTCTCCAAAATTTTATCAATTCAGCTGTGCAGCACTTTTGTGAGACAGAAAATCATCCATATGGCCTGGAAAACTCTACTTGTAATCTCAGGATTTCAGTCTGGAAGTCTTAACATGATCTAAAATTGAAAGAGAGAGTAAATCTTTTGCTTTAACCCTCACCCAAAAGCATTCACCATCCTCTAGGATCTGGGCAAATTACTTCATCCTTTTTGGTAAGTAAGCAGGTTAGAAAGTAAGACTCACAGATTTCATATCTAAAGAGCTCCTTGAAGAAGATGCATTATGTTAGAACAGGAGCTCAAAATAATTCCCTCTTTTGCATTACTGCTTTGGGGAAAAAATAAAAAAAAAAAACCAACATGGCACATAGCATTCCCTCCTTTGCATTACTGCTTTGGGGAAAAAAGAAAAAAAACCCAACACAGCACATAGCACTGGCACACCAGAATCAAAGGTTCTCCCATAAGAACAACAACAACAAAAAGAAAGAATGAGCACGAATTCACTAATTTACTGGGAAAAGAAACAATGTAGCTTCAACCATTGGCCAGAATGGCTTCTTCTATTGCATACCTTGCTATACAAAATGCCTATCCCCTACCCTTCCCACGTCCCATGATTCTGGTGATGGTGCTATCCTAAACTTTGGATATCATGCTATGCCTGCAGTGTCTGTAACGGCTCTGTAAATATTGCAGCTGTTTTTTGCCCTGGAAAGAGACATCAGGGTGGGCAGACAAAATGCGAACACATCAGTTTCCTGTACATAAACCTTGCAAACAGTGCAGCATGAAACTTTGTGTTAGAAGGTGAGATGGAAGTCAGCCTTAGCTGTGAAGATTAAAAGCAATCAGGGAGTTATCTTTTCCAACAGCTGTTGGACTCCCAAAATCTTACCTCAAGAAGGGGGCATAAATAATTTGGTACTCAGCTTCCCTATCTCATTTTGCTGATTTACTTTCAGGATTAACAACTATTTTACACTGGTTGAGTGTGTGCAGGTTGTGGAAGGTAATACTATTTCACTCAAAAATTCCTTAGTACGACATTGCATTCCCCAGCGTATTGCCTCACTCTGCATCCCACCCTGATTGCACACGCTTTGGCCTGAGGACAAAGCTGGAGCCAGAAAGGAGATTTTAAGCTTGTGTGCTTTCCCATTGATACTGCATTTAAACCAGTGAGACCCCCGCTGAAAAGAGAGTAATGTGTGGGTAAGGAGTAGAGATGTAGTTACAGCGGTCGGATGCATAAATTCATGCTTTCTGCTTCTAGACACATCTCGTTTGTTGAATCAGCTCTTATTCTATTATTCCAAAGTGGTCTCAATCGACTTATGATTTATTTCTCAATAAGAAGAATTCAGAAAGTCATGTATCATTTACACTCCGTGATTGTACATAAAATCCTAAACACAACTCCCAGTGTAAGTGTAATTTCCAGTCACCTTCAACCCATCTATTTCTCCCTTTGGTACCACTTCCCATGTTACACACACCTTGGTTTAGCTACATCAGTGTCTATATTCTGAACATTTGGGAGGAGGACCTGTTTGCAATACCATGTTACCTTTCTAAACCTTCAGAAAGAGTTTCAGTACTCAGCAAACTCCAGTACAGGAGACTTAGATGAGATGCCACTCAATTTCTATATTATGGTATAATAGCTTTATGAAGACTCATCCAGGTGATGCTTCCAGTGAGTTGGTGCCAGAGTTTGCATCATGCTGGAATTGATCTTAACCCCATTTTCCAGAAGAGCTTCATGCTACAGATATTTCAATTCTTTCTCGCTCCACTATACCATACCCCTCTTGCTGGAAACGTATGGCTGCTGCTTTAGCAGGGTTTGTTGAGAAAACGAATACAGAGACCTGGTTTTCCCATGAGAGAGAAAGAAGGGTCCAAGCAAGGGTCTGGCTATGTTTCTTAACACCTTGCACTTGTGCTGCCTAGGATCAAGGTTTGCTTGTTCTAACAACGGTGTGGAAAACTGAAGAGGAGGGTGGTCTCCCATGCACTCTTCAGTCTCTGTGGGTCATGCAGATGACTGAACAGATGGACTAATCAGGCAGAGCTGGTGGAAAATGTGGTACGTAAACAAGTCATGGTGTGCTTGCTGCTTCAGCAAAGCCAGATGTCCATGCACCTTCATCTCCTTTCTGCCCTTCTACTCGTCCTCTCTGGTATCACCCTTTGCCTTTTTCCCACCCTGAAAGAATTCTTCCACCTTCCCTTTACATTGGGGATCACAGTCCCTGTGTCTCACCTGCATGTAATCTCTGGCCAGCTGAGTTCATCACCCATAAAGTCCTCTACAAAAGAGTTCCCAGTGATAAACCTAACACTTCAGCCACTCTTCCCAAAACCATACCACTATTTCTTCAACAATAGGAACACAGTTTATTACACCAGGAGTAGAGCACATGTTATTGAAAGTTTTACCATCCTTTTTTTAATGGAGACTGAGGGATGCCTTGCCCTCAAGTCAGCTACATTTAGAATAGCATTATACATTTTCTCCATCACTGAACAGCCTGTGACCACAATGCTAAACTTCCTCAGCCTCCAAGACAAATTGCATATAGGCAATAGCCCTTAGCTTGCACTAACCCCCAAGCTTCTTGGGAATTATATGGAAGAGTGCCAGCTAGCCTGTGCTGTGCTGAGGACAGTTTTAAGAATCTAGCATAGTAGGTAAGAAAATGTCACTGTCCAGTCACACCATTTGACAAGGCAGACACCCTGGGGAGCTCTGTTAGTTGCTGGCCAATGGAGGAACATTCCTTAGAGGTCTGTGAAGAGGATGTGTGGCCATAGAGTGTCTCTTTTCCAGCCATAGAACTGGGAATCCTTCCTTTTGTGGTGAAATTCTTCCTGCTTTCCTATCTCTCTCCTCCAAGAGACTGTCTGTGTGGACAGGGAGCCTGGATTTAAACAACTAGATTTGAAGATTTTTTAACTATATTTGTTCATCAGGATAGGAGCAATAATTGTCTTGTCCCTTCGTGCCTGCTGCTGAGCAATTCTCCTTCAATGTTCCATGAGGTGTTCATGAATCTATGAATGAAGAAAGGTGGTACTTGCAAGGAAACCACCTGCACATTGACACCTGCTAATGATCCCATAGGAATGGGCCATGTCAGATTTACACAGTGACTATGAAAAGGTGCATACTTAAGATCACGAGCTCACTGCCTTGCCAGAAGTTTGACAAAAAAACCTAACATGCACTGCTCCCTCCTACCACACACTTGTGGGGGTCTCGTGCCTGTAAAAATCTGTTCCTATTATCCTGTCATATAGATGACAGTTCATCACACCATCCTACAGTCAAGCAGCAGAAAATTCTGCAGAGCTGAGATGCAAGACACTTGATCCTTCAAGACACCATTCATATTTTCAAGTGAATTTAACACTCACAAAAAAAATGGTGGAGACGACCAGCACCTTGCACTTAACTTCTGAACACTAACATCAGGAGGTCAGCTCCCTGTGTGGGCAGACACACCAGTTCCCATGAGCCCTGATGCAAAAGAGCCACCCCTGAGCTAAGAGGTTTGGTTACAGCTCTGGATTCCAGCTGAGGCTGTCAGATTTGGAGCCAGTTATGGTCATGGTGTTTGAAATGTCAGTATGCATCCATGTGAAAATGAACATCTCACAGAAGTCAAAATCTAAGTGTCGTCTTGTGCTAGTTTTAAGTATTTCTAACAAGAACTGGGTGTGAAACACTTACAGAGGGACAAAAGGTTTATTATATACATATCTATGTTTCAAGGGGAAAAAAAATGTAGGTTGATTCTGCTTATCTGACTTCCACCTCTCTCTTGCCTCCCTTGAATTTCTCACATGGTGGTGTTGAAGCAGAAAATTTCTATCAGTCCTTGTTCGAGGGCTGCACCAGCCAGTACAAGGCAGACATACAGTTTTCTGGAGGAGCACACTTGCTCCAGCTCCTTCTCTGCAACCAGATTGCTAATGTACTCACTGTTTATCCAGTTGCAGAGGTCTGCACGGAAAGCTGAGGAGGTGTTTATGGCTCCAAAGGCTCATAAAAGGGAACGGTAAAATTATTCCTGCTGACTGCGCAGCAGGGAATTGAGAATACAACTAGCTCTAATACTACTGTCCAGACAGTTCATGCTTCCAAGTTAAAGAGCACGCTACTTAATTGCAGCAATAGACATGTTCAAGATAAAGCATAATATCCCTTACAGAGGATTTTCCAGGGCCTTGTGCACTTGGCAGCAAGCAATTTAGATGCACTCATAATTTTACCATATTGCTTGTTTTAAGTGGATTGCTGCTGTTTTAACAGCTTTTGTTCTGCTTCATGATGCCATCTTTACTGTCCCAAATCTACCTCTTTGGGGATGTGGGGAGATCTTGTGCATGTTAAATTCCCTATCATTTTTAACTTCTATGAAATAGGATGCACAATGAATCAAGCTTGAGACATGAATTCCTGAATGCCAGCTTCCCTGACTGAAGGGTTTGCAGATCCACTGAGGTAAGCATAGTGGTCATTTTGCCTTTAAAGTTCAGGAGCACAGTTCCCATACTGACCAATGTTCCTTACTCAGACTTGTCTTCTTGAAGGAAGACAAATACAGCAGTGGAGTGCAAATGAAAATCACTCCCATTGTCCGATTCTAGAGACTGGAGACCATTAATTAAGAATCATGCAGAATTGACTAAGATTTCACACCATTGCAGCTGCTGCAATGTGAAAATAATCACCGTATTTTTCAAACCTTTCCAGAGCTAAACAAAATCAATTACATTCTGAGCCAGCAAAATATATTTAATGTTCTGAACTGCCTAGCACTTATTTGTAACACCTCAGGGCTGGCACTAGGCATGATTCAGTAAGCTGCCCAGAAGTCTTTGAATCATAGAATCATACAATAGCTTGGGTTGGAACGGACCTTTAAAGGTCATCTAGTTCAACTCCCCCACCATGGACAGAGATATTTTCAACTAGACCAGGTTGCTCAGAGCCCCGTCCAACCTGACCTTGAATGTTTCCAGGGATGGGGCAGCTACCACCTTCCCGGGCAACCTGTGCCAGTGCTTTATTACCTTCATTGTAAAAAAAATATTCTTCCGTATATCTAATCTAAATCAAACCTCTGTTAGTTTAAAACCATTACCCCTTGTCCTATCACAACAGGCCCCACAAAAAAAAGTCTGTTCCTGTCTTTCTTATAAGGTCCCTTTAAGTACTGAAAGACCACAATAAGGTCTCCCTGGAGCCTTCTCCAGGCTGAACAACCCCAACTCTCCCAGCCTGTCTTCACAGAAGAGGTCTTCCATCTCCCTGATCATTTTTGTGGCCCTTCTTTGGACCTGCTAAAACAGGTCCATGTCCTTCCCCTGTTGAGGACTCCAGAGCTGGATGCAGGACTCCAGGCTGGGTCTCACCAGAGCAGACTAAAAGGTCAGAATCACCTCCCTCCACCTGCTGGCCATGCTTCTTTTGATGGACCCTAGGGTACAGTTGGCTTTCTGAGCTGAAAGTGCACATGGTCGGCTTATGTCCAGCTTTTCATCCACCGGTTCCCCCAGTCCCTTCTCCGCAGGGCTTCTCTCAATCCCTTCATCCCCCTGTATTGATATTGGAGGTTGCCCTTGACCCAGGAGCAGGACCTTGCATTTGGTCTTGTTGAAGTTCATGAGGCCAGCTTCTTGAGCTTGTCCAGATCCCTCTTGATGGTATCACATCTCAGGTGCGTCATCTGCTCCATGATCAGCTTGGTGTTGTCCACAAACTTGCTGAGGGTACACTTGATCCCCCTGTCTATGTCATTGATGAAGATATTAAACAGTACTGGTCCCAGTACAGACTCCTGAGGGACACCACTCGTCACCGATCTCCATCTGGACATTAAAGCCATTGACCACTACCTCTGGATGCCACAATCCAACTAATTCCTCATCCACCAAACAGTCCACCCATCAAATCCATATCTCTCCAATTTAGAGAGAAGAATGTTATGGGAACTGTTGTCAAAGGCCTTACAGAGGTCCAAACAGATGACATCCATAGCTCTTCCCTTGTCCACTGATGTAGTCACTCCACCATACAAGGCCACTAGGTAGGTCAGGCAGGACTTGCCCTTAGTGAAGCCATGCTTTGACTAGCATTTTGCTTATGATTTGTTCCTTGTAATTAAGAAAACATCCTATTTCTATGAGGAAGATAAAAAAACCAGTTTTTCTGTCCATCATGTTAGCTCTCTCCATTAAGTAATCCTTCAAACTGTTTCTCATGGAAGAGGTGACTGTACAGCTTTTTGCCCCTCTTTAGTCCCTTAATAAACCAAATGGTAGCTAGGAGCATGAGAGTGGATCACTTGGGGAGGGAGTGAACAGAGCTGATTACATTTTCATTAATTTTTTTTTATTTTTTTTTTTAACATACCCAGTAGTTTTGCAGTTGGCACTGCGATCTTCCACTTTGATGTTGCTTTAATGTTGCCAAGGTCATGCTGACAATGAGTTCAGTGGCTGCAGAGGGTATATATCTGCATGACTACTTCCATTGAAGGAAAATTGTTCACAATGTGACTAATGAACCATAGTGTATTTTACATCATGCATTGTATATACACATAGTGATTTAAAAAGTCCCTCCTGCACATGACAACTGGAATAGAACTCAGGGTCTTCAAATGCTGAACTTAGCCTGCTGAGAGAATAGCTCTTCATCCAGAGCAGAGAGGTGGCACACATGAAATCTCCTGAGACGACCCATTTATACAACATTAACCATCAAATAAGGAAATTTGAATAAAGGATTTTTGCATTTTTCAGAGCCTTTTTAGAGTGTTAGAAACTCAGGACTAACCCTCTGTTTCCTCAGACAACTTGGGCGAAACCTCCAACTCCTGCATTCCAGGTCATACAATAGCACCTCAAGGGCTTCATTCTGCACAGCTTTGTCTTGTATTGAAGTGTCTCATTCAGCAACAATATGCCTCAAAAATTTTGCTCTAAGGCAGTCATGTATTTACATGGATTCAGGATGTTTAAAAGATTTGTTTTTTTCCTGACATCACCAACAGATGTTTGGATATGGTAAATTAGCTTCTGTTCCTAGTCCTCCGTTGCCTGATAAGGTTTAAGGTTAAAATATATGATATATATATATATATACTGTTGGCGCTTGACTGCTGTTGGTAATCATTGAATCATTTCCCTCGTTCAGTTGAAATTACATGTAAAGGATGAACCAAACCCAGCTGGTACTGAATTACTTGCAATTAAAAAGAAAATCTGTGAAAGAGTGATTGACACAACAGCTGACATAAAAGCTGCAGTGTAGTAAAGCCTTCTTACCTGTCTTTTGTATCTCATCTTTTGAAATGATCATCCTAATCCAGCAAAGAATAATGCAGAAAAATGTACAGGTCTGGAAAAGATCTTCTGGCCTCCTCTTGGCTCCTTCCTTTTTCCATCGGGCACTGTGCCACATGAACTCTTTACTACCTTTACTGCCCTACTGAGATCTGCACCTGCTCTTTTGCACTGTGGTCAGACGTCAGGCGCCGTCTCACACAACCATCATCCCTCCCTTGCAATATGGTAAATGCCAACTTTAAAGTTCATAAGGTTAGAAAGACAGTTTCCTGGTAAAGAAATTACAGGAGTGTCACGTATGAGCTACACAAAGCAACAATTCACCAGGCTGATAAAGAAGACCAGTGCATTAATTTCTCCTCAAAATAAAAGTGGCAAATATGAGGTCAAACATAAAAAGGATTTGCAGGAAGGAGTAAGTGTACTAATGAGGCCAGCAATGGCCTGATAACCAGAGCAGGAGAAGACAAGAGGAAGTGGTGGCACTGTTGAAGAGGAGGATTACAGTTCTCCGTCTGAATAAGATGGTGAACTCAATAGGCATCTGCCCATTGGAGAAACTGCAGAGGACAGCTGTGCTGGATCTGCTGTCATCTGGGCTAGCCCCAGCCAGTCTGGACCTAAAAAAGTGCTTCCACCTGACTTCTGCCAAGCATCCTACACCAGGCATGCAGTCAAAATGCATGTAGGCTCCAGCCATTACAGATGGAAAATTTAGACTCTCCTTTCAAATTTCAGAGGAAATTTGTTTGCAGATCTGCTCAGCCAGCTGTGTCAAAAGTCTCCTGAGGTTTCTGATAATTAAAGTTATGCACTGAAAACAACCTGGAAATGTTTAGAGACACGGAAAGTGGGACCTTTCACACAGCTTCCAGTGGCCCAGGGGCTGCTCGGGGCTGGGAGCTTTGGGGGCTCCCCATGGGAGGGGGCAGGGCAGGGCCAGACAGCCTGGACCCATCCCACGGTCTCAGCCAGGGAGCAGGGCAGCCCCACATCCTCCCTGGGGATGGGGATGGGCACAAGCTAGCATGTCCTCCAGCAACATTCAGAAAGTTACCACAAGGCCAAAGAGTGTTGTGGACTCAGCCTTCACCTTATCCTACCCTCCGTTTATTTCTAAATGGCCAGTCCTGGGCTTGACTGCCATTCCCCGGGCTGCTGCATGTTAGGAAACATTGCAGGAAATCCTTTGGATGAGAAGAGACGGGATGAAAAGTGTTGCTCAGTGGACTCTACTATCATGCTTATTCAGCATTGTCCTGCAGCTGAATCACTGAGGAGCAGCAGCTCACAGCCAGATCAGAAAAGCTCCCTGAGGACCTGAGACAGGCAAAGAGACCTTCACAGAGCTGCTGTTTGCAGAGCCAAGCTGAGGAGAGGGTGGGATGTGTGTCTAAAGTGGAGTGATGCAAGCTACTCAGTGGTGAAGAGGAAGGATGCTAAATTGCTCATTTACAACATCATTTCCTCTTGACTCGCAGGTGCTATCAATATTTGTGCATGTGTGATATGCTTCTCTAGTTCCCTCAAATTATGTCCGCCTTCTGTGCCTTAACAAATTTCCTACAATTAAGGAGAGATACCAGGGGTATGATCTGCCTGCGCAGGCCACCTCTCCGCAATTTGGGGCCGCACCTTTCTCAGTCGCTTGTGAAGAGCAGTCCCAGATTTACTGAGCCTGGCCCTTTTTGCTACTATTAATTATCTGACAGAGAGTTTACAATTGTGCTGGTATATTTACTCTGACCAAGTTTGTTTCTGGACACCCCTGTGAGCTCTTGTAATTAAGTATTCAAAACAACATCAAAGACATTAATGGATTCTGCTGTGGAACTGTCCTGATCCTTTTCCTCTGCTCTTAGACCAGCGGTACTAACACTTGGGTTTGTTACAGAGATAATATGAATTTTAGCAGGCAATCTTTCTGAATCCTTTAAGGAAAGGCAGAGTGGCAGAACACAGTTAAATGACCCAATTAACCTCAGCCTATTATCATGAATTGGCAATATAGAAGGCAAATGCTAGAAGTTCCCCATGTAAGAAGATCGTTTAATCCTCTGGCATGAATACCCACATTTTAGAGATGACCAGAACTGTGATGTAGGCACCTCTTTTACCATCTCTGCAGTTTACATACCAATGTATGGAGGTTTTCCTGGAAAAAGAGCAGTAGCAGAAAAAGTGCAATTTTGAAACTAGCCCTTGGTCTAGGAGAAATTTGACTTTTGGATATAAATAGCGGCAACACCTGCCTAACCTAAATGCTCATTTTACTTTAAACTAGTTTAATTTAAGCAATAGAAGTTACACTTACTTTTAATGGGCAGCAGCTGTTCATTAAATTTATAATGACATTTAGATACCCTGGTGATAGACACTCAGAAATATCATATACATAGAGACAGAAAATCATTAGTAGCATTACCAAGATGGCTTGGAAGTGAAATTAACTTGAAGAGAGACACTTGTTTCAGCTCCATCTGCAGTTTGAAAACACAGGCTGTTTTCTAAGGCATGTAAGTGCACTGCAGAGTAGTATTAGCCAGACCCCATCCTACAGAAAGTCTGAAGAATTTTTCATGCAAAAACATGCACACTCTTGGGATTTTTCTACTAAACGATCACAGTACTACTACAACTGACATCTATAGTGATTTCACTTTCAATTGAGATATACAAATATAGTATAGAGATGCATGTTATTTCCACAAAGGCAGTAGTAAGTGCATTACAGTTTGTGCACACAACAGTATATGCATGTCCCAGGAGCTGTTAATCACTAACGGGCCCTGGCTGTGTCCTGGTGCTAGATGGGTTATTTTTATCAGCTTTAGTAGAGTCTTGACCCAATGTTAGGGACTAACACAAAAAATACCACAGAACTCCAGTAACCAAATACCCTTATTCTTTTATAATTATGAATGCAGTTTCTTAGTTCATTAATTGCACATTAATATCCATCTCCACTCTCTCAGCTTGGGTCTTTTCCTCATGCAAGTCCATTTCTCCTCTCTAAAAGCAGTGCTGCTAGGATCCACATGTACCATCATACCTACACAAATAAGGTACACCCTATACAGTCCGGAGAAGTCAGCATGGGATCAGGACTACAATTGTTATTCTCACTTGCACGTCACCACCATCAATAAGGTAGCCCAGGTCAAACAAGGTTGCTGTGTAAGAACTCCGTGGCCTTTCAAGTAGTCTGCAGTGACACTTTTGCAACTTTTGTTCTTCAATGGGATTGCCAGATGTTATTCTTTGCATTTCGTTAAGCAAGTCTGTTGATTAAACACAGGAGAGGATTAGAACATCACTGGATTAAAAGAAAATATGTAAAGTGACACACAAGAACAAACAGCATCTTTGCTAGCTTGGTTCAGCAAGGGTAGATACAGCCCTGGTGATGCAGCCTACATCTGTATTATCTAATATAATATAAACCTGTTTGTGGTGCAGTGTATTAGCTACCTACTAGAGAGCATTTTCCACTGTAGTTTCATGCAAAAGAAATCCAATTCATGTCTTCAAAAACTTTTCCACAATGGGAACCAAAGCACAGTAAGAGTGAGTAGGGACATTTTTTTTTTCCAAAACACACTTCTGATCCAAAATAATGCACTAAAGTAGATAAAAACTTATAAAGCAGATTTGTTATGTGTGGAAGAGACAGCTTCACACTGAAGCTGCTCGGAGAAAGACTGCATTTGAATAGTTCTGATGAATTAGAAGCATCATACCCTCACAGAGTTCTTTCTGTGCATCTCTCATTTTTCTCTATTGAATAAGTCCTAGTGCAGCAGGAAACTCATTAGCAAATTCTTTGCTAAAAGTAATGCTTATGTAAGTTCAAGAAAAGCACATTATCAGAAGAATGTTTTGATTAATTTGCTGTTCGTTAACTGTACACCTTGGTGACTGTATAGTAAATTCTCTTTTGAAGACAACCATAAAAATTATACATGGTTGTATTTTTCAAGAAGCTAGTGCTCTGAGAACATTTAATTACTTCTAACACCTTTGGTATTTGTTTACATCAGATCTCCTTTTCAACCCTGTAGCACACACACCTGCAGGAGGACTGGCAATCTGAGGTCCCAGAGAGCTTTCTCCAAGAAAGCTATCATTGCGGAGCCATAAAAGGTCCTCCTGCTCTTAAAAAGTGGCCAGAGTTGTATGTCGTGTCACGCATGAATCACAGCCAGAGAATATATATCAGCTCTTCCACAGAGAATTTATGGGAATTACTTTTTCCAGCAGGTCAGCTGGAGGTCTCACTATGCCAAACCTTAATCTGGATTGCTTCGCATCCATTGTCATTCCAAATCCAAAACTTTGTCCCTACTTACATTAATGACACACATCTTTCGATGACCTTTGTCAGAATACCTAGCTAGTTTGAGTGTTAAACTGGAGACATCTTTCTTTTTATCAGATTAACTGATGGGGTTTATTGTGAGGAAAGAAGCAGCAGTTGAGTAGCTTTGCATTTTTTCCCAGGGAAAAAAAGAGATTAAATGAGGGATTTCTTTCTGCACTGCATCTGTGAACTCCTCCATTCTAAGGGATATTGTGGTGATGAAGACATCATCAGTGTTTTGACTACATATAACAGCTACAGGTGCTGTATCACTCAGTAAAAATAGCTAAACTAGTAACAACACTGTGCCAAGCTAGCACTAGGTAGTTACATTTGGCTAACATACCCTGCTACTAGATATTCTTCACTGCAGCACTGCCATGTATTGTCATAAGGAAGCCTCTTTCATTCACTTACTGTTTCTAAAGGGAAAATGAGAGTCCCTGTGCACTGTATATATTTCTAGGCTTCTAAAGAGCTTTATGATACTTCGGACAAGAGCACTTCTATAAATGTAAGTGGGCATGTTCTCATTTTCTCCAGTTTGCCACCTGCTTAATTTTTCGGTAAGTTTGCACAGAATGTGATTTTCCCTTCGCTTGGTTTCAGCTAAGCCTGGTTTGCTCAGTAACTTGCTCAGAAGTTTCACACAGCTGCTAAGCAAAGATCGACCAGGGTGACTTACTAGTTAATAATTGATTAAAAGAAAATGGCTTTCCCTCCCAGAGACCTCCTCACTTTGCCAGTCTGTAACACCAGGTAAGCAGGAGGCGCAGTGCTTCTATTCCTGCTTCTGCTGGAGCAAAGAGGGCAGTGAGTACTGACCGGCAAAAAGACATCAGCAACACAGCATGGTATTAACAGCACTTGTTCATTAAAGAGAACAAAGAGCCATATTTCAGGATAACAGCACAACATCTGCCAAAAATCTGCACAGAACAGTTATAAACACAAATGAGTACTTTGTGTGCACATGCAGGTAATGGCAAACTTCAATCAAATAGCTTGAGTGAGTAGGTAGCTTTCCAAACACCTCCCTGGCTCTCACCCCGAGGCACAATGATGTGCACAAATCAAGCAGCTCAATAGCATTACCCTATGGAAATGTGTCCCCAGAGCCCAATGTTCCCTCTTCCTTCTCCAGTACCCCCAAAATAACTCCTGTTAAAACCACAACTTGTTACAGACATAAAAAGAGCTTGAGGAGTTTTGTCCTTAAATCTTCACCAATTAAGAAGGAAGAAATTTAAAGGCATGATGCATGGAGAAAGCCAATAGGAAATTCTTGGAGCTCTGTAAAACATTTCTTCCTGCCTTGCTGTTAAATCAAATTAAATATTTCTTTCAGTTTTTCCTTTGTAGACAGACAAGATTTGAACACCTTCAGTTTTGAACTATATCTGTTAATACTAACTGGGGGTTAGGTACACAAGGGATCTTAGGCAGCTGTCCTCCAGCCCTCCGATCTACAGCCCCAGGGAGGGAGCCTGCCTGGCTTACACACACTGGAAATAGTGCAGTGTTTCTGAAAGAGATATGCAAAAACTGGTATTCCGGGGAAAGCCACCTAAGTCAGCAAAGCAAAAAAGCCCTTAAAAAGGCTTCTTAAGATTCTCCCTATTTGCAACTCTTAGCTCAAAATCTTTTCCCATACAGGTAAGCACCAAGGTTGCAGGGAAACGGACGTGGCCCTTCAGACATCGGTGTTGTACTAGGCAATCTTCTTCTGACCCTAGGTGTTACACTGGGTGCTGATTAATAACTAGTGCCACAGTATTACTGAATCTTGCTCTGAGGTTTTTTTCCTGAACTGGTCATGAAACAGCCCTTTCATTCAAAGGTCTGATGGAGATCTGCTTCCCCTGTAGATGTCTGCAGCTGAGGTGTAGACACCTGCATTTAGCTCCTGCTTTTGTCCTAACAGGGTTGAACTCCGAGCATGAGCGTCTGTGCATCTATAGTCTCCTTTGTGAGCTGCAAAAAAAAGGTGTCTTTTTCCTGCCGCAAAAGCCATTCATTTCTGCATGGAAGAGAAAGACACTTTCTTTGGCTAGTGGTTGGCTATTTGGTTTGTATCAGGAAATTTTCAATAAAATACTACCACAGATAATCTGAGGAGTACATTTTTATAACTGTTTAGGAATTAAAATGGGTTGTTGAAAGAGTGTCACATTTAATAGCTACTGCAAATGAAACCATTTTGCCTCAGCAGGGCCATGTCAGTGCACTCCACACTGGCTGGTGTAGCTTGCCTGCCTTCTGTGGTCCCAGCCGGAGCAGCAGAAACGGTTCAGGTTTCTCCATACAGCACTGAACCGTGTGGCACTGACACATCCAGTATTTCTGCGTAAAGGAGACCTGCTCTGAAGAGTTTTGTTTCCCACCTGAGCCACCTCACTGACACCAACCAAGTCCTGCCAGCTGACATCCCATGTCCTTACGATTAAAAGCAGGTGTGTTTCTGCAGGAGTGGGACCTAAATTCAGAGTATTTTTTCTTCTGAGCAAATTTCACAGGAATTGTCAGCAGTTTTTCAACTCTGCAGCCTCCAGTTGGACAAATAATTCCATTACCTGAAATACATAAAATAATTTCCAGAACAATGTAGTGTGTTCCAGTGGTTTCAAGAGTGATTAGGGATTGCACAGTTTTGTAAACAGCCCAGTGTGCTTTCTAATCAGGCTTCTTGTGGCCTTTCATATTACAGCCAGGTCTAGCTTAGCATGTCATGGAAAAACAAGATGGACTTTAACAAAAAAACCCTTGTCAGCCCTTCCAGTTTTCCCACTACATTTCTTTGCTCCATTTAAAAGAGATTGACCTTTTTTTATTTTGTATTGGTCTTCTGTTCTTACCATATTGCGCAACTGAAAGGTGTGACATCCTTAGCTTCTAAGGTATTAATTTTCACCAAACTTCTCTAAGAAAGAAAATTCATGAGTCGGAAACTGAAGCGCCGGAACTTCGAAGAGCTCCCAGGGCCATTCAGGGCGTCAGTTAAGGGAGCACTGAGCCCAGCACTCCTAGGTCTAACAGCAGGACCTCAGCTATTCAATCATTCTTCCTTTCAATAGCACCATTTTACCAGTGCAGTGATCACTTTCACATGACAAATCTTTTTAATCGTAAAAATACTTACTGTCGGTGCATGTTAATTCATAAAAAGAAAACCAGAATATCTTTACTGAATCATGTTAAGTCTGTATCAAGTATTTATGAATATCAGAGCTGTAACTCCTTATTCAATAAAACAGATAGGTATTCATTTGAATGAACGCAAATAAGGACCATTGATTCCTTTGACCCCTTTAATTCATTAGCCAGGCAGATTAGTTTTTTAGATAAAGTTGAAGGGAAAAAATACACCCAAGGTGAATTTTGAAACAACTGTGTCAAACTGAAACTGATCCTGGAGTGATCCTTATCTGCAAACTACAGGATATTTGTTCCATTGAACGTCAGAAGGATAAAATCAGTCTAAAGTCTCATGTTAGCGATTGGCAGCCACTTAAGAGCACTGCACCTGAGAACAGGCTTTACTTTATTGACCATAAAAGTAAATAATGTGTCTTATCATTCTACTACTTAGGCAGCAAAATACTTTGAGATAGTAGATTTCTAAGTTTTCCAGTCTATAAGTATAAATTTTTTAATGGGTTGGTACTTTACTTAAAAACAGTCCTCAGCACAGACCTTGTAAAAGCCAGCCATTGCATCAGTAAATATTCTGGCTGTGTATGCTGACCTTTGCTTCCAGAACTGGGAGCCGGCCAAAAGGCAGAGACATGAGGTTCTTACAACCCAAGTGGAAATTTTCAAAGTACTTGGCCTGGTGGGGACCACCCCAGTCCCAAGGGCTTTACAACACAGCCCCTAAAGGCTGGCTGGCTGTGTGATAACCACCATGGGGCACTTTAAAGCATTTCTCCTCAGAATGTGTACGGCTGCTTTTACAATATAAAGAAGACTTAAGAATGGCACAGCCACAGAACTGAGTTTTTCAAATAAGCCTGCAAAATTTGTCGAGGATTGTTGTAACACAACGCAAGCCAGGCACCTGATTCCAGAAAAAAGGAAGCCTCCACACCTCAGTCTTTACCCATCAGCTTGTGTGAAGTGTTCCCTGGGATGTGGGAGCTGGGATTACACCCTTGTGCTCTGCCCACAAGGATTTGTATCCATGGTGAGGTGGTGCATCTCACTCCCTTCCTGGGGCCACCCTACAACCCCAGGAATACCTGTTAGGCCTTGGCATTTGAGTAATGAGTTGGAAAGTTAGGCACCCCTTGATCATACCAACAACTCTTGCATGACGAAGGAGGGAAGCAGTACTGCCTGTACCAGGAATACTTGTTGCTTGGCAAAGGTGGAAACAAAACCAATAATCGGTCATCTTCTGACAGCCTGTTGACCCAAACTGGAGCCTGAAGGGAATGATACCATTATTAATAAAAAATTACCAACTCAATGGCCAGGATGGAAATTTGTGGATGACTAAAACCATCGCTGACCCTATAACCAGTGGTCTGGGTGAGACCCTTTGACCTTGCCCAGACTGCAGAAGGCTGCAACCAGCATCTCGCTGTGAGTGGGACACCACTCACCGCTGGCAAACTCCCAAGTCTGTGATACTAGGGGGACTGTTGCCAAAAGATGACAACAGAGCCTGGGCTGATACCCCTGCTCCTTGAGGCTCAACCCTTCACCTGCTGAGAAATGCAAAAGCATTTGAAGTTAATATTTCACTGAACTTGAGGGGAGCTTTTAATAGTTACATCTTTGTACATTTGTATATATATTTCTATACACCTATTCCTTTTTGTTTGTGTGCATGTATGCATGTGCAAATTGATTTAGATACTTCATAACCAATATGGTATGGGTGTTATCGTTTCAGATCTGTAAGCAAATCACTGTTATAAGGGAAGTAAATCATATTGAATCACTTGGTAAATACTTATTAATAGACGATTAAGTGTAGCTACAATTTTGTGATCAGCCTTAAACTGTGAATAAACCCTCACTCTTTATATACCCTTAGATATAGTCTGTTGTCCAAGTCTGAGACTAGGATTGGATCTAGCCACACCTAAACTCTTATAAAGAGTTTGGAAAGTAAAGAGGATCCATTCTGAACCTAGTAACTCAGTGGAATAGCCTCCTTTACTCTTTTGTCCTACTCTTTATATCTTTTCTATTAATTAGACATAAGCCATTGACCAAATCTGAGACTAAGACTGGATCTAGCTGCACCTAAATTCTATCAAACAGTTTAGAAAGCAGGGGGTCCTCTCTAAACCACATGACTCAATGGTGGGGTCTCCCTTACCCCTAACTTCACATCTTTGATCCCTGTGTAAAATCATTTTGGCTTAATTTTAACTTGGTTTTTAATTTGAATTTTCTTTTAACTCTATTTTTTTTACTTTGATTTTAATTTGTGTGTTCAATTCATGTAACATGTAGTAGAGTGAACCTTGCCATCAAGTTTTGTGAATTCGCACTCCTGCAAACCCATAATAAATCCATTTTTCTCATAATTTTGGTGGTGATTCTTTAAGAGACTTTTAGGATAAACCACTCATGTGTGACACATGGTGCCTCATGCTTTTCAGGAGAGGAAAGCTCTCACTTTAAGGTTATCAGATATTCTTGGGGGGGTGTGGGAGGAACAAAGCCCACTTGCAATTTTTCCTGTTGGAGTTGCTCATTTTATATAGGATGCTTAAATATTAATTGGCCAGAAGATAAGCATTACTCTCTAGATGCTGCTTCAGGCAAGGAGATACCCGTATTTCAGTCCAGCCTCCTGTTACTGTCTGAACAGCAGCGGAGCAGGGACAGGAAAGCACGTCTCTCCCCTCCTGCTCTCTCTTCTCACTGACGTGGCTGCCCAGCTGCTGGGACGATGCTCCTTCTCTTCAGCTGAAGGAACGTGCAGCTACACAACGCAGCAACAAACAGCTGCAAGTAGAGGCCAGAGGAAAGCCCCATCCTACAGTAGCCCACTGCCTGCTGCTGGAGTGCTCACCCCTGCAGCTGAGTACTTGGGCAGAAAGGAGAGGGCAAACCCACTCTCTCCACTTTGGAGATGTAGGAAGAGCACAGGGAAAGGTACAAATCCTGAAGTAAGGTAGGTGTTCCACCAGGGTCCACAGCAATTGGAGTTCACTGGAACCTAGAGCAACTAGAGTTCTGGGAATCGTTCTCCTCTCTCCAGCAAAATGTACCCCTCACTAAAGACAGAGGGATTTCAGGGAGACAGAAGAAAGGAACAGTGGCATCTAGGGCTGCACTAGTAGGTTTCCTGAGCCAGGAGCGAGCAGCACTAGGGTCTGAGATCTGGCATTCAGCAGGAGGCCTGACAGCCTCTCGAGAAGGGGGCTGGGAGCAGAGGACCCGTGTGCCCCAGCTTGATGGTTGCCTTGTGGTCCACTCTAGACATCAATAAAAACATTGGTTTTCTTCCTGGGTTATTTAGCTCTGAATCACCCATGGAAATGGGAAAATAATCCTTGAAAAATTTACCTGTGCTCTTTATAATCTTGTTTTCAAATGTGAGTCATAGACACAAATGACTTCTAGCTTCTTTGGCTATGCAGAAGAAATGAAAGACAAGAGATTCCTGTGGATAATGAGAATTTATCACATCTATAACATACCTGGCCATCATCCCACAAGCCTGGTGACAGGGTTATATGCAGGCAGAACCAGCATGGCCAGAGCTCTAGCGTCCTTCATCACATGCAGGTCACCAGCAAGAAGCCCACTTATAAAATAACAATTTAATTCAACCCTATATGAAGCAAACATACTGGAACTATTTCTATCTTCTATGTAAATAATGAACTTTATGTCACATATCATGGAAGACCAATTAATTGTTCCTTGCATTTAATATTATCCAAGTGTACTAAGTATGAAATAGTGACTTGAATGGCTTTAAGAGATACCTTTGGAAACACTGGGATGAATCTACACATCACCAATCTCCATTCAAAGGCATTTCAGTCATTGCTCAAAACCACCTGGAGAAAACAGAATTATTTCCTTCCAGGTCAGACTCTTGCTCTGCAGGCAACATTTATACTGACACATGTAAAACAAAGTACTTCTAAGCTTTGTCTGCATATAGATGAGGAAACAAGGGATTTGTGGGAAATGCGATACACACACCAATTCTGTTTCGATATTTACCACAGGTGCCAAAATCTTGAATATTGACCCTACAGGTCTTGCAGCTGTGTATGCCAAGAAATTACAAATAATAGCAGCTAACACAGAAGTGATTCCCACTTATTTCTGTTTCTGAATTCCCTTCCTATATTAGATTATTATCTTTGCTCTGCAGGGGCAGTTCTTCCCTCCCAGATCCACATTTTTTTAGCACAAGTGGGAACAAGAAACTAGCCAACCCATTTACAAGTGGGTTAGTCACTAATCCAGCAGCAAATGCAGACTACCATGCAATAAACAAATTTAGGTTTCAAGCCATTGACACAAATATATAGCTTTAATTCAGAGACCTCCTGATACTGCTCGTCACTTTAATGAGGGGGCACTCAGGTGGCTTTTGTATCCCCCTGACTGGGTGTTCATCATTTTCCTAGCCTCACCTACTTGTCCTAGCAGCCATTAGAGCTGCTGAAGGATTTCTTTAATTACTGAGAGTCATTTGCTCACCTAACCCAGCCACCTTGGTCCACAGAAGTGCCGTGGCAGTTGTCAAACTGATTTTGCTCAGCCCATGGATCTCCCCAAGCTGGGGATCATCTGGCAGCCAGTTAAGATGGCATTAGGGCTTCTTTTGTGTGGATGATACAGGGCCAAGCTGGGAGTGTTAGGGCAATGGTATTTGGGACTCCTTCCAGTGGTATGAGATTTCTTGGGCATGGTGACCTGGTACTGGCAACAAGGTGTCTTACTGATGCAAGGCTGCAGGAGCTGATAAAACAAGAGTATTTCCTGCTAAAAGCTTAAAGGACCTCTCTTCTTACACTCCTAATTAAAACTCTGAGAAGAAAAAAAACCCAAAACAACACAAAACAAAAACGAAAAACAAACAAACAAAAAAAAAACCTCAGGGAGTAATTAATTTTCTTCTTTTCTAAAAACCACAGAAACTGACACATGTTAAGGTTTTTGTTGGTTTTTTTTCCCCCCATAAACTAAAAAAAAAATAAATAAATTTAAAAAAAAAGGGTGTCTTCTTCCAAACCCAGAATATTCTGGATTATACACAAATGTTTGCTTAGAAAAGGAAACACGTCCAAAGGGAGATGAAAAAAAACAGAAAAGCTGATAATGGAGATTGAAACAGAGGTACATTTCCCTTACTAGCACTCCCTGACAGCTAACAGCATTGCATGAGCAATGATTAAGCTCCCATTTTTATAAATGCCATGTACTTTAAGGCATTAGAAAGACTTCAGCATTGTCAAAGATAGCTACTAAAACAATTGCCCCAAATTCCCTTTGATGGTTCTAAATACTTCTATTTGCCAATGTAAAATACTTACAAATGACCACTCTCTAACTCTTTTGTCTTTGCTGTAAAGAAATTTACTGTATAAAACCCTTGTATGCTACCAAGGGAAGGAATGAGAAATTTTACCTGGTAAGGATAACACCTGCTTACAAAAATAGAAACCTATATTTAGGTTCTGTTACTTCATGCCTGGTTAATCTGGAGAGCATGTCCGGGAGAGCAACTGGTGTTAACCAGTCTGATAGTGTGATGCCCGCAGCAATACGAACTTGTTAATCTTAAGTTTAAAATAGATCTTCACTAGTAATTCAAGTTAACCATGTCTGATCCAACTAGTTTTATTTTAGACTGTTTGTTTCACCTCCTCTCTTTTGGTGTGGGGAAGATTTGACCCCGATTTGATATAATGTCTTGATCATTATGTAGCCTGCATTGAATTGTAGAGACAGGGAATTTGTAGACTTTCCAAATTAATAGCTTGAGCTCAGTGGAGATAAGTGAAACATCAGACACCTAAATTTGAAGACCCATCAGGCCCAGTTATGTGCATGTTTTGGTGGCCCTTGCAGTTGAAACCATAAATTAGCTATGGTCCCAGTCAAAAAATTGTTTGATTCCACTTAGGAGGTTTAGGAAGAAGTTCACCTTCTCCCAGCTTGAGCTACAGTACACACCATAAAAGATTCTAAAACTGATGATGAAGATGATAATCATTTCTGCCTGCGGGAAAAAGACTTCATGAAGTGATAGTGAATATCTGCAGCTTCCGTTGCTTTAATAGGATTTGTGTGCACTTGAGTTTTGGAAAGTCATACAGTGTGTTCACAGGTGCCTAAATACAGACTTTGAAGTCTGATACAAATCTATAAATTGGAGTGTATCAGGCAATCTGGCAAAACAATACATATTCTTCTTTTGACAAACTCCTACTCTTAGGTGAAAGACCCATCTGAAAAACTGAGCTGGGAAGTGTTACATTTTTACTTGTTTTCCAGCATTTAACAGCTTTGGTTCAAAGCACAGAAAATTACATTGGGCATTCATTTAGCTTACATTATTAATAAACTTGCTGAACCTCAAGAGATCTTCAAAGATTTCTGTATCACAACAGCAGGACTCAGAAGCCTGAAACTTTTCCTCTCAAGGAAGTTTCAAACACTGAAGAAATGAGGTTTGTAGTTTGCTGGGGTTCAGGCAGAAAATGTAAAACCATGTACAACCCACCTATAAGCAGTCTTAAGATATTTCTTATTATAGAAACAACCTTTGGCCCCTCTCTTCTTTGAATAAACTTTTAACAATCAAGTCCCACACTCTAGTTTTTCTCATGACACAAGATACACTCTCCACAGGAGCCCTCCTCACTGGGGTGGGAGGCAGTGAACTTTGCTTTGTCCTCAGCTCCTGCCACCAATGGCCTAGCCAGCTCCTCCCCAGCACGGGACACAAATGGCCATGTATATAGGTTGCTGCACACACAAGTGGTATGGGCTGCCTGTGAGCAAAACCAGCAGGCAGACTGGTTTGATCAAATGAATCCATCATTCTGCCTTTGAAAAGCATGTATTTCCTTTTTAACATACATACTTTGTGACCACTGTGACAGGGCACGGATGAAAAAGGCCCAGGAGCTATGGGTCTGGGTACATTAGAACCATATTAGTTAATGGAAAAGACCTTTTCTCAAGGTTTAAAGACCTTCATATGACCTTTAAGACTGTCTGCAGATCCCTCCCAGGTTGAAGCAGCTTTTTCCTATGGTCTGCACTAAGCATAAGTGCAAAAATCCTGCCTGAACTTAGACTCCACAGGGGTCTCCTCTGGTGGGATTTCCTGGACCACGTCTCACATATGCAAGTCCCAGATACTTTCTGGTTACCAACATTTTAGGAGCATGCTGCTGTTTGCTTGTGCCTTACTGTCTTTTAAATACAGGGAGAGAGGAGATATGAATGGTCATTACCGGTGATCTCCCCTTGAAGAAGTCACCATTAAGAAAGTTTCCGCCAACCTTGTTGCCTAAAGAATCCAGCCTGCCCACTATGCCATCCTGTGAAATCAAAGCCTCCTCCCACTTTCTCGAATTGTTATCTGCTTTGTACATTAGTTTTAGGAACAGATGAGATGACTTTGAAGATTTATGAGTAACAAAAGGGAACAGTATGAGTCCTGTGTAAGAAACTAGAGAAGCTGTTTGTACTATGGCTTTTATACCAACACACAAAACATCAATAAGCCGTATGCTCATTGTCGCTCTGAGTTAAAAGAAGCCACGCCCGGGCATCCAGGAAAGAAATGTGCCTTGCAACATTTAATAATAGATACTCAGGTTACTTGAAACATTAATTATAAAGATTAAAGATTAATCCTGTTCTATGAACTTGGATTGTCAATGGAAAATATATGGTGAAAAAGGTTGTTGTAAGACTCTAGAAAAGTGCTGGAAAGGTTCACTGAAGCTAGCAAACTTTTCTCAACAGTAAAGGCCCTAAGCGTTTCAAAATCTTAAGAGCAGCCATGCAAAAACACTCCTAATTCTTCTACTTACCTGTACACAAGATAATAGCACAGAGAAGAGGGGAAGAGTCAGCCCAAAAGGTATGTCAGGTATTCCTGAAATAAAGAGAATAGTGCAATTTTGAATGGAAAATCAGAATGCAACTGCTCTAAGTATGTGGAATACCCACAGAGCAAGCTTTTGGTTAGCCAAGTGTAAGCTCCACAGGGCAAATGCAGGACTGGAAAGGAGCTCAGCACCCGCACAGATATTTACTTTCTGGTGTGTCTGTCCTTCAGTCTGCAGAATGACCTCAAGAGCAGTTAGTGGAGTTCTGTCTGCACCAAAATGAGCGTAGCTTGTGTTCGTACGTATGGCTGGAGAAAGTCTCCCCCATACAGGTGGAGGGGGAAGGTTAAGCTCCCCTGGGGCCTCCCTCAGGCCTGGCACGGGCTCTGTGAGGCTGCAGCCTTGCTGGTGCTAAGCTCACATGTTTTACTGTTACTCAGTGGGTTTACTCAGCCTTTTGTGGCTTTCTGGGAGATTTTCCTCCGCACATTCTGGCAGTCACATATTGTTTCAGACAGCAGAGGATCTGGTTTTGAGGGGACAGCTTTTATCTGCCACTTTTGCCTTCCATGCTTTTCCATGGCACAGAGCCAAGTTCTTCCCTACCCTCCTCCAGGTGGTGGGAAGAGTAGGGACGTGATGAGAAGCAGAGGGACAGACATTTCAATACAGTCATTCTGAAACTGAGCAACTGAATATAGCCAGTGAGGCATTGCTAAAAAGTTGTGGGAAACCTCTGGCTATTACTCCCAGTGAATCTGGAATAAGCTCGCTGCAGACAAACTGGTACCCGGGAGCCAGCCCAGGCACCTGAATATGTGGGATTTCCATGCTCCAGGTGAAGAGCCCTACTGCAGCTCATGTTGGACCACAAGGAAAACCTGTACACAAATCCTGCTGGTGGGACTGTGGAAGACAAGAGACTTTCTGGGAGTGTCCCTGTGCTTCTCTCACAAGCAGACGGGTGACTAGAAACCTGGAGCTGAGGTCAGTCTTGTGTTGCAATTAGGTGAGACTGAGAGAAAAACACCGGGGCAAGTAAGTTTGTGCCCTACCAGGACAGAGGTCATTTGAAGTATTCATGGCACATTTTTCCTGTGTGGTTGAGTTCAAAACCTGATCAGTTGGTATGGCTGCAACATGTGCTTTTTCATTTCACTGTTTTGCTTAGTTCATAGCTATTTAAATATAGGATGAACTTTTCCTGATTTACATTGCTTCCATCTGGTGAAACTGGCAGCCCCACTGGTGGCCACTTCCAGTACTTAGCTGAGGAGAAAAAGCAAGCTCCCTAAAATCTTTTCATGGCAGGTACTAAATACTGTCACTCACTGATGGGAAATAACGCAGCGGGTTGGACTGCGTAGCCCTTAAATTTCTGCTCGCTCCCACACCACGGGCATGGTGCAAGGCGCGGTGGGAACAGCTTTGCAATCCAGGTCGATCTTGATCAAGAAGAAACAAAGAACTTTGTGAGTTAGGAAAGAGGGCTGCAAGGCTAAAGTTGTAAACTGATGACAGGTTGGACACACTGCACTCTTGTGTTGTGAAAGCCTAATGTTGAGCTTCTGTTTGCTTTAACTTGCTTACATTTTCCATTCTCTGGCTGTTGTAAATGTCACTTCTTTCCACGATCACGAGGCCGGGCCTTGATCTTTGCTCAGAAAAGGGTCCAGCTCTTATATCAAACCTGCTCACCGTCATTTTACTGCAAATGTTGGATAATTTTGGTAAGTGGTTATGTTATGAATTGTTGGAAGGGAAGTTTCTAATCCTGAACACTAGTGCAGGCAGGTAGAATGGATCGCATTTTGAAATAAAACAAAATAAATGCTTTTTAATGTATCATTTACAAGCTTCCAAGAAGACATTGTACTTATCAGATGCTGAAATAATTTCCAGGAGCTACTTAGAAGAAGCTGTCAATTCTCTTCAGAAGTGATATGCCTTGGAGAATTAATAAAGAGATTCCTCACTAAATTTCTCTTTTTCTAAACTTAAACTCATCTACAAAGTAAATTATTTAAATTTTTAAAGAGAATTAAACTTTTTATTTTTTCCAATAGAACACAGGGATGGAAAAATACTGTTAGCAAGTCTTCCTTCCCAATGTAATGTTCAATATTCTTGATAAAATCACAAATATTTTAAAATATGTGGATAACAAAGGAGATAAGCTGGTGGAAATATGAAACATAAAAAAATAAGCAGAAGAATACAGCAGTCTATGTAAAGAGAGCTCATATCATTTGGGAGATAAATAGCATATGGAAGAGCTATTCTGCCTTTGATATGCACGATTACCAGCCATTGATCTTCAGTGAGAGCTGTGCATAAGAATGGACCTTACAGCTGAACTGCAGCTGGTATTTTGCACGGAAAAAGTAAGTAACGTTACACGCCTGCTTCTGTAGGCTTCCAGTTGCCGTGGTCATTGATCACAGATTTCTGTCCATACCAAGAACTCACATTGCTGTGCAGCAGCAGGCAGTGACTGAGATCTTTATTACAACAGCACTTACGTCATTTTTGCTGAGCTAGTTTTGAGTTCAGCAGAGTTGAAAGATGAACCTGTTCACCTTATAATATTGTTTGCTCTATTTATTGTTTTTTCCATATTACACTTTGAGACTCGCACCGTGTAATTTTATGGCTTTGAAGTTGTGTGGGTTGACCTACAACTGTTATAAAAGAATTTGGAATGAGATAACACAAGTTTTTTCCATTATTTAAAAAAGGGTGAGTCTGCTTATTAAACACCTTCATATTCCATAACTTTGCTAAAATGATTACTTTTTCAAGCAACTGTTACATTGTGGTAGACCCTTGCAGCACACAGATTGGACAGGATAGGGCTGTGCTGTAAGCTCAAACAAGAAAAACCTCCAGTTTAAATTTTTAATTCAACCTTCCCGAGGAACACTGGATTTTTCTAGTTACAAATTAACAGTATGTTTTCATCTTGCATAACTACTCTAGGACAGGGATTGTGTTTCTTGTGATTCATTCTCTTCTTAAAGAGCATTGAGTTCAGTCAAGAGGACGTACGTAGAACAGAGAGGAGTGTTTTGCTCCTATTCTGTCCACAGGGGACTGACCCGCAAAACCATTTCACTTGGATCCCATCACATCTAACATACCCCTTTTGGGTATGTTTTGGTCACACAGCTTTTCTTCCAAGTAGAATAATGCCCTATGGACGTGCTTGAGCTGCAGAGCAGGTGTGGCCCAGGGTGCACCCCATAGCCTTGGTCCCCCACTCACCCAGGCTGTAGTACCTGTGGGCGTACTCCAGAGTTTCCTTTCAGCTGTCAGCTCAAGTTTCTTTCCCAAAAAATGTCAGTGCTCAGGAAGTGAGGACTCTGGGAACAGGGACCACTGACACACATCCAGCTCTTCTCCAGTTGTGGGGCTAATGCTCAGCCAAAGCATGCATACTGCCCTGTAAGCTAGACACAGTCTGAGTTTTCCAGGATGGGTAAAATGAAAGTGTCTTAAATACTCAAAAGGAGCATTAACGTCCTCCAAAGACACAGGCAATCCTCTTAAATTAGGATCCTAAATTTCCAGCAGTCTCCCAGTAAGGTGTGTCACAAGATGGGTCTCTAAGAGCTTCAATAACCAACCACCATTAGTAGCACTAACATTCCATTTAACTACACGTTAGAGTACTAAATTGTGCTGAATTTGCTTGAAATAGTATGCAAATATACATTATCCAAAGAGTAGAAAGAATAAAATTCTGGTCTGGCATACAGCAACATAAGCCACTAAAAATCCCATTGAAACTCACTGAAAATCAATAAAAGGATGAACACTGATTTTAATAAACATTGGATCAGACTCTCAGAGAAAGCACAGGGTCCAGCACCCTGCAGCCCATCCGTGTTCAGCCCACGCCATGCAGGGAGCTCCAGGCAGCAGCTGAAGATTTCCTCTTGCCAGGGGTAGCTTTGGCTGTAGCAGTAACTCTGCAGCACCTCACACCCCACCAATGTGAAGATATTATGGGGTTGTGGCAGGTGGGCAAGAGGAGCTGCTTTTCCAGGCATGAGTTAGGTCATCCCTGAGGCTCTTCTAAATCTCGCAGTTAGGCAGGTGTTTGCCTGCAAAATACAAGAAAAAAACCCACAGTTAGGCATTATGCTGGAAAAGATAGGACTAAATTCAAGAATGTTGCATGGTTTCTTTTTTTTTTTCTTCTTGGTTTCCTAGTTGGTCTATAGTATTGCAGAGTATCAAACAAACCCCATCCACCTCAGGTGCTTTTCCTGGTGGCACTGATACATCGACACCCCAGAACAACCTTTCATGCATATGTAGCATTAACATGTTGTTGGATTCCTTCAAACAAGAAAGCCCTTCCCTCATGCCTGGAGCCACAGGCTGTCATGCTGCCTGCCCTTTGGAATTGCTGGGCCAGAGGGAGATGCCAGGCCAGTGCTGCCCACAACATCTGTGCTGGGCATCCATACGGTCCTTGAAGGAAGGCAGCTGCAATGTGAAGAACAAAATGTTCTGATGGCTCAAAGGATCTTGCAGGGTGGGAAGACGTGGCAAAGCATGGTTGCATGGACTTTGGGCCTTCTAATGTTGAGAAATCTGTTGCTGAGCATTGCCTTGTCATCATTACATTGCTCCTTGGACAGCTATGGATGAGACTGTAAGGGTATAAAATAGGTTAAAAAGAAATTAATTAGTCCCTGACTTCATGTGTCAGAAGGTTAAGGGTTGGGATATGCTGCAATCTGAATTTACAAGTGGCTCACTAATTTGCATTTTATATTAAAATACATTTTACATCCTTAGAATTATTTTGGACAATTCTGTCTGGTGCATGAAAAAAAACATTTCTATGTAGTGCTGCCTTTGAAAAACAGTGAAGGTTTATGTAAATCACTATTTACATAATATAATTCCTGTGCAAATAGTGGCTTTACATAATGACTACATAAGCTAAGGTCAACTTAAGGTAGAGTGTGCACTTCAGTGCTGCATTTTCTTTCTCATTTTTAAAGAATACGAATACTGATTGACACGTAGATAAAGAAAAAGTAAGCAATAAATTGTTCTGTAGTATTATTCAAATATTCTGAAAAGACATGTTCCTCCACCCACGGCCAGCCATACTTGCTGGCAGTCGCACAAAACTGAAGCCGCCTTCTAGAGCCCAGCGCTACTTCCATAAATTCTGCCACAGCCCAGACCAGGTACCAACACTGTTACAGTTGTTCCTGTTGTTCTGTCTGGGTTATATGTCAGGAATAAGCTTGAGGATCTTCTTTTAGTACCTGGACCAAATATTTACCTGAGAAAAAGTCTTCCCCAGGTTTTAGTTTCCTAGGATCGTTTTATGAAGCACCAGCCCTTACCTATCATCTGGTCTGTGCATCTGTCACCATCAAGACTGACATTAGCAGGACTTTGTACTTGTACAGATGTTTGCACTTGTTCAGAATTAACAACATCTACATCCTTTTTCCCGTGTGAAAGACTGTGTCTATTGGCTTTAAAATATTTCATACTTACATGGTTGGGCTCAAGATGAAAGGCAACCCTGCTTTTTGTATTTACTTAATACTTTTTGTATTTACTTAACATCTAAAAATTTGGTTAAAACCTTATCCATCCTTCCAGTTACAATGTTTTTCAGATATGTGTTTTAATAAAGGAGTGAAGGAGAATGTAAGAGACACCTTCTCCATATCTGACAATCATGAAAAGGTTATAATTAAAATCACTTGTTTCAAAATGCTTCTTCCTGCGATGGTTCTGTACAGGAAGGCAGGACTGTAGCAAGCGATAACAGCCAAGGACCAACATTTCCTTCTACAACTTTCAAGAATGATTGTGCTGCTAATCAGAACTAAGCATCAAAAGGGAAAGAAGATGCTGATAAAGGAACTCCAGCCACACCTCAGGATCACACATGAATTTGGCCTTTCAGAAGAGAGGTGAGACAACAGTCCCTGCCTTTGGTGTATCTTCTGAAGGTGGACTGAGAATAACCGAGTAAATAACTGCTCTTGTCCTTGCAGAGATTTATGTTGTTCATGTTCATGTCTCATTTGAAAGTTCTTATCTTTGAGTCTCTTTTGGTGTCTGGTCATCAAAATCAAGTTGGTGATTCTTCACAGGATGCTGAAATATTGGCGCTTTCTGACTGAGAAGTACTTACCTTGTTATTTCTTGCTTTTATTTCAGGGATATTTTAGGTTGTGTTGCTATTATAATTGGGCTATTTGAATTCTACACATCTTGAGAAACCCTTCAGATACCATAGCTAGGTGCTCTTGAGAGAGTGAAAACAGAAGTCTGGTAGTCAGAACAGGGAAGTCTCAGAAAGCCCACATACAAAAAATAATTAATGAAAAGCATTTGAAGAACAGCTACGAACAACAAATGTTTTCAAAGGAAATTGTAGTCACTTAGATTCTGGGTCAAGTTCCCAGCTGGCTTCAGTGTAGCATTTCTGACTTCTGCCAGATATGGATCTGGCTCATATTTTGTAAGGAGAACTTCAAGTAGCTCTAACTAAAATGAATGACAAGGCTTCGGCTTCTCAGTGAAGTAATTCATTAATCAATGTGTATATATGCATATCACCATACATATAATTTCTGAAAATATGAAGAACTTTGTCCTTGTATAAAGCCCTCTAGAGTCATTGGAAAAATTGGCACAGACTTCATTGAGTTATGGATCACATCCTGTATATATCTGCATTTTGAAATCTTTTTCCAGTGCTTCCTCTTTCAATGGAAATTAATAGCTTCTTGGAATTGAAATGACCAGTTTCTGATTTAGTTTTGCATAAGAAGCGGAGTCCAGTGGGATTAAATATGAATGCTGGCTTGGTAATTCATTAATCATGAAAATATGGTGTGCAGTTAGTTATATAAGTGATTATTTTTGCATGGAAATGTCTGCTACTTTTATGCCTGTGCAGGATCACTTCAAGTGCAGCAGGGAGAACATACAAACCCACTCACCTTGATACACTGTTTTACAAAGAAGGCACAAAGATGCATAAATGCTCTGTAGACATTAGTGATTTTGTAGATGCTAGCATAATGAGAGGTCAGTGCGTCCAGGTATCCTTACAATTATATATGTTCCTGGAGGTGAGAGGCAGCATATTTTGAAAGTTCTTCTTTCAAACCCTCCTGGCCACATACGACCTATGTAAAATATTTTATTTGGAGAATTTTTGAAGATGTAAACATTGCAGCTCCTGTTCATTTAAAAGTCTGAGCAGTTAGATGAGCAAGGTTGGGCTGGCTCCAAACAGCTCTGAATTCTTCTCTCCCATTCAGCTACAGACTTCTGGGTCAGGGAAAAGTAACAGGCACAAGATTTGATGTGCCATTGGAAAGCGGTATGCAGCAAGGAGCAAATCAGCCTAAGATGCAAGTCACAGGACTGTTGAAACAGGTTCGGTACTCAGTTTCCACTCATGCAGCCTGGCTGGAAGCTGAAATTCTGCACTGGATGGAGTAATTCAATACACTTGGCAAATATAAGAAGTTGCCTCACTAGCACAGACCTCTTCTATCTAAAAATGATGGAAATGCCAGTTTCACCTTTGTCTCCTTCCACTGTCCTTGCGTCACTGGTACCCCATTGTCTTTTCCAAGTACAAAGGATAATCCCAGGCTCAGTTCACTGTGCTTCTGCTTGTGAAGGCCAGAGCTCTGTGATGTCCCTGCTCCTTATAAAAATAAGCCTCATGAAGCCTCTTTTTTCTTGTCATCATTGCTATGTATGGAAATGCATTAGTTTCCAATTTTTATTTTTAAAACAAGATGTAGACAGATTACAGGAGTTTCAGGATATGGCTCGCATTGAAGTGTACTACCCTGAGAAAGCGATGCGTGAAAAACAGTTCCTAGATGGGAAACTGACTCAGTCGTGGTTTTTCATTTATTTTGTACATGGTGAAACACAAAGTCTGATCGTAAGAAATTATTTAAAATTCCTTCAGTCCTTTTGCAAGTGTATAATGGCATTTGTGGCTGTAAAACTATTCTGAACATTTTCCACCAATACAAATATTTTGAAGTGAAGGGATTAATGATCAGATTCTTGTGTCTTTCATTTTAGCTGCTGTTTTGTTCAGCAGCTCCCAAAACACCGACCAATATGATGCATCTCTTGAAGAGCTCACAGCCAAACAGCAGCAACAGAATGACAGAAAGCTGCACATAACAGGTGGAGAAACAGGAGAATGGAAAGATGGAGGGAATCAAGTATAAGGTCTCATGATTACTTAATCGCTATGCCCACATCTTGTTCCATAATGCATACAAGATTTCAGCCACCCAATCTACTGAAATCCCTCTCAGGACATGTCAGCCTTTAACTAAGCATCCACCTCTCATCCTGCTGGGTTATCCACCTCCCTTGGCATTTCGCTGTCTTCTGTTCTGCATTATCCCATTGGGTTTTTATCCTCATGCTATTATGTGAGTCTTAACGTATTATTGTCCTACTGTTGCTTGTGTCAATCACTTAGCACAAGGAGATTCTGGGGTTTCCCAGCTGTTCTCATCCCCCATCCTTACTATACTACCTACAGTATTTGGCAAAGTCCTGTCAGCCGATCATCTTTGCCACTGAACCATGCTAACTCAATGTAACGTGTGAGGGATAGATGTTGCCAGAAAAAGGCAGTTTCAGTGCTTCAGAGTACCCAGGTAGCCCTAAAGACTAAAATAAGACATTCCAAAAGGGTCTTGATCATTAGAATACTGTTACCCCATGGCAGAAGGAAGATTTCTGGTAACTTGCTGTGTCCCCTCCCACCAACCCACTGCTGTAGCAGGGTGCGTTTCCAAAGCTGGTCTGCCAAAAAACACTCTTGTCCAGCCAGAAGTGTCCCTCACACCCCCGCGCTGGGAGAGAATGAGCTCACTAATGAAGCCTCCCATACTTATCTGCTGGGATGAAATTACCTGCTAGGGCAGTATATTTAAATGTGCCATGCCTGTTCCCATGCTGTCTCAATATGGATATCTCAGCATCCCCTGGTACCTCAGTGGGAATAGCGGGGTTACAGGGGTGCAGAGCTTCAAAGGTTAAGCCTCCGCAGAGCTGTCTGCAGGTCTGGCCTGGGGATGGAGCAGTGAAAAATGGCCCCCTTGCACCCTATGTGGTGTCCCATGTGGCTTTCTTGTACCACGACATCCTGCAGAGCTACTAGCCCATGCTCTGACATCCGGGACCCTTTCCCAGACGGAAACCCGATGGCTAAACTGGGAAACTGTGCTTGCTCCAGTTCCCCCAGGTCTCATGGGCACACTCCCCCCCAGCGAAGGACCCGCAATAACTCCTGGCTCACCCCGCGCTGCCCCCTCCTCTCGGGGGCCTCCAGCCGGCACCCCCCAACCCCCGCTCCCGCCCACGGTTAGAGGTGCCCGTCCCCGGAGGGCTCAGCCGCGGGGGCCGGGGGGTGCCCCGGGCGGGGTGCCCCGGGCAGGGCGCCGCCGGGCTGGCCCAGCCCCGGAGCCGCCGGTGGGAGACCCCGGCCCCCCCGCGTAGGGCGGGAAGGCCTCGGCGGGGCCGGCTGGGAGGGTGGGCAGCGCCGGGGGGAGGGGCCCGTCCGGGCGGCCCCATAAATAGCCCTCGGCGGGGCGGCGGCGGGAGGAGCCGTCGGAGCCGTCGCCGCAGCCGCCGCAGCCGCCGCAGCCGCCGCAGCCGTCGCCGCCGCCGCAGCCGTCGCCGCGGGGCAGAGTCAGCACCGCGGACAGCGCCCCTCCGCGCCCCTCCGCGCCCCGCCGCTCCCCGCCGCTCCCCGCCGCGCCGCCCCGCGCCCCCACCATGACGGCGGAGACCCACCTGCAGGGCGTGGAGATCTCGGCCGCCCAGTTCTTCGAGATCTGGCACCACTACGACTCCGACGGTGACTCCTTGCCCCCCCGGGGCGGCGGGGGCGCGGGGGGCGGCGGGGGACAGACCCACGGGAGGCTGGGGGGGACCCCACCGCTCCCGGCCCCGGCCCCCACCCCGCTCCGCGCCCGCCGCCCCGCAGCCGGGGGGCGCAGCCCGGCGTCGTCAGGGGCTGGGGCCGGAGCCGGGCGAGGCGCGCAGGGAGCCGCGCCGCCGGGAGGGCGCAGACGGCTCGGAGGCGTCCCTGCCAGCGCCGAAGAGCGAAGGGAGTTTGCAGGGGGCAGTGACAGCACCCCTAACTCTTTCTGTTGTAGGCAATGGGTACATGGATGGGAAGGAGCTACAAAACTTCATCCAGGAGCTGCAGCAGGCGCGGAAGAAGGCAGGCTTGGTAGGTTGATGTTTCACCCCACTTTTCCATCTCCGCCGGGAAAGAAGAGTTTTCCTGAGCAAACTCCGGTGCCCCACTTCCTTCTGTCCTCTGTTGCCATCCCATGGCTCATTCTCTTGCTCAGCAGGCAAAGGGGAGTAGCTCGGTTAGAAAGCGGCAGGTTGCAAATGAAATAAACCACCGGCTTTGGAAAAGTGAGGCCAGGGTCCACCTCCCCGGAGGGCAGGTCCCCCCTCGCATCTTGGCAGGCTACAAGTTGATCCTTCTGGCAGTGCTTAAAAAGAAAAGTCAAGAAATGCATGGATGTTATCTTTTTGGCTTGGATGGGACCTTATGCCATTGCAGTTAATCTTACCTGATCCAGATGTGCGCTGATGCTAAAAAAAAAAAAAAAAAAAAAAAAAAAGAGAGAGGAAAGAAAGAAAAAACCAACACTTCAAGTTAGTTGGACTCTTAATTTCATACCTAATGGGCAGTATGGGCTGAAATGCATTTCTGCCCCTTGGTGGTCACTGAATAGATCTGCAGATGACTGCTAACCACTTCTTGCCCTTCACCAGTGTTACGCACTAGGAGTACCAGTACCAAATCCTGGTGGTTTAAATTGTTCAGAGACAGTAAAGTTTTTGGCAATGTTGTCAAAACAGTTCTGTGTATGAGTTATTAAAGCACTGATGATAAATTTCCTCCAAACTATACCTCCATGGGGAAAGAACAGAGAGAAAGAAAGAAAAAGAAAAAAAAGAAAGAAATATTCCATGTAAAGATTTGAGTTAAAATAGAAGTGAACCTTTTTAACAATTGTCTTCAAAATAATCAGTTTTTAACACAAGCCACTTACCTTCAAACTCCAATATATAACCTAACGTAATCAATTTATGCTAAAAGACTTGTGAAGTAACAGAAAACAAAATTATAATTTAACTGGATGGCATGTGTGCATGGGGGAAACAGATTAATACTTCATATAAGAATACCTTCAAACTGAGCAATAGCTTTTGAATAATTAACTTTGCTTTAAAGTTGCTGTATATTTTAGAATAACATGTAGAAAAAGAAGAATCTTAATTTATTTTGTGGAAAATTGTATACTGTTATTAATGGTATAAGCACAAACTTCACACATCTGAAAATCTGTCTCCCAGCAATGCCTCTGATGTTACTGCAGTCCAGGTACCAGTTAATTCTTCCTAGTGCAGTTGGTGTAGGCACTCATTTTCATAAGTGTAAGTTTAAACTCTTTAAAAACAAACAAACAAACCCAAACTCAAAAAAACCATGAAATTGGGAAAGGAGTATGTTTTTAGAAGGAAAAAAAAATTATTTTTTTTTCCCACAGAAAACGTTAAACACAACTTCAATTCCTTTCAAGTATTGCAACAAAACAAATCTCTCTTCTATACTGAAGTGCAGGAAACTGATGTCCATTAAAAAGAAGATATTAAAGCTTGTGTGTATTAGTATGAATGGCATTCTTAGTAGAAATGCTGATATATTATTCAGTAGTTAAAAAAATAATTAGAAGCTCAATGAAAAAAATATTTATTGTTTTAAGATCAGATTCTTTTCTCTCTCAAAGCAAGTGGGCATCTCTTCTTAAAACAGAGCCTGCTCAAAGTAACACAGAAAAGCCTTGCAGGATTATTCTTATCTGCTACAAATTTCATAATTTATGCCCTTTTTTAAAATAACCTCTGACTGTATCTCACACATCATTTTAAAATGTTCAGGTGTTTAATTAAGTTTTGTTTTCCCATTTTTCTGATTCAAACCTATCTTTGGAGTATTCTGCTGAAAAGAGCTATCTACAGTTGCAACATGAAATTCACTACTTGGTCTGTTGGCTCTGAGGCATGGATATATGTCATCTAAGGTGTCAAATCGAAGCTGATTCTTGGATTTGAAGGCTCATTTGCCAAACAAGCATCTCATTAGTTCATGCCTTGTCTCACGGGATGCTAATTCAGTAGCTTTGAATGTCTTTTTTTTGCCAGAAGGGACACATTGAGAAGCTAGTATAGGTTATATGTCATTTCCTCGCTGTCCTTCTTTTAACACCCCAAAGCTTCTTTGTCATCATTAGCTTCTGCATTTCAGGTCACTCTCCTGCTCACTATTTTTGAAATATTCAATTATGCATTCTTCATAGCTGGATTTTACATCAGTCATGCCATATGTATTAAAGAATCACATCGATTCTGTCATCCAATAGGATGGTTTAACATTTCCCAATATTCTTCCCAACTACAGAACCGTTCTAATTATGTTTTAATTCTAATCGTTTTATTAATCTACTCAGTAAGCCCATACTTTCACAGTTGCTTTTTCTCAGACGGAGCAGTAGCACGCAGCCTGATTCATGCTAGCCCCAAAGGGTGGATTTGTACTTGGAGGGTTTAGGGCTTGGGCTTTTCTGCGGTAACACTGTCTTTTTGTTTCATGCATTATGGTAGACACTGAATTGATCTGATATACCTTCAGGCATGTTGAAAGAACTGCCTCTTTTCTAAAGATAAAAGCGATATAAGTATATAAACATAGCTTCCATTTACTGCGCCCCATGTTCATGCAATACTTTCTCTATTATATGCCAATTGCCAAAAGAAACTGTGGGGTGTAAGTGACTAACATGGAGGTTGATTAAGGGTCAATAGGTGGATCTTGGCTGAGCTATTCCACATCTGTTGCTCACTTTCTCTGCATATAGAGATGATTACAATATATCTCCACAGAAAAATGTGATTTAATAGATGTTTATGAATAGGGTCATGTAGGTGTTTCTGTAGTGCCATCTATCCTTACGTTTTCAAATCATATCAAAAAAAGCTGGTTTTCTACAGCTACACTTGGCTGGACAAGTGTCTTAAATTTTTAAAGGGGAGACTGAGGTGTGAAGGGTTAGTTTCTTAATTTCTATCACTGAGCACTGCATCTGTATCAAGTTTAGGAGCAGACGTGGTTAAATTTATGCAAGTTTTCTTGACTAAAAACATTTATTTGAATAACATAACTTGAATAACTTATCAAGCAGCTCAAAAGCAGGTGAAATAAATACAAAAAAACCCTCACAACCCTTTCTGAATAATGTACTATAGGACAAACATCCTGTTTCCTTTAACCTGTAATTAGCTGTGCCTCCTTCAATGGCTGGACATTGTCTGGCACTGCAGAGCTGCTGTTGGAAAGATTAGTAAAATATTTAACCAGGACTAATTAAAATCCAGGTGTCTAAATTCTCCATTCTATCTGCTAAGCAAACTTGTCTGCACTTTGGGATCATTAGATGAAAGGTGACATTGAAGTGCATTGTATTAATAACCACATCTCTAATTAAAGCCATGGCTTAATTACTAACCTGCCATGGATGACTTTGACAGAAATAGGATACTAGGCCATGCTTGTATCAGCTACAAAGAACTGACATTTTAGTTAGCTTTGGTAGTTGAAATTTGGGACAAACTACAATGGACTTTGTACAGCTGAGATTCCCTGTGTCTCCAGCGAGAGAATGGATCCCTTAGGTCCCATATAATCAGATCTATTATAGCAACTAAACTTCTAATTTCCAGACTGCTGTATCTCCATCTATAAACATAGTGTTGTCCATTGTTTTAATATAACTGTAGTCCTGATTCTTCCTGCACCGTTTTATTAACTCACACCTATAAGAAATACAGAGAAAGTTAAAAGTTTGATCAGTATCGAAGGCTGATGGCAGCTCATATCAAAGCAAGGCAAGGTAAGTTGAAGTGCAAAACTAAATACTTAGATATTCACCCCAAAGCTGGCACCTTTGCCGTAGCCTAGAGCAGGGACAGCCTTTAGAGAACAGACGTACAGTAGGGAGCATAATTTATATGAAGAACAATTATGCTGGCTTTACTTTGCCAGATTTAAGGTACTGCTCAAAGTTTTCTCCCTCCTAAATCCTCCCCTCTACATTTCAGCAGTGACATTTTGACTCTGTTTCTATGATAACCAAATACTAAACAGTGAAAAATGTATCGTGATGAGCTCTTTCAGGGCTAAAATAGCATCCATTGTTGAGGAAAAATCCACTCAAAAATGTGGAAAGGCTATTTTGGTGTTCAGCTATATTATACTGAAATGTTCTTATTTTGAAAGATTTTGTACTGCCTTCAAGTTGCTAATTTAAAAATGAAAAATGAGAAAATTGACTAATAATTGCCTATGAACTTCACCGTCATCCTCTTAAACAAAGGAGCTGTTATACACATCTTTCAACACATCTGTCTTCAAAATTTTTTTCATTCTGTAAACTAAAATAAGAGTTCTAAGTATTTAGAAGCCAATCATTCACACTGACTATAATGTAATGCCTCAGGAAGTAAAATTTATCACAATTACATTATTCATGTTAAAAAAATACTGTTTCATTTAAACTTGAGGAATCTAGCTGCAATAAGTGTGAGCACTTCATTAAATGTAGTATATTATTTGGCGACTAATAGAATATTCAAGTAAATTTACGTATGTTCCTCTGGATCTTTAAGTAATGATTCTCTCATTGTGACTTTGTAGGATTTAACACCTGAAATGAAAGCTTTTGTGGACCAATATGGAAAGACTGCTGATGGAAAAATAGGAATAGTTGAGGTAAGACAGTTACTTTATAACAAAAGACTGACATGTTGTAGAAAATACATTTAGCACAAAACAATGTAAACATGATATGTAAATATTTTGGATTTTTCAATTTCACAGAAAATTTCTTCTGCTGTCTTAAAATCTTTAGTATTTTTTTCATTAAAGAAATTTTTTCATTAACAAAAAGAAGGTATTCCTTACCCCTCTCCAGACATTTCACTAGACTTCATTTAACTCTGTGCACCCTTTGTTCAGTATAATAAGCACCAACAGTGATAGAGTTTTCCTGGAAAGCAGAAAAGAGCTCTATTTTAGAAATTTAGTTTGTGAAAGGTAATGTGATTTATTTCTACATATGATTTTGAAGTAATGCTCTGTCACAACCCCTATAGTGAGTATAACATATAAGTGAACATTTAAATGTTAATGGTAGTTGTGATCCAGTTTGTGAAAGATCAGGATTTCTTATTAATTCCTTTCTTGAACTTTAACAGAACTTCAGGCAGAAAATTCCCCTGTTCCTTACTCCCACTTTTCTAAAGAACGTAAAAATAACCAACTCCTTCTGCACCTACAGCTGCTCAACAATTGTGTAATTTAGGAAACTTGCTAGGAAGGGGGGAACCACTGTGTTTTCTCTCGCTTTCACTCTTCAATGCTGCAAGTCAAAAAAGTTTGCTAGGTTACAGCTGGAGAAGCCACTTTTTCAAGCTTAAATCTACAACTCATTTATGTCACTCTGAGTGCAGTGAGACTGCAGTTTTATTATTAAATGCTATTATTATTTTTTTTTTCTGATAATAAGAGAAGTGACCTAGAGAGATAATTAAGAAACAACTGGAAACAAGCCAGGTCTGCAAAATTTCTACAGTGACCAACTTTCAGTCAGTAGCAAATTTTAAAATAGAGGACTGCACAGAATCTGTAAAAGTCAATAGGAAGTATTACCGTTGATACAATAAATCATTTTAGGGCATCTTTTCTCCTCTGTCATGTGTCTGAATTGCATATACTTGTTTAAATGCATATGTAATGACGACAAAACTACAATCGAAATATGAGCAGTGTGTTTCACTTGCAGCTATAACTGATTTTAAAAATGCACCTTTTGACAATATGTAGCACTGATCAAATAGTTCTGCGTTTTAAAAAGAATTAAGTGTTTATTTGGACTAACAGACTGTTTGGTTTGGGACTAAAAAATGCTTCTTCATTTGGTATTGAAGAATCCTATTTAATTTATTATTTTTAAATATGTGTAATAGCAAGCACTGGGATGCAAGAAAAATGTATAGACAGTGGCTGAAAAAGACTGGGCTTCCTCACTTAGAAAAGATAACTGGAAGTTTTACCTTTCAAATTCTGTTTCTGATTCTGTTATTGACTTAATGGTTAAAGGTGAGAAAACTCAAGAGGGCCTGATATGGTACGGTGCTCACCACACCCAGTGAGGTGCCAAGCATGCTCAGCATCCACGGAAGCCACTGAATGGTGACAGTACTCAGTTCAGTGACTGAAGGGACTTTCTCCCTTAATATAGCAGTCTCCTAACCAAATAGCTATATTTTATTTCACTTACATCAGCACGGAGCTTCATTTTGAAAGTGCTGATGGGACTCAGATAAAACATGTTGTACATGCAGTTGATATTTGAATTTGATTCTCCTTCCTTATAAACAAAAATGTCCAGTAATTCCAGATTGTTCCCATTTACATAGTACATAAAATAGTTTTTTTCTGAAAAAGTGTATGAATATTGTTTAAAAAAAACCTTAACGTAAAACCATTCAGACTCCCAGCCATCATAATGAATACCTCAGCATCTGACGGAAAATGTCCTTGCAAATAATGAGTTTACAGGAAAGATCTGTTGACTGAGACAAAGAGGAGCCCTGGGTGGCTTCACAGAGGAAGGAGCGGATTTTCAGCTCAGATTGTCGATTCTGTCTTTGCAAACACACTGCAGTTAGTTCACTAGCTTTTATCCAGTGCACTCCAGCTAAAGGCTCAGTCTGACCTGTCCACTTGCTTGTCGTTGTGTAAGGCACCTGTAATTCATCTTTTGTACTCATTCAGGCAAATGGTTCACTGAAACGTGGATATGAAACCCAAGGTTTTGAAACTCAGGACTGCAGTAATTCCACATTCAAATTATTTGAAGCTCACTGCTGCTGTAAAAATAACTACTTATTAGCCTAAAATATTCTTTGTACTCCCATTCTCTATTGCAGGATTTTAAAAAGAAAATTCACTGTATTAGGTGAAAGGAATTTTAAATAGCATTAAATAGAAACAGATTTCATTACAGAGTGATTTCTAGAAAATAGTTCTGATATTGTTTTGAGTACTGGGAGTATTTTTTTCACTAGGTAACCTATAAAGAGGTATCTCGGCCTGCAACTGAACAGAGAGGAGTCAAGCCAGTCTCTGGCTTTGTGGTTGTCCTCTATAACTCCCAATGCAGAAACAGCCAACCTTCCTCATAAAAGCAGCATAGCTCATGGAAACACTCACTGAACCACTACTGCTGCCACAGATGAACTTGCAGCGGTCTGCACTCTTCTTCAAACATGGGTCACAGGGTCCCCCTATACTTACTTTCACAAAGAAGTCATTAGAAATTGCACCAGGTTTCCATCTTTCCTCTGTGGTGCTATAACTGGGACTTGGAAGCTGATTGAGTTTTGACACAATCTCCTCATCCCTTAATGATGCAGAGTTTTCCACAAAAAGCAGTGTAATGCTATTCGATGCATACGCTTGGAGAACTGGGCTTCCCTTTAGCGATATTATTTCTATTACGCTAAAGGATACGAAAGAAAGAAATCTCAAAACACAATTTTTGGCATTAGTCTGAGCTAATATTGGATATTGAGCTACTACATCTTTGTAACGTAAAAGCCTGTGCTTGCCCTGGGGATTTACAAAGGGTGAGAGGTATAGCTTAAAATAGGCTAATTTTCTTCCAGAGGTAATAGGTTCTGTACCTCTAATACAGTTTGGTACTGCTAGTAAGCTGTTAATAATTCTTTGGAAAGTTACTATTTTACATTTACCCTTGTACCTTGTACTATTTTACAGTGTCCTTGAAAAATTCACCAGTTACAGAGAGCCCATGAATGACACCTTATTTGTCATTTCCACACGTGTAAACCCTTTCCCATTGTCATAATTAGCCTCTTCCTCCAGACTCTGCTTATTATTATAATCAGTTCTTCCATTCAACATTTGTTGTTGAGTAGGAATGTACTCTAAAAATCGTAACTCCCCTGTTGTGGGAGCAATAAATAAATTTTTCCATAAATCGGTACTAAGTTACACACTTTTAACTATTGCGTACATATGAACATGTACTTACTCAAATGTGTATATGCTATTTATAACTGAGTTGGTTTTGAAAGCTGCTGACAAACCCATATTGTTTAAGTTGGTTGGGTTTGGTGCTCAGCCATTTAGCAAAGGCACTTGGAGTGCTCTGATGGGCCCAACAGCCTGCCATCAGCTGCACCATTTCTATAAGGAGCGTGCCTTGATGTGTCTTTTCAGTTGTACAAACACTTAAAGAATATAACTGATTCCTTGCACTGGTAATTTTAGAGAAACAAGAGATCTGTCTCCACACTCTTGTGCCTGTAGGGTGAGAGGGAGAGCTGAACTCACCTACAGCACCGCTGGAACCCAAGTAAAAAGCCTGAGCAATTAGGCAATAACATTGAAATAGACAGAATGAGGGATGTAAGGGTGTGAACTGAATGCAGAGAAACAAAAATTTGGATCAAAATTTTAAGATGGGGCTCCAGGAAGTCTGCAGATCTCATTTTTCGTGAAAGAATGCAGCTAAGAAATCCATCCTTCTCCATTTTCTCATCCTAGTAAGCACAGCTGGCCTATTCTTCAAGTAAAAATTTTTCTTTAATCAAAACACATTTCATACATTTTGAGGACAGAAAAAAATATTGGGCTTTTGTTAAAAACAAGTCATGATTTTACATTAAATTATACAGCATACTCTCCATCTTCTACATTTGTCACTTGCCAAAATTGAGTTATAGTAAATGAACATTTTCAATAATCAGTACAATAATGTCTGATTTTAAAAAAGCCTTTTGTAGAGCAGAGGCACTGGAAGAACCACGCCTGACTTTGTAGGGCTAAAAGCCCTTTTGATTTCTTTCTGGTATTTATAGCTCTTCTTGAACACATCTCTGTGCCTGACAGATGATGACTGTTTGCCATCCCCTCACCCTCCCCACTTGTTTTTTTTACTCCTGGCTTTTCCATATATTTTTCTGTTTACCTTACATGTGTTGTTCTTCATGTCAGTGTTCCTCTCACTTGTTCCTCAGTATCTGCCACAGGATCTTCTTAATTCGTGGTCCTTCACACTTACCCTCTGAACATCCCCGCATTACGCTTTCTCTTTGTGCCAATTGCAAGGCTCTCACCATAGAACCTAACTGCACGGGTGAATTTTTCCCCTTTTTCCCCAGCTACCCCTTAGGGAAAGTGATGTCTCACTCCCTTCTCTCAGAACTAAACTCTGTTTGACCTTGATGAATATGGCAAAGCCGCAAGCCAGAAGCCTTTCAGAGGCATCTTCCAAACATTTGAGCTAAGAGGATGAAGCTGCCTATGGGGCCACAATAAGGCAGTATAAGCACAAAGAATCTCACAGTCTTTTAAAAAGCTTCATGCTCTTTTCCAGGCTCAGCTGGCCTAATGAATAATCAAAATTTAATCTTTCTTAAATTCTGTTACAGCTTGCTCAGATATTACCGACGGAAGAGAATTTCCTGTTGTTCTTCAGATGCCAGCAGCTAAAGTCAAGTGAAGACTTCATGCAGGTACAGTAGGAAAAGTCACCTTTTGTAAAATTATCCAAGACCTGCTTGCCATAAATATATCATTAATGCATTCACGTTCTGATTGCAGACATGGAGAAAATACGACAGCGACCACAGTGGCTTCATTGATTCTGAGGAACTCAAGGTAAGCTGATATTTATGAGTAGGCACAAGATGAGAGCAGGCATTGGATGACAGCCTGTGCTGCTATCTGTTTCTTCAGATACCCACCAAATGCATGTTTTTGCATTTCAAACATGACCGAAAAGCAATGTGATTTGCTGATGTTTTTATCACCAGTAAATTATTTAAACTGAAACTCTAATCTGATCAATGTTTTTTAAAACATGTTTTAATTCAGATCAATGTTTGTCTCAAGTGACTCAGCATTGCAGGTACTGTAACTTAGAAATAAGAAAGATTAAGAAAGCAAGATAGGCCTGTGAAAGCTATGCTGTTCTTTTTTTTGGTATATTAGGGAGGAGAGCTGTTTTTTTCTTTTTTCTTTATTCTTTTTTTTTCCCCTAAGGACATCACTACCATCAACCACTATGCTGCTGGACAGATCGTGCTCTCTCAAGTATAATGTAATCCTCGTTTCCACTGTAATACTGTTAGGCTAACACAAATAGAACTCTGTTCCCCCTGCTTGGTTAAATTGGTGGGATTTTGGTGTCAGCTTTAATATGCACAAATAAGAACAGAATTGAGATAATTCAATTAGCCATCTCAGCCCTGAAGATTTAAAACACCTTAAATCTGCAATGATTTACCTCTCTAGTCATAAAACTAACAGCAATTTGTAGATCTTGAATTACAGTCACAGAATCACAGAGTGGTTGGCAGGGACCTCTGGAGGACATCTTGTCCAACCCCCCTGGTCAAGCAGGGCCACCTAAAGCCAGTTGCCCAAAACAATATCCACAGGGCTTTTGAATATCTCCAAGGATGAAGACTCACAACATTCCCAGACAACCTGTGCCAGTGCCTGGTCACCCTCACAGTGAAAATGTGTTTCCTGATGTTCAGAGGGAACCTCCTGTGTTTCAAGTTTGTTCCCACTGTCTCTGGACCTGTCACTGGGCACCAGCCTGGCTCCATCCACTTTGCACACTCTCCTGAAGTATTTATATACATTGACGAGGTGCCCCAAGCCTCGTCTTCTTCAGGCTGAACAGTCCCAGCTCTCCCAGCCTTTCCTCAGAGGAGATGCTCATATGCAAGACCTTCTGACTAGAAAGGTGCTTTTTTCCACAGTTCAACTGCATTTGATACATTACTGTAGCTTTTAATTCAGAAGAATCAAAACAATTCCTAGAGAAAGACCTAGCAGTGTTTATCCATCTCTTTTAGACTATTTTGCCCATATATGTGCTAAAGAACTAAATAAGCTTTATTAACTAAAGCTCTGGGAGATCAAACTGTCTGAAACCCTTACAGTTCTTCTGTTCAGAGGAGGAATCTACATCAGACAATTCACACCTTTTTTCCTTTTCTCTTCCTCTTTGAGTTTGGTATCTGTGTGACATTGCTGAGGATCCTACCTGAAGGTACCCCTCAGGCAGATGAGCTTAGTCTGCTGGCTGGTCACAGCCAGTCAGTGTACCTAAAGTCTGCAGGATCAGGAGAGGCCATGCATGTAGCACTTGAGAACTCTCCAGCTGTTAGACAATGCCTTAAGGACTGTTGCCAGCTGCTATAATTTAAAGTAAACCTAAAAAGGCAGGGCTGATTGAGGACCAGCTGAAGAATAAAGACGTTTAAACTGCATCCCTAGTGGTCCCTTCTCTCTTGTGCTGTGAAATTTTGTCCATCTCAGAAAAACAGGCCATCTTAACATATTGAACATAAGACATAAATATCCAGTTTTACTTGTAGATCAGTATTTCTTGACAAGCCCAAACATTTTAAGTATTTGCTATGTGAGGAGTACACCCACTCAAAATGTTGTAAGAGAAATTAAAGCTGGAAATCAGGAATACTTTCTAACAATAGAAACAGCGGTCGAATATGTTGTCTAAGGGGGAGGCAGACTCTCCATCACGGCCTGTATTTAGGAAAGGTTTGGCAATAGCTCAGATCAGACAGTAACTCAGGAAGTTTAGATACAGATGATCCTTTCTTGAGACATGGAGACAGACTGGATAGCCATTCAATGTCCTTTCCAGTTCTATTTTCCACCAAAGCACACAAGATCAAACATGTCTCCATAATGTCCATTTACAACATTTCAGCCATGCTCTTTGTATACACACCACCAGGAAGGCCCTCCAGCATGGATGGAGGGGGCAAAACTAGAAGAACTACAGTGGGTATTAGTCGTGTGACTGTTGACATGGTTGCATTCAAGCTCAAGAAAGTCATCTATGTACAAATAGATTTTCTTACAAGCTACCCCATTTTATATCTTGAAATGTGGGCCAAGATTCCACAAAGATAATGACACTCCAACTGATGACACTAATTAGGTACTTCATTGAGCACTGACAGGCATACAGACATCTCAGTTCTTGTAACACCCTTGTTAAGTAAATTGATATCTTTCTTTTTTAATGTCACAGAGCTAGTACAGAAATTTAAACCACTGAATAGGTGGAAACAATCTCATTTTTTAAAGTAATAATGGCTGATGTTTCAAGTCCTGTGACAGTATATCAAATTCTCATTCAATAAAATGCAATGAAACTGGCTGCACACATTTAAAATAGAAGGTAGAAAGGAGCAATGTAGCTTAACGTTCACTTCTAGCATCAGGTACTGCCACAGGCAAGAAGAAAACTTGATTAATCATTGATCTTTTCTGTAAAATTGTACCTATGTTGCAAGAAGTGATTAGGCATCCTCGTTTTCAAGGAGACTCAAGGTTAATTAGTTTAGTTTACTGATAGAGCTGATTAGGAAGCAGTACACTTGAAAGCCAAACCATTTTTTCCAAAATCACAATACAACAAATGGCATACAATGCAGAAAGTTTTATGAGTCACTTTTTCCAAATAAAACGGCAATATACTTGAATTGATCAAAAGAAACTGTTATATTCTTAGCTGTTAATTACTGCTTTTCATACTTACTTGGAACTTCAGCAGTAAATACTAAAGTGAGAGTAAAATAGTATTTCCCGTTACTTTAATCTGAAGTTAGCATGTCAAGCATTTTATACCGTAAATAAAAAATGACCTATTATTTTTCTATTTATTTTAACAGAGTTTCTTGAAAGATTTATTACAGAAAGCAAATAAGCAGATTGAAGACTCAAAGCTAACAGAATACACAGAAATAATGGTAAGATTATTTACAGACATTATTTCATCAAGACTGGATTAATCCAACTCAATTTATCTTTAGTTGCTGGAAGGCTCCAAACGACTTGGAGTCCACCAGGTCCTAATCAGGCTAACTATGTCATTGCAACAGGTAGATGACCAAGGCATCTAGCCTTGCAAGTACTTCTGCAGCTACAGAGTTTTGATGGGAAGTTTTCAGTGCTGCTTGAAAAAAAACGGTCAGGAATTTTGAATCTTCTTGGCACTTAAATGATATTAGATAGACCAAACCATAGAATTTTCCCATTCTGCTTCCTTGTGCCATTAGTTGCAAAGCTTAAGTTCACAAGAGAAAAACTGTACCTGTCATTAATACATTATTACATTTAGATCAAATTAATTTGGGTTTACTTTCTACGTTTTGCCTTCTTACAGTGCTGCAGTGTCTGCCTCTTGTCTTAAAAGCCATCAAGCCATCACATGGTGGCTTCTTACCAGATTTACAAGCATCTCACTCTTTCCTTCTCCCTCTCTTCAAGAAGGAGAAATCGATGTTTCAGATAAAACACCAGAACAAAGCTGTCGTTTCCCTGGCCTTAATTCAGCCTGTCCTTGGGGCACTCCTTCCATCCCACTGCTATGGTGCTCCATGGTAAGGACCAGTATGGGCTTCTGAGTGGACATTTCAAGAAAAAAAAGGCTCAGAATCCTTGTCTTCAGGAAATGTGTAACACTACATTTTTTGTTTTGCTAGCTTGGTTTCATCCTAAAATATTTTTAGCAATCAAAAATGTGCCAAGTAAACACACTAGTCCTCAAACTGGTCTGAGAATGGCTGATCAAAACTTGTGGTTTTCCCGGAAAAAGCCTGCTGGTTTGTTGTACCAGTATAAACCATTTACCTAGAATTGTCACTGTTTATTCACTGGTGAAAATAAGACATATCCTTTTCATTCAGGGAGCGTTTTGACCTTCATCTTAAAGCATGCTCTACATTCTGGCCTCTGCAGAGAGATCCAATGACAAAGAATTAACAGCAATAAGAAAAAAAAATAAATAAGGCTGGCTCTCCCATAATCTCCTCAGAAACTAGAAAAGACTACTAGAAAACATACGGTCCTGAGCAGCTGCAGGCAGGCACAGCCAGGCACTAACGACCCATCAAAATACAAAGTATGTTGACTTCACAGCTGGCACTGCGTACCTCCCCCAAATGCAAATCTCCTTTCATGGAAAATGCATGCAAGGCAGATGCTTTTATGCAAGGAAAGGAAGCGTTCAAAGGAACCAAGGTGTTGTGCAGAAATAAATGTTTATAGAATTGGCGTCTCTTCTGGTCTCCTTTGCCATTTATCATGTATTAACCAAGTGAAATTAAGTCTTTTTTCATGGCATTAATTCTGTCTTTAAAAGGATATACACTTTTCTCAGCACAGGATGTCGTTTTTCCTCTTATCTAAAAATTACTTCTAAAATTACTGTGATTGAAAGAGATGGGATGGAGTGTGGGTGGTGGTGTTTTCAGTACAATGCCTAACAATGTTTGCTGCTTTTGTGACTCTTTTATACAGCACAGGCAAAATAATACTTGAAAGTAGAAAAATAGAACTATACAGATGTAAAAACTGGGAGAGGAAGTCCCACGCAAGTGCACTATCTCCATCTGCTTCTAATAACCAGTATAAACTGTTTGTGCTTCTCAAGCAGCAGAGGCTCATCTTTTCAAGGCCTCAAAGGAACACACTTTAACACAATAGGGTGATTAAAAATGATCAGAAATAGCATTTACTTGTTTTGTCCAATTACATTAATATACTTATTCTTATAATTTAATTATGATTATTTGGAGAGATTTAATTTCCCGTTTTCATACCATCAACAAAATGAGATCATCTATAGCATCTGTTCACTCTTTCCTTGAAATATATCACAGAAACAGAATGTGATCTTTACTTAAATATTTAGACCTAGCAGTTAATTGAATTAAACGTCTATTATCTTCTGACTATGCAATTTAATGCCTGGGATTCTATTGCACTTTACCCAACTGTTGTTTCACCTTTAAGAATAGACAATAATGATGCTATTATCAAATCATGACATGAAGTCAAAAGTAAAATGTTATCACGTCAAGACTCCTCTCATTTATAATTAACTACATGAGCATTTTTCATACGGAACATTCATCCCTGCAGGCTGGTTAAGACCAACCTTAGAGTAGGTTAATCAGAATTGCTCGTCTGGCTTCTTATGAGGCTTTTGCAGTAGAATCAATCACTATAAATTACTTCATCAGTACTTTAAATAAATGCATTACACAGCAAATGTGAAGATTAAAACCTGGAGCCATAATTTCGGCATGAAGTAAAGGCTATATTTCATTGAATTTAAGTTTTCCAAAGAAGTGTTTACTTCATTATGTTGATTAATTTTGATTAGTAATGTAGAATTATATGTTCTTTCAGCTTAGGATGTTTGATGCAAACAATGATGGGAAGTTGGAGCTTACTGAACTGGCCAGGTATGTCTTCTGACTCTTTGCATAACAAGTATCATGTACCAAGCACTGTTACGGAAGGAGTTAAATATTTTGACCTTTCTTTTTCCTCTCCAAAGGCTACTCCCAGTGCAGGAAAATTTTCTTATTAAATTTCAGGTATGAATATTCACATTCTTAAGGTAACTTGTTACCATCATACATAACTGGTGTAATTAACGGATGTGTTTTCCTTTTGGCATTTAGGGTGTCAAAATGTGTGCAAAAGAATTCAATAAAGCCTTTGAGATGTATGATCAAGTAAGTCTTTCAAAAACCTTTTTAATTGTGTAGTCTGATGGCATTTATTTTCTGAGTTTGTGGAAAATTAGCCACAACCTCTGAAATGAAAAATAAATGTTTAAAATTATCTTTAATGTTATTTTTCAGGATGGTAATGGCTATATAGATGAAAATGAACTTGATGCACTACTGAAGGATCTCTGTGAGAAGAACAAAAAGGTAATCCTAAAGGCCTTTTGGAGATTAGATTTAATGTGGATTTTAAGGACATGTTAATCCACCCTATTAAGATAAATATAGAGCTTCTAAGTCGTAATTCCTGAAGTCAAAGTACACGTAAAATTCTCGGCAGAAGTCACAACTTTGTAAATTCTGAACTAGGGGAGTTGTGATTGTATAGCAACACTCTTTAAATCTTGCTTCTGAGACATCTATAGCTATCAGCTATTTAACATGGCTATAAGATGGATAACACACAAATGCATAAGCAATATTTATAATGTATTACTGTCAGACAGTCAGTCTGAGAATATCCCCCCCCTTTTTTTTTTTTTTGTCATTTTCTGCCTTGGAAGCAAACTTGTTCATGCTGGTAAAGCATTATCTGTTCTTTAAATAGGAATTAGACATTAACAACCTTGCGACATACAAGAAAAGCATCATGGCCTTGTCTGATGGAGGAAAGCTTTACCGAGCAGAACTGGCTCTTATTCTCTGTGCTGAGGAAAACTAGAACTCTTCTATCATGTCCACTTAACTAGTGATGTACTCATCTACACAATAACTGTGCACTATAAGGGAGTAGGCTGTATTTTTAAACTGCATATAGAAAATTAGCCAGGATGTGTGGCACATTCCTTTCAGTTTGTTTCTATACTGTTTGTAATGTACAGTTTTTGTAACAATAAGATTGATAAAGAGATTGTTTATGTTTGGGCCAGTCTGTATATTCAAAAAGAAACTAAAATATGTCGGGGTTGGTTTTGGTTTTGCTTTCATAAACACAGCTGGGAAAAAAATTAAACCTGCTGACATTGCTGTGGTCATCATATCCTTTGACACTTGCAACATTTCTTGTTGAACTACGTAACAAAAAGGTCTACAGATATCTTTCCCCGTTACAAGCGTGGGTTTTTTAAATGCAAAATATGAATTCAGATGAAACATGATCTAGGTCTGAAACAGGAAAGAGAGATGCTGGCATGCCTGATTTCCAAAAATTAACAAGGCACTAGGAAATATTTTCAGTTGTCAAACCGCCCACTTACAGGTCTGTGCTCTCTGCAGTTTTTCAATTACTCTTCTCATTATGAACTCATAGCATATAGACAAAGCATTTATCCGGGATAGATCTCCACGCAGTAGCTGACAAAAATGTAGTGTTTTCAATCTAGCTGTTTAACTTTACTGAATTTAAACACAGGCACTTCAGAAATAAATGCCTTTAATCTGTCTTGGAATCCTGGCTAAATGACAGGTAGTATAGTTAATACACAGATTAACATATGATATTATAAGTGTACCTTTCATGACTATTGCTGTGTCAGAGAATATGACAATCCATTTTCTAAACTATTTTCACATTTTGCAGGTTATAACTATTCTAGTAAATTGCTGTTTTTACATCATATTCTGTGTAATCTATAATTAAATTTAATAACCTAAGATTGTTGGTGTCTACTTTGTCTATCTCCTGGATTTTTTTTCTGTACCATGTAAGGGACAAAAAAACTATTTAAAAACCATGTGCCTCCTCAGATCTTACACTGAATTACTAATCTATAACAGTTAAATTAAAATTTAACACTAAATGAAACAAAAGGTCTAGTACAGATTTTATACCAATCTAGTAATTTAGTTTACATGGACTCAGCTTTTTATTATGCTTGAGAGGTATTTTTAAAATGGGAACCATACTATGGAAACAGCCTTGTCTTCTTGCATCTTTATTTTTTTGGCTTGGCTCCCTTTTTACTTTACACTGGTTTTATGCCAGGCAACTCCACTAATGTCCAGGCCATTGCTCCCAGTATGTACTGGTGTCGGAAGGAAATTGGGCTGTGTCTTAAAGCCAAAAAATCTATGTTGCTTCCACGTACAACTGTTTCAGAAGCAATTCCAGGTTAGCAGAAGAGCTATATACAACTTCTCAGATGCATCTCTGTGTCTTACGTAAGCAGAAGCAAATGCATTTTATTTGAAACGTGTCTCAAACAACGAGGCTCAGATTCTTGAAGATTATTGTCACTGAATTCCCACTGAAATGAATCTTTGAATTCTTCAGGTGAACTCAGGCAACTAAATGCCATTTTAGGAATGGCCTAATGGCCTTGGGATCTCTCTAGTCTGAGCCTTGGGAAGTTAAGGAGTAGATGGTGCCAGATGGGTCTTGCTGAACCCCCTTCCCCCTCAAATAAAAAAAAAAAAACCAAAAGATTAAGCTAGCTCATTGTCACCGCTTTACTCCCACTGCATGCACAGTGATTTAACTTCTGCTTGTTCTCCTCTTTTCTCTATGCAATGTGAAATACAATTGTGTGTGTTAAGTGGAGGAACACTGAATCTGCCTATCAGTACAATAAATGATTGATATTGTTCATACTGTGCACCTGAAACCCTGGATCTTGCCTTATTTTAACATTCTAATAGTGTAAAGGTAAAGAAAAAAACCCAAAACTTGTATGTAAACATATGTGGCTGCTCAACTCATTACAATGGAAGATAAAAACGTTTAAAGTGTTTTTTCACAAAAAGTCATCACAGAAACCTGAACATAAGTAAAGTTACCTGTCACAGACCTGTTCTGAAACCACCCTTCCACTCCAGCTGCTGCCACCACCTGCCTCTGCTGCAGAGCGTGACACAGAAAGCAGGTCTCAGTCACCAACAGGCAGAGTGCTTCCTGCAGTTATTTCTCATAAATAAAACCTGGATTAAGAGACAGCAATTTAAAAACCCCATTCTAGCAAAGATGTCTACTATGTCAGTGCAAAGCAAAATAGGGGTAAGTCAAAAGTGCTGTAAAAACTCCAGGTTTTAAAATCTCTGAAACATTCCTGGGCACAGCTCTTAAAACCATCACAGCTGGGGCAGAACAAAGCTTGGAATAGTGAGAGAGGTGATGGTAAGGAAGACTGCAAGCTTCCTTCTTCTGGTAGACATCTGGTGTCCAAAAAAAGGATTGAAATTAAAATTTTTGCACAAAAATTAATGACATGAGGTAGTGCAGGTATGCCATGTTCCTGCTGAACAGAGAAACTGACTGACACGTAGCTACCTGGGATCCACTTTACTGAAGCCATTAATCATTTTATTGTCTAAAAATATGTATTTTATTAAAATAAGCGTTCAAATAAGCACTCAGGCTCATAAATACTCAAAACTACTGTCCTACAAATTATAAACTAGTACGTTGTAAAAAATTTTAGCCCATTCTAGTTTAAGTGTGTACAGATTAAAATTTAACACAGTGCTCAGTGTTCCAATCAAAGAAGGTGGTTTTCTACTAATTTTAAAGCACAAGAGAGCAAACTTTTACTAAGACTGATAGGAAAAAAAAAAATAACAGCAACTATTAGGCCCTTCAAAAACCTTTCGCATTCTAAATGCAGTGTTTGCTGATGGATGTAAATGTTAAGAGTACCAGCTCAGGCAGAGTGCGTGCCTGCTTCCAGCTGTGCCCACCTCACAGCACAGCAGCGCACCTTAGGGGCCTCACCCGATCCGAAACCACCCACACTGCCCAGCTGGCACCTGTGATACACATTACGGAGAATATCATACCAATTCTCACTGATGATTTAATTACAACCGAACACAGGCCTTCAGGCACGCGATTTGGCCTTTGTTTACTGCTGCATTGTTCTATCCCCAGCAGTTAATGTGCAGTATCATAGCACCGGTCTAATCCTCCCTATTTACAACTTAGATACACATCTTTGAAAAGATTACCCACACAAGCTTACAGAATTTCTAAACAGCATATCCCATGTGCCGATGTCAAATACAGATCAGGATGCTGACAAGCAGCAGTGCTTTTATGTAAAATGAACGTCATCCCACAAAATACGCACACGCTGCTGCTAAACTCCATTTAAACTAGGATTAAGTCTGTTTCATTAGATGTTTGCTTTTTCCGATTAATTTCCATTTGGCATCTTACGCATTTATACTAAGCCCTCATCATAACCATGGTTATAATCGCTGGTTGTGGAGGCATACTGAAATCCACACCTACTTGCTGTGTCTACGAGGATGCCCAGGACCCATATTTAGGCACCCATTAAATATACGTGGCCTGATTTTCTCAAGTGCTGAACACTTCCAAATCCCTATGAAATCAACTGAAGTTGTTCTGGACCAATTAAAAGCAGGCCAACGCACCGAAATCCCAAAGACCATTTTATTTTACTGCACATTATATTATCACATAAAAGACTGGGCGGTTTACCTCAGTTACAATGGGGTTACAGTTTAGAAGTTACAAGACGATATGCTCTGTGCAGTTACACAAAGGTAAAGATTTCCTTGCAATTCTGTGTCTTTACTTATGTGTTATCAGCACACGAAAAGAAGTAAAGGTAAGTGAGCAGGTCATGTGCCAACGAACTTGGAAGCCAGTATCAACAGGTAGGAATCCGCAGTTCCCTCACTGTCATCTTCTGCTTGTAAAGCAGATTCTTGAATTGGTAAATACCAGCAATATTCTCAACAGGAATTGAAATATTCAAAAGGAGGGAATTCGCAGAAAGAGGAGAACCAAAGATTGACAGCAGCTCTGGTATCACAGTACAGAGGTAATACAACTGATCTCTTTCATTTGCAACCTCAAATGATTTTCCTAACTTGTTTATAAGCCTCTGCTATAATACAATACCACTTTTACAGCACAAAATTAATGTAAGAAATTGTAACAGACAGGTTCAAAGACAGTAGATCATCAGCTGAAATAAGGGTGATTCAAGATTTAATCAAGCAGACAAGATGTACTTTTCAGTTGAAAACAGACAATGAATCTTCCTTTGTGAGTGTCTCGAAGTTGAGTTCATGGAAACGGTAACAGCTTTGACTGATGGGTCATGCAAAAGTATTTTAAACAAGGTATCTGGAGTCAAGGAAAGTTTTCCTTGTGATCCGTGAGAATTAAATTACCTCTGCAACACTACTGATTCCTTTCACAATCCCCAACATATACCATCATGTTTTCTTGTCCTTTTAATTTCCTCTCCATAAAATTATTACGCTGCAACGCCATACTTGTTTCACACTCCCCTGTACATTGTGGTTCACTGGCAGTCTAAGGCAAGGTCAGGAATGTAATAATCTCAGGGCAAATGTGTCAGCGTAAGACAGCGTGCTTAATGTGGATAGCATCTCCTACCATTTTTGCTATGTTTGGAATAAAGTAGATGTGATAACTATGCTTTATGTCAGTCTGCAACAAGCGTGCACAACACACAGCTGCACAACATGCTTACAGCTTGGGTACCTCTCAGGTTTTAGGGGTGTTTTACGTATCTTTCAGGACAGTCTCATCCTCATGGACATTTAGGAACAGGTTCCTTTGGAACTGCCAAGCCAGACACCACCTGGGTTAGGCAGTCGCTATAAAGCTGCTTTCTCTTGTCCTCTTCCCGAGTTCAGATGTCATGTGTGGCTAACTCAGTAACAAGCAATGCAATTGTACTTGGATAAGCACACATGTAATAACAACTTGAGATGTTCCAGATTCGCTTCTTCATAGGGACATTCCTCTCCTGCCCCTAACAAGTCTAACAATAATTTTAATGAGGAAAATTAATCCAAGCCAGACTATTCCATTCTTCTGCAAAAGTGGATGGCTACATCAGAGTTAAGTTTTTTCACTGAACTAAGTGTACATATTAGGAAATATTTTATAAACTAGCTAATAATATGTATCTCTCCAAAACATTACATGTCATTTCTAAAACCTGCATCAACACATTGTATACATCTTGTCAAGAGAGAAGAATCTAAAAGCAACTAACTTGCATAGTTTGAAATGAATGTTATTGGCATAGGTAAGATAAAATAGATTACTCTTATTATAGATGCTCATTAAAATTTAAAATGTGCTTTCTGGTTCTATCACTGAATAGCATGCTTTAAAAATGTTTTGTTGTCACTTTAAAATTAATAATTCATTCAGTCATGGACAGTAAACCGGTAGAAGGAAGATACTTTGGAAGCAATACCTGTTTCTGCAAGTGATAAAAATGTTCTGTTATTGAATAAATACCCAGTATCTACCTATAAGACAGGCTTTAAGAGACCTCCCTTCAACATTCTGATTTTATTCAATTAAGCAATCCCCTCCCCCTTAAATTACATTTTCCAGTAACTCTGACTGTTCAGAAAACAGCTTCAGTCCCTGAAAGATTCACTATGAATTAAAGTGAGTTTCTCCTAGATGCAAAGTTGGCCTGAATCTCTCTGATGAGTAAAGCAATGAAGGAAAGACAAAGACCTTCTCATTTTTAATTTTCGGTCAAGAACCAGTATTAATTTTAAACTGTGAAAGTATTTTTGCATAGGAACGCACTGCCTTTTGCTGTGGAAAAGAAACATTTCTAACTGAGGTCTGTGAAGCTTACTTTCTAAACAAAGGACATCTACAAGCAGTCGTGGTTGAGCCAACGAATAGTGGCTCGGAGTGTTTAAAGCCACATAATGGATTTCTGGCATTTACTATGTCAGTAGATATTACATCTGAGCACCACACTACCTACTGCTGAAATATCTGGAAAAAAAATAATTGTAGCTGAGCTAGGCTTATCTCCCTTTTTTCCTTTGTCCCTCCCTTTTCCATCTCACGCTATCCCCACCAAAAAATGCTTCTGCTTTCAGTATCTAAAATATACACTAAATAACATGTAGGATTATGTAAAAATGTATGAGAGATTAAAAAAAAAAGTATTGTTATTACTATTTTATATGCAGGGAAGAGAGATGGATGAGTATGTGGCAGCCAGCAGTGCTCTCTAGCCTCCAAAGCCAAGTATAGACTTGATCCTAAGACTGGGAATGTGCCTCTTGCCTTGATCTTTCCCACCTGTGCCACACACAGGACCTGAGCTAGATGAAATGTGCCAGTCTCCCTGCTTCAGATGACCAGTTCCTTAGGGAATGCTGAAAAGCATACCTGCCCTGCTGTTCAGATACAAGAGAAATAACTTGAGGTCACACAAAGCCTGTGACAATGTTGGAGACTGAACATGATTCTCTTCAATCTCAGTCCAATAATTCAACCACATGACAAACCTTCCGGTAGTAAAAGTTGTGCACCCCCACGACTGCAAGAGACCAGTGGGAACTTATATTTACTGACAGCCCATCTCCAGAGGATACCCTACAAAATACCACGGAGAAATACTTGATCATACTGCAGTTCACAAGCGTACCTTTGGATTTTTTTCTGAAATATATTTTTTTTTCCGAGTGTCAAAGCCTTACACGCAACTGTGTGCCATACAAACAGAAAATTTAAGCACACGCAAAGGACAACAAGCAAAGAACAGTATATAGGTGCCTAACTTCTCAATTAAATCACCTTTTGGGGAAAAGACATGGATATGTCAGAATTTGATCTTGACAGTAGACCTACCAAAACCCAAGATGCTATAAAAAAAAAAGCTTTAGATTATGCTCAAGTGACACCTTGAAGGCTGCTATGATAAACACATTTGCTTTATTTTATTATCAGTGGCACAGATACTGTTCAATTCCCCATAGGACCATTACTCTCAGGAGAAAGCTGGCATATGGAAACCTGCACTAATATAGTCCACCCTTTCAACAGAACATATATTAGCTTACTACACCTTTGTATTAAGGCAATCAAATGGTTTCAAAGTCAGACGCTGGCATATATAAGTACAGCCTGAAGTGTGGGTAGTGACAAGATTGCTGCCAGCACTTGAAGGGAGACATCCTCAAATTGGTTCTATATCACTGACTCTTAAACCACTGTATCAATTTCAAAGCACATACAGCTATATCCATGCTTGTATGTGTGGATCGTCTGGGGCTCAGGTTAAACAATTAAAAAAGAAAAAAACATGGATTTCAGGCCTCAAAGGCCAAAGGAGGTTAAATTTCTTTTAAGAGCTCCATCCCATAGTTTGAAGCAGGGAGGACACACAACTGGCAACTCCCTAATCTGGAAAATGTATTAATACTAAAAGAGGGACAGCAATAAACATTGTTTGTTTGTTTTTTCTTTGTTTGGGATTTTTGGGTTTTTTAATCATCTGCTCATTTAGGATGGATAAACTGACTAGATTCAGAGGTAATCCCACCTTAAAACTCCTTTAGTACTTTAGATTGTGAATGGAAATGAAACCTAGGATTTCTGTAAATCTAAGCCAATGAGGTTTCAACGCTTTCAGTTCTGATTTACTGATACACTTTACTAGTCTTAAGTAAACTTTTTTTTTTTTTACAGAGAGACTCCCCTAGTCACACACACATTAACAGCAAATGATTTTTAGTTTCTAATTTACAAGAACATTAACTTAATCATGAGAAAGAGCAAGCTCCTTAGAAAGGCATTGCTAGTCTTTAAATGCCATTTTTAAAGTTCAGCATAAAACAACAGACTGAAAATGTCACCAAGAGATGAGAACAAGTTGGTTATGTCTTTCAAGATTTTTTAAGTAACCACAGGAGTTACATCCTATCTCAAGTGTACGTAGTCAAACTGGTAACTTGAAACTTTGTGATTTGCAAGTGTAGGACATTACTGAAGTGTGAAGATTATGACTGAATTTCTTAGTTTTTCTCAGATTAACAGTTATAGTCCTGAAATGCTATTGGAATTACAATATTAAGAGATACTTGCATATATCTGAGAAAAACAAAAAGAATCCTCGGAAACATTAAAAACCTGGCCACCTAACTGTAGAGCATGGCTATATATGACAATCTAAAGAACAATAACATTTCAGTGAACAACTGTTGCTCACCATTAGCAACAGAATAGACTGTAGATGGGATAAATATACATACTATATTCAAAATATGACTATTTCAAAATACTTTATTGAAATTACCATACAAAAGATTTTTAAACTATTTTTCTATTGGTTATTTCTAAGTATTCATGAAAAAGTAGTGGTTCATTTCCAAAAATCTCCACCATATAGTTATGTACTTTAAGAGCCTTTTGTTTTTCTAATCATTGCTTCCATCATATCCCACTGCTCTTTGGTAACCTAATAAAAAAAAAAGAACATTTTATTGGAATTCCATATAATAATTACACATATAAATAACTGTTTGAAAGGAAAATAGCACGCAAGGAATTTAATACCTTCTTCAAATCATTGAATTCTCCTGCCATAGAAACATATTCTCCACCATCCATTCTAATAACCTAGAAAAAGCATAAGCAGTATATTTAGTAATAGTGGGGTTTCTGTAGCCTTCTCCTATTATGAATTGTGAAAGTAAATTGTATTAATTTGGATCAGAAAAAAACATGCTCAAAATAATGTAATTCAATCACTTCTAAAAGTTCTTTTTAAAGGGACTACGCCATGCAGTACAATTAAAATGTTAATAATTCTTTTAAAGAATAATTATCAGGGGGTTTTTTTCCATTTCTGAAACCAGGGCTTTAAAAAAATATCATCAAAACTCAGACCATTGTTTAGGTTAATTGTATAAACAAGATCAACGAAAACTCACTGCTCCATTAACCCAGCTTGCATAGTCACTGCAGAAATAGGCAGCAAGATTTGCTATTTCTTCTACAGTTCCCAGACGACCACAGGGAATCCTCTCAATAAGTTTCTTCTCAAATGAGCCTGTCGGGTCAAGGCGGCTAAAAGCACCCTGAGAATTAAGAGAAACATTTTTTTTAAAAAAAAGTTGTAACTACATCAGAAATTAAAACCCAACAGAGATTTGACTCCACATAAACAATACGGAAGTTAACATTTACGAGTAAACTGTCTACACCTTCTTTGTGTCAGTATGAGGGAAAAGAAGAAAGTAAGAAACAGAAAACAATTAATCTCTGTTGCGCTGACATGCATCTACTGAGGATGATAAGCTGGAATTTAACATGTTTTGGATAATCATCTATGAAAAACAAAAGGGGTTAATGATCTTTGATTCCCAGACACCCTTGATAAACACTTGAGGAAATAAGCAATGTGCTGCATGGACAGGGGAGAGGAATGCCAGGAGAAGAGGATCCAGAAAGTGACAGAAATAAATTATACATGACAAAGTAAGTAATAATGAAAAGAAAAAAAAAAAGTTCAGTTATATTGCAGCAATGGCTAGAACTAAATGAAGTCACTGGATGTTTTAGTATTTTAATAGCTTAGAATGGCATGGGAAATAGAAGAGGTTTTTTGTTCTTCCTGGCTCCTCCACAAAGAAAAAACCTCCTTAGGCACAATCAGAAACATATTAGTAACATTCCTGTTAAGTTACGAGTTAAAGCACACTAATTTATATAATTGTAGTTGTATTCATGCCATTTAAGTCTTCTATTGCCATATTTTTAAATGCCAGTTTATAAGCTTAACAGTATTGTGCTTCTATGCTTGGGTTTTTTCCTATCATGACTTACAACAGGTTTTTTTTAAAAGACAGAAATGTAGAAAGCCTTGATTTTTCAATATGCTGTTTTAAGTAAAGCCAGTCTGCCTTTTTATGCTTTCAAGGGAATTTTAACTTGGAACCAGTATGACAAAACTAGTACTTTATGAAGAACACATATACCTCAAGTGGAATATACACTACTATTTGAAATAAGAAACATTAACAGGAGGTAGCAACACTGACATTTAAAGCAGTTAACTTGCCACAAATTATGAGAATCTATAAATTAAAATGATCTTGCCATGTGATATAGTGGATACCAAAAGTTTATATGGATTCAAAAAGGAACAGGACGAACTAATGGAAGAAAAGAGATCCACCAAGATGATTACAATATGAAGAGATAACAACTGTATCAAACTCCCTGGACCATAGACTGCCAGAGGCTAGCGACATAAAGAAGAAATGTCATTAAATGTTTTTCTGCTCTGGCCTAAAAATCCACCAGATACAAGACCTGGAGAACCTCTGGTCTCACCCTGTAATGTCGTTTCAGCATTCTTACAGCCCTGCTGACACCACCACTTATCTTTCTTTAAAGTCAAAAAAGGTAAAACTGAGCTGTCCAGTGTAGCATCTAATACTGCAAGAGGAAGAAAGAAAAGAAAAAAAAAAAAAAAAAAAAAAAAGAAGCAACCCTGCACCCCTACCCCCAAAACATCAGCAAAACCAACTGTGAAACTTTTTACAGGTAGTAGTAATACCATTATTAGCAGTTACTGCTCACAATTGTAATATTTTGATTCAATGTGAAATCGATCCTCCCCTCTCCTCTTTTTTCTGCTGTCTTTTTTCTTCCTGTTACCGCTGGTCTGGATTATTTCCTTCAAACCCTCCAGTCCTCCTTTTCACTCACATCAAAGCTTCACATTTCCTTGCTGACTTAGTTTTCTCTTCCTAGTGTTGTGATTTTCAACAAAGCTAGTGAGATTCTGTTCTCATACACCTAAAAGGGATTCTGAAATTTTTGAATTGATGTTTTGTTTAAAAATGAGTTCAGGCAGAAATTAGGCACTTTTACTCCACCAAGTGTAAGAATTCATTTCACTTGACAAGCTAGTTATGTACAGTTGATAAGAATCAACATTAAATATTTTGATAAATAATTTCTTTGAAACACTAAAAAAAGGTTTCATTTATACTAGTGTAGTAGAAGGGACAGTGGCAGGTTTCAGAAGTTCAAGAAATTCTATTTTACCGAAGAACTGAGAGGTAGTGTGTTCAATATTCCAGCACAGTCTTGACTGCCAAGGAAATCATACTTGAATTTAACAGTTACAGAAAAGGTTAGACTATCTTAAGATTGTACTACAAAGCATATTCAAGGCTGTGTTTCACTTCATGCTATGTACCTTTGTTTTTATTGGACCTGGTTGAATCACATTGAATCTCATGCCATATCTACCCCACTCAGCCGCAAGAGACCTAAAAATTCATTAACAGAATGAATCAGTATTTTAAACGCAGTACTTAATAATGCTATTCACACAAAAAAAAACCCTGAATCAAACATGTAAATACTAGACTTTTTCTGAAAAAGGCATTTCTACTTGTATTTTTTTTTTGTTCCTAACAAAAACAGTTCAGAGGGAAAAAAAAACCAAAATCACATTCACAAACACAGGGTACACAGGATTAATAGGTGCATCATAAACAAAGCAGTATTATGGAGCAATTCTTTCTCTCTCACAAATTACACAGGTGATTTTGGCACCTAAACTCCTTGACAAACAACTGTTAGGCCACCATCTTTCTCTGGTAATTTAGACTATCCCACAAGTACACATTTCTAACATTTTCAATATAGCTTTCACACTAGATGCTTTGAAATAACACAGAACAGATATTACATTTTGAAGTGGGACCAGTAGAATAATTTTACTTTATGGCAATGTTTTCCCTGCATAAGCAGTACTTCAGATAGATCACCTACTGCAGTGAATGAATTAGCTTGGTCAAAGTCTCTTAAAAGTACACATTTCAGTTATAGCTCTGTAGAACAGAAATCAAGACCATCACACATTCCCTCATTTTTTTCTGGATAAAGAATTCTAATTACTAAAAGGCTGCCAAACTATTTAATTTCTTCTGCAAAAGTGCAGAGGAGGATCTATTTGCTATGAAGGACTGCCCTATAGTTAATAATGTTAGAAATCCTTTTGTTTGCTGAGTAATGTGGATACACCACATTTCTGAATTGAGTGTAACTGCAGACCTTAATTTAAAATAGTGACAGGAAATCATTTCTTTACGAAACTAGACAGGCAAAGCAACAGTATACTCCACCTAAATATAAGCACTTTTCCTGAGAGAGAAAAAAGTGGAAGGTATGAGAATCTGATTACTAACTCTCTGTAATTTAAACTTTGGAACTTGCTATTGCTGAAAGAAGTAGTTCCACTTGTCCTCAGCTCATCCTTGTGATAAAAATTGTCATAATAATAGCAGTTAAGGCTTCCTTCTGTAAGAACCTGTCACTATACAATTTCTTGGTAGGATACTGGAGGATGGAAGGTTCTCTTATGAAATGGAATAGCAGGACTATACCAACTACCTCAATTTTTACAGACTCATTACCCTATCTCAGGGACGTGGAAAGCAGAACACACATTTTGCTGTATTACTCACTTGCTCATTGCTTCTACACCAGCTTTGGCAGAGGCGCTTGGCAACACAAATCCTGAACCACTCTCTGCATAAATTGTTGTAATAGCCAGGAATGCTGCTCCTGGAAGTTGCAAAAACATTTTAAAGAGACCCCACACCAAACAAGGAAAAAATGCATGAAGAACAAACTCTGAACTTAAGAGAAACGCAACCTCAGTGAGAATAAAGTTTGCAGCTCAAGTGTTTGGGATGCCATTTCACTCCCTGTTGTAAAAAGATATTTTAAAAATCTAGTCTTAGAAGCTTTGCTTTTAAGCCCTTTTATTTCAATTCCCTCTTTTGCAGGAACGTTAAGAGTTGTTTCATGTAAGCATAAATAGCTATTAATTAGGCTCCAAAGGTCTAAACCCTCAGACTTCTACTGATAATGAATTTACATGTGCAACTCAGTCTAACTGGAGTGAAGGTCTAAGGTCTTACAGTGTCTTTTTAGAAGCTGCCCTAGTCTAGTAGTCACCAACCAGGTAATCTGCCCTAATTTCACCAATTCCTGGCTGAAAAAAAAAAAAAAAATATCAGCACTAATAATTAGGATTAGCATAATCTTATAATGACACAGTTTAAGACTTGAGTTAAAGTTTATGCAGGGAAAAAAGTTTAAGAAATTTTCAGAAGCTTTTTCTGCAGTAGAGCTTATGACAGTTAAACTTGCATTACTTTTTCCCATTATTATCACAATAAACTGTATTATAAAAAGACCACTTTCTTTTATATATTTCATAACAGATTTAGCAAAAACATGGAAACTGCAACTGTTTATTCAATCTTTCCTTTACAGAAGCCTGCAAATTCCAATTATCTGATCAATGACTAGCATGAACTTAATGGAAATGGAGGACAAGGGATGATAGTTCACTACTTACGCCACAGTAACTAAAATAACTGTTCTAGTTACTGTATCTTAAAAATAATTTAATTAGAATAGCTACCCAAGGGATATTTCTAGAACAATATATGTTACTGATAGAATGTATGTGATGATGAAGTAGAGACTCAGTTAAAAAATTACAGTATTCTTACACAAAAGAAATTGAAAAGAACCATAAACAAGCACTGACAGAAATGCCAGCAGATATCCAAAAGCCATGGACTATACTTATAAAAAATTAGTCTACAGTGAGGAACTTTGAAAAGGAAAATTAACACAGGCAAAAAACACAGAACAACTGAAGTTTTCTAGAGCTGATTGTTAATTACACATTTTTCAGAATTAAACCACAGAATTTTTAAAACACAGGTTAAATAGAGGTGAGTTGGGTGGACTAAACACAAAAGGAAGAATGACTGATAAATGTATAGTTCTGAAGTTTAAAGCACACTTCGGCTTATACACAATTTTTACTCCTAAAGCCTATATTCATAAAACGGACAATATCTAACTCCTATCATTTTGTAAAACTTTAGTGCATAAATAAATAATACACTAGCAATTACAAATCCCTTTTTAAATACCGGTACAAACTTAAAAGTCTAAAAGCAGAGCACTGTTATTGTTTACCAAATCAGGTTTATTGTAGGTCACGCTGCAGACCTAAAAAATACACCACTGCTTTAGTAACTGCTAGATGTCCAGCATCCTCACAGACTGTTCTAAAATATTTGCATTGAGTAGCATCTCCAACACTCCAGAAACTAAGGTCTGCATTCAAACTTAAAACACCAAGCAAGTAAATAGAAAATGAAGGTGGAAAATAAAGAGGACAAATGAGTACACTTGATCTACTTGCAAAAACATGTCTCAAAGAAAGCTTTAAATAAAGCCTTACTTACAGACGGAGTCCCCTAGAAAGAAGGCATGCAAGTAATAGCAAAAGAAATTAAAATGTTTTGGAAGCTTAGAACTGAAAGGAAGAGAGTCAACAAACTGAAGGCGAATGACTCCTGGATTTTGCCGAATTTAAAGGGTGGAAGCAAGGAAAGTAGTTTTTCATTCAACAGCAGCAGAGGCAAAGGCATTTTTAAAGCTGCATTTCATATTACTGCATGCACCTGGAAGACCATAAAACTATTACAATAGTTTGCTACAATGATATAGTAAGACAGAGTTGGGGATAGGTTTTTAATGCGGGAATATTAGCACTAGAATGGTGGAAATTATATTTTAGCAGCACATGAAAAAATATGTGGGAAATACCTTTTCAACTGACCAAAACTGTTACAGATTTACTGAAACAACACTAACTTTATATGGTTATCATTAAATAGTATAACCCCACTGAGTACTTTTCGGAGAGGTATTTTGAAGAAATTGAACTAATTCAGGAGTTAGGAGAAATACAGTGCAAATACAAAAGGATTATTTCAACACAGTGGCTGTACCTAGAAAACAAGATTCAGAAGCGAGGGCACATAATATACCTCACTGCTTTTAAATGCTATTTGAGATGATGTCATTCAGATCAAAAATTAAGCTCAATGTTTTCCGATTCATAACTAGAAGATAATATAAAATGAAAGCATATAATTCTTTGCATATAATCTATGTTGTAACATAAAATAGCATGCATTATCTTTCCCTTAAAGACAAGAATCTGGTTAAGTAAATCTTTAGCTAAACAGTATATAAAAAAAAACTATCACATTTTTAAGGTAAAGGTAAAATAGTGGATTACACTCCTGCCTAGTCTAGAACTAAGAATTATACCCAGGAAAATAAAACCTAGTAGCTATTTCAATTTTTAATTTTTTTTCCAAATTATCTCAAAGGTAATATTCTCTAGTGCTATTAATCAAATACCACAGCTGTGGTATTTATTTATTTAAGTGTAGGAGGAAAATTCAAAGTGATATCCTGACTTGCTGTTCACTTATATAAATGCTACATGTTCAGTTGCTCAATGAAACCAACATATAGAAGACTCAAATGAAGTAACAGCATGTTTTACACAAAACCTAATTTTCTGAATTTTAAAAACATTTTACAACCAGTACAAACTCTGCATTCAGATTTTTATATTCAACTTCATGGCCTCTGGGTCCAATTTCAACGGCACATTCTACAATGAAGTAATTGCTATCCAGTTCTACTGAACTGGGTTTCTACTGAAAAAAGTTTCTTTCTAGAAAAGATTTAGATTGTTAAAAATTGTGTTCCTTTTCAAACTCTCAAAACTGGCTATAATAATGGTAAGGTAACAATGTATCAAAATGCTTAGTTACCATTTATCTTATGTTTAAGATACCTTTTTTTACTTTAATGAGCTCCTTTCCGATTTCCAGAGTTATAAAAGCAGTACCATTAAGAACAATATCAGTTATTGTTTTCCATGCATTAGCAGAAAGTCGTTCAGAAGGGGAAATAAAGTTTCCAGCTGCATTGTTTATCACAACCTGAAACACAAAACCGAAAAACTAAAAGTTAACTAAAGACAAACTTCCTGAGAGAAAAGCAAAGAATTTACAAGGAACTTCTTAGTGTTTCTAAGTAGAAAAGTAAAAATATCCCCATCAAGGTGGTGGGGTTGGTGGGTGGAGAGAAAAAAAAAACCCACAACTTTTTTCAAATCAATGTTGCCTTTCTACAAACAATAATTAGGCAGAGGATACTTTCGATACCATCTGCTTAGCCATTCAAGCTAGCAAGTTAGATATTGTTTATTTTTTTTAAGAGGACTAAGCATCACATAAGCAGTTTTTAAACCAAAACTTCTGCAGCCGGATCTTGTGTATTTAATATTAATATAATGTGCTGAAGCAATAAAATGAGTTATTACTTATTGAATGGCACCTAGATTCATGTAGATTTGCACACAAAACAAGTCTTTGTCCTGAAGAACTTCTGGGCTAAATTAAGACATTAGAATTTTCAATAACAAAACAGAGCACAGCACATACTGCATTAATATAAAACAAATCACTTTGTTGAAGCCATAAATTATACATACAGATGGCAAATAAAATTTAAAGGCCTTCCTAGAGTTTGAAGGGGAAAAAAAAGTGAAATCCAAACACCTCAAGGCACTGGGAAGGTTACTTGAATCACTTAATAAATACAGTGAAGACAATAATAAAACTAGTGAAATAAGGACGGAATGATACAATCTTTGTAGTACGTAGATATGTAAGACTGCCAGAACAATTCATATGACAAGAGAACAATTGCTTTCTAATTGCAAGTAACAATCTTGGTGATGGAATGAACAAAACAAAGCTAGAAGAAATATGATACTGCCATTAAGATCTGTCTTTGAAATCTCACCTCACAGTGGCAGGGATACCCAGGCTTGCAGTATTCATAACCTTACATGTCATGTCTGTCACCAAGAGAAAAACTAGACAAAAAGAACCGAATATTCAACTTACTGTGCAGTCACTCTTAAATACACAGAGTATGTGAAATTAAAGAGAAAGGAAATGCTTGTAAAGACCAGGTCATGGGGTGTATTTATTCAGAAAATTGGTGGTGTACTAAAAATGCAATACACAGGAAGAAGTCTCCTCCCTCTCTGGACACACTTAAAACCTGGAGATTGTGATGTGCTTTGGCCAAAAACTGCAGTAACTAACAGTCAAAATAATATCCAGAGTATCATGTCTACAAATCAGGACAGTGAGCTGCTTTATTTTATAGCACTGTTATAGCATACAGCTATGAGAAATAGTTTCTCCACTTCTTAACACATTTAGAACTCGGCAGGTTCTCTTCCATGCCTGTAGGAAGCTACTGGTGAATGCAAAATATCTACAATATATGACAGTGTTAAATCTACAGTAACCATTTCTAAATCTCACTGACTCCTTTACATTGACCGTAACATCCTCATCACACTTTCCATCAGCTACCTGAATCCGAGTTGTTTCTCCAACAAGCAAATCAGAATTTGGTGCCTATCATTGCTCAGACTCCACCAGACCACCCTTCTCAAAGCAAATCTGATGTAAAGAGCTCTGGTTTGGGTCAAACTATCAAAAACCAGATGCTTAGCCTGACTGAAGATATTTTTCCCTTGATTTTATAAGAACTTAAGTCTTCAAGTTGGAACCTTCTTTGTGTATTTTAATAAGCTAAGCAAGGACCAAGGAAGATGTTTATGATTACTTCCATTTCTGATTTGTGAGACATTCTGTTAGTAAGCAACAAGTGTAATTCTGTACTAACACAGGTAAACCTCCTGAAAAGGTGAATTTAAGGGCAATAGTCTGTTCACTTAATTAATGAGCCCCATAACAATAGTTGTACTGTTTACAAAGAAAATGTTAGTCCTCAGAGTAAGGACAACAACGTTTTGTCTATTTGGCCACAAAGTATTTTAAGAACCACAGAAATAGTGACCAGTCTGTGAAATTAGCTTCATCTTGAAATCTAGTGTCTACTTTTTGTCTAGTGTCTCTAGATTCCCTTAACCTTCTATCATAGTAATTTTCTTCATACCTACTATGCAGAATATTTTGAGTAATGACAACTGAAGTTCTTTCACTAGAACACTTACATCAGGATGTCCTGCCACTTGGATTAATTCGGCAACAGCATTCTTAACTGAAACTGGCTCTCTCACATCACACTGGATGGCATGAACCTAGATAATAATGGAAAGGCAGTTATAAGACTTCAAAACTGTATCCCTTACAAATTAAGCAATCCCACAGAAGCATGTACATGCATATAACTCCTATAACCATTTAAAGTATAACAACACATTCACAATTCTGTAAAAATTTACCTTATTGCCTGTTTTAGAAGAAATTTCTTCTGCTGTTCCTTTCAAAACATCGAGCTTCCTAGAAGTAAGTATACATCACTAAATTTCAATTAAATACAACTACAATTCAGATTAATAAAATCTAATTATTTTTTCCAAGCAAATTGAGCTAAACTTAGAATAGGTGCATGCACACATACATGTTGTTGACTGAGCTTTAAGACAAAAAACCCCTATGCTTAGCCACTAACTTTCTGAGAAAAAACTTTAAATCTAAGTAATTTCTGATTTATTACAGTAAAAGACACAAGCTGATCAAATGTGATAAGCTAGGAAAAATATTTTCATTCTGAGTACATAATCATAACAAACAGGTTTTGCTACTACTGTACTGGTATTTTAGAAGAGACATGCATATTGAGATTTCAAACTAAATAACTAAACCACTGTTTGGATGAATGTCATGACACATGTTTAATTTGATTAAAAATGAGATTGGTTTTCCAGTCTTTAATGCAGTGCTATTTAAAACAACTGTAGAAAGATCATCTTCATTAAGGGAAAAATCAAGGCTGTTTTTAAAGTTGTAAGAATTAAAAGGAATGGCTTTCATTTTTTATTGCAATGCAAATCTGTATCAAGAACACCTGTAATAATACATGCAAAATTATCAATAATGGCCATTTCAGATTTTTCTTCTCTTTCAGGCTTTAGCTGAATTTATGCATAATATTCTGGGCTGTTTATTTTGCTGTCACATTTCATGGAAGTGTGTTTAGTTTATTTTTTTGTACCACTGGTTACACCATTAGACATACGTAGATGGATCTGCAAGTTTCTGGTATTTACAATATGACATTATAATTTAAAAGCGTACTGAGACAGAGTGATATAGAATAAATTTATCCAGTTCATGAAGAAGAAATTAAGATTTATTATGAAAAAGAAAATAGAGCTTTTCAGCACTCAGTATGAAAATTCTAAAACATGTTCATTAATATTTACCGGCTTGCTATAACACACACGGCACCTAAACTGGACAAAGTTGTTGTCATCCCTTTGCCAATCCCAGTACCTCCACCAGTTATAAAGGCCACTTTCCCTTGAAAGGTATTTGGTGGCAACATCGCTTTTTGAAGAGGTGAAAAGAATGCAGCTTGCGGTGCATTGCTGTCTTGATGCAGCACATTTGGCCCACGGCTGAAAAACTGAAAGAAAATAAGAGGAAGGTTAGTTTTTTCTCATTTCTGTATACAGGACTGTTATGCAAGATGACATTTACTTACGACAGTGGACATAACAACCATAACTGCCTTACTATAAACTGAGTGCAAGAATTATTAGATTGTATTATACATATGGATCTTCATATAAAAGCTAATACTAGACTAGTAAAGCATCTGAGCTATTCGACTTCCCATTCCAACTAGACAAGGGCACTTCAGTACTACGTCTAGTGATTCACTTTAATAAGAAAACATTCCATTAATGCAATGACGAATTTGTAATGTCACCAAGAAAGTCACAGCAAAAATAGCCAAGAGGATATTTCTGGCATCCTGAAACACTGAACTAACTCAAGCCCTCAACTAAATACTGAAGTAAATGCTCTGGGAGAGCAGCATCACAGTAACAATTCTGAAATTTCCAAATTATTTAGAATGTAAGTGTTACCTTAACCTGAAGCTGTAAATACTTCTAAGTATGACAAAACTAGACGTTCTATATTTGATGTACAAAAACTTAGGATAGTATGAGTTATATTTATTTTCTCTAATACTCATTTGTACTTGAACCTTTAATGTATTTAGCTGAATATAAAAAGTCTAGTATAATTTTAGGGAAGAACAATGAATGGTTAATCTTGTATGGTGGTGTTAATAAAAACATGCAATTGTTCAACAGGTTGACGTGAAGAAGAAAAGTTATTTTAAAATAATAAGAACAATACGTTGTAATATTTTTACATTTACTAACATTTTCAACACTAAAATTAAGACATAACATTTTTAGTGGTAGCTGAATAAATAATCTGAACATGCCACAGCTACAATGCACTGGAGTGAGGGTTTCACAGAGCTTAAAATTGGTCTGAGAAAGTGTGCATGTGAATCCTTCTGTGTGATAATATATTTGCATATGAGTAACACAGGTGAAAACAGAAAGAATAACGATGGAATTACACTGCCAATTTAACAGAGCTCATGTTCCAAAGAAATGATGAAAGAAAAACTAAAGAGTGAAGAAGAGTGGTAGGTGCTATGTAGAAGAAAATAAAAGTAAAGCTGAAACTAAAGCTAGAATTATCACGAAAGTAAAGCAATGCTGCAAATGTACTTTAGGGATTCTTCCTGGAACTCGGACTCTTCAGCTACAGTTTCTCACAATGAGGAAAATAAACCAAAGGTGATTCTAAGAAACACAAGCAGCTCAAATGGAAAATCTAAAGACTCACAAGATTTTTCTGAAATAACAGAATTCTACACATCAGATCTGCCACCAAATGTCTGTGAAATACTGTTGATTATTTTTTTTCCCCCAATGAAAATAAAAATCTGCATATTTTCACAGAGTACCTTTTTTTTCCTCCACAGAATACTATTAAAGCTCCAGGAAAGGAGGGTGCGAATATTCTTTTCTGAGCCTTTCTTAGTAGTTCCTACTCAACACATCTCTTCGGGTAATGCAGGGAGAGAGAAGGGCTCCCTCCAGAGAACCTCAGCTCATGGCAGACACTGCAAATCAAGATGGCATTTGAACTCCCTCTTCCTCCAGTCTCAAGGACGTAACTGGAGGTAACCCACACACAGTACTATGTCTCCCTGACCTGTTACTTGCAAACATAGCCCACTCATCTTGGTCACTGCTACAGAAACTGTGCAAGTAGCTTTTCTCCTGCTCGGGGGAGAAAGATGAGGGAGCAGGCCACTGCAGGGGCGGACAGCAAATCTGCACCAAGACTAATGAAGTACTGTCACATATCAAGCAGCCAGTAAAGTTGGCATAATTCAGAAATCTGTTCATGAGACTGCTATTGCCTCATAAGTAGCTTGCACAAGGGGCTTCCATGACAGGATTTACTCAGTTTAATTATTTCACTTTCTAAGGTCAGGGTTTTAAATGAAACTTCAGGTGTAAACACAGACATAAAGAAGCCAGGAAACAGCTTCAAAACAAACAAAACCCACGAACAAACCAAAAAAACCACCCTCACCCAGGCGGCCCTCTGAAGCTGACAAGCCACCACCGGGGAGAAGGCCTGTGCCTGGGCAGAAATCGCTGGATACGGCTTCCAGCAACACCCACACGAGTCAGGCACGGCACTGTTCGGACGGTAACATTCAAACCACTTTACCTACACCGCACTGCGTAACTTCGCTGCGGAGACCAACGCCTCCACAGCCCGCACGGAAAAGGGAGAGGCGGGAGCTGCCCCGCGGCGCACAGGCAGCCCCTCTAGCCAGGGCTCCGCGGCCGACAGGGCTGGCGCGGGCTGCGACGGGAGCTGAGGAGAACCGGGGGTCGTCCCCGCCCTCGGGGGGTTTCTTGGCTGTTCCCCCGAACCCAAACAGCCGAGGCTCCCCTCCAGGCAGGGCCACCCCTCGACACCGCTTCGACGAGAGGGCTCTCCCCGCGGCGGCGGCGGGGGCCGTGAGGCGGCCGGGCGGCCCCGGCTCGGCGGGCAGCACCGCTCGCAGAGACCCGCCGTGCCCTCTGACGGGACAAGGGCGCCCGCGGGGCAGTGGGGCAGGAGATCGCGGAGCTCCCCGGAGGCGGCGGCCCACAGCCCTCGGCCCCACCGGAGCAGGCAGCGCCTTACCCGCCGGATGCCAGAGAAGCAGGCCGCGGCACCCCCACGGACGCCGCGCCGCCCCAGCCGGACCGCCGCCGCCATCTTTCGCTGCCCAGGGGCCGGGAGCGGCGGGGGCCGGGCTGTGCGCCTGCTCCGTGGCCAGCGCCCGCGCCGCGGCGGCTGTCGGTCCGGCCGCCGGGCCACCCGCGGGCCCCGGGCAGGCGTGGGCGGGCTGGCGGTGCCGGTGCGCCGCAGCCGCGCCGGCCTGAGCCACCGAGCTCGGGAAAGCAGCGAGGCCGCGGCTGCAGCACCAGAAAGGGGGTCCCGCGCCCGCCCCGGGGGCGCCTCGCCCGGCCGCTGCCGCCGCCCCGGGGGCTCCAGTGGCAGCTGCGAGGGATGGGGTGTGCTCGGTTCTGTTTATAAGCTTCACGGCGTTGGGCTTTTTAAATTGCAAATGGTTTATTCAGTGCTGCTTGAAGGACACTGAATTACTTTTTTTTTTTTTTTTTTCCTTGTGCGATCTAAAACCAGGAGTTGATGTGCCTCCTGTCCCCTCAACATGGCTTCTCTCTCTCAGGGGGTCTTGGCAGTTCTTGGCACGTGTTCTTCGGGGAAAGGGGTTTGTTCCAGAAGTATGAGAAAAGCGGTGGCACAGCAGGCTACTGATCAGGATTTCACGTAGAATGGGTAACACATGGCCTGATTTGGAGTGAGATTGTGATGAGTTCGTTCCAGAGGCTCCAGGCTGGTGCCACCACACGTCTCCACCTTTCATCTGCTGTGAAACAAGGTTTACCGGAAAAAACATGATTCCTCTTTTCAAATGCAGCACTGTCAACGGAGTTCAGAAAAGGCCTGAGCAGTCTGTGAACTTTAAATCATAGAATCATTTAGGGTGGAAAAGACCTTTAAGATCATCAATACCAACCATTAACCTAGCACTGCCAAGCCATGAAATAGGAAACATAGGCAAAATGTTGTCCAACAACAGCACGGCCATAGATCATGTCAAATGAAGTCACCAATCTACAGGGGATTATGTTGAGATAACAAGGCATTTGATTTATCCCTGTTGAGTACATAGACTGGCCAATGGGAAAGGTAACGATAGACTGACTATCCACCCTTTTGCACAGTCTGGGTAACAAGGCAGAGAGTCTTGCAGAGTTGTATCTGGCCTAGCACAGGAGCTGTAGGAAGCTATGAATTCGGTAAAGCTGCAGGTTTTGAGGAGAAGAGACCACGCCAACAAATCTACACTGTTACACAACTTGGCGTGAAAGACAACAAACCCATGAGTGGGTCTATGCTACCAACTTTTGAAGTAAGAATTCAGGACAAACAACACACACTGCTATGGGAGTTCAGAGGCATCAGAATTCAAATCCTACACCTTAGTCATCAGCTCCCTGTATAAAAATGGTCAAACAGCTCAATGTTCAACATCTAGAGAAAAAAAAAATAGTTGATGCTCTGTTGGTACAGTAAATTCTAGAGTATGTAATATCATTATTAGTCCTGCATACCACCTGGCAGCCACTGAGGCAACAGTGCCACACCACTAAGCAGTTACCACAATACCATTAAAGCTGTGTGACAAATATCTGGTAGGTGTTAAAGAGTCACTGTAAGGTTTAAATAGTAACATTTCAGTAAAATCAGTTAATTCAAAACACACTGATTCTCAAGAGATATGTAATCACTGAACAAAACAACAAGTTAGAGAAAGGAGTGAATATAGTTCAAGAGATGTTTTAAAGTTAGAAATACTACAGCATTTAGAAAGCTTCACTGGAAAGAAACTAGCAAGGAAGAGGAAACAAACAACAAAAGCAAACCTTTTACACATTGGAAGATACAAATGTGCCAGCTATCTCTGAAAGAATTGTTGTATTGTCACGGTAAAAGTGAACAAGAACATATGACCAAACTAAATTTCAGAAAATGTTATTCAGCAGCTTTCACTGATGAGGTGCAATCCCTATACCAGACCTGTTTTTGTTTGAATAATAGTAAGAATATTTGAATAATAAGAAGAAAGTGGTTTACAAGACTAGGAAGCAGCCAGGAAACTGCAGTGACACTTTCATGTCTCATCACCTAAACATATAATTTAAGGCAGGCTACCTGCATTTTACAAGGAAAGTAAATTGGCTTAATAAGCTATCACTCCACTTCATAAAATCCTACTTTAGTTTGCATGATGTTTATTTACAAGTTTAGGAAGAGTTTAAGAATGGCTTAACTGAAACATTAAAAGCATCTGATCTCTGGTTTAAAGTGTGTCAAGGGGTTTAAAGTGCAGAAAATACCTGGTTTTAGAAAAATCTTCTCAGGTAACATAAGAAATTATAAGACTGTAATTCTAACATTTGCAGGAGGTAAAGTAATTAACAACCGTAACACCTAGAAAAGCATAATCTGAAAGAGTCTAACTAGCACTAGTATTCTTTAAAGATAATAGTCTCAATAATCTCTTATGGAAAAACCTACAAGGCAATTTAAGAGCTGACAGCCATAATGTACACTTTCATAGGTTTGGCCAAGTGGCATAACATAGAGCTCAGTAGAAACCCGAGTCCTCATTTTAAACTTGCATGCCAATGAGTTTCTGCCACCCAAACTACCTTGTCAAAAGAAATGCACAGCACCTGATGATAAAGCTAAAAAATAGTCCAAGAGACATTTGACACAGAAGGCTTCTAACAAAAAGAAAAAAAATAATCGTAGATCAGGGGTAAAATATCAACATGGACATAACACAGACAAACGTTTCGGTTAAGGGCAAAGTTTAATGATAAATCACCTCAATATTCTGTTTAGATACTGTTTCCCAGGGGTAGTTGACTGTGGTACTATTTCACCAGTTCTATGCAAGTTAAGCTTGCAGTCCCTAAGAATATCTGAAATGACACTTTCTGCTCTGATAGTCTCTGAGTTTTGGACTCTGCTGAATCATTTATTTATGAACTGAAAAAAGGAACAAGTAGAAAACCAAGAAATATTGGAGGACAGACAGTTAGGTCAATCAGGATCAGAGAGACAGGCAAGAACTCAAGAAGTGTAGACTATAAATGAATGGGAAAACACGGTACCAGAAAATAAAATAAAATTGGATAAATGCAGGGAAATTGAAAGTATAAACATAATAATAGGGTTTACAGGATTCATACAGTTTCTTGTGATGGATGATTTGTCATAGGAGGTTGTGATCACAAAAGTCAAGCCAATAGGGTATTTAAGACATAGAATGATGACAACAATACAGAGAATATTTAAGTACAGCTATATAAAGCTGAGAAATAGTCTCATTTAGGATATGGTCTATATTTCTGGTCACCCTAGCTTAAAACGGACTGAAATTGCAAGTTATGAGGGACTAAACAGACAAGTAAAGATGAAGAAAACGCACAATGATGGGAATCATTTATTTTAGGAGAAGCACAGGAAGGAAAATATAGAAAGATATCTAAGTGAACATTTAAAAGGTCAAAGGATACTTAAAGTTATAAGACATGGAGATTTAACAGATTATGATTCTACAGAAACATTTCTGACAGCTCGTATTTACTTTTCTGTATGTTTTAAATTAATCATTTCCTGTTACAAAAAATATCCTGAGTTCCCCCGGTCCATTTAAATTCCACAGGTTTTCTGATGCTAAAACCTCTTAACTAGCTGTAGACATACCTCCAAAAGCTTCCACTGTTTTGCAAAGATAAATGGCAAACAATTACTCATATTCGTCACTTGAGAAGCAAGCTGATTGCCCAGTAGGAAGACATTTGCTCTCCAACTGTTGGCTGATGTTAATTGTGGGCAACTGGAAGCTGACTTGGGAGTCCAAGTGGACAACCTTGCTGCTTGGGAGCTGCGTAGCACAAGGAGAAACAGGTATTTTGAGCCGTACCTCAAATGTGTGTGACTGGAGTCATGCACATAGGGCTTCTCCATACCTGTCCTCTGCTATTCCTTTCCAGAAAATTCAGCATAACAGAGTAGAAAGTCTTTGGACTTTACAATTTCATTATTTTATCTACAGGCCCCTTTCCATCCCCTCCAAAGAAGGGTGGGTTTTAAAGCATCTGTGGCATGTAGAAAAGGAATGTTTTTGTGCCTTTTTAACTATAAAAAATGATGCACATGCTGGTTTCCCGAAGGACAGCACAATGCTAGCCGAGATGGAAGCCTGCTGAATGGCCTTGAAAATCCCAGGTGTTTTTTCTTTTACTCAAAATTCTAGGAAGTTTATTTCTTCTTTTTATCCAAAAGTTGCTTTCACGTATAAGATGAATCTCTGTCGCATTTAATGTTCCTCATGCTATGCATTTGGTTAGGGGCATTAGTGCCTAATGAAGGCTAGGGCAGAGGGACACGACTGCCGGGGTGGGCTGGGGGCTCCTCAGGCCTCACCGGCCCGACCCAGCCTCACCTGCGGCCCCCACCTGCGCCCCGCCCGCGCGGCCCGGGGACCCCCCTCGGTTCGGCCAGGGGCTGTCAGTCCCGACCTCAGCTGTCACCGGGCGGGGGAACCGGCAGCTCCCGGGGGTGCCGAAGCGTGGTCCTGGGCCGAGAACGGGTGAAAGAAGGAGACGCCAAGCGCGGCTGGCGGGAAACCAGGGCCCTCCCCGAGGCCGGGCAGGCCCCCGCCCCACGCTGCCCCAGGCCGCCGCGCCTGCGCGCCGGGCCCCAGCTGCAGTGGCTGCCCGCCTCCGGCAGCCGGCGCTCTCCGCTCCCCTCCCTTCCCCTGCCGCCGCAACTTCGGCCCGGCTCTCGCCCGCAGCGACGCGGCGGTCCCCGCGGCAGCGAGCGGGGTTTTTTCCTTCCTTTCCCTTCCTTCGCTGGCGTCGGCCCGGCTCGCCGCGGGGTGCAGGGCCGAGCCGCCCTCCCCCCTTCCTGCCGCTGAGGCGCTCCTGGCCTCCCTCCGGGATGTGGAAGCTGGTGCCCGCCGCGGGAAGAGGTGAGGGAGCGGCAGGCTGCGCCCGGGCCCGGGCCTGGCACCGCGGCCCGCTCCACCTTCCCGCCCCGGCCTGCGTCTGCGCGGCTGCCCGGGGCGGACACAGGCCCCTGGGCTCCAGCTGGGGTCCGGCGGCGGCGGGCCTCGGCCCGGCCCTTCGCTGCGAGTGCCGGGGTTCCGGCCGTGCGGCCCTCCCTGTGTCCTGCCGTGCTCCCCGGGCAAGGCTGCGTGGGCCCGCTGTGGCCCGGCGGTGACACGAGTTCTGGGCGCTTGGCCGCACCTGGGGCGCCGTTTCTCCCGTGGGCGCCACAGACCCGGGCTCCTGTTAGGTTTGATCGGGCTTTTCGCTTTGCGAGCCCCGCTGCGGTGTCCTGGGGCGCTGCCGCGGCCGGCGGGGTGCGGGGCCCCGTTACAGTACCCGAGGAGCTGAGCTCTGAGGCAGAAGTGAGCTCAGGAGTCTCTCAGAAAAGATGCCTAAATATTATGTTGATGCTTCAAGGGCCAAGTGTTGAACTTAAAACATCGTGTTGATTATTGGGTGCAGAGTTTTGAAACTGAATTGCCACGGTGCGTTTCTTTATCAGTTTTCTTATCCATAGGAGCTTTGATACCTATTATCAAGTTATCAGTGTATCGTGTAATACATAAATTCCTTCTTGACTTAAATATTTTCTGTATAATGAGTAGTCCTATCACAACTGCATCTGCCTTTTATTTCCTAATTCATTGGGAGTTAATATTGTGTGTTTGGTTTATCTCCTAGTAGCAACAGTACCTACTGAATTCTGTTGAACTGACTTACCTCTTACAGCCTGGAAGACTCTCGCTCAAGAGCCGGAACACTGGGAGCATCATATTAAAAATGATTGTTTCTGTGCAGTTCATATTTGGAAAGTTATTTGCCCAGGGCTGAGAACTAGGATTTAATCTGTAGATATCATTTTCATCAAGAAACATTTCTAGTTCTCTTGACCAGATGTAGTCAAGCCATCCACTGAGAAGCCACCACGTGGTCTAGATGAGAGATACCAAGAATGAGCTAAAGCATAGGTCAGAGACTGAACTTACCGAGTATCATTCTGATTTACATTGCAGAACTTCTTACATTTGTTAGCAGGACATTTTCCTCTGAACCTCTTAGTAAGTTGTGTAAATAGCATATCTTCAAAAAATTTCAGCACCCTGAGAACTTGTGTTTTGGGAAGGTTATCTTACATTGTAATTATTTTTTTCTTCTTTTTCTATATGTAACAATCTTCAAGAAATAATACAAGAGAGAAGTTAAGAAGTAATAGTAAAAGTATATTGTCCTTGAAAAAAAAGTGCGTTGCCACTTTCGTAACTGCTTTGCTTATCATAAAATGTATCCTTTTATAATGGACAAAGGGAGGGAGAGGGGAAGAAAGACATTTTGTCTATAAACTAAATGCCTAATTCTAGTCAGACTAATAAATGATGCATGACAAAGTTGAGTTTTAGATATATTACAAACTTCTGAATGTTTCCTAAGTACTTTGGGTATTTTGGAGTTTTTTGTAAATTGGTATTTTTCTGTCTCTTGTTTATTTTCAGGAGAGCCATACCGGCTTTTGAGTGGTACGGAATATATTATTGGACGCAAAAACTGTGCAATTTTAATTCAGGATGACCAGTCCATCAGTCGAAGTCATGCAGTTCTGACAGTAAATCGTCCTGAAACAACCCCTGTAAGTGGCTAGCATTTTACTGCATATCAATGTACTGTGTGGATAATTCAGTCTGCCATGACCATACGTACTCTCATTTTGCGCTCACTGGTTGCAGCTTGGAATAGAACCGCAGATCACCTGTCTTTCCTTAATCTTTACTTTTATTTTTTTTCCTCAGTGTTGCCTGCCTGTGTTGAGAAATTTAGTGGCGTAATTCTACTAGTCCAAGCTCCCTTTTATCCCAGGTTAAAGATTCACTAGGAATTTGTATTAAAAGAATCACAGCAGGAAAATGATGCAGTTAAATTTTATTATCTAGACAAGTTTTAGATCTTGGTTCTGGGAAGCACTTCAGTTGTCTTACTGCAGGCTTAGTTCGTGTTTCGTTCCATATCATGAATTCTGTATTTGCTTAGGGGACTGAAAATAAAAATGCCCAAGGAGAATTAGTAAGCAGCAGTTTACTCTCATTTACATGTTACAATGTTTATGGACATTTTGAAGCTGGTCAGCAGGAATTTCATTTGTGTAACTGTGTATAGAGTTTGACATTAAATACATAAAATGTATTTGTCTTTTTAATACTGAAAATAGTGTATAACTATTTGGCAAAATTTCATGAGAACAAGCTGACGGTGTTCTCATTGGCTTGTGATCCTTTTGGGAAATACGAAAGTATCTAATCTCTTCTCAAGATGTGCTGGTGTCACCATGCCCTGGAACTTGTGGAAGACTAGCAGTGTTCATGGAAGGAAGTGAAGGAAAGTGACTTGAGCACCTATGCCAAGGCTTAATGGAAGGTGAAAGCATCAATAATGAATCTCAGAGCCTTGCTAAGTTGCACTAGCAGAGGCTTTGGGCCTTGCACAGCCTCCATAAGGTCTGAATGTAAGAAGCACAGATGTTCTGAAGCTAAAAATATGTATGTTTTCTCTTATTTCTTCACAGGTGAAAACCAGAAGGTGAATAATTATGTGTAGGCAATCTCATTGTACAAAGTGTTTATTTAAGATAGTATTTTATGAGCTTTTTCTTATTTATCTAGTGCTTTGATCCCCGATGGTAGTAACCTCTTTCTAGTAAAATTATTTCATTCTGATAAACTATAATGGCTATTTATGTTTATTTTCAGAGCCAATCTCTCTCAGTCCCTGTATTAACAGTAACAGATACATCTAAGTATGGTACCTTTGTTAATGGATCAAAACTCAATGGCAGTTCAGTGTCTTTGCAGTCTGGTGACAGAATCAACTTTGGAGTCTTTGAGAGCAAGTTTAGGTAAGTGCTTTGATTATAAAATGCAAAGTAGAAAATTGCAGTTTTTAAAAAGAGTATTTTAGCACATCATACAACTCATCAAGCGATACAGCAGTGATGACTTTAGAAAGCAAAGGAGGTGAGCAGTATTTTGCCTGTGTTCCACACCTGCTTCTGCAATGGTTTTCCATTACTTAATTTTATAATATAATTTATTTTGACACTGAGAAACTAAAATTATTCATAGTAAAGCACTGGCATTTTGGAAGATGTTGTATCATGTACAGTGAGTGTTTGTACTCATACATGTGCAGTGAGGCCATCTTAGGCAAAGAAAAACATCCTGAAACAAATAGTTCTAAACAAAGTTTAGGGCAGGGAGAGAGCTTGTCTGAGCCGTCGTTCACTGTTGATAGTGTAACAAGAGAAGAACTGACATGCTGAATGCTTGTTGCTGTGACATGCGCGTGCATTCTTTGTAGTGAACCCAATTTGCTAACTTTTCAAATGTAACTTGGTAGCCAGGGCTATGTTTACATATAGGAAGCACTCCTTGAAGTTAAGTTGTGGGTAAATAGAACAAATTCTGATGACCATTATAATCAGTGTTAAAGCCACCAGAAGTTGGCTTTGTTCCTTAAAATGTGACTCAGTTTTGTCACTGCTGCTGGTATTTTTTGACAGGAAAAAATGCATCTCCCTCCACTTATGACAATAAATTATTTTTGGTATTGTAGATAAACCTGAATATGCACCTGAAATATGGTACAAGAATCATGCCATGAGACCAGATACATCATGACTGTTGTACTGGAAAGATAATTTAAATTTCTTTCTGCTTTGTAAACTAAACGGAATCAAATCCTGGAATTTGATATGCTGTAATTCTATATGGAAGATCTACAAATACAAATAAGCTTATGGTCAAGAGTAATGGCAATGTTAGGAAAAAGTTGCTTGAATTTGCATTCTACAGCTCTTAGAATTTTTTTCAATATTAATCTGTTTAGGAACTGTTCTATTAAGCATACTTCTGCCTTTGGAAGAACACACTCAATTTCATCTGATATTCCCTGTGTTTTTTTGAAGCACGAATTCTATGTGATGTCTGTGAAAGACCCAAAAGTCCTTAGAAGTATTTCAGACATTAAGTCAAAATGTTATTACTTTTTTGGAATAAAAATTAGTATTTACTTTCTTCAGGAAACTTTAAAACATAGTCTTTGATCTGGGTAAGAGTATGGGTGGTTTTGTGTGTGTGGTTTTTTGTTTGGTTTTGGTTTTCTTTCCTTCAGGTTTCCCTGAGACACAAACGTGATAGTTAAGTCAGCTTTGTTCATCGTAATGATTGGCTGAAATAACTACAGCAATTCTCTTGTTCTTTGCAGAGTAGAATATGAACCTTTGGTTGTCTGCTCCTCGTGTTTAGATTTAGCTCAGAAAAGTGCTTTACATCGAGCCATCCAGCAGCTTGGAGGCCTTGTAGTGAATGAATGGACAAAAGACTGTACTCACCTTGTAATGGTTTCAGTAAAAGTCACTGTTAAGGTAGGCTGAGCTTTTGCATATTGATAGTGTTGCTTTGCAGTTTTCCCACAAAAGCAAATTAAATTCTAGACCTGCTCAAGATTTTCTTCTACAAAGCTATGAAGTTAGCTCCTCCAAGTTTAGAAAGAGGTTATGTGTTGATGGGAGGTTGGAGGGAAATAAAATGAAAAAAGCCAGTTTTGAAGACTTGCTGATTTTCATCAGTTGCCTTGTACATTTTCATAACTTTGGACAAGACGGCAATTAAAAGCTAGGTTGTTAGAAGCAAAACAATCCTGTTTTTCAGTAGCAAAATACAGTACTGTTTTATTTGTTTGTGTGATGTTTTCCATATCTCAGATCTTAAAAGGCTAATGTCATTTGAACCATATTCTAGCTGAACTTTTTCCATACAGTAAATAAGCATTTTTTTGTCCTTTCAGACTATATGTGCTTTAATTTGTGGTCGACCAATTTTAAAACCAGAGTTTTTTGTTGAATTAATCAAAGCTGTTCAGTCCAGGCAACAGTTGCCAAATCATGAAAGGTAAGTGTCATGTTTTCATTGTCACATAATTAAATTTAAGGGAGTTAGATTATTGAAAACCTACATGTTTATCTGATCATATTTGACAAAATGTGTGATTTACAGTAACTTGATTTGTGGAAGAATGCTTAATATGACACGTGTTAATATTCAGGCAATTTTCTTGCTCTTGTCTCCAAGAGTTATAAAATGAGCTCTTGGAATTGACTGTATGCTTAGAGTTGTTACTAGTTCTAAGTAGGAACTTGTTTTGTTGATATGTTTGAAGCAACCTTTAAACTCTTTTGGGAATTGATACATAAAGAAAATTAAAATTTTATTGAAGAAATTATATCAAGCGTATTTAATTATGTAGACATTTTTTCCTAGTATGCAGTTAGTTACTGAGTTTACTGTAAACTTTGGTCAAAATAGAGTTAGGCTTACCATTGAATTCCCTGAAATAGCAGGGGTGGTTAATTATCTGTTAAGAGATGAAGTGAGATTAATGTGCATTGGTCTTCCCTATGTGAGAATAAAATACTCATTGTTTTCATGGCTAAATTAACTTGTTCCAAAGTAAGAATTCCTTTTTCAATTAAGTATGTAGAATAGCCCTTTTGGTTATTTTCTCTATGTAGAAAAGTGTAAAATAGGCCCATTTTTGTATACAAGAGTTCCATCTGAGCCTGTATTGCTACGATTTTTACCTGAAATGGGAGACAGTTGTGTTTTGGTTTTTGGGTGGGCTTTTTAATTATTATTTTGATTTTTGATTAATGCAGGTGAGAAATATCCATTCTGTCTTTTTAAAAGGTAAACTGTGTGGGTACCTGTGGTTTTTTTAATCGCTTCTTTTCTTTGTTTGCTTTGGAAGATACTGTGAAATGAAATACACAATGAAAGGAAATTGTAATAGTACTTGGCATTTGAAAAATAACATGCTGAACTTCTAATGTCAGTGTACAGTGAGAAAAACTTGTGAAATTACTTCAGATGCATTTAAGACACTATGATTGTTCTGCATGTATTGTTTTCTGCATGGATGTTTCAACATCCAACAACCAGGTGGATGTTGAACACCAGACATTTGAGTAGGGGAGAATAAGTGGTGAAGAAGAATCAGGTCACTATTGGTTTTACATACGTACAAGATACATGTCCATCCATCCATGTTAGAATATAGCAATTTATTTTCTTCAGGAGGTCTGATGATAGTCATTGGTATCTACAAACCACAAACAGTGTAGTTTGAAGAACAGGGCTGGAAGGAAAAGGGCATCTAAACAAGCCTCAATGGTGCACACACAGTAATGGAAACAAAGCTGTAGAGGATTAGCAGTAAGCTGCACTTGATAGGTGGTAAAATGTATTTTGCAGAATGTGACAGTATGTTGTTAGAACAATACAGGTGCCAATCTGGAGCAATTGGTAGCAACTAGTCTTTAGTTTCTAGATGCTGTTTTATGTTTGCAGGGGTTTATATAATAGTCAAATCGGTCACCTGTGAGTGGCTTAAAATTCATTGGGTCTTCAGTTTTGGAAAAGAGGATTCTTCATGGAGTGTAACTTTTCTTTCTACTTCTACATTGTTTTATAAGGGTGTGTGAAGGTTTTCTGGCAGTTTTTTGGGTTTTGTTTTTTTTATTAGAGGTGCTAACAATTGGTTGTACAGTCAGAAGTTTGCTTGGTCTATCTAACATTGCCTAGCTGTAAGACTGCTGTTACTGTCTGTTAACAAGCAGACAGTGCCTTGGGCTCCTGAGACTAGGGTACATGTTTGTCCATTTCTTTTGATACAGGAGTGACAGTATAACTGAGCTATTAAGTGCTCTCTAAAATAAAACCAGATGGATATGTTTCCCTCAAATATTTTTGCTAACTATTAAGATTCTTGGAGGAATTGAGCTGACTAAATGTTAGTGACATTAGCAGTATATGCATGATGTAGCTTTCAAAGAGAGAGTTCTGCATCAAGCTAAATGGAACAGCTGGTGTAATAGATCTATATTTAAAATAATTACAGTATTTTAAATAGGTGGTATTTTAAGATGTAGCTTGTGAGAAGATTCTGAAAACTTACTTAGCAGCTGTTTGCATTCAATTTCCAAAAATGGTTTTAACTTTCACAGGGAATCTCTACATTGTGCATTGTAGCTAGAGATGACCTGAGCTGCTACATGCGCAAGACACTAAACTTGGGGCAATACTAGTTTGAATACTTATGAAATAAGAAATGTATATCAATGCGGTAATACAGGGTGACACTGTTAATTAATCTTCATTACTACTGTAGAGCTGATCCCAAAAAGTTTTAGGGAAATAAAATCTTAAAGTTAAAAAAAGTTAAAACTTCTTTTTGTTTACACTAAGGCTTCACAGAATTGCAAACCTGCAGTTCATGTATGAATGTGGGGCTTCTTACTTGAGGCTTTTTATGGTGAAATATATTACTCCAGTGTTCTGGTACTCTGATGACCTATGCAAGGAAGAGCAATAACCAAAGATTTCACTAACGGCTGCATAAGTGCAGCTCTGTAGGAAATAACGTGTTTTATTACACCAGTCCACTGTAAGTAGTGCAGGGCTTTGAAAAAGTAGGAAAATAAATGAGCCTTTAACAGAAACTCATCAAGAGTCAAAATTTATTTATTGAAGGATTCAAGACTGTAGAAGGTCTTTTCTGGATAATGGTGTTACTGTTCAAAGCTTATAGGGGGAGAGTACAAGGAGCACTTCAGAATCCTAAGATGGAAGAAGACTTATGTTGCCTTTTGAGCTTAGATCAGCATTGGGTAAGAGTTTCAAAGTCAAGTCAAAGTTTTCTTTGAAGAGATGATCAGTTGAAGCTTCCTGCTGAAATTAAAAAACAGAGGTTTGAAATAAAAACGGAGGTTTGAAATGTGTTTATAGAGAAACTGTAGTCCAGTTCCAAAGTAATGGAAACTGCGGGTTTTCCCTTTTTACTCATCCTTTGGTCTTTAAAGATGACTGCCCCCTGTATTTATCTTAGGTTAATAACTGTCTTTATGGGACTCAGTATCAGAAGTCTTCTGGTCTAGTAACTAAAATCTGAGTTGCCCTATTTCTTGCAGTTAGTACACTTCATCATGTCTATTTCAATGCAACAGTATTTTTATAAACGGACTTGAATAGGTTGCTGAAACTTATCAAATCCTAGTTTTTCAAAACCTGATAGTTGCAGGCTGGTTAATTTCCATTGTGTATGTAAAGCTTCAGGAACTGATTGTGAAGAACACAAAAGAACAAAGATTGCTTAAAATGAAGTGTGCTTATATAGTACATTTTAGCTTATCATGATTGAATTACAGGTGAATGCAATAGAAAATTTATATGCTTATTCTTGCGTTCAGTTATAAGTATGTGAACATTCACAGTGTCTGAAGAATTTTTATATGTTTACAGATGGTAAAAGTCTGGTAAAATGGTCTTAAATAATATTTCAGTACTTTGTGGAGTATGTTTCTTGCTTAGAATCTGCTAATCTTTGCATAAATGAGAAAAAAAATATCCAAGTGTATTTATGTCTCTATATATGTAATTTATTATCCTGTTGAAGTAGATTTTGGGAGTGTGTTTGAGCATCTTTTTTTTCCCCTGCATAGTAGTATGAGAAGGATGTATAATCAGCAGTCAGAATAAAGATAAGTAGCTCTGTGATCAGCAAGAGTAAGTACACAAACTGCTGTTTGGGTACAGACGTAGTATAGTATAGATTTTAAATTGACCTATGTTTTCCCTTCTTTCTAGTGTGCACCTTGTTCTATCAGAACTGTTGTAGTAGTGAATTTGTGGCTTAAAGATTCTGTAAATACTGTCCTGAAATTATCAGTCACGTGCTTGTCTTAACTCTAGAGGCTTTTTATGATGGGGGCATGCCATCATTAACTAGAGCAGAGATCACAGGCCGTGACAAAAATGAGAGCTTCAGGGGAGAATTCTGCTTTTGCCCTGTCTGTTCCCCAGCTGAATTTGTGATCACTTTTCTTGTATTGGAGAAGACAATTGAGAATCTGCAGTGTGAATCAGTTCAGTTCTCTATCCCACCAGCAAGAAAAGTGTACTTATTTTCTGTCATGTTAGTAGGCTGTCATCTAGTGTGGTGGTACACAGTTTCTTGATCCAGTAGAAGAGAAGGAGGGGTGGCTGTCTACTCCTCAAGGGTAGAGGGAGCAAGATGACTAATTTTGTGTGGAGTTTTACTGTTAGCTCGAGTTAAGTGCAGAAGGTCGCAGTCACATTTGTCAGTATTGTTAGTGGAAAATACAGATATGTGTACAGTGTACAGCAGATACTTAAAGTGGAGTGGATAGGTCGAATGCATTCCTAAAAGTCTTGTCCTCTTAGTCAAAGTAGAATTCTTGGTCGTAGCTTAGATGTTGAGAAATTAGAGGCTCTGTTTCTTCTTAACAATCTCTTGAAAAAAATATTTATATAAATAGTTTTAACAGAGCAATGCAGTATTTTAACTTTAGAGCTTTACTCTAAAATGGAAAGGAATATGAGCGAGTACTGATGGGTAAATCTGAATTTTGTAACTTTAGTTTTCTGTTCTTGCAGCTTTTATCCTCCAGTTGATGAGCCCTCCATTGACACTGAACAACTGGATTTATCTGAGCATCATGAAAGGAAAAAAATATTCAGTGGAAAAACTTTTGTATTTCTAACTGCCAAGCAGGTAATCAGGCTTTACATTGCAGAAATATTGGAGGGCTAGCTAGGCACAGGTTCTCTTTGAATTCACACTCATTCTGGGTTCATCAGGAAAGAAGATTTCTTTGTGTTTCTCTTGTTAAAATACAGTGGCCTATACAGGGGGAGAAACAGAACACATCACATCTGCATTAGTACGTCAGTGATAAGCATTATGCTGGTAGTTCATTATGCTGATACTTACAAACTGACTGTATTTTAAGATATTTATTTTTTTTTGCATTCTCTTTAGCACAAGAAACTGGGTCCAGTGGTTATTCTTGGAGGCGGGGAAGCAAAGCTGATGACAGAAGGAAGAAAAGAAACATCTTCACTAGTTTCTCCAGAAGTTTGTGTTGTTGATGTGGGGCTGGCAGACTCTCAGATCCCAGGATCTGACTCCTTGAGAAACTGGACTGATTCCATTCTGACTGTCTTGCAAAGGTGCAGCATTGTTCTCTTGTACAGCAGTAGGGTAATTTCAGAATTTCTGCAGAGATTTGGTCATGGTGTTTGCATGCATACTGAAGCAGTAGGATGCTTATAAAGAGGGTATTTTCTTCATTGCTTTTAAGTATTTTGTAACTAAAATTTCTTGAAGCAGGGAAAAAAGGACTTGGCAGTTCTGTGAGGATTTGATGGGGTTTGTGTTTTCTTTTGTTTTTCAGAGGATCCAATTCTATAAAAAGTTACTGTAATGAAGCTGCTTTGAAATTACAGACAGCAAGTGGGTTTTCTTCTATTTAAAACAAGTTAAAAATTGATCTATTTTCCATTCTTAGAATATATTATCTATGCTTTTTCAATAAATATATGTATTTAATGGAAGACAGATGAAATGGCATCTTGAGGACATGTGGTTCGTTGCTGTCTTAATTATTTGTATACAGTGTTTCTGAAGAGTAGCTTCTGTTTGAAAATCAGTTTTTATTTTGGTGGTAGGTTTTGTGTGAGAGGGTGGAGTGCATGTTTTATAGATGTTAGGATTTTCATGTTATTAAAACAATGAAAGAAAACAAAATCCCAGTCCTTAACCTGATACATAAACCTAGTTCCCCTGAATTTTCTTGCTAAATGCAGGGAACTGTACTCAAGGTTTTCTTATGGCAAGGTTTTCTTATGTGCTTAACTGATTTGTAATAAGTGTTGAAATCTTTCAAGTCACTTTTCCATTCACACTTTTCAATCAGAGGTAGAGCGCAGTTGGTTAAATGCCCAGAAATCCGCTAGGGAGAGATGCATTAGCCAGATTACTGGGACTAGACAGTGGCTACAGCAGCAGGCAATTGGAAGTTCATATGTATAGGACATGGGTGTAATCATGGATAATTATGCTGATTTACTGTATTTGAAAATTGTGGTGTAGACTGATGGTTTTTGAAAGGAGGAATGGAGTTTGTCATATCTGTGCCCATTCACCTATTCAGGTTCGATTCTGTATTAATAAACAAATTTTTTCGGTCTGTCTTACATTTTTTTTATGTTAACAGCAAGGGTCTCAGGGCGATTCCTGAAGCCGAAATTGGACTGGCAGTTATCTTCATGTCTACGGAAAAATTCTGCAACCCTCAAAACCATGCTGGTAACAAAGGTAATTGGAAGGGTAGTAATAAGTTAACAGCATTAGAGAGGCAGTTATTTCTTTTTGTAAAGGGGCATCAACTGCTTATGTTCTTTTGTCTTGCTTTGCAAGACCACTAAAGTAGAATGATGCTTTTTTAATGGTCTGGCAATAAACTGCAGTGAAAATTTAAGACTCGTAATTAAAAAAGTACAGATCTAAAACTAGCATAAAAAGCAGACATATAGTACATTGATCTGTAAAGGAAAGGTACTTTAAAAGAATCTTCTGAAGTTCACATTTTTGTTGAATTAATACATATGTGGTAGTCTGAACTCCATGCTATTCTATCTTTTATGAAAAGGCTGTGGTAACAGGGAGGTAAAAGATGAATGTTAGAAAGTGAAAGAATAGGAAGGGATTTAATTTGTAAAAGCTTGGGTTTGTTTGATTTATTTTTTTTTTGTTTTTGTTTTTCAAAAAAGGATTTGCTTTAGCAAAATTCATCTGCCCCACACACAGTTCAAAATCAAACATAATCTTAATGTAAGAAGTAAAAACAATTACATGATTGCCATGTTTGTTAAAGTAATAGTTTGGGGGTGGGCGTTCCAAGTCTTGACTTGAAACTTAATTTGTATTTGCTAATGCAGTACTAACAAAAATGCTTGAGAGACAGAAAGAGGTTTTGTTTCTCTAATTCTCTTTTCACGTATCTTCCAAAATTGTTACTGTTTTGTTTCTGTAAAATGTTCAAAGTTCTGTGTATAATTTTATGTTCTATTCTGTTCTACAAAGTGTTGTATCAGGTAGCAAATCCTATAATTTTTTTAAAAAATCAAACAAAACCCCCATACATTTGCCTTTACATATGGGAACATTACTTACTCAAAAATGTATTTTGAAGAGAGAAAGATGTATGTGCAGTACTGGCAGAGCTCTGAAAAATACTTAGGTTGACTGGTATTCTATGAATAACTTCTATATGATCTGTTGCCTATCCAGTTAGTTTAGGAAACAATACAAAATAATTATCAGATTGAATTTAAAGATACAAAGATACTGACCTTGCAGACATCTGAATATATCAAACACGCTGATTCTTGTTTCCAGTCTGAATGTTACAATTGGATAGAAATTAAGTTGTCTGATTGAATTGTGTGAATGTACTATATGTCAGGCTTTTAAGAATAGCTGTGTTTAGAGTTTAGCATTTGTTCCCTCTTAGCAAATATTTTTTGGGACTTAAAAAAACCTTCCATGTAAGTGTTCAAATCAAAGGGATTGTAAACAAGATTACTTCCTCTGATTTTGTCTCAGAACAATGAATAGCAATGAATACATAAGATGTAGTTGCTAGGTGTGTCTATATGTTGTTCTTGGTAGGAAAAAATGAATGAATGTATATAGAATGGGTCATCTGAAAGGGTAATACTGTTACCTTAGTCTCAATCATAACAAGATGCAGGAAAAATGTAAAAGGGCTGAGTGATGAGTAGTAATTAAAAAATGTATCTATAAGCATGATGAGGCATGTTAAAATAGTAGATGTTATTATCTTTTGACTTGGAGAAGAAATGTGTGAAACAAGGACATGTGAAAGGAAAGAATATAAATAAATGTTGTATATGCACTTCTTTCTGTTTTACAGAGAAATACTGAGAGTAACTAAATAGAAAGCAGCAAAGGATGTTTTAAGGCAATCCCCTGACTATAGACATTAGGGGAAATCGGCTGTAGAAGACATTTATTCTAAAGATTTTTTGATTTCAAATATTGGTTCTGTATTCTGTATAATAATCATGTTAGATACCATCGTAAAGCTGTAAATGTGAGGAATTTTGTGCTCTTGACAGTTTTGCAAAAAATTTGTTGCATGGCTTATTAATTACATTATGTCCATATTAATATATGATTTCCCATTATACTTCATTTTATTTAAGCAAAATTCCATGACTGACTTCAGTGGAATATTTGACTAAAACTGAACCCCAGAATATGGCCCTTTAGAACTGTTTCTTTCAGGTTTTTTTAGTAAATCTGCTTAATAGTTTTATTAAAATGGCTTTAAGGCCATTTTACAAAAATCTCACCTGATCAGTTACTGATGTGTGACAACACTTGCAAAGAAACACAGATTTGATACTAACCTTTTCATTCTTATGTGTTGATCTTGCAGCTGTAACTAAAGGTATTCCTGCACCAGCTGTTGCAAGGAGAGCCATTTCCCAGAGCTTGGCTGTGGATGAAACCATAATGCCACCTGCTGCAGATAACAGCACAGTATATTTAGCTGACACGGAAACAGAAAAGCAGACATGGTAAAGTATTCATGGAAATAGTTTCTAAGCTAATAGTTGCAAATAAAGCAATCTTTTGTGGCAGAGGAGCTCTATCATTGCCGTGGGCAAAGAGATAGATTGTTAGAAATGGCACTTAACTAAACTGCTGCAACTTGTCTGCAGTGAGAGGAGTTCTGCTTTTGAGTGGTAGAAAGCATCACGTTAGGACTTGCGTGACTCTTGGATACAAATGTAGATGCTGCATATCTGATTTGACTGTTTGACTGGCATTCCACAATTATAAAACTGTATTTATTGTAGCAGATTTTACAGTTTAAGTACACCTATATTTTTTATAAGTATGTTCAATTTAAAAAGTGGTACTCTACGGTGTATCTCTGTGGTAAGTTCTTGTGTTTTCACTTTTTTTCTCTCTAATGTAGTATGATGATAGAGGATACTCCCCAGATGGATAGATGGGGCAAAATGGCTTTCCAAGACGTAACTGCTGTAAAGAGAAACCCTACCACAAGTGGCAGTGCAAATGCAGGAACATCGATGGCTAGAGTAAACAGAACATCAGGATTTAGTCAAAGTCATCCTGTCTCACCATCTAAAATTTCAGAAGCTAATAAACCTAGTGACTGTGCTTCACATCACCAGTCTAATGTAATTACAAATTACTTCCAGGTAGCTAGAAAAAGGTATGTTGAAATGTTCTTGACATTATTTACCTTGTTGTTCTGTTGGTGTCGTTTCTGAAAAATAATTTTAACTCAAGGCGTGTATGTTTAATTCTAAACGTACTTAAAAATGTAATTTTTAGATCAGCTTCCTGGAATGGCAAGCTTTTTTCCAAGGGCTCTTATGTTCGAATTTCACAATGCAGCCACTAAAACCCCGGGAAGCTGTTGTGGATGCAGCTAGTCGTATTCAAAAATGCTTTTCTAATTTCTTTTCTAATTACTTTCTGGCTAAGGGAAAGAGATGAAGAAGAACAAACATCTGAACCCAAACTAGCAAAACTGGAGGAAAGGTCATTGCTTGTTTCCAAGTGCACTGAACCCACAGCTTCATCAGTGCGGAACAGTGAAGCAGAACAACATCAAAAGGAAAATAACATCCTGGACCGAAACCCAAATTTTGCGTTAGAAGACACAGGTGTAGAGCTCAGGAGGGAAAATGGCAAACTAACAAGCGATAAAAGAGACACTAAAACTGCTTCTAGTGAAAAGCATGCACCAAAGAAGAGAAAGGAGTTCAGTGATTTATCTGAAGATACAGAGGCACTAGAAATTGTGTTCGGAAGCAGAGATCTAGACTGGGAAGATCAAACGGCAGATCATGACCAGGAAGCTCAAGGAAATGCACGGAAAAAAAAATGTTTGGAAGCCAAAGGAGGCAGGATTCGAGAAGTAAATTTAAAGCAGAGGCAAGATAATAAAATACTGGTAAGCTATATTCTTCTCATGTACCTAATATTGAAATTTACAACTGTGGTGGAAGAATTTAGGTAGCTTCTTTAAGAATGAGGCTGCCTGCATACAGAAAGTAGCTTTGTAAAATTTGTTTGCTTAAGCATCCCAAATAACTCTGAAGTAAAAATTGACATGATGTATAAGCTACACATGAATGTTGCAGTGTTACGCCTATCTTAAGTGTTTTTCATTCTTCAGGACCTTGTTTCTTTGTGAACTGAAAGCTGCTTGTATTCTGAGTTTTCCTCTCTTTTTGCCTAAGTACTGTGGATAGAACAGCAGAATATACCCCTGGTCCAAGAAAAACCTCTCAAATTGTATATTACTGTGTTAATTATAATGCTGATATTTATACTAAAATAATACTTACCTTTATGTAATGAATTTTCTGAAGAGACCTTTAGTTGACCTCTTCTGTTGAATGCCACAGTAGGGTCCAGCATCTTTCAAGTCAGAATCTCTAGATGTCACGTGAAAGATTATTAAAATTCCTGTATGAGGCAATTCAAATCACTAATGTCCTCTTTAAAACAAAAACAAACCACCCAAACCCAGACAAACAAAATCTCCAAACCAAAATACAGCCTGTGATTAATTTTCTTGTTTATTTCTCTGATTTTGTTTCTGAGAATCAGTTTGAATGTATGTGTGAGTAGTTGGGATTTGCAAGATACCTTGAATCAGATGATAATTAGTAATTTTCTGTGCATCCTTAGCTCAGTCCAGCTTAACACTCTTCTCTCGATACTTTACTAGAGCTTGCTTCTGGCAAAGTGTGAATTTTGAACTTCATTATAGTGCTGGGTTTTTGTGTGTTAATAACAGGCAAATTTTACAAAAAACAAATCTTACAGTTGTAGAGAATCTTTATTTCTTGGTCTGCATCCTATCAGAGAGGAGGTATTTTCCGTTTGGTCTGACTGTACTGAGAGACTGAAATGGCTGCTTGGAATAGTCTTTCGAATTTTGTTGTGGCCTGGGAAGTTTTTCTAGTCTAACTTCTTGTCAGGATCATGAGGGAAAACAAATTCTTATGTATAACTAAATTGTTATTTTTTCAGATGTGCACTTAAAAGATTTTTGCTGACTAGTTTAATAATGACGTACTTTATTCTCATAAATTATATTTCCAGTGGAATAGGAAGGAGATTTCATGATAAAGCTCCACAGGCATATTTATGTTGCCTGTTTTCTTCAAGTATAGATGCACCTCATGTATCTGGCAAGACAGAGAATGTGAGTGACTCAAAATCTATGGGTTGCTTAAAACTGATCTGATTTTTTTTTTTACCATTGAAAGTAATCTGTGAAAGGCAAATCTGGTTTTAAACTACAGGAGGAAAGCAATCTGCAGAATACTTTCTTGTCCTAGTAATGAAATTTCCTTCCTGCAGACATGTACACTTAGCATACAAAATTGAAAATGCAACTTTTTATATTCAAAAGTTTTTACAGTGTTTTCCAGAACACGGCAGGACTCTGAAGATTGTACACATGGACAATACTGGCTACTGGTATAAGGAAAAAAAAAGTGAGAAAATAATAGTGATTTTTTTAGTAGAAAAAACCCCCATCAATTGTTACAGTACACATAAAATCATAAAAATTTAAATGTACAGTGCAGTTTCTTTTCTGTCTAAATATTTGTATAGATTTGAAAATGCTTATTCCACTGAAAATAGCAGAAAACAATTTTATGTAATTACATTTGCATTTAATTTCAGTGTTACATTTGAAATAATTTCTAATCAAATAGAATGAAGAGGAACTTGGATCAGTTCTAACTTCAGAAATGAAAAGTGACATCAAGCAGGAGTCGCAAGTCTTGGTAAGAAACCAGTTAATTGTTAGTTTGAACAGCGAACTTTGAGAAGCATTAATAAAATGCATCAAAATTTTGCTTTTAAGAACATAGTCTTTGTGGATTGTATTTCAGCATAAAGGAGGTTCTGAAGATTGTGCTCCTTAAAATCATGTGTAAATTTGATTAGTACAGTTTAGCTTACTGACTGTGAAAAGACAGTGAACTGTAGTTCATTGCATGCTTTTGTAATGGCAGGAATGCTGTGCAGGTATACCAAGTGCAGGGACAGCTTACATTAAGGGATGTTCAGTTTATATTTTGCTACAAACAACTATACGATATCTGGGCTGGAGCTGTTCACGAAGATAGTTTAACATTACTTGCAACGTTGTTTTGTACCCAGACTTCCTTTTTAATCCGTGTAGATCTAGCCCCAAGCAGCAAAGTGTGCATGTAGACTTGCTGGCATATGAGCATTCTTATGTACAAGAAAACGTTGCTTCATTGATCAGGTCCAGCTTACAGCCCTAAAGTTGGCCTGAATGGTAAATCTGTAGACTAGAATTGACCTGGAGACATTCAACTTTTTCTTCCGTGGAGTTAGCTGGAGTTTCCATTAGAGTAAGTACACTTGATTAAATTAGTCCAGGTAGGAGACAAGGTGAGAGGAAGAATAAGTAATTCTTAGATATTAGCTATATTGAAAAAAAAATTAAAATCCTGGTGAAATGAGGTACATTGACTTCCTTATTATTACTGCATTTCTTAATGAGCTGGTCTTTTCAACAGATGTAAATAAGAGAGAAAAAAAATCTACTTAGCTCCCAGCTCTGTTGGTGCTCTGTAAGGAGGCCGAGAAGTACCTCTATTTTCTTGGCCTCTAGTACTGCTAGTGCTTCCTCTCACCCTTTTGTAATCCTAACTTCTGCCTCAGCTGTGCTCATGGTAATTTCTTTCTCTAAAGTTTATACTGTTAGATATTCAGTATGTCTTGTTACACACTTGAAGTGCTCCTTCCTTGTTCTTCCCACATAAGAACCACAATGAACTGCAAGATGACTCCAACAATCTTCCTAGCAGACTTCTGTTGACTGAGTTCAGATCGTTGGTTGTCAGCCATCCAAGACACAACAGCCAGTTTACTGGAAATACCAGCTACGGGGGAAAGAAAAATTTCAAAAAGTTCAAAAAGGTTAGTGTGTATTTGAAATGGTCACAAGATGACACTATTTAAAAGTAGTGTCTAAAAATACTACCAAGTATTGCTTCAAGACTGTAGAAGTACAGTCAACCTACGGAGGGTAGAAGCAAGGACAGGTAGCGTGGGAGGAATATAGAGAAATTGTCTAAGCAGCCAGGGACCTGGTTAGGATAGCTAAAGCTCTGACAGAATTAAGTCTGGCCAGGGACATGAAGGGCAACAAGAAAAGCTTCTTAAAGGTGTGTTGGTGATAAAAGGAAGACCAGGGAAAATGTGGGCCCTCTCTGGAAGGAAATAGGGAGACCTGGTTACCTGGGACATGGAGAAGGCTGAGGGTACTCAATGGCATTTTCACCTCAGTCTTCACCAGCAAGTGTTCCAGCCACACCGCACAAGTCGCAGAAGGCAAGGGCAGGGACTGGGAGAATGGAAGAGCCACTTGCTATAGGAGAAGGTCGGGTTTGAGACTATCTAAGGAATTGAGACCATCCAGTTTAGAACTGGAGAGACATGGATTTGATGGATGGACCGCTTGGATAAGGAATTGGCTGGATGGTCTCACTCAGAGTGGTCAACAGCTTGGCATCTGAGTGGAGACCAGTGACGAGTGCCATTCCTCAGGGGTTGATGCTGGGACTGGCACTCCTTTTGACATCTTTGTTGGTGTCATGGACACTGGGATTGAGTGCACCCTGAGTGATTTTACCAATGACACCAAGCTGTGGTGTGAGCAGCACGCTGGAGCGAAGTGATGCCATCCAGAGGGACCTTGCCAGGCTTGAGAGGTGTGCCCTTGTGAACCTCATGAAGTTCAGCAAGGCCAGGTGCGAGGTCCTGCACCTGGATCGAGGCAATCCCAAGCATGGTACAGGCTGGGTGGAGAATGGTTTGGGAGCAGCCCTGAGGACAAAGACCTGGGGGTGTTGGTGGATGAGAAGCTCAACATGAACCAGCAGTGTGCGCTTGCAGCCCAGAAAGCCAACCATATCCTGGGCTGCATCAAAAGAAACTTGACCAGCAGGCTGAGGGAGGTGATTCTGCCCCTCTACTCCACTCTCATGAGACCCACCTGGAGCATTCAGCTCTGGGGCCCCCAACATCAGAAGGACATGGACCTACTGAATTGAGTCCAGAGCAGGGCCACAAAGATGATCAAAAGGCTGGAGCCCCTCTCCTGTGAGAACAGGCTGGGAGAGCTGGGGTTGCTCAGCCCTGAGGAGGCTCCAGGGAGACCTTATAGCGGCCTTCCAGTACCTAAAGGGGGCCTACGGGAAAGCTGGAGAGGAACATTTTATGAGGACATGTAGTGATAGGACAAGAGATAATGGCTTTGAACTGAAAGAGGGTAGATTTAGATGAGGTATTAGGAAGAAATTCTTGACTGTGAGGGCGGTGAGCCCCTGGCACAGGTTGCCCAGAGCAGCTGTGGATGCCCCATCCCTGGAAGTGCTCCAGGCCAGGCTGGATGGGGCTTTGAGCAACCTGGTCTGGTGGAAGGTGTCCCTGCCCATGGCAGGGGGGTTGGAACTAGATGATCTTTAAGGTCCCTTCCAACCCAACCCCTTCTATGAAATATTTTATATAAGAATTTTTAAATGTATAGTAACTACAGAAGGAAACCATTTAAATACCATATTACACTGTTAACAAGTATTTTGCTAATTGACTGAAGCAGTGCCAGGCTGACGAAGGCTTACCTTGTGCTAGATTATTAAGGTACTTGTACTCTCTGTTCCAAGCTGTTACCTGGAATCAGTCATTAAGTGATGCCTACCATAACTCCCGGTTGTACCTCCACAATGCTAGCAATTTGACTTCTCCAAAAACCTGCATATAAAGTATATGCTGATTCAGTGTCTTGCATTTTATCTAATAAATCCTGGATTTCTAAACGGAACTAAATGTAGTATCTTACAAAAGTAAGATTATTACTTGCTTGGGTACCGAAGATAATTTCAGGAAGATCCTGTGTTCAGTGTAAAAATACCACTTCAGCTGATATTAACAATAATTTAAAAAATGGTATAAGATTACTAGAAATGCATTTCAGTAAAGCATTATGTAGAGTGTGAGTCACTTAATGCAACTTCCAGTTTTCTGGTGATATGTTCTCATTTTTAGATAACGTTAAATTTCTGATAGTGTTTCCTTTTCTACTGTTTTGCAATAGATGCTTATTCATTCTGACAATAAAATAGAATCGGTTGGTAAAAATCAATTTCTGATGTTTTCAAACTTCTTTAATGTACTATCAGCTTTATTTAGGATATGTAACTTGTCAGCTTTTGTTTTTCTGTTGGTAAAACAAGGGAGTGAATAGCTTTCTGTAAATGCTTTTTCACTTCAGACTCTGAAATATGATCTCTAATTAAATGTTATGCAAAGGAAGACTGACTGACTTCTGTGATATCTGAATAGACTTTCTGAATATATTAAAACAGACCTTCTACTTGCAGTGTGCTTGCCTTGCTTTGTAATTGTAATAATTTATTGTCCAAACAGGTAGCTTATCCAGGGGCAGGACAACTTCCGTATATTATTGGAGGGTTAGATTTGATTGCTCACCATGCTAAAAAGAATTCTGAACTCGAAGACTGGTTAAGGCAAGAAATGGAGGTAAGGAATTACTACTTGAAGATGATCAAACAAAAACTTGACTGACTTAAGTGGTCATACCAAACTGTGAAATACTTCAGAATTTTATTCTTGAAATAAAACCTCAGCCAATGAGCTGTGCACATGCTCATAGGATCATATACATTAGAAAAGTTACTGAAAGTCAAAGGTCAGTGGTAAGACTCATCTTTTTGCTGATTATTTGAATTCATTTTACATTTGACACTCATGTTATCAGAAATACTGATTCAAAGCAAAAATCAGTAATTTAGAATTTTTTTTTTAATAAGCAAAATAAGCATTATGGAAACTCGTGACTTCTAAAATGATGACAGGGAGCTAGAAAGAGCTTCTGTATGGTTCACTATGTTCAAATTGTTATACAGCACTCTTGATAAGAAAATACCTGAGTAAAATTCTGTTGGGAGTATACTGAAGATATATTAGTAAGAATAAATTCAGTGTTTTTTCTTTTGTAAAAATCTTGACCTTTTGTGTGTAAAAGTTTTTAAAAAACCCCATATTTTATCGTAGCAGTTTTCTAGCACTTTCATTTTCCAATAGTTTGTTTAAAGATACTTGCTGATGTATTCTCATGATATGTATTCTGCTTCCATAGTCTGACTGAGGTCTCCGTACATCAACACTTTTGATTGTCCTTTGTTTTTAACCCCTGCGTATAGATAATGCTTGTTAAAATTCCCTTTATGCACCAATAACCAGATACAAATTTCCCTGTTTCTATAATGATGCTTAAAAAAAACCCCAAACATATTTCTGACCAAAATTGCTATCTTGCATGAACAACTCCGTTCAATGAGTTGTTAGCAGTAGCCAAACTTGAGTAGTGAAATATATTACCTAATGTGAATATGCACTGAATGGAGTACTTAGAGAAAACATTTCTTCAGGAAAATCTGTGTTAGTGCAGGAATATATTTTTCTTCTATATAGTTTGTTCATTAGCTTCATCCTTAATGTCAAATATTGAGTAAACATCTTTTCTCAGGAGCAGAACCGACGTGCAAGAGAAGAATCACTTGCTGATGATCTCTTTAGGTAAGAGTTTTATGTTTGTACTTAGAAAATGTGTGGGTTTTTTGCATCACATCTTTTTTTGGGTTGGTTTTTTTTTTTTTGACAAATTCCAATTCTGTAAAAGACTGCTTTGACTGTTCTTTTCAAAATCTCATGTATTCCCATGTATGGAATATAGCCACAATGACTCAACAACTCAATTGTTTTTTTATACCTGAAGCTTTAAATTTCATTCAGGCTTGCTATAGTTTTTTAATAAGAATATTCTCAAACAAAAATGTTGCTATTTCCTGGCTGATATGCGCAAACTTGATTGTTCACAGAGGCTGAAAGAGATTCCCGGGTCAGGCTTTTCACCATTAGCATTAGGTAGAGCCTAATGAAGGTTTTGATCTTGTAACGTAGTCAGTCATCTGAAATGCGAAGCAGAAGGTGATGGGGTCTGCCACTTTTTCATTTTGGCCATAGCACTTATCTATCCCTGTCACTTGAGGGAGCTAAACAACAGCTGTGAGAAAGTGATTGGCAGGACTGCTTGCTTTTTTTTTTTTTAATCTTTGAAGTAATGATTCTCAGAATTAAAAATAAAAATTAAACCCCCACAAAACTAAATAAATCCTTTAGTATGGCCCCCATATCCCTTTGAGACCTTAAGCTGCTTTCAAACCATTCATTCGCAATGAAAGAGCTTGTACCTGGGGTTTTTTTTTTGTTAGAAACTCCCTCAGTGCCTTACTGTCTTTCCATTTTTCAGACTGAGAGGAGGCATTTTTACACTGATCATTCTATGCTCTTGATTGTGTAGTAGAGTGATTAATTCTGTCTTAATCAGGGCTTATGTCACGGGAGTTTGAGATATTTCTTTGGTAGGTCCAGGTTCACCTTTGCTGTTTACCACTGCTCTTTGCCATAACTCATTGCATTTGCCTCTAAAACACGCTCTGTTTCAGCATTTTTCTTTTAATAACCCTCACTTCAGCTGTCTACTGCTTTCCCTAATCTCTTTTTTGAAAGAGGGATTCATTCTAGTCAGTTGATTTCCTGTCCAGTTACTTTCAATTGTAATCCTAATTTAATGATTTTTCACCACTCTCTAATCAAATAAATTTCTAAGCCAAGCTTGCTACTTTATCCAGTTTTTACATCTGCCATACAGCCCTTTAAATATATGTCAGTTATGAAGACATTTATAAAAACATGATGCAGCTTGATTGCTGTGCTGGCGTATTAACTGGTTCAAAATATCTTGATTAATTTTAGCCTTTCAAAACACAGCAGTGGCAACTTAGATAATTTGTATGCATTCATGCTTAGAAAACTTTTTATCTCAACTATTGTTTAGGACAGTTGTACTTAGAAAAGTTTCCATAGTCAAAACTATTAAAACAGGCAATTTAGTGTTCAGCAGTTTGTAACCTACTTCTAATTTTGTCCTTAATCCTGAGTAAAACTACTTGCCATAATGCTAATGGTAACAGTTACAGTTTCCCATGAAAATTGCATTTGAAGGTGCCATTAGGGTCATGCAGTACTCCAAGGTAGAGATGAGCTAGGAAGAAAAGCTGTGCCCTCAGCTGCTGCTGAGTACTTACAGAGATGGAGGAGGAAGGGAAGGCGTATCGTACTATCTGCTAGGACTACAGATAAATGGGTTATGTTCGTTAATAGCCCTTTGTATCCTTCACTCCCTGTTCCAGCAAGGTCTTTTGTTTCTTTGTGCATTCACTCCACAGTAGTGAAATCTCTGTAGTCCTTTTTCCATTTCAGGCCACGGGCACCGTATAGTTTCCTTTCTCTGATAATGTTGTTTGATTTCTTTCTGTCTGGAAAACAACATCCAGGCTTCATTTAACATGGAAAATGGCTGGAGGTGAGGTGGGGGAGGTTATGAAAAGATGTTCATGACTGTCGGTGTCAGCATCTCCCATCACAGACAGGGTTGAAGTCCTGAAGGCAGTCCATCACATATCACCCCCTTCTCCTATCTACTTATCTCTGCTGTCGTCGTCCCCCCCGTGTCCCCCCCCCCCAGGATTCGGTGTCCAGGACATATTTAAATGTTACAGCTGATGTGTTACAATGCTATAGCAATAAATTCAAAGAAATGCTTTGAGATTTAATATAAGGATCTCATATTTAGCAAAGATTTCCTTATTTTCTTAGTTTTTATGTGAAAAAGCCACCACTGTTTGACTTATCACCTGCCATGCATTTGACTAATACTAAAAATAGTGCATTTAGGTAGAAAAATAAGTATGGTGAAGAAAGATATCTTTATCCAAATCACTATCAAAGAAACACAATACTGCATGTCAACATGTGTATGAGCCATTCAGAAAATCCTACTGCAATAACAGCTTGCTCTGTTAATTAACATTTAATAATAGAGCATTTCTTTCAAAGGGTACACATTTCATTTCTGCTGGTCTGAGTTGTATAGCAACAGCAGTGACTTCTAATACCTTTCTAGTTATGTGGTGATGTAATTTGGCTCACAAGTTATCACATTTTCCTGTCTAAGCAAAAAAAAGTCTTGATGAATGAGAGCAGAATTAGTGGAAGTAAAACTGCCTGATCATTCAGTTGCGTCTGTACGTTATTCATGCATGAATACAAAATACATCAAAATTCCAAAGAAGGTATGCAGGATTTTGGGAAATAAAGCCCAAATGGAGAGAAAGAGAAGGCTAAGGGACAGCAGTGTCAAACAGAGGCAAACTGTAAACATACTGCAGTAAATCGGGTGACCAGTATATCCAGAAAGTAGATCTAAATTAGTAAAAATCAATCAGAAGCTGTATAAAAGAGAAGGTAAGGCAAGGAACTGTTTTTATGTGGGAGTAGTAAGCAGCAGAAGGGTTTTGTCTGATTGAGTTGTGCCCAAATATACATTGCTGTGAATATATGGTAGCCCTTTCCCTTCCCTCCCCTTCTTAATTTTTATTTTGGCAGTTTTTTGTTTGGTTGCTTGGTTTGTTTTCTTTAGTAAGGCACTTAATGTTGGGACATTAAAGGGTTGGGGAAACTTGTTGATGTCTCAACTGTAAAGATTTTAAGTAGCTAGGAAATCAGTGAAGATTTTAGTAAAGGCTAGCTGTAGTTCATGCACAGGCTCTGGCTTGTGCGTCCTTCAGTCAAATTGTAGCAACTGTAGTTAATTATAGAAGTGCAGTCAGGGAAGGGACTGAACGCCGACTAATCCCCTGTTACAAATATATAATAAAGCTATTTGCATCACATTGTTAACTTTGAAGATCATTAAGTTTTAATTATTTGTGACAAATTTTCTTTTTTGTTGCAGATATGATCCTAATGTGAAAAGGAGAAGATGAATTGTGACCTGAATTTACAGTGATTTTCAAGCAGTCTTTTCTGTTCTTTAGGTTTGCTGTTACAGTGTGTAATACATACCTACATATGACTATTTGAGCTATCTGTTATTGTAAGACTTGTTTTTAAGTCTTGGCTTTATTAAAGAAAAAGAAAAGTTTTGTTCACTGCTTGGTACTTAACAGATTGCACGTTTTCAAGACCCTCACGTTGCTTGCTTCAGAGTAATGCTCAGTAAAATACCATAGATGCTTAAGATTTCATTTTGGGCTGTTGATTTCTAGTGTTTCCTTATCAGTAGTATTTTAGGAAAAAAAAGGAAGTTAGCATCACACTTTTTTCTTTTCAGAAGGGCTTTGTTAATTAGATTTTTGCATATTGTCAATTTTGTCTTGAGGTGGTGGTTTCTGAAGACTTCATAAATAAGTTAGACAAAACTTAAATTCGTGTCTGTGGAAACAAGTATTTAATATTGATAAGGTCAAGCTTCTTTCTATTTTTGAAGTTAGTAACATCAAATTGTTTTTAGTGCCACCAGTTTTGTGTGACAGCAGATTTGAAAGATGTTTAAATTCTAAAATTCAGTGACTTTGCCCTATTAGGTCTTCAAAATTTGTTTGAACAGCCTACAGTTAGACTAGAAACACTCCTACAAACTCAGAAAAGATACTAAAAAATCTTACAGCAGCAATAAGCATTTTAATTTTTGCTCCTTGAAATTGGAGGGAGAGGCAAGTGCAGTTTCCCTCTCTGCGTATTTCCGTTCCTTTGCAAACCAGTGGACTCATCTACCACGTGACTAAGGGAAGCACCCCCCAGACAAACATGGAGGTTTCTTTATAGATCTTGTATGAGATGTCTTCTCTGTGTCAGCGTTTCCAGTGTCATCTTCACATTTCTTTGTAGTCTTTCACAGGCTGTGTGCTGTTGAGATGGGAGGGCATTTTGGGAATTTCTACAGTAGTGCTGACAAAAAAACCCAGCATCAGCACTTGGCTGGAGATATGTATCCAGTGTATGTTCCTGTTTTGGGTCCAACTTGAGGGTATCTAATAGTTGATAGGTTTGGTTTCTAATTCAGCTTTGTCTGCTGTTTGCTTGATGAGAAGCCTGTAGATCAGTATGTAAGCCTTTTGCTATTTGAACATGAAGTTATATTTGCTTTAAAAAAGCTTAGTCATTTAAACCTCTACCCCTTACCCATGCCTTGAATTATAATTCCAAATTCATGTAACAAATCCTGTTTGTAATACTGAAGCCTTCCATTTTAGCATAATATTGTCATAAGTTAGAGCTCCAAACATTAGGGGAAGCATGCTTGTTTGCTCGCTGGTTTGAGCCTTCTGTTACTGAAGTTTCTGAGGTAGATGATAAAGGATGTGATTACGTGATCCAAATCTTGGGAGCCTGAACATCCAATAAACTACACCAGTATTTGCATTACCCCTGGAACTATTAAATTAACTTGGCCCAATGTTTCCTTCAGTTTACAAAACATACTGTTGTAGGCTAACCTCAGCAGGCAGCTAAGCCCCCTGCAGCTGCTCACTTGCTCCTCGCCAGCAGCGTGGGGTAAGAGAATCAGAAGGGTGAAAGTGGGAAAACTGGGTTGACATAAAGACGGTTTTAACAGTTAAAGCTGGGTGCACAAGCAAGGGCAATTAACTTTGTGTTAGTTCTGCTGCATGCCATATTTTAACTTTGTGAGGATTGTGCCTTGTGGTTTCGACATTCAGTTCAGCAGTTTTCCGAGAGAATTTCTATGGTTTTCTTTGGAAGGGTAAAAAAAGTGCAGCAACTGATACGACATCTAAGGTTTCTCTGATCTGCCTCAACCCACAGTCTGCAAGTATGCCACCTTTTTGACAATATGATGCTCTTTTTCTAAAAATACATCTAACCAGAAACTTATCTTCAGATCTTGTTTCTTGCATTTTTTCTGTGTAACACAAAGTTTGTTTGAAGGCTTGTAGGGATTGCTTTTTTTTATAGCATTTATTGTTTACCCTGCTCACAGGAAGGAGATGCACACAATACTTAAAACTAAATATACTTTTTATTAGCAAGGCTTTTTAAAATACAGTCTTGTATTCAGCAGCTTAGCTGAACACAGTTTAAAGCAGGTTGAATTACTCCATGCGCCACTAAAACAGAGGATGGGTGCTGTATCCCTGCAGGAACATGCTTAATTCTCAGTTTAACTCACACGCGTTTCAGCAAACTTCGCATATTTCCTACATCAGTTGGGGAAGCCACTGCCTTTTTTGGCAAGATTACGACGATTCTCACTGTTGACATTTATTTTCTGTTTCTGTCCATTAACATCTCTGAGCTGCCCCCTTTTCTCCTTCCCTTACTCCCCATCTTCTCCCAGAATGATGGGGGACTGATGCGGCAGGGCTGGCCTCTCCTGCATCATTGCACCAGTTTCTGTATGCTGAAAGTGTCTTTGCTTTCAGTTTCAGTCTCCTCCATCCACCAACCTCCCCCCTGGCTTCCTCTGGAGGGCTAAGCCCGTTCACTACCTTCCTTCCCGACGTGTCAAAGAGGCTTTATTCCACGTGTTTACCGTCAACCATCCTAACTGAGACAGTAGCTGAAGTCTCTGCTATAGACCTACCTCCCACCCCCCCTCCCAGCTCTCCTCTTACCACGGGTGATTCCTCAGTCCTTATTTTCCTGCCTTTTCTCCTCTTCCTGCAAAACTGCTCCTCTTGCTCTGTTCCATTTCTTGAATCTGTCCTCAAGTCACATTTGGCAGCATCTGGTGTTTGATTCACAAATTCCAGTTGCATTCTGGTATCTCCTTAGAACTTCAAGCTAAATGTGGCAAAACCTGAACCGTCATCTTTACTGTTACACCTCTACTCTTCCTCTTACAATGCCTTTATAACCGCCATCTCCACATTCCAGGGAAATAGTTATGAAAATGCTAGACAAAATCAGATCTCCCTAACTGCAACTTTCACAGCCACTTGCTTTAGCGCTCTGCCCATACTACGCTGCCCCAGCTTTGACCAGCACAATCTCTCTCCAGCAGTGGGTACAGCACCAGATGCAAGCAAATCAACACCTTCCTCTTTTTGAATACTACAGCTTTCTGAACACCTCTTCCTCCCCGGTTTTTTTCCTTTGACTTAAAAATTCCCCACTTTTCCAAACTAAAAAAATTAACTTCTAGGTGAAACTTTTAATATTTAGCCTTCAGTCCATCATCAGTTTTCACACACGAAGATGAAACAAGCTTAGCATGCAAACCTTAGGCGGGCTTATCATCTAATCAAAGCTGTGGTTTTGCTCACAAGTTGCTTGCAGCTCAGGAGACTGTATTTCAGCTGATAGCAGATGTTCTGTACAAGTTGACATTGCTCATCTGAAAAAGGGGGTATGACCCAAGCATACTCCAGCAAAAGCAGCAAATGGAGGCATGACACACAGAAATTACATTTACATAGTATCTCCAGGTGTATCACGTGTGTGAACAAACACACAGGTAGATAAATACAAGCCTTTATCTTACTTAGAAGTAATTCCACGACCAGCATACCAATCCTAACAGAAACAGGCAAGATCAGAGTACTGACACTCCAGATTGTGCCAGGTAGATATAAGAAAGCAGGATCAGTTCTTAAACAGCAATAACTCAGAGTTCATGTAAATGCTGGTGCTAGAGTCCAAACTGATGAAAAAATGAACCATTCCCCTCTCTCCTCAGAGTGTCCCCTGGAACTCTGTCCAATCTCTTTGATTGCCTTGTCTTTAGCTTTATGTTTGTGGAGAACTTTTTTTACTTATTACAGCTAGTTAAAAAAGAATTTAAATTGCCAGGATTCCATACTACTTTGTGACTATTTAGCAAACCTAGTCGTTAGCTTTCTTTATGCTGGTATGCGAGTCCACAGAGGGTGCCCAGGAATATGAATCTGAATTCTAGTTTACTGAAGCATCCACTGTAGGCTGATACTTGTGCATTGCTAGTGATCCCAGAATAAAGAGATGGAGGAGGAAAATGAAAATTAGATTAACTTAAATCTCCACAACAAGTTGTTTCAAAAAGGATAAGAGAGCTAACAATATGAAGGTTGGGGTTTTTTTCCTGGTTTTAATGACTACTGATGACCTCTGCGTTTTGAGTTTGCTTGGTATGCCCTGTAAGTACAAAACTATCGTTAGAAAATCACCTAGCACATGGACAGATGTAATGTGAACGTAGGTTCAGGGTTTGCCTGAGCTGAAATGTTGTAGTGCCTGCAAAGACAAAATAATCTTTAAAACAGAGCTTATGTTCACTGTAATTACTAAATTATACTGTAAATGTTTTTTCCCCCATAATCCTTGTTCCTTACACCAATTTAATCCATGACCTCACAATTCCTTGTATAATCAAGCTTCAAAAATTAGTTAAAGTGAAATAACTGAAGTATACCATATTCCCTAAAATATGGTCTTTTTCAGAAGAAGAGCTGTTCATAATTCAATATCCTCGCTTCAAATGTGTACCCCTAATGTCACCAAAACCTTTCTTTCTCTGTCAAAGGATGTTTCAGTTTCCATTGTTTCTGGTAAATAGAATCAGGTATTATGGTTATTGCAAATAAAGCGTGACTTTTCTTTCAAGTTGGGCAAGGGGAAAAGGGGGAAGTAAGCATCCAAAAAGCTCTCACATCATTTGAGGTACTATGCTCCCATCTTGCTCTTATCTCAAAAAATAATCAATGATGACGGAACACTGTTATTGTAAGGTTCTAAAATACTATCTAGAATTAAAATGTAACAGTATAAACCTTTCAGCATTTGTTGTTCTGTAACTTCTTCAAAATGAAATCATTACTATATGGATGATAATAAAATCAAATTATTAGCTGCCTTTAAGGCATACATGTGCTACCTCTTGCTGTTCAGACAAGTTTGGGAGCTAGCACAGTTACAGCACAGATTCCGCCATTACATGAAAATACGCGCTTGCTTTCTCAGAATTAGAAAACATGGTTCCAGAACAACAGAGTCTCATCTCTTGGCACACCACCTTACTGACCCAGTACTACAGCTTCTGCAGCAAATATAATTGCTTCTACTTCCTATGTTGCGTGTTGCACTTCAGTGTAACTTCAGTTAAAAATACACGGCAACATTAGACTAAGGGCTCCAGCACAAAGCTCTGAAGTTACGGTTGGCAGATCTTGACACACGAGGGTGGGAGACCACCAGCCCATCAACGCTGCATAGGTTCACTTCAGCACCTTAAAGTTTGCAGTTCATATTGCTCAGATTCATTTCTGCTTTCTTCCCGTCATTCCTCACAGGTGATCACTTGCTGTCAGTGAGGACTCACTAGAAGTTTGCAAATTTTACACCCTTTCTTTCTCAAGAAGTTGGCCTAAAAATGGCCTTTTCTTCCTTTCAACTGGACATGCTGGTCGGGCCTGCCTCCAAGTTTGAGTCTTTATTTCCTCCAGCTTTGAATAAGTACTCTGGATTTCTGGCTCTAGCCTTCTTTTCATAGTTCTTGAGCTATGAGAGAAACAAGTTACTGACACCTACTTCTACAAATTTAGGTTTTTTTCATTATGCAACCATCCTTTATGAAATTAATCAGTTTAAAAAAGGGGGCCTACAGTCACCAGGCCAGAAGGAAAATACAGTATGACCCAATAATTTCCTAAGTGCCAAGGACTAGGGACATACAGCTGCAGGACACGCTCTGGTGTCCTTTACTCAATGTATAGGTACTGTTTCTGGGAGCTATATTCTTTCCACGCGTTCACTGACAAGCTCAGACACTGTTCTCTCTGGATTACTTGCAGAAACAATTTCTGCATTTACTCACCAGGGTGAAACTTAGCCTTACTCTTCCGTGGAAAATGTTTTAAGCAGAAATCAGTCATCTACTGGAACCTAAAAGAAAGACAGTGCCGTTTCCTACCGCCCTGTTGGGTGCCTTCATTAATAAGCACCTATCGTTACATCATCACATATGAGGCAGACTGTATGGGGAATTACTATGAAAAAATCTTACTCCCAGCCCAACAGCTCAATACTACTTAAATAATCGTAGCAGCATTTTATCTAGGAGACACATTCAGCATTAAGAACCAAACCCAAATGTAAGAGACATTTTCCCAGTAGCCTATTAGAAAATCTACAGTATGGGTTACCATACATTTACCAATTCTATAAACCCAAATTAAAGTCCTTTAGCTAAAAATTATATTCTTCCTGTCTGTATTTTAGTAATAAAAGCTTAAGTAGTAAAGCATCCTTTTTAAATCCATGATGTTTAAAAGCTTATCTTTCTTTCTGAAAGGAAAGCTGAAAGAAGCAGTCAGGCTCCCTTCTGGGAACTGTATTATACCATACAGGAAGTTCAGATGTTTGTTGGGGTTTTTGTAATCTGAGCAACAAAGTATTTCCCCAAAAGACAACTATTCAGTGCCAACATCTGAGCCACAAGAAATGCAGTCAGTATAATATAATGCTTTAGGTAAAAACTATCCTAAGGCAAAGCTTAAATTTTTACATTTCTCATTCTCTGAAAAACACCACAGTGGAGAGAAACAGGAATTTCTCTTGAAGAAACCCAAAAGTAAGAAAGTCCAGCTACAACTTTAAACCTAGCAATTCCTAGAAGAAACAGGATTATTTTTTTAGTAAAGCTTTGATTGAAAAAAGTATTTTTATACTGGCTTAATAAACATGACTACCGAGAACTTCTCTGCCCAGCTAAGGGCTTCTCACATGCAACTTTTTAATCCAAAAATACATGCAAGATAAAAGGAAAAATAAAGAAAGACAGTTAAACCCCAAGGTACTGTAATAGTACAGAATTATCTTTTACTGCAGTAACAGGACAGAAATCTCTGCTACAAATTTTTCACTACAACACACACAGCTTTTAAGTAGCTGCAGCAGCTGAAGCTAGAGATTTGGCTGTTTGAAGCTTTTTTCCCCTTTTTCCAAAATAAGTGTAAGTAAATGGCCTCCTTTGTTTTGATGGTTTCACATGACAAATGAAAAAGTGGTAACATGCTATGATATGTTGTATTCAGACATTTATCTCGACACAAAACTCAAGGAATTTAATAACAGCACAGATGTGTTCCCAACATATTAACTGCAATGAAGTTCTATAATCAAGTATTCAGCACTTACAAAACTGATTTTCAGTTAAAATTATCAGCTATCACAGGTTTAGGATAGATTTATATATAACACAGTTTCGGCCAAAGGCAGCAAATTATAGAATCTCAATTCAATTATGAATAAGCCTAGAATTTAGCATAATTAAAACCAGCTCAAATATCAGTATAAAAAGTATCTTAACTACTATTGACAATGCATTGTTAAATCCAACCATGGAGGCAATGTGGAAATTAATATAAATGTTGCTTCATTTGTGTTCATTTTTATGCTATTAAGTTGGCTCTAAACTAAAATTTATTATTAGTAGTAGCATCATTTCATAAATTACTTTGGACTTCCTTTGAAAATAGTCATTTCAGTCCTTGCATACTTTACCTTTTCAACTTGTATGTCCAAAGTCTGAGTAACTTACTCAGATGCATAAAGGGCTGCAGCAGCCACAGAACCCCATAATTCAGTAGGCACAGAAAAACAGGCATTTATTGCATATTGGTATCTACAACTTATGAAAGTTAGACAGCTGGGAAACCAGCAAGCACTAGCAGTTTCACAAAAGTCTAAGCCTAATTTCCTTTTTAAAATCTGTTCAAGTTATAATACGGAGATTTTAATCATGCAAATACAATACCTTAAACTAACATGAAATTCTTCAACACAAAAAGCCCTCAACAAAAAAATAAATAACATCTATTCCATCGCATTGGACCTGAAGTAAAATGTTTGGTAACAAATCAGTTAAAACCAAGCACTTTTTGTCTATTGAGAGTTCTGGAATATAAAGTAAGTTTTCGAACAAGCTGATGCTTGCCTCACTATGGTGAAAAATCCATGAGTGTGTTTAGGTAAACTAACTTCTCTAAAACCCAGCAAATGAAATCTAGGTCTCACATTATGGAGCAGAAAGGTGAAACTTCAATTCAGAGGTAGGTACAAGTTAAGTCTTTGTCTTTCATAACGAGCTTTAAGATTTATAGGAACTATGGCATGTTTGTTTTGGGTTTGGTTTGTTTGTTTTTTAGCTGGCTGTGAGATATAACCCTTTTTCAAGTTTCAGAAACTGCAGGCTAAAGTAGTTTTAGTGTTATGTGCTGCTCTAGAAAAAAAGAGAAATAACCAACACTTGCTCAAATGGGAGATGAGGATATCTATCACCCACCTTCATCAGTCAAGTGATCCCATTCAGTCTTCCTGAGCTAGGAAGCAAAAAAACCCTTAATTTTTCTTATGTACTTAATTTTTCAGTAGTACACTAGATATTCATTATATTGACACTGTAATAAGAGCACTTACATCAGTACTTTATTGTTTATGTTAATGAGTATTCTCAGAAATGTACATACCACTGTAGGGGAACATCTCAAATCTTTCTGCACTCCCCCAACTATAGGCATAGAGTGAAAAAACATTAATGGATTGTGTCAAATCATGTGTTAAAGATTAAATGGGAATGCTTATTCTTTTATTCCAGTTACCAACTAGGATAATTTAAAATTGTAGAAGAAATCCTTCTTATAGTAAAAACCATTTTACTAAGTGCTCATTCCAAGTATTACTGTATTACTATGGCAAATAAATAAAATTTTTCTTTCAAGCAGAAGGTTCCAAATTTGCTTTGGGACCAAGAATCACTTTGGACTATGCAAGCTTTCTGCTTTTAGAAGTTATTTTAATTTCATGGTAAGAATATTTTGTCACGTTTGACACTAAAATTAAAGCCACTCTGGTAGGCATTGCTTTTCCCACAGGAAGTCTGCTCTTTTAGCTGAGCAAGAGATGACAGGCAGGTCAATATAAGTTAGTCTCATTTTCTGTTTATCTGGAAGTAATGCCAGTTAAGTAGAGATCAGTTGTAATAGCAGATCAATTTTTTGTATTTTGAAAAGGTGAAGTATTGTAGTATCAGCATCCTTTACCAAGCAATACAAGCGCAGGTTACTTGTATACAACAGAAATGTGACTGCTATCAACTTTCTCTGTCAGTGAGTGTTCTGTTAGACTACATCTGCAATTCTGTATGTGAAAGTTTCTAATGTCTCATTTATGGTACCCCATCACCTCCTCCATCCCCACTTTCAATCAACTCATGTTTCTTCTTTTGTCTTATTGCCAAGCATCGCGCAATGCCCAGTGCGCCTCCTTTTAAAAACCGTACAAAGTTGTCTCCCACCAGAGGACCTAAAGCAAAGAGGTTAGCTTCTTTAGTGCATTCATAAGTGTATGGATCAATCTCTATAGGATTCCCCTTGCACGTGATGGGCTGGTTAGAGTGATGACCTATGCTATGTCCTTGGTCCTTTAGAAAGAAAAGATTTGGGTGAGAACCTATCAGAACTAAGGCTACAGAAAACTTCAAAATTTTCTTCAGTCCGGAGGCACTCTGAAGAACACACTTCATTTCAGGCTTGAAGGAAAGCACATTGTGTTCAGGGAAACTTGTGTAAGCAGAATGTAGACTGGAGTCCACCGTATGGGACTGAGTACACATCATATGATAGACCTTATGGTATTCTGGGTAAAGCTTTTTAGGTAATTGTTTGAAAATTAGACTTGTATCAGTAACTCTTCTACGAAACACATGGATTACTGGGATGTTGTTGTTGTAGGCACACAGTACTGCATCAGCTGCTGTAAGTCCAGCACCCACAATTAACACGGGGTCTGCCTTCCCACGTAACTTTCCTTTGCTGATAGCAGCTCCGAAGTCAGACATGGAATGAAGCACAAAAGGAAAGTCTTCTCCTTCAACTTGAAGTCGGCCAGGAGAATCAAAGGTTCCTGTGGCCAGAGCCACATTCTCAGCAAAGAGGCAGAAGGGCACATGAGAACCATCCGTTGCTCGCTGATAACCTCTCACTTCCCAATTTCTCTTAATCAGTGATTTCTGTCCATCTTCCATTTCCAAATGCTGTGTTGACATATTTTCATTTAGTTGACTTCTATCTTCATCATCCTTTCCTCGGTAAAGCCTGGATACTGATGTGATGTAAACATTGTCTCTGAAATTCTTTTGGAGGCCCATGACTTTAACATAGTGTTTATAATAACAAGCTATCTCCTCTGGCATTACTCGATCACTCTTTATATTTCTGAAACAAAATTAAATGGTTCTGGTTAATGTACAGAAATGTGAATATCATGTATCACACACTACATGGCAGTCAAATTTAAGATAACTGAACCTTTATTTGTTCTCTTGATTCCTGATATACAAGACAATCTGACATTTTTAATAGCTGTAAATCTTTACCATGCAAAGTGATAAGGTGATTAACAAGTATAACAAAACTCTGCAGTATCACAGTAGGTCTGTATGGAAGTGTTTTACAAAGCCAGTTTAGCATCACAACGGTCAACAATACAATACTGGCTAAACTTGTACTCCGTGAGAATACACTTGATTAGGACATAAGTAACTAAATGTTACAGTAATTGTTAAGTGCTGTTTTTTAAACCCTAGGTTCCATGTACTACTGGAGGCAAGTATTCTTTATTATACTCTACAAAAGACCTCTCCCTTGGGTACAGGTAAGTTCAGTAAGTATCAAATCAAGTTGTTCCATATCACAGGAATGAACAATGCAAGTATGACACGCAACCTTAATACAACTATGTAAAGAGGATTATCATGTCCAAGTGTCCGATAAAAAATTTTTTGCACTGTAATCCTCACATTACATCTATGCTTTTCCAATGCTTATTGCATTCACATGTATGAAAGAGTAAGCTGAAAATGTAATTATTTTGAACAGGTGCATGAATTTGTGCTTCTTTAGAAGTAAGCTCTAGGAAGAAGGCAAAAGAAACAGTGAATATCGGGATTGCCACTGAATTATGCTTAAAAGCATATTTACAGGAAATCAAGATACTTGTTATCATAGATTAACAAGTTAATAGCATATGTACTTCTAAATGTTCAAGTTGCTACTCTGAAAATCCTGTTGAGATATTTATTGAAGAGGATAATGCTACAGTGTGACACCTGTTGCAATGAAACTTCAGGAACTATTTTACATGACTGTAAGTTTTCATTATCATCAATACTTTTAAATATGTTAGTTTAGTTGTAGTATAACAGGTCAACACTGCTGGTTTTAGTATTGTTGAAAACTATAATATAAACAAATTAGCTTCAGATAATAAGCAGCTTATGGGATTTCAGTTAATAAGGATGCAAGATTACTGTGGTTATCTAAGAAAGCAGTTAAAGAACAAAGGTACAGCTTCTTCACTACAAGTTTTGTCCTGAAATGAGTAACAGTCTGCCCTTAAAGACATATGCCCAAGTAATTCTTCTTTGCCCTGTGTGGTACAAGAACAACTTCCTTTAATTTTGCTAGAACAAAGTCAGGAAAATTAAAATTCTAGAAAAAGCTTATGTAGAGTGTTCCTAGGTTCATCTGATGACACAGACCTTTATGAACTAATTATATAACTGAAGTAAGAACAGTGAGCTTGTACAAGACAGTAATTTTTTTCCTTTAAACTCTGATCAAAACTGCTCACGTAACAGTACTCCTTTGTGAAATGCTGCTAAAACACACCACTGCTTGTATGTATGCTTTTGATGCTCTTAAAGCAATTACTCTGGCTGACCACTGTCCATTTTTTTCCATCACAGTACATACAGCAGAATAATTTCCAGTGCCATCAGGCAATTTAACAAACAATACAAGAAGTCTCCCTTTGAACAATGAAGTTTGAGTGTTTTCCAGTTCTTAAAATAATGTTATCTGGATTCTTAGAGCAACTAAGTGACCCTACTACAATTATATATACAACCCTAATTATGCAATATCGTTACCTGCGTTTGTTAGCTGCCCACTCCTTAAAGGTGAGGCCAGGCAACTCCATCCAGTCTCCAAAACTGATTGTTAGCATAGAGCCTTCCATGGACTATGGAGAAAAAAACCCCAAGATGCATGACCAGATACATTTAAAATGGATACATTAATGTAAAATACAGTAACATTTTTCTCATTGTACTCATTCAGAGCAATAAAATACCAGAACATAACAATACCAGGACATGACATGAAGCGTTGATGAACTGTGGTCATGTTACAGTTAGATACTGAGCAACTACATTATCTAATAAAGCAGAAGGTGAAGACAGAACAAGTGAAAGGGAAATCAAAAGCAAGCTACTTAACATACAAAACAAGAAGAAAAAAAAGTGAAACTAACACCATATGGACACATTAAGATTTAAGATTTTGTACTGAAGTACCTGGAAACAATGCAGACGAGAAAAAAGTCATAGAAAATACTCTTCATTATAATTCATTAAATTTAAGCTAATAAAAAAACCATATAAGACAACAGTAATGGTCACAAATCCCCAAATGAAGGACAATCTTTTCCTTATTTTCTCATTTCCCCAACATATCTGGGCTTTGGTAATTAAGCAGTTGCAACTGAAACTGCCATTACTATCTAAACCAGCCTTAGATGGTAAGAAAAACCCCAAACCATAAAATTATCAAGTTACCATAGAAGTGATAGGAAATTTTTACTTACATGCCAAGCCCCACCAGGTGGTCCTTTACCAAGCACTATATGGGGAATATAATTATGTTGTTCTAGCTTCCAGTGCAAAACAGGTGGGTAGTCATACCCAAAGTCAGCATCAGGATGAAGCAATGTATCAAAAAGCACTGCAACTGGGTTTGAAGAACGCCCTTCGAGGCCTTCAGACAGGTACTCCAGATCCTAAAATATGGAAAAAGTGGTATGTTCACACAGCTTCTACTGTTCATCATGTTATTCTGATGTACAGAAGTTGAATTTCAACAGAAAACACAATTAGTTCAAGCTGCATTTTAAGCAGAGGTATTTAATGCAGAGATTCAATCAAAACACTTTTCAGAAAAAACTGCCATGATTCAGTTCTTCTATAGGTCTGAATAATACATTTCACTCATGCAAAAACTACATGTTAATCACACAGTAATACTGGGGCAGGTTAGCATTTGAAATTCACTTTAAAAAAGAAATACAGGGACAAATACTCAGAGATCAGAGCAACTTAGTGACACTTGCATTTATAGATAGGAGACTCCTTTTAACAAAGAATTACTAGTATCTCTAGGAGCCCCATTTTGATAAAGCAGAAAACTTTGTAACATGTTCACATTTCAGCATCTATTCATCAGCCGTGTTCTAAAAATTTTACAATGCAATAGCAAATATTTGAAGAGAGACTACAGTTTTGAAGAAAGAATTGGGGGAAAAAAAGAACCAACACCACAAAAAAACCCAAAGTCAAACAACCCCTACTTCTCCACTACAAATACATATGCATGTTTGTATTTCAAATAAACTAGTCACACAGACAATACAGTTAGTGATAGCATTGTAAGTAGTCAATCAGTAGAACAGTGAGGTAAATAGAAGCAATAACATGACAAGCAAATGGACAAGGGGGGAGAAAAATAATGAAGAAGATTTAACTAATCAAATCAGAAAAAACTGGGATTATATGAGGGTAACAAATATAGCAGAAGAGCAATTGTGAGTACAAGACAAACACTGAAGGATACATACTGTTGAGAAAAGAAAAATGGATTGTGTTTATAGAGGATATATGTCCCTTACGTTACTAAAAATGAAGTCTTTATGAGAATCGTACTTTTTAAGGAAGATTTTAACTTCAAGTATGTTAGCAGCATGTGTTCTTTGACAATAGTGCCTGAACATCCTAGGACACGAAAGCTGGAATTCCTGCATCAGCTACTCACTGACCAAGTGGTGCTTTAGATACTTCTGGCAAGTAGTAGGAACAATGCAAAGGGCAGATTGTAAAACCAAAACACCATAAACAAAAAGCCCTCAAAAACCACAAAACCCACCACATGCCCCAGGATTGGATCTAGTGCTCATGAATTTATTCTATTTAAATTAACAAAGTAACTTGTTAACACATTAGAAATACCCTTAGATGAGTAGGCTGGCTCTTCACAATACAATCTGCAGAACTGTTTTGGATAAGCAGCACTTAAAGTGTATTGCTTTTCATCTGAAGTGCCCTACATATATAATTTGTTACAAGCCACTGAAGAAGGTATATACTGCTCTTTATTTTACAGGTAGAAAAAAAGAGAGGCCAAGAGATAAAGCTTGTTGTTTGAGACCACGCAGTTACTGAGCTTTACTGCGGTCTAATTCTCTATGGGGTGAGAATATTAAGCCTGTTCTTGTCTATGGCACTATTTATGTAAATTGCAAAAGCATTTTAAATAGGATTGTTAAAGAAAGCCTACTGTTTCATAATCCAGCTTGCAGCAGGAAAAGAGCTAGACAAGCTGGTAACCAAAGCTTACTTGATCAACAATGGAAAGATGTCGAGCTTCTTCTAATTTCGTATGTAGAATGGGGTTTGGGTGTATAGCTTCAGGAGATAAATATGGCCTGTATCCAGAGAGCAGGTAAGAAAGACATATTCCCGAAGGTCCATTTCCTATTAAAGAAAGAAGTTACCGCTTTAGTAAAAATGCCAATAAAGTTTCTGTCGCTAAATAAGCAGCAGCAAAATCATATTAAAGTACTATAATGCGATACTATCCTGATTCCAAGCAGCTTATAAACTTCACAGTAAAATAAAGGCTGCCATAGGAACTTCCTCCAAATAAACTGAGCAGAATCTTTTCCAGATAACAAGAAAAGTACATATGACTGTTTAAATGATGAAAGAAAATGCATATAAAGGAGTTTCATAATTTAGTATGTCGAAATCACTATTCTTGTGTGAAAATGGTTCAATGGATAAGATCTGGTCTGCCTGTCAATCATAGTGATACCTGAATATTATTGCCACCTTACAACATTGCCTTCCTACTTACACTGGGTACTGTAAAAACACAGAACAGAAAGACAATCTAGAGCATATGCTCTTCAGGTCTTCCCATAAAATAAAAGGAAGTAAGAGACAAGCAGAAAGCTGGAGACTGCAAGTCAGATGAGAAGTTACAGACACACCACAACAGCAATGTAAAAGCTGAATGAAGACAGTTACAGTAGGTAAGTGGTGAAGTACAAGAAACTCGTAAGACCACATTCAACATTAAGCAACAATATAAATTCAAACATCCTTCTATATCCTTTTTGTAGCATTCAATTAATATATGTGTATTATTGCAACTTTAAAACTTTTCAAAATGTTATTGAAGGTGTGAAATGTGTGGGACCAAAACACTACCGTAATTATTTCTATTTATTTGACTAGTATTAAACAAAGTAGCGGACCATATCTATGACATGCAAATATGGAAGTAATATTCATGTTGCAAAGTCAGATAACAAAAGCTAGGGAAAGGTAAAGTCAGGAAAGTATAGGCTCTGGTACAGAATTTAAACATGTGACTATGCACTGTTATTTCTATAGCTCCTCGTGCTCATTAACTGAATGAAAAGCACAGTGTTCTCCTAATGAGGCACTATTCAGTATTTTGTCTTTGTTTTCTAACTAGAATGGCACACATGGTATTTACCACACACTATTCAAATTCTAGGGTAAAGACAAAGTTACTAATTTATTCGTGTTTTATACAGCACTCATTGTTAGGATGTTAGCTCTTCCTACCATTTCAATTCTTGATCTGAAGAGTTCACCCGTCATGTCCTGTTCCCCATCACCTCTGCACACGCTATTTCCATTACCTGTTAACAATCCCAGTTCTCCAATGCCCGTCCCTTCTCCATTTTCTGATTTCCCAGTCCCTAAATCCCCCATCAGTTTGCCGAGACCCTGTTCATTCCCAGCCTTTTCATACATCAGATCTCTTTTTACTCCTCCACTAGACTACACTCATCACTCTGGTCCCCAGTGGCAATATATCCCATACTTTATCCCAATGCTGCATGCATAGACCAGTCACTGCCATGGGCTCCAATAAAATCATGTAGGCTCACTACAGACGAGTTCTTCAAAGGCTGAGACTACAAAGTTAATAGAAATCTTCAATAAGCATGTTTTCTCCAAAGGCCTAAAACCTGACTAAGTATGTGAGACTGCACAATGGCTCCTATCAAACAATCTTGTTTCTGCACCCAAATATGGAGCCAAAAATAGAGTGCCTGTATACTGTAAGAACCATAAAACACTGGAAAAGACTAAGCAAGCCGTGGATTTCTACCATTGGGATCTTCAAGACAGTTAAATCAAAAATCTGTAATAAAAGTTTTACGTATTGCTGATCCTGCCTATATTATCCCCCAAACCACTTTCATTCCTATTTTACCATTTACAAAAAAGACTATAAACAATCTTTCAGACAGTGAAAATGCTCTTCCTTACTCTCACACTGTTCTACCCTCCCACAAACAGATCAGCATGAGATAGCTGGCTACGCTTCAGTCCAGGAAGTAAAGCTTAAAACAGATGCACACCCCTCCTGTCACCCACTTGCCACATGAGACGGATGTGAGAGAGAACCTTAGCAATACACTGAAACCATCCAGAACAAAATCGTATGAAGTTCTGAAAACACTATTCATACCTATAGTTCACAAACACTCCCATGACAGAGTCCATTCTTAACTATTTTTGGAATTACAACTTGGACATGGTAAAGAATTTTGTTTCTTTTTACAAGTGCATAGCTAGATTTTTTTTTCCTACCGGGGTCTAAAGGACGCTAGTCTACAATACAAAGAGAAAGAACCGTGCCATACCCAAGGATGCCGTGCTAAAGATTATTTATTCCTACTGGGTAAGACTAAAAAGAACCAAATGGATTGCTAAAGTTGCCAAAACAAAGGCTGGCAAGGGCCAAGGAAATTACTGAGGATGGGATTATGCTAAGGTGAATTACTGTCAGTAAACTCCCTAGCCACTCCCCTGGGCCCATCCAGAGGGCCCATCCAAACCCAGCTCCTATTCTTGGGGCAGACTGTGTCCAAGGGAAAGAAATTCCCTTGTGGATATGCTCTCAGAACACAAGATGAAGGTTCAGCTGCAATTAGACTTGCTATGATTTTTTCATGACATCCTGGGCTGGAGGAGGGGGGGGGGGGAGGGGGTGCACGCAGGGAACCCCAACAACTCTCTTTGAAATGAGAAATGTATACCTGAAGAGTTCGCTCTTTATTTACACACAATGCCTCCAATAAAGGCTCTGATTGCAACTGAGATTTTATTATAATACAGACTTTAGATATACAATCAATATACCCCAAAACCCCATGACCCTGTTCATTTAAGGAGCAGTTAACATTTTGTGTGACTAGCAGCAGAGGCTTCTCCCGATCAACAGTCAACTACAGTCCAATCATATTTACATTATGTGTCTACATGTAAAGCAAATAATCAGCTACAAACATCACAACAGCCTTGTCATTCAGATGAAAATTTAAAATGTTACATTTACACAGTAACGATCAAAACTAGTGCAGAAGATGGAAGTGTTTAGTGCAGAACATACTCTAGACTTAAGAGCTCCAGCATGAAATTCTTCAGTCCCAACTCATTCAAATGGAATGTATTAATTTTTTCCCAATATCTTGAAGACAGGTACAGCACCAAAGTTACTTACTTACTACACAGTAGCTTAGCACCCTACGCAGAACTGCAGTACAATATGCAGCACAAGCTTAGAATCAAATCTTAAATAGGACATTACAGAGGTAAAAAGGAGATGGTTAAAGAAAGTTAAAGAAAGGGAAATATAAGTTACTGCTCCATCACTAACTATTTACATATGTGCCATCTTTTTCTTTCTGATAATAAAATAGTGCAATGAGAAGATGGCAGCACTAGAAAGTACACAGAGATAATTAAAGCACTAGACGGTGTGTGTGCGTGTGTGTGTATATATACATGTATGTATATAGTGTGACAACTATTTTTGTATTCTTCTACATTATTAAATCATTCTAGATCCGTTTTAAGGCTCTTCAGAGAGCCAATGAATTAGTGATAAGAGGCTGCCAATCGAGAAGATCTGAAGTGTCTCAAACATTATCTGTGAAAAATCATTTGGGTACTGTATTTGTTTTTCAAGAAGAAATAGTCAAGGCAGCTGCGTTTAGTGTCAGCACATACAAAGGCGCTCTAGACAAAGTAAGTATTGAGCACAGGTATTTGCATAATGCATATTTGTAAAACTAAACAGTGAAAACTGAGTCATTAACCATATGGCAAACCTACACTAAGGTTGACAAAATGCCAGAAAACTGTTGCTCTTCAACTATGATACAGAACTGAGCAAGTGATTCATGTCTGTCACATCCACATAAGTCTATTACATGAGCACTATTTTAAGCTATCATGAAGAGAGCTTTGCTAACAGGCAATGTACAAACACCAGTCTTTCAAAGTTGTGGAGACTTACTGTGAGCACATTACACTGAAATATCATTCTCTGGAATCTCTGCTTGTTTGCAAGTACAGTTAAAGCTGTTGGTTTGCTGTAGTCTCAACAGCTTTGGACTATATTATTGAAAACCTTCTTTACTCCAGATCTTTTCTTTATCCCCTCATCAAGGTACGGTGGTAAGGAGCTGGTGACCAGCTGTTGCTGAAAAACCTTGGCCCAGTACAAATCCTCCTAGCACTCTCAATTAAGCTACATACCTAAGGAGCTTGCTCCCTCTGCTATCCTGTCATTCAGCAAGATGTTACGAGTACAAGCCCTTAACTAATTAATTGAGATTACAATGTATTGTTTTAAATTGGTTGGATTGACTTGGATTCAGCTTGGAAAAGATGGGACAATATTCAGACGTTAGTGATGGGTGCAACAAAGAGAAAGGCAATCAAGGAGGGAGGTTAACATCTAACCAACATACAGCATAAATTTTACGTTATGCTTTTCACTGTCCCGTCTGACCCTACAAATTTCTACTCATGCCATCAACAACCTCCATGTTACCTGAAGTAGACATATCATGTAAATCAAACCCAGTGGGATCAACACTAGAATCAAAACAGTTCTTCCATTAAGACACATGTATCTGCTGTCAAATAATGCAGCTCATTTTGTCAAAGCACAATCTGAAATCAAATTACTCCACTAGCAAGTCCCTTAACATAATTTTATGGTACTTTTATTAATCATAACAACTGTATTAGTCTAATAAACATATTCACTGCAAGGATGCTAAGCATTTGTTATTTAATGATAAATGACTTCATGCAGCAGGTCTATAAAGGCAATGACAGTGACAGAGATTCTCAAAAATGTGGAAAAAAACTCACCTATTATTACTACAGGCAGAGTAAGGAGGGAATCTCCAGGCAGAACAGTTTCTTCAATTAAAGGCATTCTTTTAATCTTCCTCCCAAGACTGTCACCAAAATACTGGACAAAGGAATTCAAAAGCTGTCCTTCTGTTTCAGGGCTGCTGTAACTTCTAATTAAGGACAGATGGGAAAAAACTAAAATGAAACATTTCAACTGTCATCAGAACAGTCTCTTCAAAAATAAAGTTGCTTTTGATGCTTTACTTTAAGAGCTATGGAACTGGCAAAACCAAGACCAAAATAGATACGCTTCATCCAATCTACGAAATTTTACGCTTCAGCACAGCTTTTCTGACAGAAGATTTTTAAAAAGTCCACTTTCTCCTAGAAAGTCTACAGAAGCGTAACAAGAAGGCACAGATGGTTCTGCTGAGATGCAGATTTCTAATTTCAGTTTATACAAAGCCAAAAAAGTATAACCAACAAGCATTATTTTGATCCCACACACAGCAAAATCCATTCCTCATTATCCTTATCAGAAGAGGATACACACTGCCTAGTCAATTAACAACTCTAAGGCCAACCAAAGGCTGAAGGAATAGCTAAGCTACAAGAGCAGCGGTTCACATCCCTTCCTACCTGCTGAGCAGCACAGAGGACTTTGCCTCGACGAATTTCTGTTTGAGTAGAAGTAAGGCTGGTTAAAGCTGCCAGTGGTTTGAAGACAGAGAAAAGTGTGAGCCCTGTTAAGCCTTAGACACAGTGCATTTTACTACTGTTAAAAGAAAGATTTTCATAAAAGGAATTGCCATGCAGTCAGGTCAGCCACTGTGCAGCAGACTGCTTCCACCCCCAGTTATTTTCCTAGATTTCTCAGTTCTTTCTCTGCAAGATCTACTTTGGTTGCTCTTGTTAACTCTTCCAAACGTGCTTCTAGACTACGAAGACTTGGTTTATATTGTTTGTTGTTTAATTATTCAGGAGCCCCCTCTGAAGCCTTTCCAGTTCATTGAAAAAGCATGCACTATCAGTTTAGCTAGAAAGGCAGGGGCAAATTAACAATACTCTGTTATTAGCAGTTATTTTACTGTCTTCAAAATAAAGGCAACTTTTTCATTAAAAATACCTCAATCAACTGATCTAAACTTTTTCTCTTTACAAACACAGTTTTAATTATTAACTGAATAAATGAAAGTACTCTTATTTATCTCCCAAGAATATCTTAAAAGCTATTTTATTATTTCAGGAATTATTTTCTACACTACAAATTTCTATTTTCTACTACTAAGGACCAAAAGCGTAAGACACTGATCCAATTCCCATGGCCTTCAACAAGCCACTTAAGCTACATGCTGCCTCAACTCCCCCAACACTGAAGGTTCTGCTACATATTTCAAAAGCCTTTCCTCAACGGGGGAAGTCTGAAATAAACTAGAGGCAGAGCTGTACAGTAGTAACAGCACCAGCACACTGTAATACATCTCTCTGACGGTTATTTCCTTGTTAAAAAGGGTGAGAAGCTATTCTAAGAGTGTTTTTATTTCAGAAAGAAAGTACTTGATACTTTATTCCCTACACTACAACAAACAAAAGGTTGCAAATTACGTGCTTACTGTTTGTTTACAGCTGCACATTAGCTCTTGGTGATCTTGGAGACAGGCAACAAATACCAGGAGCTAGATGAAGACAAGCAGAAGTCAGAGAAAGGGTATCTAATTATCATGCTGCTTTTTTCACTTCCTTTTAGACTGGCACAGGTAGACTATTATTTTCTAGCCTTTGCTCAAAGTGAACTAAGGCAAACTACACTATGCTTTGCAAACGAGCCTTAAAGGGAGCACATATGTTTTAGCGTGGTTTTAATACACTTGCTGTGCAAGATGGGAGATAAAAAACAAAAGAAACATTTCAAAAACTCTTTTATGGGATATATGCGCACTGCTTTAGGCTACAAAAGAATCCGTAATGATAAAAACAGTTGGTTCTGTGCAGCTTAGATGGGTAGAATGTGATATCCTAACTGGTTTAGCATAGAATCTAGATGTGCATAGAAACACCCGCATGCAACAGAGTTTCTCAGCTATTGTGCACATGCAGCAGAGGAAGGACTGCTGTCAGGAGCATGTTCTTCCTTTGCAAGGACATCATGCCAGAGCTCAGTAAGATTTTAAGTCGGGGCCACCATCTTCCTAACCTCTGCACAACACTGAAAGCCACCAAGTACCAGAAGTTTTGATCTTGAAAAAAAAAAGCCATGGCAGACAGCTTTGCAGTGCCGGGGATTTGGTAAGAATACCTCTCGGGCTATAGTCCTGCAGAGATGCAAGTGGGCACAAGGATGAGTCAGTTCCAAAGCGAGTGCTTACTTTACCTTCTGCTGGTCATACCAAATAACCTCGAGAATTACGTTCTGTCAAACACCTAAGTTTCAAACGTGCTTGAGTTTGTGGGCTGTTTTTTTCAATTTTTGCCCTTTTTAGTGCTTTTCAGTTCATTACTTTTTTTAATTCATGTGAAAAACCCATTAAGAGAAAAAACACTTCATACACATACACGTTCTTCTCCCTTTTGAAAAAGAAAGTAATTCTTTCATAACAACTGCCCTCATTTGCTGCAGGTTATTAAAATCAGAGCTGCCTTTTTCAGGTAGCCGTTTTGAAAGATCCTAGAATTCCCTACATAGTTCTAGAAAAAAAAAAAAAAAAAGCAAACTGACTGTAGTGGGTGGTTAACAGAAAACTCGTTATATAAAAGGAATTTAAATTTGGTCTCCATCTGACGTGTTAGGAAGCAAATTTAACACCGTGGGATTGTTGGTTGGCTGGTTGTTTTGGTTTTTTTGTTTGGTTGGTTGTTTTTTTTTAAGTAACGCAGAAAAGCGATGCCCATCAGGGCCGGGACCCCCGACGGCGCAGCGCTCCGCACGCAGAAGCGCCCCCGAGCATCAGCGGGCGCCGGTCCCCTCCCAGCGCGGCCCCGGCGCTGCCCAAGGTCACTGCGCGCCTGCCCGCCGCGCCACCGCCAGCCCCTGCCCACCGGCCCCGCGCTCCGCCCGCCAGCGCCGCTGCGGCCGAGGGGCGTGCGGCACCGGGCAGCCCCGCCGCCACGCAGCAGCCTCGCGGAGGCCGCAGCACCGGGGCGGCGGCCGCGCTCCCCGCCCGTCGGTGTCGCCGTCTTCCCCCCCCCCAGCACCGCCCCCGAGCCCCTCAAACCCGGTCCCCCGGCTGCCGCGGCGGGGAGGGGGCAGCAGGCAGCCGCCTCGACCCACCGGCCGCTCGCCCCCGCCGCCTCACCTGAAGTGACCGGCCAAGGAGCAGCGGCAGCACCACACGGGCATGGGGAACGCCGGCGGGCCCGGGGCGCCGGCGGGGCCCAGCGATGAGGCTGCGGGGGGACGCCGCACCGCGGCTCCCGCTCCTCCTCCTGCCGCCGCCGCCACACTGGGGCCCGCGCGGCGCCGTCCCTCCTCCCCGCTCACATGCGGCAGCGGGTCACACGCGGGAGGAGGAGCCGCCGCCAGCACCGGGAGGGCGGGAGGAACGGGCGGCGTGAGGAGGGGAGGGCACCGCGCCGCTTCCCCCTCCCAGCCCCGCCGCGGCCCCGTGCGGCGGGGGTAGCCAGCGGCGCGCCCGCTCCCCGCGGGAGTATGCGGGATGCGCCGCCTCCGCCCGGGGAAGGCGGGAAGGGCAGCCCCGGCTTGGCACCGGCGCGGGGGAAGGGTGAGCGGGAGGGCGGCACCGCGGCAGGGAGACCCCTCCTCGGGCCGGGGACGAGGGCGACGGCAGGAGGGCCTCGGCGCACCGCCTCCCCGGAGAACGGCGAGGGCCGCTTCCCGCCGCCGCCGTGTCACCGCCCGCCGCCCCTCCGAGGCGGGGCCTCCACACGCAGGCCGCGCCGCCTTCCCGCCGCCGGCCGGGGCACACCTGCGGCTTGGTCGCGGCCGGTGGCGCGGGGAGCGGGGGCTTCGCTTCCTGAGGTGACTTTTGCCGCAGGTTGCGGTGCTGCTGGCAATGGCGGTTGTCACCCAGGCTGCCGCCCGGCCCGGAGTTCCCTGCCCTGCCCTCTTAGGGTTCACGTGCAAAATGCGCTTGAGGAAATTAACAGAAATCAAAGCCGTTCAAAAAATGTCGAGGCACCGTTTGACTCTTAGCCATCTATTTGGGAACAATATTAATACGTGTTCTGTTAGCTACTCGAAATGGGGTCTTACGATAGGTAAATAGTTTGCAGGTGTGCTTATTTGAGAGAAACCGTTTCTTAACCTGGCCTTTCCCCAGTCGGGGAGCGGCTCAGAGGGGCAGGACCCCTGCAGGTCCCCTGGCCCAACCCCCTGCTCAAGCAAGGGCAGCCCAGAGCAGGCTGCCCAGCTGTCCAGGAGCGGGCCTGCTGGTGTTGGAAATGTATCTCCAAAAGTGGAGACTTCATGACCTCCCTGAGCAACCTGCTCGGGTGTTTTGACCACCCTCCCAATGAAAACGTCTTTCCTTACGTACAAGTAGAATTTCCTCCATTTCATTTTGTGCCCATTGCCTGTCATTCTGTCCCAGGGAACCACTGAGAAGAGCCTGGCTGCGTCTTCATCATTCTCTTCCATCACCTATCATGTATTTGTACATGCATAAGATCTCTCCGACACTTCTTTTCCACTGGCTGAACAGTCCCAGCTTTCCGAGCCTCTGCTCATATTAGTCAGTCTGCTATCTAAGACACCCATGTCTTACACTGGTTTTCTCTCTCAAAGCAATAAGGGAGAATGCTAATAAAATCTACGACTGTTTATTTAGTTTTTCACACAAACTTAACAATTTGAAATGTCTTCTGTGAATCTGTTCCATAAATCCACAACACAGATCTTGCAAGGCTGTAGATTTACTGTGTCTGAAGCGGCTGTTGGTAGCTGACAGTTCAGTTTACCTCTAGGTTGTCCGTTCCAACACTGTTAGGATGGTAGTCAGCAAATAATTAATAGCATCAGTCTCAATCCCACTAGAAAGGATGGAAAATGCCAGATGAGTGCTACTGTAGGCTGTGTACCTCAGCTTTTGTCCCCTGTATAGCCCCAGACCAGGACTGCAAGTGCAGTCAGTAAATAGATGCTAGACAATGAAAGTTTAATATTAGTAAGACTGTACCTGACAGTTCAAAGAAGTTTCTAAGAACAGAAGACCCTGACTTCTAGGCGGCTGAGACGGTGGAGTTTGTCTATTGTGATTACTCAGAACTGAGACGTGCAGAACCTGAAGCGATCATCCTTGAAAGAAAAAGTAAAATGGCGAAGTGGTCAAGATATAGAACAACTTGTGAAACCGACTGTCAAGATAATGACTAATAAAAGACTTGTTTGAAACCAATAGATTAGGTAATGCTTTGTAGAGACTATAAACGTAGAGCTAAAAATCCTGTAACCTGGTCACTCTCTGCGGAGGTGACCCAACGCTGCTGGACCGACTAAAACTGCAAACCTAGAGTAACCCATAAGAGTTTGAGTCTCTTCTTTTACAGGATGGCTTTATATTTATTAGATATGTGCTCTATAAAAACTTAAGGCAGAAGAACATGGGAGCCGAGTTGTATCACTGAGGAAATACAGAATATTGATACAAAATCTCTTTAGAGAGTATGAAATACATCCAGCTAAATACGTTGTTCTTTGAGTATACCCAGGACCAGGTGTAATATGTCTTTAGACTAGAACTAACCACGTGAAGTTGTCTTTAGCTTGCTCTATCCCCAGAATACTGCCTTCAGTTTAGGAAATTACATGAATGATTTATATGTTGACCAGTTAATTCATGCTACTTGAATATTAATACAGTTTCATTAAAATTATGTTCTCCTTTACAACAAGTTACAGAAAAATACAACAGAAACTGAAAGGCAAACTTAAGTTTTTTCTTACAATATTTTGCTTCCAGTCAGGACTTGGCCTCCTCCCAGATACAAAACTGGAGGTCTGCGGGACATCATGCTTCAAGAAAACTAGCTATCGCCAAGCAAAAGTTTTCCAGGTTTCACTAGCTGTTTGATGGCAGGGTCCGATGGCACTGACTTCAAAATCAACACATTAAGGACATATTTGGCTCTAAATGCCACCTTTATTTCCTCCCATCAGCAAATCTGGTTATCTAGAATATAACACAGCACCTCAGCTATTCTGGTACTATTAATAGTTTTTGCCCTTGTCTTTGTGGACATAACCTTGAGTAGAAGAGAAAAACAACCACACCTGTGTCCACACCTATGATCAAGACACATCTTTCCCCAGCATGCTTTTACAAAGAAGGTAGGTTGGAAAAAAGGTATTTTATAAACCTAACAAGTACTCATGGGCCTTCTCTGGAAGTAGTATTCTGCGTAGGTGACCTGACTTATAATTAATTATATACTTCTCTCAGAAATAAAATTTTATGTTCCTTTTAAATTCTACATATTGGCCTGGGTTTTTCAGGTATCTTAGTTTTTTCATTGGATTTATTTCAAATTCATGTCTCATGTTAAAATAAATTTTCTTCAAATGTACCTTTGTCTTAGTTATTTAACACTAAGGAAGCAACAAATGAGAAGAGAATAAAATGCACCAAGCCATAGCAAGTGTTTCCTCCCATATATAAACACAATCACATTTTACAGGGTTTTCTATTTCCTGTTCTGTTCATTTCTGTTAACAGATTCAGGCAGTTATTGGCTGCTAGGTATATTCCAGATCTTCACATTTTAAATCATATTAGCCAATTAGCTAATTTAAATCTCCTTTCTTTCACTAACACTCACTATACTAATTTAGGTAATAAAATTGTGCATTTGTTCAAGAAATATTTTTTTAAGCAAATCAATTAAAAAAAATTTCTTCCTCCAATATTCAACAAACCATTACCTCTGCCAATGATCTTGGAAAATATATTAATCAGACAGCTTTTTAGTAATCACAAAGGTATTTTTAACAACATTAGTAGCATAATCTTTCTCCCGATCAACCGACTGATAACTAAATATGTTTAGTACCAGCTTGGCACCGCAGAATTCCTGAAAATCCTGTGGACACATAAGATGGGAGCATCAGAGCAGGGAACTGTTGTCTCAAGCCATGATACACAGCATGGAAAAAAGGTCTTCATCCTCCTCTGTAGAAGCCGCGTGGCCGATGTGTAACTGAGGAATGCCAACAACCTGCACATTGTAATACAGCACGGGAAGCAAGGAAAACGACTGCAACATTTTGGGAAGACTCCGATGCCTCCATCCACTAAAATATGAGGTTGAAGTACAAACTAAGTAGAAAGTAGACCTGCAAGGCTTCAAATGTCACTACAGGAATATGATCAACTCTGTCTGGATAAATAATGCAGTATCTTGGTACTGGAGCTTACCCAGGACAGGTGTCTCATCAATTACAAACTTGTTCCCTGTAACATTAAATGACTCTGAAAGATGTATGAACTGCAAGGCCTAGCAAGCGACAGTGTAGTGAAATTTTTTCTGAGATGAGCTAACAGAAACTTTGCCACAAGCCTGTGGCACTCAGCCTGAAGTATGAGGTGCTGAAGAAAGGCCAGGAGAGATTAGGAAGGCTTGAGGTTATTTACTCTCAATACTGTCAAGCGAGATAGCAGCTAGGAAATTGAGCTGCAAACCAACTTTCTGCCCGGCCAAGGAAAAAGAATGATAAAGATGGGGGAATCTCAGTCAAGAAGTTCTGTTGCAGGTATAACAGATCCTGCCAAAAAGTCGAGATATTTGCCAAGAGGGAGAAAGAAAAGACGCTTATGGAATAAGCTTAAAGGAGCAGGTTTGTCAGGTTCCTGGGATCTTTTCTTCACCGTTGAATAAAATAATTTTCATTGGTTCTCTTCAGATGTTTTGAAGTGCTAATGAAATAATACTTGCTTGGAGAGCAAAGATGCAACAATTTCTGTGTCAAAGAATTATTTTAGTAGTATAGAAGGATTGGCATAAGGGTCTTTGCACGCCTTTTGCACTTCACAGAGATATTTGTCTGAATATCTCAAAAGGGATCTGTGTAGTATTCTGTGATGGTAGGATGAGAGAAGAATTCTGCTGATGGTTTAACCCAGCAGGCAGCTAAACACTACACAGCCGTTTGCTCACTCCCCCCAAGTGGGATGGTGGAGAGAATTGGGAAAAAAGAGGTAAAACTGGTGCATTGAGATAAAGACAGTTTAATAGGACAGAAAAGGAAGGGGAAATAATAGTAATGGTAAGAGAATATAGAAAACAAGTGATGCGCAGTGCAGTTGCTTGCCGCCCACTGACCATGTCCAGCCAGCTCCTGAGCAGCAGGACACCACCCCCCTGGCTGACTCCCCCCAGTTTTATTGTTCAGCATGATGTCATACGGTATGGAATATCCCTTTCGTCAGTTGGGGTCAGCTGTCCTGGCTGTGTCCCCTCCCAGCTTCTTGTGCACCCCCAGCCTCCTTGTCAGCAGGGCAGTATGAGAAGCTGAAAAGTCATTGACTTAGTGTAAGCACTGCTCAGGAACAACTAAACCATCAGTGTATTATCAACATTATTCTCATCCTGAATCGAAAACACAACATTGTACGAGTTAATAGGAAGAAAATTAACTCTATCCCAGCTGAAACCAGGACAATAGGAGAAGAATTTTGCTGATGCAAGGTCCCAGCCAGTGGTAAACTGCAAAGCTGCGATAACGTCAGTAGCACGTGGAAGGAACTGGCATTTCTTGACACTGCACTGGACTGTTTTGACAGATGAATGAAATCAGCCTGGAGAAAACCTGAAAGATCATGATGTGACAGACAGGTAAAGGCATGAATGGCCTCTGGATAACAGTGTACGTGGATGGGATTAACCGCCCGGAGTCTGCTGATGATGTCAGTCTTCAAGACATTTACGATAAGAGTTTATAGATCCAACCTCCATGAGAGCAGTTAAAGTGTTCTGCTATGTATTAGTGGAAACAAGTAAATTGTGATTGCCTTTTGCAAGGTAGGGGAAGAGAATTCTAAATAGGCATTACATGGTGGCAAGATAATTGGGGATTTGTGCTACCTGACTTTAGAAGAAATAGGGGTGTTGCCGAGCCTTCTTGGAGTTGATTGACTGTCAGGGAGTGTCAGGACATCAGTTTCCTGAGGCATGTAAAGGTATGAATACTGGCCTGAAAACTTCCTAGTATAGACACTTGTAAAAATCTGTTTGATTATAAAAAACATTCTGATTACAAATATCAAGAGAGAAGGATGAACAAAAATCGTGAAGATAATTTCAGATTTTCCAGTAACAGATGGTACAGCTTTGTCAGTCTCCTTTTGCACTTGACCGAGCGGCAGCTATTGCCTGCTTCTTGTAGCCACTGCTGACACGCATGGAGGGAGCTGGCTGCGGTTTTTTGAGTGGGGTGGGGAGGGGCAAGTCCACTCCAGCCTGTGAAATCACCCACAATCAGACTCTGCGCTAATTATCACAGAAAGCTGGCTATCAGCTTTGAGCATTCAAAGGTTTTTGTTGGTTTTGGAAAGACACCTGAAGTGTGTTTGGAAGATGATATTGCTGGGAGAGAGAATAGCTAACTGGGATCTAGTTACCATTGAGACTGGGAGGGGGCCAGGCGCCAGAAAAGAGGATGTAAAGGAGCAAGCAGCTTCCACTGCTTAAAAGACTTGTGAGAAGTGGTAGGGCCACAGGTTATAGGCTCTGGGAACTGCAGAATTTGGTGGTTCCAACAAATGTATGGAAGTCAGCATGTTGCAAGGCCTGAAACAAACTTCATGACATAGTCCTGAGTAAGGGAAAAGGCATATATTCAAAATTACCATAGATTTGTTTGCAAGAATAAGTGTGCATGTTGAAGTATCTGGGTCAGGACATACCCTATGGCATATACTAGACCTGTTCTGTAAACTTAATCCCTGAGGCAACCGTTTTGGCAATAGAACTAATGAATCTTTTTTACAGTTTGTATTTAACTTTGGATTTGTGAACTGCTCTGGTGTTAGTGTACAAAATTATCCATGGTAAAGTAATACAAGTGAGTGTCCAGGGAAGTAAAGATGGTGTTCAGCTGTGTGTTTAAACGATGCATGCATGTAACTAGCTACAGCCTTTAATGTATATGAGGTTTTATTTAAAGGATTATGTCTGAGCAAAACTGTTACCTCCTTTCTAATTAGAATAATAAATATGCTGTAGATAAAATATGCAAATGGTATTTTTGGAAATATAATTAGTCTGGAAGCCCTGTTTCCTTTTGCAGTTCTACAATTCTCTAGTGTGACCTCTGAAGGAGCCGTTAGCACCATCTGCCTGTATAAAAACAACAAGCGTTTATGAAGAATATACTTGGAAAATATATGAAAATTATTTTAAATTGCTCTAAGAAAAGAAACTGTCAGTTTGTTGCATAATGTTGCATCTCTATTTTATGTATTTGACCAGGACTGATGGTATGTTCTAAACCTAAAATACAGATAATCATCAGTCTACGCAAATCTACCTTTGCTCTTATAAATATCACCTTTGCTTGTCCTCTATTTTTAATGCAAGTTATTTTGCCTAGATATATTTCATTTATGTTTTTAAGAGTTCTAACATAAAACTAGACCTAGTTGGTGAAAAAGGAATTCACAGAAAATATTTGATATACAGATTATTCTACTAATACAAGCACACTGTTTCTGGTAGGCAGTCAGAGAGCTCTGAATCTTTCCTAGATGTAGTTATAACTTTAGTTGCCTTTGGTAATAAGCACAAAATACTTACTGTTTGCAAGAAAAAAATCAGAGGCATGCCAGTGCTTACATACACAGATGAACATCTGCCCTTCCAATTCTAGGTCATTTTTCTATTATGTTAAGGAAAAATAACAACAAAACATTCTGTACAGGGAGATGAATTATTCAAAAGCATTCTGTATCTGATCTGAAATGCAAAATGTGGCAGTGCAGGAGCAGATTCAAAAACAGTAGAGTGAAAGTGATTGTAGATCTCTATTATTTGCAGCTTGGACCAGTGACTTGCTTTTAATCAATTTGCTATCAAACAGTCTTTACAACATGTCTATTCCAAAATTGCAAACCGTGATGCTTCTGAGCCACTGAAGCATGATGATGCAGGCATCTTACGGTATCATCCCACTGATAAAGTTGCGGTACTGTTCTTCAAATAGATGTTATAGAGAATATATATTTGATCCTCATTTGATAGATAACTCTTCATCTCTGTATTTTTGCACAGTATGTTCTACTTTGTCCAAAAGCAGCATAATACCAAAGGGCTATTCTGTAAAAACTAGATAGTCCATGAAAAAAACCAAAATATTCAGTAGAATTAACTTTCAGTACTGTAAACTGCCCTCACTGAACAGCCGAAGCACTGTGCTGGAGTAGTGTCTTTATGCCAATCTGTGGAGACACTGGGTGGAGCTCAGTACCCAACCTGAGGAAATGAATGCATACTTTGAGCCTGTGGCAAAATTCCTGTAAAGATGTCTGCCACATACAACTACTAGTTCTCATCTTGTTTATTTAAAGTGTCTTATTCTGTAAATAGTCCCATGTAAGCTTACTGATAATATGAATTTTGACAACTAATGATGCTACTTAATGTCATATATAACTATCCAGATGCACATTCATTTTTGGGGAAGCAATTCTGCAATTTTAATTGGGAAAGGCCTCAGAATTTTTCCTGTATAAAGACTTTAGGACATGCATTTTTATTTGTAATTAAGTATTTTTTTTTCAAAGAGTAGAGCTTTCCCCTCCTGAGTGTTGCCAGGTCTTCCTCTGTCCTCATTATTTTACCAAGTCCAGGTCCTGGAGGCAAATGATTATATAGGCTGCATCTAATTCTCTGTCCTCCAAATGTGTCTCGGTCACACTTCTGATTGCACAAAAACTTTGTCAAAAGTAACTCCTTAGATATAAATTAATTTCAGCTCCATATATTTTGTAGGTCTGATTCATAATTTCTGAAATACTTGGGACTAGCTCTATTGTGCTGCTTGAATTTCTTTTAGATGTAATGCCACAATGCAAACAGCATTTTTATATAAATGTAGGAATGTACAGCTCGCTCCTGGCAGTATCCAGTGCACACTTCTACATTGTGTAGAGGGCTGAGGCTTGTCATAGATGTTGGAAAAAGAGTAGCATAATTCGAAAGATGTCAAAATTGCAATTGAATTCATAATGAATTTCATGTTTCTCAGTTCTTCTGTTATGAAACACAGATTGTTCCCAGTCACTCCCGAACCTGCCTGTTATGAAAGTCAGGTTGCATCTCTCAGGGATAGTGGCAGTTCATGGGGAAGCTTTGTGTACCTGCACGGCTGTTTGAAAAGGGCAAGGAGAGGACGGTGTGCAAAGCAAACTGGTCAAGGCTGGGATATATGAAGCCACAAGGGATGTGAAGAATAATATAAAGAACCATAACAATAGTTTTCAAAACAAGGATAAAACCCCAGGGGTTGAAACAGCTGAAATTCTTCAGTTGCAGCGTATTGTACTCCAACCTACTTTTTTTGCTGTGGCTTCTGCATTCCTCTCTCCTTTAATGTATTTGAAATCCAGCTGTCATAAGCATCCTATTGCTTTTGCTGCTTCACACATTTCTCTGAATCACACTCTTGTTGTGTTGCCCAAGTGGGAAGTGAAGGAGAGAGTGGGAGAGAAACATCAAACAAGGGTATCAAGTAGTGAAAGATGGAGCATTCAGGAGTAGCTCTTAAAGGCATTTAATTAAAAAGGAAAAGAAAAGCTTCCACTCATTGAACTGGGCAACACAATTACTTCTAGGTCTTAGAATGACAAGTGTTGTTTCTTTCTTGTTTTTCCTATTATCTGCCACAGCTATTTGCAGCATTTTATTTCTGATTACATTCTTAGGAGAGTGATGAGTGATGCGTGCTTCTGTGTTTGGGTGGCTGCTGCTGTCCTGGAGCCTTACTTCTGATTAGGCCTTTTAACTTGTGCTGTAAACCAAATTCAGTAAGTGAGAATGAAGAAAAAAAGACTAGATGATCAACATATTTTGGTGAAAAGCACAGTTACTGCTGATTTGGCATTTCACTAATCCTTGTAACCACTTACGTAGCAGTCGATCTTCCTTTTGGTGTAGTTGAGACTGTCAACGCTTTTTTATTCTGATGCAATGTTATCAAAATGTTAAGTCTCTGTTTTTATTCTGACACTCTCATTTCCTAAAGCTGACTGATAATAATTAAAAGTGACAATTGTAGGGACTCTATTGCCAGTGACTTGCAGCTTTGTCACAGAACAGGAGACGCAATTGCTGAATTTTTCACAGTACCCAATACCCGCCATATGCTTATTTCAAACCTTCTGCCTTTCCTTCCATTAGGCACCAAAGGAAACCAAAAGAAGAGCTGTACAAAATTTTTTATCCCTTTGAGTGTTAGCTTTCTAAATATTGAGAGCACAGTACTCACAGTTTGATTATAGCTGCACCTCCATAGCAACAATATTTCAACCACACTTTGCACTTGTATATGAACTTGCTGTATTATTTTGAGTCACGCTATTTTGTCACATCTGTTAACTGCTTTGTGTCTGTAAAAGACATAAGACTGCAAAGGTCTTGGAATTGAAATAGTGAAAAACAGAAATAGAGGTGTGTACTTGTCTGTAATGGAATAAGTGGATGGAAAGCAAATGCTGCAGGTTACAGGAGAGGGAACAAAAAGGGAGTTTACATAGTCTATATGTCTGTGTGTGTCTTAACTACACAAAGGTGTCCTAAAAAAATTCCAAAATCGAGCAAACCAGCCAATTAACAAGTATTGCAGAAAGCTCTAGAAACAACAGGATTTTCTGTTCTGTACCAAATATATTATCAAGCCTCTTATAAGCCTGTCTAATCATAACTTTCCTCACTCTTTTGTAACTCAAACTTTTGTTTTGTGTCCTGTCTTGTTTTTCAGACCATAGGAATGGTCTGCAGCTTGCACTTGGTTTTACATGTCTTTGAGGATGAATGGGATTTGACTTGGGTGGTGACTTGGCAAAATTTTTGGAAGCATTTGCCAGTAATAATTGTACTCACAGCTTGTTTGTTTTTCTAAAGCAAATATGTAGTGCACTAGATGGGCATTTTTAAGGACCAGTTTGAGAAAATGTGTAGCTAAAGACACATAAATAAACAAGTACTAACTAATAAATAAGTACTAACTATATGTTATCCTATGTAAGAATAAATGGATTATTCCACAACCCATGGAAGTACACTTTATCTTTTTTTTTTTTTTTCTTTTTTTTTTTCTGTAAAGTCTCTGTCTCTGTTTGGTGTCCTTGTACATGGGCTACAGGATTATTTGTCCAAATGCAAGATTATTCCTCTCTCATTGCTGTAAATACAATGGCAGTTTGCGCAAGTTGTGCTGTATTTAGTGGATTGCAATGAGGTTGTTCCTCTTTGCCTCATGTTAGAGAAAATGCAGAATATATTAGAACTTCAAGGATACATTTCGAGAGCAGAGACAGACCTCAGTGTGAAATACTAAGGGCCATAATTTCTTTCATGTAGTTTTGCATCTTAGGAGCTATAATTTAAAGCAAAATTTGGATCTAAATATTGTCAGGTTCCCTCCTTAGATTTACATAGTAAAATCTTCCATCACAATTTCTAAAAGAGGAGTCCTACATATTATTTTTAACTCATTAGCACATCTGACGTGTTTTGGTATAGATAAGTTTTTGATTTTTCTTTTAAATTTGCATTAAAGCTTAAACGTTTCAAAGCAGCATTATATAGCCTGTTAATATCAAGTAAATTACCTGACCCAATGTGTTCTTTTACCAAAGGGCATTTAATATCAAAGGTGAGGAGTAGCAAATGCAGCTGAACTGGAACATCAGCTGCATAAGAGAAAGAAAAAATAAAATAGTGGGAAATATTTCCTAAGCTTACATGTTTTTGAAACAGAAGACTGACTACAACACAGGCCACCTACAATAGCTGTGATAAATTCCAAAGAGAAAGCCTGGAAAAAGCTGCTTGTTAGAAACTTTAAGGTCAGCATTCATTCCTTGAAGAGCATTCCTGCCTGTCAAAATTAGCAGTTTCACCACTGAAAAGCTTTATTTTTTTCATCAGGCTGTAGAGTAAAGTTAAACATTTTGCCACCTCCTACTGATGTTTTGGGACTGAAACCTGCAATTTCAATAGTGTAATTTTTATGGCTTTAGGGAGTCACCAGCTATGGAAGTGCAAACAACATTGGAAAAAGTGGAAGAGAGGTAAAAAAACCCACCCCAAACGAGCTGTCTGATTTTTGTATTAAATCTGCATGAGTAACACAGTGATGGTGGAATTAGGTAAGACAATCAAAATCACCAAAATGAACCATGAAGCATTACCTGCACCCAACAGTAAGATCTGCTTTGCCGGAGCGGCTGTGTCTGAAGGAAGACAACAGCAATTAGTTTAGGAAAAGTAGGGAAAGAAAAATCTAATGGATATTTAATAATAATGCAATAATGCTTTAAAAATGCTTATGACATGTTATATATTTTTCCAGTGCTTACAGGATGATCTTCACTGTCCTTCATTTTGTCACTCAAGCACTGAATTCTACAGCCTTTGAGGAGAAGTCATGTTTTCATGTATTTATCTCAATAGTCAAATACAGTTTTCTGGTGACCAGATGTACTGGTTTGCATCTTCAAAGAATGTTTTTGGATGAATGCATGAGGGAAATAAAGTCATCTAGCTCCTCAGTGGGTTTGCATGAAAATCTTTTGGGACAAGTTACTGTGAACAATCGGCACAGAAGCAGACAAAGCTCTTAATTTTGCGTGTTCTTAAGTGGCTTAGTGTTTCTGGTACAGCTTTGTTTTGGGCTCAGCCTCGGTCATATGCATAGGTCTCTGCATTTGCTTAAAAAGCCCCATGCTATATTACTGAAACAACAGATGAAAGTCTCACCGATAATAGCTTTATTCGACCTTGCTGAAGATGTTAAGTCTAGTAACAATAAAGGCTTAACTGTTCTACATGTGGGCCAACTGGCCTTTGCATATTACAGGAAACAATTGCAAGCATTTAGCATTTCAATACACATAAAACAGAAATACTTGGGAATGCAGGATCTGAACACATACCCCTGATGCACCCACACTGCAGAATAGCAGAAATACACATTGTTGTAATCAATATTGGTAACCTCATCTTCGGAAAACTACATGTTACATACATTTTAATTTTGCTGTCACACATTCAGATGAAACTGAAGAGGCTGTTTCAAATTTTCTGAAACTCCAGGGACTCTTAGACAGAATTTAGGCTTACTTAGTTTGCACTGACCTGGCAGAGTAAGGAAGGTACGAGACTCTGCAGCTCATATAACCCACCTGGACTGGAATCAAGAATGATTTCTGGCTTCTGCCTGCAGAGCCCAGTTAGGTGCAGCCTGCATCAACGGAGCTGGAACCAGTCAGGTTTGCTTGCCCTAGCTGTATCAGCTGGTTTAATGAAAAGCAGCATCTTCCTATCGAGTGTTGCCTGATGCAGCTCTTCTGGGGAAGCAAACACATTGGTAAATGAGCAAAGGATTTTTAGCAAATTGTGATGTTAAATAAGGTAGAGTCTGTTTATTTGCACTTTACTCATTTTGGGTCCCTGACCTCCTCATGCTTGTAAAATCTATATTTAAATGCTGCTGTAAAATAAATCGGAGACAGGAGAAGGAAAAAAGCAATGCTTTTTCTGTTTTGAGTTTAATCTTTGTGATTTTTTTCCTGAGTTTGATTCACTAATTACAATTAAAATTATACATCTTGATGATTCTTTGTATGAAAAGCAGATTTTTTTTGTTTGTTGCATTTAATTGCTTGATTATATGGTTATTATATGATTATGTGGTACTTTTATTTTCTAGAAGTTGCTTTATCTGATACAGACTAATTTGTTTTCACTCTTGGGCTATGTTCTTTATAAAAAAATAGTTTCTACTCAGCCTCAGCTGTTCATGACTTGATACTTATAGCACTGTTTTAATTTTAGATGTCTGATATATCCTCCTCCTCTGCTTTAAAACTTTTTTTATTTCTCCAATCCCTTTCACTGACTCCTCTTTCCTCAGATGACTTGAACATATGTGTTCAGGTCACTTCTATTAAATTCTTACTTTTTCTACAGAACTTATTTCCTTTTGTTCGTGCTAATACCTTTCCTTTATTTGCTTTTATTCATTCTGATTTGTCTAATGTATGGTTTAGAAGTCCTTTAACTGAGAACAACAAAACTTTGTCACATTAGGAAATTCAATCAAAACCTACAGGACTCTTTTTTTTATTTGTGCTTGGGAAGTACTTCTCGGGAAGTTTAAAATTGGTCCTTGGAGATCCAGCAGCCAAAATTTTGCCTTTTCTACTGTGGCATTACTGATGGCAGCAATGGGTTGTCACACTCAATATGAAGCGATGACAGAAAGGTCTCATCAAGGGCATTGACAGATAACGACGGAGCTTTTTGAATGAAAGAACACCTAGCTTTTAATACAGAAAAAGCAATGTATGTCCATAATCTTCCTCTGGGAAACTGCTGAGCTATAGTCTATGTATCTTGTTCTGGTATTCACTTACAAAAGCTACTGACTTCATAGTTTCTTGGCATCGCTTACAGACCAAGGCCCTGTGGCTTTGGCCATCTATTATTTCCACAGTGCCTGCTACCAGCCCTCTGGAAGTCAGAATGCTGTGCTCATAGTACTCCTGATATTTTCAGACTAGAAATTCTGAAGTTATTTTAACAAGCTTTCAGTTGTGATACAAGGATAATGTTATGCCAGCAAGTATAGCATGCATGGTTGCCTTTAGAATAATTTTTGAACATGCAGTAACAATCTCTTTTTGGAACATGTGGCTCTTCTCTGAGTTATATGAATTCTCTGCTGTGTATTTAGGGAACTAGTTTAAAGTCTTTGGAGTTTTTTATTTGGTTTGATTTCTTTGTTTTTATTTGAGAAGACCAAGAGGGCTCCAGTTACTAGCTTGTGTGGCATTTCTGATTAAAAGCTTTCCATTATGTGAGAGAAAAAAAGTATTGCAGATGCCCAGGCTTGATTCGTCTAATCTCCTAGGAAAAATCACTCTATAGCTGTATCCCAAAGAGAAAGAATGCTTTGCTGAGGCTGGGATCACATGCTCTGTACTGCCAGTGTCCTAATCCAAGGCAAACTGAAATGTTTCATAGCATCCATAAAAGACATCACAGTGCTTGGGGCGATGGGGCATCCAGCCAATACCTCTAGAATAATTTTTTCTGCAGCAATCTCTTTGTGTTAGAATAAAAGCATTTCCACTTCTAGAGGGATATGGCAGTATTTTCAGAGGTGTCCTTGCTGGTCACTTTATTTCTGACAAATGAGCTGCAGACAGAAACAGTAAGTTTACCAGTAGCATTCCCTTAAACGCCACCTATCCGTGTGTTTGGAACACATTCTGAACAGCTCAGCTGCCTTGTCACATCAAATGAGTGGAAGGCATTTTGATGTCATTTAGCCTCTGACCTTAAATTTCACTTTTAATAAGCAGAAACCAAAACATACCCCACAAAACACTGAGAAAATAGAAACTGCGACTGTGTCATTCCAAAGTGAATCCCTATCACTACAGATGACACATTTCTCCACTTCCACAATAGAAGCTTTTATTTATTACCATCAAGACTGGAGCCAAACAGAAAAATTTCTCTTTGTATACAGATACTTCTTTTAATTTGTTAGCGGGTTGATCCTTTTAAAATTGTTAATTAGCTGAGCTGTTATTAATGTGACTGAAATAACTGGGAAATCTCATAGTCTTATGATCACAGGGCTTTTCAACTGACGGGTCTACAAGTACTATTCATTTACCTTGTAAGTAAAGTGGTATTTAGCCCTGAAAGACAAAAGTGAAGTAATACATGCTGTTCAAATTGGCAGTAAAAGGAGTGTTCTCTATAGAGCATTGTAACACTTCCCATACTGGATTGAATGCTCAATTAGTTTCATTAGCAAAAAACACCAAACCAAACAAAAAAAAACAATCTTATTGCAAAATTAATAGATAATTTTTAAGCAAAGGAGACTTTCATTTCCAAGTTTCTTGGAAGTACTGAAGCATCTTACTTGCAATGAAGGACCTACTGCAAAGCATACATCATTGTGTTTTGTGTACTCTTTATTATGCTAGTAAATCCTTCAGTTCCCTAGCGTAGGTCAGCATACCTTTTGTTTTCAGTGCGTAGGCATTGTTATTAAACCAAGGCTCTTGTTAGGTATTGTCTGTAGTAATTCACAAATAAATAGCAGCACACTTTGCTCCAGCCACTGCTCCTCTGTGTGTGAAATACATGTTTTCTTTTTGGAGTCTTATGCTAAAAGAACTACTATCAGTCCTTTTCCTCTTCCTTCACTCTCCCTTCTCTGGGGAAACAAACCAAACCATTGACCCTACATCAGCTGCTAACTGGCCAGCTGGAGAGCGGGGAGCTGTGAGAAGTCTTTTTTGCTCATAAGTCAATTTGTTGTTTCATACAAATAGCTGAGTTCAGCTTAAATTACCAGATCTACAGTTGGTAGTAGCTGGTGTTAGCACTTTTTTCCTTGAATCCAGACCTTTTGCTAGAAACAGTTGGAATCTGGTTGTTTTCTGGAAATTCTATCTGCTGAGAAGAGCTATCAAATTGGAGCAGAGGGCGATGGGGCAATGGCAAAAAAATATGACATGCAAGTACAGCTTAGTGGTAAGTTACAGCTTCATAACAAAACTACCACTAGGATATAACTTAATCTGTTAATTCAGTCAGATCTCAAGTGTATGTGATACAAAGTATGTGCTTGCGGTGATAAAAGTCACCATGGCTAGACAGATCAAGTGAACAATATTGCCAAAACTTTATTTATTTGTGAAAAAGGAGGGATGTTACAAAAACTGTGTGCATATCAGATTTGCTGGTCTAAGCAACTACTTTTTCGTTAGGATTCTCAGTCTTATCAGCCTTATCAGCCTTTGAGTCTTACTTTTTATTATGCTTGCAAAAGATGTCCTTATCAAAGTTACTGCAATATTACTTTACTGATTCTCAGTTTTAATGCAATGCTAAATACGTGGGGGGGAAAAGAAATAAAAACATGCATGTGACATAAGGCATCTCACGTCACTGTAGACAAATAAAATGGTATATCCAGATAGGCAGGTAGAAACTGGTGTGTGTTGGTTCTGCTTATAGTCCATGGTGGCTGGATTTTAATTTTGCTCTGGTCTGAAAGCAGAACAGCTGTACAAATGAAAAGCTGTGTCTAAGCCCTGCTCTCCAGAAGACATTATTAGCAGAAACACAACATTCCTTTAGTGAAAAAGTTACACACAGACAGGCAGGAACAAGGTCATGATGAACTGCCTGTACCCATCAACAGAGCCTAATCATTTTATATTTTAAGTAAGAAATATAATCTAATCGGTGGATGCATTGTTGCATGGTCTGCTTGTGGTCAGAAACAAGAATGAGATGGCAACTGCGCAGATGTCAGTACTTAAACCTGCTGTTGGTAAAAGTGTTTTCAGATTGTAGTCCACAAGTTGTATTTATGTAAGACTTCTGTTCATACCAACGGATTCATCAAAATGGAGGTAGCAAAAGGTGTAATTTGGGAGTCTTTTCTGCAAGTATTACTAATAATTCATTTTAGAACAGAAAATTATGAATTTTGAGGTCAGGGCCATATTTCACTATAGGCCACTTTTTCATTGTATTTGCAGTAGGTTTCCACTGCAAATCTCAGGACTGATTTAATGTTCCTTTCATCAGGTACCATGTTATGACATGATTGTTTGAACTGACACTACTTGCAAAAAAGCAAAAACCTCCATTTGTATTTTTGGTAAAACCAGAAGGAATTCATTCTTGTGGCTTGGTTACCTAAGAGAGAGCAGCACAGTAGTCGTATTACAGATGTTCATTTCAATGAGCGAGGAGAAATTCTCTTGTACGTTAATTGCTTGAAGAGCTCATACATAAACAGATTTTAGCTAATAAAGGAGAGCTAAATTTTGTCATGTTGCCTGACCTGAACTAATGAGATTGTATGTCACAGTTTAAAAATATAAACAATCATAAAAATAAATGTTGCACAGTAAAAAGTATTATATTGGCAGAAAATTAGGATTTTAATTTTATTTCTATAAATATTATCATACAAGACTGTTCAACTTGTGGGTGCTCAGCATTAAAACATAACTTGGAAATACTAAAAAGCAAAAATACTGATATTTTGATTGCTTCTTTTTGCTTTTTGAGAGCACCTATAAAGAAATCTTTGTTAAAAATTATCTGAATTGAATACAAAACTTACCAACATAGTTTTGTTTTAAATTGACATCATACATTTGCAATCAGACTTCCCATTATTGTAATAAGTTGATACAATTGCTGAATTCCAAAAGTTATTTTGAATACAATATTTTGGAATTTTAATACAGCAGTTATTAAGCTTGGTTGATAAGTGGACATATTTCCCATTACAAATGAACGCTGCTGATACTTCACTCTCGAGAAGGAAAGCTCCTACCCATTATTTCATTAATGTGATTACATGAACAAAAATGAAAGGCATGACCAGAAAATCTAACAGGAATTCTTATGAAAAAAAACTCAATTGAGTTTTCTGGAGACCATATCTTCTGCCTGCAGACTGGCCAATGAGTTGCCTAAATGTAATTTTTTATTTTTTTTATAAAACTTCCAGAAATTACTTTGGCCATTCTGCATTCTTAAAGGTGGTGAAATAAAAACATGACTTCTATCTGTCTGATTTGATGCTGGATTCCTGAGGCCAGCAGAGGTCCTCCTGAAGCCTGTTGTAGTCTTGTCCACTACAGGCTACCTGGGGACACCTCCTAAACCGAAGCCGGGTCCATAGAGGTTTAAAGCAGGAGTCTGGCTTTAGGAAAGCTTTTTTGATACATTTCCATGGCAATATACATTCCACCCACCCCATGCTTTAACTTTATAGAGCCTGGGGAAGCATGAGATGTTTCCAGAAATGAGATTTCTTGAGTTTCTTTGGTAGTTTCAGAAATGAACAGCATGAAAGTTGTTCAATATTAAAAAGCGAAGAGATTTAGGATGGAGTTTTCAGATGCACCTGAAGGACTTTTCCTTTGCTCTGAGCCCTTTATTTTCTTAGGCATACCTGAGGACACTGCATGTAGACTATGGTTTTGTCTGTGCTTTGTTGTGGCACTGTGTAGTTTTGAGTGGGATGTGTAAATGAGCTAAGGATATGCATATTCAAGTAATACCCCATTCAAAACCAGTCTTACCAAAGCAATTTTAAGATTACCTGAATCTGAAATTCACAAAAGATGTATCAGTACATATAGGCCACAAAGAAAGAAATAGCAGCTTTATTTTAGGAAATTACATGTTTTTCTGTAACACGCTAGTATCTTTACAATTGTTGAGACTCTTGAGAAAAAGGTGAATGATGTCTATTAACTAACCAGTGTAGTTAGCTCATTAGTCTGTGGGGATGCGTGAGACTTACTAACAAGTATGGAAAGTATGACTGTACATGCGGTAGAGTTTCAACAGGCCCTGTCTTGATGATTATCCATGCTCCAGTGGAATAAAACTCAGGCTCAGTAGTCATAGAGGCTGCTAAAGCCTCATAAGGAGAGAATGTGGTTGAAGTTCAGAGTTCTATATTAACAACAATACTTAAAAAAAATTGAAACCCACAAAGTTTAGGTTTTGAGGGACTCTCAGTATATGCTTTTAGAGTGAGATAGGCATTGCCGTTGCTTGTAGGTGCTGTGAAAATTGGAGAGGTGAAACAAAAGGAATTAGTCATGACATCAAGGCTGAGGTATTCTGCGTTTTTAGGGTTTTTTTTTACAGGAGAACTTAAACTTTAAAAAAGTAAATGGGATGCTAGAGAGTTAGAAAACTGGATGTGGTGGAGTGTATAAAAACTTTGAAATATAAATGAGAAATTAAAACAAGCTTCTGGCAGTTCAAAGCAATATCTGAGAAGGAAAAAGATCAAAGACAAGGCTTACTGTACCTGAAACAGAGAAAAGAAACTCCTGCGGGGCAGATGAGGGAAATTATTTTGCAGAAGAAAACTAATGCAGAAAATGTTGTGATTTTACTGTGTTCTCACTGATCAGTTCAGTGCCTTTTTCAAGACATATCCCCTCCTTGCTTCTCCGATGATGTTGGGGAGCTCAGAATTGTTGTCTCAAATACCCTGAGGAAGAGTGCAAAACAGTCTTTCACATATGATAGCTAATGCATATCTCAAAGCTTTTGTTATGAGTTCCATGTCTTTATGGAGTGGAGCACTGAAACAGGCATTCTTGATCCTTTTGACTAATCCTCTTTTTACAACTGACAATGCTGTCAATTTGCTTTTCACTTTCTTGTTGACTACAACTGCACCTGGGTGGTGGATGATGCTCTCTATATATACATGCTTATTGTGGAATTCAGTTGTCTGGTTGTTATGACTGTCCTTTAAAAAAGGCTGAAGAATGAGTGACTAAAGCTCTGATGGATCCAGGTTGGAAGTCTGAAAATCTTTGTGAAGATCACCCCACGCATCTCTGTAAATAGGCTTCTTATTCAAGGAAGTAAATACTTGGGAAACAGGCCTCTGTTACTCATTAAAATCAATTTGGTAGTCAGTGAAAGAAGTTTGATGTGATAGTGTTTGCTTTACCTTTAGCAGATCAGGCATTTAATAAACTAATCTGAATATGCAAAACAGTTATCAGGTCCAGAAGCAACTGAGGTTTATAATACCAGCAGAATCTTGAGATTAAATTTTACTATTTTATGATAGGAAATGTGTGAAAACATTGGATAAAAATCAGCTTTCTTAAATTTGGGGGTTTGATGCATAATTACTAAAGCTACTATTTGTTTCTTTTTGCTGTATGGTCTTGGATGGAGGTTACAAAGCTAATACAGGAATCAGCTTCCTCTCTCACTGATCAAGCCATGTGTCATTCTCCTCCACCTCCTCCAACAGATCCTTTTGATCTACATCATGCTTCTAAGAGTCACCAGTTTTTTGTTCTATGGATATCTAGTTAAAATATTTGCATATCTTTTATTTCCTCCCTGTTCCCTTCCCCCAGTGTGTACTTATTCAAACACTCCTGACAGGCTGCCTCTCTTGGCAGCCTCATTTTGCTTATGTCCTTTTTCATTCTGGGCTTGTGTTCTCCCCTGTGTTTGTTTGGCAAATGATCTCCTCCTCTTGTTACAGCTGAATTTTCTCTTCTGTTTCTCCTCAAAAAGGTGCTCTTGACAGCTGTCAGCCTTTAAAAGAAGTAAACAGAAATCTGGAAGCAAAAGTATCCAACCTTACACTGTCTGTGTTCGATTAAGAATAGCATTCAGTTTAATTCAACATTATAAGTTTCCCACAAATAATACCTATTTCATTCATGAGTTTATTTGATATATAGATGTCATTGGTTGAGCATATCTCTCTGTTCTTACCTTACTCTGGTTCTGAATTTAATTTTTTAATTCAGGTGTTTGTACATGCCTTTTGAAACCACAGTTTCCCCTACCCCTGCCCCTTCACTGCCCACACACACTTTTTGTCTGAATTATGGCTGTGCTTGTTGAAATACTATTTGTAGTACACTCTCCTCTCTCTGAGCCATCAGCCTAAAAAAACCCCAGTGCCTGGTTTATTTTAGCTTTGTGCATCACTTATGGAAAGACAAAAAATAAAGCATCTACTGATTGACTGTGTCATGTGAAGAGTAATGGTGGTGCTGCTGTTGTTATGACAGCCTAAAGTCATAATCAAGACAGATTTTGTTGGTGGAAGCAATATCTTTTATTAGACCAGCTTGTATCTCTGGCAAAATTAGACAAGTTTTGGGGCATGTGAGTCCTTCTTCAGGTCTGAAATAGAAGCAGCATACTTCAAAGCCAAGTAGAAGTTGAAAGTATTCTTATAGCTATTACGTTAGTTATATCTCAGACCATCTCAAAGAGAAAGTAGCTGATGCTTCTGAAGGGAAAAGGATGTTGGAGGAAGGAGCAGTGAAAGGAAGAGGAGTCTGAGGAAGCGAGACATCTTGAGAGTGGTGGGAGATATACGGTCTGTGAGTTCATGGGTTTTGGTATCTAGCAAGTTTATGAAAGCACCCAGGTTTTTATTTGGAAAATGTTGTAGGATTCCTTGAGGTGCAGGCCTAAGACATTCAAAGTGCAGTGATTATTTTCTAAGAAATGTTCCCTCCCTGATAACTGGGTGCTTCTGTCCTTTGCAGCTTGAATTTTGCTTCTTTTTTCTGGTGCAGAGTAGTTGCTTAGTTTCACCTGCGTAGTTACCCTGAAAGCACTTGATGCACTCAAATGAAACGTATTATGACCCCAGAAGTACAAGCATAGGAGTTGATGGTTCTGTGTTAAGGGGTATTTATTGTGCTAGTAGTGGAGACACGTTGGTTATGTTTTGTACTTGGGAAGGGCCTTAGTATATTTAGTTTGTTTTGACCACAGGAAGCTTACTTCTCGTAAAGGGTTTAGAGAGGTTGGGGCCTGCATAATTAGAAGGGTGGTTCTGGAGAGCCCTGTTTCAAAACAGGATTGTCTTCTAATAAATCTTTCAATGATTGTGTGTGTGTAGGTTCCAGTACACGAAATTGCAAGTGGGAAGGATGTGCAAGAGCTTGATCAGTATCTGCTACCACTACAAGGTGTCAACATTGTGCATATCTGACAGTTTGTCTTGCTTTTCTACTTGTGGCAGTCTGATAAAAGATATTATTAATACATACAAACAAAAAGAGTATGCCCTTGCCTTTTAAAAAACAGGTCGTAATGGCAAGAACAGGGTAAATGATGCTAACATTAGTTTTTGTACAGTCTGCATCACGATGTGTCAAGTATGTTGATTGCACTATAGTTAAAACGACATTTATGCAACCGATTGAATCACTCTGTGGGGGAGGATTTGTTAATAGTGTTGCATTTAACCTACTCTCTAAATCTTTTTCTTTAGTTAGGAGCCCAACATGATGATCTACTGATCTTCTATACAATACTATAATCTATACTGATCTACACTATACAATCATCAATAATGTCTGCTAACCTCATCCACATGTTGGCCTTTTTCATTTCTGCTACTGATGGTCATTCTTGGTGACTACTGGCAATGCTGAAACACAGTATCTATATTGTTTAAGTGAACAGCTCACACCGTCCTCTTCACTGTCAGGCATCCAATCAGTGTCTAAACAACCAGACACCTGTATATAGTACTTTGGCCTTTTCCAAGAAATGCCTCCTCTATTTGGGCAATGGTTTATAATCCAGTTCTCTTCGGTTTCTTATAAGCTGTCCCATGATGTCTTCTCTTTCAGCCAAAAGTTTTCCTCAAATCCTTGTTCCCTGAATTTTTAGATGTATATTCTGCCCTTATATGACCAAGTTCTCCACAAGAGGGAAGTCTTCAGTTTCCTCAAGTACATAGTACAGCTGGATAGTTTGCCTTTGTGATGCATCAGTATTACACCAATTAATATTAACAATATTATTTAGTATTAAACCTTGGAAGATTTAGTGAAGTGGTCCTATGAGCACCTGTAATTCTTTGTGGCTTGGGGATGACAGTGCTTCGTAGGACGACTTCAACATAGCTGTTGCATTTCTTAGTGGAACACAGGAGAAAAGAGCTAGTTGTTACTTTGCAAATTGCAGTGAAACTGGTCTCACTATGTCACATCTGAGAGAAGGATCTTGGCAGTGTGCGGTTACTGATCCCAGGAACTTAGAGCCTGGGGCTAAATCTGGGCAGTACTTTTTTTGAGGGTTAGTTGGTTAAAAACTTAGAGTAGTAAGGAGGGATGAAGTCTAGACAGACCATGGATTTTGGGAACATAAAGATATAACTTTTCCATGGAAAATATAATAATAATAATAATAATAATAATAATAATGATGATGTAGCATGGGGAATCACAGCAGTTCTTAATCTGTAGTTCTTCCTGACCTTGAAGTTGTGTCACTCTACTTCTCACCAGAAGTCAGCCACAACCAAATCAATTAATACCATGGGATTTGCTTATCTCCAGTTGGGACAATGTGTTTCCAAAATGTCTTTCCTCTTTTTCCACCCTACAACAACATGAGAAACATGGAAAAGTATGAGGTATTTAATAATGGTGTTGTAGTGTGCTGGTGTTCTCAGCATTTATGGACTACTAGTTTAAGAATAAAAGCTCTTGTGACCTGTAAATTATAGTCTGATTTCAAAATACTGACCAGAAATATTTTGTTTTAAATAATGTCTTCTGTCATGATAAAACTTCCCACAGTAGTTTCTGTATTTTCCATCTGGCTCTACCAGAATCTTTCCATTCTTTCCAAGGGGAGACTTATGTTGTAGAAAGCCATTTGTAAGGCTAATGATGTATCTTAATACAGCATATAACATGAGATTAATTTTTAGTGCTCTTTGGAAGACAAAGTCTCTGGAAACAAGCAGTCCCCAAGATTATAGCTGCAGAGGCTCTCCCAGGGTGACACTCTCGAAGGTCCTCTCCTTCCCCTTGGGCAGGACACTAAGCCAGATCCCAGTCTTGACAGATCATGTGGAATTTGCCTTATTACATAGTCACATCCCATACAGGACACACTCCTGAACACAGTTGCCCATCATGCCCAGGAGGACGAGAGCACAGCAATTTCATTGTGTGGGGTCTGCAGCTGCCCCATATGGTTTGTCCATCTCAGACTGCCCCAGCCCTCAGTCACCACCAAAAGCTTTGAGATGGCCCTTCCCAGGGCAATGTGGGGCTATTTCTGCTGAGGGTTTGGCTTAGAGTGGAGGACTGGTTTCCTTTGCAGGCTGTGGCATGCAGGACTTGCTGGCCCCAGAGCACTGCTGCAGTGGTGAGGCTTGATCTCACACTGATATAATGAAATAGCCATTATGGTTACACTGGCCAGGGTCTCAGCCTCTTTGACAGCCCTGGGCTTCCCTTTATGAAAGGGGGAATCGATAATAATCTTTAATTAGAAAATGGGGTATTAGTCAGCATTGTTTAAAGAGATGTCATACATTATAGCCATATAGTAATTAAAAAAAAGAAAGGAAGATTTCTTCACTATTTTGTTTTTGTCTTTGCAGCTGTGGACCACACATATTCAAATATGGGTCAAGCAAACTGCAAAACATCCTTGGTGACAAGATAACAGGGTAAGGTTTTCACTACAGAAACAAATTTATCAAATATTCTTAGACTCAGTCTAAACTTTGGTCATAAAAGAATGGGGAGGCGATAGATGGCATAAATTCGAACGTACCATTTCTGTTTCAAGTAAGCACATTCAGCTTATTTAACAGAGGTTCATCTATTTCAATCAGCATGGATCTTGGCAGTCATATTTGGTACACATGGCTCAGAAAAATCTCTTTAAAATACAGAAATCCTGAAGTGCATTGCAGAAAGCCAATACTGTGGACCGATTACCTGAAGAACAGAAGGGTGTTCAGACCTTTGAAGACATAGTAAGCCAAGGAAAACTTATTTGGTCAGTGTGTTTTAGGGGAAGCTGATGACTCAATACTTGACTTCTAACAGTATTCATATACAGTCCTGTACCACCTCCGTGTCCAAGTCTTCCACTCTCCTTTTTCAGTCAGGCAAGTCTGTGTTGCCTGCGTGCAACAGTATTACTGCTAGGTACCTCAGTCACAGGTTTTTAGAGCTCTTTTATCACTTGTGCGTATACAACTTAAAACCCATTGCAACACAATGTCTTTTGGGTACTTACCCAGTCATCCTGTTTATGCTCACAAACCGCTCAGACTAACGTCAATGATTGAATTAGTAGAACTAATCCCATTTTCTCTGTCACCTTATTTTCAAATACTAGGAAATTAGTTTCTGAGTGTGTGATGAGTGGGATGTTCTTGCCTTCACTTTTACAGCCTGGCAAAGAAAGTCAAACAGATGAAGTCTCTTGTCAAGGACGCACCAGAAGAGGGTGAGGTAGCTGGGAAGAGCTATTTTCTGCTGCTGAGTCCCTGTGCTTTAACCCCAAGGCCAGACAAATGAACGCAGGCAGAAGCCTGACCTGAAAATAGCGTATTTTCAGTTAAGATCACTAATGAGGATTTTAATTAGTTGAGTAAGCCAGTGTCAATACAATCAGTAAGCCAATCTCCATGACCTAGCAGCCTACTTCTTTCTAAAGGAAACTGTATTGTAGACATGTGGATATCGGGCACTTCTCAGCCATTTTTTACCGTTTATTGGCACAAGACTAGCTTCATTAATTTGTATTTTAATTAATTTTAAATAACATGGCTTTTCTTATGGTGTAGATCCATTCTGAACTCCCTCCTCTGGACTGGGGCAGCCACCCACTTCCAGCAAGGGCTGGTACCACTGTGTGGCTTGCTTGCAGGGACCTGCTAGCCCAGTCTCCTTCTTCCCTGGCAGCTGGGCTTTCCCCACCCAGCCCCCTCCAGGCTGCCATCACTTGCTTTTCATCTGGTCCCAGCAGTCATCCTCGCTGTGTTACAAAGGGAATTTTCTGCTCCGTGCCAGTGGTTGTGGTAAGGCCCCTTCCCAGCATTGCTGAGGGTTTTCTGTTCTTGGCCACCTGTCTGCTCCTGAGGTAACAATAACTGAAATCAACTTTTCATCAGACATCACACCTTACTATGATTTTTAGCACGTTACCGATAGTGAAAGGCTTGGAAATGGCTATATTATTACAGATTTAAATTAATCTGGACAATCTAGATATATTCTGTGATGCAACAGGGTCTTTATTCTTTCAAAGTAGCATAGCCATCAGTGGAAGCGGTTGCTCCATTGAGGTGATTTGTTATTTCTGTGGTGTGAAGTCATGGTTACAAGAAGTCAGGGATACTTTCTAGCTGAAAGTGTGTGAATATGCAATAAAATAGGGAACTTTTGAGCTTCCAGATAGCTTAGGTTGGCTGTGTGCATTCTAAACAACAGCCTTGCAACAATCACCAGCAATCACAAGTGCAATACATTGTGCAAACGCTGAACAGGAGACTTCCACATTCTACCATGCTTCTAAGTAAGACTGGGTGAAAGGGAGGAGGAAGGCTGAAATAAAGAAGGAGAGAGAACAGCATGATAGCTGGCAATCATCAAGGCAACAGCAAGGATGAATTAGCAAACCAGAAAGGGAATGGAAGGAAAAACAGGTAAAGAAGTTTCTTTGCAAGCTCCCTAGGAACAGAGGAGAATAGCTGGAGAGAAAAGGAAATGTGGAAGGGATAAAATAGTACTGCTTTGCTGTACTCTGCTGTGTGAGGTGCAGGATGTCGCTGTTGTGACTGCACTGAGAAAGCTATACTAGCCTGGGAATAGGCTACATGAAATGACCATAGGGCAGAGCTAATGCTGCTACCAAGAGCTACTTCACCAGTAGGATTGATTGCCTTGCACAACAGCAGTATGCAGGAAAAGCCCTGTGTGATCCAAGCCTGCACAGAACTAAGCGAGAGAGTCCTGCCGCTGGAAACGGTGTGTTGGTGAGGGCTGCAGGAGGTTTTTGCAACTCCCCCTGTTCCACGGGCAAGTCTGCATTTCATAAGAGTGAATACAGACTGAAACATAAAATACAGACATACTCTCAGGAATAAGAACGCAGAGCAAATTGTCAGGCTAGGTCTGATAAAGAAAAAGTCTAGAATTAAATCAGACCAAATCATCTACTGACAGTTGACTTAGGTGAAGGACGACAGGTACAGACACCAAGTCAATAACCTTTTAAAAGCTTTTACCCATTTTCTAGGTGCTATTGGGAATGAAATGTTAAATGCACAAGAAATACTACAAGCAATCAAAGACAAAAATAAAAAATGTTGTAAATTACTTCCTAATGTCTTGGTTATACAGACTATTAAGCAGCAATAGAGCAGTTTCAATTTGTATTAACTTCTGCCATTTATAGCAGATAAAAATGTGGTTCTACTTTTAGCCAGCATCAGTGTTGTGCTGGTAATTAAAAAATACCACAGCTTAAAATAATTTTCTAATTCAGTAACTTTTCTTCTACCCTTCTAATCTGAGTTCAGAGTGAGTGAATGAAAGAAAAAACAGTCTTAAATGCTTGCCAATTAAAACTTTAACCAAGTTCTGTGAAGATTACTAGATTTGTATTTCATGTCTGAAACTTTTTACAGAAGCATGAATTTTCTGAAAAAGAAGTGACAGTTTTTAATGGTGTTTGTCAGCCAGCCATGCAGGGGCAAGAAGAGCTTGCATACATATCCAGGATTTGCACACTTTCCTAAACCAACCCTACAGGTTTTTGGAGCCTGTTTTAACTGTTCCAGAGGCTTCTTTCATTTTTTGCTCATCCTTTCCTTCCTAGAACAAACTCAGATCGATTGTTTTTGAGTTTTATCTGCATTGCGGGGCATTCCTACAAAATCTTTAGCTCAGGTCTCAAACGGCTTTCTTCTTTATATGGAACACTGCAAGGAAGTTAAGTTACTGCAAGGAGGCCCGTACCCTCCATCACTCATCTTTTCAGGGAAGAGTACTAGATTTAGTAATGCAACGGTGAGGCAAAGCTGCCTCTTGAAAATGTCTTTGGTCAAATTTTCAGTTAGAGTAAGTCGTTTTGACCCCACAAATATTGGTTTGATTTTTGGTCCATTTCCAATATGCTCAGAAGCAATGGTTTTGTTTCCAACTGTGGTCTAATTTTTTTCCACGCTTATTCAGATGTCACTCTTTAAAAGTTAAAGACTTTATATGAAAACAATATGCATTTGGAAGACAAACATGGTTCCTTTAGGACAATGTATCCTGTTTATTCCTAAAATGGAACTATTTTAGTTTCCTTGAGTATAAAGCTATAATGAAAACTAAAAGGAAGGTAACAGGTACCAATTATAATAATCAGTCTGCATGGGTACCAAACCTGCAATTATATTTTGCAGGTTAAGTGATCACACCACAGAAAATCTGGGAACATAATAAATAATTTGTTCAATCTTAATTAGGACAAGTCATTAAAGTGAATTTTGAGGGGAAGGAGGGGGAAAAGGAGGCAATGAAAAGAAATTGCTGTCCTTAATACTGTTTTATAAAGTAAAACCACTCTCAAGTGAATCTAATTATGGGGTTGAAATGGTGAAGAAAGGAAAAGTAGAGGAAAAAAGCCAGGGAAAGAAATTGAAAAGAAGTTAATTGTTGGTATATGAAGGGAGAAAGGGAAAAAACAGGTTTATAGCTTTCTTAAATCTTTGTGGGTTTTCTGCTAGTGTGGCTGTTGCAGAAATGTTGATGTTGTCCTTACACACCCATCGCTGATTTCTTCCCTGGTTCCACATCAGTTCTCTGCACTCCCGTGACAACATTCGGAAGGACTCTAATGACAAGGTGATGGGCAGTGCTGAGAAGGTACGGCCAGAAGTGGCTCATCAGCCAGGTTTGGAAACTGCAGGGTGACCACAGCTGCACTCTGATTACCCTCCTTGTTTTTCTCTTTCTGCTTCATGCCTCATTCTGCCCTGAAAACAATGATTGTGTTTTGATTTTTTTCCGAGTATGACACAGCTTTCAGTGGCATAGCTAGACCATATATAAAATCAGATCAGCGTTTGGAAGTGGATATCCATCCATAAAAGTAGAAATTAGGCAGGTTTGCTCCTGTATTTAGCCTTTAAAGTGTGGCTTTGCATGGTTTTATGTGGTGGACGTTTACTGCTGGCTCAGTTACTGCAACCTTTCACTGCCTTGCACAGGCACCTAGCACCTCCTATGGACCTGTCAGGGCTTCCGAGACATACAGGAAAGTTTATTAGTGACGACTTGGAGAGCTCAGCATGGGCTGGTTGAGGGGCCACCAAAAGTCATTCAGTACTGCAGTATGTAGCTGTGCTCATATACGTTTTATGAACCCCTATCTTTCGGATCCAGCTATGCTCTTTTAATTTCTGTGTAACATCACTTAGGATGTAAAGGGGTGGCAATTTTCAGGAATTTTGATCTGATCAGCAACTTGACTGGTGTTAATGGACTTGCTGGGAAGCTTGCTCAGTCCATATGACTAGGAAATGAGGGGAGATTTGGGAACTAGGTAAAAAGCAGGGGGAATCAAAAGGCCACCATATAAAAAAATCACAGCACAACTGAACAGACTCAGTCTACTCCCCTGAGATGTCAGACACATCAGAAAACACCGTCTCTCTGAGAGAGATGCTGAGCTCTTTATTCTCCTTTTATTTCTGTCTATTGGAAAGTAAGTTAATAAACACAGAAAGGCTTAGGAAAAATGTTCATTTTGTTTGTAAAATAAAAAAAGCTGGGTAAATCCTCAGGTAATGTTAATTACAAATCTCCATTATTGTAATACTTTTCATCCACTGTGAAATGGTCAGACCAACTCTTGCCATAGTGATATGAGAGGATCAGTTAACACTGTTCACCCCTAACCTAAAATAGTGTTACTTTGAAAGTATGTGTGGCTGAAGTAAGCTGGAATACTTCCAGTAAAGCCAGCATGATTTTTAGCAATTTTTATGCTGTTTATTTGCAGTTTGCATCCAATACTATGGTAGTATGCTTCTCATAATTACCCACTAAACCAGATACTTCATGTAGTAGGCTCATGAAATGCCTTAAATCAAAAAGAAATTGTTTCCTGGATCATTTTCTCTGCCCCACGCTCCCACAGTTTAAACCTGTTTTGGCAGTCATTTACTACATGACTAGTCTCCAGGCAGCAGCTAGATGGCTTGTGAAGATGTTTGTAAAATTAAATGCTTTCTGCATTCAAAGTCCAAACGTTTACCTAGTTTGTCTTGATAGACTGTAGGAGGACAAGTCGGTCAGAGGAGAGGGGATAAAATCATGGTCATGTTTCTCCTTGTGATTGCCGGAACTTCTCCTGGGCAGTTTGGTCTTACCTGGTTTTTAGCGTCCTGTCTTTTGGAGAAACAAACCTATGTCTTGAGTGTGCAAGGTACTTGGTTGAATTTCTTGGTTCAGCATTTTATTGTGGAAGAAAAGAATTGCTGTTTGCTGAACAGAATAAACATATCCATTCTTTTTATTCTAGAGAGTTTTTATTTCCTCTCTTCTCATTCTTTTCTGCTTCTGAGACCCCCAAAAAAGGAGGATTACAGGAACATCTAAGGCTGGTCAGACCCAGACAGTGGTCCAATGGTCTCTGAAAGTTTGTTGTACAGCCAAATTCTTACCTGAAATAAGAATCAGATTATGCAGATATCTAGATAGAATAAATCTATTCTCCAAAAGGCCTCAGAGTTCTTAAATCACTTGTCTTGTACCAAAACACACTGGTCTGGCAATACACACTGTCCCGGAAAAGCAGAAACACCTTAGTGACTTGTACATCTCATTTCAATATTTAGTCTATCTAGGATTTGATCTATTAGTTACAGTGAATATTAGGAAAAAATCCTGCTCACTGGTATCTGTTGCTAAATAGGAGCCAATATAATATCTGAAGCCAGGGCCAATGTGCTCATGGCAGCTAAGGTCATGCAGAAGGTGATGAGGTACATTTTGGGTCAACTGGAATTGCTTCAGCATCTGTAACTTCTGGCTCAGGTGCAGGGAGTCCAAGCAGTGCTGCGGGATGTGCCTCCCGCAGAGGGAGGCAGAGGCACGGCTCCTGCCCTGTGAGGTGACAGATGCTGTTGTGAATGACCTGAGGGCCACGATGCTGTTAGCCAAGCCTCGGGGGCAACCTAACAGGGCTCAGAGACTGCACAGCTGACAAAGGGCGTGAAAGGGAAGTGGGAAGGCTGTCAAGTCTGCTGGTGCTTAACACATTTTGGAGAATGAATAGCTGAGATACATGGAGGGAGCCCAGTAGGCCAATATACATCCCTTTACTGTCCGGATTTGTAGCAAGCACTACAACCAATACAGGTGCTCTGCCTGAGAGAAAAATAAGCAACACAAAGAAAGGAATTTGAAACGTCCATACCCTCCTCCACTTGCTACCTTTTGCTGGCAACTGCTTATAGAGATCTTGCCTGGTCTGTGCATATGATTCACTTGCAGTCAGAGTACCTTAATGTATCGAGGCAATTAGAGGCAGCAGATAGATTTCATAAGCTGAGATGAAAGGCAAGGATGGCTTGGTATTCCACTAAGCAGGCAGAGCTAGGGGATTACTCTAGAAGGCAGTTAAGGCAGAAGTGACTTCAACAGAGTAATATGGAAGAATTAGAAATATATATATAGAACAAAGGCCATAACTGCCCATGTACTGAAATCACGTTGGCTAGATGTCAACAGGCAACTGATTTGACCTAAGCACTGTATTTTCCAAAGGGTGTCTTTGTAAATAGCTCTTTGCTACCAAACAGCAGAGGGACTTGGAGATTTCACAAGTTTCATCTGAGAAAAAAAAAGTATGAGGATGGAGATCTGCTCAGACATTCATTCAGAACAATTTATTTTCATTTCTATACAATAGCTGATTTATTATCTATTAGCTTGTTTATTATTTACGATTAATTTAGGAGTTTTGAAAAGGTTGTTCGTCATTCTTTTGAATTAGGTATTTATATATGCTGTTATATATAGGAAACTGCCAGGATGAGAAAAAATTGTCTTCTGCTGCAGACACTAAGGCAATCCTACAAGGAAAGAGGAATGTCTGAACTTTAACCTCATCTTCATTTGAATCTGCAGCAGGCTGTTGTACAGCATTATTCAGAATATGTAGCTGACACTCTTCCCTGGAGCGCAGCCTGTCCTCAGGAGGGCGGGGACAGTCCCATGGCTCTGAGCCTGCTGCTCCCAGAAGGTCTCGGAACCACGGGCTCGCTTTCTTTCCCGAGAGCATCAAGCAGAGGAGTTCTCCCTCTTGTGGAGTCAAATGTAACCTCACTGGAAATTTTAAATTCCGCTTCCATGACCACACACACGCTGGGACAGGCAGGACCTAAATTAGCAAGAGAAAGGTGAATTAAATTTGCAGGTTTCCTTATGTGATGGCGTGGAATGGGCAAGAACAACGGCTAGGCAGAAATAAGGCAGTATCATTGTAACGAGCGTATTTTGACCTGAGCACATACTGTGTCATTGTAACCACGTTCTGAAATTTCTTCTTTTGTGCTGTTGTAGAAGCACATCTAAGTGCGTCAGATGTCTTGTTCAGCATCTTGTCCTTGAACTTATGGTCATTACCATCAAATTTGCCTTTCTTCTATTTCTAAATGACTCGCTTGACTTCCTCTCTAAAGAGGAAGGATTTATTACAGTTTTAAACCACTGCATGTTCCTTTTTTCCTGGTTTCTGCATGTAGGTAGAACGCTCTTAAACAGCCCCAAGCAGTTGGTTTTTTTCCTAGTTTAAACTCTCTTTGCCCTCCGTCCAGCAGGTGTGGCTCAGTTGGTTTTGGCTCTGTGAAATGAACATTTCTGTACTATGTAAATATATTGCTGAATTAATCTTTCTTCTGTTTGTGTGCTGAAGTGTATTCAGTTCCATCACTTGACAGACACCAGATTTTGGGTGACCAGCTTTTTAAATACCTACTAATTTCTACCTCATCTTTTATCAAATTGTAGCATAAACCAGTTCATTCTCATTTATTCTTCCTGTTAGAAGAGGATTGACTCACAGTCATGTGCTTTAATGTTGACCTCTCCTGTTTCAAAACCTTGGTCATGTAAACCAAATTCCACTCCCTTCCTTTGACACTAATACTGACCTTTCTAGGTAGCTAATAACCAGACATTTTAGTAGCCAGTTTGTCTTTCATGTTTTTCAGTGACATCAATTGCATTCAATGTGTATTCCTAAACAAGTGCTTCTAATTTCTTGTGGTTATAATCCAGGCCTTTGATGTACAAGACAGAGAAGTTATTCTCCCCTTACTCTGTGGCATCTTGTTTAGATCTGCAGTTTATTTTCCTCATTTGCCTGCCTTTTTTTTTTTTTTTTTTTTTTTTATAATTTTAGAGCTTTTGAGCCACTTGCACTTCACAGAGTTGCTTGGCTGCGGCTCCACATAAGTCAAAAAACAATCCTGCAGAAAAAAAAATGGGAAGATTTGCAAAACCTGATTGCTTATCAGCTAGAGAACAGGGACTTGAAAGATCCAGTACTGCAGCTTGAAAGATTGTGCAATATTACTTCTGAAGTCCCTGTTACACAATAAAAGTAAATTTCAGGAAAAGATATTTAGGAATTGTCTTCAGTTTCAAGTCATACACGTGCCAAAGGCACTTTGTCCTGTAACAGAACTGTGACCTGGCCTAGTGTCAGGTCCTGCATCTCTCAGGTTGTTTCACACTTCATTATCCTCTTCCTACCTAATGTGTGAAGGCATTTTCTCACCTCTGTAGCCAGGGAGCACAAAACAGCCCTTAGGGTTCTTCAGGCTGGTGCAAAGCCCTGGCATCTGCAGACTTTCTATAGCTGATAGTCTTTCCTCTGTCAACACCAACTTCTCTTTTCCTTTGCTGACACAGAAATGGAATACCATACCAATTCTCTTCTGTTTTTATTCAAAGAACTATGATTCTTCATATAAAGCAAGAATCCTGTATTTTCCTGATTCCTAAAGAAGAGCTAGTACTATTCCCAAGTACTGTATTGCCCCAGCTTTTGCCCCTGAAAGACCCTTCCCAGCTCTGCATGTGGGCTGTTCTCCAGGGTCTCTTGCCCTTGAGCCTGCCAGGCTCCCATTATGCATCGCAGCACAGCCTGCACTTTTCCACGGCCTACAGCTTCCAGTGGGTTCCAGTGTTATCCATACCCCAGTCCCTTCTACCACAGAGATGCCAGCTGACAAACTAGATGTCGAACAGCTGCCTCCTGATATTTTATGTAATGATGAGATACTTTGCCTGCATGCCAAGACTGTCTCTGAAAAAGTAAAACTGTTTATTGTTTGACTGCATAATTGAGCATCTGTGAATAATGTAAAAAAAAAAAGTGTTTATTCTTACAAGAAGAAAGAGTTTGGGTAAAGAATTTCTCATAACTGTAGTGAGAAAGTGTCCCATCTGGAGTAACTAGAAATTTTTCCTTCCACAAATGCTTCTTCTGTTGTGCTACAGAGAACACAAGTAAGAGTTAGACATTTATTGCTCTCCTGACAAACCAGCTTGCAAGATGTAAGGCAGGCAAATTTCATTCATAGTACCACTTTAATGCTTTAAAACCACACAACTACAGTATTTGCTATGGATCAGATGTTTATTTAAAACACTTCAGCGTCTATGAGTTGCTTTAGATATTTGACAATAGACTTACATGTATAATTTGTAAGAGATGAAGAAACATCAGACATTAAAATTTCTGGGATTCCTATGTCCATAGAGAATTTTAATAACATTAATCACATTCATAACCTTGCACCTGACTACTACTTTCCTACTGTCCAGAAAGAAAGAAAATGAAGGCTTGTGCATCATACCCAGAAAGTGAACAGATTCATGCAAAAAGAGATTTTGGGAAAACAAAACAAAACAAAACAAACAAAGAAAGAAGTTTCTCAGCTCCAAATTCTTGATGCAAATGGCCTTAGCCTGCAGCCCTTATTACACTCCCCATAGCACCTGCCAGCTGGTATCACCTGAGGTGTCACCTCAGGTATTTCAAATCACTTGGGAACTTTGGTTCTGCAAGGAAAACTTTGGATGATGGTATAGTGCTGTCTTGGTGGGACATGTAGCTCAGCACCAAGCATGACTTTGAGCTCTGTGGAGGCAAAGCCTGTCATGTTTGGTTTGATACTGACTTGTAGGGTTTGTACTTTTTTTGTGCCCTGATACAGTCTGGGACTGTGCCTCTGTTGTTAACCACTGCTTGGCAAGAGATGGGGCCAAAATGCAGTATTTCCACACAACGGTAGAGCAGGATCAGAGGGTGCTATACTGTAACAGAGGCATGTGTTGTGTGTGTGAAGAGGACATGGGGATGTTCTGAGCTGGGCAAACTAAAGTATGCCGTAGGTCTTCTTTCCTCTTTGTGTTTTGTGATTGTGGTACTTAAAGGATTTTAGTGCTCAAAAGCAGTGGCTTCCCAAAAGCAAAACATGCATCTCTAATATCTTCGTCTTTAACTTAATGTAGTGTGTTTTTATTGTTTATACTTTGCGTCAAAAGAAAATCCCGCTGAAAGGAAACTGCCACAGCAGATGGCATTGAAATGCAAATAGTAGGTTTCACAGGAGCCCTATCAGCAAACACTGTATTGGAGATGCACAAAATTACAGTCCTGTAAATGACTTCTTTAAAATGTGGGGAGGGAATAAAGAAAGGTTTAAGTAGCGATGATTGCCTATTCCATTTCTCTTTTTCTGGGAAGACATCAATAAAAAGACAATAATGCTAGAAACTACAGGGACTTGTATAAGATTAAATTACCTTTATTGGGGCTAATTGAATAGGAATGATGAAACGCAAATTAGAAACAATGTATGTTATATTGAAATACAATTACAGAAAGGAATTACAACTTGCCGACAAGGATAACAAATGGCGCTACATATCAACAAACCATATTAGAGCTGGAGTGACTGTTTTTATGGTCCAGGTTGCAAGGCTGATGGCTTTTTTTTAATGGCAGTTATTGTGTCTTTCATTTTGGGAGACTAAGAATTAGGGCTAATTGCACATTCCCATGTGCCACACTGAAAAACTTCAAGAGAACTATCCCCGTTCTTCTCTTTTCTTTCATGGCACCCACTGACAGGGGCACTTGTCCAGTCTGTGCACTTGTCCACACATGCCTGCGCTGGGTATCGTGCAACAGCCACCTGTGTGACATGAGGACCAGGCAGCCAGTGCTGGAGGCTCTCTGCGTGCTCAGGAGACCTGAAGGTTACCTTGCCAGCAGGAACTGTCGAGGCCAAAGGGTTGGGCAGGGGCTCAAGGGATTTTGTAGACAGCAGGGTTTAATTTCTCCTTGTGAATTCCTTAAATAATTTCCACTGTAGAAAAAAATCAGTGTGATTCATGGGGTCACACCTTTGATACTACTAGGCAGGCAATGGACACTATGAAAACATGTTTTCCCTGAATATATGCTAGCTGGAACACAACTCAGTCCCTTACAGTGCTCCACAACAGGTTGTTCTGCTGGAAAGTGAAAGCACTTCAGTTACAGTGGCATAATTTGTTGAAAATAACTTTTCTGCAGAAGGGTAATGAATGTGGGATAACACCAAACTAGCATCATATCCACATACTGGACTGTTTTGTACAGGTATGTGTGGTTTTGTTTTCAGGACCATGTGGTGAAGCAGATGATCTCAGATATGCCATTTACAAAAGCATAGCAAGACTCCATAAAGAAAAAGAATTCTAGGAAAAATTTTTCTTCCTTTCTTCTGACCAAGCATTCAAGGATTTAGGAGACTGACTAGGACAAGATGACATTGCTTACCAGAGGGCCGCTGTAGATGTTTAGGTAATTTTTCAACTGAAAGACAGACTCCCAAATAATGTGCAGGGATGCCTGAAAGGGTAATACCAACGATAACAAGGGAATTGATTGTGTTGCTGTAGAGAGGAGCTATCACTAGGAAAAGGGAACATAAACAGTATATAGGGAAGAAGAGGTTAACCTGTGGAGACAAAAAGTATTCCTACATTTATTAAAAGATGCAGTAAATATTGTACAGATGTTTTGCAGATTAAAGTTAGACATGTTGATAATAAAAATACAGCTATTGACTGCATGACTGCTATGTACTGAACCTTTTGACTTCCTACAGTCAGTACAATTTGCTAGCTTCTGTGTATGCTGCTGGGAGACTCTGATTTGGCACACACCTGAGTATCTCATCATTTTGTTGTTTTCAGGCCTGCACAAGCTCAACTCCTTTCCAATTAATAAGAGATCAATCTTCAAAAGCAGTGCTTTAAAACTAAGCAGTAATGGGTAGTTTTCCCTCTAACTTAAATTGCAGATTTTTAATAGCTATTTTGATTGGGAACTAACTCAACTAGATTTTCAATTACCATGTTGATGCTACAGAACTAACGGACTGGTTTACAACCATTTTGCCTGGATACTTAACAAATATACCACAAATAAGGAAATTTGTAACAACTCCTTTATGGGTTTATTTTTCACTAAAATATTCGTCACCGGCTATGGTAATGAGCTTTTTCAGAAGTCCAGGAGCTGACATTTGAATACTGAGAGGTACAGGTATAAACATTTCTTTTTTCTTATAAGGATTAAAACTGTAAATTGATGAAAACCAACTGCTACATTTCAGAGAAGGAAAAAGCACATGCAGAGCTGTGACGTTGACTAAACTGGCAAATGCTGATAGGGATTAAACAGTCATTATCTATAATCTGATTGTAATCCTGGCTTTAATAGAGTCAGTAGCAAAACTGCCAATAAGGCAAGATTTAATCTTTATCTTCCAAATATTTGGGGGGAATGTTTGGAAATGAAGTGTGAACATGCTTCAGGAAGATTTGGTCTGCTCTAGGAGACTGCAAAGTTTGCTAGCAATAGGTGCTTAGCATATTTTATGCCTTTGTTTGAACCATGTGGTTTTTGTAATCAGGATGTTACACTTAAATGGAAAAAAAAAAATGTGTGGCTAAAAATTGTGCAGAAGGTTAGGAAGAGAGAGTCACAAGGAAGAAATATTTAAATATTTAGATTGAGTGTTTATTTGGATTTCTCGTAATTTTTACTGCAGCACTGCAGAATGAAAATGCAGGTCACAGAACCAACAGAGTGCAGCGAAACGGGAGCCAGCATGTGGTTCTGTGTGCCTGGGCGAAGCTGTGTGTTTCCACCCCTGCTTCTTGGACAATCACTGGACTAAAACTAGAAAAAAGTTTTAGCCATGCTTTTTTTTTTGTGCAGTGTCCTAACTGATAGCCAGATGTTCTTCTACAGTCAGTCAATAAACTTGCATTTTATTGTCTATGACCACTATGCAGTGGGAGGGAACAATCAAAATATATTTGATTATTCAAGCTTTTGAACCTTTGCATGAGCAAAATTTTGGGCATTTATGGGTTTTGGAGGAATTTTGCTGAATTTGTTAAGTCATGTAAGTTTGAGCAGTGCGAAGCTCTCTGGAGCCCCCGTCACTAGCTCTGCTGAGGTCTGCTGTGAACAATACAAAAGGGGGTTGTTCCAGGATGAAATAAGAAACCCAGACATTTATTTATTCCTCATCTATTTTGAAATAAAAATAGTTATAAGGTTGAATGAAAGGAAAAAGAAATGGTAAATAGAATTTCAACGTCACAGCAACAGTACCAGAATAGTCTTGTGGAAACTCAAATGGGTTTGCTCCTTCGATTCTTATCTTGTATGTTGAAAGGATATCTGTGGCTGATAAATAGTCTATAACATGACTGGCAATGTTATGGTTGTGGTATTAAGTATCACATAAACACATACATACGATGGCTTTTAGGGCTTGTTTCCTCTCGTTTACTTACTTTAAGAGGCTGTGGTCTATGTGGCTGCATATCTCTCAAATACATTAGTCCTGCAACAGACAGACCCACACAGCTCCAGTAGTTGAAGCAGTAGTAATGAATGAGGAAGAAAACATTTTCCACAAGGAGATAAAGAAAAGTTATTAAGCCCTAGCGATAATAAAAACAAAGGCTTCTTAACGCAAAAATAAAGAGGTAGTAAAGTTATAATATGGCCTGTTTCCAATATATTTGTCTGGATTTAGGAGATTAAGTCCTTGCAAGAAGGATGTACTTAAAACTCTGAGAAATCTGCAAATATTCTACGTGAAACATGCTGGTATCTCTTCCTTAAACAGCAATGAGACCAGCACATTTGGCTGAAGAGCTGTCAGACTTGTTGTTTCAGCACCAGCAGAAAACCCGCCTAAAGTGGCCAGATGAGGAGCCCCAGACTCTGCTGCACTATGGAGAAGTTGCCAAGAAGCTTTCTCAGGCAGCTGCTTACTCTGCTGTTCTGGTTGGCTTCAGTTTCAAAGCAAACTTTTAATTTAGTTTCACCGTTGGAGGCTCTCACAGCCCACTCATCTTTGAGACTATTAGAGTAAATTGGCTATTATGCAAGTATGCTATACTGCCTGCATGGAAAGACCTAAAACACCAGGAATTTAATGTCTCTTTTAACAGAGGAGCAGAAAAAAATTCCACTGTGAAAAATGTGAATGGTGGTGTATTAAGGCAGTATAGCTCATCTTACTGGTGCAAACAGAATCCCTCTGAGAAAGGTGTTCGTACTGAGATTAGATCTTTTAGTAAATTACCTGATGTCAAACAGGACCGGTATGATAATCTATTCATAAACCATGTGTAACACAGGGCAACAGAAGAGACCAAATAAAATAAACAGCAGTCAAATGCTTCTGAATGATTTCACCTTCTTTTTTTGTGCATATCCTCCCCCTTATTTTATAATCTGTTAGATTTAAGGATTATTTATTAAAATAATTTGCACCAATTGTATACGTCATGGTTCTTCAGGTTTGTGTCACAAGATTCATTTGTATAGTGACAGCAGGAAGAAATCAATATGGCTATAGGCATCCAATGGTGAAAATTTAATTTTGGTTGCTTTTTCACTCCTAAGAAGAGTCCCGCAACATCAGCCTACAGCAGGGTTTGAGACATGTTCCTGCCATGTGCTTCTCCAGTGACACTCTGAAAATTCACATAAAGACTTAAATAACTCCTGTCTCTATTGTTACACGTGTAGCCATTCTCTGTTTTCTAAGTAATACTATTGCATTTATTCCTCACTAATCTTATTGAGAGAGCACGAGTGTGAACTAAGCTGTTCTCTTTCCACTGAAAAAAAACCCCTCGTGAGGCAAACACCACCACCACCCTGAATGAGTTTTTTAAGTTGTGGGCATTTGAGGAAGATTTCTGCAGTGCAGGAGAAGCCCAGGAGAAACACCAGGCAGAGGTGGGGTGTTAGACTGCCCAGGTACAGATCCTCGGCTGCCCCGGCCAGGCATGGGGCCAGGCTGTCACTTACACCGAAGGCGAGAGCAGGGGCTGGTGTGTGGCACTTTATACGAACCAAGCTCAGACTGTCAGGAAGGTGTCCTTCCCTAGCTCCAACATAAAAAGGCCTAAAAAAAAAAAAAAGAATAAAAAACCTCAACCAGAGAGTGAGCCAAGGAATATTTTGTAGGTTTCTGACAAAGGCAGCATTAATGATTTTATTACTCTGTTGTACACGCTCCTCCCTTCTCAAGTGGCTTTAGTTTATCAATTGGTGGTGCTCATGAGAAGAAACGTCAGATCATAACAGTACTTCCACTGTAAATGAACAACTGGACATGGCAAAAATTTGCTGCGTCACTTTTACAATGCAGATTAATCATAAATGATCTCTTCAATTATTTAAAATACATCTTATATTTCATACCTTGCTGCTGTAATCATTGATGAGTTTAAGCCACTACAGCAATACATGGCCACTGCTATAGGAATTATCCAGTTAGCACAACTAAGGGTTTCACTGCCAAACACCTGTAACAAAAATGAAAATAATAGCAAGGCCCGTTACATTAAGCATATGGACAATCCTGAGAAACTCTCATGAAAACACAACAGCCCAAATATAGTGTCACAGCCCATGCTTCCTTATGACACCTGATAATGATCTGGGAAATCAGAATTTGGAAAAACTGATCAGTATCAAAACAAAAATGGTAGATACACTAAAAAAAGATTTAAAAAATTTCTAAGCCTAGGTCAAGTCAATGAGAGAAGATGTGTTGACTTCAACGTACTCTGACAAATACTGACTATAGTAGTCCACGAGTTATAACTGTACTTTTGTATAAAATATTGATCAGGTTTTAAAAAGCTTTTCACTGCACATTTTTGTGTTGAAAATATTGCTGTGATCCTGCAGCATTAAACATCACACACTCTATATTAGAATGATAGCAAACAAACCCCTGGCTGTTAAACCACCAGGACTTTCCATAGCTCAATCTCTGCCTGGCCCTGGCAAAAGCATCTTCTACAATGAAGTACTGTTAGGAGCAGGATTTACAGAGCATATAAGAGGATTTTACAAGAACAGATTTATTGATATATTCTTGTCCTGGTTTCAGCTGGGATGGAGTTAATTATCTTCTTAGGAGCTAGTGGGGTGCTGTGTTTTGGCTTTGGTGTGACACTTTTCTGTTCCTCAGGCCTTGTTAGTGAAAAGGCTGGAGGGGCAGAAGGAACTGGGAGGGGACACAGCCAGGTCAGCCGACGCAAACTAGCCAAAGAGGAATTCCATACCATGGGACATCATGCCTGGTATATATACCTGAGGGGCTGGCCGGGGCGGGCAGAGGGTTGCCTGGGGACCTGCTGGGCATGGGTCAGTGGGCGGTGAGCAGTTGCGTTGTGCACCTCGTGTTCCTTTCTTCCTTTCCCTCTGGATTTTATTCTTTCCCTCCTCCTTTTCATTATAACTGTTATTATCATCATTGTCATTACTACTGTTCTTTCATTTTTCTTCTATTTCAATTATTAAATTATTCTTATCTCAACCCTCCAGTTTTACATTCCTTTCCCACTCTCCTCCCCATCCGTTTGGATGAGGGGGGAGTAAGCGAGCAGCTGTGTGGTACTTAATTACCAGCTAGGGTTAAACCACAACAGTTCTTTATATGCCTTCTAATATACTGGTACTCTTACATGAAAACAAAGTTTAAAAGAAAGCGACAACTTTCAGCATCAAGATATTTCAACTGTTTCACCAAAAAGTATGCTACCAGCGATTTTTCTGCAGTATCATCCATAAGTGACTTTTGTTTTAATTATTTTATTCAACTTACCAGAGCCAGTGCATCAGTTGTGAGGAGACTTGACAAGTCCACACTACACGGTATGCTATATTAGTCAACAAGTAAATAATAGTCACAACAGACATTGAAATTGCAATATTCCTGCAAAGGAAAATGGCAAAATTATGTCATGTTTTTTAATCAAGGAATATTTAAACAGAAGATTGTTCCCAGAGTCAAACATTGTGAATGGATACCTCCATCACTTTTTGTAATCCATCATTTTATAATTGTGGGGTTACGAAATAATTTGCAGCCACATGTGGAAAAGTTCCATAAGCAGCTTAGTTGGCTGCTTGCGGGTCTGTCACAAGTTTTAGAGAAAATTTCGTACATTTATATCTGTAATTTTATATTCTGTCTTTCATATGAAGAAATTTAAGACAGCGCTTAAACAATGAGACTTAAATGCACACAGGTGTTTTCTTGATCATAGCATTTTTTCCTAACCATAACCTATGTATGTCCCAATACAGGGTGGACTATATCAGGCTGAGTAGGTGAGGCACAGAGCTCCCACAGGACATTCCTACAGAGGGGAAGAGATGATATTTTAGTGCTACTATGGATTTTTTAATGTTTCACTCAACCTTTCGTCTTCAGCAAAATTAAACATTCTGCCCATAAACAGTAATGCTGAAGATCACAGGATAAAACAGCCATAAACCTGACACAGTCTTACTTCACAGGTGGCAAAACCAGTCCTGGAAAAATAAAATAATTGTTCTGTCTAACTGAAAAGAAGTGGGGAATTTTAGAGGAATTTTAGATGGACCCACGCTTTTCCCTCCTTTCAGCAGGGATCTGTTCTCCTGTTTTAAAAATTCTGGTTTAAAGTCTAAGGTGTTACATACATGCAGGCAAGTGAATTATCAGTATGATACAACAGGTGAGTGAGGACAATAATCAGAAAGAGCTGTCATACTTGTTCCTTCTTTTGAAAAAAAGAAGGTTTTTGCAGAGAAAACAGTTGGACTAATTTCCAATCAGAAACAAATAAGAGTGGCTTGTCTGACATCACCTGTCTTACCAGGACACTTCAGCAATTTAAAGGAAAAGCACACTTTTACCTCTCGGGATCCTGCATCTGCTCAGTGACATAGTTGAGCATGTCCCGTCCCGCATGGGAGAAGGCGGCAGAGTAGAGAGCCAGCGTGATCATCTTTGGGTTAGTTGCAGAGCCCTTGAATGGAGCTCCCAGGTTTTCTGTTTGTCCTGTAGAAACAGCAGATATCAATTGCCTGTTATGTTTTAAGAATTATGACATAAATGGACATTACATAGAAGTCTCAGATAACCAAAAGGAAGTAAAAATCCGCTTAATTCAGGCTTCGTTACTATTTCTAAAAGTGCATAGCTTATATTTTCACTTGACAAATAGGAAAGTTTCAGTCAGACGTTCAGACAGCTACACTTGTATAGGGAGACAGCAGAAGATGTTTACCTGTGTTTTGTTACTTGGATGTGATCTGCAGTTCTACCAGAATTCACAGCATTCTTGTCTCCTGGCATCGCTGTCTAGCCTACGGAAGGAGGGAGCCATACTGAGGTCATGCTATGCCCTGGCAGCCAGGCAGAGGCACTCAGAAAACCCAATTTCAGTTCCTGAATCTGTCTCATATTTCTTCCTTGCATCTGTGCTTTCATTTTCACCAGATGAATTAGTAGCCACTGGAGGGGCAACTCCTGGAGGCATGGTTCTCAGTGGGATGCTCTGCCCCACCAAGGCATTACACAAAATTAAGAAAGGAGACATGAAAAAATCTTTCCTTTCAAAATTCTTTTGTAGTTTAGCTCAATCAGTTGAAATGACAGCCTGCAGAATGCTGCAGTATAAACGAAATGTTAGTGAAACTGTGTGAGCCTTTCCTGTGATTCTGGAAAGGGGAAGAAAAGCCTTAGTGAGTTTGCAGAAGAAAATGACTGTTTAATATAAATGGAAGTGGATTAAGTATTAAGGAAGACAGAAATATGCCGAAACCTCCATTAGGGGAGAAAGTAACATCTTTGTTGTAAAATGAAACAACTTTACTCTGTGGTTAAACCAAGGAGTTTATAGATACCACAAAAGCAAATCAGTCTTTGAAGAGCAGTAACTACCAGGAGACTGTTCGAACCAAGGATGGTGAAGCTATGAGATGTACGCACACCTTGGAGATAAAAATGGTTGGAAGGAAGAAAAAGAAAAATCGAAAAGGAACAGGAAAAGTTGTTGTTTTTTTTTAATTAAAGGTATCTCATATTCATAATCAGATACGTTCACAGTGTTTTAAAACAAGAGGCATATCTGAGCACATCAGAAGGAATACAGCAGGGCTAAAACATTGTAACTTTTCATTAAAACAGCTGCTGGGTTTAAAAGAGTGCATTGACTCAATCACAGCTTCCTCCAGAAGTCTACATCATTCCTCCTCCCAGCCCTTTTTGTATTTAAGTGCTCTGTTCTGCTTAAACAAAGCAGAGACAGATCTTTACTACCCCTAAAAGCCCTCAGCCCTTTGTGTTCCTCACAATGATGTTTCCTCTCTGCCTTTACCTTGCCTGACCCCATGAAGCAACGCCGAGGAACCCACGTGGGCTATATGGATGCAAGGGCAGAGGGAATGGCCCCTGGGCCAAACTGCACAATGGCAGCTGCATGGCAGGGAGCAGGCTGGGAGCTGTGAAGGAGGCGGTTTGAAAGCACGGGTAAATCTGTGACCATGGGGACAGGGCAAAGCTACTATAGGGGTGACATCACAGACTCACACTTTTCTAAAACTGCAGCAGCTATATGAAAGGAACTATTCCTTCGTGTAACTGAGGCCCTTAAGCAATGCTTTTGCTCTGCATCTTCACGTTCCCACCCCTAGGACCGAGTTCGTTTGTTCAGGTCTCTTTAGACTTGAACAAACCAGTGATGACAGTTCTCTTAAAGGCTGGGGCAGTTTACAGTGTAAGAGTTGATACAACTGCAGCCAAGGAAAGGAGGTGGCCAGCAGACATGGAAAAGCAAGCACACTCATTAGATTTTCTAAACTGATTTCAGCAGCAGAAAAAGACGATCTCTAAACTGAAGAGGGGAAACCATCTTTATCTCAACTGACCAAAGATACCACGGCTATTTAGGATTTTAATGGGAAAGAAAAATGAAGAAACCTTAGTAACTAAGCAGCAGAGCTAGAGTTGGAAGAGACTTCATTGTACCGGAGGCCCAAAGTAATAAAATCAAATTTATGGCCATATGCAAAGATCAGCTGTAGCACTGGAATTAACTAGCCTCCAGCTTTTCAGCATATTCCGTTCATCCAGTTACTGCTGAGTGGCTCATCTGTCCTGTGATGTCTTACAATACCACAGTGATTCACAGGACTTCCCTTGCTTCTAGGAACAAGCACGCCCTGTCGCCAGTGGAGGAAAGGACGAGCGCTCCCTCCCTGGCCCTCTCCCCGCGGACCCTGCTGTGGCATTGCTGCCGCGGGCAGGGTGAGGAACGATGTGAAGGACACGTCCGGCAATTCCTGCTGTGCTGTCCTGTCACAGGACAAGTAGCAACACTAGTCTTTAACAAGCACGAGTGGGAGACACTAAGGCTGGCTCTAAACTAGTTAGCACTAGTTACTCCAGTGGCTATTTGCTATTCAGCCTGAGCAACACAGAACTTGGCATGTGTTGGTTTGTCACACTAAGGGTAGAAGAATAACTAAGCCCCATTACGTAACAAACCATAAAATTCCTCTGATCTTCCTATGACAGTTTTTTCCAGAATAAACAATGCTTCATATGTCAGCCTTACGTAGTCTGATCTTCCTGCACAGATTATGAAACTCATATCTGGTACATTTTCAAAAGTAGTGAATGAAAATTATTCTTACCTTTACCAATTTTGTAAAGGCCAACAGATATCACCAAGATAAGAGCCATAACTTTTGCATATGTGAAAACATGGTGTACAAGGGCTCCCCGCTACATTTTAACACAATTAATAAATGTTAAGGAACCTGCAGAAAAAAAGAACATGCATGAGAGGAGCACTGTATGCTTTACATCACTTAAAGCATATTTCAAAACTGTCTTTCCAGATACCAACCCTCTTTCAAGGAACAAAACAGAATCAAATTTCATCATTTCAGGACCACCTAGATTTATTAAAATGAATAAAATACCTGGTTTAAAATTTACACAATGGTTTTCTGAAGGTTACTGTTTTCATGACAGTAAGAGAAAACACACCAGCTTTTGAATTTTAGCACTAATACCTGCTCCTTTTAAATAATCCTTAAGTTTTATTAAAGTCAACACAGTTGCTCACATGCGAAAGGTGAGATTTCTTTATTCTTTATATACTTTATTAAAATTTAAGTAGGAAAGCAAACTTCCAGCTGTTCAAGGAGTTAGTCAATAGGACCCCCTGGGAAACTCTCCTCAGGGACAAGGGAATGGAATAGAGCTGGCAGATCTTTAAGGATGCTTTCCATGGAGCATGAGAGCCCTCGTTCTCCAGGTGTAAGAAATCAGGAAAGGAAGGCAAAAGACCTGCATGGCAGAGTTGAGATGTGGTGGTCAAACTAAAGGGCAAGAAAGAAACGCACAGGCAATGGAAGCAGGGACGCTCCTGGGAAGAGTACAGGGATGCTGCCCAGCTATGTAGGGATGGGGTCAGGAAGGCCAAGGCTCAGCTGCAGCTGAACTTGGTATGGGATGCAAATCATAATAAGAAGGGCTCCTACAGGTACGAAGAACAGTGATTTTGCCTGTTTTTATCTGGTAGTCCAGAAACAGTCCAGAAACCACATACCAGTGAATTTTCTTAACTTTCACTGTTCCATACCTTTTTAACGGAGAAATGTGAGGCCACTGTCCTTAATTATAGATCCTGAAGCTTTCATGAACTCTCAGTTCACTTTTATTATTGTCTTAAACTGTAATTCTACATTATGTTATTGAAGTAATTTTAGGGAAGAAAGAGACACTGTACCCCTGGAAACGTTCTTTAATATAGCTGGAATTTCCCCTACAGGTGTACTTCTCCCTAAATTTTGCTCTCATCCCAGGAAGAACTTTCTTTATTTCATTATTATTTGTTTCATGAAATCACATCCATCTGAAAACTATCTGCTGAGGAACCCAAGAGAAAAAGAGAGAAAAAGATACCCAAACCCTCCAGACTCAGGAGGTTAATGTTAATATGAAGATAAAGAAAAGAGCTTTAGCTGTTCCTAGAGATGAAATTGGTGCTGCAGTGAATAATGCAGCTTGTGTAGTTATTACCCTTACTTGACTTCTGGGTAGAAGCCACAAGCATGCATAGGGATTGAGTTTTGAACACTGTTCCTGGAACACTTTTTTATAAGAAAGTCCAACAAAACGTGACTGTAGAAGCTTCCCATGCCAGTGTTCGCAGGGCAGGTTCCAGGTATGCTGGAAGCTGGGAAAAACAACATAACTGCATCAAATATAGCTCCATCAATAAATCAGCCTTGTGCACACTTCGCACCCCTCCGGGACTGAGGTCCTCAGGGTTGGAGAAGGGAAATGTAACAGCTGGGACTGCAGTGACTGTCTGAATTCTTGGGTCCTGCTGACTCATAACGATGCTTACCTAGAACAATGGATTTTTTCAGTGCCTGTCTCAGAAGTTTATTTCTCCTTCCCTTCCCCTCTTCACACATACTCTAAAACACTTCCAAAGAGAACTTCCTCAAAATACTATAAACTAAAGCCAACTTCTCTGAGTAGAACAAAACTCCTCCATGGGACACTGGCCAAAACATTTTGATCACAAATTTATGGTGTTAAAATGTGGATCAGTGGCCAGTTTAAAACAAACAGCCTGCCCTCCTCAAACTTCCTAAGAGGCTTGCTTTCCTTTGTAAAGCCTTCCTGGTTTAGAAACACTGAATAACGTATAATTACATGTGTTCTTTTCCAGCTTTTTTTCTGGTGCAACTCAGTTTTCTAGTTGATCAAATAACTAATGAGTCCTGGTGAGGATTAAAGATTAAAAATTGTCAAACTCTCTTTAAAGATTAAATGCTTTTCTCATCCCAGTGGCACTTTCTCTAACTGCAGGAGCACTATGGGAACACTGGAGTAAAGTTAAATATTAATTCCTGCCATAGGTGTTGAAGCATGACTGCTGAGTCTCCCATCTTTTGTTGATTTCCTCTTCACACACAGGTAACTCCTCTGACTTCTCACTTTATCCCTCTAAGAATAAAAAATGCCACCTTGGCCTGGTGGGAAGAATTTCAGGCATCCAATACATCCGTCACATATTGTCCTTTAAAATTCTTGGTAAGCATTCCCAGTTTCCTACTGTTAACACAATTTTTCTGCTTGTGTGAAAGAAAGGAGGGAAAAGAAGTCATGTTCCACACACACACCCCCCCACACCATCCCCCCAAAAATACAAGCTAATACTTCCAGAACCTCCTGGCTCCATTTCTACTTCCTATGGCTATGTGAAATGTTTGCAGAACCCCCCTCCTGTGATCACAGCTGTCCGGAGAGTGCATCAGGACAGCAGCATGCTAGAAATTTGGGCAGAATTCTTGTGTTAGTACTACTTTGGCAGAAGAGCCATTTTAAAACCAATTTGTGCTTTTTATACCTGATGTGGGTGTTATTTTTTTTTTTTTTATTATTATTTTTAAATGTGGGTCATTCAGAGCTCTGGCTCTAAGCCAAAATGCACAAATGTTTAAGTGGGTACAGCTCAGAGGGAGCGAGAATTTAAAATGCAGCTGTTCCTGAGGTGATGTGAATGTGCAGCTATGCAAGTAGTGGTCGAAACCAATGGCTATCATTTTTCCTGAAAAGAAGTGTCACTGATGAATGAAGTAAAGTTACTTTCCTGTAAAGTAGGATACATAATGCAATTTGCAGGTTTTCACTAGTACAGGTAACCTGTGTACATGATATCAAACCTGAACTTTGATGTCTAGTATGGATGACCTGGTAGCTAAAGGGAATTTGAGCATTTAAACTGCCAATACTACTTGAATCTAGTAGAGCTTTTGCAATCTATAGCTTTCATGAGAGCACAAAGTTAAAGGTTAAATTATTTTCTTAAGTAACACAAAGTTTTGCCTATTTTTTCTTCTCTCTGGTGCTCACAAATGATTATTTTGGATCTCTAAAAATGTGTAACCACAGCTGTATAGGTAAATATTTTGTTCCTAAATAAGTGACAGTGGATGAAACCATTCTGAAAGAAAAACAAATGGAAGAAGAAACAGTTCAAACTTCTGTACTTTGAGAGATGTCACATTAGCAAAACTTTTAAGCAGACCTTAAATTAAGTCCACAAACAGGCACAGCCTGAGAATCAAAGGATAAGAGATTCAGTTTCCATAACCAAGATATTTAACTTCACTCTAGTTGTGACCCCAGTTGGTATCAGCTGAAAATCCGCAAGAAAGTAGCAATTTGAGAATAAAATCTTTTGAACAGCTTATGCCTCTGTGTGTGTGTGTCCTGCCCCCTCCAAGCCAACAGCAATATTCCCACTAAGCTAAGACACCACACTGATTTCATTTGGCGGGGTCACAATGTTGATAGCTGTTACCGATTTCTTTATCCTGGACTATGTCTTCCTTAAATAAACAAGGTTTGACTGAAGCAGGACTCATGCTAGTTCCCAGCAAAGTCTTCACGCTATTTAGCAAAGTAGCAGAATATAGGAAATAGTCTCCTGTACAGATCTTCCTGTATAACAGCAAAAGGATAAGAATTTTTTATTGATCGTGTAAAGAATTTACTGCTGTTAAATCCAGGCAGTGATGAAAACAATTTGAGGATACGCCCAGTGTCTGTTGCCATGGTCTAACCGTTTCCCTCATTTATAGCTTCTGCTATTTTGTTGCCCTACTGTCACCAGTGTCACTTCATCCTTATACTACCATCTCCCCTTTCTGGGACCACCACTGCTGCTTTGGCCCTGAACTGGTGGCCCAAAAAGCTTAAGCTGAGAAGCCTAGCTGTTTAAGCACGACTGCTCTGTCACTTAGGCATTTCTATAGGTCACATTTTGAGGGTGCACATAATCCGACCAAAAGCCAGTATGAGCTAAGGTCTGGGAGGGCTTCCATGCTGGCTGAGGGCATCAGAGCTGTAACAAACTGACTTCTTACAGAGGGGTGGCCATTTTCAGTTGGAAAATCCTGTATTATAATACGTAACAAATCCTTATGGTGAATCCTCTAGCTGAGAGGAATTCAGAATGACTTCCTAAGAACGGAAAGATTTAATTTATGCAATAATTAAAAAAGGGAGGTTCTTCGCATTCTGGCATTCTGCTTTAGCATGGTTAAGTATTTAAAGGCTAATCCTACTGCAATAATAAAACTTCATGGCATCAAAAATATAAGAATGGGTATTTTAGTAGCTCATGTCTATAAAATCTGAAAAGCAAGACATAAAAGCTTCCTGACATGAAGGAAGGTCCCTGCTGTCTTGGTCTCCGTGGACTGTGACAAGCAGAAAGAGCTACTGCTCTCTGGAAATCAGAGATCCAGACAGGCATCAACATGCCATTGTGCTCCAGAGGCTGCAGCAGACTAAACGAAACAGCTGCAAACACTTGTCTGTGCCTTGTGTCAGCAAGTGATCTCTACTACAGAACTTCAGAACCCTGTTTTCATGCAGGCCCTGCTCTCCCTTAGGGACTCCTTCAATAAATGGAGGAAAATTTTCCTCTCAGAGAAAAAGCATAATGCCTTGAGAGCACAGACAGGCATAACAGCTCTAAACCCTTTGCAGTTTTGTTTACGTCCCAGCTGCATGCCCAAAGAACAGAAAAGAACTTGCAGACTGACACCTGAGAAATTAAAACAATAAATACCATATACACGTAATTCCCAGTAGCTCATTTTTTAGTCAAGCCACTGCCAGAAGTCATACAGAAAAGTGAAGGATAAAGGAACAGCTTGATAGTAGTTGAAAACCAGAGTTGAAATCAAAAACAATTCTTGCATAAATTAGTGCAGGACTGGTTTGGCAGGGCAGGATTTTCTCAGACGCTGCCCATCCTTCAGGGATCTACAGCCTCATGAGTGATTGCCTCCTCCTTGAGGAGGTAATTAACTTTTGCCAAATGATTAAGCAAGGCTTGGTCGGGGTTTATGGAAGTGTGACATCTTATGAACTGCTCCATAGACTTATTGAGGGACCAAGCTGCCTCTATTTGTTAGGACATTTTGAAATTCTCAGTTTTTCATTCAAGAAGAACTAGTAAATAAATCAGAGAATCTCTCTCAGAGACCAAATATTGTTCCCTTCAGCAGATTCCCTTGGAAACTGAGGGCATTTAGAAAGTCATCTCCTATCAAAGATGTTGGAACATGCTGGACATTGAATTTACTCCTTAATATTATTTCAGATAATTTCATGGACTTTTCTTTAGGTGATTGTGGCAGTGAGTTTCTACTGCCACATATAGCAAAGTAAAACCAGACAATAAAAATGATAAACCCCTAATGTTTTCTAGTTTCAGTTAGAAAATTAATGACATTAAAGATTATATTTAAAACCAAAATCTAGCATATTTTAATTATGTATTAGAAATCAATATAAGTGTAGAAACTAATTTTAAAAGTCACAAGCAATCTCTTATTTTCTCCAAGTACACTCCCTGGGGAATTTTCTCCTGCAGGTAGCAAATTGACCGAAATACCCCCCAAAACCCAACCATATACAACCATATAATAGTTACTGGAACATGAAATCATATGAGCCAGCAGTTTTCAACATGATCAAAAATGTGTATATCAAACCTCAAAACACCATTGCTGAGCATGAGCATTGTCAGGTCTTAAAGGGAGTATTCATGGCAGATTATACTGTTGAACATTTTCCAGTGAGAGAGATCAAGCAAACAAAACAAAATCATGCATTATGAAGGATCAGCATAAAACACTCTTATCAATAATAATAAAATAACCAAACAACAACAACAAATCCACTTTGATCTCCTCTGAAGAAAACATATCCTCCTTAGTAGGAAATGAGCATTTTTTCTTTTAGAAAGATCAAGCAAACAAAGCAAGATTATGCATTATGAAGGAACAGCATAAAACAAAACACTCTTAGCAATAATAATAAAATAACGAAACAACAACAACAACTCCACTTTGATCTCCTCTGAAGAAAACATATCCCACTCAGTAGGAAACAAGCATATTTCCTTTTGGTGTTTAAACTTTATGTTTATAAAAGTGTTCATTCAATTAATGCTTTGCATGCTCCAATTGCAGTACTGTGGTCAGAGGCTCGTTTTCCCATAGGAGGGACTTGCTCCACACCCAGCACTCCATTCCCACCCTAAGGGAAATCATAAAGGATATTTGAAAGAGAAGCCACTGTAGTCCAAATCTAAGAAAGGTATTAAAAAGAGAAGGTAGCAGCTTACCAGAGGGTAGGTGGATCTTTGCTTCATTTAGCAGAAAGGCTGCTGTAATTGAATAGTGACTCTCTAGCTGCTGCTCTAAATAAGCATACACCTGTTTCACCAGGACGGGTAGGTTAACACTAAAATGAATATCCTCTACTCTTATTCTTGGTTTAGCCTTGCCTTTAGCTGCTACTTTTATTGCAGTAGCATGAATATTAAAATCAATGAAAGCTTTCAGGAAAGAAGATCCCAGAGTCTCCTGGCATGTGGTTTGTTCAATCAACCTCAGCTGAGGTCATTAGCAGGCAGAAGCAGGCAGCTTACATAGCAGCTGCTCTCTGTTCCTTAGAAAGTTGTGATAGCATAAGACAAAAGGAAGGTTGGGAAATCAAAACCAAATCCTTCATCCATGTGTCACTGAAATCAACAACACCACTTTCCCAGATGTTAATGTGAAAAAAATGCAGTCTAACTCCTTCTTGTTAATTTAGAAAGCCACAATCAGACTTTACTAACACTGTACACAAGGAAGACCTTTATACTTCTGGCATAACCTGCCAAACCAGAAAGATTTTTAGAGTGGCTAAATTTGAAAAGAGTGGTAGTTAACTGAAAATCCTAGGTATTATTTCATTTCAAACAATCTAATATTTTTTCAGTTTCCTTTATTTTTTTGATATATTTTCTTTTAAATACTCACTATTAAATATTTATCAACTCAGTTATTTTTATTAACCAGAGAATTATATATCTGTGGCTTTTCTAATAATTTGTGACATGACACATACACAAAACAGGCTGATCTGATCTGTGTATAAATATAAATTTGTTATATTTGTATAAATTGTATATAAATATAAAATATGTGTAAAAATAAGGTCTTATTTTAACTAAATAAGCTTTAAAAAATACTTCTAAGACAAAAAAGAAGCAAAGAAAGAAATTACTTACCCAATGTATTCTGCTTTGTCTTCTGAAACAATATGTTGCCCCGTCTATAAAGTACTTTTAGAAAGGCAGTGTGGTATACAGCAAAATAGCTACCAAAACAGGTAAATATCCAGAAAATAAAGTCCTCTGGGCAGAGCAAAAAGTTAACAAATGCAAGAACATTAACGTGGGATTTCTGTTTTTCATGAACAAGGCCAATAGTAAGGCAAAAATTTGTATTGGTATGTCAAAGGGCATGTGGAAGGAGCTGATAACAGCAGATCAAGAGTCCTAAGACACTGGACTGAGTTGAAGGCGTCAGGTAACAGGACTTCGTCAGAATGGGCTACTAATCCAGGAAAGTGGATTGACAGGAAAGAGAAATCATTGAATTCAAACACAGATACCCTTCCAATCAGCCTCAGCATTCCAACTGGAAAACAAGCAGGAGGGTTGCATCATGTTGTACGTTCCATGCTGTAACCCACAGTGACCCAAAGCAATAATAAAAACAATTCAAACCTTTCTGTTGTCAGTGCTCCTCCTATTTCTTCCTTTTAAAGTAACATCTTGTAAAAACATGCTTTTTGTGATAAAGGCAGGTCTACAATTAATGTTTACACAGAAATGGCTGTGCTTTTTAAAAACACTATTCAAAGCAAGTATATGACAAGTATTTGGAATAAATGGCCTCCGAGTTGCTTTACTTTTATCTATGAAGGATGATTATTTATCCCTGAGAGCTCTCAAAGTCCTCCTGAAAAGACTGCACAATTCCAGCTGCCTGCTAGTCTGTGGTTACATACATTATAATACATAAAGAAACATTTTGGCAACAGAATTGCTTTGCAGGAATGTGTTCTCTGCTGGAAGAGCAGAGACTGAGCACCATGTTGCTTAATCAGGGCTGTGGGAAAATTACTTTGACAGGGCAATTAGAGAAACCTGGGACCTAATAGAGGCATAGTATTACAGAAGGCTTTTTTTTAGGGTAAAATACAGCTATCACTTTCAGGATGGTTGGCACACACGGAATCTACTTTACCGCGGCTCCCTAAGCAGCACACCCTGCCAGCTCAGCACATGCTGATAGGGGTAACGGAGGGTGGAGTGGAGCAGAGACACTGTGGCCAGGGTCTTTGTACTCCCTGCTGGAATGGGAACTTGATGGAACTATGCAGCCGATGAGATGTCCACTGCTAAGTCAACGTTTGTGGTGAAATTGTGTTCCTCTGATGCGATAATCTCACTGTAATACCAATGCACACCTCCATCCCAAAATTACCTGCCTCCAAGGTACTACCACACGTCACTGGGCACGTGTACCAATCAGTACCAAAAATATGTATGACCAGTGTCACTCAAGCTCCACCTAAACCTAAAGAAAATGAACTGGTCCTGGACTGAAATAAATCCAAAAGGGGGGAATTGCTGTCTAAACTCCCAAATTACCAAACTCTGATTTAGTGTTTATATGTTAAACGTTTCTGTGCACAAAGATAAGGTCAAGCTGACACCCTCTAAAGTCATCAAAAATAATGAATGAAAGGACTTCTAATCAAGGGAGTCAACCTTAGGAAACAAGTAACAGATTGGGGAAAAGAACACTGTTATCTAAATTATGGAGAAAGAAGCCTCCAAGTGAGAAAGTTCTGGCCAAGCTGATAAGGTGTTGCAATCCACAGAAAATTAGTTGAAAACAGGACAAAGGTTATTGTGGCACTGGGAAATCACGACATCCAACTCAAATAGCCCCCTCAAAAAGAGCGCAAAATCCTGCTTGAGCAGCATGCATAGTTAGTAAGAACTTTAGCAGTGCTATCTGAGGTTGCGTACTAATTTGTGTTAGAAGTGAGAAACTTGTAACCAATCCTGTGTCTGATGAATAAGCAATGTACTGTGAAGTATAAAAAGTAAGCAAAGGAGGGGAGAAGTTAGGGAAAGCTCCATCGTAACTTCTGGGATCAGTTGATGGGCTGAACCTGTCTTCTCCCCCATAGGGACACCTGACAGGTAAGAACTTTATTCTATGACTGACTCATGCCAGCTGTTATTAGTGTGTTGTTTTAAGCTTGCTGCTTGCTTTGCAGTCAGGGTATTATCACCGGCAAACTTGGAACCTTATTCTGTCACAAACTTGCATTTTGTATAACAAAAATCTTCAGCTGAAATTCATTTTTTATGAATCTCCAGGGATTTGAGTAGTTGTTATAAGGGATTTTACTCAGTGATGCTGTCAGCAGGGGTCCCTGAACAGGTTACTCACATCACTCTCCAATACAGTGGGCTGTCAAGACACAGGTGGTGGACAGGCTGGTCAGACGCAAGGGTCTCATCTTCCTTGGGAAACTGACAGGCTGATCAAATAGAAGGGATTGGAGGAAAACCCCCTTCTTAACATGACAATAGGTATAAAGAGAAAATGTGTAAAACAGGAAACATTTATTTGTCATGTATAAACAAAATACTTCTATGAATTGAGGCAACAAGTGTCAGGTGTTTGGCTTTATGACCGCACTCCAACTGACTAATTGGTAACTCACCAAATGCAGTCTAGACGAACTCAGTGTCATTTCTGAGACTCAGCAAAGGCACAATAAAGACAAAGCAGTACAGATATAAAACTACTATACAGAAACACGAATTGTGTTGTAAGAAAAATATTCACATGGTTTCATATAGAAAGAATAAATTTAAAGATGCAGTCTTAGAGAATTAGATACATCTGGATAAGGTTGAAGTCCTAGCTGTTTGTTATCTTTCAACTTTTGTATTATAATTCTGGCAAATTCCTCTCCTTGGCTATCTGAGGTATCAAGCAGTTGTCGTACTTTTGATGTCCTTGTAGGTTTGGTGCTTATAAGTTCATAGTCTTCTTTCATGAGTAAAAATCTTGAAAGAAGAGCATCCAGTGACTGATTCAAACATGCTTCAGTCATCTGATCGATAATTTCCTCTCTTTTACTTTGGATCCACTGATGAGCTACATTCTGTTGTATGGTTTCCAAAACAAAATCTGAGATTGAAGAGGATTGAAAAAAAAAAAAAAGTATTGTAAATTTCTGTCAACAGATAGTGCCATAGAACAAAGAACAAGCTGAGAAAGAGCTGTTTAAAACTTGTTCGGAAAAAAAGTTGGTCAGAAATACACTAGACTACTAACCATGCTTTTAAGATTTCACTATTATATTCCACATTTAAAATGTTCCAGTTTCTCAGATTTGGTGGTTAGTGTTTGTTTTATCATAGAATCACAGAATAATTTAGGTTGGAAGGAAGCCTCAAGGAGGTCATCTGGTATAATGGCCTCAGATAAATGACAAAGGTGGGGCAACTTCAATGATAACTCTGGTTGCTCAGGGCCCTGACCAGCTGAACCTTGAGTGTCTCCAAATGATGGGACTTCTACAGCCTCTGTGGGCAACCTGTTCCAGGGTTCAGCCCAACCTGGTACTAAAAAGACAGAGGTGGTAACTTCACTTTCCAAGTGCACTTTTATTCAATTTTACTGAAAATAACACTAGTTTCCTGTGTGTTTTCCTCAAGTTGAGGATTCACACAGTGAAAAGGTGCCGCACTTTATGTTGGTTTTACTTTGCAATATAAGGCTACAAGGACAGAATTACCTGCATTCTTAATTTGTAAAATGCTTTGTTTCCATTTTACAGATGAACAACAGTACCAGTTTGCATTTCATACAAACATTTATTTGACATTAGGACACTTATTGTGGGTCTTGGAATTAAATCAGTGTTTGCTGTACCTGAAGAAACTGGTGATGTCCGCAGCATATGTGATGCAGAATTTGAGGCATCTGAAATACTCTTTTCTGGCAAGGGAAAATAATCGTATGGATGCACAAGAAGTTTGGCACTCTGAGTTACAGAGATATTTTCATCTGTGCTCTGACGGCTGAGAGACTGTAGACCTTCAGAATTTCCATCTTAAAACAAAAAAAAAAGGGGGGGGGGGGAAGGGGAGAGTGAGCTGTATTAATTCTATGTTGAAATAAAATACAGCCATCGGAGACTATTTAGAGGAACTCTATAAAACAAGTAATAAACAACCTAAATTCACATCAGATACAACACATTATTCCTTACACTCAGGTTCTGAGTACATTCATGTCCCTTATCTTTTAACCAGGCCCTGACCATGGGTTTGGGCATTTTTTTTTTGTTTTAAAAGAACATTGAGAGGATAAATCTGGTAGATGTGACCTTTAAAAAAATAGCTCTGACAGAAAATTTTTGCAGGGACTGGAAGAACAAAACTCCTTCAAGTTTTTGGAGAGGCAGCTAGGAGTCAGCATGAAAGCAGACTGATGAAGTTTGGCAGTGTAATCAAGGTGGAAATATTTCTTTTATTTTCAGGTGGAGGGAAAGAACATGAAAAGCAACTGTAACATTCAGTGGGAGGCCAGTGGAAGCTTTTGGTAGTCTGTCAAAACTGCAGATGACTTCAAGAAAGCTTCACGTAAACTTGTGCAAAGGAAGGGAGAAAAACTTAATAGTTTCTATTTTTAGGATTTTTTTTATATAGCAGAAAAAGATGATGGATATGAAAACAGCAGTAGGAATTACTTAAGGAGGAGATGACAAATAGCTGATAAGCAACAAACTGCAGGACATATGCCTAATTCTGCATACAGTTTTCGTTACAGACTTTCACAGTGTCATTTGATAAAGAGCTTCAGAGTTAACTAAAAACCAGAGATGCAAATGTATGAATCCAGATGAACATCTAAAGACACAATAAGAAGAGGTAACTCTATGGACAACTTGGGATTTACAGGTACCTGTCCAATGGGGGAACCTGAAGGTGTATTCCTAGATCAGTGTTGACCTGTAGAAGAATATGGCTATAAGTACATGGATCAGGAATAGGATAACGTGAATGAAATGACACTCTCATTATTTAAAAAACAGTGCACTAGAACTCATAGTAACTAGTACTTTATTTCACGAAAGGGAGAGAAAGCTGGGCAGAACTTTCTCTGTAGTGTGAAGCAGCATATGTTATCTACTGCATGAATGAGAAAGGATTAGGAGACAACCACTGAGCGAAAGATCATTTCAGAAAAGGATTTTAAACAGCTCTGCTGGGATAGATTGTTGTAGATCTCTAGGCACACGCAGATTTTTAATAACATTACAGACAAAACTACTGGGATTATACTAGTATGGTAGAATGACCTTGATCAGAGACCATAGCATAAAAAGTACTATCATAGAATCACAGAATCTTTTACGTTTGAAAAGACCTTTAAGATCATCAAGTCCAACCGTAAACCTAAGACTGCCAATTCCACCACTAAACAACATCCCTAAGTGCCACATCTACACATCTTTTAAATACCTCCAGGGATGGCGACTCAAACACTTCCCTGGCAGCCTGTTCCAATGCTTGACAACCCTTTTGTTGAAGGAATTTTTCCTAATATCCAATCTAAAACTTCCCTGGCACAACTTGAGCTGTTTCCTCTCATCCTACCGCTTGTTACATGGGAGAAGACTCCAACACACACTTTGCTACAGCCCCCTTTCAGGTAGTTGTAGAGAACGATAAGGTCTCCCCTGAGCCTCCTTTTCTCCAGATTAAACAACTCCAGCTCCCTCAAACAGAAACATGCTAATTAGATTTGCAGATGTTATTCAGAAAGAACAGGTTGATCCAAGTTACTCAGAAAGAACCTAGTTGAAGTGGAAATTCAGTAGCAAAAATATGAGATCCAGACTTTCTGCTTCAAGCTGGGGCTAATCGTTTGGAATTGAGATAAGGAAAAAAACCCTAGGTAGTTTATTATGTAATGAAGGATCTTGTGAGAAAGGAGAAATAAAATTCTAAGGTATATAAAGTACAGGGGTTTCTGAGACAGAAAACTTTTGTCACCATTCTTTCAGGATACTAAGTACAGAGGTCTGGTAAGGGTTCAATGACTTCAGTTAGAACATGCACAAGGAGTAGTAGGATACCAGGAGAATGAAGAAGCTTATTTATTTCAAAAGAGTGTATCCTGTTTGTCTAGCAAGACAAAGTGTATTAAAGAATTACTCTCTATATCAGAAAAAAAATAATGGGAGAAGAGGGGAAAGATCTATTTAAACCTTAAAAAAATGCCCAAGCAAAGTGCATGTATAAGCTTGCTAGGGAAGAGGAAAGGAAAAAAAAAAAAAAGAGGAAAAGGGAGGCTGGAAGTTAGAAGAAAAGTCTTAACTCTGGAGGAGCAAGTTTCTGAAAAAAATTTCTAATTGGATTGGTGGAAAAAACAACTAAACTAAAATCTATAGTATTAACTCCTGCCTTGGTGCCATGCCAAATGCATCTCTTACCAACAGCTACCTGGGAACAGATTTTCACCTGAAACAATTGCATCTGATTTTGAAAAGTAAGAGGAATGTCGGTTTTGCTTTCTGTTATATAACTACCTGACATAGATATTGGCAAAGAAATAACAAACACTTCTTCTGTAGTAGTATATACTACATATAGTGTATATATATAGATCGATAGACATAAAATAGTGTAGGCACTTTTTTCACAAGCTTTACATTATCTATACACACATACAACAAAGTCTAAGCAGTGACTCCACACAAAGATCACCAACTGATCAGTCAGATAGTTGTACCACCACAATGTCATCAATGACTTCCACAGGTAAACACGACAATTTTTAATAGGAACCAGCAGCAAGAAGGGCTAATATTTATCATTATCTTATCTCATTACACTTAGAGACCATGCTCATTTTCAAGCCAATATTACATTTTCTAAAATTCATCACAACATTCCTATTAAGCTTGGTAGCCAAAAGTTATTCTTCATCTTTAAGATTTTTATGCTATAAATGCTTGGGTTGAGGTACAGCCGAACTACACTGCACTTGCTTTCTGCCATTTTCCCCAGTAACTCAAATTCCTTAAGCTTCGTAAATACAGCAGGAATTCCAAGGAAGAAAAATTACATATCTCTCTAGTACATTGAGTACAAGTCCAGAATTGTGGACATGTTCAAACAGGGGCTAGAAAAAAACCTGCCTGCAGCACCTCAGCACACTTTTTGATGCCCTACTTACAGCAGAAGTCAAGTGCCTTGTCTGCTTTCACACCACTGCTCCCTGCAAAGTCAAAGGATATCCATTCTTTTGAAATATACGTTTGTGTTCTTTCAAGAGAAGAAAATTAAGTGCAGTTTTAGTTTCACAATGTATTGCTATTCCACCTGGGTCTCATTGCATTTTTCTGTCTTCTGATGTCAGCAAAACCTTAAAATGGCGTTTTGTCTCAGAATTTTCCCAACTTTTGTTCAGAAAAGGTGACAGCTATGAAAGGTCTGTGCAGGTATTTTTGCAAGGAATCTAATTATTAAAGCATTTTTTAAAATGGAATTAAAAATGATTGAGAGGCTGGGCTGCATTAAAAACTTTCAGTTTATGTATCTTTAAGAGTGCCTCAAAATGTTTTAGCCTTTTTACCTTTATAATTAATTCACAAATGGTTAACTAAACTGCCTGAAGTCTGAAGGGACAAGTAAATGCTATCTCTGCACTCATGACCATGAATGGGAAAACTGAAGCTGTGAGCTGTGGGGATTGCTCAAGTGACAGAAACAGAAAATCAGAGCTCAAATACTCTAGTTTTTTACCCAGAGCACTATGTTTACAAAACACATCTCTCTTCTGACATACGGAGATCCAACTTTCTACTATGCAAATGCCATGACACAGCGGGAGGGTAAAGTTGCAATTGCAACTTAAACTTAAACTCATGAGTATCTCTACCTGATGACAGGATATTGCACTTGGGAACCGACTTGAATCTTGATATATCTGGAGAGATGCTTCGAAGGGGAAGTGCATCACACTGTATGGAGCCAGAATGTGTTTCCTGGAATGATTCCAGTTGTATATTGAAAAGGCACATTAAATAAATACAAAGTTGCAGGTTTTTTACAGAGTACTTTCCCATCACTGTTTTCCCTGCTCAATAGACAGCACAATTAAAATGCAGTAAAGCAGAAGAAATCGTGTAATCCTAATACTTGTGTTATTCCATAGCTGACAGCAATTTCATATACGAGTTTAACCATTAGTAAGAACCAAAATCAGAAGCACTAAGAATTGAAATATAAAAGCAAATCTATATGACCCTATGTAATCAAGCTCCGCAGAGGTGTAAGGGAGCAGAAGACAATCTCTTACAAGTTGCAGACATTGTGTGCTGCATTCCTTCTCAAAGCGCTGGCTTTCCCACATCTAGAGAATATACCAAACACGCCCTTCTTATTTCTGCTTACCCACCCCTTACTATTTTAACCTATATAGCTATGCATTTGTTACATCCCAGCTCAACTAATGCACTTTATGCCTTTCCTGACTGCACAGGAAAGTAAACTGCAGAACGATTCCTCCTTACTAAGTTAACCCTCCCTTAAGCTCTCAGGATCTTTAATGATGCTGACATACTGAATGCAATACGTAAAATATTTACCTCTTGGGGATTCAGAGGTATATTTAGAGATACCTGCTCCACATCTGCTTGCTTTCCACTCTTGTAAATACATCGTGATTCATACAGTGACTGGAAGAGATATATTTACTTGTATTAAATTTCTGCTATAAGACAAGATGATAGCTTTATACAAACACATGGTTCAGCCAGATACAAGATTGAATAAATGACAAAGGAGAGTACATTTCTTTTAGCAAACAAATATTACCAATTTATTTGACCAACTCATGACTGTAACAAAAGCCACTTACCTTTGATCTTTTTAACAGAATTACTGCTTCCAACATAGCTATTTCATCAAATGTTCGCAGGACTGGCTCAAGGTCTATTAAACATTCTATTAAAAAAAAATAGTATTTTGCTGAATGATTTAAAGTGGAAATTAAGTTTTCATTTTGCTAAAGGTACTTTCTTACATTTACAAAAGTAATTTATCTGTTGATACACATCAAACCACTTATGCTGCTAAACAGAAGTTTCTTGCTTTCACCTGTTAGAACAGTTTCACATCACCAAAATAAGCCCTGTGCTGATCTGGCCACCTCGGCACTCTGTATCACAAGAGATCTGGGACTGTGCCAGACAGCAAGTCTTACATTGCTGTAATGGATAGATTGGTGGGTTTGCCATGTTTCAAGGTAGACCCAACAAGCTTGATTAGCTAAATGGGACCAAGCAGCACAATACCTCAGTGTGGGTCATGGTCTTCCCACTCCACCAGAGGTATTAAAGATCTACATGAGAAAAATAAACAAACAAACCCTTACCACAGCAATATCCAGAACAGATGCTGTGAGGCAGGGCCAGAGAAGATGGGACAGTCAAGGCACTGACCTATCACATCCAATGAATCCAAATGATACTGTCCTTGTTTTCACCAAAGGCAGCAATTCAGAGAAGCTAAAATCATCTGCTCACATAGGGAAGCACATGACAGTCCAAGAAGTAAGTTACAACCTGTGCTATGCTCCCTTGCTTTCCAATGTTTAAAGGTTTATAAAGATAAATATTTCAAATGTTGAGATGACTGTGTTATAAAAATGTTTTCTTTGAAACTGTGCTCAGATACAACAAAACCTCAAGAAAGGGTAATGGCATAGCTCAATTCTATTGCATTTCTATGGATTCTGCTGATTCATCAAAACCTGTTAACCATGCTAGCATTCTGTCACACTGCATCCTTATTAACATATTTTTATTTTTTACTACAATTTTACCTCTCTTCTCCTGTATTAACTTTTTTCCACTAGCATCTTCAAGATATACATTCAATACTGGAATTCTTATTTTCTTGACTAAAACAGAGTTTTACAGGTTTGGCAATCCATTTTCCACACTGAAATACTAGCACTGCTAATTCTTGTTGATTATAATTAAACTGTAGGTACATATTCCAAGTACATGCAGAAACATGGTGATAAGTAGTTGTTATCTCTTCTTTATAAGGAGAACAGACAGGTTAACCGAGGTTTTCCATTTAAAGTTTATTTAACAAAAGGGGAGGTCTGGTGTTTTGGTTTTCTCTGCCCTGTACTACGGTAATTGCAAAATTTCCCAGTGAGCTTTACTTCCCTTAATTTGCAACAGTTCTGCAACTTCCTCTTTCTTTTTGTGATAGTAAAGTAGAGGAGAAAGCAATGCATGTTTTCTTCAAAGACATCTTACTACAGACGCAGCACTAGTAACAGAACCCAAGTTAGCTCACATCCCAGGTAATTAGCCCTTCAACATGACCACAGACTTTGATTGCTATTTTGCTTTGCTTAACTGTCAAAAGAAAATGAGAATACATAAATAAATATTATGATGTGTCTATCCTTTGTCATTTTAGAAAAATATTATAAATGGTTATATTTCCTTGTTTGGGAAAAAAATAATCCACAACTTAAAATCACACAAACCGGACTCACACAAACATAACCTGACATTTCAAAATGTTCTTAATGCAGAAATAAGAACGCCTCAAAAAAGGTCATGTAAATCATTTTGGACTGTAAACGCAACATGAAGATGCTGTATGTGTTTAGATGTGCCTCCATTTTGTCTTTTGCCAAACTGATCCCAAAAAATGGAGTCAAAAACATTTCTAAGCTATCTGAACAGCAGTTTTCTAACACTTTCCCACTCAAAGGAGTATGTCTGTAAAGGCTTTCAAAATAGTAAACAAATTTCTGTTCACCAAAGCTACAGATGTAACTTTAAGATTGTGGACCTCTCTACTCATAACATCAAAAAATCCAAAATCAAAATAAACCATAAACCCACAAGAACCAACAAACCCTGATATTTCAGGTTTGGGTCATTGCATCTTCAACCTAACCAGTGAGAAATTTAAAAGACAGAATTGTTTAAGCCAGAGCAATTTGTACTGTTCTAAATTTGAATACTTTCCGTCTACATTTTTGCCTCTCCAGGGTGATCCAGTTTTCCCTACAGAATTAGGTTCACGTTTTCTAAAGGAGAAGGAAGGAAGATTTTAAAGCACATGCAAATTAAACAAGCACAGCAATGCAGGTGGAGGAACCACTGTTGGCTTCACTACACTGATATATGTGATGATAGCAACACTTGCAAGAGCAAATTTCACAGTTTAATCATTTTCTGCCAATATTGATGGAATTACCTTTATGCAATGGCCAAAGAAGAACCAAAAGTAACCACAGAATTAAGCATTTTGAGGAGAAATTGTTACACAGGATAAATTTGGACTCAACACACACCAAATATGTCAGTTAAGTGCAAGAAACACAGGTTTGCAAAAAGCAAAACAGAACTTTTCTAGTTCACACTACACTAATGTCTACAAGCTCACACTTCAGTCTTATTCTCTAAATTCTGCAATCCACTGTAAAAATGGTTGGAAGTATCTATATTTGGTCTCATGGACAAAAAGCTGAACAAAGGAAAGATGGAAAGAGAAAGTTAAGTGGGTTCATCCAGTACCTGTTCAATCTGGACAGTGGAGCAATCAAATATAAACTCTCAGTGAAAAAGATCTATACCAAGATGCAAACACAGGATGAAGTCAGTATAGTTTATCTGATATGCAATGTTTTGTTGGTGTGTTTGCCAGCTTGCTTACAAATCTCACAGTACTCATTCTACACTTCCCTTCTTAAAAAAAAAAGTTCCCTTCAACAATAAACAAAAAACCCCAAGTCCAAGTAATTAAAAAAAGCATGCTGCTTTTGTACAGGTAAATTAGCTGGAGTCTTTTGCATTTGTCATCTCTAACAACTTGGTTTTACGGCACACACATAGTTCCATTCATAAAAGTTTGTTTCTAGATGTGGTGGAAGCAGACAAGCACCTTATCATATGCAAAACTGAGCACATACTATCTCTTGACACTTTTAACATTCCCTTTTGTGACTGTAATCTTGCTCTGTAAGTACCATGTTCAACAGAAATCTGGCAATTTACAAATATTTTCTTATTATGAAATGTAAACTCACTTAAGAACGATGGTCTTTCATCTGGGTTTTGTGCCCATCCACTTTCTATCAATCTGATGATGAGCACTCGATGAGGAATGTCCATTGACAAACTTTCTTCACTTAAGTCTAGTCGCTGTCCTTGTGACACACTATACATTATCTGCAAGGGGTTTATAACTTCTGTCAAAATAGACATCATACAGTCATTAGAAATATATGCAATATAAATAGCTTACTATAGGAGGAATAATTTAGTTTGCAGACATAGTATTTATACATCGCCAAAATAAGACTATACTTTTTTATTTAAAAAAATTATTTTAATTTATTGAACAACACTAATTTAAAAAAAAATACAGAAAAACTCTCATTTGAAAAGTAACTCAAAGTGTTCTTCAACAAGCTTACAAGTTGAATCATTAGAATTAACCCCTAAAATGAAGTTCCCAGGTACCAGGTCTCAGGTTTAGCCTGTAAGTAAAGCTGGAAAAATAAATTAAAGGAAGACATGACCTTACCTTCAAATGGCTGTTTCCTTGACATCACTTCCCACATAATAATTGCATAACTGTTTAAAGTATAAAAAGTGTAGAAGTTGTTATTTCAGATTAAACTGAAAGAGGGTAGATTTAGATTCGATATTAGGAAGAAATTCTGAACTGTGAGGGCGGTGAGCCCCTGGCAGGGGTTGCCCAGAGCAGCTGTGGATGCCCCATCCCTGGAAGTGCTCCAGGCCAGGCTGGATGGGGCTTTGGGCAGCCTGGTCTGGTGGAAGGTGTCCCTGCCCATGGCAAGGGGTTGGAACTAGATGATCTTTAAAAGTCCCTTCCAACCCAAACTACTCTACGATTTTGATTACTCACACTTAACACAGTTTGCCCAGCTTTACATTTTACTAAAAACATTTCGCTAAAATGATCCTGCATACATGCATAGAACTGACCATAGCTAACTACAATGATGACCTGAATATATGGAAACTAGCAGGAATTTTAACCAGTGGCTTCAACTATAAGTAATTAATAATATTAAGTACAGAAAAAGTACATGGCATGTAAATTCCTATTCCAAATCTGTATTAGCTCTGCTCTATTAATACATTGTGAATTACGTATATGCAGTTTAAATGTCAGTATGCAAATTAAAGTGTGCTCCAGAGTCCCGGCTGCTCTGTCCTAACTGCAATACTGTGGCATCTCCCCAGTCCAGATGGACACTCTGACATTCCCACGGGAAGCAGGGTACCAGCAGGGAGGATGGCTTTCACCCACACTTCTACCCCAACACAAAGTCAGTCAGGTAAGATAAAGACTTGCACTCGGGAAGCACCCTCCACCTTCCCCCACAGATATACATGCTTTCAACATATGCAATCTTCTCTATAAGGAGAGATGTCACTTACACACAGCATTCACTTCACAAAAAAGACTTTCAAGAACACCACCCTGAACTACAGCTAGGAGACTGAACGCACATCTCCTTACTCAAACCAGTGACATTTTTTTCCATTCACCTCAACATGAATGGGAACTGGTTCAGTGAAAACAAACCTGCTCCACCTTTAGTAGACTAGTCACTCTCTTCAGTCATCAGGATATGTAAAAAAAACCCGTAAGTTTAAGCAACTTTGTAATTTAAATAAGATCAGATTATTTCATTTAAATAGAATCATAGAATCATTTAGGTTGGAAAAGACCTTTAAGATCATCAAGTCCAACCATTAACCCAGGACTGCCGAGCATTGAATTTGTTTATAAAAAAAAAATCAATGCAGTTAAGATAAATAAAAAGAAATACAGTGATGTAAAACCTTCAAATCTGGCTTTCCTATTTAAGAATAGGAATTTGGTGTCAGGAATAACACCAGTAGTTCTAAAACTAAAATGAGAGAGCAAAAATATTTCACTGTATAAGAACCTAATTTCCAATGTCAAACATACCCTTGTAAACTTACCTCTACTCCCTTATTGTTTCCAGTAAATCAATTTTAAAATGGATTTAAAAGTTTTAAACATTTTACTTGAAAAAAATTGAAATCCAATTTGCACAGAAGCAATACAAATGAAATTATGCAAAGAATTATTTTTTTGCTAAAGAATTAACACTTATCAGAATAAATGTTTGCTGAACTACTCAAATAACTGCACAAAGATAGTGTTTTCCTGCACCACTAAGAAGTACAAAATTTTGCATATAGGTTACATGTAACTGCCTCTAAGCATGATATCATCCAACAGCTACCAATTAGGAAGAATCAAAACAATTAAGGAAGAATAAAGTAAGTGATGCTTAAAATTAATCATATAAATTGAGCTTTCCTAACTACTTATTCCATTCATATTTTAACATCCACCCCTGATAAAATTTATTCAGGTAACTTCTAATAAAAGCAGTCCTTCTTGTTAGAAAGCCTGCTTTTGATGCATTCCTGAGAATTCATGCAGACTGATTTTTTTGGCAGTAAAAGTTGATGCTGCTTGACTGTTGTGTGAACAATTTTTTTCTTTAAGAAAGATCCTTCCTCACAGATTAACTTTGATATCTCAACAACATTCAGCTGCATCTGCTGTGGACAATTAATCAGACATCCAACCTTTAATTCAGTTTAGAATCTCTCTACAACTAAAGACTGTCTTCTTAATTCTACAACACTGCAGCATACCAACTCCTGCTGATTTTCTGTTTGTGTTTTCCCTTCTTATTTCTGCTTCATAGCATCTCCTTATGATCCGGAGCACAGATCTTCCTGCGTGACCTTTCTGGTGGTCGTTTCCTTCACGTCTTCCTGCCTTGAACTGCCTTCCCTCTTTATGATGTCTCAGTTTCTTTCTTCTCAGATAATCTCTTTTCTTCCTAATTCATCAGTTTTCTAAGCCCTTCTACTGATCTTTTCTCTCTTATTTTCTTTCATTTGGTTGCTATTCTTCTGCACACATTTTTTTTTTCTTTAAACATTCGTCTTCCTCATCTCCACTCAGTCATTAAGCCACCAGCCATACTTTCTGTATGTTACACAATATACACTACTCCTTTTCAATGTCTTCCTAGTCCAGATTTTCTCATCAAAGGGCGAGGAAAGCAGGTATGCTACCATCTCTATTCTTCAGACAGGAAAGTCCAGGAACTTTGTGTGACCCTTAAGAGTAAGGGATAATTAAAGAGAAATAGTGGTCTCCCTGGAAGTCAGGAAGACACTCTGAAACTGATACATCTCTCACCAAAATACAACCCTGTCAAAGCTGAAGGTAAAGGTGGTAGAGTGCAATAGAGAGATGGACTTTGTCACAGAGATATGCCTCTTCATGCCTCCTTAATCTCCTTTTACACAGGTGTCCTGGTTTCAGCTGGGATAGTTAATTTTCTTCTTAGTAGCTGGTGCAGTGCTGTGTTTTTGCTGTGGTGTGGGAACAATGTTGATGGTACACTGATGTTTTTAGTTGTTGCTGGGTGATGTTCAAATTGAATCCAGGACTTTTTCAGTTCCTTGGGCCCTGCCAGCATGAGGGCTGGAGGGACACAGGAAATTTGGGGGGTACACAGCCAGGACAGGTGATCCAAGCTAGCCCAAAAGGTATTCCATACCATATGGCGTCATGCTGAGTATATAAACTGGGGGAAGAAAAAGGAAGGGGGGTACATTTGGCATGATGGTGTTTGTCTTCCTGAGTAACCGTTACGTGTGATGGAGCCCGGCTTTCCTGAGGATGGCTGAACACCTGCCTGCCCATGGGAAGCAGTGAATGAATTCCTTGGTTTGCTTTGCTTGTGTGCGCAGCTTTTTGTTTACCTATTAAATTGTTCTTATCTCAACCCTGGAAGTTTTACATTCCTTTCCGATCCTTCTTCCAATCCTTCTTCCCATCCCTCTGGGTGGGGGGGAAGTGAGCAAGCGGCTGTGTGGTGCTTGGTTGCCGGACGGGGTTAAACCACAACAACAGGACAGTTACCTCCATGATTGTTCAAATAATCCTTGAGCTCTCGAAGCCTTTTCAGATTAACTAATTGTAACTAATATCCTAAGAGCAATTGACGTTTTGTTAGATGGGTCTCCACCACTCTACTCCTTCCTGTTCTGTTACTTCTACTACTCAGAACTGACACAGATCTACCTCAACTTTCATAAAGTAAATTATTCCTTAAGGAGATCTCTGTAAATACTTCCTCCAACCCCATTACCCTGTTTTTTTCCTAACTTCTTCCCAAAACTATGTTTTTTTCTTTCCCCCAAGTATATTCTGCAATTTATATTAACTGATCTGCACAAATTACAAGGGTATGTGCATCAAGCTGTGTGAAGAGCTTTTTTCCTTCCCTACACTGTCTGTATGTGTACACTCATTTATAGAAACCAGCCTCCTCTGTCTGTTTCTGTAGTTCTAACTTAATTTCTGGAGCATTACACTTGTCATGGTGTTTCCTAAAGAAATGAGTCATTAAATCCAGCTACCAATTAATTCTTTTTTTTCCCCAATTCATTTTGTTTATACACCTATGATAGTGCTACTACCAAAAATAATAAAATTGCTGAGAATATGTTAAAATCTAAGTTCAGTAACTCAAATATGAATTCAAATTGCAAAGATCACTTGAGAACACCACGAGTTACCTGTAGATATCGTGTTTCACACTTGCACGGGTTTTCTGACTGGGATTGTAATTTTCAGGTGGCATGTAGATAATTGTCCCTCCTTCTGGCAAAGAAGTTTCACTTCGTGATTGCGACATGGAAATGACACGCCATTTTGACATGCCAAAATCTGCAATCTGGAAAGGACAAATCAGTTGTTCTGAGAAGAAAACTGGAATTATTGGCTGACCATTGTTAGAAATTCCAGAAATATGCCCAAAAGAACGGGTCACTTAAAGTCCTTAACCTAACACACAAAAAGTATGTGGGTCGTCCTAGCAACAGTAAACACTGGCTTCAGTCCAGAAAGCATTCCAGGTCATGACTCATGCTATCCCTATAGCCCTGCCCTATCCTGTTGTTCTTTTGAGGAAGGACTCATATATCATATGGCTGGGGAATCTGCTATGAAAGTCTGTTCTGTATAAAGAAAATAACTTTCCTTTGTTAAAAAAAGCAAACAAAAAAAATCATTGAGTACTTCTAGCTCCCTTGTTGTGAAGAAAGCACAAATTCAGTATAAATCATAATAGCTCTATGTAACTTAGGTTGCAGGTATTCCAAGACAGTTGCTTTCACAAGAAAACTTTGGGGTACTCCACCTCACCCCCAAATCAATGAAATATTAATCTTCCATTAATTCATTTGATATTCTGAAATTCTGTGCTGAATATTTTCTTTATCGTGCACTCTGGGGCCTTGTCCTTTCCTATAGAGTTTACAGTTCCTCCACATAAAGAATTAATTGACTGCAGTTTACATTCTCAGACATCTACAAGCCAGGGTGCAAGATGTCAAACTAGGTTACTAGTAGGGAGACACACAGCCATAACTCACCTTCTGGCTGAGTTGCAGTGTCTGGCATACAAGGGAGACAGATAAGCAGCTAACTACGAGCTCTGCACTTGTTCAACATTTGTGTGACAGTGAAAACATTTTCAACAAAGATGGCTCTGCAAGCATTGTGGCAACTAAGATAACAGAAATAAGCTTTCAGGAAAACATACAGTCGACATCCACAGTGAAAAATAACCTTTTTTACTCTACAACTCATTCTCATCAAGCCTTTCTCACTGTAGGAAGTCACATTATCTTGCTCGTTCAGTAGCTGGGACAGCCAGAAGCACCCTATGAATGGTATCACTTTTATACCAATGCAATAATTGTTCTATTTGGCATGCATGATGACCTTCCTTGTGTTTCCTGACAGTTGTCCTAATTTAGACAATCTTGCTTCACCCCCAAAAAACCCACTTGAACCCTCTAAAGACAGTCTTCCAGAGACTCTTTACAGGAGGCAGGGCAGATACGCAAGAGTTAACCTCTTCCCTTCAGTTGCTCCATCAAAGCAGCTGTTTAGATGTGGTCAGGCAGAGCACGGGACCACACTAATGCTCTTTGGGATTAAAAAGAGAATGGATAAAAAAATTACTTGGACCAGTTCGCCAGTCAGGTTTATCAGGAAGCTTGAGAGATGGCAATACCAGCACAAGCGAGTGGGAGGAGGTATGACCTGCTAAGGGTGTGAGTGGAGACAAAGCTACGTAAGGCACCGTGCTGCCAAGAAAAATGTGCTTGCAATGGAGAAAAAGGAAATCAGCTCTGGATCTCTGATCTTTGCTCAAAGGACTCACAAATAGATTCATATCTCAGTAAGAACCGAAGCATTTGCCATTCAAATATAAACTAAGTGTAAAATATCTCTTATTTCTTATTTACTTGAACAGTATATTCTAGCCTATCAATTTTAAAAATAGAGGATCTTTTACAAAAAGTCCCTGTGACTCTTGCAATTACGGAAGCACCTAACCATTCCGTTAGATGCACTTTTAGTGCCTTTTTCATATCATGGAAGTGCTATTTTAAAAGGCAGAATTAAAGTTTTAAACTAATGTTACTTCTCCATGTATGTTTGCTCTTTGGTGCTTCACAAAAGCCATCTGCCAACATGTTACAGATTTCAGTTAAGTTTTACATGTTCTCATACTATGCTAACAGAACATATATGTACATATTGCATGATAAATATAAAATGGGGTATTAACATTTGAATTTGACCTACTGTCCCCCAGAACTAACTTGTCTGAGTACCTCAGACAGGAACACTTTCTATTTTCTTCTCACGAAAGGGCCAGATGGAGCTACCCTTGGAAGGCTGTCATACGAGAGTGTCACTGCTACTGAGTATCACCTACTGCTATAGCAGAAACAGCCTGAATTCTGGCTTTCCCATCGTTTCAGATGGATAGAATCCACATTTGAGCAAAGGAGAATTTTCAAAAGAAAAACTCAAAAGTTCTGTCTGCAAGGATAGAAGAAAACATCTGGCATACAATTACAACCCCTCTGTATGGCTGCATCCTCACTCTTCTTCCTCTACAATAATTCAAACACTTTTGCTCATTCTGGATGCTGAAGAATATAAGAATTAAATAACTCTACCTTGACATGAAACTCATCATCCAGCAAAATATTCTGGGTTTTCAAGTCATGGTGCAGCAGTGGAGGATTCATGTTGTGTAAATAGTTTACTCCCAATGCAATTTCATAAAGAATGCGGAATCTCAGGCACCAGGGAATGTTAGGATATAGATCTTTCTGCCAAGATAAAACCACAAAACCAGAATATAATCCTCCATCCTTATCTAACAACACAACACAAAGACTTTTATAATACGAAGAAAGTAACTTGGACAAGCAGTAAACTTTTAAAACATACATTATATGAACTCCTTAAAAAATTGTAACTAAGCATTAAGACCGGTTAGCTGTTAAAACAAATACATAAATGTTAATCATGCAGTGTTATGTTTCCATTCCCTAGCATTCATGTAATAGTTCATAACTGCTATAGATGATGTATTACACTTACTACATTACTCATTCATATGAAAGTATGATTTGCAGATGAACTCCTGTATGAAACTTGCAACCCACAGATTATGAATACTACACAAAGGACGGTAAGAATCATATCTTCGACTGACACTGGGGGAAAAAAAGAGGCTGTGGTGAAACTAAGTGCAAAATACTACCTTTATAAATATTAATACAGCAAGGAAAAAAAACCACAACTACCTTTGTAAATATTAATACACCAAGAAAAAGGCAGTAAAACTCAACTGGCATCTTAAAAGTTACATTGACACCAATGCCTTTATGAAAAACACAGCTGAGCTCTCTAAGGCATAAAACACGTACTGATTAAAGGTACAAAAGAGACTGCAGTGCTGTTGAGACACAAATGCAGTAGCTTTACAGTAGCAACACTGGATGCTCAGACCAAGTTAATTGGAGCAGCTGAGAGTTCAGCACAGGAGAACTTACTCCTGAGAGTATCATCTGGTAGAAATAGCCATATCTGTCTTCATTTTATTTTAATAAAGATTCATATTCAGGGAAAAAATACTTATCTTTGTGTGATGTTTACATTGGCAATAATTCTGAAACCCAGGTTGAAGTAAGCATAAGTATTTAAGCTTCTAATTTGAGAACAGCAGAGGTTTGAAAAGTGATTGTATATAATAATTCAACATGAAGCCAGTTATAGGTTATGACATTAAAAGGAAAAGTGTAATAGAACTAAAGTCTGCTGAGTTTTGTTGTCTTTTTGGGGTACAGAAAATCCATCTGAGCACCAAAAACTACTAGCGATAATGACTGTCCTTTGATTTGAAATATTATTAATAATACACTTTACTATATTACTTCAAGTATGGAAATCACAATCTATTCAAAACAACCAGGCATTGTATTTAAGACTGTAAGTACACTTACCCCATGTAAAAGCTGGTTTAATGACCCATTTGTCATATATTCTGTTACTATCCCCAGAAATTCAGGCTCGTTGCAAATTCCCAAAATTGGCAGAATGTAACTAAACCTGGCTTTGTGTAATATCTCTGCTTCTTTTAGAAGGTGGCTTCTATCACTTAAAAGCAAGCAAACAAACAAAAAACATTACCATACCTGTACTAGGAAACTCAGAACAAATCTTGGTTTCACTATGTTATCTTTAAAAAATTATGTACCTATACGCAGTACCACCACCTTTCACCATTTTATTCTTACTATGCTGTTTTGATTACAGGATACTGTAAGGCAAATTAGAATCTGCAAATGCAAATACAAGATAGCTTCCCCAGGTTTTTTTTACCACACAAATATCTCTACTTCCATCACACATTTAATCCATGTTTCCACTAAATAAGGAAAAAGTCAGAACTCCAACTTCCACCACCCTGTGTAACCGTAACAGTAATAACCAGCCATACTTGTCCTATTTTACTGGCCATCTTCAAACCCCATGTTTTCGCTGAGGCTCAATATTAATCTTCTACTGAGCGGAGATTTTAATACTCCTAACTCTACAACCATTTAAATTGTGCACTAAAATAATATGGGCTAAAGAAATGTACCTTCAGTTTCTGAAGGAAAAGGAACTACCAATTATGTTTTGTTTTCACATAAATTTTTCCTTCAAATTGGGCCCCTGCTTTGAATCATCATCTGGAAAAAAACATCCCCTGGTTGCACAGGAAGCAGGAAGGGACCAGCCTCTTGTTTGGATGTCTGAATGTGGCTGTGTGAACGCTTTCTGTTACATCAAACCTCCTCATAAAAGTGAGTTAGATGCATCTTTACAAATTCAGACCTTGTAGCATGTGGATTTGAGAAGCCCAAGTTTTAGTGAAGATTGATTATGGTTCTATCCCTAAAAATGATAAACTATTTGGAATGCCTTATATCTCAAATGTTCTTGAAAAAAATAGGATTGCTGACAGTGAGGATACTTGGACCATGAATATGTTAATTCTAAGAAAAAAAGATTTAATTTTATACCAATGGAGATCGGTATAGGTGCAAGTACAGGACTTTTACAACACATCTAAGATTGATCCTTTGAATATGAGCCCGTCTGATTTAAAAGCAATACAGCTGTGCTTAGGGCATGGTTGCATACAAACCAGAGCTGTGCCAATCGTGATTTGCTAAGTACAGTGCCATGTTAATGTGCTTATACACCTCCTGGGTGAGAGCTGGCATGCATCCATCAAGCCAGGGCAGACACCAAAGAGTTCACGTCAGTCTGGACCCATCAACGTAGATCTAGCCCTCACAAAGAAAAGGCCATCAGGGCACATGGGGAAACGAGGAAGCCTGGAGAACTAAAGCCTGCTGCTTTTAGGACAGGAAAACGTTGAACTTAGAAGGATGTGAAATCAAGGGCAATTGTTAGTCCTTATCTATGTGATGGAAAAAGGCTTCTGTTACAGGAAACTCTAGGAAATGGTCAAAGTGAAAAGGCAGCCTTCAAGAAAAGCATGGGGCAAAGACATAACTCCTTCCCTTCTTCCTGTCCAGAAAAGACTAGGTTTGAGACAGCTAGGGGTTTTCCCAGACTGTGAGGCATATCTGCATGGGATTCAGCTGTAGCCTGGAAAAGAGTTGCAACATGGTGAGGTCTATTCCCGTGTCTGTAAGTCACTTCACCTTTGTCTGCTCTATACCAGGAGGGCATTGAGTAATGCCTAAATCAGTACAAGCCTACAACAGCTTCCCAACCAGCTTTGCTTTTTTGGCTGGTCACACACCAGGTTCTGGGATAACACAATGCAGGCTTCCTGTTTAAGGAATTAACTGCACCACAAACTCTTCCCGGTTCTTGACAGCATTTACAGGGTGGCATTTTATATTGCCTACTATGTAACTGACAAATCACTTGCTGCAGACACACCAGTATAACGCATTTCTTCCAGGTTTTGGTCTTCTTAGAGCGCTTCCAAGCTTTGCATGGTGTACAGTAGGTGTCTAAATTATTTTGATTACCTCAGTTGCCCTTTTCATCATAATTTCATGGGTTAGATGTTGCTAACCTAAATTCTTGCAAGGCTAAAAATAATATTTGTTGTTTTCTCCCATCTGAGTTGGGAGGATAAACATTGTTCTGATTAGCAGGGATTTAAGCTGGCATTTAAATTAAAGAAAAAACCCATCAATAAACTTATCAGAGAACATTGTATTCCTGCTTAAAAACATAACTGAGATTCCATTTCATTTTGGCAAGATTTCAGAGATAAAGCTTGTGTATACACACCTGGGGAATAAGAGGTGAAATAGCTTAAAACAAGTTATCTTATATTCTAGCACGCTAGGTCACAAGACTAGAAGCCTTGTTATTTTGAGTGAAGCTATTCTGCCTAAATAGCTAATACTAGATCAAAGAAACCTGAGGCAGTAAAGATTAAAGACACCTAGATAAGATGTAAGAGGCAGGCTTCAGATAGCCTTAAGAAGAGGCAAGTTTGCATTGGTAAGATAAAAAAATTGGCACTATAGGAAGTGAATGAGACAGAGATGGATGAAAAATTATTACCTGCTTCCCCCTTACATGGAGTGACAGCACCTGTAATAAACTTGTCACTTGAGCCCCAGGAAAATTGGGAACACAAGGATTAATAGTTGAAGAACTAATGGAAAGTATCAGTTGTATGTGGGAGCCTACAAGCCTATTATTTTAAATTAACTTCTCTCAGTACTGTGAGAACCGGGACAAAAAAGACCAACCAAAGAAACAAAAAAAGGAAACTATCATGTATTGTCTCAGAGAAGCTTGTTCTAGGAGCTAGATGCAATCTCTAGTGGGTACAGTAATACATTCCTTGTCTTCTCTCTGTAAAGAACGAATCTACAGTAACCACTGTATTTTAGTATCCTGGTGATAATTCAGCAAAACGTTTAGCGACCAACAGACCCAGAACGAAGCCGAACTGTGCAAATCCCACCCTGAGGGGGAAGCAAGGCGCACGTTGCAGAAGAAAAAAACCTTCAAAAGCGGCAACTTGCTTAGTGTCTGCCACGCTGGGCCTGAAGCCACCCATTTTCAATAACCGAAAGTGAGGAAGCTCCGGGGCTGGTACGTGCTTTCTCGTGGCTCAAGCTAAATCACCCACCGCGGGACGTCCTTTACCCCTGGATTTAAAGCAACGCTGCCTGCCAAGACACCCCGTCCGTGAGCCACCAACGGGAGAAACCCACGGCGGCACCTCCGCCGCGGCAGCTCGGCCCATGCCCGCACAGCCCGGGCTCCACAACCCGTGGCTGCGTTACCCACCGACGGGACGCCCTCACCGAGTGACCTGGGCAGTGTAGGAGCGGGGGACCCCCTGCTTGGTTTAGGGGAGAGGTGTGCTCTGCTCGGTCCCTGGCCACCACCCCGGCGGTGTCCGCCCCCCCCGTTACCTGTCTAGCAGCGGCCCCTGCAGGCATTTGAGGGCCACCGGGACCCTCCAGTCGGCATGGCGGGCGGCGGACACGGTGCCGTAAGCGCCGCGGCTGATAAAACGCAGATCCGGGAGTTTGTTGGAGGGGATGGAGGGCAGGGCGTAGCTGATGGCGCCCGCCCGGCCTCCGCCATCCCCGCCGCTCATCCTCGCACTCCGCCGCAGGGGCGGTCGCGCCGTCTCTCCGCAGGGCGCAGCGGAGCCCGCAGCGCCTCTACTGCCGCCCCGCTTCCCCGCCCCGGCGCGCCTCCTCCCCAGCCCGACGGCAGCCCCCTCCTCCCTCGGCACCGCCGGGGAGCCGCGGCCCTTCCCCACGGAGAGCGGCGTCCCGCGGGTGCCCGCCTCGGGGAGGGCGGAGCGCCGCGATGAGTCGGGCGGGGGGGGAGGGGCCGGGGGGGAGCCGCAGGTCCCTCGGGAGCGCAGGGTCGGGGCAGCAGCCTGCTCCTTCGGGGGAGCGGGGGCGTCGTGCCGGCAGGTATCCCCCGGGGGAGAGGGGGGAACCTCCCCCTCCGTCCGGGCGGCGGGCGGGGATGTGCCATTTCTCTTCCCGAAAAACGATGCGGGACGCCAGGGCCGGGCCCGGCAGGGAGCGCCGCCCTCCGGAGCTGTGGCTTGTGCCGCTCCGGGTGTGGTGTTCATCGCTCAGGTGAAGGGAGAGGAGACTTCGCACTTGCACTCGCTTGTCTTCTCTGTGGCTGTCCTAGGAAGATTTTTCATGATAGCGGCATTTCAAAAAGGTAATTTCGAAATTTCCAGAAAGCGCAAGTTCACCCTTGCCCTGGCTCAGAGCCAGCTGCCTGATCAGCTGATGAGTTTGCAATAGCTTTACGTGAGGGTTACAAAGGAAGGTTTTGCAAGGCCTGTTCACCAAGTCAAGTTCTCGTAGACTAAAAAAATGCCTTAATTTAATAGCCTGTAGCTTTTGACAAGGAGTGACAGTTAAGCAGGATGAAATAGAGGTAAATGGAACAAATCCCTCACCTTCCCATGTGTATGGATCTTGGGCTAAAAGTCCGGGACTTCTCACCTCTCCTCTTTTCTCCCTGTAGTGGATATAGACCAGAGAATGAGGGAAAGGGGCTAAGTTCTCAGGCTAGGATACCGTGCAGTATTTCGCAGCACGCGCTTCAAGGCATGGCAATTATTTTTCAGTTCTCTCTAGGTCCTAGTATTTTAGACAGCTTTGCTATGTTTTTCCAATTTTTTACATCTTGAACAGTTTATATCTTCCAAATGATGCAGCACTACTAACATACTCTGCATGAAGCAAGTACTGACTTACTGTGTTTTCAGTTTTCATTTTGCCTGCGTCCTTTGGACACACTAGGTGGTTTCCCAGACGTGTAATTGTGATGCAGTGTTTGCAATACACAGGTTTTGGGTATCTGTTTATGCATATCCTTCTCTCTATTTACCATGTCAGTAGTACTATTTATCATACTATTTCAACTTTGATACATAAGAAAGATTTTGTTTCCTAAAGAAAATAATATGTAATGGACACACACTGTAGGCATGTACTACAAAGCCACTGTGCAAATACATACTTACGGTATTTCCCTCCCATGAGATTCTGAATGTCACTATACTAAAAAGTTCAAGATAAAAAAAAAAAAAAAATTGCTCATCTGCTTGCCTTGTACTGGTTGATTTCACTTTTATTTGTAGTTCTAAGTGTATTCACTTAGGAAAATATTGTGATTATAAAGGGTAACAGTGCCAAGAGTATTGCCACGTGTTGTTACAATGTATATATTCTAAAGTATACTGTTTTGTATTGGCTAAAGGGCCGGTCAGTTTCGGCTTATGTCAGTGGGTTTTGCACCATGCTAAGACAGCACGGGGTCAGTTTCTGTAAGTTGAGTGGAAGCGGTATTGACATTTTCACCACAGTAAAGGAATACAGGGTGAATAACAGGAATAAGTGGTTAGTTACTTCTTTCTGCAGATCTTTAGGAATTTTGTAAGGGCAGTAAGGGCAGAAGAATGCTCCATTTGAGATGAGTTCTGTGGCTGTAGTACTGTGATGTTTTGACACACCAAACCAGAAGTTCCAAAAATACAAAGTTGTGACTTGGAGCTCCCTAGACAAAGAGGGGCTTCTGAGGGTAAAACTAGAGTAAATAATTACTGCTTCTGGAAACCCCTCTTTATTTTCATTAGTATATTAAAAGGCATTCTCTCAAATTCCATAAGTGACATCACAGCAGGCTTAAAGGTTTCATTGTTGAAGTTATGTGGCATAAACTGCAGCAGAAATACAAAGTAATTTCAGTGCAAATTAAAGCTTTAAAATATTGTTGAGATTGTGTTGACACTGTTAACTTGTAAAACTAAAATACGATGTGATGTCAATTGAAGTATTATATGTGGTGTTCTGATTTTTAGATTAACTATATAATTGACTTTAAAACAATATTGTAATGGTGTTTGGCAAAGCGATGTAACAATACCTGTTGACTTTCTATTTCCAACTAGAAATTGGGTCGTAGCCTCATATCTGGGAGACCTGCATTACACTCACTACTCATTACATGCAATTGATTTTAATCACTTTATATTTCTCAATCAGTGTAAGACTTGTTTCAGCAGATCATCACATATAAAACGTTATACATTATAGGATAAACATTATTGTTTTCATTGTTACTGATTTTTATTTTAAATCCCTTTGGTATCTCTAACTGTAAGCAGGATCCGTTCTTGTAATGTGTGCAAAGTGACCTGCAGGAAGAATCAATGGCAGATTTAAGGATAGTCAGTGGCTAAATGGTACACTCTGCTTAGTTTTTTATGCTTTCAGTATGCTGAAGATTGAGAAAATAAGCATTTTCTTGTAAAACTACATCTGTCTGCTTATCCAACCGTAGTGGCAGCTCAAACTTCAGTCACAGAGGAAGTGCAGCTCCCTCGCCAGTGAAGAGTATGTGATGGACTCCTCAAAGGTGCGGTCATTACAAGAAAAGAAGGGTGATGGAGACAATGCGTAGTGAAGCTGCTTGTGCTAGTGCTAATTTGTGTGTTCCTGTCTGGTGGTGGTGGTGCGATACAATGCTTAGAAGAAACATGAGCTTATCTGTATCTCAAAGCACTGGCATTTTCCACCCCAGTTTTCTGGAATTGCATTGCAGAGTTAAATCTGTGATAAATTCTAAAGCAGTGAGCAAGTAGATTTTCTGGATAAATTAACTTGATTATTTCTGTCTGAATAATCCTGGGATAAAGAAAGAATGCGGATCAGAAAGTCAGAATCTAGGTCCCAGAGCCTGAGCATGGGACTGGGGAAGAAGTAGGTTTGTGTTTTTGTCCTGTTCCTGGGGCTGGCTTGTCAGACCATGTCAGAAAGCTTTGCTTGTTGTTGCAGAGGGCTTTAGCAAAGCACAGCTCCTAACGGACTGTAATTTGAAATGTGCAGTTGACAGTAGAGAAGATGCATAGTATACTAATAAAAGGAAGTGGTAGATTATCTGATAATCACCTTTTAATATGTTATTTATGCAATAAACTGTATTTGGGCCTAATTAAGGCTACACTGTTTCTAGCAATGCTGCTGCTACATTTGAAGGAGCAGGTGATGTAATCTTTAATTTGTCCTCTGTCTCGTTATGTCAGGTGATAAATGACCTGGTACAGCAAGCTGTGACTTTCACATTACTTGTTATCTAATGGACATAAAAATAAAAAAGTACTTTTCATATTCAAAGTTCTTCCTTATGATTGTAGACAGCTGCCTCTTGGTTCCTTCTTTGAATTTTTGACTTGTGGAAGATTATCAAAACCAGTGGGCTGTATCAAACACTTAGGGTATGACTGGGTGTTGGGCTTAAGGATGGATCTCAGTCTGGATATGTCAGCTAGCTGTGACCTATCTGAAAAAGAGCTGGGAAGAGATCTAACTGTGCATCATATTCTTCCACCTCAGCTGTGCTGTGCTTCCCATATGAAGTGATGCACTATTCAGAGAGGACAGCTACTAATAGCTCCCACCAAACAGTGGTACCAGGACTGTGACGGTCACCATCTGTCCTGCCTCATAACTACAACTATACTTTGGCGTGTTTTGGCATGTCAGGGCCCTTCCTTGTTTTTTTTAGATTTTTTTTTTCTCCCCTTCTTTTGGGTGATATTTACAGGTATTCTGCAAGTAGGATTGTTTTTATGGCAGGTTTTTAAATGACAGGCTCAGCAAAATGGAATTATTATCTTGCCCACAAAATTTGGGGAGGGTTGTAAAGCAAGCTGCCGTACTTTTAGCAAGGTAGTAAAAAAGTAAATGGTAAGTGATTAAAATCAAATATTGAAAGTGGTTATGTATTGTAAAGATAACTGAACATTTGTCCAGGTCACAAATATAATTTCTTGTGAACATGTAACATTTAATATCCATCATCAAGATTTACTGGATATGACCCACCTGAGGACAGGAAAATGCTAATCTTAAATACACTAATCTGTATCACCTAGATAAAATTATTTACATGATCATATGAAGTAATATAAAAACATTGCAATAGTCAGAACATGGACTCACACATTTAGCCGTTATATCTCTCATACAACTTTAGTATATTTTTACTCTTGGACTTAAACACGACACACCCTGTTACCTATTAAATATTCTGAAACATTTGGGGAAAAGACATTATTTTTCTTTTAACTCTTGATAGTCCCTGAATTTTATTTGTATATTTAGGATTGTATAAAGGACCTTGGTTTAGAAAATAAGTGATCAGATTCAGTAATCACAGTGCCTTTGTCCTTGGTTTTTTGGTGGATTTTCCAAGCTTTATATGAAAAGAGAATGGGTATTTGGTTTGCAATAGCTTTTTTAAACAGAACATTTTGTCTGCATTTTTTGTGCTATCTACATTACAGGACTGAAGGAGTGTGGTAGTAACTTTTTCAATTGTTCTTACCAGTGAGAAATCATTTCTGGTCCTGATATTTTCTGAAACAAAATATTAGGTGTTTAGATTCTGGCTGAGATCCTGTTTTGCCTGCTGCCACCCTGGTAATACAATGGTACACTTGCTCAGATCTATTAATAATGAGGGCTACAACAGTTGAGCACCGTGGGAGCCAACACCCTTTGCAATCATCTGTGTAGTCTCCTACCAGCCTTGGCCAACCCCTCCTTGTTAACATGTGCCACACACTAGCTGGGCTGTTCCTGGACATCTGAATTCTTTTGAAAATTATTGCCTCTTGTTTTAGATGACTGCTGACACAATTTTGCATTAAGAGATCTGCATGAGGGTACTTGTATCCAGCTATTGCAATATGGGGACACTACCCAGCTTGACTGAATCAAGGGGCAGAAAATGCTAGGAGCTTTTCTAGACATTTGGAGGGAGGGAGGGAGCGCTTGGGAGTACGATACTTGTGAGTCACCAGGGATTTTAGTTCCGTGTTGTGCTACTGCTGGTGATGGCATGTCATAAGTATAATGTCAGGATAAACTGGTGCTTTTGTGAAGATAAATGATACTTCATTTCAGCACTAGCAGTTTAACAAAGCCACCTCACGCTAGAGTCATTTTGCCATTTATTGGCTGTTTTCACCGAGCTTCCTCTTTTCTCCTCTTGCTTGTGGGACATAGGCAATTTTATGATGCCAGTCCTCTTCCTAGCGACTTGCTTTGCATGAAGCCAGTGAAGCTATCTGTGTGGAAGTAATGCAGAGACAAATGCTCAATAAAGAAGGAGGAAGGGAAAGAGTGGGAGATTTTGATGGATTCTGCTTGCACACAGTAACATTGTGGTGCTTTTCTGTACCTTTCTCAACACATGCTGCCTTGGATTTTCTGGGGCCACATGCAGCCCGGGTGCGTCCTAGGTGCTGAATCCATGCTAATAAATTAAACATGTACTGGACCATTTCTTAGCAATGAGGCCAGTTAGCAGGGGATGACTGTTAATCATCCAAAACAGAGAATCTGCATCAGAAATGCCTGTTCATAATAGTTACTGGGTCCAATTCCTGAAGCTTACAGACTGTTTAGAAAAGTGATATTTCTCATAAACCCAAAGGGATTATTCTCCCAAGGGATTAGACTTCTAACAAAACTATCTTCTGGCAGCAGATTTGAGTGCCAGGGCCTGGGAGGATTCCCTGACACCTTTTAATTTATTAGCACAGGTAGTATCAGGTATTCAGTTGTCTGCTATGTTCAGGATCAGGCTATGTTAAGTTTTTTAGGCTGGGGTATTTCCTCAAATGCTTCAGCTTCTCCCTTACCCCTACTTCTAAGTTTTAACTTTTATTTTCATTTTCAGTCTAAAATGCTGATGTTCTTGGTGTTTCCTCCAGAATTATTTCAGCTGAGAGCAAGCTGAAAAATTTACTTTCAGCAGTGCATTAGAGCAAAATTTATTTTTCTCCCTTTATCTTTTTAAATTTAAACTGTTATACAACCGTGGCAGATTTGATGCAAAGCACCACCTAGAGTGTCAAAAATCTCTCAGGTCTGTAATTACAGTTCCCAGAAGTACATAATCTGCTGGAAATCTGCCCTGTTGCTTGAATCACTACAATTCTCTCCAAATAGCTGCTAAGCTTTCAGTCATGACAGTCATGCAAGATAACATTCATTGCTTTACTACAAGACTACAAGGAGAGGTCTAGATAATCAAATGGATGCATAGAACCAGGTGGTCAGGTGGGGGCTGAAGATGTCAAACATTAGTGTTTTGTTTTGTTTTGGTTTTTTTTGCTGGCACTTCAATAAGGGTAAAAAGTTAGCGTGTTTATTTGATAACACCTAAGTGTCTTGGAATCAAATTAAGATGCAGCCTAAATGAGAAGCTACAACTTGTAGGAACTGAGCATACTTAGTACGCTACAAGACTGAATTCTCCATAGAAGCAATAGCCCTAGTTTCCAGCTCTGGGTTTGAAATCCTTCAGGCTTGAACAAAGTCAAGTCTTGCCCAAATTCTGTGACTCTGAACCATCTCCAACAGATACGCTTTCATTTAATGAAAGGTAATTTTTCTTGTATAAAACTAATGGTTATGGTAATACTTTTTTTTTATTCCAAAGAGAGAAATAAATCCTCCCTAGTGCTTGTGGACTACAACATTCAACCCCATTCACTGATGTTCCGAACCTTAGTCATTTTGTTAGTAAGTGCAACTCATTTGGGAGCAGGTAATTCCTGATGAGTGTTCTGTTGAAGGTCTATGGCTTTTAGCAACAGTACTTATGTCTTGAGGAATTTATAGTAAGCCAAAATCAAACAACCCTCTTAACCATTTCCTCAGTTTTAGAGCATAAACACATTGCCTTCTCTTCCTGTTTATATACGTAATTAGCATGTGTCATCTGGGAATAACGTAAGGCATATTTTTAGCACAAATGTAACAGTTTAGGAGAGGGTAAATTCTGGAAAAAATCTTTAAAAAATAACCCAGCAATGAAGGTGGAATATTTTAATGAAAAATATATATATAAAGCAGGTATTAAATGAGGACCCTGTATACCAGCCTGCATGCACAAGGTACCAAACACCAGTCGTACAGGTTCAGATTGTCTGAATGCCTGTAGGACCATTTCCCAAGTCTCCAGGCAGGAACACATGGGCCTCTTCTGTGGGGTCTTCCATCATTGACACTTGGTCAATATATGAAATACCTCTAAAGATTTACAGGCCTGGAGTTACCACAGCTAACCATCAAACAGGGGAAAATAGCACAGACAGGCTGAGATGGTAGTTGGGATGGGGCAGAAAGACATTTTTTGGGTTTGGGAATGCATTTGAAGTGACCTGCAGAATGAAGTGTCTGTATTGGAATGCCCTAATGTACTTTTAAACTAGAAAGAACAGTCCCTCCTTGTTAATAAAAGGCTTGTGCACCTTATTCCTTTTCCAGTGCAAAGAGCTTGGACTGAAAAAGACAAAATCCCACAAAAAATTTAGATTGCTTCTTAAAACTGTTTGACTTTTCAGGTAATAGCCATCCAGTAGAACTGCATACTAGTTTTCTACTGTATTCTTTAAATAATGTTTACTGTATGTTTCACATGCCACCTTGTGGTCTTCAATTAAAAAGAGAAATTTTGTTTGATTTGGTAAACAGCAAATATGTTTCTGTGTAAATATTTCCAATAAGTAAATCTCTAGTATAGATTCATATCTCAGAAAATTTATCAAAACCAAATTTTCAAAACTTTTGTAAAGAATAGGTTTAAAGATCATCAAATACAAATTAGTTTAGAACATGACCTTCAAACTGACAGTATTTATATTGTAGTAATTGTGCTGTATATATTCAAAATAAAGATAAAATATCGGAAGAAATATGCAGGATGTGAATCCTTTTTGTCCCCAGAACCTGCAGGATGATGGGCTGTTTGCCTGTTACTGTTTCTTCCATCTCACTTGTGGGGTCCTCGGCAAAAAGGCAGGACCCAGGACTGTCCTCTGCCCAAGCTGGCTCCGAAGGGCTCTGAAACTGATTCTGCAGTTTTCTGTCACCTGGGCTCGAAACAGTGGCATGGTGCCCTTGTGCTCCCTTTTTACTTCTGCTTGAGTACTTTCTGCCATTTCACTCGTGGCTTTCAGTTTGTGCTGTGCATCTTCTCATTGGGTTTGAAGAGAGCTGAAGGATTGGATGACAGAATTTCTCTTCTCTGCCACTTGCAGTAGTTGCCCCTTCAGGTCAGCATTTTCATCTTGCAACCTTTCTGCCCAGCACATCTTGCAACCTTTCTGCCCAGCACATCCCCAGAAAATTCTGGGGAGAATTTTCTTCAGCCAGCCTGGTGTTTTCATCTGTTATCTCTGTGAGCTGCTTGGTAAGTCCTCACACCTTTGGCTGAGGGTGCTCACAGAACAGAGTCCTCTGTCTGCAGCCAGTTGGGTGTGAAGGTCCTCAGCTGCCTTCTATGAGGAGACCTCACTGCGCTAGTTCTGTGCCAGCAAAGCTCCAGCAGGCTCTCTCCTCTCCTCAGTCCTCTGTTGAGGAAACTATTTCATGCCTAGTTCCTCAGCAGAGCTTTGGATAGGCAGTAGCACTGGAGTATTCATCAGGTGCTTGATGGTGTCCTGCAAACCTGCGTCTTTCTCTCAGCTGCTCAGTGAGGGCAGCTAGCTTGGCATTTTTCTGCTGGAGCCTCTCTGCCTCCTTGCACACTTCTGGAGACCTTGTCTTTCTCAGGAGGCAGCTCTCTGTCTCAAGGGCACTGAGCTGGTTCTCCAGGTCTTCCAGGGCATGCTGCAGGTGGCCACTCTGCTCCAGCAGCCAGCTGCAGGCACTACCAGGAAGCACCAAGTCTTCCCCCGCAGGCTCTGGCACCTGGAGCAGAGCACCACCACCACATGTGGCATGTCACCTTGCTGCCCAGCACTGTGGCTTTTGGTGGGGGGGTGTCTCTTGTAGTGCCAACCAGGAAGACTGAGCCTTGACCTGGTGGCTGGCTGCTGCCAGGGCCTGGGGCCCATTTCTCTGAGGGGAGCTCCTGCTTTCGCTTAGCTTTTATTGCTGAGCACAACACCATTTGGTATGACATATCTTTTTGGTCAGCTTGGGTCAGCTGTTCTGGCTATGTCCCCTCTCAACATCTTGCCCAGCCCCAGCCTACTGGCCTTTGGGTGTGGTGGGTTTGGAGAGGTGGCCTTGACGCTCAGCAGTAGCTAAAATGGTGGTTTGTTATCAATATCTTTCTAGCTAAAAAATACAAAGCAAGTACTATGAGGACTTCTATGAGAAAGTTGACTGCATTCCAGCCATACTTACTACAATCTCCATTTTTATTCCATACCATTGGTGTCACCCTCAGGTCCACATAATTAAATACATTTTTATATCTTCTAACCATTGTTTTGTATCTAATTCTCATTACTGAAATCCCTTCTTAGCAATACAGCTTATACTAGTGATACTGAAAAACCAGCACAAAGGAAACCCTCTAGACTTTTCCAAGTTTAGAAGGCAGGCATTCTTTATTGCAGTGCTGGGTGCATGGAGATTAGTATCTCAGATCATACACACCTATCTGACCAGCGTCCTCACTTTACAACAAAACACACATTCATCATATTTCACCAAAATCTAATACATATTATAGCTACTTCCCAAAAATGATTTACATATGCATAAGACACTTGCACATGCACACTTAGCTCCTGGGGTTTTATCCTGGAGTCTGTTGAGACTCCTGGTGGCTGGCAAGTTGGTGAACTTCAACTGAACTTTCTTGGGGAACATGTGCACTACTTGTTCTTATATAACTTCATTTGTTCCCTGTGCTATATGGTTTGACCATAATGCTCTGTTATCCCACTTCTCTTGCCTATTATTATATCCCAGGTGTCTCAGAAAGCTTGTTACATCTCAGTGAGCTTATTTAATAGGTTGAGTTAATCATTGCTTTAGTTGCAGCCTCTGTTATTGATTCTTTATATCTTAATTATATCACTATGTACCGAAGATACAGATTTATACATTCTCATTAACTGTCCCGTAATAGATAGATATTATTCTCCTATTCCATGGGCTTCCTCCACTCCTTCAAATGTTTGTAAAAACAGGCTATGATTTGGCCCTCATCTATCAAGGTGAATTCTCAGGACAGTAGCAGCAGCATGTTCAATTGTTGGACCCCAACAGTGGCTTGGTTTTGGTCATTGTTGCACTCACCCAGGTCCTTTTGAATCTCACCCTTTGTTGGTTGAGATCGTTCCTGCTACATGACTCCCTACAACATACAACTCGCACCATGGATTATTTTTTCTCCAAGGAAGCACAAAGATGATGGTGTCCCCATCCTTCTGCATTACCTACTAAGCACATCCAGGTCCTTGAGCAAAGATAATCCCACAAATGGGTTTGCCTTTCCCAGGGGAGGAGTAAACCACACTGCCTTCCTCAGCCACTTCTGTGTGCACTATGGGGACCTTATCTCCTCCCCCAGCATGTTGGGAGTTTGTTTGCAGGATCAGGATGGTTAGCAGATCCTCTGGTGTTAACCAGCCATGTTGCTTTTGCTAAATCTATATCCTGGTGTTTCCATGACCCAATGTCCAACTTTCTCAACATAGTTTTAGCAGTCCATTGTATCTCTCAGTGTTTCCAGATGCTTGTGGGTGATAGAGGATGTGATACACCCACTCAATGCTGTGTTTCTTCGTCCAGAAGTTTACAAGGTTATTTTGGAAATTACTCCCATTTGTCCATTTCTCCATGGTGGAGCACCTACCCAGTCTGCAGCTCATGGAGGACCGCACACTGCAGCATGTGGATGCATCCAAGGGAGGCTGTGGCTCCATGGGAGCCTATGCTAGAGGAGGCTCCTGACAGGACCTGTGGGCCCTGTGGAGAGGGACCCAGGCTGGAGCAGCTTTTTCTGGCAGGACTTATGGCCCTGTGCGGAACCCACACTGGAGCAGTCTGTTCCTGAAAGACTGCACTCTATGGAAGGGACCCACGCTGGAGCAGTTTATGAAGAACTGCAGCCCATGGGAAGGACTCACGTTGGAGAAGTTGTGGAGGACTGTCTTCTGTGGAGGGGACAGTATGAGGTGGAAGGAGTGGCACAAAGAATGTGTAATGAACTGCAACCCCCATTCCCCATCCACCTGCATAGGTCGGGGGGAGGAGATAAAGAAGCCAGGGGTGAAGTTAAGCCTGGGAAGAAGGAAGTGGCACAGAAAAGGTGGTTTAAGATTTCCTTTTATTTCTCATTATCATAGTCTCATTTGATTGGTAATAAATGAAATTCATTTTCCCCAAGTAGAGTCTGTTTCGCTCCTGACAGTATGTGCTAAGTTATCTCCCTTTTCTTTATCTTGACCCAAGGTCAAGAAAAACATCTTTCATCATGTTTTTTCTCACCTTTCCAGTTGAGGAGAGGGAGTGACAGATTGGCATTTGGCATTTGGCCAAGGTCAATCCACCACAAAAGGCAAGCTTGTACATCCTTTGGCAGCTTCAGAGCCATCTTCCCTCTTTCCTGTGCTAGTTACCTCTGTCAGTCCCCTGGGATGCTCCAGGACACTGTTGCAGGTCCATGCAAGAATCATCCCAGTTGCAGGACATCCGATAGCTTGGCTTGTTGTGTACGTACCAAAGCCCACCAGTGTTTTTTGCCTGCTTAAGCTCCCTTGCAAATATCCATTAGTGTAATGGTCTTAATTAGTATTATCACAGGAATGCTACGGAAATTGTTTCTTTCCAATATAGCACATCCGTGAATAATGACTTGGGGACATCATAATAAGAAAACAACAAATGAACCAGGACATTTTGTGCACACCATGTGCCTTTGAGAAAAGAGTTGCTTTATCCACATGGGCTGTTATTACAACTATATAAAAAGAAATTCCTTTCCTGCATTGTTCTTCAAATTCCTCTAAAGTCTCACACCACATGCAGAAGTTGCTGCACATTTTACAGACAAAATACCACTCACTCCTTCCTTGAAATCTGAAGATCAAAGTCTTTGCACTGGACTCAGCATGTTCATTCAACATAGCTCTAGATACTGAGGAGAGCCTTCTGTTAAAGTCATGGCCTGCAGATGCAGGGCATGATATGGTTGTATGTTTGAACAGAGAGTATATAATTATCTGAGATGTGCTCTGGGTGAGAGCTATGCATGTGCACCCAAACCTTTGAAAAGCTCCAGTGGTTTCTGCCAGGTTGTCACTGCCAGGAGATGTCTGCCTTCATAGATAAGGCTACACCCTTAACATGTAAGCAGCAAAGGCAGTAAGGAGGAGTGCTTTTAAATGTAGAAATAAAACTATTAAAAAGAAGTAACAGAGCATTGAAAAATATGAAGAATTTTAGTAGAATTTCTATCATACTGTGGCCATGGGCATTGGAAAGGGGGTGAAGAAAGAAGCAACAGATCAGGAACATAATGTGGATTCAATAAGCACCAAAAAAGACAACATAAGCATTCATTTTATCCCTGATCTTTGTCCTCCTGATGTCTGGTGAAGCCCTCTTTGCCATGCAAAATGCCAAGCATATGGCTCCAGCCAGTTGAATGCTTATGTGCATGATTAATTATGCAGCTAGTCTCAGTGACTTCATCGGCTGCACCAAGGTTGGCTTCTGAGGCATGGGAGCACTCACCACTATGCTGGTTCTCAGATTATCTGAGCAAGGGGACTGGTTGGGGGGTGTGCTCTGGCACCCATCTAGCCTCCACACACAAATGGTTTTGCACAGGTATAAAGTATTCGAAGAGCAAGGGCATGTGGGCGTGAGTGGGTCTCCTGTCAGCTTAGGGGCTGAACAGGGCCAAAGCAAGCACCAGGACCAAGTGGTGAGGGAGCACTTCTGGAGACAGAAATTAGCCACAGAATTTGGTGCTGGTCACACCCCTGACGTTATGCACATGTGTGAATGCTTGTATGGTTTGGGCCATATTCTTCAGGCTTTTGATGCCAACCTTTTAAGGGTGCAGCCCATCCTGTGGCAGATGCTCTGCCTTTGTATTCTGCTTGTGCTTTTGTCAGTATATTATGGGCTCTGCTACATTGTACACAGGATTATGTTTAGAACGCTTGACTATGAATTTAAACTGCACATCGACAATGTATAACGAATTCACCTTTGTAGTTGCTGTACGAACAGTACTAGTTGATTTAGCACTGCACACTATTTGAAGTCAACACATTGGCATTACCATTATAACAGGGGTTTCATGGCAGAACACAGCAGCAGTTAGTGGTGATGGCCACTCGATGTCACTATAGTCATTCAAATTCATGCTTGAAAAATCCTTGTTAGCTGTGTTTTGATACTGGTGAGAACGTGAATGTGACATTTCAGATAAGCAGTATGACACATCTTTTCAAACAACTGTATAAATAATCGGCTTTATTAAAACACTCTCGGGGATAGATTTTTCTTCTGCATGTTCTCCAAGTACTCACAGAATATAAAGATAATAAAATGTTGTGATCTGCATTTCTTATTTTTCATAGAATCCCTTTAAAATATGAGCTAGCTAATTTAAGGTGCCATCTGCATTACAGATACATGGGCAGAAGTTTTTATATATCAGTATATTTTTAGGGATTATCTCTCATACACAAGCACATTTCAAGGCATCTTTCAGTATTTTACTTTTCACAGAGCTGTTTATTTGATGCAGTTTGAGGTTTTCATGTATATCTTACAGTGACAGAGGAGAGCACCTATCAGTTTGGTAGAGCAGCTGGACAAAGTTACTGTTAGCTTAGGTAATTTAGCCAAAAATTGTTATTAAAAATTGTACTTGTGCTTAGAAGATGTGGAAAGTATTTAAAATAATTGCTCAGATATTATTTCTTTTGTGGTGTATTATCTGATTTGCATTTGTTTATGAAAGGAAAATCAAAGTAAATGCTGATGGATGCAGCTTTTGCATTACTTGGGTCATATGCCATATTTCTTAATGTCAGGCCAACACAGACAGCTTAAGGGGGCCAGAAAGAGATTTAAGAGAAGTCTTCAGTGTACTTATGTAGGTGAAACCCTGCAAACCTGGGGAGCAAGTGTCTGAAAGGCAGGGTCATTTAGGTATGATTGCCTAAACCCCTGAAAATGCATGGGTTACAAAGGGTGAAGAGATTTCAGACATATATACATTTTTCTGAGTCAGGTATTTATTTTATGGCCTCTTCAGAAAATGCATGAAGTCTTGAAGACTAGTTGCTTGTCAGCACAGTTTGTTCTCTGCCAGCATAGCTTGAGCTCCTAGGAACCTTGTTTAGCTTTGGAAAAAATGGGTCTGTATTTCTCTTCCCCTTAATGCCAAGGCTTATATGAGAAAGTTTGTGCTGCCTTTGCCAAAGAAGACATATCCTGAAGAGTGGGATTTTTTTTCTGGATTTTCCATTTTACTTGATCACTGGCAGAACAGCTTGGAAGCCACAGAGGCTTGCAAAACAGGAACAGTGATCGAGGGAAAGGTGTTAAGTACTGTGGTGGTTTGATGAAACACATCTCTTCAAGGACAAGACTTCCTGAAGAGCTACATGGTAAAAATCTGTTCGCTGGCTCTCCAGGTGCCTGGAAAAGATGAATGCTTTAAGTTCAGAAGTCAGATGAGGACCCTTTGAAATTCAGGCAGACCTGAGTCTTACGGCAAAGTACGAATGTTAGTGGCTGTATTCTGTAGCTCTGCTGTCGCAGCACGATCCAAACTAGCCAGCTGCAACAAGGCTTCTGGTATGTGCTGGTAAAAGCCTTGTTGCAGCCAGCTAGTTTGGATAGTGCTGCAACACTGCCTCCATTATTCTTGTACTACCTTCTCCTGTACACCTTGCATAGCCACCATACTTGTCTTACAGCAATCTTCACATAAGCAAGCATGCAGCTGGTAGGACCTTTTCTGCTCCAACCCATTTACTCAGAATGAACAAAGCAGGCTGAGGATCTTGTCCAAGGGCTGTCACATGGGTGGACTGTGATAAGGCAGTCCTGAAAAGCTGAATTATTGTGGCTTTTCTGGTATAAAACTAATTTAGAGTACGGTTTGTAGATATCTTCAGGAGACATCTGCGTCTGAAGGCTCATACATCATGTAGGTGGCAGATCCAGTTCTGGAGCAGTGATTTCTTGCAATTTGTTTCCAACAAATGAGCCACTTCTTTTTCATCGCTCGCTCCTCGCTCTCTGGCTGGTGAGTCACAGCTCATCCCTGATGTCTCGTATGAGGAGATCTTGCTTGTATTTGGAAAGCTGGGCTTCTCTTCCCTAGTCATATACCACATACAGAGGTTTCATTAATCACTGCCCTTCTATGAAATGAAAAAGAAAGTCACCATGAACGAGCAAGACCTGACAATTCTTATTAATATACATTTGTCTCAGGATACTTTGCGACAGCTCTACCGTTAATGCACTTTGCCAACAGAAAAGTGCTGGGCAAGCTTATACTGCAACAGTGTCTTAGTGTTACACACTATTCCACATCTGTCAGGCAGAAGAACATAACTAAGCTACTGACACAATGCTCAGGCAAGCAACTTTTTACAAGTGAAGCACTGATGATGATTTAGTATGGAGTTATATTCCTTGCTTTGAAGCTCTGTCTTTGTGTATAAAAATCACACTTAAATTATGTCATGCTGTTCCAGGTGAACATCAGAATATACTTGTGGAAGCCAATTTTTAAATGAGATCTCAATTTTTTAATTTATCCTGCATGCCAATAAAGCAGCAGAATTCCCTGAATATTTTGAGTAAGTGCTACTGTGAGTTAAATTCTGAATCTACCATTTTGGAAACCATGACTCTGGCCTGATTTTAAAGACATTTTTAATAGAAATAGATGAAAGTTTGCTTTTGTTGATAAAAAACAACAAATTTGTTGATAGTTTTATGAGGTACCAGATTTTCCAAGGGACTGAAAAGGGTTTGATCATGTAAATCAGTTAGATTCCCCTTCTCTGCAAAGGAAATGTCTCTGTTCATAGCAGACTTTCTTCCAGTGATGTTATAGCATCAAAAACGTTAATGCACTGGAAGTAGGCCCTCAAAAGTAATACTCTAAGAAATGGTTCTTTTGGGAATCACATATATGCTAACCATATAATGAATTCAGGAGTATTTTTAGGAGTTGCTATCACATGAGCAGTTATTGCCATGACAGCATGTTCTTAAATATTTTAAAATTGTGTAGATTATAAAAATATTAGTGATTTCTTATTATCTCTTCAGCAGCCAAACTGTCTCAGGAGGGTCAATCGAATTTGTACAGAGGCTAAGCTGGTAAATAACTTATACCTAGAATCCGGACACATAAATTTTTCAGTTCAGACTGGGGCCTGCAAGCAATCGGCTTAATTTTTCTGTTTACATGCAAAAAGGATTTTAAAATGAAATGGATATACATATATAAAATAATATTTTGGCAAACCATATAATGCGATACAAAATACCTGTAGGCAGAAAGTGTTCATGTCATAAAATTAAAGAACTTGAAGACTGGGAGAGACTTTTTCTTTTTTTTTTTCAGTAATATGAAGAAAGGTGTTACTGAAAGGGACATAATGGCACTTCTGTATTTCCAGTTTCAGTCTCACTGCTACCTGCAGCAGTGGAGGAAAAGGCTGATGTGTTGGGGCACAGCTCTGTGCTGATGCAGTTACAGAGCTGGGCAAATATAAATGCATCCACGAGTCCACTGCAGCATGCTCCCCTTTCTGGCACAGCCACACTGCAAGCCTGCGAGCTCATGCGTATGCATTAGCAAAGCAGCTGAGCAAGCAGTCAGTAACCCTGTGACGAACATGTCAGAAGAAGAAGAACAGGACATGTTTCTAGCTTGGCAGGATTTGGCTGCTGCGGCAAGTGGCAGGGCTGGGAGCTGCTTACCTTGCACTGGACAAGACTCAGCCTGTCAGCTGTCCCCACTGCAGTGACGCTCCCAATTAGGTGGTATTTCACTGCGGCTATCTCACGCTGGAGTGAGTTCCTGCCAGTCAGCAAAGCTGCATAACCCAAAGTGACACTTTTGATGGAGCACCACACAGACTCGGAGTGCAGGTACATCTGAAAGGGAGAAGGGCGGTAAGGGATGTTTTGTGACAGCCATAAGCTCCATTATAAAGTAAACTTTATAGGTAACAGATTTATAAATACAGATTCACAGATAGATTAATTCCTTTGCTAACAATTTATACTTCACAGTTATTGCTATTTAATGACATTGAAGTTAAATATATCCTGCTAGAAAAATTACGCGTGATTGATAGGTATATCTAGCTTTACAGGTAATCTCTTTTATTAAAATAAAACTTAGTAATTATACCTTGAAATTGTTAGTCATAAAGTTTATTTATAAAGGAAAAAATAATGCAAACAAGCAAACATACAGACACAAACCTGCATGCTGCTTTCTCAGAAAATGCTGCAATAACTAGATATAAACTAAAAATTCTTATAGATAACTTTTTAATCAACATTGAAATATATAGACTTCCATAAAAAGACTAGAAAGAGAGCTTTTTCTGGGTTCCCTTGATCACTGAATAACACCAAGGAGAGCCTCAGACAGAGGCACCTCCTGGCCTGCAAGTAAACCTGACAGTACTGACCATGCCCCACCAGGAGGGTCCGTGGCAGGATTATAAAACTAATTATATCATCCTTTTGAGAAAACCTGCTACCATTTCAGATTTTGTTTTATTTTTGATGCATCTCAGAAAACATTGTCTTCCACATGATTTCAAATACTAACATCTTCTGTACTTTAAATAAGTTGGGACAATACATAGTCTCTCAATCTTTTTGTGAAATACTTTGACCTCTTTATCACAAATGCCTTCTTCTTGGGCTTTATAGTTTTTTTGCACAATAACTCCCATCTCCATGTTTTAATAACAGTCCTGTGGATCCTCTTCTTACCTCTTCAAGTATTATAATTTATTATAAAGTTTTAGTACTGCACAGTAAAGTCTTCTGATTTATATTTGTATCACATTTCAGCCACAGTTTTTAGTTGTCTCTCTGAACCATACACACCTAGGAGAGTTGATCACATACGCTTTCATCATTTAGTGTCCCTTTTAAAATGTTTGTTCTTTTGTTTAAACCCAGCAGTTTGTTCTTATTTTGTAAAAGTGGTTTTCTTATTTATAGATACAATATCAAACTTCAGTTCAAATGGCTTGTATCCAAAGCCCTTTTTCCAGATGGAGTTTTTTTGTCAGATGTATCATGGGATCACTAAAATTGCAACTGCAATTAGCAAAAAGCTAATGTTTATACCCCCCTCACTTCCTCTGTCTGTCCTGGAGAAGCAGTGGCTTGCTTTATAGCGCTGTATTTAAATGAAGCATAAACCCTAAGGCACACTCTGAAGGAGGGAGAGGATCACTTATTAATGTGGTATCATATTTTTATCAAGGTGTTCAGTTGTTCCGAAAGAAAATGTGGTCATATTGTCCTATGTGCATGCAAATGTAGGAAAAGAGGATTTGTGCTCTGAAAAGTACAGTTCCTGTAGCAATTCGTTTACAAATCTAGATGGCCTCTGTGCACTTTTCTCATGTGTATTTTCCATAGTTGATTCTAGGGAATAATGCAATCTAAACTATCACTTTTTCAAATAAACCTCCCCCACCCCCCACCCCCTCGCCAAACAACAAGAAAAAAAGAAACATGTCTTACCATAACCTCAGTTTAGGCACACATATATGAATTCAGTAATAAAGTTAAAAAAGGGAACAGTTAATGTAAGCTATTATAAAAAAAAGTAAGAAATACAAGCAAAGAAAGTTAAACTAACAAAAGTTGGGTCCACTGGGGCCTTTTGCTTTGCTATTATGTATTTTTCCACAATATATCACAGTGGAAAAAATGCAGTATGTATTCAGAGCAGAGGCATAAGGAATAAAGGCTATGCCATGCTTTTTCTGAAAATTATATAATTTCTGCCTGACTGGTAGTCGTGCTGTGAAGATTAATTAAAGTTTATGAAGCACATCAAGATCTTTGGAGAAAAGGCATAGTGCTATGACTAAAATACAAATGCTTTTGTCTTGACATGCCATCTTTGGTTTGGCTTGCATTAATTCTGTATTGAATTTATCCACAAGGAAATACAAAGGGGCTTGTGATTTTTTTGTTTTATTACCATTCATGTGAGAGAATATTTGTAGTGATATGGAAGGTATTGGTCATCTGATATGCCACAGTAAACTTTTCTTTGAGTTTAAGATAAGAATATACTCCATAATTTATGTCATTCTTTTTTCTTATCCCCTTCAAAGTGTGTGATTGAAGTAGTCACTATCATTATTCAACAAAAGTTCATATTAGGCTGCAGCAAGTTCTCAGATGTAATTTTTCAGCTCATTTTAAATATTCTCGTTTTCTTTTCTGGATATATTTTCAAAGGCTTGTGCAGCAGGGAATTTGCAAGAATTACACAAGACCGTGACTGAAGCCATGTTTGTCTATGTTTTTATAAACAAATTATACAACAGAGAGTGCAAGCAGGGAGTCCCATGTACATTTGTCTGGCTGTGCAAACTCAGCACATAGAAAAAGTTTGATGTGGTCAAGAATCATGGAGCTGAGCACTAATTTTATATGACTCACCCCTATGCAAACTTGTAAATGCTTAGCCTTGGAAATCACTCTGTTAGGTTAATCCCATGTTTCATTATTGTTTCTAGGGACAAAATCTATTGTGATTTTAGTTTTTAAGTATTGACAGATTGTATTGCACAGTATCTGGCTGCTTAAGGCAACCTGTACAGGGTTGAAATCACTGCAATTTGGTGTTACATGCATCTCTAATTATAGATAAACCTTTTCTATATAGAGGCTAAATCAATGGTAAAGATAAAATCTCTGAATGCATAACTTTGGTGGAGACAAAATTTATAAAAATCAGTAAAATAAGGTTGAATTTTCAGTAATCTCTTGACTTTTTAGCTGATGACTTCATGGTATTATAATCCCTGACTGTGATGATACAACCTACAAACAAATTTCTCTTGGTGGCTTGTTGATTCAGGAAGCAACTATGTTACTGAAAATCTTTGTACGAAAAAAATTCTGTAAATTTTAGGAAAATCAACTGTCATTGTAGTCTTCTTACTTGTAGTTGCCTTTCTTATTTAAATATCATAATTTTAATGTTTCTTTTGTCTTGATGACAGTTTTACTGTTTTATTCACGTTTATAGCTATGATGTAGTAAGTCAGCCTTCATGAATCACAAATCTAGAACCTATCACTGGTTCTTGTTTATATATTATTTGTTTTAGTTGTGTAATTTTCTATATATTCTAAATTAATATTTACTCTTAGTTGCATTTTAAATATAATTTTAAATATACATGATAAACTTAGTCATTTTAGGGTACATAGTTTGCAAAAAACCTAAATGAGAAAGTGGTGCCTCCCACATTGTGTCTGTTCTATGGGTTTACAAATTCTGCTTGCCCTGTTGTGAGTGTGACCCAAAAGCATGTCTGGGTTGCTGAACAGAGGGTGTTGGATCCCAAGGCATACAGTTGGAAGTTGTCACCACGGGGGTATACAGGACAGATGATTCTACAGAACTTCAGAATCGTTCTTGTCATTGGTAATTTTGCCTTTGAAGGTCTGGTTAATCATGCATGGTTCCCATATTTCTTGGGAATGACTAGGAATAATAGCTAGAATCAGCCCAGTGTGTGGTCCAATAGGAAAGTAATATAAATAAGCAACTAACTTGGCTTTAAGCTAATCTTTCCATTTCTTTGTTACTTTGAAGAAATTTGATTTTAGACCTTCTGTCATCTCTAATGTACAGAGAACCACATTTTCAACTGATGAAACCTTTAAACAAAACATCTCTTTCATTTCAGAAATAGCCACTATCCTTTGTAATATTTTTCTCCCTGTTGTTTAAACTGTAAAAACATTTTTTTGTCTATTAAATTACAGCTAGACTTGGTGTAACTCAACATCTTCAGGTTGTTCTGTCTTTACTCTTCAAGCTGTAGTGTCTTATTAAATAAATTTAAAGTATATTCCAAGTTTGTTCTCCGTTCTGTTTTAAATATGATCATAAATCACACTGAAGCAAAAATTTGGAATCCTATCGTACCTGCTTCTCTGGGTAAGACCTGTTTGCCAGTAATATGGAATCAGTCATGATATTTCTCCGCTTAAAGTGTGACCCCATATTCAAAATGTATGGTTTGTTTTTCATTTTGTTTGTTTAATTTGAAAATTCCTGTTACTATTGAAACATTTTATATTTTATATTGAGTCCTCTGCCCTCTAACCTGAAACTTTTTTAAAAGTCCCAGAAAAGCTAGTAAGGTAAATATCCTGGTAAATATCACATTTCAACTGACAAATTATATTGACAAGAAACCAAAACTGCTTGTAAAATAGAGTAAAAGGGCAAAAAGATACATTTCTTTGCAGGCTACACTTAGCAGTTGATTCTTACATATACTCAGTTTTTGCATGATTACTTCACTTAGACGATGGTCTTCACTTGAAGGCTCTTTGAAAATATGAAGCAACAATGTAAAATATTTTTAATGCAAGTGAAAAAAAAATCTGTATTTCCAGTTCCTAGTCTGTTCCGTCAGACACGTCTATAAATTTTTAGGTTTATGCCTATATATAAAGCTACACAGACGCATAACTGCAGCATTAAGATAGAGGGAACCTGTTCTCAGAATGCTTCATGATTGTCCTCTAAAATCAACTGGGCTCTACAATGCTGCCAACTTTTATTTAAAGGATGGAATTTATGCCATTAATATCCCATGATTAGTTGTACTGAAGTCAGGCAAGACTATGAGAGCTGGGAAAGCTAATTTCTACCTTTTCCTTGAGATGTCCAGTATTCTCATGTTAGTATATTAGTTTCACACTAGTAATCTTTTTCATAGCAGTGTTGGCGTAGCTAGTTCTAAGCCTTTTCAGTTTTGTTGTATCTTCCCTTGGTTCTGTGTAAAGTCAATGCAGTCTCCAGTCACACGTGACTCCGAGGAGATGCCTGACAAAGATGCCTTAGGTTAGGCTGAGTAAATAATGCTTTTAATTACAAATCTGTTTCTTCCCTAGACCTTGCCCCCTTAGCAGATGTCACACTCAGAAGTTCTCTTACAGTGACAGAACCTCAATGTGAGTTTCCTAACTAATACAAATCAGAAGCCCATCTACCTGCACTGATAATATATCTCATCTGAGTCTGTGGCCTTTCATCTTTATTTTTATGCTGCCTTCTATTTTTTTTCTGAAGAATCAATAAATGAACTTGGAGAAATTTCTGCCTTGCTTAGCAAGTGTAGTTTCTGCGGCTTATTAAGATTACTCAAGGTGTAAATTAAAGACTGAATGACCACATTTAAAACAATGGCCAAAGATCTTAAAAATGTTCCACAGTCCTGGAAACAGTATCTGCATGTACTTATATGCCAGGAAACAAATAGAGTAGAATAGAGTATAGTGAAGTTACACAAAAAACAGTGGACAGAGTCAGAGTCCATAAATGACAATTCTGATGCTTAGAGGTTCAAGCCTCTAAGTGAATCTTTTGATCTCTTGTTTTGTACTTCGCCTTAATTTAGCATTTTCCCTAGAGCTTCGCTTGTTTCAGTATTTTTGTTCTACCCTTTCAAAATTCCTTAGGATCAATGATACCATTAGTTCTGTGTTTGTTTTAATTCTCTTCTTTTATTGTGTTTTCTTCGCAGTATCTGTCTTCTTTCATTATTTGCCATTTCCAGCATTTGCCTTGTTTCACTATCAGTTGCTTATTAGGCAGTTTGTATTTCCAGTATTTGTCATTTCCCTTTGCATTTAATTTCAAAATTTGTGTCATGCCTTTTCTTCTTCACATGACTCATAACTCATTTGCTCCCAGTGTTTCTCCAAATGGCTACAGGATAGATTCCTGGGTAATGTGGAAGATCACAGAGTCCAGAGAGATGACCCACTGTCCTTATCAACATACATCTTCTTGATTTTAACTGAAAGGCAGAGGGTAACAGAATAATTTAATGCATTAGATAATGCAGCTTTCTGACTTTGACTAGCATTAAATTATTGTCTTTGGACAATATTTCTTGATGTATTTCTCAGTCATTTTGGAAAGACCTAGTAAGTATTTGATATCTGAATATATTCAGTACTGATTTTTAAAATACTTATATACCATTATTCTGCATTATTAAGAAAAGGACATATTTTAAAATACTTTCTCCATTGTGCATATTGCCAAATAGAGTGTAATTAAAGTATATAAGATTTTCTGTTTGCTTGACAAATAAAACGAGGGGGATCCTTATGTATAAATAACTTTTGAGTGTGTTACTATACATCATGTTGCTTCAAAATCATGTTTTGTGATGCTGCAGAAGTTTAATGTATCTTATAGGCTTCTTGTTATGAATTTACAGTTAAATCCAAAAAGAACAAAACATTTAAAGAGAATTTACAATGAAAGATACCTATCTGAGTGTCTTATACAAATCCTTAGCTCCTATATAGTATTTTTTAGGTGCCCACTATCTCTTTGAAAGGTAGAGGCAGAACAAGGACTGTGTTAGCGAAGAGCAGGAAGATGTAAACATCCCCAATGGCATCAAGAATCCAATTGAGGGGATGGGCACACACAAAGAAAACAGGAGATGTGGTTTAGATGCTCAAGGGTGATCTGTGCAGGGTTTCAGTTTTTTAGCTTACCACTGTACTAGTTTCACTCTATTTGTGTTTCATTTCAATGCCTCAGGATGGGAGATGTCTGACAGCTCTAGGCATTAGCCTATCTCTACCTCTGCCTCTACCTCTACCTCTACCTTTACCTCTACCTCTACCTCTACCTCTACCTCTACCTCTACCTCTACCTCTACCTCTACCTCTACCTCTACCTCTACCTCTACCAGTGATGCTGCTTCTGTAGACCCCTCTGCATTCTTAAATTCTTCCCTCTTTTTTTCCCACAGGAAAAGTTGCAGTCTTTTCCCTTCTTTTCATTCACTCTGGAATAGAAAGTGAGCAACAAGCTGCTCCCCTGCTTCCCATGTATCAGGTAATCAGGTTTCTTTGCCTTTTAAAACACTGCTGAACCTGGGCTCCTCCACTTGGACCATTTCTTCTTACATCAAGAAACATGAGCAAGCCTGAAGTCCTTGGGAGGATACATGCCTGAACCCTGGAATGTCTGGGGGTTTTTGGCTCTCCTACTTAGAAATAAAAAGTCAAGCTGCTAGGCCCCATACCTAGTGTCTTTTTGACATGTTTATTCTCACTTCATATTCAGAATTTTTTCTGACTACCAGCAGATGTCACTGCAGTCAAAAGAAAGTTCCGAGGTGATTTTTGCTATGAATAAAATTGCTTTCCTAACAAAATACAAATGATAAACCATTGTTATTTCTAGTGCTACTCCCAGTTGTTTTTTTTTTTTTTATGTGGCAGATCAAATCCTTGAGAGGATGAAATATGCCTTCAGGAAGGAATTCAGGTTTTAAGTCCAGGTTATTAACTTATTCTGAAAGTCAAGTGCTTAGAAATTTCTCAGCAAAATGTTTTTTCATTGGAAAAAAGGAATTAATTGAAATAGTTTGCTGAAATGTGATGCTCTAATGAAAAAACTGTTAATAAAAAACCCCACCCAAATATATCCTGTGTACAGTAGAGCCTGTTCAGCATTAGGAAAGGAGATCCAAGGTTAAAATACTTCATATTGCTTTGATTAGGGATACACTTTAAAAACAGAGGACTAGATGATCTGGGTAATTCTCCCTTGCTTCACAGGCAGTACTTGAACCCATCTCATGTAACAGGAGAAAAGGAGAAACCTCAACGTAGATGAGGTGAAAGAGCATCTTTCCATTCAACTCTGACTGTGATACCTTTGGAAGGAAGAATACTTTATGGAGAAGGATAATGTCATAGGTAAGGCTGAGGGCTATATATACAGGTTCTTTCTGTGGTTCTGCCAATGACCTTTTATCTGATATGGAGAACCTACTACCTCTATACTACATTTTTCTCATCTTCAAAAAGAGGAAAATACCTACCTCAAGGAATCCACAGATATGAGTTTATTAACTTTTTTAAAGGAATATGAGATCTCAAAGGATTATGTGAGTGCACAACATTACTGATTGTCCCACTCCTGTGTTACAGAAAACTGTTATGCAAGAACACAATGAAAAACTATTTTCCTTTTCCCTTTCTGATATCTTGTGCCGATTTTATATTTTGGGGTGTGTGTATAGATATTATACTTAGAAATTACATTAGGTCATTTCCAGGTTGCTAGTAGAAGGTGGCAGACCTATCTATCCCATATTATGAAGTATCTTGAGAGCTGGCATATTGGAAATCTAGATCTCTGAACATGCCAAAGAATTTTAACTTCAGTCTTTTTTTCTGTCTACATTTCACTTGACATGTTTACCTTTTTGTAGTATATTACTGAAAGGTGTTTGAATCCTGGAGGGGTAGATTTTAACCAAACATCTGAAACATGTTATTGAGTAAATCTCCATGCTTCTCTCAGTCATTCGTATTGGACATACTCCACTTCACATGGTTAACTGCATTATCTGTTTGGAGAGAGCATAAGGGAAGATGACTTAATAGTCCAGAAAGCAGAAAACCTGCTGGGTGTGTGGGAGTGTGAGGTTCAGATCCATGGACTGAAATAAGCAAAGCAAGAACGTCATGGTTGGATTCTTACTCCCACGTGCCTGCCTGAAACTCTTTTAAGGTCAGTGAACATCTGTCTTCCGTCTGAATTTGACCAGATAAGCCTTGTCCTTTACAAGTAGTGTGAGTGCTTCTCAGTCATACTTTTCTATTTGGACAGATCAACAGTTTCTGACAAACAACTATCTTATCACAAAATTTTCTGTCAGTTTTACTTCAAACAAACCTACTCTGCAATAAAAAAGCTCAGTGGTAGAACACACAGGGAGTGACTTGCTGAACAAAAAAAGCCCCATTTGTTTAACCAATTCTCTCTGTTGCCCAACATCATCTAGGTTAGAAGTTCCTGGTATGTGGGCTGGGGGTCATCATGGGATCATACTAAATATTAAAACCAAAGAATGCATCATTTTTGCCTGACAGTGTATTTTTATGAGCAGCAGCCACTTTCCTCCAGGGACCTGCTTTTCAGTCAGAGGATATGAACCATACCTGCTGCAGCAGAGAAACTGCTGAGTGAAAAGGAATATGTTCCATGGACAGAGATGTGGCTTTTGCTGGCGGTACTTTACTGTGTTACATGCCTCACGATGTAATGATGTAAAAATTTGGACACAGAGGGAAGAAAAGCATTAGACAGACCAACATGAGGCATGGAGTAACGGTGAGTTTCACACAGGTGAATATTTGACTCTTCATTAAATTTCAATGGTATTTGTACTGGCTATGAAATTAGACTTTTGCCAGACTTGGGCTAATAAAGGGCAATACCAAACACACCTAGTCATGGAAATATGAAAAAAGATGTTACTGTGGAGAAAAGTAGATATAATAACTGATCCTGTTCCTATGGTCAGACTTTGCTGCAGCAGGTGCCAAGGTGTTGGTGTTGGAAGGTGTTGGAAAAGTGCTGGAACTACAGAAACTGCAGCTGGCTCTATACCATCTCCTGGCTTCTGAGCAGAAGGAATCTTTGCTCCTGCCAATATAAAATAGGTCCAGCAGTGGTTCTGAGACAAAGCAGCGCTACTGAATAACAATCAAATTCACTTGAAAATCCAACTCAAAGCACTTGAATGAGCAGTTTACCTGGGGGCTGTTCCACAATTGCTTGAAGTCACCAAAAGGACTTTCACAGAGTTCAGCAGGTGCTGAATAAGGCAAGTTCTTAGCAGAAAGGAAGACATGACTGTTTTATGGGCTTCAAGAAAACCACAGCCAACGAAATGTAAGAGCTACTGTGTTATAATACCTTAATAATGGTATCTTACTTTGCAATTGAAGGAGATTGGGAATGTAGTCTCACAGATGTGAATGCCCAAAAGATACATCTGGATAAACACTATGGACATGAGGTAGACACATCAATGGACTTATTTTTCTAGTTTGGATCAAAAGAGAGTTTGTCAATTCCTTGCTGTCTCAGAGTTCACCCTATGAATTGGTCTTGGAGCATGCAGACTGGATTTTTATTTTTTTTTTCAATAAAACTAATCTGGTAGAAATGCTGCAGGAAGATACCTGCACTCCCACTGCTAATGGGTGTTGAACAAGTGGGATCAGACTAGATCTAGTTTTCAGCAAGAACTTTAAACTGAATGTGGACATCACATCCTTGTGGTCAACTCTTCTACCTCCCAGATTCTCTCCTTGTGAAACACTATCTGCTGAGGTTAGATATAGCTTAAATGAATTAAATTCAATAATTTGTCTCTGATTGAAGAGATCTGACCTGAACATCTACGCATGCATTAAGGTCTGTGAGAAGTTAACCTTCATTGCAACTTACCCTTCCCTTTTGTATTTATGTATCTTGTCTCTGTTTGTGGCATGTGGAAGCAAACATTGCTTATCACCTTCTATTTTTCTCTGTGCTTAATTACGTTGCAATAAATGTTAACCCTTTATAATTCTTTAGAATGAGCAGAAGCAGATGCTGCTACAACCTAGATGGTGTTTTTTGTCATGTCATTTCTATGCTTTGTGTGAGTACATCCTGCCACTTCCCTCATTGTCTGGTGAGTACTACTTTCGGTGTTGTGAGATTCATTCATTAAGAACAATTTTAATGACTAACACCTACTAACTTCAGGGATTCATTGTCAGTTGTTTTCCATAAGTCTGCCTTCCAGAAACTGGCCTTTAGTTCCCTAGACTGATGCATGCAACCAGTTGCTGGCAAAGCAGTAAGGCCTGGGATGTAGGTCTGAGGAAAGTGGTACCCTGAAATCAAAATTTGAGGACAACTGTAGCACTAGAGAAAATAAGACTTGTGAGATGATCATGCCTGTGCAAGTAGCCTGCTACTCAGTGTTCTGCCAAATGGAATAAGAAATGTCCATTCTTTTTTAAAAAAATCATTATTGATTTTGATTTTTTACTAATGGACAAAAGAAATTTGCCACATATGATATCTAATACGGTTATAACAATATTTAATTCCAAGCAGTTAATTCAAGGGTATTTTTTTTTAACGTTTCAAAGATTTTTTTGCTTTGTATTTGATTTTGGTTTACACAATGTCAGATCTTAAGTTGCAGTTTGTTTTCTTTGACCAGTTTTCAAACTCAAGCTATAAAAGTCCAACTTCACCAAAACATGGGGGTCAGTGCAAGTCTTTCTACTGACTTTAATTGGTGTTAGAACAATATGAGCCATACCACTGCCCTTCTTTTACCTATGTTTCTAGTAGTTAACCTTCTGGATGGTAGTAGGAGAGTAATAATCAGGTAAGCACTACTTTGGGATTCACAGGCTGGACCTCCCTGGGGAAGGAAAGAGGAGAAAGACAATTCAGGTTGTGGAAAAACAAAAATGAACTAACAGGAACAAATATACTACCTATGATCTGACCCCTGTTTTCCCAGATACGAGAAAGGAAGAATACCTCCAAAAAGTTTATTTCTATCTCCAGCCTGTGTTTATCGAACTCCCTTGTTTGTTTCTGTATTCCTGAAGGGAAGGGAACTCTTCTGTTGGACCTCTTTTCACCAGAACATGGTGCAAAGCAGACCTGATAGCAGTGCTTTGGTGCACTGAATGCACAAGAAAGCCAATTACATTGAATCTGCAATTAGATACGGTTTTGTGGACCTGTTACATTCTCAGGAGATACAAAGTTGTTTTTTCTGGAGAGGATATGTAATAACAAAAGCTCTACTTAGAAACAACACTAAAGACAAGCTCTTTGATCATGTCTTGTAAAACTGATGTAACTATCATGAAGAAAATAGGAGGTGTCACCAGTTTCCTTGAAGAGGCACCAAAGCATATAAATATGCAATGAATCCATAAAAGATGAGATGTAAGCTTTGTTAACAGAAATGTTACCAGTCTTTTGCTAAGACAAAGCTAAAAGAACTTCTGAAATAAAGTATATTGTCCTTCCACCCATACCACTGTCTGATTGAATGTGACTTTAGGGGATGTCACTTGCCTGGGAGTGAATGCAGTGGCTCTTACACTTTTGGAAGAGAGCTTGGATGTTAGGTGCCTGATTGCTAAGCTGACATTGCTTCAGTAAGCCTGGGTTACATGCTGTACCTGCTGTTCTTCTCTTGGGAACTGCGAGCAGGAACAGACGGTGACTTAACAGGCTTTTCAAGATACTGTTCACAGTAACACTGCATGACATAAGAAAACAGCAATAAAATAATCCACACTGGATATGTTGTAATCTTCCTACATACAGCTCAGCACTGTCCAGTTGTTAGCCATCCACAGCTGTCTTCAGACTCCCTCTGCCCTGCCTCTCTGCATCATAGGAAGTTATGATAGTTTTATGGCTGAAAGTTAATTCCGAGCTCTGTCATCAACATACCTACTGACATACTAAATTTTTATCCAGATTTAGCATGTCAATGACCAAAAAGTCCAGACATGTGGATTCAGTCAGGGTCTCGATCTCAACTTGGCACCAGAAGGTAAGCAGCTGAGGTCTCTTGGACCTCAGTGAGCACTTCTAGCCCATTTCAGGGCAAGGTCAAAGAGAGCTTTCAGCTACCCCTGAACAAGGCTTAAAACACAGATGAGCAGGGGGAAACATTTGTACCTGTGTACACTTGTTTCAGCTCCAGCAGCCTCTATTCCCAGTTACAGGGCAATAATCTAAAATATGAGAAGTGACAGCTAGTGTAATTCCAGCTTCCTTTAATATATTCCTACATTCTGTGATTGTAGCTAGTCTGTTGATTTTGGCCTGGTTCACATGCAGTCAGCTACCAGGTCCCAGGTGGGAGCTGTGACTAATGACAGAGATACAGGAAAAGATAGCTACAGCTCTCTGCACCAGGATCGCTATCTGCTTCATCACACCCAGATGAGGATGATGGTGGATCAGCATCATGGCTTACGTGCTGGCTCACTTTTCCTGGCAAACCCAAGCCCATCCTAAACTGGGGCATTTCCCATAAGGGTGCTCTGACTCAGCATCTCATTCCTGTGACAACTCAGATTCACATTCAGTCTCCTCCTGACACAGATGCTGTCTCAGGAAGTAGCTTTGTCTTTCTGCTTCCAGAGTCTCCTCTCTTGAAGGGAGTTTTGAACTCAAAGGGCCAAGATCTTGACATCCCAGTTTTCATTTTCCTGGGAAAATGTAGTCAGGTATACATTTTCCCATTCATCTCCCAGATATTAAGTATGTTGAAAGTTTTTTTGCAGAAACATTGTATCTCTAAATGTTTTATTTCTTGGTTTTTAATTCTACCTCGCCGTTTAGACTTATCTCCTCCATAATCACATATGAGCCTCTGGTAAAACAACCAGGTGGCACATGCAATGCTCACAGCTTAATATAGTATAGGTTACATTCTCTGTGCATACAGCTATTTTATACTTGTGTGGACACTTTCAAATATGCAACTGTGGCAATGCACCTTCCTGAGAATTTTTCAAGTATACCCAGTATGTATGTGACTTCTATTAAAAAAGAAAGAAATAATATAAAAAAATAATCATTGAGGTGTTTCCTGCAAAGAAGCAGTCCACAACAAAGACACTGAACATCTAAAATAAAATAACAATTATTTATTCTGTTACATGGAGAAAGATGTCCAGGAGTGAGCTAATAAGTGTAAAAAAACGTACTGCTAGAATTCACAGAAAATTCAGGGCAGCCTAATGCAAGTTCTCCCAGCATTCAGTATTGATTGTGATTGATTATACATATATGGACATAAAAATAGGAGCATATGGCTGGGAAAGACAGTTTAGGTCATGATCTGTACAGTCCGGTTCATCCAGGTCAGAACACCCAGAACTGTGGGCAACCGAGGAAAAATCTCAGGTTCAAAAGGCTGCAGAGATTCCACATGTACCTAACACTCTAGACTGCAAAGCATGTCCATCACCCTGTACTGAATTTATAGTCTTATGCAGGCTGTGTCACAGCTGTGCCAAGGGAAGCGTAAGCAAGAAACGAAGAACATCTCCAGTCTTTGGACTAGCATAGTATCTGTTAAACAAAATGTCCTCAAAGACCAACTACTTTCTATACAGAAAGGCAAGAGAAAAAAGACCCTTTAAACCAAACTGGGCAGAAAAACCTCTCTCTTGATCAGTATTTTCTTTAACCCTTAGCAACAGCCTGAAGCAATGTGACCCTCAAATGTATCTTGTAAACTTCCTCCCTCAGCTATGGTGAACATTTTCAGCTTCAAAGCTGAAAGCAAAATCTGCCTCCCCTAGAAACTAGAACATTCACATGTGGAAATCCTCCCTGGCCTCCAAATGTGACAAGTAAAAAGCCCTGAGAACACATTATAGATGCAATACAAGCTCATAAAGATCCAGGTACTTAGGATAAGTCTCTGCCTACGTAACACATGACATATCTGAAGTCTGATTGCCCATGCTCACAGCCTGATTCAGAAGCTTACACATGGTCGCCTAATGCCATTTGAGATGCTGTATCTTAGATAAAAAAATCTGCACGTCTGGCAAATACTACTTAGATCTTGTAGAAGAACTTCCCTGAGCTGGCAGCTGGAGGCTGGGAGCAGTGTCCGAGGACATGGCACTAGTTGCCTCTGTCTAGAGGACTGAAGTGAGCCACCAGCTTCCTAGGCCCAGACATTTTCTCTGTTATACAGCTCTTTCTTTTCTGAAGTTCATCTTAAAACAAATTTAGCTTCACTTTCTCCCATAGCTTATGTGGCTACTCTTAAAAGTTTGCTGTTCAAATATCAGGAATTTCCAGAATAGATTTATTCATAACCAGTTTACAGTAATTTGATTTTATGTTAGTGCTTCTATTTAGCTTGAGATATACTTTTTCTCCTTGATATTCATCCAAAGACATATTTCTAGAGTCCTTGTATCCTCTTCCATCTCTTGTTTTTCTTGGCTAAACAATGGAAACTCTGCAAGGCCTCATTGTATGGTTTTCTCTTTACTTAATCAATTCCATAGGTTCTGCTTCTCTTCCAGTTCAATTTTTTCTTTCTTGAGCATAGATGACCAGCCTAGTACATGATATTTCAAACAAGACCTTTACCAACACCTCGTTGCTATGGCACTTCTGCATTCCCCATCTTGTGTTAGTGTCATGCTGTGGGCCTGTTAGCATACATGACCCCTCAATTCTGGAAGCATTTTATAAGTTTTAGTCACTTAAAAATTATAAATCTGAGGGTTAAACTATTTATCTTGCAATTTCCATAGAGATAGGAAGGTCGATGCCGGGATTTTTATGCAAGCAGGAAGTTTTACATGGACTGTTTCTTTTGTCTTTTGTTCACTTCCCCATTTCCTCACATGCTGCCAAAGTGATTTTCCATCAGCATTTTGCCATATCGCTGCAAACAGCCTTTTGGTTTCTCAGGTTCTCTGTATATCGGTAATCAAGGACACTTTTTACCACTTTCTTCTGTTAGCAAGAAAGGAAGATTTATGTTTCATGTATGTTTTTTCCTTATTTACAGTCAACATAATTTGCTGGTAGGTGTCCCGTGTAGGTCAAATGCCTGAAGGCACTCATGTCAAGGTCTAAAACCATTATCAAACGACCAGCGGACTCTGGAGAGAAAAAGCTGTCACAGTATGCCATAAACCTACGCAACTTTAAATGATGCATTCATACATGGTATGTGATTTTTGTTACAATGTCGCAGAGACAGAAATCCCTCTTTGCAAAATATAATCAAGATATTGCACATGAAAACACAATGCTTCACCATGCACTTTCAGGAAATAGAGTTCATCTTTATAAAACAGAGATGTCCATAGTTAAAGGATATCATAGATGAAATTTTAGATTTAGTTAAGATGACGGGCTAGGACAGGAATACAAACAAACTTTCCTATCACTAAATGTTTATGAAATCACAACTCATCATCTGAACAGCAATTGGCTCACTTCTTACACTATCTGCGTAGACATTTAGGTCCTGGAATGTGAGATGGTTTTGCATTTCAAGTTAAACAAGATACTTGCAGAGCGGATATAGCAGGAGTAAGTTCAAGCTAGTATAAACTGGTGTCACCTATCTTTTGAAGCACACGAACATGAAGCAGGGGAAAACATGGAGGAGTGCTAAACAGGAAATGTAGGTAAACTCCTTATTATCATGCTGTGCTCCACCCCAGCACAAGAGTATCACTGTTGTGCACAGAACATTGGTGAAAGCTTTTACTGTTTTCTCCTGCTTTGCTTCTATAGATACACAATTCCCTATTACTCCATTCAGTGCCCATAAACTCTATAATTTTTACTTTTCTTTATTGGCACTGCTTTTGTTCTGGACTCAGTTATCTTCTTTTCTTGACCAGCTCTGCAGTCTTCTATTATCATCTGTCCCACATTAACCTGTGTGAGACTTTACTGGGATAAGAGCACCTGAAGGGGCTTTGGCTTCTGTGTTGTCTTACCACTCACTGCTACAACATAGGAATATACATGAAGACTCCTTCTTTTTACACAGGTAAAGACAAAACTCCCAAAAAAGTAATATTTATACTTTTTGCATTACAGTGACACATCTCAGATTCTCTTAAACAGAAAATGTGAATGTTTTTGTGGGAGTGACAAATCTGCTATTCAGCCCAAGAAATGAAACAGTAAAGCTAGTACTAACAAAACTGTTTCATGATGGTGACATAACACATAAGCAACCCATGAATAATTTATTTTTGTGGGCCTGATAATCCAGGTGCTGACAAATTGTCTCCAGTATTTCTGTCACTTAACAGTATCCTTAGACTGCTTTTAATTATAGACTTCATCACCTACCATGGAAGTACAAGGGGCTGAAGCATATCTCCTTCATTCCCTAATTTCTGCTTCTGACATCCTTGTGGAAGTTGCTTCTCGAAAACCTTCTCTTCTGTATTTGGCTGTTATAAGACTTGTGTGTGGACATTAACCTCCATCCCTGACGCCTTGTGAATTTGGGTCCCGTCTGGAATCCTGGCAGCCGGCTACCTGTCAGCGATTTAATGGAAGGATCTTGACGTCATCAGTTTCAAGCTCTCTGAGCAGGAAAATGAGATGGGGGTTTCATATTTCAAAGAACAACAGAGCTCAGGGATGGTTTTTTAAATCGAAATTCTGGCTGCAGGAGTCATTAAATATAGTTCTGCTTCTCTTCTAGACTGTGAGATCAAACAGCACAGGCAATAGCAGGAATATTTGCTCACTTACATGTGCAATTTTTGCAGATTGGTTGGCTTCACTCTGAAACTTACTATAAAAAGGACATAAAAATATCTTTCACATGTCTGGATTTGTGCTGAAAAAATCCCGTACTAAAACGTTTTTTTTTTTTTCCTCCAAAGTGTTTGAACTTTTTCTTCGTTGATATTCAAGTTTAAAACTTGTTTTTCTGGAGTCTGTTGATAGCTGATTGGAGAAAGTACATAGTTTGAAATTAACTCACTTTTGACTAGGTGAACAGTATTTGATTTGAAGGATCTGGTATGAAAATCATTAATTTTCACCATAATCCAGCCTTGTAATGCTGAAAGAACTCATAAAATGTCATGGCTAATTTAGTTGCCTCCAAGACTATAATCCAGAAATCTTGTCTCCATGCTCACCATGCTCACTATAGAAGCAAAATTTTCACTAAATTCATCAAACTAGGGAACAATGTCTTTCACCTTAGGATTGAGATCATATAACAAAAATAAGTGCCCTATTCATGACCTATAAAAGGGACAGGGTTTATATCCAATTTATCACATCTCAGATTCACAAACCCCAAAATATGGAATCAGCCAGTTTAATGCAGTAGGGTACTGAAACAGAAATTCAAGTTGTGGTGTGTTGGGTTTTTTTTAGGGTGCTTAACCAGGAGTATATGTGCATGTGTAATCTCCAGTTATTGTGTCTGGACAATGCTGATTTGTTGCAGTAAGAAATGTGGAGTATTTGGAAACAATTTCATTAATTAAACAAAAGGCTGTCTTAATGTAGGTTAATGTATTACATTTAAGGAGTTTATTTCAAAATCATACTCTTTACATGTATTGAGTAGCCAAAGTAAGAAAGAAATAGAATTGTTTATTAATATAAAATACCAAATTAATTTCTTTTACTTCCTGGGAGTTTTAAAGTAATAAATTCAGAATGTTTCTGAATAATCAGGATTTATACATGTTTACACCATTATTTCTTCACTTTAAGACATTATTTATTGTGTTTTCAATAAAAAGAAACCTCCAAGCTAATGGAACGCTGAATTTTTTCTCTGTAGATGACAGAAATAATCTGAACATGAATGTGGAAATATTAAAAAATGCAAGATATGCATCACTTGCATAAAATATATCAAAAGAATCTGCAAATTTTTGAGACACAGGACTCTCAAATCTGAAGGACAACTTTGGGATATACCAAAATAGAAGACTTATAATAAATATGTATGGGATCCAGTCAGAAACATGCAGAATCATGTCATCACAGTACAGACCCTGAAAGGCTGCCTACTGTACTGCACAAAGCAAATTTCTGGATCATAAGAATTCATCAGCACATTGGGGAGTCTCACTGAATCCTTTGGAACAGGCAATTGCAAGGACCCTTGCAATGAAGGCTCATGGAACTGTTTATTCTAGGACTGACTGTCCTTTTTCAGAGGTTTGATTCTCCATGTGAGTCCTACTCCATGAAAAGTCCCCATGATTTTTTTTTCTAGGCAACATTGCGTGTTTGAGCAACAGCTGACATCTAGAAAAAGAGAGTATATTAAATCCTAGTGTAAGTACTTCTAACAAAGTTGTGTTGCTCTTTAGGTGAAGCTGGTATTTTGGTATTGCTAGTCCTTTGCACCTTTTCACAAATAAATGGAATCATAGAAACAAAGAATCATAGAATCATAGATTGGGTTGGGTTGGAAGGGTTGATCCATGAGCAGGGACATCTTCAACTAGACCAGGTTGCTCAAAGCCCTAGCCAACCTGACCTTGAACACTTCCAGGGACTGGGCACCCACAGCTTCTCTGGGCATCTAGTTCCAGTGCTTCACCACTGTCATTGTAAAGAATTTATTCCTTATATCCAATCCAAATTTACCCTCTTTCAGTTTAAAACCATTGCCCCTTGTGCTGTCACTACAGGATCTGGCAAGAAGTCTTTCTTCATCTTATAAGCCCCCTCTAAATATTGAAAGGCTGTGTTAAGGTCTCCCCAGAGCCTTCTTTTCTTCAGGCTAAACTTAGAGGCTTAAATACCCTCTAGAAAGTTCAAAAAAGTCCTCCTACTATATTTCAGCATAGAAATGATAGAAAACCTTGGCTTGCTGCACTGCACAGAACTGTGGGATGAGCTTCCTAGAAATAAGAGACATACATGGCCAAGGACAGCAGATCCAAGTCACTTGAATCTCAGATGCCTCCTCACCCTCACAGCATGACTCATTCGAGGTTAGGCTAGCTTTAGAGGAGCAATTCAAGTGAGAAGTTAAGCCTCTGCAACGGAAATGTACATGTAGAAAAACTCCTAAAGAAAATTGCAAAGTTCAATGATTTCAAGAACTACCCATAAGAAAACCAGTATTTCTACAGTGTCAGAATTTTCTATTAAAAATCTAGAGTTTAATAAATCCTAAACCTGATTTCTGATGTGAGCCCTCACATTCTTTTGAGCTCAAGGTTCACTGAACCATTTGTGTGAAGAGGGGGGGGGCAGAGCTGAGTTTTGCCAACTCTAAGCCTTTAAAAATGGGCTTCTAAAAGTGCTGAACGACCTGCTAGGGAGTAGTTAGCAGGTCCTATTGTTCTTTGTAGTCCTTTGGAATTAATGCATAATAAAAACTCTCTTTCTGAGATTGTGTGTAGCAGCTGGATAGAAGATGAGAGCTGCTACTGGAGCAAGGCCATCTATACAGTGTGAGAAAGTAGACTTGGCAAAGGGCTCTGGCTGTACCAAGTGGGTCCCACTGGCAGATGAAACTTTAGGAAGCTGTCTGAGTTATCTTATTATGCATCTGTTCTAGTTTATCAAGGCACTCAGGGCATTGGTTGGTCTGACAGACCTCTTGGATTCAAGCTAAATTACACCCCATGCCAGCACTGTATATGCTGAAATAATAGTTCTTCTATTATGAGATTATTATGAGATTTAAATTTATACATTATTAGAATTTGTTTTTCAGATAATGTTGCTGTTTTAATGGGTTCACTGAGTACTTCTCATTTACTTTTCTAGTCTTAAACATAATTATACAGCACAAACAATAAGAATGGCATTGATAATGAAAGCTTTGCAGTACTTACTGTCCAAAAATTTTTACATTTTGAGAAGGTACTGCTTCTAATGAAATTTTTACAGCGTGATTTATTTTTTTTTAATGTTCTCGCTGTATTTTAAAGCTTATTAGGTTTATTTTCTGAGTCAATAATCCACTTTTGCACTTCCTGTGGGGTCGTGTACTAAGTAAACCTATTTGCATTAAAGATGGTGACATTTTAACAGTGATTGGCTGCAAGATTTGTTCAGTACTTTTGCCAAGCAGCAGTATGCGCAGCTAGAAGAATTCTTGAAAATACCTTGTAAAATTTTTCTTTTGGTGCCATGGGCACCTCTCCAGATATTCTTTCCACTGTTCTCTTGCAGCCTGAAGCAACTCTGTTGGTTTGTAGCCTAGCCTTGTTTGTTTGTCAAGACATCCTTGCAGCTATAGAATGATTGCAGAGGTGAAGTTTGCATGCCTGGACACTGCTACTCCTCCTACCAGCCTAATTCTTCACCATAGCAGTTACATCCCTCAAGACTGATTATAGAGCACTGGAACCCCCTCAGTCCATCTAAATACATACCTTTGCTGTGGCCTTTCGGACCCTGAATCCCCTGGGCTGTTCCCTGCTAAGTGAGTAGTTCCAGTTGTTCTAATGCACATCACTGTGCGGCCCAATGTACAGGGCATTTTCAAAACATCAACTCATGCATGTTGCACAGTGTTAGAAAGAGCCAAGGGTCAATTACACTCCTGGCTGCTCTGTATATTGTTTTGGCTGTGGCCAGGATCATTTCTGGCCTCACTGTTTCCTGGGAGTGAAAGGGATTCACCAATATGCATGTCAGGGTGAGCTGCCAAAAGAACATTAACGGGTGTTGAAGCAGTGCCAGGGAGCATGGACATGAGCCAGGGGGTCAGCTGGCAAGGACGGGACCCCCCACGTACAGTGTATAAGGACTTCCATGTGCAAGCCTGAAAAGAGAGCAGGAAGAGGTGAAGGAGACTCATCAAACCAAGAACAGGCGACAGTGCTCAGGAAAAATAGCATCAGCAAAAGGGAGCAGTGCTCACTAGACTTAAGTTTTTGTCAGAAAGGTCAGGAAGCAGCTGGTAGCTGAAAAGGAACAAACCACCTCCAGCACACCCCGGATGCATGGCAGGGTGTGCTTGCAAAGCAGTCATAGAGTGATGGGCATCCAAGGATGGGTAATATGACCTTTTTCCCTAACATGACCTAAGTTAATATGACCTATTACTTATTTCCTAGGGATTGTCAGGAAAATAGGTCAGCGATTTGTGGGGATGATGAATTGTCCTCTTTGGCTGCAGATAGATATGCATAGAAAGAGCTCTATTTGATGACATGAATTAATCATCAAAATTTATGGGTTTTGACAGGACATTGAAACCATAAGTACCATGAATTTGATATTTTAAAGACCGAAAATATAGGCAAGGAGAGATATTATATATGTGGATTTCTTAGAGAAGATTCATAAGTGAGTATGCAACAGACTTGGGTCTGTGGATCTTTCTTTGAACAGTGACAGGCTGACATGCATGAGATCTGTTCAAAACTAGCAGAAAGACCAGCTAGATGGGGTGAGTATTGTTAGGGAATTATTAGGGAATCTAAGACTAGGGCCAGTGGGCAATGCAAAGAAGGTGGCAGTGGAGGATAAGCCATCTGTTGGTGAGCTGGTGCATGCATTTTGTCAGATGTTACTACATATCTCAATTGGTTGTGTGGCCAGGAGTTGTTTTCTGACTGCTGAGGAAGTATCATGGCAGCTGGCAGCTGGGGTGTGAATGAACATCTTAAGATTTGTGAAGTCAGTTGCATTGAAAAGATCAAGGAGTAGCAACTGGAGACTTGAAATCTTGTTGTGTAAAAAGGACAAAAAACTGTGTGGAATTTATACTCTGAACTCTGGGGAAAATTTTAGGATAGGGCTCTGGATCTCACTGGTTTAATAAAAAGCACAAAACAAATCACACGAATAAGTATACACCCCACCAGGAAAAGGAAAAAGTCCTGCTCAGCAATGCAATCATGTTTAGAAGATCAAGACGTATGGGGATAATGAGACATGCCAAAAGTCAGTCTAGCCAGACTTTGTAAAGGAAATTAAACAAATAGCAAAAGGATATTCAGCTGTATAAATAAAAAGAACACAGGAAAGCATAAGTGAGTTCACTACACAATAATGACAGGGCAGAGACTAAAGCTAATCTAGCCATGTCCCCAAAAGTAAATGAACACAAATACAAACTGATGTCCTTGGAGCTTAATAAGAGGAGTTTCTTCTGTAGGCTGGAGTTCATTAGTTGTCATTGGTAGAAGAGTAAAACTACCTTATACTATGGTCCACAATAGTTAATAGAAGTCTTGCATGAACTCCAGTGAGGTTGTCACGTTAAGAAGGGGGGATTCCTTGAACCCTTTATATTTGATCAGCCTGTCAGTTTCCCAAGAAAGATGAGACCCTTATCTCTGGCCAGCCTGTCCACTACCTGTGTCTTGACAGCCCACTGTATTGGAGAGTGATTTGAGTAACCTTTTCAGGGACCCCTGCTGACAGCATCACTGAGTCAAAACCCTTATAACAGCTACCCAAATTCCTGGACATTTATACAAAATGAACTTCAGCTAAAGATCTTTAATTATACAAAATGCAAGTTTGTGACAGAATAAGGTTCCAAGTTTGCCGGTGATAATACCCTGACTGCAAAGCAAGCAGCAAGCTTAAAACAACACACTAATAACAGCTGGCATGAGTCAGTCATAGAATAAAGTTCTTACCTGGCAGGTGTCCCTATGGGGGAGAAGACAGGTTCAGCCCATCAACTGATCCCAGAAGTTACGATGGAGCTTTCCCTAACTTCTCCCCTCCTTTGCTTACTTTTTATACTTCACAGTACATTGCATATTCATCAGACACAGGATAGTTTCTTGCTTCTAACACAAATTAGTACGCATCCTCAAATAGCACTACTAAAGTTCTTCACTAACTGTGCATGCTCTCCGAGCAGGGTTTTGGTGTCTTTTGCGGGGAGCTATTTGACTTGGAGGTCACAATTTGCCACTGCCACAATTACCTTTGTCCTATTTTCCACTAATTTTCTGTTGATGTCAGTGGATTGCAACACCTTTTCAGCTGGTCTCCTCTTATAGCTAGACTTGAAGGCTTCTTTCTGTGTAACTTAGATAACGGTGTTCTTTTCACTATGTTCTTTGTCTCTCATCCTTCTAAGGCTGACTCCCTTGGTTAGGTCCCTTCATTCGTAACAGCTTTAGAGAGTGCGCCAGCTTGACCTAACTTTATTCACAGATTTGTATATATTTAAACATGAAATCAGCATTTGGTAATTCGGGAGTTTAGACAACAATTCCCCCCCCTCTGGATTTATTTCAGTCCAGGACCAGTTATTTTCTTTACATGTAGGTGGAACTTGAGCGACTCTAGTCATACATATTGTTGTTACTGACTGGTATCACCTGCCCAGTGACGTGTGGTAGAACCTTGGAGGCAGGTAACTTTGAGATGGAGGTAAGCATTGGTATTACAATGAGATTATTTCACCTGAGGAAAGTAATTTTGCCACAGTGGTTGGCTGAGCAGCAAACATCTCATAGATTCTTCACATGACAATGTGCAGCTTCACTATGCAGCTTATCTATGCAGCTCATCAGCTGTGGTGCCATCAAGTTCCCGTTCCAGCAGGGAGTACAACAGACCCTGGCCACAGTCTGCTCCACTCCACCCTCCGTTACCCCTATCAGCATGTGCTGAGCTGGCAGGGTGTGCTGCTTAGGGAGCCGCGGTAAAGTAGATTCCATGTGTGCCAACCATCCTGAAAGTGATAGCTGTATTTTACCCTAAAAAAAGCCTTCTGTAATACTATGCCTCTATTAGGTCCCAGTTTTCCCAAATTGCCCCCCCAAGTAATTTTCCCACAGAGGTGAGTGTCAATCATTCATAACTAATTTTTCAGCAGCACACATATAGAGCTGAGTGATATTGATATGAAAAGCCATCATCAGGTCTACAGATAAATGGCTCAATTGCAATTGTATGAAAAGAATAGAAGCAGTGGGATTGAGGGGTGTTGATTCCGTGTGTATTGCAGCTTTGATATATCATGTGAACTACAGCTATTTAGGCAGTGGATGAACAAATTACCAGTAGCAATGTACGTAACATGTACGTCCTGGGCTTGGATCTCTACTTTCACCTCTGGTTGCCGTTATCTGACAATGCTGTTGCATGGCATATAGAGATGCGAGGATAGACAAAGGGTTCTTATTTACCAAATTTGTACTATTTTACAGGGGGTGACAGTAATGAGTTTTCCAATATCCAGAGACAGATAGGTCTGAAATATTAGATATTTCGCTTAGACTGTGCTTGCTAATTCCCTCCTGCAGTTTTTCAATTGCATATACTGAACTGACACAGTCAAGTTTGATCTCTTGTAGCACACTTTTTGCAGCAGCAGTTTTCAATGCTGAATCACTTCCCTTTCCTGTAGGTAGTTTGAACTGAGCATTGCAAAAATTGACGTGGTGGTTCCTCTTTCCTGGGCTTAGGGAAACTGCCGTATTGTTATAGGGAAGAGAAGGTAAACAATACTTTGAAAATTTTTGTAATACCTCTTTATGAAGATGATTTACTACCTTCAATACATAAGCTCCTACACATTGAATCAATGCACAGGTCCCAATGTACTGGACTGTTTCCTCACACAAAAAAGCCTGTGTCTCAAAACCTGATCTAAAAACTGTTAATTAGGAAATTTCTTCCATATATACTAGCTGATTTTTTTTTTTGTCTTACAAGAGCTTGGAATGAATCAGACATATAAAGTGTGGGGAAGAAAAAATATAATTTCCAGTTCTCAGATGGATTTATTGGAATATAAAGTGTTTAAATAATTGCCTGAGGCTGCACTAGTCGATTTGTTCCACCGGGAAGAGTTTGTGTCCAGTCCAGGATCCTAGGCCCACAAGCACATCCCTTCACTCAAAGTGGTGTTTTTAATTCAGAATAGTTGACTCTGGTAGTATAGGTTAATCACAAATAAAGCACCAACACAAGCACCAAAATGTCACTTTAAAGCCTGCAGTCTTCTGTTAGTATCCAGCTGTTCCAACAGTGGATTATAGGAAGGACAAAGAAAGACTCTCACAATTCTTTGGAAAACAATCCTTAGAGTACCTCAGCTTAATACTGTGCAAAGGTACTCCCTCAGTTGCCTGAGTGCAATGAAAATAAAGATGGTATAAATGAAGCCACAGCAGCTTGAATATGATTTCAAAGCCTGGGTAGCTCTCATTCGAGGAAGTCTAACTTGAAACAGGTAAACTAAATAGCTCTGGTAAGTCTTCAATACAGATTTATGCACCTGAGAATCTGAAGATTGAACTCAGATATTTTGAGACTCAACTGCAATACTTTATCCATAAGAAATATCCCTTTCTTTCCAATAATGGAAAATTCTAGTCTTGGATAGGGAAGGACTTACGTGATAAGATGTCTAGCTGAGTGTTTGCAGTAAAATTTACACATCTAGCATAAACAAAATATTTATCATGATTTAAAATTTTAATTGCATTATATATAAAATATTGAGTCCTAAGACATATTGATGTCTTAAGAAAAACAGAACATACAATAATACTAGAAAGTAAGATCATTCCAAAGATGTCCTTTTTTTGTGTGTTTTTAAGGTGGTTAATATTAATTTGAATTTATTTAGGTGGGTTTTTTGGGTAGTCAGACACTTTTTCTCTGAATATTGAAAGTTTCTGACAATAAAAAACAAAATTAAAAGCTTTGGTAAAATTAAGATTGTTATGTAATGGCCATTATGGTGTACGCTGTTTGTCCTAAAATGTGATCAAATATTGCTTACAGCTATGAATAATTTTTAAAAAAACGGTTGTTGTTAACTTGAATAAAAAACTTGTTGATTTAAGACAGTCAGACCAACATTGACTTGATGAGTCCTGTCAGTGCTTTTGGAGATAAATTTCCTTCCAGTGGTGTACAAAATTTATAAACTTTTTTTCTAGTACTAAAATGTTGTCTAGATTATATGGACCTAGCACTTAATTTTTTTTACATTTACGAGGGTCACTTTGTACTGCTGCTTCATGCAGATTGTTCCTACTTAGCTTAATGGTCTCTTTCTTTTTTCACTCCTGACCTCTTGAGTCTACTGCTGTTTGTAAAATCTTTTCTGTAATCACCATTTAGCAACCATTATTTAGTGACCATTTTTATTGATTTTTTATAACTGTGTATATCACTGGAAGAAATGTTTAATGAAATAAAATTAATTCCTATCTTAGGGCAGTGTTAACAGAGAGAACTTTCACAGGAATGTATTTCACTTTGAAAAAAATAAAGGTTTAATAGCCTATCTGAACACCACCTCCCCCCCAATAAAATGCTCTTCTACTTATAATCCCCCTTGATTCTTTGATCTGTTAACTCTTTTGTGTTGTTTTTATTTAAAAGTCAAGACTAGTGCTGAGACAAATATTTGTAAGTCAAAAATAAGGCTAGGGCTGGTTAAAAGGGCTGTTTTTTTCCTCATTTGTGGAGGAATGGGACGGCTGAAACCTGCAGCAGTGTATGTTAATTTCTGCATTTCATCTTGCATTTTTAGTGCAGAGCAAGGGACAAAGGTAGGTTCGTCTCTGCTCTCTTTCACAGAAATCCTCATTAGAGTCTGTGTTTTCAGACAGTGAAACCCCTGGCCACGTGAAACCATAACCTTCATTCTTTCTGTTGAATGTTGACCTGTCCACCTTGGGCAGATGAACTATACCTACCTCACAGCTTGTATAACTTTCTGTCCATTTTTGTCATACTTCAGCAAACTCTGCACCTGTGCTTCTGTGTTGTACTTTCTAGTTCAATATACGCTGAGTGTAACAGAACCATAACAGGGATTTAAACTGAAAAGTTTGCAAGGAATGGTAACATCATATTTTCTATTCCTCAGCAATGAATGGGGAGAGGCTAAACACGAATAATGGTTTATAGTATAAAACACCTGTTAGCAGCTGGTGCTCTGCCTTGAATCTGCAGCCTGGCAATGCTGACAGATTACCTTTTTGTGTTGCTTGGTGCCCATCAACTTGCTGCAACTAGCTGTACTTCAGGCACCATGCGTGTTTACACTGAGAAATAAATACTTTAACACCTGCATGTTAGAAATATAGAGACACATTCATCTTCATTTTGTGACGTGATTGCCTTTTGTGTTAAGAAATCAAATACCTATAGCTATGTTTCAAGAAGAGGAATTGGAAGTACCTCCAACTCACACACTTATCTCACTTTCATGATTTGCTGTCACTGTAGAGACAAGCATTGCTTCAAACAAGTGATCCACCTGCCAGAGTATAACACTTTGTATAGCTAAAATTTCACCTCTAGATGACAGACTGTAAGTACATTCCCAGGGTGAGGTCATAACTGGTCAGTGGTGGGGAGGTCCACGTTCTACCCCAGCCATGGTACAGTGGCATCTCTCATCCCCTGATGTCCAACCCCGGTACTTTCTTGCACTGTTTATCTTCTTTCAGCCACTAGCTTGAATTTTACTTAAGGCACTACTCAAACCTTTATGTAGTGTAGTTTAGTTCTTTTCGTAGTTGTTTTTTCCCCTATTTTTATTCTTCAACATTTAAATTTACTTCCTTTTCTGGGACTCTTTTTACTCATACAGCTTCTACAGCTATGCCATCTGGCTTAATGTCATTTTTCACCTGAGGTGATGCTTCAGATTAGTTCAAGAAAAGTACTTTGAGAAACTTCAAAACTTCATCTTTAGCTCTGTACTAGAAATTTGAATTCAAGTGCTTAGTTTTTTACTTTGGCTCCACAGCCTTCAAAGAAGAACCCATTCAACTTGTGATTTGTACTGGGTTTGCATGGCAATGTTTTGGTAGTGGGGGGGCTACAGGAGTGGCTGCTGTGAGAAGCTGCCAGAAGCTTCCCTGTGTTCAACAGAGCCAATGCCAGCCGGCTACAGGACAGTCCTGCCACTGGCCAAGGCTGAGCCCATCAGTGATGGTGGTAGCGCCTTATGGGATAACATATTTAAGAATGGGGGGAAACCCCTGTGCAACACCAGCAGCAGCCAGAGGAGAGAGGAGTGACACCCAGGTCAGTGCAGGAGGGGCAGGGGGTGCTCCAGGGGCTGGAGCAGCTTTCTGATAAGCCATACATCAAGCCTTGGAAAGGATTGTACTTCTACAGCTAATGTCTTGGTTAAATATGTGGAAATAAGCACTCACTGAATTGACACATAATTCACCTTGTCTATATTTATACACCTTTTGGTTGATTCTTCTCTGGACAATTAGATGACCGTTTTTATTTCCACAGATGACTATTTTTATTTGTTTCCTAATTTTCTTTGGCAATTCTTATTTCCCCAGTGCAAATGAAAACACACATTGTAATGTTACTTGTCAAAAGATTTCTTGAATGCAGATGTTGGCAACATCCTGCAGAAAAGGCTAATTGAATAAAGTTGTATTGAACCGCTGTGAGAAAGAAAATCGTGTAAATACATAAATGAGAATATATTACACCACTAATATTCAGGTACCACAAAAATATTTAATGTTGTAGCAAAGTATTTGAAATACGTCATGGGACACTTACCAAAAGTTTGCTTGGCAATGAACAAGCACAAAGACAGACAATTAAACTTGCATGCTCATTCAAATGGTTATAAAATTAGGTCTTCTGAATGTTCAACTGTGGAAACATACTTTATATTTCACTACAGATAATACGAAATTAATCTTAAGAGACACACCAAAGTTATATGGATGCACGTGATCTGTTTGGACGAAATAATGACTTGATAGTGAAGAATACATGTATGGGTTATACTCCTGATTCTGGAACAACTATGCATGTTATTCTACCATTTCCTCCCCTCCCCACCCCCCACCCCCCCTTGCCCATAATTCCCTGGATTTCAATGGAATGACTTGCAGAAAAAAAAGTTTTCACTGAACCTGAGGAACTATATCAGATGTTGGGTTGGAATTTCTCTTAGCTTCAGACTGTTAGACTTTAAAATAGTAATAACTTTCTTCCTTATTTTTGTTAAGATAGAACACAACTTTTTAAAGTGATAAATTCTTTCAGAATTACTGGTTTTATGCAATACCATACCAAAAGGTGTAAATTGTTTAGATAGTACTTGTAAAAATAGACTGTATGTTATGTAAAGATTCATATATGACTTTTAAGTGAGGTTTTGGTTTTCTTTTGCTTGGCAGATTATCCCAGCTCTGAAGAATATCTAGAGCTTCTGGTTTTGTAGCATTCAGACAATCAGTGAGCCAGACTCGTCTCACTTTACCAAAAGATGTTTTGATCAATTTCTGTACGAACATTTGTCTTCATATAACTTGAGTATGGCATGAACACCACCACATGACTGGAACAAAATAAGGAATACTTACAAACTAGCTTATGTGAATTATATATTGGAAAAAAAAAAAGAGTAAAGGTGTTGTGATAAAGAGAGAGGAGGTGGAGGATAATGACAACAGTCCTGGAAGTCTTTGCACAAAAAGAGGCCCCTGTATCCAACTTGGCTAGCAAAAAAATGAGAAGCACTAGAGATGAGTCATCCAGCTTTCTCTACAGGCTTGGCTTCTGCACATGCGTAGGCATGAGTGCGCGTTTGTGACACATGCAGAACAATCTACCTCACACTGTGGGTCTGACTATGACAGCAGCCGCTGAATGTGCTCCAAGACTGAACATCAGCGAAGAAAAGTTATTTTATCTGGTCTATATGTAAGGCTCATAGTGACATCCTGAAAGGTGTTAAACAATGTGAAAGCTGTCAATGGTAAGCCCGTCAAACCCAGAATGAGTTATAAATTTTTCAGTGAAATAGAAGTGTTCCATTTTTTTATTTCTGTCAAGTCTGGGGCAAGAGTATACTGGTTTGGGGGACGTCTTCAGTGAAATGAATGTAGTTGTTAAAAATCTGATGCTTTCCTTTTGAATCAAATCTTTACAAACAGACATATTTTACTTTATTAGTAATCTTGTAGTAGAAAAATAGATCAAGCTTGTAACAAGGGTCTTAAGACAGATTCTTTTTTCACTGTACTTCAGCTAAAATGTTAAGCCGTGTGTCTTTTTATAGGTTTTATAGCTGCTAGTTAAAAATACATATGCCACTCCCTGTAAACATAAGTGAGAAAAAGGAACAGTCTAAAAAGTGCTTTATGGCTACAGATCCTTAAATAAGTGACATTTAACACTACCAAAAAAAAAAAAAAAAGAAAAAAAAAAGAGAAAAAAGAACAAAGAAGAGGGCCAATTTCAGCTCACAGGACTGCAAAGGAAACTTGAGAAACTGCCAGACTGCTGCACAGAGAAGAGGCAAGGGGAGGACTTACAGAGACAACACTCACCTGTGCAGAGTGTTGCACTTCAATCACCTTGCACGTAAGATCAAACACAGTCTGAGCTGAGTTCCTGGTAAGCCTCCTCCCCTGGGGGAGGGAGATCCAGTTCTTACACTTGCACTTTCAGGGGAGGAACTTGAGGAGCAAGACTTTGTTACAGTCTCTAGGTAGTGGGAGTCTAACGCCAGTGGAAGGCTTGTACTTTGGCTTGGCAAGCTGGTGTGCTGAGCGATCGTGGGTAAAGAGCCAGTCTGAAACTTTTAGCCATGTGGTTCTGACCATTTCAGGAAGAGCTTTCCTTAGAGGCATGAAAGCTTTGTTTTTATTCCATGCCATTCCGAAGTTCTCATCTACCTCACTGCAAAAGTACATACAAATTATACAGACATAAACCCAAATATATTTGGCTGAAAATAATTATTCACAGCAAATTAATTGCCATTAGAGCCATTTGGTCCAAGAAACACTTTTAAGGTTCAACAACTTTTTACATCTGGTGTGCTTACTGTCTTGAAATATTAAATAACTGATATTCATTATAATGCTACCCATAAAATGAGAACTTCACATTCCTTGTTCCCAAGGAGTTTATTTATCTAAACAAAGTGTCTGGCCACCCCTGGAAGCAGCTGGTTTCCATTCTTCATTCCACATATTCTTACAGTAAATAATTAAAGTGTAGGAGAGATGTTGTCCTCCTTCTACAGGTGAAAAACTAGGGTTCAGGGAGAGCAAATAATTAACTGAAGTAACAGATTCTGTTGCAAAACAGAGGCTTGAACTATACTCCACAGGGTCTAAAGTCTACATACTGAATTAACCATAAAATAACACATTTGTCTCTAATGAGGATAAATATATTATCATGCTATTGCCAGCTGGTACCACAATCTAAAAAAAAAAAAAAAAAAAGCAGCAAGCTAACAATTCCAGGATAAGATGCTCTGCTGAATGATTAATTTTATATTTGTACTGCTTTATCACTAGCATTTGGGTGATTTGGGTGTATATTTATTATGTGGCATTTTTAACACATCACAACTTGGTCTGAAAGGGTTTTAGCAGATTTCACAATCTCCATGAGCCAAAGAAGAGTCAATTGCATTTGTGTTATCTCTAGATAAACATTCACATCAGACTTTCAGTAGTGCAAATCTCACATTTCCAGTAACTTATTCTGGTGCTTTACTACCATTACATTACAAAGGTTTTCCAGGTATCTAACCTGAACCTTCATGCTGTCTTTTAAGATTCTCCTGTTTACTGTGAACATGAAGAGTATTTTATTCTGTCCCTTACTATAGATTATTGTAGTGATATGCATACTAGTAACTGCCATGCTCTCCCTCCAGACTCCTTTTCTTTAGGCTAAGCAACCCAAATTCATTAAATCTTTAACACCTACACACCTAACCATTCCTGCTGATCTGCTGAGGACTTCCTGCTTTTGTCCCACATCCTTCCTGAATATACTCCAGGGGACATCTCAGTGGAGACAGGTAAAGAGGAAGGACCTCACATGCGGATCAAAAGAAACTGCTCACTACAGGAGGCAATCTGTCTATCTGTCTAGCTAGCTACCTTTTTTTCCTGCCTAATATTTTTGCTGTTTTGAAAGCTAACCTGTAAATGCTGGTGCATGACAGAAAAAACTGGGGGGAGATGGGGGTTTGTGAGGGGAAAAAACTCTCTTGTGTATAATTCCCTTACAGGGCTGGGTGGGTCCTGCTCACATTTTTTATTGGCACTTAAGTCAGTGTTTGCAAAAATGCATCTTTGTTTCCAAGGCCTCAAGCAATTTGAAATTAGCCTCTGTGACTGCTAGGTCTGGAAACTAACCAAGAAAATGGTTCTTTTTAAAAATCTAATAATGAAATGGAACCTAGAGTGCCAGGAATGTTTTATACATGATACTCTGCCCTGCCGTGCTATTTATCTTCATGGCTACTATACATCGCTCTTAAGTTATACCTCTCAATGTTGCAGAGATAAATGCCTCATCACAACAGTTCATTATGTATTCTCTCTCTAGGTATACCTTCCATGAAATAGAGACGCATTACCCAAACATTGCCGATGCAAGACAATTTGGGAACAGTTGCCCGTTTTGTTAGAAAACAGCAGGCAGCAGTGGCAGAGGACATTTAGGACCAAAACCCACAGGGCCAGAGCTGAAGGCTAGAAACATCCTTACTCTAAAGGAGCTCAAACACTTGGCTCCTGCAACTTAATAATGGTCAAATAAGCCAAGGTGGGATCCTGAGCTTCACTGTTTGCTTGAAATTTTCCTCATCTCTGGTATACTGTCTGAGTCTTAGGGCTGGATTTTTTCCATAGTCTGATTAGAGTTGTCTTTTTTAATGGAGAACAATGTCAAGGAAGATACCAAGTATGTAGCAGCAGCTATTTGATGCTCCACCACAAGCTTAAAGTGTTGGGAATGGAGAGAATGAGTGATAGGTCAGAGAGCTGCAGAGACCAGACGTCTCCTGGAAGACGCGGTGTAGCTAACTCCATCAATGATATGCGGACGGAGTCAAGAAGAAGATGGACACAAGATATGGAGGATAACAAGCAGAAAGTGCAGCAATCAACTATCTTCAGGACAGCAGAGCTGAAAGTTTGTCAAGGTATAAGTATATATATGCATATCACGTTACTAATAAAGGTGAACAAAGCTTTCAAATTCACGTGATGGTGCTTGCAGATCTCCATTTTTGTTTTAGAACAAAGATATTGTCATGATGGACCAGTAAATGTTTTTTTTCTACATTTTGTAGAAAATTAATTTTGTAGAACCTCTGATCAACCTGGATATGTATGGGAGTTTAAGTGCTTGTAATCAAGTTATTACTATCTAATGGGTTCATTTTCAGGCAGCTAATCCTACAGTTTCTACATTAAGACAAAAAGGAAGTGCTTTAGATTCAAAAATTTCAGCATATTCTAATTCCTTGAGGAAAAAAAAAAAAAAACTAAGATAGTAAACAGACCTTAGTTTGGAGGGTAAAACTGTGCATTTAGACAATCTCACTAATTATATAGAATAGTTGTTCACTTTCATTTTAAAGGGAAAAGTACACCTGTGTTTCCATGGTATACTCAGTATAGCTCTGAGGATTTTATTTTCTATTAGCTAAAATCACTCTCCTTATTTGTAATCTGCATCAGGTTTGCCTTCTGAATTAGTACATTCACCTAACATAATTTTCACCAAATAAGGAATACATGTAATATATGATACTTAGCCATTCTGCAAGCTTTTATTTTTTTTCAGATTACAGCACTGTAACAGCTGCCAACAACTGAGCAGAAAAAGCAGAAAAAGAATGTTCATGTCAAGTATAATATGAGAAATGTTTAAAATCAAGAAGAATGTTTGAAAATGCAAAATTTTGTTGTAAAAAGCTGCATATCTTATTTGAATACTGTATTGTGTATGGGAGCAGCACAGAGGACTGAGAATTTCTGTGACAAAATGTCATCATTACTGGAGTTTATTAATATTTTTTAAATATATTTTATTGACTTTTGGGTTTTTTTTGTGATAGTGCTTTTTTTCCTGGGGATCTCAACATACTTCACAGAAACTAGTTTAGTGCTTACTTAGTACAACAATAATTTTTAAAAAAATTATTAAATGCATTTGAATCCAAGATAACTAATAAGTGAAACTTACACTGAAGGGAAATGAAAGTGGAATCCTGAACCATGTCTTACCTACAGTCCAATTCCAGTCTGTCAGATGAAAGTGTTGTCAAGACACTTGTGTTTGACTCTGTCTCCCTCTCTAGTTAGACAAAAATTACTATGGCTTTTAAAGAATAATCATTTCAAATAAAGTAACCTTTTCAGTAAATTACAAAGTGATAAGTTAATACAAACTCTTCCACTGCACAAATACGTTTGCCTTTCCTGATATCTTATTTGGAACTTTTGCCAGCATGTTCAAGATTAAGCAGAGATGATTTTTTGCTGGGTCAAAGCCTTAGAGATTATTGTGCCAGGAAAGGTCTCACTGTTTTGCTCTCTCTTTCATTTCCTATTTCTTGCTATTTTTGATAGCAGCTTCTAAATTAGTAAATATCTCACTTTAGGGAGCAAGCTATATGACCTGAAATGTATTAGGCTTTTCCAAACTGAAAATGCTGAAGTGCAGAAAGGAAAAATATATTTTATTTGAAAAGCACTATCTCAGCTCTTATCAAAGTGTAAAACCAGCAGGAAAGGTTGATATTTACAATTTACTGCCCATTTTACCACTGATCACTTTGATGCCATACTACAGGGCTCCAGCAACGGGACTAGACTGCCTAAAGAGTCAGACAGCTCTAACAGTGTGATTGCAGACCACATCAGTTCATAGGATCAAAATCTTAACACATATTGCTTTTCCTCTCACACTTCATATATCTTCATTCCCTGCAACTCCATTACAGTACTTGGAACACTTTTATCTTTCTGGTTAGAGCATCTTCTTGAGCTTAGCAGCTACTAACAGTGCAAGTAGAGCTGCTAGTCATGCTTAGCGTATGAGGATACCCCAGGCACATACATATGCCCATAGCAGACAATGCTTGATTAAATCTTTGGATAATTGGAAGGGTTTTTAGGAATCTGTACAATGTATGTCTTTTTTAAGAATGTTTCTACAATTTCATTTTTTTCCCCATTTCCATTCTCTGCATGCAGCCAACAGGAAAACAGTCCTCTTCCAAGGCAAAGAAATGCTTTGTGATGGGAACAGTTAGTAAAGATGATGCTTCCCTTTTAAATGTAGTTCATGGCATTTCTTAGTTTTCTTAATGAATTCTGCTGTGGGAAACAGCCAGAAGAAGCAGCAAAGAGAAGGGGAGAAATCTTCCTGATCACAGATCCTTAACAAGACGGAACAACACCTGAGAAGGGTTTTACAATTTCTAGCACATTTCAAATACTGTGACTCTGACATGCTTGACATCATACCATCATGGTGATTTGCTTCTGTAACTGCATGAAGAATAGGGAAGACATATTGATTTTGTCCAAATCGGATCTGCTTAATGATGTTCACTATTTTACTGCTGCATTTACCCCTGATATTCCAGCTTCTGAGTAGTTGCAATGAACTCATATTAAAACCAATGAAATGTCACAGCACTCTCCAAACTAGCCAGCTACAACAAGGTCTTTTACCACCTCATACCAGCATACATGACACTCTTCATGTCAGTCCCTCTGCTGCCTTCTCCTCATCTCACCTCTTCCAGGGAATGTGTTCTCTCTCTTTTCTCTGCTTCTTCCTCTCTCCCCTTCTTCCTCAGCTGCTCTCCCTTCACTGGCTCTCAACCACTTAACAGAACCAGCCACACCTGCACCTTACCTACATCGGCCAACTTGACAACCATGAAGCCAACCCACAGCTGTATATTATCAATGCTAATTAGCCCAGCCTCATTCCTCTACAATGAAATGTTTTCCCCCATTGCCAATTAAAAAAACCCAAACAACTACCCACAATAAAAGCAACAACAATAAAAATAATTTCTCAAAAATAAGCCACCTTCTCTTCTTTTAGAAAATGTTGTTTTCACTTTCCTTAAGTACAGATTTTTTAACCAAAATCTTACTGACCTGAAGTCAGTATAGGTGATAGTCTGCCTCAGAACAGTGAATACTTTGAAGGTCTGCATCTTGCTAACCACTGGGATTTAAAGTATTTCATTCCAATAAAGCAGGTTCATAACTGGATTATGTATGGCAAATCTATTTCTGGTTTCCTGTCTTAACAGAGATGATAATATAGAGATATTGGCAGGATAGCAGAGTTTCCATAGTGGAGAAATAGTTGAGGGCAATGACTGGGTTGACAAATATGAAAATACATCACCTAACATAATTTGATTTGATTGCTACTATCACGTTGTTGTTATTATTTAAGTTACATTCACAGATAACAGTAACCTAGATCAATGAAATTGAAATAAGTATAAAAATTAAATTTGCTTTAAACTCTTTTCTATTTCTTATGTTTTATTCAGCTTGGCCACAGGAAATAAATGGGTTGGTTTTTTTTTTTTGTTTGTTTGGTTTTGTGGTTTTTTTTTTTTTTAGTTAACACTGTGGAGGTATAATATACAGCATTTATTGGAAGGAAATCTTGTGAGATAACCTAAAACTTGTACAGTTACCACCTGTAGGTATTATTAGATGCCAGGCTCAAAGTTGTAACATATTTTATAGCATATTAGCAGGTTCTTTGTTTCCTACATGTGTATCACACATATAATAAATAACTATTACTGTTTTGTGGAGAGGAAGCTCCACAAGTGGCCTGTGAGCATAGGGTGCTGTAGCAGTCCCTTCTGTGGTTACCCATGTACGTTGGTAGAGATATAAGTACTGAACAAAAGCAGGACAAAGAGTGGAAGGGTAACCAGCTGAGGAATGTGTGACTGTCCCAGGAACTGGTGAGCTCCAGAGGCCAGCAGTCCTGCTGGATCTGCAAGAACAGAGAAGCTCGGGACACCAAGGGCCGGACCAAAAGTGTGGAAAGCCACCAGCACGTATGGGCACCAGCAAGGAGCTGCATGATTTGGACCTTGTGTGGGAAGGTGGAGACTGTTGTTTGCAAAGAAAGACTACAGGGTGATGTTCATGTCTGGTGGGATGAGGGAGTCTTGGGATCTTTCTGAAGACCAGCCCAGAAGCCACTGGCACATCTGGATGAGCTGTTGCTTCTGCAGCTGGGGTTCATGCCTTAACTCCAACCAGATAATTGAGGAAATCCAAGTACTTGGAGAGTGAACTGCATAAGAAGTAAGTGAATGCACTGGGTAGAGAGATGTTTGCTATTAATAATAATGGTTTAATTATGTTAACGGTTACAGCTTAATTAATGAAAGGTGTTTTAATAGACAGTGGTTGTTATCTGTGCTTCTCCCTGACTCAATCAAGGAAATCAAGGAAAAGGAAATCTACAGCTAGTGTATATAGTAAGGTTATATAGAAGAAAGATTGGATCTAATTAGGGTAAGAATACTGAAACTCAGAGTTTTTCCTCAAGAGTTACATAGAATTCCTTCTCACAAAAGCCAAAACTGATTTTGCTGTCATTTTTGTGTGACCAAGATTTCACTTTATGCAGTCTTTTGCTATAAACAATTCTTTATCCTAAAAAAGTATAGAAATTAGATATTCAGAATTCATGAATCGTCTTAGTTCTGATCTGCTAAAAAAACCCCAACCAATAACACTGTGCCTTTTTAAAAAAATGTGATTTACCTGGCAGGGGAGAAGATGGAAAGAACGGAAAGGGGAGTAGGGATTTTTCACAATCAAGCATGAGACTAAATCAACTGTCTTGTGTAATCTGGAGATGACCCAGAAATATTATATTCTAGACGGACAGGAATTATTTAAATAATTATATCAAAATCAAGAATAATAATCTGAGACTATCAATGTTTTAAAAAATTGCCACATGACAATGCAGTTTTACCCTGGCAGCTTGTGTCTGAGGTTAGGGGTTAAAAATGAACAATTTGTTTAAGCCAACAGAATGTTACATTAGTGCCTCCATTTAAATATAATTATGGACAATTCGAGAAACTGTTTTTATTGATGAAATATAGTAAAGTAATAAAATATATACAAAAAGCAAAACTTTATTCAAACTTTTTATCTGAGATTTTGAAAAGTCATTAGAATTTTTTTGTTCTTTTGTCCTCTTGTCCTGGCAGGATAAAAATGTCTATTCATCCTGCAGATCAGCCTGGTTTGTGAAACATTCTAATAATAACAATCTGATAGAATGCTCCTCCAAATCAGTGGAAAAATAACCCTAATTTACTATTTGCTGTTGAGTGTACCCTCAGTTATGGGAACAAGAAAATGGCAATAGCTGTATGAAGTCATAGTGATATTGCATTGTAACTCACATTTTCAAAGACTGGTGTTTGGTAGGCTGGTGTCACACTTGTTTTTCTGGGGCAAAGCATAACCTGTATTCCTGCAACCTGCAGAGTCCTGGAGACTGAGTAAAAATCCAGTGTCTTGAGAAGATATGCAAAGTCCTGTGTGGGTGCAGGTAAGAACATGCATACAACAGTGGTTTTGGAAAATTTCCAGGCTGTCAACATGTTTAGGAGCCTGTTCTGTCTGACTGTTTAGGGTTATTTTCTACATTATTAATAACTACCTAAACAACATAATTCTTCTAATGTTTCTTATCCCAGAATCACCAAAAACTGAGTGAAAAGTGTGCCTGCTACTTTTACTTAAAATCAGGAAATGGTATTTATTACGACACCTACTGACGGTGGTCAGTTTGTGTGGTCAATTAAGATCATTGCACACCTACAGGAACGTGCAGTAATATCTCCCTTAAAAATATTTACATTTTTTCACACCTTCATCCCCTTTTATATGCACATGCTTCATACTTATACCTGCAGGATTTGGAGGAAATTTAGTCTTCTACATATAAAAATAAAATACATATGTATAAAAACTTGGTAATACCAATGTGAAATAATGCATCCATTTCTGAAGCAGTGTTTAATTATATTTCATCTAACACACACACATACACATTAATTTAGAAATATCATTATGAAGCACAATAATCAGGAGAAAATCTCAAGACGTCATCACCTTAATATGGATGATCTTCTGATTGCTTTGTTTTCAGTTCTGATATGCTACCCTGTTGAAAATATTTATGAAGTAAGCATTATTTAATGAGAAAACTTCTAATTGTTGTGAGATGATCATAAAATATGAATAAATGCCAGAACATTAATTGCATTTGTTCTGCAGATAGGAAACTAATAGTAAATGAATTAATAGCAAAATTAGGCCATCACAGATAAGCATACACAGAGAATAATTATTTTGAAATGTGAATGCAGCTGTGTAGATCTGCAATATCCATTTCACACTCAATCTGGAGGTTTTGAAATTTCTGGTTTGCTCTGGCTTGGAAGAAAAAGAAAATACTTCTGGATTTTCTATGAAATATCTCTCAAAATTTTGCAGCTCAAGTAGAAGTTGCATGGTAATTTTGAAAATTGTATTTAGAACAGTAAAATAGACAATTTCTTAAACAAGTATAATTTCAAAGAAAGAAAAAATATGTTCTCCATATATAAATATGTAAAAGATTATTGAAACTCTTCATACCTCTTCCTCAGTATGTTTTGTTTAAAATAGCTATATTTTTAGGATAGCTTTATTTTAATGCTGTAAAGCTTTTGAAATATTTCCAGCTCTCATGAGCACACCTCCAGGGTGCCTCTGAATGCTGATTGCAGTCTTTAACTGCAAGGTCTTTACAATTCATTTTCCCACTGGAACTATACATCTTCAGCCTTTGTTACTCATCATTTCTGCCTTCTGATTTTCTGACCTTAATTTGCTTTTTGATAGCATGGTTACATAGAGGCCAGGAAAACAAAGGAAGCCTATTTGGACTTGTTGGCAGCAGCACAGAATTCCAATTTTGGGTTGATAAGTTCCAGGAGAGAACAGTCTGAAGCTGACAGATCATTTTCATGGACCCCAAATTTTTGTGGTCAGTGGATTACTGTAAGCCATCAAAACTTCTCACCATCCACTCAGTATGCATCTTCACCTTTGAATCAGAGGTGAAAGCACTGCAGTAGGGACATTGTTCCAGGGACCAGCTATGTCTGGTCTTATGCGCTAGAGTCTCTTGAGGCACTAGAAGTTTGCAGACCATGATTTGTTTCCACGATTTCCACCTATGGGTATGAGCATATTAGAGACATCCGTACCTAAGGACTAGTGACAGAAAATGCCAACCAACCTCTGAGGCTGGACTTCTCTTGCTCAGATATTGTCACACACTGGAAGAAAAGGGTCATGCTTTCTTAAACCAGGGAACACTGTTTGATAAATAAACCATGGTAAATGGGTAAAGGGGCAAGCTCAAACCTCTGCACCCCCCAAAAAAAATATATCAGCAAGTATTCTGCTAGGGAGGGTGTGTTTTAAATCTCTGGTTTGTGTTTTTCTTCTCCCTGAAGCCCTCCAAGAGCTATACTTCATCACTGTGATGGGTTTGCATGGCAAGGTTTTGGTAGCGGAAGGACTACAGGGGTGGCTTCTTTGAGAGGCTGCTAGAAACTTCCCCTATGTAATGAATGCCAGCTGTCTCCAAGATGGACCCACTTCTGGCCAAGGCCAAGCCTATCAGCAATGGTGGTAGTGTCTCTAGGAAAATGAATTTAAGGGGGAAAAAAAGTAATTGTGTAACAAATTGCAGCCAGAAGAGAAAAGTGAGAATATGTGAGCATACACCAAGATCAGTGCAGAAGCAGAGGCAGGAGGTGCCCCAGGTGCTGGAGCAGAGACTTCCTTGCAGCCCATGATGAAGCCCACGGTGAGGCAGGCTGTCCCCCTGCAGCCCGTGGAGGTCCATGCTGGAGCAGATATCCACCTGCAGCCTGTGGAGGACCCCACGCCAGAGCAGGTGGATGCCCAGAGGAGGCTGTGCCCCCACGGGCAGCCTGCACTGGAGCAGCTCCTGGCAGGGCCTGTGGCCCCATGGAGAGGAGCCCAGGCTGGGGCAGGGCTGCTGGCCGGGCTGTGACCCCGTGGGGGACCCACGCTGGAGCCGGCTGTGCCTGAAGGACGGCACCTGGTGGGGGGGACCCGTGGTGGAGTAGTGTGTAAAGAACTGCAGCCTGTGGGAAGGACCCACATTGGAGAAGTTAATGGAGGACTGTCTGCTATGGGTGGGACACCATGCTGGAGCAGGGGAAGAGTGTGAGGAGTCCTCACCCTGAGGAGGAAGAAGGAGCAACAGAGACAGCGTGTGATTGACTGACTGTAACCTCCATTCCCTGTCCCCTGCACCACTGGATAGGGAGGAGGTAGAGAAAACCAGGAATGAAGCTGAGCTCAGGAAGAAGGGAGGGGTAGGGTAAGGTTGTATTTAAGTTTTGGTTTTATTTCTTATCATCCTGCTCTGATCTGGATGGTAATGAATTAAACTATTTCCCCCAAGACAAGCCCGTTTTACCTGTGATGGTAATTGGTGAGTGATCTCCTTGTCCTTATCTTGACCCACAAGCCTTTTTTTTTATTTTCTCTTTTCTGTCCAGCTGAGTGGTGGGGGGGGAGTGATAGAGCAGCTTTGGTGGGCACCTGACATCCGGCCAGGGTCAACTCACCACAATCGCTCCCCACAGCTCGAAGGTGAAGTCCTGCCCCACCTTTGCCCACCTGCAGTGGGGCAGGCTGAGGGGCTGACTGCAGAAAGGGACATCGTAGGTGGTGTGAGTGGAGAAGCAACCATGGCAGGAATGTAGTACATGGGATTGCTCTTTTTTTTCTTCTCTTGTGTCTGTCTGTGGCTGTAGCTGTGATTTTTTACCCTTGTCCAGCTCTTTCTGTGGCTTTTGGGGGGAAAAAAACCCCAAACAGCTGGACTGCATTAGTAGTTTGCTGAAGACCAAGTGGGAAGGTGTCCTAATTTACTTGCAAAGGGCCAAATGAAGAGATTCATGGTCTGAATCTAATGAGGAAGACAAGATGGGAGAGAAAAATTGTGTAGCACCTTTGTGAACCTGATAGGGCCACAGACCATGTAGATGGTGCAGTAATTATTTTGCATTACTTTGCTTCCTTTTTGCTTTCTACTGGTCTGAAAGCATAAAAGTTATCACATTTTGTCTTATCAAACTATCCAATTTCTGATAACAGGGACAGCTCAGAGGAAAATATAAAGAGCATGATAAACACTGTCATCTGAATAATCTTTTTTCTTGCATATCTTCCTGTATTTCAGTAATCAGTAGTTAAAGCCCTCTTACCAGGAGTTTCAAGAAGAGTCTCACATTTAATTTTTAAGTAAGATCCTGCTATATTTAGAGAAGTAGAAATAAAGCATTTATTAGATGCAGTGAAAACCCCTTTTAATGAATAAATACAGTCCCACCACTTGAGGCTGCTTTGTGACACCTGTCTCCAAGAGTTTATAAATAAAGTTTGTTCTGAGTGGAGCTGGACAGCCTCTCCCTTCCTCCCTGCCTGCTGAAAGCAGGATGTGTTTTCTCTTTCTGTCTATTATGGCCTTCTACATAACTGCAGAGTATTCTGTCTTTTCCTTCTCTTTTAAAGGTAACAACCAAAGATTGTAAATCTGAAACAATACTTTTTCTGTCATCTTTCGCCTCCATCCCTTCTACTTGCTTGCTTCTGTGGTTTTATATATTGGGACCTACTGGTGTCTGGCATGTCTATCTTTTGTGTTTGTTGTATTTTCTGATGAAGGCACTGAGAAGGCCAAGAGCAGAATTCTCTTCTACTTACAAATCAAAGATGAAAGCAACCTGACCTTGTGATTTTCCAGCTGAATGGGAGTCAGAAAGTTGAAATACTGCTTACTAAGCACAGGAACTATTATTTTGCTAACAAGCTTGTCTAAATTAACTGGAGGAAAAGAGTATAAAATGAAGCTTAAAATGTTTAGGTTTTATTTTTTCTTTGAAGAGGAGGTGAAAGCTGCATAATTTTTCATTATTACTATTTGCTCCCCCAGAGGTAAGGTTAGGTCAGCATTTGCAGTTTAAACCCCTCTTTCCAGAGGTTAACAACTCAGCTGTAACACTTCAGTCTCAGTTTAACATTTGGCAGAGTTGCTGCCTTGAAATAATACCTCTGGTACATATATATAATACCTTCTCCCAAAGGGTCTTGGAGCACTTTAACACACGAACTGTGTAATGGCTTATTTCATCCATTGTTAAAATTCAGCCACTTTTGAGGTAGAATATAGTCTCAGAATGCAGAGATCTATGCAACAGTTTAGATAAGGAAAGAATGATCATGCTGAACTGAAACTACAAGAGGAATTATTATATTCTCATACCTGCAAAATTCAGAACATTTTGGTTTTCCTGGTATTTTAAGTGAGTGACATTTTTCATTTACCTAGAAATTTTGTAGTCAGAGCAATGACAAGATTTGAGATCAAATTAAAAGGACAAAGATTTTCTTATTACTTTGAATTCTTCCAATCATTCCTGCTTGCAAAACCTTGTCTAGTACCTTTCTATTCAATGAGATTATGGTCTTAGTTATCTAACTGCTGCTTAAGCACAATGGAACATTTTTAAAAGTACAATAAAATTTAAATCTCAGATTAAGCTAATAAATGTTAAACATGGCTATAATTAGCTCAGTACTTTCTAGTAAAGAATCAGCATTCTGGCACTGACTTGAAAGAAAGAGGACTATTTGTCAGTTTGCTAGTTCAGCAGGATGAAGTAATAACATTATTGTCAAGAACTTGTCAAGACAGACAGTGGTTGTCAAAATATCCAAATCCATGTGCTTGAAGTTAGGTTCGGGTTCACTGTTTAGTCACTGAAATAAAAATCAGGTGATTTTCAAACCTGCTGACCATAAAGGGAATAAGTGAAGGAGCTTGAGCTATCCGATTATGGACTGGAATTAACAAGGGTACCTTTATGAAAAAAAATCCTTGAGAGGGACCTGTGGAGTTAACATGTCAGAAAATCAGGACATGATTACAATATTGAAATACAAAACTGAATTAAAAAGTGTGCATTGAAAAACTAAGCACTTACCTCTCTGCCCCCTTGCAGTGCTGTCTAAGGCTGTATCTATACCACTTAAGAAGGGGCACTTGCTTGCAGTCAAGTGGGCTGTTTAATTATTAACATGCTCTTTGGAAGAGTTTTTTCCCTTGCCAGAGGAATAGCATTCATCAGGAACAGTGTCCAAGAGACAATTTAGACATCGACTTCCCATTCTGGGAAGTGAAAGGGAGGATTTGGGCTTTTGGGTGTACCTTGTCCAAAGACTGAACATTGACCCTGGCTTGCTCTGTAGCCTGGGTATGGACATGGCCCTGGGCGTCTCCGGTGCTGACTGTCCAGACCTTGGTGAAGTGTAAGCAAGGGCAAAGGACCAAGTCACTGCATCTAGGGCAGTTCTGAGGAAAAAGTAGGAAACATTTAGTCTAAGGAGGGAAGCCCTAGAGACTCTCAGAGCTCTTCAGAGCCTTAGTTGGTGGAAAAAATTGCTGTGTGAGGTGTTTAAATTCAGCCTAAATCTTGCTTTAGGCCTGTAGGTCAAAAGAGTTTTAATATGGGGACATAGCATGTCTAAACATATGTTAAAAGTGATGGCAAATGAGCTCTGGATTGAAGCAGTACCTCAGCACTAACCCTGTGTTTATCTGCTTGCTACCACTAATCAATTTATAAGACTGTGCCAGCAGACTCAAAGTGCGAGCAGAATCATTTTGAATCTGTCCATGATATATTATTTACAGGTACCGAGAGGCTGTGTTCTGATCTTGTTTTTCATGGAATGAATCCCAAACAATGTCAAATGAATTTTTTCAAATCAAGATTAAGCCAATAACAACATTAAAGTACCTGTTGGTTAGGTTAGTTTATAGATACCTTAGAACCAAGATAAAGCTTATGCTTTGATGGTATTCTTCGAGAAAACATTAAGGTAACAAACATAGGTCTTGACACCTAAAAATGCCTTTGTGACAGTCAATTCAAAGGAGCTTTGCAGACTTCGTAGCCCTGAAGCTGCTGATTCTGAGTGACAGTTAAATCAGATCTGGCTCTTCTCTTACAGCTTAATCTTTCTTAGCTTGGGAAAAATGTAAAAGGGCCATAGATCAAGGAGAGGTCTAAGCTGGCAAAGAGAAAAGACAGGGAAAAGATTACCTAAATTTTCAAAGTGACTGATGATTTTGGATACTTCAGTTTTGGGGCTCCTGATTTTAGACAGCTTAATGAATCTTTATAATCAGAGTGCAGTTGCTCAGCACATTATGTTTGAATCCCCAAGGAAAGTCTTAAAAACACTTTTAAATCCAGACTAAAGCCAGAGAATTTCAGTGGAAGGTGAAATATTGCAATGCTCCCAGGTTTTTAGAAAGAGGTCAGTAACAGCTGGGGTTTCCAGATGTCTTGCAACAAGAATATTTTCCCTTCTCTTTTTATTCTTTTCTTCAACAGGCATCCAGTTCAAAGCCCTCTAATCCTCTCTGCTTGAAGTTCCTTGGTCTCTGGGAGCAGTGCGGTTTGGCTACCCCCACTCTACAAGCATGGTATGAGCGTTATCTCCTCCAGTGACAACACTGAGCTGTTTCTTCCTGGTTGCTTTTTGTTTTATATAGAAATGCTCTCAAGCTTTCCAGTATATACATATGAATTACACCTCACCTCTTTGATCCACTGCCATTGGATGGGACAGAGGGTTCTTCCTCCCATGGAGCTCCTGTCCATGTCCTCCTGAAGCCATTCAGTTAGTTCTTTTGTGCCAATAGCATACCCGGTTTTCTCCTGCTGCTGCCTCATCTCCTGGGTTTTCTGTCAGGCCAGTGCATGCCTCCAAGGCTTTCTCTTCCCTCCAGAAGCTAAGATAGTGTCCCAGCAGCCTTGCCCTCAAGGGATGAGCTGCCAGAAGGGGGTCTGGCTCCAGCTCAACATATGGAGGCTCATTTCCACCTTACCTGCTCAGGCTCAGACCAGGAAGTCCCTGTGTTTCCATAAAGAAGAACAGCTCCTCTTGGCTTCCATGTTGTGCTCATGACCCTGACCCACGACTTCACAGCCTCTCCTCCCAGCCTGACATCAGCCAACACTCTATACTCTGTGCATTGGCAGCACTCAGGGAGCATCACATGTTTGCTTGCTACTGAGATCACTGCAGACCACTGCACACTTTCCACTGCAGACCACTGCACACTTTCCAAGCTTTAGACTCCCCAGGTAATCCACACGGTAAGGTAAGTAAGGTTTGGAAAACAAAACCATTTTATCCGGCACTTCTGCCTAATTAAAAAAGCTCCCCTCTGCCCTGCTAAGCTGGCGTGCTGCACAACACTCCCGGGATAGCAGAGGAGCTACGCAGTATTTGCGTGTGTTTCACAAATGGACACAAACTGATTTTTTTTTTTCACAATTTAACTTCTGCAAGATAAAAAAAAAAAAGAAAGTAAACCCCCAAATTATATGTATTTGGGACATGTTGTATGGTAGGAACTTCCACGTTTTAAATTTTCCTATTTTCTTTCCCACAAAAAAACCCAAACAAAACAAAACAAAGCAGAAAAATGAAGAAAAAAACCCCAAATACAAAACAACTAAAACCCCCAAAAAACAAACCCCAATTTTCCAGAAAAATCCAAAAAAGTGTAAGACTTGCCCTGGGGATTTTGGAAATTCTGTCTTCAAAAAGCCATCAAAAGTCTAGTGCAATGGCTTGGGAGTGAATGGTGTGGGTTTACTTTCAAGTTACAAACTCTGGAAGCATTGGGATTCTTGTCAGCCCTATGGTGATTCTGCAGGCAAACTTGGAGGGCTCCAGCTCTTACTTGTTTATGCATCAGTGAAATGCTTGATGACTGAGATCTTGCTATAAGAGACAATTTTTTACATACTTTATTTTTTCATTAAGAAAGTCAACACAAAGTATACAAACAGTTCTGATGCTAAACCAAGAAATCATTTTCTAAAATTGTGACTATTAGCAAGGCACAGTGGATGGACACCATTAAGCTCCCCTGCTACATGCCTTGCATTGAAACTGAACTCAAGGCTGGGTTTTTTTCAGGCTTTTTGTGCCAGTTTATGCTAAGAAGAGTGCTTGATTGCTTAAATCCAGATGGAACCACCTCTCATGGATTACAGAGTATGTGAACACTAGAATTATTTTTTTGCTAGATCAGCGACATCCACTGATTCTGTCCTTAACACACTCTTGTATTATGAAAAATTACATTTGTCTCTGGAAACTGTATGATTCCATATGGGATACAATGTCTGGGCTTAATGAGGTGCTTTATGGACACAATTCAACATTAACTTTGAATTTCCTGGCTTTTGTTGATTTTTGTCACAACCTTTACATTTTTAAAACATAGAATCATTACATTAACAAAAATAATCTGTATTTTAACCAAGATTTATTATACCCCAGTGAGATAATCCTTGTTTTCACATTTCAGTAATAAAACAATTTATTTCCATGCAGCTGAACAGTACAAAAAAAAAAAAAAAAAAAAGGTGCCATAGATCTGAATGAAAAATAATAGTTCCTAACAATCACAACAAAAAAGTAGACCTTTACAGGAACTTAAAAGAAATCTTAATCAGCCCCAAAAATGAATATATAAAATCTCTCATTCTGACAGGTTTGTGATATACTTTGCTTATTCTTAAGTACAATGTAATACAAAAACATTGATCTGACCTGCTCTTTTAAAAATTTTCTGGAAGATCTAGGATCTGACATCCCTCCATGTATTCAGCTGCTGGGCAGACTCAGAATGAGTGACACTGAGTGGTCAGCTACCACGAGCTCCTTAGAGGGAGTTACTGTTGTATCACTTACTATTTTGCCATCTCTCATCTTTGTGCAGATACCCAGATGACAAGAGTATGGCAAGGCATGTGTATCCTAAGCACCACTGGTGGCACATGGCTTGTAAGGCCCTCTAACTGATATATATATATATATATAAAGTGTATCAACATTCTTCTTCCACTGGGTCCCAGGTGACCTATTTTGATATAACTAGAAGCAGATCAGAGCTGGGACGCTTCATTCACTTGAAAGGGAGGGGGGTGATCTTCAACTACTGACAAGAAGAGAAAGTAGAAAGGCAAGATCCCAGACAAGGTTTATTACTACGTGTTTGTTCCCCCATACATCTAGATGAAGCAGGTATAAATACATAAACCCACCCTCATCCAGTCAGTCCTAGGCGTGGCAGAGTCCTAGTTTGCAGCAAGTAGCCCTTCCAAGCCTTTTGGATAGCAAATATTTTCCTCTTGCTTATTCTTCTGTTTGCCACATTTCATCCTCAGGAGTAAATCTGACAGAGCAGTCACCTTTATCCACCTGGAAAGAGATCGCGATTTATCCCTTTATCAAATGCTTTAAGACCTGTCCTAATCCTCAACCCATTACTGAGGCTCTGTATCTCCCATGAATACGTACCTATTCAGCTTTCTCATTTCAAAGTTTTCAAAAAATGTTTCTCTGTGTTCATTGATTGCCATACCATAATTCTGCATGTTTTCTTGTCCCGCTTACTGACTCCCCTGTTCTTCTCTGAGTGTACATGCAAAGATAGAGAGGATTGAGACCAAGATCTTGCTTTCCCATTGCTTTCTCCAGTCTGAAGTCCAGTGTCCAGTGTTGCATATCAATACCAGGGAACTCCCCCCACTCCCCCCCACCCCTTTAGTCTCTTTCTCCTTTATGGGGGGAGTCTGTTCCCTTAGTGGCTTGTTTGGACTATTATAGTCCAGCAATTCCCATTTTTGGGACTGAAAATATCATGCTTTCAGGACTCCCACCTTTTGGATTCATGACCTCAAATTTCTTAACTACTTTTCTAGTGTATTTCCATAGAGATCACCTTTTCAGATGGTCATACCTGCTGCTTTTGTACTGGTATCCATTCCTAACATGATAGGACTCTATGGACTTAGATCATCTTCCACAGTAAGACTCCAAGCTTTCTGAATCCCCTCACCAATTTTTGCATGATTTAATTGATGTTATATGTACTCTCAGTGCCTCAGTTCTGTCAACCACAACAAACAATGAAATGGATTGAGACATGATGAAGACAACAAATACTGGCTCAAACATTTCCCTATATGTTAGTAACTTGCTCTGTTGATTTTTCATGTACAAGATACAAGATCATGCATCCACACATGGTACAGGATACTGCAGATGCAAGATAACTACTCGCCCAGAGCCCATAAATTGCAAGAGACTCTAGTTAAACATCTCTGCAGGATAAAAGTCTGAGTCAAACCCCTTGAGTGTCTGAGCTTGCTACCAAAGGAAGCACAGACATATCAGACTTCTAATGTAGTGGCTGATTACACTACCCAAGGAAGCCTCCAACTCTGACTTGTCCTTGGAAACCTGCAGCTCCATTGACTTTGAAGACAGCCTCAAAAGATGAGCCTTAGTAAACTAAAGTTAGTTTCTGTGAGAATCCCTGGGATCTATTCAGCGATCTCCAGCAGCTGGATAAAGTTCTAGCAAACTACAAAGACTTACATTATTTAAATATAGATTGAAATTACTTATTGAAAGGATTATGTATAAAGAGATCACAGTAGAGTTTTAATGAACTGAAAAATCCATTTGTATGTTTTCAAAGAAATTTTCCTGGGATAATTACGTATTTTCCTAAATCAGTCTGAGAGTCAGACAACTCAAATTGCTGGCAAACCAATGAATAGGAGATGACTAATTCCCACATAACATTGTCACCTAGGCACTACTATGAATAATGCATTGCAAAGCATAAAATAGAAAGCACCTGAATTAAACCATGTGTCTGAGAATGTCTGAAGGCAAAGAGGGTGAATGAGGAAGGGAAATGTATATGAATAACTACAGAGACTTCTCAATCAACAGATTGAGTCGATTTGGCCACTTCATGGAACTTTTTTAGACTGCATGCTCTGGATGAACAAACTATATCAGGTAGCATAAAAGCAAACAAAGGGCAAAGAAAAACAACACAGGCAAGAAGAGCCAGTCTTTATTTTTTATTCTCTTTTGAGGGTAAACTTCAACTGCCGAGTTTCTCTGTGGAGCCTGGTGTGAATATACTTCTTTTATTTGCATTATACAATGGTTGTCTTCACTTGAAAAACAGAAACAGAATGCACGCTAACAGCAACTTGCACAGCCACCAGCAAAGTACAATTAATTTTCTCAGACCCTGTTACAAAAAGTCAGATGCCAGCAACAAAACCCCTGCTGAAAGGGGCATCTTCTGTTTCTCCTCTCTTCTTTGCTGCCTCACTCCTAGACATGTAGTCCTGCTACTCATTTTGTATCAGCTCCAACATGTTGAAGCTGCAGAAAGCAAAACTAGGAAGCTAGTTGTTTTTGTTCCTTGCAAATGAATTTGAATAACTTAGAAAGGACCTGACAGAAGCCAAAGCTGGTCAAAGAGAGGGGACAGGGCTGCAAAGCCAGGGAGAAGAGATAAGAGGATAGGATATATTTTTATTGGGGAAGAAGGAATATGCAAGGGAGAATGGAGCTGTGAAGCAGAAGACCTAGAAAATCTTCCACCTCAGTACAGGTCTGAGGTGTCACTGCACCATGTTACCTTTTTGGAAAATAAAATCTAGTATCCAAAGCAGCCTGCACAACCTCAGCAAAAAGATTGACCGGGGCAGAAAGCTGCTGGTTATGCTTGCCAGGAAGAACCAGAAGCAGAGAAAAGATCATTCCCATTTTGCTCAGACTGAGCTGTATGGGCAGCTACTTGGTAATATTAATGGATGTGTGCCTGTATTCTAGATGACTTTTCCCTTTGATTATATTCTGAACACACTCTGATGTCTGATGAATAGACAGAGCAAAGCTAAAGTAACACCATCTACATTGTCCTTGAATGGTGAGTCTGTGGTTTTCTGGTTGTCCTTTTGGATGGTTTCTCCATAAGCAAACCTCATTGCCAGGCAAATGAACCATAAACCTTATCTGTATTCTTCCACTCCTTTACCTTCCATAGCAGGTTGGCTGCATATGGGCCACCTATTGGGAATGGTCCCCTGCTAATGCTATTTTCTCCATTACGGCCAGGAATAATTTGGGAGTGTGCAAGTTGGAAGAGGTCAAAAACATGCGAAGGTCTGTTCTGAAAGCAATCTGGTGTCTGGCACTGTATAATTTACTTTACAGATGTAGCTCTGGTCTGGTTTACATGTTACAAATCTATAATTCTCTGCCTGAAGTTTCATCTTGGGTACAATAATTATTCTCCAGTGGTAACTGCTATCATTCCTCCATGAACCCGTAGAAAACTAATAGAAAGATTTCAGCCTATTCCTTGAAGATTCTATGAAAATATGATAGAAACACAGAGAAATTTACCTTGGAACAACTCTATGGAGCTCATCTGGGCTGATCTTCTGCTAAAAGCAGAGATAGCATCAAAGTTACCAGTACCTCCAGTTCCTTTTCTGCAAAGCTGTTTTCTAGTCTTTGGCATCCAGGATCACAGCACCACAGAGTCATCAGATGGCTGAGGTTGGAAGGGACTTCTGGAGGTCACCTGGTCCTAAATCTGTGCTCAAGCAGGGCCACTTAGAGCCAGTTATCCAGAGCCATATACAGGTGACTTTTGATCTCCAAGACTGATGACTCTACAATCTCCCTGGAAAACCTGTGCCAGTGCTCAGTCATCCTCACAGTGAAAAACTGTGTCCTGATGTTCAGGGGGAACATCCTGTGTTTCAGCTTGTGCCTGTTCACACCTGAAAAATGTCAAGGTCTACACACAGTCTCCTTGAAAGAAATAATGCAGACTATTGGAACAGCTAGTGAGTTAAAACATGAATAATAGGTTAATCTAGATGAAGTCTGGAAGTTCTTTCCAACCCAAATTATTCTATGATTGAAACTAATATATGTGATTTTACTAATATGATAAAGAAATTCTGGGGTCATGTAATACTTAAGCAATTATAAAGCAGAAACTGACTCATAGTTGCGTGAAATATAATTGAAGGCAGCATCAGCATGAATTGATTATTTTCACTGACTTCTCAAAGATGTCTACTGTATTAATTTAAATACTTGTCTTGTCCAAAAACCTAAATCTAAATTTAAGATAGTCTGCAGAATAAAAGTCAAACTTGCTTAATTATGATTAAAATAATTTTACATCAGTATGTGTTTAACACAGCACTTACACAGACATAAAGGGTCAAAGTGTCTGGAATTTAAAAAATTGAGAATGTTTCAGAGACAGAAAGCAAAAGAATTATTATAAATTATATATTTGATAATATATATATTTATCATAATATATATGATATATCTCTTTACAGGCAGCTCTGTTCCTTCCTATTTCTCCTTCTAATCACTCCAGTTCACTCAGGAAAATACATTTCTCCTTGACCTTTTATTTCCAGCTATGTTGAACAATTTATTCCAATTAAGCTACTACTGTATCTTGTCTCATAAAATGGCATCATATAACTTTGAAACCATGTCACCAATACATTACTTACCAGTCTTCCTGATATATCAGCTTTTCACTAATCCTTTTTTGTGGGTCTGTGATTGAAGAAAGAAGTTGTATTTAATTCAGGCCCCTCTGGAATACTCATCCAGATGACTAACTTTCTCCTGGACCTGTTTGAATACTTAACAGTGGTCCACAATATCTGGGCTAACAGAAGTGGAGGTTTCAATTCAGCCTTTCTTTATGTAAATCAAAAGCATTATTTATGTTCAGATCAGTACCCAAACCATGGAAAGAGAAAGATGCAAATGAGATGACCTATATAACTTAGACAAAGACTGGGTTCAGATTGCTTGGTTGCCTTGTGAGGGCACATGGTTATTGAGCCATGCTGATGTAAGTACAGCTGCTGGTTAAAAGCACAGCACGTCCAATATTAGACATTCTGGGAAGACGATGAGTGTTACTTTCTGACTTACAAATTTATAGCTGGGGAACCCAGTCCAGTTGAGATTGTTACGTCTGAAAAATCCCACTCTCCAGATGCCACTTCATGAGTATAGCTAATTCATACCTGTGTCAGTCAGCGTATGTATACACCTACAAAAAGGACAGGGGGAAAGAGCAGCTTCTCGCTGTGTTCATAGGAAAATTCTGAGCTTACCAGATTCTCATTCCCATTATTTTGAGGACATTTTTTTTTTGTCTCTGAGCATCTACAGACATTTTTTACATTGTGAAAAGCATGAGAGGAATCTGACCAACAAAACTAATACAAATGAATTATGTTGTTAATCAGTACGTGTCTCAGGACAGTTTGAGCCTCCTGTATATATTCTACCTTATTACTTCTCTTCACAGGGCGAGAGAGACCAGAAGTCTCTCCCTTACCTATGCTTTCCTCTATCCATGTGGGATTTTATATTTTTGTACACAGCAGTTGTTGTGCATAAATGGCCTGAATCAAATGAGCAGACAGATCATTTGCAGCAAGTGAATCTTGTTTCTCTAAGGATTATATGTTTTCTAATACCGCTTCTAATCTTCAGGCAATAAAATGAGAGAGAAAATGGGAAATTGTCTTTCCTGACAAAAATATGAATGACCTTCTTTAGGAGCCACAGCAAGTTCTTCCTGCAACACTGAGCCACATTTTGATAATTCTCCTGTGATTTTATCATGATGTGTAAACAGGTAATGTCCCAAAAATCTTGGATTGTAAATACTCCAAGATACTGGCAGATATCATCTGTCAGAATTCATCCTTAAAGTTCATGCCCATCTCATTCCCACCAATGTTGGGTGGGATAAGGTTTTGCCCCCAGTTTCTCTGTTTTCCAGAAAAAAGTGTGGAAGTTTTAAAGAGGTTCTCATTCTCTTTCTTGTTTTGTGATTAGAGGGAAAAAAGAAAGAAAAAAATCCCATTTCTGAAATATGATTCTGGGCATAATACTCATTTTAGCATTTGTAACAACTGAACCAGGATAAGGAGAAAGGTGCATGCAAATTTTGACCTTATCAAGTATAGGAATTCAACAAACCCAACTTGTTAATGTGAAAGGAGCAATAGTAATGGTAGTGAAAAATGATTCATTGATGATTCATCCCTATACAAAACACAGGGTAAAGGATGAGAGGGTTATTGAACGAAAGGGAAGAGTGCTGGTGAAGACAATGAAAAGAAAAAGTAACTTGACATAGAAGCTTTGAAAAAATAGTATCACAGAACTATGATCTAAAAGGATAATCAGTGCTAACTGATTTTGAGTTAGGCTCAGAACAAAACCTGCTTCTAGAGCTCAGCAAGCCCAATATAATATAAGGACACAAAATACTGGGATGCCACCACATACTGCAATTTGATTGAATATTTTGAGTACAGTGTCTCTCCTCACTGGATGAACCAGATGATATGGAGAATAGGAGCAATGTCTACTATAAATAACAAACATGTTGCTGCAAGGAGCTGAGTAAGATGGGGCTCTTAACAGAGACACACAAAATTTGGCTAGTCATGAAGATGCATTAGTTCCTCAGTAAATCTAGCCTGAAACTGCTTGGGTCACACCCACATCCATCTCCTTAAAACTTCCAGCTAAGGTGGAGGAAAGTCTTTCTTAGATCAGGCTCATTGCACAGCAAGTTTGATATCACTGTAAACTGCATTTTTCAGCAAAACCCTGTAAGCTTCAAGTTTAACAGGTTTAATTTTTTCAGTGTAAAGAAAATACTTCAATGGCAATCAACATTCTGAAAATATGCAATCATGAAGGCAGTTTTTGTTGATAGAGACTTTGTAATCACTATTATCTCACAGTCCATCCTTTACACCTCATGTTCTTTTTTTTGGCCAAACTCAGTGTTTACTTTTAAAGGGCAACTGTATATGTGGTGCTGAAAAGGTAAGGAATGAGAAATGCTAGTGGAAGGTGTGAAAATGAATAATGAGAAGGAAAAATGGAACTATTTATGGTCACAAAGAAGGTTGTCTTGACTGGAAGCTCCTGTGTGATAGTGTATAAGTAGAGACTGAAATTACATACTTTTGCCTCTCTGGGTGGGCCCATCAGATATGCAAAGGCTAGAGTGAGGGCAAGGATGAGGAAGAGAGGAGAGGAGAGGAGAGGAGAGGAGAGGAGAGGAGAGGAGAGGAGAGGAGAGGAGAGGAGAGAGGCAAGATGAAGTTCTTGTACTTCTAGAGAAGAGAAGCTTTGCAGGGTCCTGACTTCAAAGAAATCTTGAAAAGTAACAGCACCAACATATGATTGTGCCCCCCCCTTTTCTTTTGTTGTTGTTGTTTTGGTTTGGTTTTTTTGTTTTGTTTTGTTTTGGTCTTTTATTCTTGTTTTTTGTTCTTTTGTTCACAACCATTGGGAAAAATGAGTTTATTGATTCAATTCATGGTTTGCTCCTCAGGATGTTTTTTATTTCCAGAATAGACTCAAAACCCTTTGTTCTGAAAGGAATTTGTTTTATCTTTGAGCATGATTTCCATAGGGAATCATCACTTTCCTGAAAAGTACTTTCACAGTTTCGGTGTACCACATTTGTGCTGAGAATTGTGGTTGGGAAAGGAGAAAAAATAATTTTCTTTCTTGGAGCATCTGAGGTTCCCAGTACTCAGAATTTCAAAATCTTCTTTAAGATCATATTGGAACAAAGTTACAAAATACTGAAGCTCTTTTCATTTTTCTGTGAGGGAGTTTCTTTTAGGATTGGATGATTTAGTGAGCATAAACCTCTAAGGTATTTTGGTTTTGTTTTCTTTCAATATAAAGTGACACAGACAATATGTCAGTGTCATTTTTTTTTTAAAGAAAATGCTTTTCTGAAAATATTAAAATAGAATCATTCAGCACACTTCTCACATTACTTACTTCCCAATGTTCAATTTGAAAAACTCACTGTCTGTTCCTGAAATTTTGATTTTGATGGAAAAGTTTCCACTAGACTTTACCCAACCAGCTCTATAGACCACCATGAAAAGGATGGTGCAGCTCACCTCTTGCAATTCATAAATGAAATATAAATGGTTTAAGTATGTGCCTCAGGCAAGCAAAAGCTCATCTACTGCCAATTTTGAAAAGGCACCTTTTCCCTTGCAGTAATGTGTTTCTGCTCAAAACTGCCAGATGTCTCTCAGAGTGTGCAGTGATTTGTTCATACTATCAGTTATTACAATATGGATGAGCATATTGATAAAGCAGACTCATTTAGTAGTCGAGTTTAATAATGAAATCGTTTATTTAAGACTAGGATCTGAATCAAAACCTTGACACCAAATGCCCCCTGACTTGCAAAAGGAACTTTACAGTCCAAATCATAAAACTCATGCTTATCCCTAATTTTACTGCACTGAACCAAAATTATCAGTGATACTTCACTTATTTTTAAGCAGTTCATTAGTTTGATTTACTCTGGTGATTGCCTAAGAGATACTGTAAGTAGGCAAAAAGTTACCAGGAATTATGTGTTATTCTGCAGCTTTGTCAAGCGTGGTTATATTAGGGGTTAGCTGGAAGGTGGGCCCCATTTATTTCAGCCACCGCTAGAACCATTGTGGCATGTGAGGATGTTTTTTAACCTAGAAAATAGGTTAAAAACCCCCAGCAAAACAACAATTTTTGTTTCCATTTTATTTTATCAAAATGGGGTCATTTATGGAGATGGGGGCTACTCCAGGTAAAATAATGATCCACAGGGTACTTAGCACAAAAGAGTGAAGGAAACAACCTCAAATTTCGTTTTGGAAGTGCATCATATCATATTAGAAATTCAGATAAACTTCTAGCATTCTCACTCAAAGCCAGTGGAAAAAGTTTGGTAATAATTTGTCAAATGTTTGAACCACTTACATGAGATCAAAATTATTAACCTGATGAGTGGGTCTTGTGAAGCACATTCCTAAATGAGAGATTGGAGCCATGGAGTGCATTTTTGTGAACTTACTGTAGATCCTTGTAATGCCAGAGATCTTTAAAATCTTGGTCTCTTTTCTCTTTCCCCTAAATCAGTATGTTTAAGATTAGAAATTAATACAGCTGTAATGTAATGCATTGCAATTATAGCATCTTCCATTTGACATTTTAAAAGCTTTTCAGTATGACAGCCATATTTAACCTCTTTTTTTTTTTTTTTTTTTTTTTTTTTTACAAGGAAGGAAACTGAGGCTTAAACTGCAGGAGGGCTGGGATGATGTGTTAGATGCAAGTGGCTTGTATTTCAACAGGTGAGTGAGAAGGTGACTGCTGCACAATCTCTGGGGCCAGGTGGCAGCTGCAGTCCTTAACCATACCCCATCCTATTGCTACACCAAGAGCACAGAGAGAGGAGGGGCACCAGGGAAAAACACAGTCATGCAGAAAACAGGCAGGGTGGGAAGAGAGAGAGAGATTAGCAGGAGTTATGAGTGTTTGGAAACAAAAGGATAGAGGATTAATCCATTTATGGTTCAAAATGTATGGGTACCGTCTTTCGCAGTGTAGGTGACAAGTATTTTCAGACTCTGCAGCAGGGTTAGGCAAAATTCCCTGGAATTGTCTTTGTCACCAAGGAGTTGCTGTGTTTCTTAAGCTGGAAAGCTCTTCAAGGTTTAAGCAATATACATTCTCTAGGGTGGGATTCAGTCTGCCTAATTTATGGGTGGGATTCAACCTGCCTAAATCTACCCAAGCTTAGTCATAAGCACCTAAGCTCCCCTAACTCCTAGGAAGCCACTCAGCATGTCTATTTTCCAGGACAATCCCAGTTAATGATTAAGCTGGACTGAAGCTGTCCCTTGCAGCTCTCCGTGGAGCTTTCATGTCCCTGACATTGCTGGCATGGTGGAGCAGCTTCAGCTGAAGGACTGAAGCGTGCTTCCTTCCCTCGTGCAGATTACAGTGTTTGTATGGGATGCTTGAGATGCAGAGTACAGCCCAGGGCTCCTGTCTCCTGGTAGGATGCTCACAGGAAAGTGGGCAGTATCTTTAATTCTCCTGCATATGGATTTAGCTGTAGGCCTTGCCATGGGAAATGGGCTTGAACACTGGTGGCCCTTTGCTTTTGCTTAGATGGTTGTAGGTAAAAGAAAGATACCTATTTTCCCAGTGTACTTTGGGTATAAGAGTCTGGGAAACTTTTAGGCTAAATAGGAAGGTACTTTAGGTACTGTAAACAGATCTAAAAGTAGCCTACAGACTATACTGTATGCAGCTTATGAGGGTTGTAGCTGTCTATACCCAGCTTCAATCAAGATCATAAGCTTTCATCTATTTTAAAATTTCTTGTGTACACTGGTGCCTCATCAGAACTGGGAACCAAAATACATCCTCCCTCCTCTTCCTCTTTTCTAACCATGAGTCCAGTACTGCTTACACAAGGTCTTTTTTTTCCATTCCTTTTTCCTCTTGTTCCCTTTATATATTTATACACACACACACCCCACCCCCCCCCCCCATCCTTTAACAAATCATTTATCAAGGAAAAATATATTTTTACCCTTCAGTTCTGATCTGCTTAAGCTGACAGGTACTATTATTATGGTGATTGACTGTGCATTGACATAAGTTGTTCTGTTTTCTTTTTCAGAAAGAAAATGCTATAGGTTAAAGCATTTTTTCTTTTTTTGTTCTACTGTTGAAAGAACATAATTTCAAGAAGAATAACAACCCTCTGTGGTGGACTGACCTTGGGCTGGTGCCCACCATAGCTGCCCTATCATTCCGCTCCTTAGCTGCACAGGGAAGTGAAAGTATAAAGAAAAGCTTGTGGGCTGAGATAAGGACAGGGAGAGATCACTCACCAAATACTGTCATGGGCAAACCAGACTCAGCTTGGGGAAAAAATATAATTTAATTTATTCACAATCAAATCAGATTAGGATAATGAGAAATAAAACCAAATTAAAAAAACAAAAACCATCCAACACACTTTTCCCCCACCCCTCCCTTCTTCCCAGGCTTAGCTTCGCTCCTGATTTTCTCCTCCTCCTTCCTCCAGCAGCACAGGGGACAGGGAATGGGGCTGGGGTCAGTCCCTCACACGCTGTCCCTGCTGCTCCCACCCTCAGGGAGAGGCTCCTCACTCTCTGCCCCTGCTCCAGCCTGGGGTCCCTCCCACAGGAGACAGTTCTGCATGATCTTCTCCAATGTGGGTCCTTCCCACGGGCTGCAGTTCTTCATGAACTGCTCCAGTGTGGGTTCCCACCATGGGGTGCTGTCCTTCAGGCACAGCCAGCTCCAGTGTGGGTCCCTGTGGGGTCACAGCCCGGCCAGCAGCCCTGCCCCAGCCTGGGCTCCTCTCCATGGGGCCACAGGCCCTGCCAGGAGCTGCTCCAGCGTGGGCTGCCCGTGGGGGCACAGCCTCCTTTGGGCACCCACCTGCTCCGGCATGGGGTCCTCCATGGGCTGCAGGTGGATATTTGCTCCACCATGGACCTCCACAGGCTGCAGGGGCACAGCCTGCCTCACCGTGGGCTTCATCATGGGCTGCAGGGGAACCTCTGCTCCAGGCCCTGGAGCACCCCCTGCCCCTCCTGCACTGACCTGGGTGTCTGCAGGGCTGTTGCTCTCACACAGTCTCCTCTGGCTGCTGCTGGTGTTGCGCAGGGTTTTCCCCTCATTCTTAAATATATTATCCCATAAGGCGCTACCACCATCACTGATGGGCTCAGCCTTGGCCGGCAGTGGGTCTGTCTTGGAGCTGGCTGGCATTGGCTCTGTTGGACACAGGGGAAGCTTCTAGCAGCTTCTCACTGAAGTCACCCCTGTAGCCCCCCACTACCAAAACCTTGCCATGCAAACCTGATACAATGATCATGTGCTATAAAGTTTTCTAATTTATTAAAATAAAAATATTATTCAAGAGAATGTATACGTACACGTAGAAGCATTCTGGAAGAGTTTAGACTTAAACACACTAGTACCACTTGTCAAGGTATACCTCTTTTATGAATAATAACAATATCATTTCAAATGTGTGTGATGATCACTGAAGAATGGGACAGTTGTTAAATCTGGACCCAAGCTTTTTAAGCAAATAGTTAAATCTCACTGATGTTAGTAGGGCAACATAACTCACCCCAGGTAAAGGCAAATATAAAAATAAAAAGACAGAATGGTGAGTTGTAGAGAAGATGAGAAGATTACACAAGATTCCATGATGTTAAAAAAGCAGTATTTTTTCTGTGCGATAATTTTCCCTTTCTGTTTAAAACTTATCAAGAGATAAAGTTTTGTTTTATTTTTGATAGTCATGTGACCCAAATGAATGATTTCAAAGGTATCTTCAGCAGCTGTGATTTGATCAAATTTGAACTAACACTGATGGAAGAGGTAAGAGCCCCATCCTCAATACTAGGGAAACCCACAGCTGAATTCCAAGTCCTTGCTTCAAGCACTAATTTTATTGTAACACAACTGGGAAGAGTTCCAGCCAGGGAACACTTTTTCACTTTTTCTACCTCCATTCTTGCAAACTGATGAGCTGAAACTTTCCAAACATTACAGCCAGAGGCAGATCACTAAACTAGCAAGATTCAGCTTAAATTACTAAAACTATAAGCAACTACAAAGTTCTTATAGTATGGTGATAATCATACATGTTGTGACATGTGTCTATTCTGCTGGAATAAATATCATATAAAGTTTTACTGCTATCTTTGCCACTATTGTAGTAATAAATGGCAGAAATCCCCACCCAAGCTTCAAAAGCTCTCTTTACAAAATTCTCCACTGGAGAACTGCTGGAAACTTCTGCTTGTGTTAATAATGAATATACTTCCTATCGAATGGTTCCAATTAATCAAGTAGTTTCACGCCTATTTTAGGCATCACTTAAAGCAAATAGTCTGTCATTTCTTGTGATAAAGCAGCCAGTGCTGCTTAACAAGATCATTTTTAACCAAATCAAAAGATATTATTTAACTTTTAATTTATCCCCAGTCAAGTAGGACATTGCCTAAACATGTCTCTCAAGGTAGCTTTCAATTTGGATTTTTGACTTGAGGGCTAAAGTGCTGACAAAGAGCTTGCACAAGGCTGTGCACCATCTAAGGCTTATATTGAAATGATAAACTGTGATATTTTCTTCCTGGTTTTCATCATAGAAGTGAATTCCAGCTTCATTAGGGACTTGACCCAGAGTAGTGCATAGAAGTCGTCAAAGCTGAACTCTGTACATAAGAATAATTTATTATGGAATTAAACATGCAAAAGTAGAGCTCAGAATGAAGATTATTTTACAAGTGAAATGTCACCAAAACAATGAAATAAATAGACTACATTGGCTTCTTAATCCCAGTATGTTTTACAAATATGGGAGTGAGCATCTCCTGTGCCCCTCTATGGATTAACAAGAAGGTGACTGCAGTGTAGGCACCCCCCTAAAACCACAGTCAAACTGTGATTCATCCAGTCTCGTACCTTCTGTCCAGCAAGGCCAGTACCTACTGCAGCAGGGGAAGGAAAAACTTGCGGAGCGTTTAATGACGATCCTAGTGAGGTTTCATCTATAATAGCTGCCAGCAAAATAGAACACTCTCAAACCCAAAAAAACCTGTAATAGTGCTCTTAATGAAGACAAGGGGAGGGAGGTTTTGTGTTTAATTTCTCTGTTAGAAATGTTTTCCACTTCAGAACATTTGTATGAGTCTTTGACCAGACTACAGAAGTCATTTAATTGTATCTACTCCTTGTACTTTTGCATTCCTGCTCCTCTTCGGTGTCTTCATCTGCAGTGTCACTGCTATGAAATTGAAGCAAAACGGCAATGAAGCACTTACATGCAAAGTTCAGGAATCAAAGCTTCGGGCTGATGGAAGTGATTCAGCTGGCTGCCTCTCATTAAATGCTCAGAGAAAGACTGTAGCTGGATTGCATGGCAAGGTTTTGGTAATGGGGAGTGCTTACAGGGGCAGCTTCCCTGGTGTCTGATAGACTCAATGCCAGCCAGCTCCAAGACAGAGCAGTTTGTGAAGAACTGCAGCCCGTGGGAAGGACTCACGTCGGAGAAGATCATGCAGAACTGTCTCCTGTGGGAGGGACCCCAGGCTGGAGCAGGGGCAGAGAGTGAGGAGCCTCCCCCTGAGGGTGGGAGCAGCAGGGACAGCGTGTGAGGGACTGACCCCAGCCCCATTCCCTGTCCCCTGCGCTGCTGGAGGGAGGAGGGAGAGAAAATCAGGAGTGAAGCTAAGCCTAGGAAGAAGGGAGGGGTGGGGTTGGATGTTTTTTTTTAATTATTATTTTTGGATTTGGTTTTATTTCTCATTATCCTACTCTGATGCGATTGTGAATAAATTAAATTATATTTTTTTCCCTGGGTCAAGTCTGTTTTGCCTGTGATGGTAATTGGTGAGTGATCTCTCCCTGTCTTTATCTCAGCCCATGACCCTTTCGTTATATTTTTTCTTCCCTGTGCAGCTGAGGAGGGGAGTGATAGGGCAGCTATGGTGGGCACCTGGTGCCCAGCCAGGGTCAACCCACCATGATCATTTAGAAATAGAAATTGCCTGCAGGTGCATTATATTAAATAAATATCTTTTTAAAGTATATTTATTTTAGTCATATATCAAAATTATGGTAACTGTAATGTCACAGTACACAAATATTACCTGATCTCCAGCTTGCATATTTTACGACTAGCAGTTATTACTATGAATACTGCACTGAATACACAGAGCTCTGTCCTTTCTGATAAGTTGCATTAGCTCTAACATGTAGGAAAATTATGCAATATGTTTATATTTTATGAGTGTATCTGATTTTAAGCTGCACTTAGGTACTGACTCTAAGCATTTTTTAGTAGGAGGTGGTATGTGCTATAAAGCTTTATTAGGATGTAAAATACTTCATTAAGCATTATCTAACATGTCTAAAACAAAACGTGGCTAAAGATGTGGTACTTTGGATGTTATTATAATTTCCCCGAGCATCATATGTATAATTACAATCCCAAATGATTAATTTCCACACTTAAATGTAAGCAGAAAATGAAGTTCTTAGTTTGAATTCAGAATATAAATATACTGCAGTGACTGATTCTGATGTCCTCATGTACTTTCTTGCAGGTGTTTCGAGCCCTGTTAACTTTAGTAGGGTCCACGTGGGAGAACAGGTCTACTCAGGCAAACTGCAGTAGTAGTGCTGACTTCAGACACTGCTAAACCCGCTGGTGTTCAGAGCCTGGGGAGTGCCTTTGTCACTATTGTATACTTCTTCAGGGGTAAGGAATAGTTTTAAAGACAGTATTTCAAGATTTGATGGTTTTCAGGCACGTGACAAGCCAACTACCCCTGACAAGACTTGCATTTTATAGAGATTATTTTCCAATGGTTTTTGCCATTTTTCTTTCTCATTGCTGGAGGAATGTGAGTGAATGACAACACTCCCTTGTAAGTGATAAAATGAGTAGAGATAATGAGTTATCCAGATCATCAAAAATAAACCTGAAAGTTGTGGGGTTTTTTCTTTCTTGATGCTTTGGCTCTATGCTACGAGGTGCTTAAAACCGGGACTAATCCCTTTCCCTGCATAGGCACAATCTTAAGTGTTTCCAGATTTTTTTTTGCAATCATTACAAAACTCAGCACCCATTCAAAATGTTTCTTAGATCTTTCCTGTCTTGATAATTATACAGCAGGTACCAATGCTTGCTAATACCAGTCTGTTGCATATGAGTGTGAGGCTGCTACAAATGAAAGGAGAAATAGACACCTGGAGGATAGCAGCTGTGAGACCAGCCTTCTAACACTGATCCATGAATGTCAAGAAATATACAAAATGTTAAAAGTATGCTTTAATCCTTAGAGCAGTGAGCTTTCAAAACTCAACATTAGTTCTAATCATCTCAGTATAAGAAAACTGCTGATACTCTTTTTTAACTTGTTCCAGGGAGAGGATGTCTGAGCTTTTGCTGCGTAAAGGGAGATGCAAGACAGAGTACATGCACCCACACCTCACACCACACAAATACAGGAATCCAGACTGTGTGACCCATGTTGCCTATCTGTGTATGTCTTCTCTTTTCTGTTCTTCCCCAAGATATTTTTTCCTTAGAGGGAAGCTATTTCATACTCCTTTTTCTGTAGTATTCGGTAGCATCTGTTTAGGATTTGTATAGTATTTAATCCTCAACCTGATATCAGCTTGAGACCTTCAGAAGCTGCTTAGGAAGACAAAAATTATTACAGATGTTGACTGAAAAGTGGTGAGGTGGAATTTAAATGGACATGCAAAATACACTGATCTAAAGTAGAGGTGGGGATGAAACTGGATGGAAATTGACTTAATAGGTCAATACAAGTCACATATGCTTTTTTGGTTAGAGGTCTGTATAACAGCCAATTGTACAAATAGTGCAAATTATCAGTTGCCAAGAGGCCAATTGTTCAAAACTGGAGAACAGCTAACAACTGAGCCATACAAGAGTGTTAATAGCAGTAAATTAATGCATGATGAAGAATTTTGAGATAGATGATCTTGGTTCCTACAGTTATGACTAAGACTGTTACTTAATAAAGATTCAACCTGACTTTTACTCTTTGCATGTGTGAATATTCTCGTGTACTTAAACTTCTGGATAACCAAGTTATTACTTTTCACAAAGTTGACAGCTTATTTAGGAGAATTTTATGCTGAGGATTCCTGTTTGTATTTCTGAAGGAGTAGTGTACTTGCACAGGAGAAATCATTAGAATACCCATGCACTCCTCTGTTAGACAACTCCAGGAGCTCTCTTCTGGATCCCTTGTGGCTCTAGGAATGGTTGCCTCAGACAGAATCTAGTCCTGTGTCTAGACAGGAATGCAAAGTGATTTTGGCTGAGCTGATCAGCACAAGTGTGTTCGCTCCAAACATTTTATAAAAATGGGAAAAAAGTAGTTTCCTTGCATAAAGGTGATGACAGTCAGGAGGGTGGAAATAATTTCTGTCCATTTTATTTTGTGGCAATTCTGAGGGGAAAGAAGTAATCTGGGATAATGTGAAACAAAAGAGTTTTGTACATATTAAATTACTATACCACAGATGATGTAAATCCCCACACACACCTTAGTTCCAGTGGAATTTGCAATGCATTTGTTGGTTTAAATAGAACTAGAGCTATGAACAAAGGGGGAGGTTCAGCAATAGCCCTGTGGAGCCAGTGACAAAGGTGAAGAAGGACAGCTTTGCTGGGAGGCTAAGGAGCATGACCGAGGTGTAGCAGGTACAGCTTCACATTTCTTCTTTGAGTTGGAATAACAACTTGAACTGATCTTCTTGTCTCCAGAGAAGAACACAGGGTACTAGCTGCAGGGAAATAGGAAATTTAGGACTTCCTCAACATCTCTGGTTGAAATCATTCCATGCACTGAAACATTGTCCTGTCACTGCTCAGACAAATCACCTACCATCCTCAATACTCAACATCCCAGTCAACACTCAACAAACAGCAGATGCTCTACCATTGATACAATTTTATCATCTTCAGAATGAAAAGATAAGAACACGCTACCCCAGGCTACCCGGTTGTTCAGAGAACCGAGTCCACCTCTATTAGACAAAACATGGTCTTGAACCCAGGTTCCCCACACCTGATATGAGTGCTTAGCTGTGATGTGCAGTGGAGGATCACTGCTAGGCTTTGTGCCTGGCACCCAAGCTCATTTGTAAACCTCATTCCCTAGAAGCAGGGAAATGTGGGAGAATACATTTATACATTTATCATTTCCCTCCTCATGCCCACTATCTTCTCTTTGACTCCAGACCCTTCTGTTTTTCTTTCAGCAGGGGTAACACAATAGATGGGCACAAGCGCACAGGTCATTTAAGTTGTTAGAAACTTGCATTCCTGGCCACAAAATCTTTCTGTACTTCTTCTGTGAATGGGAGTAGATATTGCATTATACTTCCCTACAACTGCCGTGTTTGTTCTGTCTTAATTCCTGATATACAGCTTTTATTTTTAATATATCCTTCTTAAATATATCTCAGAAGTATTTCTGAGTTTTCTTTGGCAGAGCTGAATTCTTTCAGGCTACTTTTTATTTATAAATGCTCATTCAGAGTCTGATTTTACTAAAATAAATTTGCTACTTACCTTTTTACAGCCTTATTGGCATTTCAGATTGGGTATTGCACTAATTATTGTACTATTCTCCCCAGATTTGACTGTATTCATCATATCTGCTTTATTTCTAGTCACTATATCCACATTACCCTTTTCCTGTGCAGGAAGCAATCTTGTATTACTTTCATAATCATGCTTCCTTCCTACTTTCCCCCACTAATATTTTCCTAGGAAATGTCTAGGCAACTGAACTCCTAACATGATCATTGCACCAAGCCTGATACAGACTTCCTTCATCTGTAAAAACATTTCCTGATATGCTTTCTCATTCTCTTCTGAAAGTGTCTGGCAAGATCCAAGGACTTTTTCCATATCTCATTCTTCAGTTTACTTCAAATACTCCCTGTTGCTTCAGCCAAAATCCTAGTGTCATTTATTTCTGTTTATTCAGTATTCTCCCTATACGCAAATTGCTCCCTCCCTCGTTACTTTTGTTTTACCTCACCCATCTGCAGACTTTATATGTTGGTAATTTTATCACCCAGTTGATAGCTTGATTTAACCAAGTCTTTGTCGTTCCAATGTAATCATAATTTTCCCTCAACATATGTTTCTAATACAACAGTCTTGTTACATATGTTTCTAGCATTTGTAAAACACATTTATCCTGTTCTTTGTCCTTTCTGTTCACTTTAAAAAAAATGGATAGTAAGAAAAGGTTTCTACACTGACTTCACTTACAAACCCAGAACCTCTTTCTCTAACTGTCCTTACCTGTTTTGTCTGTATGAACTCTGGCTGTTAACCCATAAAAAAAAAAAAAAAAAAATTAAGACTCTTTCAATTACTCTTTTCATCCCAATCTAAAACTATTTCTGCACAGTCAGTCTCTTGTGATACTAAAGGTTGTTAACCCTTGTCTTTAGGTAAGAGACCTTGAACTATTTCTTCTCTTCATGGAATATTTCAAACCCATATATCAGTTTTTAGCCTACAAGATAATCCATTGCCTTCTTGATTCAAAGGTTGCCCTGGAAAGATATTTAAATGGTAGACCCATATGATTTGTTCTTTCCTTATGAAGCAGTCACCCATGCTGTCAATCCTCTCTGGGTGCTAATATCTTCAGCCTGCTCTAAAATTGCCTGGCTGCAAATTAGAATATTTAATTATTTGTCTGGGTTGCATATATCACAGGTACCTTTTTTTTTCCCTTCCCATCAGTCAACTTCATTGCTTTCCCTTTCTGACAGAGCTAGGATGATACAGAAGGGTTTGGATGCTTGTCAATCAAAGATCAATCTGGTTTTGAAAATGGGAAAAAAAGAAGAAAACCAAAACCAAAAATAAATCACTTTTTTGCCTGTTAATGGCTGAAAGCAGCTGTGTCACTATCCTGCAGCTGCCCGTGGAAAGTAAAAGCCTGGGCTCAGAGGACTGGAATAATTACAGGCTGTCCCTGTTCTGGTTTGAACCAATCTAATCTTCTGCTGTTTCTCCAGCTGCTTTTGTGTAAACACAGGGCAGCACCTTAACTATCCAAATGGATGATAAGATTATAGATTTACCACTTTTCCTAGTATGAAAAAGGCACAGTGCACCTCCCATTCAACAAGATACAAGTTTGCTACTTGAATAAGACCTGAAGAAAAACTGATTCTGCTGTAACTCATCAGATTTATAGCTTCCCTCTTCCTCTCCTTTTTCACTTTCATTGTCTATGTTCTGTTGTCAGCTGTTCCCTCCAGTTGCCTTATTTTACAACAGCTACTGCTTCACACTTCTTTTGACATATTTACCTATAAGCCATGTCTACATCTGCATACCAACCTTCTCCTGTCTAGCTAACCTGAGACATATTTCACTGCTGTTCTGGTAGCTGCATTAGCAGCTATGATTCTGCTAGCTGAACTCTGATGATGATTGACCTGGCGTAGAGGAGATGAAAAACTGGAATGTCTTTTCACTCTTCCTGTTAGCAAAACACCTGCTTCTAAGGCTTCCAGTAAGGGAGGAGGGAGGGGGAAGAAAAAAAAAATCAAACATACTACAGTAAAACTGCAGAGTGCAGGGAGATTGATTTAGGCAGTATGTGTTTATTCAGATTGGAATATGCTTTGAAGTCTAAGGATTGGGGCCATATTCTTCAAAGAGCTGTAAGGATTTATGGGACAGATTGTAAGTCTGGGAGTGCCATGCGAACCAGCCAGTGTGGACACAGAGCAAGGAATCTGGATGTGAGTGTCTGGTACATGAACCAATGCATGAAACACAAATAACATTGGTCCTTGCCTGTAGGAGATGGGCCTCTGACAATAGAGTTATCCAGATTTTGCTGTATCATGTGGTGGAGAGCATGGGATGGAGTGCATTGCTCATCAGCAGTTCAGGAGTCTCTGATACCAGATAGGGTGGACCCCGCTAACTTTTGTGTAATCTACTTGCTACTTGGAGAACTCCCTTCTGTGGTGAGATTTACCTGCCTTCAAACTAAGTGGGACCTAATTATTTGTGGGCTGAAATAAGAGCAAGTCAGGATAGAGAAGAGGCTATGTCCAGATCAGCAGATCAATGAATAAAAGTACATCATGATGTAGAGAGAGAGAAATGTATCACAGCATGAGGGAGAAGGTAAGTCAGAATGCAAGTGACTAAACATAGGAGAATGAACAAAATAAAGATATATACAACTGTGTTGTAGAAATGGATTAAGGATACAGACATAAAAGACCCATAATAGAGTGAAAATACAATTACACAAAGAAAACAGTGTTTAAAAACATGCATTTACCTAATTTACTACTTTAACTTGAAAATTAACATGGCATCATTGCCAAAAATTACTTTACAACTGTTAGATTGTGTAGCACTAAAAACATAATCATGTCAATTGCTTATTTGCGTGATTTTTCATATATCCAAGAGTTGAAATGAAAATTATCCATTATGTATCTGTGCAATTTTTTAACACTTGAGAACAGATGCTGTGGCTTATCCTTCAGAAAAGAACCTCCAGGGTAATAGTATGATGTATTTTACTTTACCTTATCAAAGCAGAGGATTGGGGGTAAGCTGATATTTTTGAGGGTGTGTTTATTTTTAATATATCAGATGACTAATGATTGTATGCGTGAAATGTTATATGCACCCTTTTAAACTTGATACAAGCTGATTATAAGGAGCCATATGATCTCATCTCTCAAAATCTAAGTGATCTTGAATGTGACAGGATCACATGTTTGGTTAAAATCTCCTGTCACCCCATTGAACTATATGGTAACAGAGGGAGCTTAGCACCTTCTGTAAGAGTCTTGTGTCGTTAACAGGATCAAGAGAAGAATGAGCAGGACGTGAATCAGGAATGAGGTGTTGCCGTGAACCAGGAAACATCAATGGCTGTCTGTCTTGTTCTGTACACAGCTTTTCAGAATAAGCTTGTACACATCTAGATGGCAATATGAGGCAAAAATTGACTTAAAGTCTGATTGTATGGCTACATATTGCTGTCAGAGCTGCACCAGTTTCCCCATGGGGAGAAGTTAGCTAGTAATGCCCTGACTTAATGATAACTCCGACACTCACTTTGGAATATTCAAATGTTCTGCAAGCACTGGTATAGGCATTCAGAGCAAATAGAGCTTTTCTTCAAGGTTTAGTTAATATTCCATATAGGCTGCTTGCCATGATGACTAATGTACTGCAACCTTGCTGTTCTGCATTAAACATCATGAAAATGTACATCTGCACTGGATTTTTTTCTTTCCTTTGTTTCTAAAATGCTGAGTTCTGCTAAAAAAATTGGATAGAAATCAAATATGAGAAGCTTAGCCAACTTTAGTGAAATGATACCAGAGTTATATTATCCCTTAATGAAACAAGTATAGAGGGTTGATTGATTTATAGAGCAATTTTTTGCACCATTACCTAACTTGATTGTGTACAAATAGTTTTCTGTATTCACAACCATCATGTCTCTGCATTTCTTTTAGTATGTACATTTCAAAAGCTGATGTCTTTTTATACAGGACTGAAAGATCTGAAGGTTTTCAGCTGAACAGTGTTGATGTCATGCAAAGTTGTTTATTGAACTTTTATACATTTTAACACTTCTTTCTAAGGATGACAGACAAATAGATTCCTTTTTCCTGCTCTGATTAATATCTCTGTGCAACAGAGGGAAACTTCAGTGTCTAAGTACGTTGTTGCACAGTTGTGGTGTGATATCCCCTCTTACCCATAAAAGTGTTGTGTCTTCATTTAAATAGACTAAATGTTGTTCTGCCCAAACTTTTAGCTAATCTCCATCCTTAAACACTGTAAACTGCAATTTCAAGAAGTTGTTTTAAACAGCATTTTACCTGGCTCCTCCTGATTCCTTTACCTCTGGTTTTAGGCCTGGATCTTGTTAAAAGAAAATATTGATTTTCACAGGGATTCACATGGAAAGGCAGTGTTTTTTCTCTTAGGGGAGCACTGTGGAATGATGACTGTGGGACTGTCAGTTAAGTGTCAGACATTCAGTCTCATGCACTACCTGCAAAACGTGTACCTGGCTCCTGATTTACATCCCTCAATCGGGATTCATATCAGGAATGCTTGGTCATCTACTTTCTCTGCAACTGCAACCACCTCCGGCATGGTGGGTAAGGGTACACAAGGAAAGACATGGTCTTGCTTTTCAAATAGAAGAAACCTGTGCTCAGGAGGGTCTGAGCCATGGCAAACCCCATGACTTGAGTGCTTCTTTGTTCCAGTACTCAGGTGACCAGCAAGCATTTTATAGACATGTGACTTAACCAATAGTACAGAAAAAAACCAACAAAAAAACCCCAAGCAACCAAAAAAATCCTCAGGGGTTAGAACCTGGAAATGTAGGGATTAGTTACCTCCATCAGCATATACAAAACCTTAGGATGCTCTTTGGTTTTAACTCTGTTGTGGATTCACGGTGGGTCCTGTTTTCTTGGGAGTATAACAACATAAGGCAAAGAAGCTTTTTGAGGGAAAAACTCCTATGGGCTGCTATGCATGACTGAATATAAAATTTCTGCTCTCAAGAAATTATTTTCAAGCCATTTAATTATGACACATCCTGTGATTTCGGTGGAAGCTTTCTAATGCAGGCAGATGTTTGAAATAAATGGATTTTCATGTGTTTTTCCATTTTCTGTATTCCAAGAAATCTAATTTGGAAAAGGAACCCCCTACACTGGCTGATTTCCTCTCTGTGGGAGCCCAAGTGTAATTGATACTGTACTCCAGTACAATGACAATCAGGCTGTTTTCAGCCTCGGATCTTTTATATCTAAGTCAAAGAAGGAAATATTTAAATGAGGGGGATGGAGACTATGTTCACATAAATATTTAAATATAATAGTCCAAATTAATTTCTGGTATAATTACATGGGTATTACATTGGTTACATCTATAATTCAGAAATTAATCTGGTAAGTGCTAGTCTCAGTTGAGCTAAAGCAGAAATTATCCAGTATTAGAAAACGCTGAAGTAAACACAATCTGATTTGCATATTAGAGAACAGTGAAGTAGATGTTTCTGCTCTGAAGCCTTAGACCAGTTTAGACATGGTGAAAAGCAGGTGAAAAACATGGCAGGGCTAGAACACTAAGTGTGAATGAGAGAGTAAATCAGCACATCTTCCAGCCCAGGCACGTCACCTTCACAGCGCTTTTCCTGCTCGCAAGTTCCTTTTGACATAAGTGACTCCATGGGGAGAGCTGGGCTTCCCGCTTCCGGATGCTGGTGGAGTGTCCTCCCGGTCTTTGCAATGGATAAAGCCAACTCAGAGCCTCAGAAGTACAGTTTTTGTGCTATTTGTTGCTAAAACCCAAACACACAAAGCAACCACTCTGACACAACCACCAACAACAGGTTCACAGGAAGCAGTCTGAAGCCCTGTCTCCTCTCCACAGGGAGAATCTGGAACACTTGTGTCTTTTCTTCCACAAAGACAGACACAGCTGAGACTGTGTGCTACAAAACCTGGTGGCAAGGGACTCTTTCAACACCAGCTTAATGACCTATTTTGCACCTTTCAAAGAAAAAAAAAATATTCTGTTGACACTTTTCCACCTAGTAAAAGCCAAAAAAAACATAGAAGATCTGCAGAGGTGGAAGTTTCTCAGAGACCGCACCTGGCAACAGGGACAACCAGGAAGATTTCCCTAGAGAACTGTTTTGAAGAGTTGCCAGTGAAAAGTGCCATGAATGATTATCAGTGACCTAAACAGTTGCCAGTTGAAAGGAATCCAGCCATTTCCAAATGTATCTTCCCACTGCCTTGAAAGCAGGTTTCTCAGTTCCCCAGAAAAGGGTTCTCAGTGCAGCTGCTTTGCCAAACCAATCCGCTCCTGTTGGGCCAGACACCTTCATAATGCAGCCCTAGTCAAAGGTACCAGGTCACACTTCAGACCGCCTCCAGAATGTCCGAGCAGTATTTTTTAGACCTTCAAAGTATTAGCACCAAGGCTGATATATTCAGGTGAGTCTTTGGGGCTGAAGTGTTAATAGTGTGGTGTTACACACCTGGTGACTTATCAGAAAGTATTTTCCATGCTTGAGTGAAACAAAGGAAGGTAGCACCCTGAGGCAGAATGGTATCTGGGGACAAGAAGCCAGACCAGGAGCTGGAAATCAGTGAATGGCTGAAAACTAACATGAAAACCTGGGAAAGATAGTATGGTTTTCAAGTGCTCATATATCACCAGAGCATTCTCTTTATACAACAGAAATCCCTAGCAAGGTAGGAATGTGTTGCAGCTTTAAGGACAAGAAGAGTCATTCGGGACTATAAATGGAGCCAGACAGCTTTAGGAATTTATGTAATAAAAGTTACCATAATCAATCTTGGAAGAAATAAAGGTCTCACAATAGGATCTCTACATTGGTAGTATCAGCTTCTAAATAAGGATAGGACTTCTGGGATTTAATGAGAGGATGCACTGTATATTGTCTCAGAAAACAAGCAGATGCAGAGCTGTCTGGTCTTGAAATAATGTGTTAATAGAAGTGAAGATAGATTGTCAGTAGAAATTCTGAGGAGATATGATTAAAATATCTTATTTTCCAAAATGTAACAGCTCAAAGTTTTATAACCCGGCACGAGAAAATGATGTCAAAAGATCCAAGTGAAGAACAAGGTTGCTTATGCGTTTCAGTGGGTATTGAAACCAGCATAACATTTTGAAAGGACAATAATGATCTTGGAGCCAGACCTCAGATATTAAATAGGTTCATAGTGCCTAATAACAGTTTACTGAAATATGAATAAATGGCATCAAAATTATAAGACTCTAGATGTTCTGATTTTCTCTCATATACATATGGCTTTTAGTTCCTGTTGGGTCTTCCACAACGTTATTATGTTGCTGTCTGCAGGAGTAGGGCAGGTCAGACAACAGATACTAGATAAAGGTTTCATTATGTCAGGCATGAAAATAAGTTTTTGGTCTTCAGGCTTTTGCAAGCTTTATTGTTCCAAAATTATTCTCTTTCTGCTGAGGAACCAGCAATCACCTTTCGAGCCATTTGAGCTGAAATGAGCCCTCACGTGGCATTACATTTCCAAGGCGGCTCAAGATGATTCATTGATGTTCATGTCCTCATCCTATTATGTGTTTCTCAGAGTGCTTTCTAAAGGCAGAATTTTTGGTTTACCTTCTCTGTTCTAGCATTTTCTTTTGAATCTATCAAACATAATAATAGTGTAGACAGCAAATTTTAGCTACTTTTCTTTTGAATGTATATAATGCTTTAAAGGCATTTCTTAAGATACACACTAAGCTCTATTTTGACCAAATAAAAAGCTGTTAAAAAACCCCCAGACTAAACTCTTACCTTATATATTTTCTTTCAATGACTCTTATTTATCATTGAAAAATAATTAATATAAATGCTATAATTAAGTCCAAAGTCAAATCAGCTCCCCATCACAACAGTTCATGCTGTTGCATAGGTCACCTTGAGATGTTGCAGTCTGAGAAAGTACTGACATTGCTGATGCTCTTATGGCCATCTCTTATCTACTATGCTGGAGATTATTTACTTCACAGGTTGTTTTTACCAACTTGTCAGCTTTCAGTCGTCCTCAGTTTTTCTTCAAAGAGCCTCTGCTGTTCCATCTCAAATGTTGTATCTATTTCATTTTACCAATAATCATCACTTCTCACCTTCTGTTCTCTTCTTTCAGATTGCCAAACTCTGAACTCAAAGTTCAGAGTTTCAGTTCTTCAAGACAAATTCCTGTCCTTAGTTAAAATCAGTAGTGTTATAGAGACATGTTTAAGATTTTTTTATTCTTTTTTATCAGGTCTCTTTTTCAGTTTATCTTTCCTAACCAATTTACCAGACAGGAGCTGTCTGGGGCTAATAAATATTCCTTGATTAATGTAGCCCCTTTTTTTTCAACACAGTCACATTTTGACCTATTTTGGAGACTCTCAAGTCTCTGACGTTGTTTACTTAGCATTTCAAAATGTGCATGGCTGTGAAGCCCCTCTCTGTGAGTGCTACAGCTTGAGCAGCAGACAGAGTAGCATGTGAAATCCCGGGTCAGTACTGCCAATTCCTAAGGACAGACCTATGCAACACTCATGTTTTTTAAGATTGCATCTTAGTGGTTTGTCTGCTTGTGCAGATACTGCTTCAGATGTTCCTTGTCAGCACAAATATATGACTTTATTGACCCTTGTCTGTGGAACAGCCCTCCAGCTTCTTGTTCCCTCTAACCATTGTCATACTAAAAGTCCCTTGCATACTTAATGACTGAATTAGGGGCTTTTTGTATTTTCTAATCCATATATGGAAGATGAAAATAATTTCCTTCATTTGGTCATCATTACAATGGTCATATAATATCCAGGGTTGTCCATTCTGTTACTCAATAGTAAATTTTGGTTTGGATTTTGTTAGCACAATGATGACTGCTGAAAAAAACAGTGGATGTGACTAATCACTAATTGGACATGCTTGGCTCCATGTATTTATCTTAATCATTTTCCTGGTGCATTGAAAATTCAGGTGTCAAATGTATATAAATACCTTTCTCTCCTACCAGAACGTCTGCCAACTAGAAGGGATCAGAATAGTGTTCCTTGCTACATGACATAAAACCATTCCCAAATAATCTGCTCTCTCTAGCCGTTCTTTCATTGCTTTGTTATTTTACTTATTCCACTATTATTGCATCACATTTTTCATCTGTCAAATAATCCTGTGGGACAGACCCTGCTTACACTTCTATTACATGCAGCCAGCAAATTAAAGATGTAAAAAGCAATTTCCAAGGACTTGGAATGCTCAGTATTGTGGTAGCTGGGAATTTACAAGTATCTGAGGCTTTGTTTGTTCACTTCAATTCACTTAATTAAACTAAAAAAGAAGGAAAGAATAAAGTAAAACAAACTACAGGATGCAGCAGGGGGTAAAGATGTGAAGCAAAGCATAACAAAACAAAACAAAACCCTGCTCAGAAGCAGGAATACAGTTCCCAGAAACACTGACAACAGTAGATGCTTCTCTCTGCTGCCAGAAGCAGCAAATTTAGTCCCCTGTAGCTGGATGTTAATAACATCTACTGATGTTAATAACAACTATTAACAGTAATAGTTGCACAGAAGACTTCTTAAGATTAAATACAAAATTCAAACCTACATATTAACCCTTCAGGTATTTGATGAGTCATCTCTCTACATAAACACTTGTTTTGCTGGGACGTATGTTGTAAGCAAACATATATATATGTTTTGCAAACATATATATGCTGAGGATATAAACATGTTTGCACACACTTCGCTTAAAAAGTTTTCAGACTTCATGAGCTTCGCTTAGGCCATGGAATGTATCAGTGGCAGTAAACTCAAGATATTTAACAGTGATGTTGGGGTCAAAACTCCCATCAACTTCACTAGATGCCATAGGGTTGCTTTCCCCAAGCTCCAGACAAGGGAGACCACTGCACAGAACTTGTGTGTCAAGGGACATCTTATCCCACTAATTCTGACGGGAGTAGAAAATCCATATTATATGTCTTGCTACTGAATTTAGAACTGCAGCAGGCTTCTTGTCAGAAAGAATATATGGAATGTCTCAGGTCTTCTTTTCTATGAACTTTTCTGAGGAATTGTAGGAGGACTTGACTTGGACGAGATCCTGTGCACACTTGTAAGGGCTTTATGGTTTAAAATATCTCTGAGTTTAAGGTCCTGCTTCTCAGTACACAGTGGGAGATTTTAATTTTGATAGTTATAAATTCTAGATTGATTTAGCATTCCAAATTATACTTCATAACCTCTATAAAGATTACAGATGAATGAAAGAAACCATTTCCAAATGACCGCATTATGTAAATGAAGGAACTGAAATATGTTTGTGTTCTGATATGTATTTCTATCAAGTAAGAAAGAAAAACCAGTACATTTTCTGCATTCTGGATTGCCCAGGAATCCTAAATGTGTAATTTGGAAGGTAGTCCACAGACTACCTGAAGATCTGCTCAAAGAATTCTCTGGTCTATGCCTGTCTACACATGTATTTTTTGGTATGTTTAGGTACATACAGTGTCATTATAATAATTTTTCCCTAAAGGAAGCTCCCAGCTCTGATGGCATCCATTTATTCCTAGGGTATTCTTTTTAAAAGAGCACCTTAACATGAGGCAAGTGTCATTGGCTCCTGTTAGCTGCCTAAGGGAATTGCATATTCTCTGTAATAGTATCAGAGCTGGGAAGAGGAACCAGACTGATTTTGGTGCACCTGCACTGGAAAGATTAAAAAATATGTGAATAGCTTGGATGTGCGTGTTAATACCTGATGTATGAATGTTAATTAAGGATGTGCTTGAAATGAAAATTTTGACTCTACAACATTTTCTACTCTCCATAAATGCACCATGCATTTCCTGAATTATTTTCCTGGCTTGCAGGCAGGATACAGATTTCTTCTGTTACTGACAGCAGGCATCTGAAAATATCATGACAGCCCACTGATTTATAATATTACAGTGAGTCACAGAGGCTATTGGGCATCTTTCAGACCCTGACAGGGAAAGGGAGAGGCTCATGACTTCCACTCTGAAAACTTTCTCCACCCCTTATTGTGTAAGAAAATGAAGCCCTGGCTCAGGAACTGCCTCAGATACAAGTAATTAAAGTACCGAGTTCTTTTACAGAAACTTCCAGGTTTCCAAAACAGCACTGGTTCTCTACAGGCCTGTTTGAGGGAATGTCTTACTGGGATAGCAGAATGGATGGTTCATAAAGAGCATCAGGACCCAGTACAGGCTCTGCAAAGGCCATGATGCTCACGGACCCCCATGTTCAGATGACATGAAAAGGGGCAAATAGATATCCATCAATCTGATGTGGCAGTAATGTAAAGACAGACCTCCTCTCCTTTGCGCACAAACATGATATAGCTTTCTGGGAGGAAAAAAGGACTAAAACCCAGCAGTAGAGTCGTGGCCAAATTGTTGTCCTTAGCTGTGTGCTTTCTCATTCCCTTCTCTTGATTCAGGTTTAGTTGCAGAGAGAAGGGCATTGTAGGAATAAGAGAAATGCTCTTGCTACCCCATGGTCCAGTAATAGTGGTCATTGCTGCTCACAGCCCCCACCTTAGTAGGATGTTGGGACCATGACTGGTCAGACATGCTATCAGGCTGAGCTTGCAAGAGCTATTTGTGAGAACTGGAACCTGGAGGTGGACGTTCTCTGCTCTCCTGTGAAGCAGAACCTCCAAAAAACAGCACAGGAAAATGGAAATATAAACACAGTCTGCAAACAGGTTCACAGTCCTTGAAGAAATTCAGCTTGGAGAGCTGGGTAAAGCTGCTATAGGCATAACAATGAGAACACGGAAGAAGCAAGTTTGCACTATGGATAAGGTACCTGGTGGGGGCAGAGGGTGAAGGCTAAGAACTGGCCTCCAGATACCACTGTTGAACAAAAGGTAAGATTGTGCTGTCTCTGGATGGTTTTGCTACACATGCTGAATTAACGGTGGAAGCATATAATCTGCTTCATGAAACTCAACTACTTGAGGATATTTTGTCCAGCTTGGCCAGCAGCTCATCCAGAAGAGTATATTCTGTTTTGAGTGTGTTTGTATAGCTTAGTGCATAGTTTCCAAGAAGCACCTATAGCTGTGTGTTATGCATACGGGTGTACCTGGGTGTGTGCTTTCCTTACAAAGTTCTTCCCTCAAAATTTACTAGCACTTCTGGAAAAATTCTTATTGCAGGTAAATTGAATTTGACTACTGTGGTGAGTTGACCTTGGCTGAACACCAGGTGCTCACCAAGCCACTCTACCACTCCCCTTCTCAGCAGAATGGGGAGGCGAGAAAATAAGATGAAAAAAGACTTGTGGGTCAAGATAACGGCAGTTTAATGAAGCAACAGCAAAAGTCACATATGTGGAAGCAAAGGAAAGAAAAAGATGTTATTCTCTACTTCCTATCAGCAAGCGATGTTTGGCTACTTCCCAGGAAGCAGGCCTTCAGGATGTGTAGTGGTTGCTCCAGAAGACAAGCGTCATAAATTATGAATGCCACCACCCCCCGCCCTCGCCCCCCCCCCCCCTTTCCTCTTCCTCCTCCTTTCTCCTAGCTTTTATATCTGGGCAGACACCATATGATATGGAATATCCCTTTGGACAGTTTGGGTCAGCTGTCCTGACTATGTCCCCTCCCATGATTTTGCCCACCACCAGCCTACTGAGGTGGGAGGGGGGGGGGGGGCTAGGAAGATGGAGAGGCAACCTTGATGCTGTGTGAGCACTGCTTAGCAGCAGCCAAAACACTGGCTTGCTATCATCACCTTTCTAGACACCAATACAAGCGCAGCGCTATGAGGGCTTCTATGGGGTTCAGCCAGACTCAATATAGTCAGTTACTACTTTGGGTAAAGTTAAGATGCTTTGTGATACCTATAGTCTTTTGTACACTCATCTGTCTGGGAAAGTGGCATGTGGTCTATATTCAGCACTTTTCATAGCAAAAAAAGTCTTGTGGTAGATCCATTACAGAATTAAAAACTACCTTTAAACATCCACTGTATGATTAGTTGAAATCTGGGCAAAGATGTTGCCAGATATAATTTGAAAACTAAAAATCACTCCTGGCAGCAGTTGTCACTTTGAGAACCAGAGGAATTTTGCCATGTAATGAAAAACATATCTGAAGTCTAGACCAGTCTCCTTTCCCATAAGTTCACTGATTTGGTCATACCACACTATGACGGTCAGGTCCCCCTGGAAGCCGCTGACAAAGCTCCCATCAGTGTTACCATGTAGAGGACTTTAGATACAATTAATCTTTTTTTCTACCCACTTTAAGCACGGGTCTAAACTACTCTGAACTAGTTTGCTGGGTTCCCTCTTTATGGGTCTCAGAGGCAGTTCAGCCCGTCCTAAGGTACAAGGGAGGTAAATGGCAATCTGGTGGTACCTGAGTTGCTACAGATTGAGAGTAACTTTGAGTGAGCTGAAGACAGATGAGCTGTATCCCACTAACACACAGAAGTATCAGTTACTTAAAGTATTTAATTTGAACTTTTTCTTTAATATTCATTCATCACCATTTTGGTATGGCCTCTGGTTTTCTAGAAGATTAATGTAAATTTAGTTCTTTACCAACAAAGATTTTTTTTGTATTATTCAATCATTTAGCAAGCATGATTTCCGAATGCCATCCAACTCAAGCACCACAATACGGGCCAGTGAAGTACTTTTTATCTGGTTTTGCAGTTAATCTGATTTATTTTTTTTAGTGTAGCACTGTTAGTGATATGATATTATGTGTTTTGGCATAATCCTCTAATTGAAATACAGTTTGGAGCCTCTTATGTTTTCTTTTTCCAAATTGTTGTATATTTTTATAGCAGCATTTTTGAAAGATGGATATTAAATGTATCATAGCTAAATATTCCTATTTTGCACATGGGAAAGGTAAATTAAGGGCTCATGCATTAATTCAAATCCTATAGTACAAGAGTGAATTTTAATCTGATTCTGAGATATGGAAACACAAAAATAAACTAGCAAATTACTACTTTTCCCTCATATGCTAGCAGAAAAATAGGTTCATTATGAAAACTTTGACAGACAATTGTATGGGTAGCAGAAATGTTAGCATTAAAATAAATATACCTTTTGATATATTAAGCCTCTACAGCAATTCCGGTAATGTCATTACAAGACTTTATGCTATGAGTACTACAATGCAATCATATTATTAGCCAAAGGAAGTGAAGAGACTGCTGACAAACTGTCTCCATTTTAAGCCTCTGCTTTCAGGTTGTGCATTTTTGAGCTGATATTTGACTCATTGGTCTCTACGGATTTTAAAAAAACTGTTCAGGCAGTCTGGAATATATGGCCGGCTAATACAAGTCTAATGAAAAAAAAGAGAAAAAGTCATCTTCCAAGGATGAAGGATTTCAGTCCTGCTCTGAAATGTCTGGGGTCAGAAATCTGGCAGACAGACATGACTGCTGGACCAGAGGCTGTGGTTTCCTATTCCATGTGCAAGGGGTTTTATTCTCGTACACAAGGGTCTGTGTATAGCAGAGGGATGACTACCCTCAGGGAACAGTGGAAGGGAATTCTTCCTTCAGGTCCTTATAGTCCCTCCTAGATCTGAATGACCAGCAAAATACTTTTCCCCCTCTTCCCTGGTTCCAAATAGCCAGGCTGTCCTGCTTTGTGCCAGGTGGGACTAGCGAAGGAGCTGCTGCATATGTGCCAGTGGAGCACCACGGTCTGTCCTGTTGAAGGTTACAGCCTCAGTAATGACCAGGGGAGTAGGGCTGCCAGCCTCACATAGGAGAGCTCTGATGTGCAGGGAGTCTGGGAGGAAAGGAGCAGAGGGGAGAGGACCTGCAGTGGTCCTTTCTCATATATTAATGCTTATTGCTGAGGAGGATCCAGTTGCAGGATCAGGGTCCAAGCTGAGAAATTAAAGTGAGCATGGGACATACTGGGTCTTGGAGAAACTGAATGTAACACGACTAGAAAAAGAAATCATTGATATCTTGTGACACCTGGGCCACGTGAAAAGGTATGCAAACACATAATTATTTGCATCAGGATTTGACATCTCTGGTGCAAGGAAAGGAGTTAGCATCACAACTTTAAGGTACATGCTACATGCTCATTATTTAAATGCTCTGTTTTAAGAAGCCACATAGCCATCAGTACACAATTACATCTGCAAACATGGAACCAAGTTAAGAAAACATCTGGTTTCTTTTAGAACCACTGCCAGCTGGGAGTCATTCTGAGCCCTGCCTGTTGTTGGATGCCCTTGGAATTAGATACTAAAATATTAAGCTGTAATAGCTTTGCCTGGATATCTGGAATCCTGCAGATTGTATCTCTATTTTTCTGAAACAGCCATTTTCACTCACCTAGGTTCAAACTGAGGACAACAAAGCTTTACAGCAGCAGCAGCAAATGTAACATACCTTGATCTCAAGTTCCAAGTGCTGCCACACTGCTAATAGTTACAGCATCAGTGGAAAATAATTGTCAGATGAGAAGTCATTGTGGGGGAAAGTCAATTGTATCCTTTTAAAGTGAAACATTTCTTTGTAGTCTTTAAAAGAACTGCAGTTAGGTTATAGTCTATTTCTCAATGAAGAGTTTAAGAGCTGCAATTTATAAACTCATAAAATAAATTCCTATTTTTTTTTTTTTAAAAGAATTTTCTATCCAGATGGAGAACATTTTATAAACTGCCTTTCAGTTCATATACTGTTTGTTGACTGGTTCAGCTGCTACATCCATCATACTGAGTACAACAAAAAACGTGTGGCTATTTAAAAAAAAATAAATTCATATTTCTGCAATGTATTGATTTAATTATTTATCTTACTTTGGGCACATCCCAGGTGTTGCTCTCTTTGTTCACTGCTATACATTTTGATCAGTGATTTATCAGTGCAAAGTGAGGTGCAAATTCCTATTAGGTTGTACGGGAGAGTGGAAAAGAGTCTGTCTTTTTTATGTGTTTTAACACAAAGAGCCCTGTAGAATGTCCCTCAGCAAGTCCACTTAGAGCTTTCAGTGATAATACTGGCTGCCTTTTAGCATGAACTACAAGAAAATTTCATCCAGCAAGCCAGTTAACATTGGAAATACACTAAAAAGTATGCAAGTCAATCAATTTCCATTAGCAAAGCTTCTAAGATTAAGTTCCCATTTTCTTAACCTTTGAGTAGAGCAGCTGCAGAGACAGATAGACAGAGGGGGTTGTGCTCAGCAGCTCTTTTCCCACCCACCCCCAGCTTAATTATGTCAATTTTACACAGCCAGCCAAAATCTTAAGGCACAAAGACAGTTAAAAAGGTGATATGCGAAGACAATTTGTGTGAAACCAAAGGACATGTCCCTGTGGAGCTCACCATTCTGTCTTTGCTCTCCATCCAGTGGGACTTTGGTGCCCTCACTTGTATCGAGACCTCACAGGGACCTGCCCACACAGTTAGATACTTAATCACCTTTGACAGTCTGATCATATGTACTTATATGTCTTCTAAACCAGAACACTCTAGTTCATATTCTTCCCTTTTTCCCCTAATAGTGCATTACCTGTTATCTGCAGGTGGGAGCTACCTGTCTTTTCTTCCTGTTAACCAATGGTCGCTCAGTGCAGGCCAGGAAAACTCTTACTTTAAAGCTTAAGTTAAAAAAAAAAAAAAAAAAAGTTAAAAGAAATCCTTGAAGTTTATAGCAAAAGCTAAGATGTGAATTTACATATCTACAAAAGTCATTGAGATAACCTCTTGCACATAAATTGAAATTCTGTGTTTTTTCTTGTCACTGTAAGATTTAACTCTGAGGCATACAAATGCACAGGATTAAAACCCACAACTCTACAATAAATAGTATATGACATTATCAATAAAAATGGATAACATGAGCAATGCCTTGTCCTCAGCAGAATGATAACTTGGAAATGCACAGTTTCTTCACTGCTGTTTACACATACAACTTGGAGGAGGCGGATAACTTCCTTCCTAATGGACTTTTGCAGGCCATTAGTGTGGAATTAATGAAAGCTTGTCTGTGCAGCAATTAATTTCCTGTACTTCTGTAATAACAAAGAAAGGAAAGGAAGAGCCATTCTCCTCCCACAGCTGATAGCTCTGTTCCTGTCCTAAAGCACAGTCTTGGAGGACTGGGCTGTTTGGGTTCTGTTCCCACATCTTCCATAACATACTTCATGACCTTGGAAAAATCATTTGATCTCTCTGTGTCTTAAATTCCCTTTTCACAAAAGGGAATTAATTACACTTCACTACTTCCAGAGAAGTGTCATTAGGCCTAATTAGTTAATGTCTGTAAAGTGCTTTGAGAGCAATCTTTTGACAGATGATATTCTAAGTGCAAAACATCACAGTAAAAATTTGTAGCAGTCTGGCTTAGTGTTATTTGTTTAGCACAAACAATGCTCTTGGCAGTCTGAAAATGCTAATCTGATGTATTAGACAAAGATAAGTTAAAATTACATTTATTTGGGCTCTGATTCATCTAGATGCCCAATCACATGCCTTAATGTAAACACTAGACACTGAAAGTGTTCCATGCATTGTTATGCCTTTAATACCCTTGAACTGAAGCCTTACTAGTCGTTAGATTCCCTCAACCCAAATAATTTCCTGAGGACTTTTTAAAAGTAATGTTTTTAATTGGTGGGGTCATCAGGAAAAGTGGTATAGAACAGGGAAGAGCGATTAGAAAGAGACCAATCTTTGAAACTTCAGGGTGTGTGTTTAAAAGATAAGATCAGATTTATGCATAGGAAAGATCAGTTTGGCAGCATTTTGGAAAAAAAAAATCAGAGAAGAGATACTTGGAGGCTAGAGTAATCAAGGCAGAGACTCTAGGCTTGCACTGATTATTTAGACCATTACCCACACAAAAGATTGCATGTTTCACAGAAAGAAGTGGTAAGATTTGGATGCATCTTGGAAGTGGTAAAGAAGGAAAAAAGTCAAAGGTGACCTCTGATCCTGCAGATCTTAATGGCAAAGAAGATGATGCTTATGAAAAGAAATAAAAAAATTAAAGGACAACAGACAATAAACAAACTTGCAGATCAATGATACAGCAACACAGGTCACCAAAAGTTTTGTTCAGGAAAACACACTTTTGCAAGTCTGTCAAAACCACCTATAAAAACAATGAAGCTGTGCCTATTGTTGCAACTTGGAAACCAGAAAAAGTATGAGATGGAAAATACAAATACCAAACCAATTTTCAATCAATTCAATAAACTGAATTATTGAGACCTACACTGAGTAGGTATGAGGTGATTTGCTTCAACAACATATTGTAGGTTGATACTCCATAAGAAAGCAGGCACGCGTGCTATTGGAAGTCCACGCTGTACTGACCCACTCAGTCTTTGCCAGGCGGGAAGGTTAGTGCATCTCTGCAGAGTTTTTCATGGTATCATGACACAGAATAACATTTAGTCTTCTACCTATTTTCCAATAAAAAACCAAATTAATTAGAATGACATTAGTACAATTTAGCAAAAAGAAAGTTACATTTCCCTATTGTGACCTGTTTACTTAACCTATTTATTACGTATCACATTTTTATTTATAAACCTATTAATTCAGTTAAAGAAATTGATTTCAGAGAATATCAGGAGTTAGCTTTAATTTATACCTTAAGCTTTTGAGCAATGGCATGTTGATGCTTCTAGTAGACATTTTTCTGGGTTGCTTAAAAGGCAAGGAAGTAAAAGGCTGAGATCTTAAAGAACAGGTTAGGTGCTACAGGGCAGCTCTGGAAGATACTGCTCTGCCTATCTCATGTGACTTGGGGGAAAGAACTTGAGAAACAAAGTGGATCATCCAACCCCATGCTCTGAATGTATGCTTTCTGTCCCTATAGACTGACTCAGCTAATGAATTACTGGTGGCGTTAATGATCTAACTTGAGCCAAACTCTGTGACTACCTTGCTTCTCTTTTATGCAAGTGATCTGCCTGTGCAAGTTGATAGTTCAAGAAATGTACTTGTGTCTGTCTCCTATAACGTCTGTTGAAATGGATTTGGAAACAGGAGGAAGTTAGTTTCTGCTTTGGGTGTAAATCCAAGTTCAGATATCAAACACCCTATGCTTTTCCTAAAAAGACTTAAACACTGATGTAGGACCCAGGTTTTGATTCAAATCTGTCATGAATGATGCATATTAAAAACTCAACCAAACAACAAGAACAACAAAAACCCTGGTAACATTTAGTTCCATTACGAAGCAAAATCTCTACCCTTCAAAGCTGATGGAATTTTGGTCATCAGCTTAAGCCTGGATAGCTATTACAGCTATCACTGACTTCTACAGGGATAAAAGGAGTACATTGGAAAAGATCCAGGTTTTACTGAATTTCCATTAGCTGTGAAATCAAGACCTATTTAAAAATACCCATCCTAGCATAGTTTAAAACAGGGGTCCTCAAACTTTTTAACCAGGGGGCTGGCGTGCAGATGAAGTGGCAGGCAGTCATCTGCGGCTGCTTGGTTTCCCCCCCTGACCCCCGGCAGGGGCGAGGGGGGGGGGGCAGGGGGGTTCTGTAAATACCGGGGGCTGGATTGAGGACCCTTGGGGGCTGTATCCGGCTCATGGGCCGTAGTTTGAGGACCCCTGGTTTAAAATGTTCCAAATACAGAATATTCATGGGAAACAAACAAACAAACAAAACCACCCAGCTTGTTTGAAACAACTCAAAGTTCATTCAGATACATTTAACTTCATATTTTTCATCTGCTGCATTCATTGAACTTCCCCCCTGCCCCCCTGCCGCAGGTTATTTGGCCCCACTCTTGGTCAAAAATTGTCCAAAATATTAATAATACTTAATTTTCAGAAAATTAAGAACGCAATAGCCCCTAATCATGTCTGTCTGCTTTGTAAAGAGAAAGAAACTGATGCTAATAAGGTAAAGCAGAAACATTCATGGGCTGCTCACTCCATGCAGCTGCCCAATACTCCGTTTTGTCATTAAAGACATTTGTCTGAAAGCTGTTGGCAGATGCACCTTCTCTACTGAACCCCCCAGTTTTGGGTGCATACCTCCTTTAAGATCATAAATTACTCTTTCCATTTCTGTATTGTCCTTTAAATAGTTATCGCATGCAAGTATCACTCATGATTGGTGCTAAGGGAACACCAGCTCTGAAATGTACCTTGAAATGTTGACATGTGCCATGTCATTGTACATAAATTGCATATTAATACACATCTCTTCAGTTGTAGCTGGAGTGGTCTGGTTTTGGTCTGATTTACAGGTCTGGGTATCCAGATCCTCTCCCCAAAGTGGATATCTTTGATACTTGTTGCCTCCTTGTGGTTTACTGGCTGGGGAAGTACTCACAGTCATCAGGGTCTTTAGCCCATTTTAAGCTTGCCCAAAGAGAACTGAAAGTCCTAGAAGCCATGGAATATACATAAAGTAGCCACAAACTCCTCCAGTCTGCACTAGCATCCTAGATCTCAATAAATTTTAAGGCAGCTAGCTGCTGGTGCATTTTTATTGACTTCTCTCTAACCAGAGTCACAGAGCAACGGTACTTCACTGTTACATCTCTTGAATGGGGACAATATATTAAGCTATTCAGCACTAACTCTGACATCCTGTTTTGAATCTTTCTAGATTCCCAAGCAAGAAATACTGCTTACTTAACTTCCCATTACATTTTTGGATAGTTTCCTCTAAAGAGAGAGAGCAATTTACCATTTTTACTGCAACTTGCACTGGTAAAGCTTTGCACTGGTAATTTAATTCTATATTCATTTAGTTTGAATTACATGGGGAACATCTGCAACGATTCCTAACAATAACTACATTTCAGGACAATTACACAGTAATAACTAGAGCTGCAGGATGATGTCAAAGCCAGAAGAGGAAAAAGAGGCACATACAGACTTTTCGCATGAAATTAAATTTTGTTCTTAATTGGGAAAATGCAAGTTCATCAGAGAAGAGTCTTTGTAACACCACATGCATGTATTTAAAATATGTGTTTCTGTATGTACTGCAATATTTTCTATTGGCATCAGAGATTTACTCTCATTAGTGATTCAGAGAATCACTAATGAAATGAACCTCCTTATTTGGAGTACACAAATTTCCTTTTCTTCTTAGCCAAGTCTTATTAAGAATATGAAGACAATGAAATAAAAAGATTTTGCAGGATGTACCTTGCCAATCTTATGGAATTAAGGACTGTGAGATCCAGGGAGTCCATTCCACAGATTTTCCACTACAGCTTTCATGTATAGATCCACCACATCTTTAGTGAATGCACAATTACTTTCCTGTGCTATACTAATTAACTAATTCACTTGTGTGCAAGATCATATATTTTTGTCCGGAAAACCTAAATGATTGAGTAGACATGTGTAGTGAGTCCAGCGGCTCTGGGAGTAACAGATGTATGTGCATTGACAAATAGTCAGCATATGGAGATCAGTTCTGGTGAATTTGGAATGTATCGGGCTTGTCATACCTGTCCAGAAAGTAGAACACAAATTGTCTCCGTTGTGCAGTCAGCTGGACTCTATTCTTTTCAGGACCTTTGATGGCTGAGTTTACCTAAACTATGACAAAATTTTTGTTTGTTTGTTCAAATAATTTTTATGCTGCTATATGGTCATTGTAGATGTAAAATGCTACATCTACAAGAGCATTGTAGACATCAGCATTCATATTTTATTTTTCCCTTTGAGAAGAGGAAATCCTATGTTATATATTGTAATTACAGTGCTATAATCGCTCCCTCAATCTATTCAGTGAAGATAGAAGGGGGAGGCCTGCTTTCCCCTCAAATCTTAAAAAAAATCTGCTCAGGATACTGTTAATATAAACCACAAAAGTTTTGATCTCCCTGTGTTATAGATCTTTCCACCTTTTCTAGTAACTGAGTAGATATACTTGCTGTCCTTTCAAAACTGTTATCTCCTCCAAGGAGCAATAATACTGTGGTAAATGGTTGATCTGCTAGTGTCAAACTAAGTCTTTCAACGCTCAGTCCTTGTCCCTTCTGAATCTATATCACAAAATCACTGACCCCCAGCTCTCTTCCCCATGTCCATCACTCGAGGTGTATGCTGCTAACTTCTGCTGCCTGGCAGGAAGCAGAAATGTGGTTTGCTGCAATTTTTCTCCAAGTCATCCTTTGTAAGTGAAGCAAAGACAAAGCATGGGAAAAATACAGAGCAATGATTTCAGTGTCATGATCAAGACTTCTCGTGGGCACAGCACTGTGAGTGAAAAGTCATTCAGAACTGAAATCTGGGGCTTAACACGGGATTACAGCAAAGATGAGATAAAAGTCAACACCATCAGTCATCCTGTAGTCCTAAAGGCAGAGTGTCATTTGGAGGGGAGGTTTGTCACCTACAAAGGACTCTCAGGTCAGAGAGTTGCAGCAAACTTTCTGAATGTTTTGATTCCTAAGACTTCAGAGGGGAAAAGGCCCACTTAGCTGTGTCTTTGGAACTTCAGTATTCTGGGTGTTTCTAATCCAAACCCCTTGCTCAGCCCCTTAATCTTTTCCTTCTTACAGCATCATGGCTGTGACCGCATTTCTTGTGCTTGAGTCTTACCTGAAAATCATTGTTTCTTCTGCTACCTCTTTTGTCAAATTATGGGGGTTTTTCCTGTGAAAAACCCTTAAGTTTTTATGTGAAAAGTATGTACTTGCAGAAGATGATACTGAAGCAACACATATCCTAGTTTTTACTTTTCTGAATGAAGATCAGTAAACCAAAGTGTCAAGTTTGTCACGTTTCACTACACTAACCTCCAATATGTTTCAACATCAGTTTCAAGGAATGTTAAAGAACTTCAGAAACACATTTTGCAACATTATAAGAATGAGAAAGGGATTTTTTCCACTTTGATAATTCTTCAGCTGCATAGACATACCTAGGAGGAATCACAACAAAGTTTCTGAATTAGCAGCAGTAATACCTACTGCACTATTAGTGTGAAATTCAATTGTAAAAAGGGAGATTTGACAGCAAGGCTTTCACTATCAGTTTGATTGATTGTAGTAACAGTGTGTACTTTGTTGTAATTCATATTTTCAGATTGTTTATTAACATCACACTGCATCAGATGTTAGTGCTTAGCAGGAATATCATATAGCAAACATGACTACAACTTTGACAAATTCCCCAGGAAAATTAAATGAAAGAAAGATGTGTATCAGATTCTTTTTTTATATTTATATGATGATCTGGAGCTCCTCTGAGGAAGGGGATAGAGTTACTGTCATTTGTGAGATTCAGGGAAGTATGTAAAATCAGAACCTGTGACTTCAACTCCTTTTTAAAAATTGTAAATGGGAAGAAGCAATGGTTGGTTATTAAAAATGTGAGTCATGTTTAATATTACATCTTCTAAGCCTTTTGTTGTCATACATCTCATACCAGCATACTCTTTATGCCAGTCCCTCTGCTGCCTTCTCCTAGTCTCTCTTCACCCCGAGAGCACGCTCTCTCTCTCTCAATCAACCCACTACCTTAATTCCTCTACATTTTGTGACTAATCCAATCCTCTGTGTTTTTTCTAGGAACACTAACACCTTTCCCAGCTGCATGAGCACATGGCTGTTACAAGTGATGCTAGTCAACAGCAATCTAAACAAAATGCAGATGTAATGATTTCCTGTGGTAGGATTAATAAGGTAGTACATCAACCCTGTTATAGACATTTGTTTTACAGCTTTTCTATTTCAATCATGTCAGACCTGTGGGAAAGTGAGCAATGGGCTTGTCACTTTATGATGAGAGGTCATTTTCCAAAACTGTGCCTACTGTGTGATCTGACAATAGCTGGATTGGGGAACTTTGGGTTTGACTACCATGTTGCAGACATACTGCACATTTCAGGAACTGCCCTAGTGGTTGGAATTCTTCAGCGTTTCTGGCTCCCCAGTCCTCTGTTTTAGTAGTTACATGCCCAAAATCTGAGGTGTGTGTACATCTGAAAATGTGACGTTCGGTAAAGGAAAGCTGTAAGTCCAAAAGAGCCTTTGGCTTCCTTGAACTAACAGGATGTTGGTCAGGGCAGGTCATACGCTTCAGAAATGAAAGAACAAGAATGAAACGAAAGAAAAAAAACAAGGGGCTTTTTATCACTTATCCTGAGCTCAGAAGCACCTGCTAGCATTGCTGCTTAGTGATGCTACCATAAAATTAAGAGCCTGCCAGCATTTTATTATGAATGGGCATAAACTGGATCTTGCACATTCCATTCAGGCAGGATTTTCACAGACATTTGAGGTCCAAATACGTTTTTTGAGTCCCAAGTTCAGTGTACAAGTGTTTTACTGTACATGGAATAAAAATCTTGCTTTTGTACTAGCTTTATGCAACTGCTGTGGCAGATTTTATTTTATTTTGTGATGATTTTGGCTTGCTTGTACCTATTTAGTGCAACACAGTGTGTAATTCGTTTAAGAGTGCTGTGGCTGGGGTGTTCCTTCTCTTTCTGGATGATTTTGCATAGATGGTGAATCTCTAGTGGTGATCTGTGGAACCAGGACTACTCTTAATCTACATTTGAATATTCATATAGGAAGAACTCTGGAGTCACTATGGGGTTTTGCCTCCTCCAGCCATTGAAATTCTCTCTGAAGCATGCATTGTTCTAAGCAGGAAGGAAAGTCTTTGCCAGCACACCCTTATGACAGAAAAAATAGAAGGGTGTGTCATAGGAAGAAGTCAGGGTGTTTCCTTAGGGAAAGCCTGAACATCTAACAGTTCCTCCAAAATTTGTGAATTTTGCAGACCTGAAGTCTGTGGTGATTTCTTCAGGAAAAATTATGGACAGGTTTGCAGAAAAAACTCTGGAGAATTTCTGTGTACAACAGGAGTAGACACACAGAAGAAAGAAAGTTTTCAAAAACTTAGATTGAAGTTCTTATTGCATATGATTTGCTAGCAGTACTGAGTTCTAAAAGTTACACAGCTTTGCTAGACTGCAGTCAAAAGCTGAAGTTACCTCAAACTCCAAGGGAAAAAAAAAAATAAAATATTTAGTTTACTTTAATCTTTGAAAGTACCCAAGCCTTAAATGTTTCTTTTACAAATGTTGTCTTCTATTGTAGGCATTAGTGTGGGAGTTACCTGCCAGACATGATGATCATTTTTCAAGCAGAGCTAAAAAAATATGTAAACATTTTTTAAAACAACAAACAAACCTCCTTGAAATAAGAAGGCATTAGCGTAAGTAAACATTATGCAATTCTATCATGAAATCTACAAGAGACTTTTTCCTCTTGGAAAGATAACAACAACTGTTAATGCTTTTTCAGACAGTTTCAGGTTTCCAGAGTGTCTGTGTCATTTTGAGAGTCACTAGCCTCCTTTTTAGCAATGTTTAAGATACGCATGTAAGTCCATCTGAAACCATGTTTTCAAAGATCTCAAAACTACCTAGAAAGTAAGATCCAAGCTGGAACTGGATTTTACAAGTGGCCTTCTTATATGCAGTGAGAAACTAAATAACAGCGCTGTGGAGAATCTTGGATCCAAATTTTGGACTGCTTCATAGTCCTCTGAAGCCTGGAAATACACTCTTTGGTGTGAGTGAGCTTTGCAGTAAGTGCTTTTATTAGAAATCTGTGGCTCGGAACTGCAAAATAACACTATTTGTACATTATCTTTGCCTCCATAAAAATGCAGGCACTTCTGTGTTGGCGAACTCCAGATGCAGGATAACAGATGTTCTGGGCAGTCTGGGAGAAACCAGACAAATCTGATTGAGAAGACAAATCAGCTCAGCACTATTGCTGAAGCTTGCCTGACATAGGAACACCTACTGAGTGCAAATTACTGGATCAGAGCAATAGACATGAAAGGACCTTTTATTCCAGACAGAGTGTCGCTTCCTTAGAAATGAAAACAGTTATTTAAAAGAGGAGCCACAGTTAGAGACCTTAGACTTCACTGCTGAGCAATTCTCTTTCCCCCTTAACTTATTATTTCTGCCTTAACACATAATAAAATAAATATGAATGACTGAATACAGAAAAGGCCACCAGTACGCTAATGTTTCTGCTATGTTGCCTGTTGGGACTAATTCAAAGGCATGTAGGAAGGTGACGAGCCTGCCTCACTGACTAGCAATGGGAACTGCACCAACAAGTCCCCTTTGTGCTTCTGGGATGATTCTTCTGTCATCTAACCTTTCACAGGGATGTAGGAGCTCTCAGGTCTGGGTTGCATCAAACAGATCAGACTTCTCTGAACTCTGTACAGATATTCACATTTTCTTGACACTATTTTTTCTATTTATTTTTTCAGAACTTTCTTTCCCCAGAATATTCTCAGCTGGAAAGCCAATGTGAAAGCAAGAGCACCTGTCAAATATGAATGGACAGATGGAGTGGATTTGTCATAAATCCAGTATAGTCTTTTTCCTAAAATGGAAAGGATGGAGTTTTCCATGACACTTAGAATTTTTTGGAGCAAATATTTTCATTTGTTTCCATCTCTTCAGTACTTCTGCATTTCCCTCCCATAAACAATTCTAGTGTAATGACTTTATAGCGGCAGAATACGTCACTCGTTGGAGAAGCAAACTCTCCCCTTTGAAGGAAAGATTTCGGAAGAGGCTGAAAACTTGGGAGTCTGTTCCTTTCTGTGGCTTATTCTCATAGAGAGGTGAATGACGTGCCTCTGGAAATTACTATTTCCAAACACAGGTTTACACAGCTATTCCTAAAATGCTTAATTTTCTTTGATCTATATGCTGCACTACTTCCAAACAGGATAATATCTAACTTGAATATTTTCTTATGGATTCCTTTACACCTTTATGTCCTTGCATTTTCTTTCTTGGTACCCTATTTGATGACCATTTTGTGTGTATAAACCTCTTGCTCACATCTTACCCATATTTCCTTTTTTTTTTTCCTTTTTCCAGAGTAGCTGTTCAGTTTTTCAGCTTATTTTACTGCCTCCACTTGTTGATATTTAGGTCTACAAACTTCTTAACTGAATCTTGGCCATGCTAGCCTTTGCTGCCCTTTAAAAGTCTGATGAATTTCCTAACTCCACTCTGTGAAATATGACTGAAAAATGACCTATTCCAAACTGCAAATACCCCACCCACCAGGACTTCAAATGGCTTGGCTGCAGAGAGGAAGGGAAGATGCAGAATGATCACTCAAACTTCTTCTCTGCCTTCCTTTGAAGGGTAATGATAAGGACTGAGTAAAAAAGCCAAGCCACTTAAAAAAAAAGATTTGCTGCTGATAGTGGTGTTCCTATGCTAGGGTCTGTATAGCACACAGCCAGGTGTAATTCCTCCACCTCTTCAATCTCTAATTTACCTATTCCTTCCCTATACACACTCTGGGCATGTAAAAGTGACTTTCCTAAACAGACATTTTCCAAAATCTCACATCTGTGAATGACACTGTCCTCTCTCTGCAACTTTATAGGTATCTGCTTGCACTTCATATAATTTCAGGGAATATTAGTCCCTTGATCATGTCGGTATCTCCAAAAAACAATTCACAGTATTTCTGTGCCCTTGCAGTGCCATTCCTAAAAAGTATTGTCTTGTACCTGAAATGTTCTGTTCCTGTTCAATGACTGCATGATACTTCCTGTTTATCAGTGGACAGTAATGGAATACATAATTAAAATAACACTGCTTAGTCACTAAACTCTCCAGCCATCTTTATATCATTGTTTTAATTGCATGAGGATGCAGCATGTCTGTTATTTGGAAATATTACAGCTGTTAATCTGGTGAGATGAGGATGAATGAGTGAATGTCTCTCCTTTGCTAAACTGAAGTGAGCATTCTCCTCAACTCCTTCACATGAACTAAATCTGAGTTTATGTAGGTCTCTTGTGTTCTGTTACAGGCAGCTTTTGACAGGGCTCACAGCAGAACAAAGCAGAACAGGATTGAGTCAACAATTGGATTTTACCGTGCCCTGCTGTTACTGTTATTTTAGATATTGCTCATGCAACTGCTCCAGGGATGCTAGGCTAAATCCATTTCTAGGAAATAGTAATTACTTACCAGAGTATTTTGCTCAGAACCTGCATGGCTGTTATTTACTCTCTAGTGACACAGGACTAAGTCAACCCACATTACTCTACAAAGTACCGAGCTGTTCAATCTGCTTCAGTACATTCCTTTGCTATCTTTTTCCTTTGCTGTATTTTCCCTTTACTACTTTTTTCCCTCCTCACTTCCATTTTTTAAGGAGATGCTCATATTCCTGAGCTTGGTTCTTCATGTTTATCATAGCATAGTATTACTATTATGCCTTTTTTCTCTGCTAATTTGCTAGTACTGTGACTTTAACTCACAAAATATACACTGAGTGATGCATGGCATAAAGCAGTAAGTACAACTTTGTGTTGCAAATCAGACTGCAGGCAAAAAGCCTGTGATAAAGCTCTTAAGGGGATACCCCTACCTCAAAGAAGGTGAAGAAAATCCAACAGCAGTAACTAATGTTGCAGACTATAGAAGGGTTAAAGGAACATTTTCTAAGGATTTGCAGCAAGTTTTCCTGTTTGTAGAAATTAAGGATGTAAGGAAACTCAAGATCCACATATCTGAAAATGTCAGCTCTGCACCAGGGCAGTATTTCATTATATTTCCACCAACAAGGCTCCAGAGAGGTTATAAACTTTCCAGTCACAGATAGTTAGGGCTTTAAAAGTGCTTAAGGCTTTTCTAATCATTTTTGTGGCCAATGTCCAAGGCTGCTAAGTGTGTATATGTGAGGACAGAGGCTTAACAACCTTTTTCAGAAGTGATTTGGTGCTTTAAATGCCTCAAAACGCTGGTGTTCATTTTAATGCACATCAAAGGGCCTGACTTTCAAAAACCATTGAGCAGCTATTTTCTGAAAGATAGACTTTCACAGTGCAAACACTCAAAAATAAAGGATCCTAAAGTGTATTTCCAGTGCTGAAAACACTGATAGTGGCACAGCAGTTTCGCTTAATCTCTGTGGCTCTTTCTGTCTCTTCTTTCAAGGGGAACTCTGAATTAGACTGTTCTTGACATGCATTCCCTGTGCTCCCTGCCCTTCCTCCTCCCAGTGCTGGGAGCTCCATGGGAAGGGACACAGCCAGCTATGTCATCCCTGGGCTTTCCTGCCAGCACCATTAAGACAAAAAGAAAAGTCAGTAAATCCTTCTGTAAGGAAAAGATGGTATATTCCTCTGCTGAGTTCTCTAATCCCTAGAGTCTGCATCTGTATGTTTTTCAGCTGGTACCATAACCTGGAGCGTTCCTACCTCCCCATCTGGGAGTGGATATGCACCCACACTGGGCATATCTTGGATTCATTGGCTCACTTTGTGCTGCTGCTGGTTTTGTTCAAAGGTATCACAGATAGTCCTTATGCCCATAGGTGCTTCTCTATTGAAGTCTTGCAGATTTCTTCTTATCTTTAAAACACTGATATCTACTTGCTTGTATCGACACTATCATCTTCTCTGTTTAGTCCAGTATGTACTCATGACATCAGCTGTGTTAAGTTGCTTTTGCATACCTTTTTAAACTTTATCTGTTGCAAATGCTGCCAAAGGTACCAGCAAGGGTAAAGAGAAACCTCCTATCTCCTTTCAGAAGGTGTGAAATCCTACCACCATAATCTTGCACTATTTTTTAAAAGTTAGAAAGATATTTGAGATTACGTACTCTAATATAATTGTCTTGGTTTAACACCAGCTGAAAACTAAGTACCACACAGCCACTCATTCTCCCCCTCCCTCCTGCCAGAGGAATGAGGAGGAGAATTGGGAAATAGGTAAAACTTGAGGGCTGAGAGAAGAACAATCTAATAATTGAAATATTATAACAACAAAAACAACAACAGTAAAAATTGTAATGAAAGGGAAAGAGAAGGGGAGAGGAATAAAACCCAAAGAGAAAGGAAAATATCCCCAAGTGATGCACAATGCAACTGCTTACCACCTGCTGACAGATGCCCAGCCAGTCCCCAAGCATCGATCAGCAGGCCCTGGCCACCTCCCTCCCTGTTTATTTACTCAACGTCACATTCTGTGGTATGCAATATCCCTTTGGCTAATTTGGGTCAGCACTCCTGGCTGTGTTCCCTTCTAATTTCTTGTGTCCCTCCAGCTTTCTCATTGGCAGGGCCCAAGAAAACTGAAAAGTCCTTGACATAGTTTAAACATCACCTTGCAACAACCAAAACCAGCGTGTTACCAACATTATTCTCACACCAAATCTAAAACATAACACTGCATCAGCTGCTAAGAAGAAAATTAATCTTATCCCAGCCAAAACCAGGACAATAATGTTACCTACTTACTCATTTTAACAGATTGCTCAGTGAAGTTTCACAGATTTTTTTTTTTTGCTTTCAAACAGACGTCTCGGAAGTCCCTGCACTCTTCTGATCACTCCCTTGGTTTTCTTTATGACAGCAGTTCACTGTGTCACTAAATACACTTCTGAACATCAGTTCTCCTCTGTCTTTGACCCTTGACTTGTTGCTGTGGTGATGCTCAGCATAGTTACTGTTGGGAGAGTGTTAGGAAATACTAGAGCACCCAAGGATGAGGGTCTTAAACTAATATAATATAAAGGGTCAAACTAGTTATCTGCTGTTCTTCTAGAGCAATTAAGATTGTTTTAAAAGGTTTATGCCATTATCAGTAATGGGTTTCTCCTATATTCAAGGTCTGTTTGCAGTTAATAGAATTTTTCTTGACTGCCACTACTCCATGCAGCATGGAGTAGGTTAAAGTGTCCTCTGAGTTATTAATTTTCTTTGTGTTTGAAATACTGAGGGCATTTTCTGCATTAGTGTGAAAGACTTCAGGCTGACAAAGTCTGAAGACAGGATGTAATGTAGCAAAGGTTCTAGTCCTATTAAGGACAGCAACCAAATTTCGGATGTCATGAAGCACAGAAGAAACGGTGCAAACATTTGGTAAGGGTAAAGGGTGAGCATAGTTGAAAATGGGAATCATGGTACCTAGCTGAGATGGAAAACAAATATGAGACGTCATGAACTGAAAGTAGAAGAGTAGTTGGAAGTTAGACTTTCCCTCAAATAAATCAGGAGTAACTCATCAAAAGTTCAGTAGATTTTCTCCATCATGGATGAAATAAGCTCAGGCCATGAAGAAGAAAAATGAGAGAAACTATTGTGCAGAAATGGAGAGAGGGAAGAAGAAAGAAGCTGGTGGCCACAAATATTATGAATGCTCTTCCAGAATTATTTAGTTATATTGTAGTTTTGTACCTACATTATTGATTTGGATTTGATAAAAAATGATAAATTTGTGACAGCAAACATCTTTTAAAAAATGAAACATCTTAAAAATGCAAGCTTAGAGCTGTATATTCCTTCCCAGTTTCAAATACAAGGAAATACATCTCCCATAATTTCTGGTGGGATGGGAAAATGAGAAATCTGAGAATGGAGAGTAAGTGTGAGGGTAAGAATGGCTATTTTTCCTTATACTGCAGTACATATCAGTGCCTAACTCCTTGAAGAGCAGTGCAGTTGCAGCAAGAAGAATGGTAACCACTTCAATATACTGTTAACAAACTAATTCACAGGTTATGCATCCCCGGAGCTTAATAGTCAGAAACACTGAAACTTAGCTTGTTTTGAGTTATTCAGGCATTGCAAGACTTTCTTTGAAATTTGAAGAGGCCTATGCAAATTTTCTGTAGTATAGCTTTTATATAGGCTCTTGAAAGCCAACATTTTTGTAATTCAGGCATGCTAGTTTAAAACTACAGAACTGTAGCATACCTTATTTACTGGAGGAATTTTACATTCCTACGTTTTATAGCATTCAGCCTACTTCATAATCTGTATGATTCATGCAGGAAATTGTTCAAGTATGGAGGAAAACTCAAAGAATTACACAGCAAATTTGAGACCATAAAACAAAGAAAAAAAAAAGCAAACCACAAGGTTGAAAAGAAGGATGTACATGCACTTTCTGTAAAACTGGGAATGGATTCAAATATGTTAAGTGAAGAAAGTAGCCTGAAGAAGACTGTGGGACTTGAAAGAGTGACAAAAATAAGTTACTTATCAAGGATGCATGTAAATTATGTAATTATTTGCCCTAGTATTTCCAAATGGGGAAAAAGAACAGATGCCAAAAGCCATTATTAACTCCCAGATAAAGAAGCAGTAAGGAAAATGTAACTATTGCACCAAGACTTGGGAGGACAGATAGAAATATCCAACAATGAGCAAAACTCTTCCCCAAAAACACCTGAATACTCAAGAAATAGGACACAATTTAAAATAGTTCTAATAAATTTTTGGACCATATCGCCCTGTTCACCTACTTTGAGAAGAGGTGTGAAGGCAAGCCTGTAAATTCTATGACCTTGGGAGAAGGAGGTACTATTCTCTTCCTCTGCCTCCCTGCCCCAGCTGAAAAGGGACAACTACACAGGGTATCACTGCGACCCTCCCTGCTGTGCTGTTGGTGTGAGAGTCTGAAGGTAACACCCATGCCGTGCTTTGTGGCGTGAGTGAGAGGGAGCAGCAAGGCAGAGAGGATGCCTGGCAGCTGAGGTCTCCATTTAGGCACTGGGTGGAAGTGATGGGGAGAAGGTCTGGAAGAGAGCAAATGGTGGTCAACACAGAAAGGTCTGACAAGCAGAGGCAGGTTGCTTCCAGCCAGATCTCACTGGAGACTCCTTGGCTGTATCTGGAAAACCTTTGGTGAGCAGAGCCTGCTTCAGGTGGGGCCCAAGTCTCTGGGCTGCAATGGTGTGAGCTGTCGGTGCTGTTCTGCACATCCTTTGCATCGTGATGTTGTGTTTCTCTACTTTTGCTGAAGTTTTCCATCACAAAAATCCAGGAGGCCAGCAGGCTTGCCATCAGACTTGAGCCAGGGCACGTGTATCCAGGTGGATGATGAGGGGATTTAAGCCTGTGTATGAAGTCAGATTGACATGATACTACAGATATATTAGTTCTCCCACTGTGTTATGCCTGGTGTATTAGTAGCAGAGAAGCGAAGTCAGTTCTGTTACTATTATAAACAGAAGGTTTTGTTCCTCTCTAACAAAAAAAAGCTATAATTTTTCATTGCCTTAGCCTTCATTTGTAGAACTATTTTGTTGGAAAAGGAATAGAAAAAATACTAAAGAAGTAATTGGGAAATAATATACTACACTAGCAATCTAAAAAATTATTTATCATAAAACCTGTGCACTTAATATGTTTTCATTTGATCTCTTTGGTGTAGCTACTTTTTTCCTTTATCAGTCCTCTGACTAACTTGGTTTCTAAGACCTCCTGCCCCTTTGCCCAGCATTTGCAGTCTCCAGAAATTTGTGGGTACCTGGAGACTCTTCACTTTCCATTTGATCAGAAAAACTAAATGAGTTGTTTAATGTTTTCTCCTGCTTCTTGTTGACCTTTTCTCAAGAACTGGAACCTGAAAGAAACACAGCTATGTCTGAACAATGATGAAGGCAGCTGTTGAGCTGGGAGGAAGACATGGAAAAGGGTTAGCCTGCAGAGTTAAAAGAAAAAAGAAAACCCTGATGTGCTATGCTTTGCTACTGCTGCTGAAGCTCTTGCATTTCAACTTTTAATTGCATGCAGCAGCATAAAGCACCGTTTCATCTCTTTGCTTCCTATTTGCCTTTCCCAGTTCTTTTTATTTACCTACTACTGTTGTGCTTTGTCAGGCCTAAGTGTCTTTAAAGCCAAGCAAAAGAAGTTTTGTTAATCTTGCTAAGGATTTCAGAATAGAGCCTTGGATAGTTGAGATCAAGCTTCAAATGTGTAAAAAGCAGCGACACTGAGCTTGAAGAACACTAAAATCTTCACCAGCCAACGAGCTGCTTTTACTAAATTATTTCTGTCCCCAAGATTCTTTCTCCTAAACCTGTATTTTGCCCATGTACTAGAAAGACAAAATTACCATTCTATAAGGTGTTTACAAAATATCTGTGATTAAAAGAGCTCTTGCCTTATGTTCTTGTCCAGAGGGCAAGAAGTGTTAGTATGATTACCACCTTTGCACAGTTCTGATACATACTTTGCAGTAATCATAGTAAGTATTTTCTAAGACTTAAGTAACAGTTGTCCCAAACTTCCTAAAAGAATATGAACTGTATTCCCTAAATGAAAGGCATATTTATTATTTGCCTTGATCTAAGTGATATTGTAGAAGAGGGCTATGGAAAAATTATTTGATCTCTCTGCTTTTTTCTCCAAGAGTTCCAGTCAAAACCTGCCATTCCCCTAAGAAGCAATCATGTCCTAAGAGTCCAGAGGTAGACACTTGGCATCTACCCAAGGATGTTCTCTGGTTCCTAGTGCCATCTCTAGGCTGAAAGTTATTTCACATTGCACACTGGAATTGAGTCCCTTATTGTGGGAGAGTTAATTGAAAATGGATTTAATTAAATCCTAAACAGATTTGATAGAAAGGACAACTCTCTTCATACCCCTCCACTATATAAAATATCAGTGATTTGGCCTTGTAAGCATTGTGGTTCTGTAAACAAAAAATAATAAAGTCAAGTGTGTTGAAGCAGAGTACTGAGTTTAATGTTATCACTCCAGTATCCTACAGGAAGCTTTGAGGTGATCAGATAGAAGATATCTCAGTATCCATCTCTTCTGTAGATTTCAGAGCAGTTTCTGTAACAGTCTTTCAGTTTTTGGAGACATTTCACACTTTTCTAGGATGTAAGAGCTGTAAGAGCAGAAATCCTTCAAACCTGAGAGCAAGGGAGTGCGTTTGGATTTTAATGGCCATCGTGGGCCATTGCTGTCAGCAATTCCTGTCTGTCTGAATTCTGCTTGGAAATTTGAACTATAAAGATGCCATTTTGTCATAGTCAGAGATTTTAGATCAAAAGAGGTGCTAAAGCTTCCCTCTGTGACCCAATGACTCTTACACTGATCTTTATCTCTTTTTTCCCGTTCTTAGCTTGTATTTTTTATTAATTTCATAGGGATAATCTGGTGACAGACAGACAACAGATTTGTTCATTTGAACTTACATTTTTACCAAAAAATTAATTGGTTCATTAATCAACATTAATTGTTCATTGGACCCCCAAGGAAAATAAACCATTCAGATGATTAATCACTTACTGAATCTTTTAGTGGCCTTGTAATAGTGCATGACTGCATAACGTTGTTAATTGCTCTGCGTTATTCTCCTGCACTTTATTACTGATATGCAACAAGGTGTCAACATATTTAGGAATTCCTACATGTGTACACAGAGGAGTTGAGAAAATACAGCCAGTGCTATCCTTGCTCCAAAGCTGCTAGAGGTGCTCTCCCGGCCAGAGTTTTCACATATGTTATAAATAATGCCTGGTCCATTCTTCATTTCTGGAAAGTGAACAGATTCTTTGTTCTTACAAAAATGAAAAATGGACCAGGTATTATTTCTTAACAAAGTACTTGGCCACAAAGCGTGTATTTCTGTGTCAGAAATAAAAGCAATTCCACTCTGCCTTAGCATGTGTTTGGCAAGTAAATACAGGGTCATATAAAGGTCAGAAACTTGCCAAAAAGATCGTCATTTATTTTTCATTTAGGAAAAAAAAAAAGATGGAAGTGGAGTGAAAGCAGTGCTGTGTAAACAAATAAACTGTCACTCATACACTGTGGAATCATCTTCAGTTTAATAGATGTTGACAGGAAAATAAAATTGAAACTGCTTTTTTAATGAGAAATAAATAACCTCATTGTTACATATGTCATATTTAACCTGCACTGCCTAGTCATTTCTGCATTTTCAACCCTTAGCTAACCCTGTGTCTGTTCATAGATTTAAGTGGGTCTCTGTTGCTAACTAAGCATAATGAATGTACCCCAAGCAAGACAGGGGCATATTATACCTTTTGTTACCTCAGCTTCCCAAGAGCAGCAGAGGCATGAGTCAGGCATGTGCCCTTGGGGTGGCCAAGGCTAATTGCTTACTGGTCTGCACCAGCAGGAGTGCAGTCAACAGGTCAAGGGACATCACTACTCATAGAGACATAGGATAAATCAGGATGGGAGAAGGAGGTCAGCTGTGAGGTCAGACCAGGGCGCTCAGGGTCTTACCCAGTCTGGGCTTGTAAACCTCCAGGGATGGAGACTGTGAAGGAGCCTTCCGCTCAGCCCCTGTCAGGGCTGGAATGCAGCCCAGTATCCAGGATATAGTGCCCAATAATACTCGCTATCTGTAACAGAAGTGACATCAACAAACTGCTGAGATGCCAGTGGAGGGTCACTAAGGTGGTGAAGGGCCTGAAGCCTGTGACCTGTGAGGGAGCTGGGGTGGGCTAGCCAGAAGAGAGGGCTTGGAGGATGTTGATGTTGAATCACAGTTGCCCACTAAAAGAAGTTTTAGGGAAGATGGACCCAGATGTCTCTCTGAGGTGTACTGTGAAACAGCAAGAGGTGGTGGACACAGGCTACTACAAGGGAAATTCCAGTTAGGTACAAGATAAAAAATAATATACCATTAAAGCAGGAGGTGATGAAATCTCTATCCTGGAGATTTTCAGCCCTCAGCTGGGCATGGCCCTTAGTGACCTCACCTAGCTGAAGTTATCTTTCTTTGAACAGGGATGTGGGAGTAGGGACTTGCAGAGGTCCCTTCCTACCTAAATTATTCTACAGTTTTATAAATCAGAGGTTTGCTTGAACGAATAGGAAATGCAAGGCAGACTTGATAGTTGAACCCAAGTTATTTCATCCCACAAACATTACTGTCTTCTAAAATAGATGCTTGGTAGGCAATTCCCATCAGATTTGACAGACAGAAAAAAAATCTGTGGTCTTTTTTGGATATACTGTAAAGATTCCTTTTTCTATTGTTTGAAAATCAGATGGTAGATAAAATAGCTGTGATGTTTATGTTGTTTCAATTAAGATGATATTCCAATTTCTAGAAGTCCCAAATCAGGTAGTTTAACAGGAACAGAGCTCATAATGACCCTCTTTGACTGTTGTGACCTAAGAAGACAGAATTCAAAAGCTTCCCATTCCTGTGTGGCACTGTAGTGAATGACTGGAATTTTAAAAAATAATCATGCATTGTTTGATTTTCAAACAGTTTAGTTAATTAGTCCTTTGGGCAGCTAGTCACGCAAGTCAGTCACACGAATAAGAAACTACTGTAATTAAAAGTTACCCTAAGCCTCAAAATGACTCAGTTTTGTGTTGGTGATACAGCAGTCAGTCCTACTGAGATCTTGTTCTGTGCTGTGTCAAAATTTTCAGGTCCTCGTGGGAAATTACTTTTCTTAATCAATGTTTAGACAGGGCAAGCTATTTATTTGAAGAAAAGAAGACCGTGGGTAGATACCGGATCTGTGGGATGGATGAAATGAAGAAACACCTCTTCTCCTAGAACTTTTAAACCAGAGGACACATTCTTCTTTTCTTTTTCAAACTGTTTGAAATGTAATGAAATAAATTATTCATGTATTTGTGACAATTACTACACAGAAGACTTCCAGAAAGCCTGTCAAACTACACAACACCACAGGAACTGCTCTTACCTTCTTATGGTATATCCTTGCCTGGCAGAAATAGAATGTGCCCCATTGGCTTGTTCTGGTGAAGGCTTTAAAGCAACTTTGAAGGGCAAGACTGATTAAACATTTTAAACAAAGTAAGTGTGGATGTCCAAACTATGGACAATGCTTATCAGTTAGTACTGATAAACTTAGTACCTACATGCCTGAACAGTGAGGTTTTGGTCCTGCTTTACCTCTGGTCTGCTGAGTGACATTGTATTTTTATTTTTTATGAGCTCCCCTTCCATGTTGCAACCTTTCCTCACAGAAATGGAAGGAGTTCACTGTTTGCAACCTGTCAGCTTACAGTCAGAAGCTTCTCCCCTGCTCACCACAGCAGGAACCAACAAAGGCAGCAAGGGCAGAGCAGATCAGAGCAAGAACCCAAGACAATCACGAATCTCATACCACATATAGTCTCATACCTGCCCCACATGCTCTGCATCGGTCACTTGCAGGACTATTTGTTATAAGAAAAGAAACTCATAGTACTTTAAGCAGTGGTTCTATATTTTCTCACTGACAAAGTAGTGAGTTCAAGCATTGCTATGCTACCACCATAATATTATTTAAAAAGCCAATGGCAAGGTAAAAATAACTTCTTTTAGAATATGTATCTTTTTTCCTGTGATGCAACAGCTTACATGTTATAAATGAAGGGATTTTTGAAGCCAAATTATCTCTCACTATCAGTGGTGATTTGTTTATCTTCTGTTTCTGTCATCAAGGACAAATACAATAGACGGGTCAGTGTCGCTCCTGGGTTATCTGCAGGAGGGTGGCACAAGGCTTTCCACTCGCAGTGTTATAACCTTGTAATAGTTAGGTTCCAAACAAAGCAGGGATATGTTTAAATACTAGATCAGAAGTGTTTTAATTGGAAGTAAACATAATTTTTGAAACACTTATTAGTGACCTTATCCTTGCTAAATGTATGACTTCTAACAAAACTAAAACCACAACCTGACAGCATCCCTCTGTGGATGTGGGTGAGGATTTACATAAAATTTGAACAGGACAGAACTATAGGTGACCATTATTCTCAACCCCAGCACAACAATTAACACTGACAGATAATTATACTTGTTTAGATAAGAAAGACAATTTATTGGCTAAATTGTGTTGCCCCAGCAGCCTGATACACTACAGCGCCTTTCGTCTCTCTGGTAGTGTCATAGTCTTTAACCCCTGGTTCTCTGATTCTTAGCACTCAGCTAGAGCCCAGCCACTCTGATATTCCAAGTTGCAAAGTGGATCAGACAGTGTAGCTTCAGAGGTCCACTTTCTCACTGTCAGTTAGTGATGAGTGAGATTATTGATGACTTTGAAATGATAAGATCTAGCTTTATAAAATTATCTGTCCCATTTCTGTATCCTGTCTGAAGTCACACAATTCATAGAATTACTCAGACTGAAACTGGTAAACAGTCTAAAATCCTTTATAATGTAGTCAAATGCACTTCTCATTCTAAGCAATGTCACATTCAATCTGTCAGTGTATAACTGATACAGTGCATCTTCTGCACAGAGAAGTGCCCAGCATCCTTCTATGTATGTAAGTGATGTAGTACTTAGGAAAGAAGTACTATACGTACAGATTTCCTTGATACGAGGAGCTCATATATAAAAATGTTTTTCTGGGTTCATCCTTTGCTTTGCATATATTTGCTTTATACCCAGGCTATTCCATTAATTTCATTCCTAATTCTGATCACTATTGCCCACACCACCCATACACCATAGCTATTTACTTTTTTCTTTTTTTTTCCAAAAGCAGAAGCGAGAGGACAAGGTGTAGAGATGAAATTTCTTCTCACAGTGACATTTCTATTTCAGTGTTCTTTGTATTCAGACTACTTAGTTTTCACAAATCAGCTGATTTCCTGAGGCTAGAAGTAAACAGAAGGAAGGGTGTCGGTCTTTTTTGCTCAGACAGTTACTGCTGCAGACAGTTTTTCTGGAGAACAGCTAAAAACTACATGAAAACACTAAGAGGTTCTTGACTGAGTATAGAAATAAGAGAGTTCTGCAGACATGCTTTAAAGCTTCAGCAGAAATCATAAAGGCCCTGAGTACATGTAGGAGTAAACAAATACATCAGTAATACTGCCTTAGGAGAAATGGAGCCCTGTGGAGCAAAGACCTTAGTTCTTCTGAAGTCCTTGATGACAAATGCAGAGCTAACAACTAGAATAAGAGTTCCACAACACATTGGGTAAGACTTCATAACTTAAATGTGGGCACCTAGCACTATTTTAGAGTCCCAAAGGCATTCAAGCCATTGCATATGGTTGGTCAACATGGCATAAAATCTGTGCTGTCCTGTAATGGCAGAAAGAGGCCATTACTTGCCTTAAGGCAATTCCCTTCCGTGCAGTTTGTGTTTGATTCCTTACATGCTTTACTTCTGTAATTGTTTCTCCAAATATTTGTAGCAAAGGTCTAACTCTCTCTGTTTTAGTAGAACATAGGTTGTTGCATTTATTCTAGGCTCATCAAATGTTTAATGCACTTCCAAACAACAGTGATGGGCTGTCTGAAATCCCCTTTTCTAATGAACTCCAGTACATGTAGGCTGAAGACCAGCCCCAAGGACTTCTCTAACCCAACACAGCAGTAAAGATCTGAAAGCTCAAATGCATTTTCAAAGACAGTGTCAAGAATCTCCTGGGACTTGTAACCTCATGTGTTGGGTAAACAGGGAGGCTGCTCCACTGGATGTCTTTCTGGTAGAGGGCTGTGTAAGGCAGCACTAAATCCTACGGTGTCAGAGGGGTCTCTGGCAAGTAGTGCCTCAAGGTTAGGCAGTACAGCTCCTCTCTCCACGTGACTGTGGTATCAGTAGGAGGAAACCACAGAAAGGTAGTAGGAAGTCTGAGCTTTTCCTAGTGACCTCCAATGTAGCCCTATTACAGCTGCGATGGCTAAGAAAGGACATGTAAGCAGTTTGAAAACAGCTTTTTGTACTCAACTTCTGATTGGCCACCTCTACCCTTCATCAGTCTATACCTTTTTATAGTTTCTATGTGTTAGCTACAGCAATTTACATTTAGGGGCTACAAACATAAAGTGCAAAGAACTTTCAATGCAGAGCAGTTTGGGGTATTCCTCGGTACCCAGTCCTGATGCTTTTGTCTCTCTGCTGCCTGTTATTTAACTGCTCCTTGAAATAACAATAAGTGAGATACTCCCAAAGGATGTGTGATAATCAACAAAACCTCAGCATTTTCAGACTCCTCAGTTTGGAAGTGCAAGAAATAAGACTTAGTCATCCTGTACAGCGTGATGACCCTCAGTCACATAAAGTATTATAAGACCCTCTCTAATGCTTCCCATCAGCTTTAAGTTGAGGCTGAGGTAGCCGGTGGAGCTGGCTAAAATTTCTCAGGAAGCTTTTAACCTCTTAGCGAGCAATTCCTAGCATTATGTATCATCCTCTAGCCTTATGAAGGATTTTTCTAAAAATACACATATGAATATATGCACAATTTAATAATTTATATACTATAATAACACATAACACATAGAATATAGAATATAAAATGTATTATATGTGATACATAATATAAAATATATAATACATTCTATATAGTCATATGACATGCTGTAGAACAACAACATATTATAGGTAATAATTTAGGTATGTCTTATTTTAAATGTCCTATAAACTATATATTGTGAATATAATCTATATAATATAGCTGTTATTGTAATTTTATGCATATAATGTATAAATGTTATATCTACACCAGTATTACATACAACAACACACATATATAGAACAAATATTATCACCTTCACAACTAAGGCATGTGATATCAGGCAGGATCCATGGCATTGTGAAGAAATAAATGAGAAGCAGTCTCATACAGGAAGGAAGCAATAATTGTAAGATGATTTATGTACAACTGGACTTGAGGAAGTGGTTTGGGATTTTGGAAATTCATTGAATTCTCTGCTGTACACAATTTGCAGAAATGAGATAGACAATATGCCTACCTCTAAACTTGTTAATTAGTCAACGATATGCAATTTCTGTCATCTTAAACTTGTAGCACATTACAAGGCAAATGAAAAAAATAAAAAATATTTAAAAAAATAAAATGTATGATTGGGAACTCTCTGAACACTCAAAGTTGCATTGATAAATTAAAAAAATTGCTAATTTTTCTGAGTATGTACAGAAAACATTTACATAAAGATGATCCTGTTCTGTCAGGCAAACAGACAGCACTCTGAAATTGTATCACCAGTACCCGACTTTACAACTCAGCATGGAGTGCAAGCCACTGATACTTGAAGGCAGCAGCACAATAGTAGCTGATTAGGTGCCTGTGCCTTATTTTGTCTGTGTTGCATTGGTCTGAGTGATTAATATGTCTTACAGCTGTGGTGTAGAGCAAAATTCATGATGCCCCTTTCCACAAGTGGAGTTTCTGTGTTCAGACTGAATTAGTCCTAATTAAATAGTTTGGTAACATATACCAGACCTCATAGTGGAGAAGTCCAGTTTCCAGCTCCATATTGGTTATATACAGTAATCAAATTTAAACCCCAGATCCTCAGGCACATACACACTTTGCAAATGAGTAGTCCTTTGAATTCAATTCTACTTGCTGATTGAGCCTTAGAATAAGATAATGCACTTACATGAATATTATTTCAGATAAACAATTAATGACCAGTAACATTAACCAAGTTATTTACAGCTGTAATACATTTTTGAAAGCTTTGGCATTTGCCATAGTCAGTGGTGGGAATATAGAAAAAAGGTCTCTGCATTGATTTATACCATCACTGCTGCACTAGTTTATCTGCCTATCAATTCAGTATTTAACATGTTTTCACTAGAGTCAAATATTTTAGAAATTGTAATTTTTTTTTTTTAAAGAAAGGCTAATACTTTGCCATCCTTTCTCTTTCTATCAGGGAAAACTAAGGATGGAAAAGGTAGATTAGTGTATTTGTGAAATAAAACCATTTATTTCCTACATTTTAAATAAAGCTGACCTCTGCTAGAAAATGGACACCTGAGGAAGGAGCATAAAGCAGAATAGCCGGCTATACTGACCTCTTTTGGAAATTAAGGCCTGAAATGTTAGCTGTTCTGCAATTAGGAGGTATGATGTGCAATGGGCCTTGAAGCCCATTGTTTTCAAAGCTTGGTGGTTGTCAGAGGGGTTATCATAGTGATGTATGTTTTGAAGCAAGTGCTCCTGCTGACTGTCTTTGTACAAAAAAGAATTTCTGTGTTTGTTGATGATTATATTTAAGGGCCAGAGAAAAGGTTATTGTTGGATTATTTAACATATATTTTGTACAAAGTTCGTATTTTTTTTAATAACCCAGAGGCAGAATAATATTAACTTCTATGACTAAAGGAAATAGCATTTAAAACAAGGTGGAGGTTAGCATGTTGATAGTAGGGGTCAGTGGCATTTTTCCAGCATAATCTTTCTGCAAAACATAGGTCATCTAATATAGTCAAGGTCCTTCTGCCTTTTTTGGCATGATCTGCCTGAAATATATATCATATACCTTCAAAAGTAATTTCTCTTATGGACAATAAGAGGCAATGGGCACAAACTGAAGTATGGGAGGTTCCCTCTGAACATCAGTAAACACTTTTTCACTGTGAGGGTTACTGAGCACTGGCACAGGTTGAGCAGAGAAGTTGTGTAGTCTCCATCCTTGGAGACATTCAAAAGCCGTCTGGACATGGTCCTGGGCAACTGGCTTTATGTGGCCCTGCTTGAGCAGGGTGATTGGGATCAGATGACCTCCAGAGGTCCCTTCCAATCTCAGCCATCCTGTGATTCTGTGAAAATATTTGTACCACCAAATCTGTGTGCAAATATAATGTTAATCTCTCTCATCTTTTACAAATCAACAGTGACTGTGAATTTGTTAATACTAGGTATTAAGAATCTAAGATTAATCCAAGATTCATCTTAGACTTTGTAATATAATTTGACATAATTTCATTTTTCATTTAGAGAACTGCAACCTTGCACTAACATCTAGAATTGATTAGTTCCATTCTCAGAAACCCTGAAGTAAAAGATGAAATTTCATCAGATGAAAAAGATTACATTTTAGATAGTAGCTACTGAACTAACATCTGAGTGTCATGGGTGTTTTTTTCTAAGATGTACTAGCTTTGCTGCTGCTGTCACACTTTGCAAGTCATTCCATTCCCAAAATTTATGCCAATTGTTGCATTTTTTTAAATCAATAATTTTTGGAAATTGTAGTCAAACTGAATTCTGCTGTTTGCCGAAGCTGCAGGTTCAGCATTTTTAACATGTTTATGATTGAACTCTGTTAAAGACTAGCAGACCTATTCTCTTTCAGACTCTTTTCTCATTTTTTATGGGAGTAAAAATTATATAGTAACTGCAGTTACTATTACTGCAGTTTGGCCAGTTTTACTGCAGCAGTATTAACATCTGATTTGAAGTTCACTTTGATTTTTTTCACATAAGTTGAGAAGTTTCTAGATAAATAGCAATGTCAGAACATATTTATATCCCGACCACTGCTATTCTGGGGTCCATTCCAATAAGAAAAAATGATCTACACTAATCTGGTAACAGATGTACATTGGTAAGAATCATGTCTTAATTTGAAGCATATGCACAGCTATGATATAACATATCTTTTCTAAATACTTTATGATCTGGAAACTTCTGCTTAGGCAACTATTTTTGACAAATGTCTTTATTGAAAATATAAACCTCATTAAATAAAGAATGCTAAACAAAAGCTTCCTCTCCTCCTCCCAAAAAGGGAAGCTATGAAAGACAAGGAAAAAAATCAGGTCAGCCACGCACGGCTTTTTTCTGTGGGACAAAATGCACCAGAGATATTGGCTTCGGTTTGATCTACCTGTCATGGCTGCCTTTTTATTATCAGATATCATGGGAATAAAAATATATCATATCTGTCACTTAAATACCAAATAACTAATATTTGTTATCCTCTGGGTACTCTCAAATGCTACAAAAGGAAGACATTTGATATAAAGGGTGTGTCAATTATAACAAAAGTGCCTTACTTCTAATGTTAGAAACAATGACAACAACTGTGAAAGATGGGTAGCTCAGATAATCAGTTACGAGCACAGGTACGACATGAACACATTGGACCACTGAGATGGGTCTTTGATGTATTTGTTTGATTCAGTAAGAGAGGTGTTAAGGAAATGAAAGGAAGGTAACACAGCGGTGCCTCTAAGTAAAGAGGTAAAAGTTCATTAAGCAATAATGGCATGACCTGCCTGCTGGGAGACTGCTGTTTTCAAATATTGACTAAATTACGAGACTTATTTAGCTAAGGATGTGAATCAGAGGATCACTCATGAAATACTAAACGAAGAAGAGAAATGTGTTTTTCAGGGAGCTGTTTGGAAAAAAAAAAAAAAAAAAGCTGACAAAGAGGCTGCATCTGTACTGTCAAAGAGAGCAGGACAGGGTCACAGCCCATGTGTTGAATATACAATTACAGGCGACCTCCAGAATGACTTTACAAAATAGGATGGCATTAGATATGCTCCTACTTTAAGAACATGGAGTATGTGGATATCTCAAGGATAAACTGGACCACTGTTGTACCCACATTCCAAATGTCACTCAAGATGTGGAACATGATCTAGACCTATCAGGAAAAATTGAAAAAGAAACTGAAACAATTCAAAAGGATATGTCAGAAGATTGGCTTGGGAAAATTTTTAACAAACTAGGATGGAATCTGAGCTCTGGGATACAATCTATAATTAAAACTTTGTTTCTGTTACTAATTGTCTTTTTGATGATCATGCTAGTATATGCATGTTTGAAGAAACAGTTTACCAATAGAATTGCAGTCAATTGTATGATTATGAGAGAAGTACCAACTATTTTATCAAGACATGGTCCATCACCAAAATATGTTGAAACAAATGATATATAAATAAAGTGAAAGTATTGAAATAATGATTTTCAACACTTTCAAAGGGGGGAAATGTTATAGATTTGCTAATAAGTTAAGATTGATTGACTTTATTTGATTGATTATTTGATTTTATAAAATTATTTTATAGAATAGAAATATAGAAGGATAAGAAATGTATTTTAATGAAACTTAGAGTTGCACAGTAAAAGCTGCTATGAGATCTTCTGTACATCCCATACCACGGCTAGAAGAATGGGCTAGAACCATTGTTAAAACTTAGGTAATAACTTTAGGGTTTGAAAGGTTTCTTTGTATTTGACCAGTCTTCTGTATGTAGAAGGTGTATTGAAATGTCAGAATATGAGATTAATGGAAACCGGGGAGAGTCGACTGGAACAGCTTGTAGTTACCTGCCAAGAAATCGTGAACTTTAGTAGAAGGTAATTCCAGCCGGGGGAGATCGCAACCACTGACTCATATACCACCTACCCAAATCGTACCCCAGACCCATTTCTAGACCTTTCTAAGCTCTACTGCACAGAATCGGATATAGGAGGAGAATATGTTAATGGTTTATGGGAAATATTATGATTATGCATGAATACTTAATGAATATGTATGGATAAGTTCTATATATGGTGTTTAATTTTGAGACTTGGTGTGCGTTGATCGTGAGAGGACTCACTCACGCACCCGGTCGTTAATAAAGAAGCGTCTGCTTATCTACATCACATTGGTGTCGATAAGTTCTTCATTCCGAGATTTCAGTAACACATGATCTGCTAAGCTGTTATCGCATTCCAATCTCCACTTCTGCCAGCCACACGAATGCACAACCTGAGGAGAGCACACCACAGGTGAACTCACCACTAGGCAGTTTGAATGCAGCCATCCAGTTTTGGGGGAGAAGAGAATTTAGTCATATTTACACAGGTACCATGACATTTGCATTGAGGGTCAGGGAGGTGTAGTCAGCTGACACAGGTACAACCATTTGTTCTTCAGATCTGTACAGATTCTTCTGAAGAGTCTGAAGAAGCCTTCACTGGAGGTAATACAACCTTTCACCAGCTGTCTGTGCCTGTAGGTTGCCTGCATATTGAAACTTTGTTCTGAGGAGGACTGTAATAGTTTCATTCCTCAGCAAGACCTAAAGACGATGCCTTGTCTGCAGCATTTCCATCACCAGCGCTGCTGCAGTTTGTCCTGACACCATGTATTTTCTCCAGTGTTAGTATACTCAGCTGTTTCAGACACCACACACCTTTGGGTTGTGAGTCAAAAGATAATGAACAAAGGAGAGATGGAAATAAGGTCTATAAATAGCATGGACAGAGTGTTGGGAACTCATTCAGAAGGTTCATCAGGCCAGTCACTCAACTCTTGGTGCTCTTATACAAAACTATAACAGGGACTTTTCTGAAAACTTATTTCTCTAACATTTCACAAGGGTCACTTGTCCTGAAGCAAGTACTGACATGAGCTGGGGTCTTATAGTGTCTATATAAATGCACTGAATCATGAAACTACTAGCTAAGATCTTATCTAAAACAGAAAATCTCCACTGAACTTTCTGATATTCTTTCAAAATTCTGTTTTTCATGAATTAGTGTCTTCAGATGTAAACCAATTTTCAATAGCACATAGAAAAATGCCTAGCAATTATCAAATTGATTTGTTATGATAGCCTTACTAGAGAAAAATGAGGGTGGGGGGATAACTTGTTTACATTTATTGCAGGTTTTTGTATTGTAGAATGTGTGTAAACCTGAGGGACATTTTAGATAATCTAGACACCACTATATGATAAAATACAATGGTAAACACTCAAGTCATATTTCTGGCAGTTTCTACAGATAATTAATTATTCGTTGTCTTCCAACTCTTGCAGCATAGTAGATTTTGTATTAAAAAAACAAGTCAGTGAACCAAAGCCTTTTGGCTTTCTGGCATTATATCTGTTTTTATTAAGTATTAGTCATGTACTAACACACTGTTGGAGAAAATGACTTTCTGAAGGGTGGGAAAAGATGACCATACATACTCTACAGGGAAGAAGGGGCCTATATTCCTTCAACATGTGTCATGAATCAAAGCCTTGATCTATTCCTTTCCCCTGCTGAAATGGATATTTCTTTCAATACATAACTAAAGCTAATGGGACAATGATATTCCCTCATATCTACCATGGGTGGTCAAGGAGTATAGACTTATTTTCACTATGGGCTGAAGTTAAGTCATATTAAGTAATTTATCACTGATTTAGAAAGGGAATCAGCAGATATTCCTACGTAGATACTCTTCATCTGATGGCTTTCTTTTCAGGAAGTTACTCCCAGCTACACTGGATTTCACTGTGGACCCTGACTACAACAGTCATAGTGGGAATATATACTGAATCTAGGAGCAGACAGTATGAAGACTTTAGTACACTTGGATCTCATTTTCCGCAAGCCTTTAGGAGCATCCAGAAATGCCTGGATTGCTGGATTGCTTCACTGACACCTTATCAGTATTCAGTACACTCTTAAGCAAGCTGTCTTAATTGCCAATAGTAGTAACAATAAAAATCAGATAACCAATTAATCTCTAACTTAAAGACTAAGTAACTGGTATAGAAATTACTCCTTTCAAAACAGAAAATTATTTTTTCCTCTCTTTTATTAATTCTCCCGTTGCCAGAATTTTTCATAGATTATTTTACATACATATTCTGGAAATACTGCAAGAAAAGATTTGGTAAGGAAGGAGTTCTATAAATAGTTCTAAAGCTGTAGAATGATCCTGAGAAATTTGTTATAAGCAACTATTTAAAAGTAAGTGGAATTGATTACGCACAGCAGTCTACATGGATCATTTGTTTCTCCTTTCTGTCAGCTAACTGGATAGCCATGTGATTCAGTAAACTGAATGTTCAGACTTCTGATATAAGATTAGATTTCTGTGAAAATTCCGTAAAATTTATTTGAGATTAACATTTTGCTAACGGTCCTGCCAGGAAGCTTATTTTCTAGTATACTTAAAATTAGTAAAAAATAATAATAAAAAGAAACATGAATACGCCTGAAACAAAATATTAATTTGTAGGAGCAACTGATTAATTCAGTTGGGCTTAGGCACATGCATTAATTTGGCCAGTATCCTTAAATTATGGGTACTTGATGGTATGCTTCTGACTGCTTGTTAGTAGTAAGCCATAATTTTGTATCTATTTGCATAAGCTTTGCATCTATTTTAAATATGTAAAAAGCCCTTCTGAAACAGTTAAAGAAGTCCAGAGTCTTTTAATTTTAGATAAAAATTCAGGATAAAGAATTAAAGAGAGTTCAGTTTTCCACATCAGTCTGTACATCTCTATGGGGCAGTCAGCAATCACAGCATGCTAAAGCACTAACAAGAATGGATTTCCTGGAAACCAAACTGTTATCAAGTATGCAGCCATTTCCAGTACTATTTATTTGTTTTAAATTAATACCTAGTTTCTCAATTCAGAGTAAGATCCTACTAAAATGGTAATAGCAAAAAAGAAGTCTTTCATTTTAAACTAGGAAGAAAATCCATTTAATTTCCAGATAGGGGATAGGGTTGGGGGTTTTTCTGTACCTTTTTCCCAGAAAATGTCTGGAAGAAAATGTACTTCCTTTTATATCTTAGTTATTAGAAGGCTTGTGCAGAGCCAATTCTTTCAGCTGGTTAGAGGGGTTCAGATTTATAAACCCTCACTTCCCAAAACTACCATCTATGAATTACCATATTGTACTATTTCCTACAAATAATCCCTAGATTATCGCTTTGCTTGTCAGCCTTTTTTTTACTTAAGATCAACATTCACTGTTCTAATTCTCCCAAGTCATATACCTGCAAAGGTTTGCTTTACGTACCAGACTTAGTGAAACGACAAGGCACTGAAATGTTGAACATCTTGAACTTTTTACTAGGAATCCAGCTTTCTAGAGACAATTAAGAACTACAACTTGTTGCTGGGGTTGAGAATCACAGAATGGTTTGGGTTGGAAGGGACCTTAAGGATCATCTAGTCCCAACCCCTCTGCCATGGGCAGGGACACCTTCCACCAGACCAGGTTGCTCAAAGCCCCATCCAGCCTGGCCTGGAGCCCTTCCAGGGATGGGGCATCCACAGCTGCTCTGGGAAACCTGTGCCAGGGGCTCACCACCCTCACAGTCAAGAATTTCTTCCTAATATCTAATCTATATCTGTAATTTTTTTTAGTTTAAAACCATTAACCTTTGTCCTATCGCTACAGGCCTTACTAAAATGTCTGCCTCCATCTTTCTTATAGGCCTCTTTTAAGTATTGAAAGGCCGCTATAGAATAGTCTCTGAAATTCCCATGTAGATTTGATGCACAATTGCTAGTATGCAAAAATATCCTTGTTTGTACATAAAGCTCTTGGGAATAAACATCTACATTTATGTGTTGCATTTGCAAATACTCATTTAACTACAGAACTGATGGCCTTTACAGCTTAGAAATGATGCTTTTGAATGCCATCAGGCCTCATTACACTTTGTACTTAGTTTTGTACATCAAACGAAGAACTGCGGACATAATCAGCTACCATAGGACTGAGACTATGAAGGAATATGACAAGTGGACATGAACATATAGATGAAGAGGTAAAGGAAATGAAATAAATAGTAAAGAAGGATGAGGATAAAAAATCTGATTATAACTCAGGAGTTATATTCATTGAAAAAACAGTATTTGGGCCTTAAAGGTAATGCAGACCTTGGTGAAATTACTGCACGTTCTGTATCTTGTCCTTGTGACCCTTCTTTTGCTAGCAGAATATGAAGCTGTTAATTAAATAGCCAGAGATTGTACAGCGTAAGTTGATTTACAACATTAGGAGGTACATGAATTCCTTACTTTGCTCAGCTCAGCCAATTTCAAAGTGGTTTCCTTTAATCTTCATTTACTGGAATTTCACTCTAGCTTTTGCTAATATTTATGGCAAGCTGCCTGCTGCAGTGATGGGTTGCTGCACCTTTTGAAAGATGTAATATGGATTTGGCATTCATGATTTCTAGAGTAGACATGTCAGCTTAGGGAATTTAGACAATACGTGTGGCCATGAAATTAATAGCTGTCATGCATTAAAATACAGATAGGATATTAGTTAGAAATTAAGAAAGGTATTAGTATCTTATTCACCAATTCAACAATATTTTATATAAACTATTAATATTTTATTTTTAAAATTATGTATGTAAAAAGATAGGACATCCACATACACTAGAAAAAAGCAGTACAGTTCATTCTTTTGTTTTCAGCTGATTAGGTGGTTATTGAAACAATTTATTAAAACTTTTAATGGCTCTCCTATTGCTACAGGTTACTTAGAACTATGTGTCTCCAAAGTTCATGTTTAATTTTTCAGTGAGAAGTTGTTATCTGCTGTATTTGACATATTTTAATAGAGTATTTCTCCCTTAAAATGATAATACAAAAAGGCTGTCTTACTATTTGCCAGTGATGTTGAAGTAAATCTATCTACTTCTATAAAAATACTTGTGTGTAGGCAAATTTAATTAACTACATTAAATTTTATATTTGAATTGTTTGAATGTCTCAACAGAGGTACTCTGAGTCAGCATATTTAGGAGAATCAGAATAATTAGGTGAGCGCTTCTGTGCTTGGAAGCCAAAGAGATGCTTCCTTTCCTGATTAAAGTGTCTGGTAAGTCCTCCATTAAACTCCTGTATTACATTCACATTGAATTCTTTTTCCAACTAATCTCCATCAGGTGTATGACTACCTATTCATTATAAACATTCAGGACTATATAAAAGTACATGAGGCAATACATTTCAACACTCCTTTGTTTCTTAAAGAGCTGCAATAGTCACTCTGTCTCTGTGTGTTTTGGTTTATAACCACAGCAAGGTCATTTAGTTCCTTTAGTGTTTATTGCACCTTTATTTAATACTGAAATTGTCTCTGAATGGCCAAGCAACACAATAGTTTGTGAAGGTTAATAGTGAAAACTGATAGAATTTGCTACAGTGATTTTTAACATCAAAGCTTAGATTAAAGAAACAACAGTCCCAGCTCGTTACCTACAATTGTACATTCATTTCATTTCCCTGGATATTTATTGTGATGAGACATAGAAATAAAGAAGAGAAGAAGAAAGCTTAATGGCTTGGGATGGAGGAAAGCTACCATATTTCAGACTAGACAAAATTCAGTAAGCTGATGCAGTGGCACATTGCTGTGCTATATAACTGACCAAGGTCACCTTGCCAATAGCAGTTCAAATGGAAATGTTAGTGGGTGTGCACATTTACAAAAGAATCTAGATGTGACTAGACTTTACACTGAATGTAGATTGATATCTACTATGCAGGCACCTAAAGTATAGATGCTTCATGTATTTAAATGGGTAGCATAGTTAGGCCATTATTTCAATATTTTTGAAAAAAATATTATTTAGTGTAATTTATTATTTCAGCACCATCTCCCAAACAGTTCAAACTGGTATGTACCATTAATGTTAGAATTCAGTTTGTGGAACACCAAGCTTGGACTGGACATGTAAGCTCCAGAACTGAAAGCAACATAGCCATGTCAATAGAGCTAAATAGCAGAGGCATGGATCTGTAATGTCCTGGGTATGTCGTTTAGAAGCCCTGAGCTCCCACCTGTGCACAGGGATTCACTGGACTAGGGTAATGCACCAGCTAGCTTAAGCTTTCTACCCTGTGCTACCCAGAAAATGGGACTTAGGGCCTTAAGCTTCAAAATTAATGCAGCTGTATGTACAGAGGCCGGTGAGATGGTGGAGAAGTTGAGACATAGGATATTGCAGGAAACACAATTACCTCAGTGGGAAACAATAGCTAAGGCCACGTTCCCTTTGGAGTCTTTCAGCCATGTGTCTGTGCTTCTCTAAATCATCTGGGTGTTTCTGGGTATTGATGGCAATTTGACAGGATTTCTAAAACCATAAAAGCCTTGGTAAAATTGAAATCAAATTTTAAAAAATCACAATGTATTAACATATTTAGCACATTTGCAAAGAAAGCCACGTTCTTTCTAAGCCACCACATCAGAAATAAACCTGGTTGTTAGTTTCTCAAAATAATCCCCTCATCTTTTATTCAAATGTTATTCGCAGCCTTAAGATGTTAGTGTTAACATAATTTCCTATGAGGCTAATAAGACTTCAGAACTCAGTCTTTCATGATCAAATTTTGCAAAGGTCTGCTTTTGTAACTGGGACCAGATTGTCAAAAAAGCTGGGCATCTTGATCTCAACCAAAGGGCAATGAGTTATTTCAAAAAAGATGTTTTCATGGATACCCTGTATGTTTGAGATTTTAAAGTACTATAATTTTATTATAAAATATTTATTTTAGACTAAATAATATAAGACCATATGAGTCATCTGATATAGGAGTTAGGAAAGCTGAGGTTTGACCTCTCTGGTCTCAGCTGACCCTGGGGTTTTCTGGTTTATTTGGGTTTCCTGCTTGCTTTCTTTCTTTTCTTCCTTCCATTTGTTCCTTCTGGCCTTCCATATTGTGGGAATCAGGAATAATATTTGTGAGAGTGATGCTTATCTGTGTCAACTATAGATAGTCTTGATCTGGAAGGTCAGGGGGTGGTGAGTGAAGGATGGTTGTGAAGTAAGTCATACTACAGAAAACAAATTCTTCAGTCCAATAGCTAGGTGAAAAAAATATATTTCTATTTTACAAAAAAAAACCCAAACAAACAACCATCAGTATGTGAGATATTAAAACTCAAAATAACACTTAACATAGCTGAAAAACAAAGCAAATTTTTAGTATTTTAGTAAGATAATCATCAGAACAGGAATGAATTGCAGACGACACCAAGTTAAGTGGGAGTGTTGCTCTGCTGGAGGGTAGGAAGGCTCAACATAGGGATATGGACAGGCTGGACCGATGGGCTGAGACCAATTGTATGAGGTTCAACAAGGCTACATGCCAGGTCCTGCAGAAAATAATGTGTGGTCACAACAACCCCACATAACACTCCACATGTGGTCACAACACCCCACATAGCTACAGGCTTGGGGCAGAGCAGCTGGAAAACTGCCTGGAGGAAAAGGACCTGGGGGTGCTGGCTGACGGCCGGCTGAGCATGAGCCAGCAGTGTGCCCAGGTGGCCAAGGGGGCCAACAGCATCCTGGCCTGTATCAGAAACAGCGTGGCCAGCAGGACAAAGGAAGTGGTTGTCCCCCTGTAGTCAGCACTGGTGAGGCTGCACCTCAAATACTACAAGAAAGACATTCTGGTGCTGGAGCGTGTCCTGAGAAGGGCAACGAGGCTGGTGAAGGGTCTAGAGAAGTCTTATGAGCAGGGGCTGAGGGAACTGGGATTGTTCAGCCTGGAGAGGAGGAGGCTTAGGGGAGACATTGTTGCTCTCTACAACTACCTGAAAGGAGGTTGTAGGCAGGTGGGGGAAGGTCTTTTCTCCCAGATAAATAGTGACAGGACAAGAGGAAATGGCCTTAGGTTATGCCATGGGAGGTTTATATTAGATATTAGGAAAAAATTCTTCACTGAAAGGATTGTCAAGCATTGGAACAGGCTGCCCTGGGAAGTGTTTGACACACCATCTCTGGAGGTATTTAAAAGATGTGTAGATGTGGCGCTTAGGGACATGGCTTAGTGGTGGACTTAGCATTGTTAGATTAATGGTTGGACTTTATGATCTTAAAGGTCTTTTCCAACCTAAACAATTTCATGATTCTTTAATTCTATGAATTATTTTGACAAAGCATGGGAAGCTGAAACGAGAGATAACTGTTAAACAGAAGGATAGATTATATAGAAAGTCACCTTCAAAACAGACATTTTAGTGCTGAAACTGCTAAATTTAAAGGAGCTGTGTTGGAATGACACATTACAAAAAAACCCTTGTATGATATTTTAGGTATGATACTGAAAAGAATTCACAGTATCCAGGAAATCACTCAAAATCAGCAAGAAATATGTTTCATTATGTTTACGTAGAATGAATAGAAATATAAACATTGCTGTGTTAACTGATTTTGAAGAGCTATAATTCAGTACAGAATCTTCTGATTTTCTGATGGTTATGTATTCATATTTGACACTGTTTTCTTTATAAATGTGGACTGTTTGGAGTTCCACCATCTTGTTCAATAGATGATAAAAACTGACAACTGAAAAAATAGAAAATATGTTTCAAAGCTATGCATGCTGTATATTGCCAAGTATTTTAAAATATTTATCTAAAAATGTTTAGATAAAGGGTGAATATATATGTACAAAAATAGATTGAAAGGAAAATATACCAATTCTGAGTAGTCCAAAGGATATGTCTGCTATCCCTGTTTCCTTTCATCTAGTTCTTCTCTGGCAAGCTATAACAAAGTCTAAAAAGCTTACTCCTACAAGATTTCATAATGTTCTATGATGAAAGTACCTTAGATGTCACTTAATAAAATTAGTCATATAAATTGATTATTCCAATGAGTATAATATTTTCCTATATGCCTATAGCATATATACTCACTTTTGACTAGCTGCAAATAATAATTTCAGACACACATAATGTGACTTTGTTTTGGGAAAGATATTACATAAAGCATTCACAATGAAAGCATTTTGATTTTCCATTAATAACCTCAATTTTTTATTTTGAGAATCTTAGTTCTGTGAGGTGCTGAGTGCACTCAGCTCTCATGTAAGGGTTTGATCCCAAGACAATTAAAAGACTCTTATTTATTTGAATCAGTTTTTTGATGCGGCCCTGAATCAATAGGAGTTGAAAGACCTCAGTGTTACAGGCTCATATCCATAGGATATGTTCAGTGACTTGGATTATTTTCTTATGCTAAAAGAGGGCTTACATTAGTATAGTGTTAAGTGGAGGGGAGAATGACAGAAAACATACTCTGGGTATAATTTTAAATATTCAAAAAAATGTAACCTACCTTTAAAATATAGTCCGGTAATTTTCTACACAAATTTTAACTACTTTGAGTGTGATCAAAACAATAAAACCTTGCTAAGATTTATCTGAATATTAAAGTAATGAATTACATTCCTGGTTCCTGGTATGCCAGAAATGGTATTCCTTAGCAAGTCTGACATATGATAGGAGACACACACAAATTAGACTTCTGAAATTGTTTTTATAAGAATATAAACTCAGTGAAATTTTCTTCATTAAGGTCTTGGTTGTATTTTTACAAAAGCTGAATTTTTTCTAATGCCTATGCAGGAAAATATTTGGTTTAGGGATCAAGGAAATTAAAGCTTTTGCTCCATTGTGTCCTGTGAGAAAACAAATCTGTCACAGTGAGTGATCCAATCAGTTTCTCAGAACAAAGTGTATCACTGAGAACGGAATAGCATTATTTTCATTTCAGAGCTTTATGGTCATTGATTTTGAAGTATCTATTGAATTTAAGTGGGGGAATTATTTTGCCTTACTTTGACTTTGGAAAACTGCCAGTGAGTCAAATGTTAGACTTCAGCAGAACAGCTTTACTTGTTCTGGGGACGGTCGCTGGAAACTCTGTGGCTCATTTCACTTTCATCAAGTCTAGACTTCAAGACTACAGAAAGATTCCTGTTTCCCTTTTCCCCCAGATTTGGTGACTGGTGTTATCTCTTTTCCTAAAGTGCTTTGAGCTCAGATTAAACACATCTGCTGTCAGCTCTTTGTGGCTATAGTAATATTACGCTTTCAGTGGAATCGGGCGGTATTGCAGTGAGTACATACTCCCAGTGCTCAAACAGGTATGAAAAGGTAAGGCACATTGGCAACAGATTCAGTATGTTTCTTTAAATGCATGAGATATGTCCTAAGCTTTAGCTGATTGCTTGTTTTGGGATAAGCTGACCATTTTAAGTGCATTTTATTTATGGTATGAAAGTTAAAATCAGCTGTACTTAAACGGAATATCGAACAGAATATTTTGCCAGTGCCAAGAAACATATTTTCTAATGCATAATCTAGTTATGATGTGCCATAGGTACAGCACCTTGGACTGCACGTGCAAACCTTGACGTACTGTATTATCAGAGGCTGGTCTGAAATGTATGAGCCTCAGAGAACAGAGAGACCTGTCCTACCCACAGTAAAGACTGCACATGAGAAATAATACAGTTGACTTCAATACTGCACAAAGCTAGAGAGTATAGAGGAAAAGAAAAAATCTATGTCTCAGCATTATTTCTTCTGGGATAGAGAAAAAACTGTCAGATTCCCATGTTCACTTTCATCTGGGTTTCTTTTAGGTGTGTGACTTGGGATCCTTTTAGGCAGGTGACTCTTGCTTTGTAGCAAGCCTAAAGAATGTGCTGGCACAGTACGATTATGTTACAAGACAGACTGAAAAAGAATTCTGCAGAGCAATTACAGCCAGAACACATGAGGCAGCAAAACTAAGTGGGCTTTATTAATCAAATAGAGACAGCTGGAGATCTGTGTCCTCTCAGCAAAGTTTGTTACCCAGCTATCTCCAACCCCAGTTTTGGTTTGCATATAAATTTTCTGGTGGTTCACTTTGCAAGGGATCAAGTTTTCTTCTGAGGGGAAAGTTTAAGTCACCCAAAGAAGCAATGAAAACAGTTCATGAAAGGGCTCTTGCAGGGTGGCATTTTACAGCCATAACTCTGAAAAATAAATATGTATGGTAGTATGAGTGAAGCCCTAGTAGGTCAGATTTGCCTGTGTCTCTGATGGGACATCTCTAGGCTTTCTGGTCAACAATTCTGAGAAAAAAGCACAGAATAATGTGAGAGATGGCCTTCGTCACTATCATATAAGTGAAGCTGAAGAATTCCTGCAGAAACATGAAGCTCAGTGGGCTGGAATTCTGCATCTCACCCTGCGCTCCATAGTGATAAAACGTAACATGGGAAGTATCACTGAAGGCCTGATTTTATTTCCTAAATTTATTACCTAAAATTTTATAATGCTATGTGAAGGCCAAATTATTGACTGCTAAGAAGATGTAGATGTGGGTTATGTGTTAAATTATGTGTACTAGGACTAGTTAGTCAAAAATTGATTTCTGATTCTACATATCCAAATGAAGTTAACATATATTTAGTGTTGTATATCCATAGATGGAGACAGCCCAGATCAGAGACTTTTTTTTTAAACTTCTGGACTAGGTTTCGTGTTGTTTTCTGACTTTCATCCAAACCCTGTAGTTGAATGCTTATTTACTCACTATATCTTAGAACTGGATTTTCACACTCTCTGTGTGAAGTGGCACCTACAACTGACAATTCCTATATCATATGCACAATGTGATGCTAAATTCCTTGTATATATTCCTTAAGGCTTGTATCATCTGTTACTTCATTTTCTGAAGTCCTTTCCAATCATCTTTTGCCTTGCATTGCCTGCATAGTCAATTCTGGTTTCTCTTTTATGTTTTCCTTTCTGTGGTTGATTTTTTCAACAATTACAGTTCAATGGTTTAATTTAAATATAAAATATCTCTGACTCTGATTCTCAAATCTAATTCTAACTCAAGATGTGGTTGAAAATGAAAGCTATAATACCCCAAGTGTAAAGCAGATAAAGAAATATGAACACTGAAGTAATTTAGGTTAAACAATCTTTATATAAGAACTTTGCTGTGGCTTGAGTTGTGCTATTGTGCATATCCTTTGTGATACTCTAAGGACTGTGCTGTGAGACCATGGTGGATTTACCCAATAACTAAAATATCACATGCCAAAGAAAAGGCATAAAAAGACTTTGAAAAGAAAAAGGGTACTTTTTAAGCCATTACAAGAAACAGCACTGCTGTCAATGCATTAAGGGTCCTGCAGTAGAGGTAAATTATTTTGAAGTACTGCATGTATTTCTGTGCCTACTTCATTTACAAAGTGTGCCTGATGAAAGGAAGAAGATCATTAGATTTCTGCTCCATGGCCCATGGAAATTCTGCAGTGTTTCCTGAATATGCAGCCTATTCTATACACACTCATCCCACACATTAATGTCCTAGTGGCATATTTACTCAAGATTTGTAATGCTAGCTGAGATACAGCAAACCATTAATCAAAGATGTCTTTCACGCTTAGAATAATGCAGATCTATCTGGAGCTTTAATCTGTTAAATTTCACCCAGACTTCACATTTTTCCCTCTAAACTTTGTGAAGGAGAAAAAGTTTAGTAGGTTTTTAAAAGCACAATAGGAAATTATCATAACTGTAGGTGTACATGCAGTTAAAATGGAGTAAATTTGTGTGAGTTATCCTTCTGTTCTACAATGCTATAAACAGTCAGACACTCTAGGAGGTAAACTCCCAGTGTGAATTTATTCTTGCATAACTTTTTTTGCCATAAGAGAAACCATTTAACTCTCTCATACCATTTCTCTTCCATACTCTCAATGCAGTGTGATAGATAGATAAAAAAAGAAAACTTATTTCTGCTATACATGAACATATACTGACTTCGATATAATTCCTATCAAAGGTATCACTAAAGGGAAAAAGAAAAGGCAGAATTGATTTGTCAGAGGGATTTGAAATTAAACAACTAATGAGCATCTTAACTTTATATGCAAGTGCAGCTGGAATGCTTGAAGCTCTGCCTTGGGACGGATGATGAACCAGCTGAGAATTTATGGGTCAGGATTACCAAGCAGACCAGTAGGGATGATGTTGTGATGTCTCTTACAGACTGTCTGATCAAGAAAATTAAGTTGATGAGGCCTTCAATTAACTTGAAGAAGCCTTGTACTTGCTGGCCCTGGTTAGCAGGGGTGTTTTTTACCACCCTGCTACCTCTGGAGGGACAACACAGCAAGGCACAAGCAATCCAGGAGATTTCTGGAGTACATGGATGACAACATGACACAGGTGAGCAAGGAGCTGACAAAGGCAGATACTCTGCTTGACCTCACATTTACAAAACGAGGAAGAACTGATCTTAGGATGCATGAGGCTGATGGAGCTGGCTGATGTAACTGCAAGGCCACTCTCAGTTAACTTTGAAAGGTCATGGTGGTCTGGGGAGGTTCCTGAGGATCAGAAGAAAGGAAATGTCACTTCTATTTTCAAGAAGGTTAAAAATGAGGTTCCGGAGAACTATAGTCTTGTCACCCTCACCTCTATCCCTTTGAAAGTGGTGGAACAAATAATTTGGAAACCATTCCCAAGCATATGAAGGACAAGAAGGTGATTGGGAGGAGTCAGCATGGATTTATGAAGAGGAAATTATGTTTAATGAACCAGACTGCTCTCTGTGATGAGATGACTGGCTTAGTGAATGATGGAAGAGTAGCTGATGTTATCTATCTCATCTTTAGAAGGTTGCAGTGTCCCATAAAATCCTCATAGAAAACCTGCTAGATAAGTGGACAGACAGTGAGATTGACTGAAAACTGGAATGAACTGGTTGTGACCAGTAGCATCAAGTCCAGCTGCTGGAAGTTACTAGTTACCACTAGTAACTCGAAGACAGTTAGTGGTGCTGTACCCAAGATGTCAGTACTGGGTCTTATATTCATTAACATCTTTGTTAATGAGCTAGATGGTAGGAGAAAGTCCACTCTCATCAAGTTTTCTAGTAATACAAAACTGGGAGGAGTGGCCGATGTGTCAGAGGACTGTGCTGCCATTCACATGATTAGCTCAACAGGCTGGAGAAATGGGCCAACAGGAATCTCATGAAGTTTAAAGAAGAGAAATTCCAAGTCCTGCACCTGAGGTGGAAAACCCCTATATACCAGTGCAGGCTGGGGGTCAGCTGGCTAGAAAGCAGCCTTGCAGAAAATGACCTGAGGGTCATGGTAGACAAGTTGAGCATAAGGCAGTGATATGCCCTCACAGCAAAAAAACAGTTGAGCAGCACCCTGGTCTGCATTAGAAAGTGTTGCCTGCAGACTGAAGAGAGGTGGTTCTTCTTCTCTAGTTGCACTGGTGAGACACACCTGGAGTGCTGTGCCCAGCTCTGGGCTCCCCAGTACAAGACAGAGATGAACATATGCAGTGGGTTTGCATGGCAAGGTTTTGGTAGGGGGGGGACTACAGGGGTGGCTTCTATGAGAAGGTGCCAGAAGCTTCCCCCATGTCCAATGGAGCCAATGCCAGCCGGCTCCAAGATGGACCCACTGCTGGCCAAGTCTGAGCCCATCAGCAACAGTGTGATAGCACCGCTGTGATAGCATATTAAGAAGAGGAAAAGAAAATTTAAAAAATTTGCATCTGTGGGAGAGAGGAGTGAGACTATGTGAAAGCAACAACCCTGCACACAACAAGGTCAGTGCAGAAGGAGTGGCAGGAGGTGCTCCAGACACCAGAGCAGAGGTTCCTCTATAGCTCATGGTGAAGACCATGGCAAGGCAGGCTCTCTCCCTGCAGCCCATGGAGGTCCATGGTGGAGCAGATATCCACCCACAGTCCATGGAGGATCCCACACTGGAGCAGATGGATGCTCAAAGAAGGCTGCAAACTGTGGGAAGCCCACACTGTACCAGGTTTGCTGGCAGGGCTTGTGACTCTGTAGGTGACCCACACTAGAGCAGTCTGTTCCTGAAGGACTGTGCCGCATGGAAGGGATCCACGCTGGATCAGTGTGTGAAGAACTACACCCTTTGAGAAGAACTCACTTTGGAGAAGTTCATGGAGGACTGTCTCTTGTGGAGGGACCCCACACTGGAGCAGGGGAAAAGTGTGAGGAGGAAGGAGCACCAGAAACAACATGTGATGAACTGACCATAACCCCCGTTCCTTGTTACCCTGCACCACTTTGGGGAAGGATGTAGAGAAATTGGGAATTAAGCCCGAGAAGAAGGGATGAGTGGGGGGAAGATGTTTTTTTCTGATTTGAATGGTAATAAACTAAACTAATTTTCCCAGGTAGAGTCTGTTTTGCCTGTGACAGTAATTGGTAAGTGATCTCCTTGTCCTTATCTCAACCCCCAAGCCTTTTGTTTTCTTTCCCCTGTCTTGTCCAGGAGGGGAGTGATAGAGCAGTTTCAGTGGGAACTTGGTATTTAGCCAGGGTCAAACCACTACAACATAGTGTAGCAAGTCCAGCAAAGGGCCATCAAGATGATTAAGAGCTTGGAGCATTTGACATAACAAGGAAAGGCTGAGATATCTGGAAATGTTTAGCCCTGAGAAGGCTCAGGGGGGGAATCTATAAAATGCTTTTAATAGCTGTGATTAATTTCTGTTATATACTTCAACAGAAAGAACTAATATATAATATCTCAGACTCCTGTATAGGTTGTATTTCAAACATAAAGAAGACAAGAGATACAGGTTCAAATCATACCACAGTGCACATGGATTTGAACCTCTGTTTTCTACAAATTGAGAGTAGGAAGAGGCCAGAAGTAGAAAGAAGGAGACGGCTATATGTTTGCTGTGAAATGAATGCTGGCTGATTCTGTTGCCAAGGCTGGTGAAGATGAGTGTGGAGTCTCCTGAGAATGCTTGGTTTTATGTGGCTAGAAACTTTGTGTCCCAAGCCTGGGTGGGTATACAGTGGTAGAATTATTCATCAAGTCCAAGACAGGTGGCATAATCCTGGGAAAGGCTCAACAGTAGAAGGGAGCTCAGTGGAATCAGGTTTTTTACAGCTGTTTTGGGGCCTGTTTGCATATCTAGTAGCATGTTTGACTGAATGAGACTGAATGATGCTGGCAGGTCCATGGACTTTGTCTTGGGCTAAATTGCTGAGCCCTATTAGAAATGCTAATGCTTCTGGACTGAGGCAGAAGACGTGCAGGTACTTCAGCAATGTTAGTGCTGCAAAGGAAATGCCTCTCATCGAAATAACACTACTTAGATAGCAGGTGCTAAGGCTGGACTCATGTGCCTTAATGATAGCTGGACATCTACATCCTTTCTGTCTTTTTGAAGCTATAACCTCTGATCTCTCAGGTATGTGAGTGGTTAATGTGCACACCATTTTCATGATTATTTGTACTTGGATCTATGACACTATTTTTCTTTTCCACCTGAACCAGTATTATGTTCTGCTTCTAACGTTCATGCCTTTTCAGTTATTTTCATCATAGCCTTCACGGTCAGCAATGTCCTGATCAAATAAATCCCTCTGGAAAGAGTATTATTTGTCTTTTTGACACTGCTACAGTGTGTTGCTCATTTGGTGATTGTGAGGAGTTACCATCTAAATCTCCTTGCCTCTCCTCATTGGAGAGCTCCCCTCCCCTGCTGTTTCAGAATGTGTATTCTGTGTAATCAGAACCTTCACCATTAGCAGGCCTGCCAAACAGTTTGTGTGTAAACTCCATGCAGGCTGGCAGCAGGGAAAAGAAGGAGAAGTTCATATTGTATGATGTAATTTCATTAAATGTGTTATTTTCAAGCAGTATGTATTAGCTATATTAAAAAAAAACTACAAGAAAACGGACAAGAAATGTATTTACTATTTCAGTGATAACACTATTTTGTAAGATTACTATCACATTCTTAATTAGCCTGAACCCTGAATATAGCAGTTAAATTCCATATTGCTGATCAATTTATTTCCAGTCCATTTTCCCTGGTAGCCTTGAAGAGATAGTGCTTTCATTGGTTTCACTGCCGCATTCTTTCTTTTATAATCTCGCTGTACACTACTCTGTCCAAAACTCCTTTTTGCTTACTAAAATCCCTCAGTTTTTGTTTTTGTCACTAAGCTCTTGACCACTAGAGCTCTTCCCACCTGACCAGGTTGCATAGCCTTCCCTCTCCTGTACTGAAACGTCTAATGTATCTTGATTTTCCATGTCAGCACTCATTCTTCTGCCACTATAGTCTAAACCCTTTCCCAAAGCCAATTGTTCAACTTCTGAGCTTCACTGCCAAATTTTTTCTTGTTTATTCCCAAACCATCACATTCCTCAAATTTATTCTTTCACTTGTTGGGAGGGTGGGGGTGGAGGAGAGAAAAAAAGAGGGAACCCTTAAGGTTTAAGCTTTTAAAAGCATCTCAGTGGGGCAGAGAAAAGGAGCAAGGAGTGAGAGATGATAAATCCTAAAAGAGTCAGCTACTCACTACTGCCCCATGAAACAGAAGTGGTATCACTCCATGCTGCAGTGATGGGGCTTGAATTAGGACCAAATGCAAACATGTGGGTTTTCACCTACAAAGCCACCTGGCTGTGTATCTGTACATAAGCAGGGTGAAGGACTGAAGAAATAGGGCTCAGACTGGAATCTGAGAGGGAACTGAAATGAGAGATTGACACAAATTTAAGTATCATTGAAAATGTGTGTGAATTTGGAGTATCCCCTAATATTAGGGGTTTTTTAAATCTGTTTAATGTGCTTATTTTCTTTCCGCAATGTTCCTAGTGATTTTTTGTCTTCTTCTGAAGCATAATTTCAGTAAGTATTTAATACTCCAGCTATTTCCTATACAGCATGTGTGCAGATGCAGGAAAAAACTGTGCTTAATTTACCATCTTCTACATTTCAGTGTGCTTCTCCCTTTTCCTTTCATTCATACACATCTACTTTTTTCATTTGCTCAGTGTTTTTCCTCAAGGCATTTTCTAGGTTAATAGTTAGACCTATCATGGGTTGCGAATTGGGAAAACCAACATGCACTACATTTTGTATTACTTCGCTCCTCAGGTCAAGCAGCACCAGAAATGCCTTTGCTCAGAGATGGATTAGACCTTCCAGTTATAAGAAAAGTCTTCACCAGTTCCTGACTAGGCATATATTCATTTCCTAGACACAGAGCTCACTCATTTCCATAGATATAGCAGTTCTCAGTCATTAAGACAGGGTGGAATTTTCTCCTGTGTATGCTCCAGGGTGATTACAACATTTTAGGAGTTTCCTGAACTGCAGATACTTTTCTGCCTGAATCATCAGGCACTCCTGGTGTGAAACTTCTCTTTGGTCTCAAGACTGACCTGCCTTTTCTCCTTGCCCTTTCTATGTGTCAGTGACTGCTGACTGCTCTGCATTTTCTAAATTGTTGCAGGCTCTCTTCCTCTAATTTTCTTTTTTTATTCTTTTGTTTGGACTTACTTTCTGCAGTATTACATATTGTCCTGGGCTTGAACTTCAGAACTCTGTTGATTGTTGCTGTTGTTATAATTTGGCAGTTCAATGTACAAACATTTTACAACTTTTGTCACATTCATTCACCTGAAGAGTTCAGAGCTTAATTAAAACAAGGCAGAAGGAAGAAAATTTTTAATAAGACTTGAGGAGAAACTGCTTCGAGGAGTGGATGAAAGGAGAGATGCAAACAAAGACAGGATTTTTTGAAGAGAAGAAATGGACACTGTGAAAAAATAATTAAATCAGCAATGAAATGAGGAGAAGGGAATAAGGAAAATCAGCTGAGGAGATAAGAATGTAGTTATAGACATTGTAATGGAATGAGAGCATTGTGGTTATATGTTGCAGGTCTGTCAGCAATGACAGACATTTTGGACAAATAAGCAACAAGTATGAAAATCAGAATAGCCAGGGTGTGGTCAGATGTTGATAGGTATGTGGATAATGTAAGCATGGAAATAATGTAGGTGGCTTATCACCAGCCACTCTCTTCTCCCTTCTGCTTCCCAGAAGGTTACAATCCCCCTCAGATTTGCCAGTATAACTATACATATAGCTGTCCCCAGCCTGATTTCGTCAAAAGAATTTGGTTTTTAAAACCTACTAAAACACTTCTGTGCAAGGGTTTTACAATCAAATCATTCTGACAGAACTAGGTTAAGGAGCAGTTGTGCTTGTAGATCATCTGAGAGAGCAGTTATCTTGTGGAAGGGAGATGACAATATTTAGTGTCTGTGCACTAAAGAGGATAATATCTGTTAATAGGATAACAAGAGGATAATATCTGATTGATAGAGGAGATAAATATAAATTTGGACAATTTCTCAGTAAAAAAGAAAAGAAAAGAGAATCTTTGTGAAGATGAAGATGTAGAAGCAGAGGATATTATAAGAAGAGAGCAGAGCACTGACTATGGCATAACATCTGGGAGATTTGAAGGAGGAGAAGAGAGATATAGAGCACAGCTTCTGGGGATTTATGCATAGCATGTCTGTTCTTTTGAGAGAAAATCAATGTGATTGTATGTGAGAAAGCTTTCCTTGCAGTAAGTATGTACAAGTGGTTACTCTAAAGTTAGACAGGCAACTTTAGCAGTGCCATACCTGACATGTTGAATTTCCATTTCTGCCCATGCTGCTGCTTGCTTACTTGGTTTCACAGGGCTGTTTTCGAAAATCTTTATGAAAGAAAAATAGATGAAGCAATGTGTCTTGTTTTATCTGCTGGCTGGGTAAAAGCCCTGCACTACATATTGTTCAATATGTGCAATCAATCAGGCAAGACCATGTCTTGTTTATTCATCTCCCACAGTGTTCACCTTTGCAATCTTCATCTATTCCATACAGAAAGAAAGGCACCTTATAGAATGCTGATTCTAAAGATCTCTCAAGTGCTCTTTGGGAAGCTGCATATCTTCCTTACAACAACATGTTAAGCTCTCACATGTACTCTCTCTGAGGATGAAGAAGGAAATTATAACTTCATCCTAGTTTACATTATGCTAGGGAAGCACTTCTGAGACCTCCATCCTCCTTAATGTGCCCTCTTTTCCTTGTGCGTCAAGATATATCAGTCTCAGTTTGTATGTCCACTGGTACCATCACTAATGGAACAGCAGAAGAAGCCAATTTTATCGTCTAATGTACTCCACGGCCCATGTACAAAGTGCTTTATATATTGTATAACTCAGTTAAATCACATCCAATTCTTCCGGGGCTAATAAACCCACAAATCTTACCTGGAGTTTTACTCCTTGCCAAGCTTATTCTTCTCTTTTCTTCCCTGAGGTGCTGTAGCTGCTTAATAAAAAGGTCACAAACAATATTTCCTAGCAACAATGAATATTTTCTTTAAAATGGCTAAATAATTTTCAGTGAAGCTGTTAGAAAGAACAACAGCTCCCCTGACTCTGACACTTCAGAAAGTCAGCCAAGCAATGAAAACACTAGGAACTCACTTTAGCAATGAACTTCAGCATGAGACTTTAAGTTAGGTGCTTAAATACCTTGCTGAATTGGGATCTAAAAAAAATCATAAGCTACCAGAAAAATTTCCTTTTTGATATCTAGTTGAGATGGCAATTTCATAATCACTTTAAGCCAATGTAAATGGAACAAGACAATTCATCCTACTCTCTGTCCCATCTCCAGCTGTGCACTCCTGTTGGACTTAAGTGGGTGAGTTCAGGGAAAAAATCCATATGAAAAGAAATACCCTGTTTGTGTCTCACAGACTCCCTCCATCCCCCAGCCTGGTTTTCAGCCTGATCTGTTTCTTGGTCCAGACTAGCATGCAGTGGGGATGCAAAAGGGTGGCAGGAATGTGTGGTTCAGATTAGGGTAGAGAGGAAGCCTGGCTATGTAAAGGGAAACTCTCACTTACGTTGGAGCAAAGCATTTGTGAAATTGCAGCTACAGAGATCTAAACCTGCATGTCCATATCTCCCTAGTAAAACTTTTTATTTTAATTCATGAGCATAAACACAGTTATCATAGCCTCAAGAGAAATTAAATGTTCAGGATTTTGGTATAAACACTGCACGCACTTTTAAGCAGAGGAGAAATATGTATCATTTACTGCAATAAATAGGAGTCTACTGGGAATTTATTATGTAGTTTCTGAAGCTACTTTGTATGTATCCAGTAGACTATGATAGCTTCTTCTAAGATGCTAATTAGCTGCATCGCAAGAGGTGGCAATGTCCACATGGAAGGTTGTCTCTGCAAGGCACTGATTATGTCACATCTGGGTAAAAGACTAACTAACCCTTTCCACTTCACAGTATGAGAGGTGTAAGAAAAAGCCAATTACACAGAAAGTAGTTAAACATTTGCTTTTCCAATTGCAGAAGCTTACAAGATAGCTGGGAGTCAGCCATACCTATGTAATATTGAAACAGGGAGTTGTTGCATTTACATTAAGTTTTATTTGATAAGGAATTCAAGATGCCTACCTTTTTCTCACTGGGTTGGTAGGTGTAAAAGACATGAACAATGTATTTTCAGACAAAATAACTGAGGTGATTAGTTTAATTTTTTCAGGCTTCAAAACATAAGTAATTGTTAAAGTGAATGTCAATATGAAGACAACAGTAGTAGCTGACAAGCTTAGCTCAGCTACAATAGCTGGCATTTAAAGGTTCATATTAAAGCTATGGCTGAAAGCTTTTGTTTGTGTCTGAACGTGCCTGTGAGCAAGAGAGAAAACATGGATTAGGTAGGTAAAAAACCATCTAGTGATCCTGGGGAAGAAAAGGTACGCAAGTGCCATGTGGAGACATCAGCCCTGACCTACAGTAACTGCACTTTTCTAACGCTCATTGTCTCTTGTCTCCCAGCTGTGCCTAGCTTGCAGCCAATATAATTATCTGGGCAAGCATTTATCAGGGATCAGACTGAGACTATTGCTTTCATTGTCCACTGTTGCTACAAGAAGCCAGTAGAAATGAAGCTAGCACATTAAGCCATTGAACATTTTAACCCTCTGATCTGTAGTTACTCTAGCCAGAAATAAATGACTGTGGAAATGTACAATGGGGGTGGGGTTGGGGGGGGGAGAAAGCCATGATTTAAAATCTGCCTCACTGTCAGAAAAGATCAATTCCTTCATTTAACTTCTAAGAGTCAGTATATGCTCACTAGGGCTTTGGTTCAGCAAAGCACTTGCACTGAAGTACAGACAATAAGTAAGTACCCAAAAGTCTGCTGAACCAAGGCTGAAAGTGGTGTTATGCATCGTATTTGCATTCTGCCTTTTGTAAAGACTAGTGAAAATTCAACTTTTTTATTCCTGTATTTCAAACCAAGTAACTCTGTTCAATTAACTGAACCACCTGATTTTCGAAAAGGCAGTTTTAAATAGTGTTACCGATGTCTTTGGTCTCAAACACTGATCATACTGGATCTTCCATGTTCCAAGCAGCAGATCAGCTTTCTTGCATTGCCAGACTCTTCAAGGAGTTAACTAAATCTGAGAAAAATCGTACTTTTCCTGTAATGGAGATCTGCCAGACTGTGATGCTCTGTTGCAGCTGGGCTTGTCTTACTGGCAGGTGGTGATCACCAGGGAAGCTGGAGTTTTCCCTGGACTGCTTGGGTTGTTTGAATTTGTTCCAAATGGACATCAGACACCACCACTCAGGGTGAATCCCAGCTCTCTATTAGATCTCAGTGTCATGAATAACGTCAACAGACAAAACACACACATGAAATAAAGAGCAAACAAACAGGATCAAGAGTTCAAAACAAATGGCTTTGCTTTTACTGTAGGGAGGTGAAGTAATATACTATTTAATATTCACAGTGCATTTTAATAAAACAATGTCAGGTTAAGACTCCAAATACTAAAGAAAAAGTTTTTATCTTAATTAAGTCAATGCGTTCTTTTTACGAGCTAAAAACCAAGGGACACAGTGGGTCATATATTCATTTTTAATTTTCACCTTCAGGCTTCTCTCTGTTCTTTCTCTCCCTTTTATCCTATCTCATGCTTTAACCTGTGTGTAAACTCTGATAGGTTATGTCTGTGCATAATAAAGGGCTGCTGACAGGTTGCTATCTGCATTCATCCTGTGTTGCTCTGCATCTTTCATTATCAGAATAGAGCTTAAGGGCCAATGAGCATGAAAGAATGCACGTTTGCAAAGCTCGGCAGTGTTAAGGATTCATGTACAGCTAAAATTTGATGTTGTTGGATCAGAGCATAAATCAGGGGGGCGAGGGGGAAGATAAAAGAAACAACCACCACCACCACTACCACCCCCCCCTCCCCCCCTCCCCCCAGCAAACCTAAGGCAAGCCAGGGATATAAGCAAACTGTCTGTATATGCTGCGCTTGCAAAATCTTTTTGCATTTATGTCACCAATACTATTGTGTGATTAATGGCATGCATCAGGAGTTCAGCTCTGCTTATTGGCTGGGAGAAGTGTGCTGCTTCTGCTGTGGAGAACCTTATGGTTTAGGTTTCTTTTACTATTATGGATGGTAAAATAAAGCTCCCCATGACCATCCTAAGGGTTTTACCTGCAAGTTTGTACCATACATATTTTTTCGTTCTCAGTTTTCTGCAGTTAACAAACTGAACAGACTCTTACTCCCAGAGTACACCTAAAATATTTCTAGATATTGGCATCTTACTACCAAAACGCACCCAATATTATTCTGTAAGAAGAACATTTTACAGCTGTGGGAGGGACATGGTATGCTTCCTGAGAGTGCTGGTTTAGCCAAAGTAAAGGAAACTTAATCCAGTGTTTGCGTATCAAATGAAAGATGGCAAAGGGGCTCTTGCATGCTGGCCAGGACTCATGGTTTCATTGTGTTACACACATTCCATCTGAATTAAATAGTCAAACATTTTTCCATGCTGCACAATACTTAGTGCATGTAGCATTTTCATTTCCAAAGTGTGCCTTATAAACAGTAACCAAGTAAGCCATACAATATGCTTGGGGATAGTTAATTGCATATTATTATCTTATTTTGCTAATACTTAAATTGAAGTCTAACTCCTGAGGCAACTTGCCCCAGACTGTGCATTAGCAGTATTAGAAACCATTCTCACAGTCCATCACATGTAGGTTGAATACACTCTCTGGGATATTCATATACTGAATGCAACTTGCAGAGCTGTGATGAAGCACCAAAAGCACAGAAAATGTGCTGAAAAGTGACACAGTTAGGCACAGGCAGTTCTGACACAGCTTGGTTCATAGCTAAGCCTACTCAGGATTAAAAAAACCAATGAGTTCTTCAGCATGTTCTCCAGAGAGATTCAATCCTAGTTGCATACTTTGAAACATTAATCACAGACCCACTGCAGTAGACTCCACAAAAAACGAGTTGGCAGTGGCTTTTTCCTGCTGTTGCTTCCCTTTCTATACAACACTCCAATGACTCATATACATAATAAGGCTGTGCAAAGCCAGGTGTCAAGTGAGAGTCTCAGATAGGATGCCGTCCTTCATCTAACATGATGGGAACCTACATTTTCTGGGAGACTGCCTCAGCTAAAGGTAACTGGAAGTCCTGGGGGAAGAATATACAGAAAGACACATGTCTTTCTGGTTCCTTAGTAAAATTAAAGAAGAAATACAGTCTTGGTGTAGAAGCCAATAAAAGACAGCAGTCTTTCCTCAGCAGTGTAAGATCCTATGAAAAATTAACTTAGAGGTGACCATGGTTGATGTATAGATCAATGCTATTGCTTCTACAAGGCATATTTGTCCTTTACCATGTTGGTGCAAAGAAAAGGTAAAAATCTTTCTAAAACGGAATGTTTTCCTCACTGCTCTGTCTGCTGATCTAATGTTTCTGTGCAGTCTCACAGCTCTGAGACAGACGACCTCTTGCACAGCGTCCCTCAGTGCTGCCTTCCAGTCCAGCTTTGCTGCTGAAACAGGACAATATCAGCCAGACATCCTCATCACTGCTAATTTGATGTTTGCAAAAGTGTTGTCAAGGGATTAAATTTAAATTGCTTTTGCAATGATTTTCCATGGGATATTGAAATCCTGTTGTCATTAGAGATTAGAACAACTTGTTCTGCTAACCTGTTTTTAAACAAGTACTTCTGGAGAGGAGACATGCTGGGAGAAGAGAGAAAAATAATGGGTCTGGGTGTAAGGTGATGAATGTTATTAAACCTGTTACAGTACTGCCTCTGTAATTGAACAGGTGCACATTTGGCTGTGTAGAATGCCTGACTTCTGGATAGGTTCTTTCTAAGAAACCAAGTTAAAAATTCCTTTCTCTGGTCAGACCTTATTTAAGATTACTTATTCATTAGTTGTTAAGTTATTCATGATAAACCAGAGTTCTTCAATTCCTAGATGAATTGTCTTTTCCACACCTGTAATCTGTTTTAGTTATCTCTGACATACCAAGGCAGGACTCACTGCTGCATTGGCAATGAAGTGCTGCATTGAATCCTCCCAGGAAATTCATTTCAGAGGTGCCAGCTCTTGCCGCTGTCTGTACACAGAGCCAAAGTGCTTCAGCAGAGACTCTGTCTCCCACTCTGCACATGCAACTAGCCTGAACACGTCCTCCTACTCAGGAGTCACAGCACACAGCCCTCATCTGAGTGAGGTTTGTGCAAGAACAGATTTTTGCACTGCTAGCTTGGAACCCCAGGGAGCAGCAGTTCAGGTTTTATGTGGGTACTCATGAGAAGACATATGTCTGCTGGTGCCTGCTATCCTCTTGGATATGACATGGTAGTAGGTCTGTCTCTGAGTGAGTGCAGAGCTTCTTCACCAACAGAGGTAAATTATCCAGCCATATAGGAAGAATTCATTTATCTGAGCAGCTGCTCTTCCTATCTGTCAATGAAAGAGCTGGGTGCAAGAGTGCCATGGGCCAGATACAGCTAATGGACCGTGAATTGGATTATGCATGCCCTGATAAGCAAAAGTCTAAGCAAGAAATTGAGGAATATGTATTCTCAGTTTGAGGAGCAAAGCACCTTACCTGCAAGGTTGTACTGTAACCTGTTGAATCCAGTCTCCACCTTTCCTTTTCCCCCTTGAAGCTAAGTTCTGCAAAGAAAATGACACAGAATTTATGGAACCTGAGGAATAGAGAGAGGGACCCTAATTCTGCAGCTTGTTCTGTCACTGAAGGCAAGCCAGATTTGTTCCTAAGCTCTGAGAACTGCATATGGATTTTGTCTTGGATCAGGTACATAAAGAGCAGAGGGGAGCAGAGATTACCCAACCTGTTATCTGTTGAGCTACTTAGCAGAACACTAACATTTCTGTTCTGAGATTACTACTTTCAGGTGTACCAGAGATGCAAATTTGGCAGTTTTTTTCACTTTCAGCTTAATTATGCTGACTTCATCACACAGAAAGAACTATCCCCAGAATTACTGTATATTCATATCTTATCTGTAGAAAATGTAAGACTGAGCAGCAGTACGTGGTATATGTGTATGCAAATGCAAGGGTGAATGTACTGGAGACACCTTTTAAAATAACTGCAACCACTGTAAGAAAGAATTATCCCTCCTCCTCACATCCTGAGAGAGCTGCAGCTGTGGAATAACGTGTGTGTGCACACGTGTGTGTGCATGTGTGTGTTGAAGAAGATGTAAAGAAAGGGGCAAGAAGAATGACTTCTAGGGAAGGGCCTGTATCCATAGTCTCCACATCTCCTACATTAGCTGCTCTAAGCTCTCATGCTAATGTAGTTAATTCAGGTTTTATTATAACAAAGCAAGTTATCTGTCTATTTGTTTGTAGATTACAATATTTTTATTAAGTAAGTTATGTGAGATGCAGCTCTGCACATGTGACTGTGATATGGGGCTGAAAAAGTTAAAGCCTATCTAATGATGAGAGATACAGTCAGGTGGTTATATAGTGAATGCCTAGGAACAGCTTATAAAATTCTCTGCATTCTCATCTTGGCTCTATCGCAGATATTCTCTGTGCTCCAGAAAATAACCTACTTTCTCTCTGCTATCTTTATAATGGCAGTAATATTTCCTTACTTTACAAAGCAACTGTTGAGGATCAAATCATTAACATTCCGTGGCCCTTGTATGTGCAATGTCAAGCCATAGTGATCTGTTGTGACATGATCCTTATGCATTTAGCATTATTGGAATCCTTATTATTATCATTAAGTTAATTACTGTCAAGAGAGTTTCTTATGACATGTTCTGTTAATAATGTAATAATAAGTAAAAACAATGATGGAAATGAATGATTTGGGAATCAGTACTTCATTGTTCTGCACTTCTGGTGTTTGATGTCTGATTCTGATGTTGGCAATGTTTTTCTTCTGCAGATCTAAGTCTATAAAGGCTAGAATCTCACTTAGATATAATTTTTTCCCTTGGGTGAGAAGAGATGAGTTGTAACACAATAAAGCAAATTAAGATGCATTAGACAGTACATTTAAGAAGCTAATTTGAATAATCACATTGATTGATCAAAAGTTTATTAAAATCAGTGGGAGTCTTAAATGGATTAATTTATATGGGTTTTTCAATCAGGTCCTTAGTATTTTTTCTAGTAGATATTTGAATTGCGCTTCCTGCGTGCAGTCAGGAGGTAGCAGGCACTTAAGAACTGTGGGTCAAAAGGAAGGAGAAATTCAAAGGAAAAAGACCTGTTGACTGAGGACTCAGAGGCAGCTCGAGAATTAGCAAAATTGTTTTCTGCACCTAAGGAGAGAAAATGCTAAGATGATTTAGTGTTTCACCGACATCCTCAAAGATTACTCAGATGTGTGAGGTAAAATATGGTTTACAGAGCAATGAAAAGAATAATTTACAATTGGGCTGTGAGAGATGCTTGGTGCTGACCACTCCCCAAAGTCTGAATGGACTGGATTGCTACGTTTGAGGTTAAATTACTATGGGTATGAGCCTTCCTTGAACCGATTATGGCTTTCATTCTGGAAGATGAGGGAGGGTGGACATTTGAGCTTTCCAGCTTTCAAGTCCTTTCTCTTAGGACCATGATGCATATTCTCCATTACTTGGGACTCATCCCTCTCTTTTATGGTTCTGGAATAAGAATAAACAATCTGGAGTAGAAAAATGTGTTGTCAGCAGCTAAGGACTTTTCTCAGAATTAATTCTGTGATCTTTTTAACCAAGCAGGATTCGGCTCACAGTGTGCTGCTGTGTATGAATTTCCTTTCATCCAGAAACAGGCTGAGGAATCCCACAAACAGGACCTGGCTACACAGAAGTAAGAAAATAAATTTGAAAAGGAAATTGTATGAATACCAGAGGAACAAATCTATGTCACGTAAAACTTCCTTTCTGCATTATGCTTGATTAGCATATTACTGAGTTCAGCTTACACCTGTTTTTCCCCCCTCCTTAATTCCAATTATAATGTGCGCCTTTGTGTTACACCATTTATTACTAAATGAATCTAGTTCTAAGGATGTGCATGCAGCCAATTTATTCATTAGATATATTGTAGTGGAACTGAATAAAAGGTTTTATTATCAATCTCCTTAATTTCCAGATAGGATTTAGTGGAAATCAATATTAGAGAATGCATAATTGCTAACTCTTCTTAAATTAATAGACTCATTCATTAAGCCCTCCCAAAATACTTAGCCGGTATTTCTTGTGACTTTCTCTAATTAATTAGCAAGTAGAAAAAGATAGTGAGCAGAACAGCTTTTGGCAATTGTATGGTAGAATCTGAAGACGGATCTTGAGGAAGAATTAATTTGGATATGTATATACAGTACTTCACCCATAAATTGATTATAGGAGAATGCACTGCAAAAGAAGACGAATGGTAGTTGTATGCTGATGGTCGGCAGAAAATCCAGTACCCAGCAGGTGGTTTTAAGCAGTTCAAGCTGGGACGTGTACCCGTGTCTAGTTGCTAATGAATAGCAGTCAGTTTTAAAAGCTTTGGAATTAAATATAGTGCAATCTGTCTGTATAAAACTGCATGGCATGCATGCAGTATTTGTGAGATTTTCATTTGTGCCTAACTAGGCAAGTTTTCTGGGCCAGAAATGATGAAACAAAGCACTGAAAGATGCTGTAAGAGAACAGCAAGTGATAAAAGACTGTAGTCAGGTTCTGTGTTGTCTGTATATGAATATGTGCTCTCCATCTTCATATCTAGGAGTGGTAGGTTTTGCTTTGTCCCGGAACATAAGTCTTGGGGAAAAGGAATACACAATCCTGAGTGCAGATGCCGGTTTGTTGTCAGCCACTATTGACTCTGCTGTGGGCTTCAGCAGTGATCGGCCACCCCCTCCAGAGAACCTGCCAGTGACAGCTCAGTGGAATTTAGCCTGGCTCTGGAATTCCTAATGTCACAGCACAAGTTGGTAGGAGAAAACCTTGCCGCTACCAAACACGTAAGCTACATTACTTTTAACTTTAGGCTATCTAAAGAAGTGTACAATGAATCTCCAAGAAAAGGCCTGCTAAAAGTGGCTTTCTGATCTCTGGGTCTGGCTCAGGTCAGCGACATTCCTTCCTTTTGCATTCCCAGCATGGTTCCATACTTTGTATTTTTAGCGTGTCTAAGTTATACTTACTATGTCTAACAACGGAGCTACAGACCATGCATATATGAGCTCATAGGCAGTGGACAGGAATGAGTCTGGGTCCTTCCCACTTGCCAGATCTGATAAAGCATCTCAGGTATCTCCTCCCTGGGATGGTTACAGAGAAACTGGAGCTGCTGCCAAGTGTACCAGGCCTCTGTACAGTCCCTGCTGTGCTGCCTAGCTATACAACACCTAGGTAGTATCTTTATTGTTTTCCGTACAAACTAACAGGGTGAAATGCTGTTATAGCCCACGATCTGAGATGAAGCATGCTGTAGAGCTAAATAAAACACTTCCAGCGCGAGGGCAGAGTTTCATCACAGTTAGCAGAGATATCGCTATCTGACTAGGAACAGTGATACTGAAATAACATGGCTATACTTCATTGAACTGCCTTGAGATAATACAAATTTGAGAGTCCTGAAACATGACAAAGATTACATTGACTAAGAAGGGAAAAAAAAGGTTTGAGGAGCTCTTAATCATGCTTACAGTGCCAACTGTTAAAAAGATCTGTACCCATCATACAGAGCAGCTTCGTAAGGGTTCTTTCTCCACCGTCCACTGGACATGTTGAATCTGTGGGGCTGAGGACATTTCCTGAACGCATGCTGTAACAAGACCCAGGTATCAGAGTCTCTCTCCTGCGGTCTGTTTCCTCTTGAAAGAAAGCCTGGTAGCATTAGCAGGGAGAAAATTAATATAACTGGGGGTCAAGACTGCAGGATACTTCATCGATTATACCTGTGCTGCATTTCAGGCACCATCATTGACTCTACAAACGCCAACACTGCTTGAAACATTGTTGTTCAGAATGAACCTGCTAAAACCAGTGACAGACAAGGACTGACCAGTTTAGGTTGGCAGTTGATTATCCTTTGACAATGTATGTGAATTTCAGCTTTGACTGCTATGTACCTCCTAGACAGACACAGGTAGTTCTTTTTTACCTACATTTCCCCCCATAAATTTGTTTCAGCATATTTTGTCTGGCCTCTGTTTTGATATTTAGTACCTCCTCTTTCACCATAGTACTGCTTTTCTGTTTGGGCTAAATACTGATTACTCATTTGTTGTTTGTCCATGTTTTTTACTCTTTCTAAGAAACTGTTCATTATAAAACTCTCTCCAAACAATGACACTGGTTTGTTTCTATTTTTCTTTTTTTTTGAGTCTTCTGGATGGAGCTAGTATTAGTACTTGTGTTTTGTTATATGCACACTAGCCATGAATCTTGAAATATCTTTTAATGGACGCACATGGAGATCCTTTCTCTTTCAACCAACGTGACTTTTGGGTACCGTGTGTCAGTTCTTGCCACAGTTCAAACATAAAGCAAACAAAAATCCCCAAAGCAACATCAGAACTGTAAAATTCTTGGAAATAATCAGCAGTGTGAGATAGTAATAGGAAAATATACTGACTGTTTCAGCTAAGGGTGCCTTTGTTGGCATTACACTGGATCAGTCTGAGCTGATTTTTTCAAATCAGGCTGGTTTCATATTCTGTTTCAGAATTCCTCTTAGGATACGTAAAAGGGGACTGAGCACTCATGCTTGCTTTTCAGAATGGTTGGCAACAGTTTTTTTCTTAACTGTCTACAGCTTGGTTGGTTTATGCCCAAGGTAGAATTCACTCAGGAGTGCCATCTTCCTCACATTGCACCAGATGCTCATGTGATTTATTCAAGTGTAGATCTAGTCCAGTACTTCTGCCATGAGTGATACTGCATTAGGCATTTAGCATCATAAAAGTTTCGTTACTGCTTCTTTTGATCAGTGACTGTCAGCATAACTCATCTGAATTGCGCCTACCTAGCAAAACCCCCACACAGCTCAAAGTATCAGAAAATATCAAGCCTAATTCCCTTGTGTGTTTTTGTATTTCCTTTCATGACATATGAAAGCCCACCAATTTTGGAGCTATACTGAATCTTATATCTATCCCCTTCAGCTTGTTATTTTATGGCATTAATGCTTCCCCATAAGCTGATAAGAAAAAAAAAAAAAGAGAGAGAGAGAAGAAAAGATGTATTCATACTCTAAATCATCAAAAGAGAATATTTCCTCTCTTTTTTTGCTTTTCAGTCCTTAAGAAATACATAAATCACTTTACTTATTTATAAATTAATATAACAACTGTCTCATTCAGTACTAATCAGCAACAGTAAAATGTATGAATTCCTTTAGAGATAAATACAGATCTAAAGTTTACATTGCATAAAGGAGGGCTTTGCATTTTTTTATTGTTATGATTGTCTCCAGATGCAATTATAAACTTGTGACATTCTTCTAGCTTATTCTTCATTAAAGTCCTTTGCAAGTGGTTCTATTAAGCTCACCTGTGATTGTGCTGGCATTTAGGTTCAAGACAGTGCCGTACAAATCAGACTGCCTGGTGTTTAAGCTTTACAGACTTTGGACAGGGATAGGAACAATTTGAGTAATAAAAAGACAGTCTGAGTGTAGCCCCAAGTGTATTAGGGACCAGTACTAATGCCAGAGGAGAAGACGGAAAATGCTTCTAAATATTTTTAAGTAAGGTATTGCATTAAAGCCAAAACATAGAAGTAGATACGCTGGACAGAAGTTGAAGCAGCAGGAACAGTAGGTCTATACTCATCCATATCATAGACGCTGCTCCAGTCCACCAGTGTTCTAACACCAGAAATACTGACAAATTATCTAAATTTCAGGAGAAACCTCCACATAGTAGAAGTATGAGATTAGTTATGAAGTCAAAGGAATGAATAGGATTGGGTTTAACTACAACAGTTGTTGTTCCTTGCAGCAGATTCTCAAGTCAGACAGACTTTCCCTTAGGTTAGATGTGCCGTAGGGATGGGTAGCCGCCTTCTGTGTGGTCTTTTGAAGCCTTAGAATGGTTGCATTGCAAGCTGATTTCTGCTTGCAATGCAGAAAGGAAGAATGTCCAATAGAACATCCTGAATAAATACTTAATGACTTGAGCCAGGTCATTAACATTTTGAGAAAATCCCTTGGAATTCATTGACTCTACTATTATAAAATACATTTTTTTAAAGATCAAGTATTCCCCCCAAAAAAGCATGTGTGGAGGAGAATTTGACTGCACATTTTTTTCATATGGGATCTGCACATCTTGGCCACCAAATGAACATGTCTTCTAACACTGTAGAACACATTGGAAGTTTTTCTTTCTAATGAGTTTTTAATCTCTGCCATTACAAAAATACAGTTATGAACTGATATGATCTTCTGTTTTGTTTTGACTTTAAAAAATCTGTCTTGCAATTTGAGAAATAAAAATAGCAAACCAGATTATTTTACAACAGGGTTGTAGGAGAAAAGGAAAAGTTATATCTTTCTACAAAGCTACTATTTTGGTTTCTTTTTAGTAAATACAACCGGATTTTAAGATTAATTATATTTTTAATAGAAAATAAAATAATAACACATTTAAATGTATTTTTCCTTTCAGTCCAGACATATAATTCCATGTGCTAGATCTGATTTGTTGTCTTCAGAACGTATCACCACTTCATATCCTTTCAAGTGAATACAGTCAACCTAATTGTGGAAAAATGCTTCCACTGTTTAAGAAGGTGCAATTGCTAGCTTTCACTATTTTGAACTGATAAGTGTACAGGTGCAGAAAATATTTTTTTCTCATGTAGGAGTGATCAGGGTTTTTATTTCATTAAATATGAGGAAAAGTTATTTTGAAACTGCAGTTTTAATTGCACTGCCACTTGTCATTTGGAGTTATACATGGAGATATATATATCTGTTTAAAATGCTGCAAAACAGTAACTGTCATTTCCCAAGTAACATGGCATTTAGAATGCCTCTAAAGAATATGTTGTATACATTTAAAAATGCATCCAAATCAAACAGTTAATCCTGTTTATAGTTTTGAGAAACTGTATGAGTCTAGGCTTCAGATGAAGCTCAAGGAGCTGATGCTAAAAGGAGGCAAAATTTTCTGTTGTGTTTATTTGTAGTTTATTCTGGTCTAAGCTGAATAGACAGGACAAATGAAAATCTAGACAAAAGACTTTCCTAAATTCCCTGAGAGTCAGAAATTTGGAGGAAATGTTATGCCAGAAAAAGCTGATACACTGTTTCAGAAATTACTATTGTGTGTCTGCTCACTGAAATCGAAATTCCCATCAGTTGCCCATTTCTGCTCTTTGTAGAGTTAAATGTGGTAAGAACAGTGATCTCACTAAGCAGTAGCCTGGGATCATGCGTTTGTGGCTCTGGCTAAAGCCTGGTTCATGCCATGGCAAATCATCTGAGACTTCTGGCATGGCCAAGCACACCCATACCATCGATGCCAGGACTCTGGCACCCCAGCCCTGGGAGAACCTGGACAGGCTGGTTTGCCCTGAGCTATGGAGTTGGAAAACTCTGGATCCTGCCCTTGAAGCAGTCTGTATGGAGGTCTGTCTGAAAAACACCATATTAACATGGGCGGGGAAAAGGGACATCAAGATCTCCAGGTCTCTAACCTGAATATAGACAGACACCAGCCCTGCTCGGGAGCTGTGGCTACCAGAAGATGGCTTGGAAATGGGCAGACTGGAAGTACCATGTCTTTATCTCAGTGCAGTGTTTTCCTGGCATACCTGTCTCAAAAGCTGGGATACCGAGGCAGTCCAGGAATCTGTGGGAAAACTGCATTGCCATGTATCAGCTTTTGTCAAACCCAAGATATTTCTGACAAAGTGTGCTGGACTCAGTAACATTTTCCCATGAAATTAATTTAATCAGAAGACAGCTAACCAGCTGTAGTTGTTAGATATATCAACAAAGACTGCTGATGGAATGGAAAAGCACCAAGGGCTACTCAACAAGAAATGTGTGTTGCATCACCAAGCACTGCAATTCTCAACACTTAGGGTAACAATTTTGAAATCCTGCAGTTGTGTGAATATATAATTCTTAACTAAACAGCTCAAAATTTTGAGCCAAAATCTGGGCCTGAAAGTCCAGATACCTAGGACTCACTGGTCCTGCTGTGAATGCATACGTCTGTAAACAACAGGGAGAACTTGCAGCTTAGATCTGCTTTAAAAATGCCAGAACACTGAGCCACTCAGGTTTATCAGTCAAAAACTGGGAAGAGGTACGTGTCTCCCAGGTCCAGTTTCTGCCAGAGAATTAGGAACTAAATGAGGCCACAGAAAGAGATTTTACTTTACTTAGCGACCACATCCCTAAATACTTTCCTGGAGCTGGCTATACCAGCCAAAATAAGAGCTTGTAAAAGGGCCTTCTAGGAGTTCACTGACAGAAGATTGATCGTGGCTGTGTGAGATTGGGCTTCAGTTCCTTCCCCTCCCATTTGAATTTCATCACTGATATCCTAGGTGATTTCTGAGATACAGTTTCAGTCTCTTCAGCATCTCCTGGTAAAACTGACAGAACAAGCAAAAGAGCACAGCTTTCCAGCTGGGTGGTGTGAGTAGTCACAGCCAAGATGGGACACCTGGATTGCTGTCAGTGTAGCATAAAACACTGGCAGTACTAAAAGCATCCACCTGAGTAACAGGAAATATAGGAAGCAGCAGTGAAACTCATCTTCTGCACCTTGTAGCAATGATATAACTGCTGAATGCTTGATAAAATTAAGGGAAGGAGAAATGCCACCTTCCTCTAGCCTTTTGAAGAGGCTACTCTTCAGTATTTGTGGTCTGGCAAAGCCTATTAAATTGGGTTCTGCAAATGAGATGAATATGAATCCTTGCAATTTTTTGAGTATCCTGGCAGGTGTCAGGACGTTTGGGCTACTTGCTCAGTAGTGTAAGGTATTAGGAAGTTCCAGGTGTATCCAGAAGTATGCTTAGTTGTTCTAGAGAAGTTTACTAGTGAAAACTTATGTTCACGTAGCCTTTAGGTGGTCACAATGAGGATCCACAAAGGAGGATCCAGGAAATTATAGACCCATCAGTCTTCCTTCAGTCCTTGGGAAAGTTACAGGATGAATCCTCCTGGGGGCTATGACAGGCCAAATGAAGCACATGATTGGGATTTTCCAATGGATTCATCAAGGGCAAATTGCGCTTGACAAATCTGATGGCCTTCTACAACAAAGCAACCTGCGCAGTTGATGTGGGGCAAGTGGTGGACATTGTCTATCTGCATTTCTTCAAGGCTTTTGATACAGTTTTCCACAGCTTCCTCCTAGAGAAACTGATGCATTATGGTCTAGACAAGTGGTCCACGGGGTGGGTGGGGAACTGGCTGACTGCCCGTGCCCAGAGGCTGGTGGGCAATAGCTCCTCTTGACACTGGCAACCTGTCACAAGTGTGGCCTCCAGGGATCAACATTGACCCCAATGTTGATTAAAATCTTCATAAGTGATCTGGATCATGGGATTAAGTGCATCCTAGTGAAGACTGCTGATGATGCCAAACTTAGTGAGGAAGCGAACAGTTTGGAAGGGAGAACCACCCTCCAGTAACACCTGGATAGATTGGAAGAGTGGGCTAAGAAGAAGCTTATGAATTGCAGCAAGGACAAGTGTAAGGTCTTGCACTGGGGAAGACACAATCCAGGAGCGCAGCACATCTGGGATCTACCCGGCTGGGGAGCAGCTCTGTGGGCAGGGACCCGGGCCCTGGTGGACAAGAGCTCAGTGTGATGAGCAGTGTGCTGCTGCGGCAGAGCAAGCAGCGGGGTGCTGCGTTGCATCGACAAGGGCATCACCAGCACACAGAGAGAAGCCATTTTACCACCCTACCCAGCACTTGTCAGGTCACACCGGGAATACTGTGTTCAGTTTCAGTCCCTGCTGTGCAAAAAACATGTGGACAGGCTGGAGAGGGTCCAGAGAAGGGCCATAAAGATGACCACAGGACTGGGAAGCCTGCCATGTGAGGAAAGGCTGAGAGAACTGGGTTTGCTCAGCCTTGAGGAAAGAAAGCTTAGGGGAGACCTTGTCACCATGTTCCAGTATTCAAAGGGTGGCTAAAAAGATGGAGACTCTCTTTTTACAAGGAATCACGTGGAAAAGACAACGAGTAATAGGTACAAATTACTCCTGGGGACATTCTGACTGGACACAAGAGGACAATTTTTCACCATGAGAACAATCAGCCATTGGAATAGTCTCCCCAGGGAAGAGGTTGATTCCCCAACATCGAACACTTTTAAGATTCAGCTGGGCAGGGTGCTGGGACATCTTGTCTAGACCGTGCTTTTGCCAAGGAAAGTTGGATGAGATGACCTTTGAGGTCCCTTCCAACCTGGTATTCTATGATTACATGATTCTATGATTCAGATTTTAGAAATTTCTGAGCAGCAGCTGATGGTGTCCTGAACTTGTATGTTTACATTAGGGATTTATATCATTATTGGAGATGAACTGCCTACACAGTTGCTACACAGCTAGTTCTGCAAGGAATGGCTGAGCCTTGTGGTTTGGTTCAGGTGTATTTTTCTGTGATGATGATGCTATATCATCTGGGCTAGTTATCACAGTGACTGATTGCAAGGTGTCCAAGCAAATGATTTCTGTATCCAGAAATGAGCTAAACTACCAGAAGACTTATATCTGCATCAAATCTGTTGTTGAGATACAACGGTTGTAAAAATCTCACAAGCTATTGTTTAAAGAGTTCGAGCTTTCAAGATAAACAACTTGCAGCCAACAAATCTACAGGTTCTTTTGCTCAGTGACACTTTGTCTAGCTGGAGCAGACTAGGGGATGCTTAAACTTTGAGTGCTTTCATAGCTAACCCAAGATGTGCCCCATTATTTATTTCAGTGTGTTGAGAAAAGGCACATAGCATCAGGAGGTCAGAAACAGAAAATGATAATAATAAAAAAACTTAAAAGGGAAAATTCACTTGCTAAATATTCTGTTGTTTAGTCATGTTTTTGTAGTCATAGATGTTCTTAGAAAACTAAATAGTGGCTGGCAGCACTGCAAGTGATAACTAAGACTAGTTAGGACTCCAGTGTGTGTTTGAGTTTTGCATAACCTAGACAAACTCCCACAGTTCAGTGCTAAGGTGATCATCACATCTGACCATTTTGATAAAGCCATGAGTATGACATTGCATAAATGCTGTGCTGCCTGTTACCCTTGTTGACCACATTCAGCTGGCTGTGGTGGTCCAACACAGTCACCATGAGACCTAGCTGAATATCTAAGATGGGGTCAGCCTTACTCGAGCAAAAACAATTTTCTTCCCCCTTGCTTTTTTTCAGTAGCATTGCTGATAGCTATGGTGGCTGTCCAACCCTTTGGGCTGTTCTCTGTCTTTCCATAGGTCTATGAGTTTGTTTTCTGAAAACATTATATACCTACTCCGGAGAACATGAATACCCATCTCTTTTGTGAACCACAAACTTTATTTGTTTCCTTAGAAGAGCAAAAGTCAGGTATTCTAGCAATCTTGAATGAGTTCTAGTACCGTTTCCTCGAGAACAAACTTGTGGTTGAGAGAAAACCATATTGAAGACATGCTCATTTTCTGCATGTGCCCCTGGAGTCCATGGGCCAAGTACAATGAACAGTAATGTGTTTCTAAAATCTTGTAAAATACACGTTTAACGTAATATTAATAGGATAGTTACTGCCTCCTACAAAGTTAAAATATGCATGTAGGGTGGTGAATGCAAGAGCAATGCGAAAACTATGCAGTTCACAATTGTTAACTTTTCATGAGAAACAACCTAATTAAGACAGCATAAAGTGAAATTCTTACAATAAAGGGAGAGTTAGATTTGACACGAAAACGAAAGTTTAAGATCCTAAACCACAATATATGTATATACATTCAGAAAAAACTAATTATGTGGAAATTTGGTTGCATTCATGTATTTACATATGCATTTTCAAAAATCTGCTAATCATTCATTGAAATTATTACTATATGAAAAGTAGAGACCCATTTCCAGTGCATCTAAAAATAGAAAGCTTTGGTGATATCTAAGATCTGCCTACACAGTAGAATTCCCTGGTGGGAATCGAAAAAAAAAAAAAAAAAAAAAGCAGCTTGTTTTTTCCCACTAATATTCCTAACTAAGAAGCATGTGAAAATTGGAAAAGCATACTGAACTTGATAATTATACGAAATGCACATTTTGTCTTTAAATGACAGAATTTTTAGACTGGAAAAGTGCCTGACAGATTGATGGTAAGAAATGTAACAGTTTTGAGCTGAAACAAATACCCCTTGTTTGTCTTTCCTTTCAAGATACTGGGGGTTGTGGGGCCATAGAATGTAGCTCTCTATAGAAGAAGAAAAGCTTAGTAAGAAGGGATCCAGAGACTCCTGCCCTTGATGTTTTCATTAGTCCCTTGGAAGACAGAATGGAAGGGATTCTTATGAAATCTGCCCTTGACCCTGATCTGAGAGGGGAGAATGCTGCAGAACTAGAAATCTGAATAACCCAATGACCAGAAAAATGGCATAGGAAAAGAGAAATTTAATTCGATTCAGAGAAAACAAGGTCCAAATTCTACTTTTCAGAAAAATCAATGACAGCATCAGGAATGAGACCAGTAAGGAAAGTAAATAGTGTTCAGGAAAAGGATCTGAGGATCCTTGCAAATCTGGTCTCTGCCAGAATAGACTGACCATGGGTTAACAGAACCATGTTCCTATCAAGACAACAAAGAAATAGCACAGGACTCAAAGCACGTTAAATAGACTCAATACATAACGTAAGCCTGCTCTGCCCTGCACTGTTAGACCTCTGCCAGAGCTCTGTGTCCAGATGCATGTCAACTGAGAGTGCAGCACAGAGCATCAGTGATATGCTGAGACCTAACAAACACCACCTCTGAGAAGGAATTGAAGGGACTGGGGCTCTTTAGACAAAATAAGATTAAGCAGAAAAATGATATTGGTTTTCAAGTGTTTAAAATGTCAGCTGAAAAGAATTAATTTGTTCACAATGCCTAATGCCAAATAGGACAAGATATAATGGCTACTAATCTAGCTTAAACAATACGAAAAATTTTCTAATGGCAAGATCATTGAACACCTGCCTGGTTGAGATGGGTAATATGGGGAATACTTCTCATTGTCTGTTTTTAGGTATACATGGTCCTGTCCTCAAGTAGTAGGATTGAATCTCTTGGGGTCACTTCCAGTTCCACTTTTATAAATATCTGAAATTGTTAGGAATAATATGACTATCATACATTGAGGTTTAGACCTCAAGCTAAAAATAATACGTCTTTGATTCTCTGAAGCCTGTGATGTTTAAGACTTCTATTTTTATATTTCCCTGCTTAATCTGAAATTCTCAAGAGATTACAGATCCCCTGAAAATGGAGAGCTACCAGGGAAAAATACTGTATGACTTGTGACAAATTCTGAAGTACCGATCAACCTGCACTAGGTGGAAAAGTGCTGCACACAGTGTAGTTTAAGAAGCAGGATTCCTTTCACATTCATCTAATTGATTCACATTAAGCAATAAACTATTTTTCCAAGAAAAGCTTTAGTTAGAAGGAATGTCTGAAAAGAGTATGGGAAAAATTAAATCTGGTGTCTATCCCTTAAAGTTGTTTCTAAACACACACAAAAGTAACTAGTCATATTCCTTAGGCATACAAAGACAATGATTCCACCTTGATGCCTTTAGTTCTGTATTGGAGAAATTCTCACCACCTTACTTTCTCTGTCACAGATGGTTAAGGTGATGGGAGGGTTATTTCCCCTCCATATGCAGGGTTAATGGAGAAAAAGTCTCACAGAACAACTCTACCCAGCAGAAGAATCTCTGCAGTCTCTGCAAAGAAAGAGGTGCTTTCCCTGCAACTACAATTTACAAGATTTGGAAAGGTGAAAAATTCCAGTAATCTACTCCAGTATTTCAGGTCTCTGGTATATGCAGTTCTTTGAATCAACAGATCCTGGGGAAAAAAAAAAAAGCTTAAAAAAAATTAATGCTGTGCATATGTACAGTGACCCTCCTTCTAACATTAAGTGAGATCAACCTGCAGTGAACAAGCCCTGTACACATGGATGAATTAACTTCAAACAGGCCTGAATCAACATACCATCACAGTTTAGACATATACAAAATGTTTCAGTGAGATGTGGTATGTATGTACCAATAAAACCAGTGTTATGTTGGTATTAGGCAAGAAAATACCACTGTGCTTCTGAACATATCAATTTTAATTTGATGATTTTTTAAAAACTAATTTAGATGATAGTTTCTATTTTTACCGTGCTGGCTTCATGAGGAAAGGAGTTAATGAGTTTGATAAGAAAAAATATTTTTTAACTCTATGAGAGTACTCTATATATCCATGTACTGAATGCCTATTTTAATTAGTTGATTCATTTTATCAAGTTATTTTCCAAATCCTTGCCTGCTAAAAGGGCCCTCAACTTTTCACTGCCACTTAGAAATTTCATCCTGGCATCACCCATTCTGATACAGGGAATTTTTACTCCCAATTTATGAAGGATATATGCTGACAGAAGCGATCAATTTTGTAGAGTAGGTCACTTGTCCAAGATGACAAAGAGAGTTTGTATAAGAACACAGTACAGTAATATACATGATACCAAATTATTTTAGTTAGAACTGAAAAAGTCTACAGATGAACATGAGCAAAAATATTTCTAATGTTGTGAATGGACAGTATGCTAACAGATGCAATTGAGTTCTGAGCTATGCAGCAATTAATGTAATTTGGAATGAATAATTTGTTATATGTTGTAAGCATTTTCCTGATGCAAGAAGGGTGAATGAATAAAGTTCAAAGGAGAAGCAGATCAAAATTGGTCAAAAGTATTATTTAATGTGCTTAATATCCAATCAGAACAACTCACTGTTGCAAGAAATAAAGACCAAGAAATGGGTAGGGTTTTAAAAATAACTATGCAGATAATAAAAGGCAGTTATTCTAACTCAACGTAATATATATGTGCACTGTAATGCATAGGCAAATAAAGTCCCTATTGACAGAGTATTGGGAAATCCTATACTCCATATTTATACTGCAAAGGATAGTCTGTTTGCATTATCCCGCATCTATACCCCAAGAGGTAGTCTGTTTCCAGTTGTCTGAAACTTGAGTAGTTTTTGAAACATACTGGCTAGTGAATGCCAGGCTGAAACATCAGAGGAAGATGGACCTCTGCTGTCCATTGACACAGCTCTGACTGCCACTTGGTGGCAGTGCTCCCACCTCGTAATCTGCACCTAACTTGTGCTGGTAGTAAAGTCAACTTCTTTTTCATCCTTCTTTAGCTCCATGTCACAGTGATTTCTTAAAAAATAAGATTACAGACATCACTTTTTCTAAATTGTTACAGAAATCACAGTACCATACTATCTCTTGATATATTTGGTACTTAATATAATGGCATTGTTCTTTCATTTTCTATTATTGAAGATGCATGATAAATAAGGATTAGTGAGAGTATTTGAACTGCAAGCAGTATCTTAGTTGAAGTCCTAATACAGTCAAAATTTTATGTGGCTTGGCTTTGTTGCTTGATTCCCAAAAATACGTTTCAGATTGGTGTTTCAGATTGGCATTTCAGATTGATGGCTGTTGAAAACATGGAACAAGTTGACAAGGCAATATTTATATCTTTTGTTCCTTAATTTCAGGCTTTTTATATGTATCTGTCATATTTGCCAATACTCTTAGTTGCCTTGAATTTTAATACTGAGCAAATACTGAGAATTAAACAGTACAATTGTTACTGAATGTAAAAAATGCATTTGCTGTTGTGTAATTTCCAGTGTTGGTGTGGCGATGTGCTCCCCCCACCGCATCTGGCCTTTATTTCCCATAACACTGCTCAAGTGATAACGAACAGTGGCAGTCATAATGGATGTGTCTAGTCTCGACGGCTGCATCTGGCTTAAAGTGGTTTCAGGGGAGACAGATAACAACACAATAGCCAAGGGCTAATTTGAGCAGCGGCACCCACCCAACCACAGTGCTGGTCAAGGTCTAACTGAAGCCAAGTTTGCAAGAAACTAACATCTGTAGGGTTTATGTAAATATGACTATGAGTCAGTCATCTTACTCCATTAATAGTGGAAGCCCCAGGGCCCGTTGAGCTCTCCGGCACAATAGTAGGCTGCATGACAAGTTCTCCCCTTGAGCAGGGATGCTTCTCAAGGTTTACTCCTCAAGGCTGAGGGAATCCTTATCACATCAGAAACTCAGCAAGGGAATTGGGAATAAGCACACTGAAACTCTGAAATCTTAGCTAAGTGATATAAAAGATTGATTGCACATATGTAATCATTTAGACAGAAACTGTTGACCAAGTCTGGGACTAAGTCTGGATCCTGCTGCACCTAAATTCTCTTCCAAGAAGGAGTTTGGAATGCAAGAGGGTCATTTCTGAACCTCATGACTCAATGAGAGGGTCTCCCTGACACTTTTGTCTGACCCTGTCCTCTATGCAGTAAATAATTGTGTGCCTTGCCATCAAATCTTGTTAAACAACTGTCACATTTACCATTGAACTTTGTTGTATCAATAAAGTAGATTGTTGCTTCTCTCTGTGAGTGAAGTGCATGACTCCAAATGCAACAGTTGGCTATGACAAGGAAGATGGATTTAAATGTTAGTTTGCTGTGAATATCCATCTACCTTGTAGGTAGCAAGAATAAAACTTTTAAAATTATATCTACAAAAGAGGGAAAGCAGAGACTGAGTCAACAGTTTGAACAGAAAGCTCATGAGATATAAGAAATAATTAGAAACTCTGTCCCCCCACACTTGTGAGTCAATGTAATTATTTGCGGGAGGCTTCAAGCTATAGTTCCTGCACACTTCCACCTTCAAGTCCACTGTCTGATGCAGTGCCACTCTTTCCAGCATATTCCATGCTTCTCCTATCATATAGGCCAATTTCTGCTTAGTTTCCAACTGAAGACATTTAATAAGTGACCCACTTTATTAAATCCCTCTGTAAGAATTCCTTTGTGCATGTCTTCCTCAATACCTCCCAGATGGTCTAGTATCAGGACATGGTAGAAGCTGATGGGAGCAGATGTGACCTAGAAAACTTCCAAATCAAGTAAGTGGAGAAATACATTTGCTCATGCTATTTATTTCTTCTGCTGTTGACTTAGAAAAAAACCAAAACAAATAGCAGTAGTTGCAAGGATTGCTTTGTGGCTAATAGAGCTGGTAAAAATTGTCTGGAGCAGGAAAATGCGGGTTAGGAAAGAACATAGATTTCAGAACCCTTCAGCATCTTCCCTGTTAACGTCTTACGGCTCAGAGATTAAATAGCTGCACCCTAAGGAGATGTAAGCAATGAAAATCTCATTATTAGTGTGAATGTCTTTGCCACTATGTGCATTTTATGTCATCTGATATGCAAAACTAATTTCCATACTCGGAGTTTTCTGTGGTGCTTAGCCTATGCCTGGCTCATGAGTACACTAAAGACTTTACATTGACCCAGGCAGGAGCAACTGGGTCTATTATGACAGAGACTTAAATTGTGTGTTTTACTCTAGAACAGTGCAACTTTCCATCATTAACACATGGACAGGTGAGTATCCCACAGGCAAAGTGAGTCACCAACCTAACATCACACAGAATAACAGAATGGTCACGGTTGGAAGGCACCTCTGGACATCAGCTAGTCCAACCCACTGCTAAAGCAGGTTCTCCTAGAGCAGGTTGCACAGGATCACATCCAGGTGGGTTGTGAATATCTCCAGAGAAGGAGACTTCACAGCCTGTCTGGGAAGCCTCTTCCAGAGCTTTGTCATCCCCAAAATAGAGAAGTTCTTCCTCATATTCAGGTGAAACTTCCTGAGTCGCAGTTTGTGCCCATTGCCCCTTGTCCTGTCGCTGGGCACCACTGAAAAGAGCCCAGCCCCATCCTTTTGACGCCCACCCCTGAAATATTTGTAGACATTGATAAGATCCCCTCTCAGCCTTCTCTTCCCCAGACTAAACAGGCCCAGCCCCCTCAGCCTTTCCCCATAAGGGAGATGCTCCAATCCCCTCATCATCTTCGTAGCCCTGCACTGGACCCTCTCCAGAAGTTCCCTGTCTCTCTTGAACTGGGGAGCCCAGCACTGCGCACAGCACTCCAGATGCAGCCTCACCAGGGCAGAGCAGAGGGGTAGGATCTCCTCCCTTGACCTGCTGGCCACGGTCCTCCCAATGTCCCCCCGGATCCCACTGGCCTTCTTGGCCACCAGGACACACTTCTGGCTCATGGGCACCTTGCTGACCACCAGCACTCCCAGGTCCTTCTCCGCAGAGCTGCCTTCCAGCAGGTCAGCCCCAGCCTGTGCTGGTGCATGGGGTTGTTCCTCTGTTGGACTTCATGAGGTTCCTCTCTGCCCAACCCTCCAGCCTGCCCAGATCCCGCTGAATGGCAGCGCAGCCTGCTGGTGTGTCAGCCACTCCTCCCAGTTCTGTACCACCAGCAACCGTGCTGAGGGTGCACTCTGGCCCTTCATCCAGGGCATTGATGGGTGAGTTGAACAGGACTGGACCCAGCACTGACCCTGGGGAACACCGCTGGCTACAGGCCTCCAGCTGGGCTCTGCACCACTGATCACAACCCTCTGAGCTCTGCCATTCAGCCAGTTCTCAATCCACCTCACTGCCCGCTCATTTAGCGCACAGTTCCTGAGCTACCTATGAGGATGTTATGGGAGACAGTGTCAAAAGCCTTGCTGCAGTCAAGGTAAGCAACATGCACTTCTCTCCCCACATCCACCCAGCCAGTCGTTCCATCATAGAAGACTATCAGGTTGGTCAGACATGATTTTCCCTTGGTGAATCCATGTGGACTGTTTCTGATGACCTTCTTTTCCTCCACATGCTTTGAGATGACCTCCAGGATGAGGTGTTCCATCACCTTTCCAGGGGTAGAGGTGAGATTGACCAGCCTGTAGTTTCCTTCTTGCCTTTTTTGAGACTGCAGTGACATTGGCTTTCCTCCAGTCCTCCTTTACCTCTCCTGTGCTCCATGTCCTTTCAAAGATGATGGAGAGCAGCTTAGTAATAACATCTGCCAGCTCCCTCAGCACTTGGGGGTGCATCCCATTGGGGCCCATGGATTTGTTGGCGTCAAATTTAAGTGATCTCTAAAGCGATCTTCCTAGACCAAGGGAAAGTTTTCATTTTTCCAGACTTCCTCTCTTGCCTCCAGGGTCCAGGAAACCAGAGGGCTGGCCTTGGCAGTGAAGATTGAAGCAAAGAAGACATTCATCAACTCGGCCTACCCTGTGTCCTTTGTCACCAGGGCACCCACCTCATCCAGCAGAGGGTCCACATTTTCCCTAGGCATCCTTTTCCTGCTGATGTACTTGAAGAAGCCCTTCTTGTTGTCCTTGACTTCCCTCACCAGGTTTAATTCCATCAGTGGTCTAAGGGCTGGACACTGCTAATAATTTGGCATGATTTATAGCTAACTGCATTGTGCAGTAAAAGGAGTGACTTGCCCCCCAGAAGTACGGAGAAAAGGGCCCATTACCCTAGTCCCTGAATTGCTGGACAGCTGCATTTAAAGATATCCCAGTGTTAGCTTTCATGGCCATTAACATTCAACATAAATTTTTCCTTTTTGACAGCATGGACATTTTCTAGAAAATATATAGTGTTTTTTATGACCTGCATGTTGTGGGTTGCTCTTAAAAAAGCCTGGTATTCGTCAAAATATTTTTTTAATTCAATGGCTGAAATTACTAGGTTTAAATATGGAGACTAAAGTCTTTGTCTTTGCTTAAGTGTGATTTTTCAAAAAATTCAACACATCATGTATGACTCTGCAATGTTTTAACAGCAAATGCTATGAAGAAATCTTCAGCACAGTGAAAATCTGTGTTGTATTATTGGCAGTTTTAATCTCATTACTAGGTTGCTAGGAACATTAGCTGTTGGAGAAACACAATTCTGGCTTCAACAATTTGGTGGTAAATGTGTCTTAACTGCAAGCGGCAAACTGAAATACTTTCTCAGAAAAATAAACCCCTTGAAGCATGGCATGACTCACAGGAGCACAAGCAGGATTTAGAACTTTTCACCTGTGTAGTGCTGTTATGACTCCAAAAGAGCAGCTGAAAGCTGTTCCGTGAAAATAATTTTGGACGTCTTGATAGAGCTTTTACAATGGTTTGAAGTAATTTAAAATGGCTGTTTTGTTGTTGCTGACAGCGTTAGGGAAAAAAAAGATGCAATTTTGGCTGTTCCCCAGCTTGGAGAATAAAAGCCATTGCAGTACCCTTTCCTTTTGAGCTGATTCTGAACAGAAGCCCTTATTGATCGATTCCACTCACATTGTCTTTACATTCTCTTCCCCAAAGAAGTGTGCACCTGGCTTTATAGCACTTGATAAGCTTTATTTTTATCACACTAGTATAAATATTGTCCTGTCCAACTTGTCAATGTGTTTTACAGTGATATTTGTGAGCACTTCAGGGAAAGAAGCATTTTTACACCTTTCATAAAAAACTGTCTTGCAAGTTCCTACCCATATCCAATCTTCCTGGGTATCCTGCCATGAGAAATAGATATTTGCAAAAAACTTTAATCATCAATCCAAGATTTAAGCATTTGTGGCCTTTTTTTAAGATTACTAGTAAGTATAGAAAGCTATTGAAAACCAAGTATCTTATTTACTCCCTATTTCTACCTGAATTATTCCTAAACTCAAGATATACAAGCTGAAACAAATTGTCCAACACAGAAGAGGCAGTGCATCATCACTGCAACCAATACAGCACAGATTCTGGAAAAAGAGTGATGATCAAAGCTTTGGCCAGACTTTGAGGGATCAGGAGTAAAACAAAAAGTCACAAATTACTTGCTCCTATGTACATGACATGCTGAAAACTCCTTTAAGATCTGGAAAGATCATTTTCCACTTTAGTTCCTTGCTTAATGCTAAGCTATACTGTGCTGTTTGTAGTTAAGGGATGGAAGTAGATTTTCAAGCAACTAAGTCTTCTGAGAGGTGTCCATTGTCTTCACATCACTTTGATGCCATCAGGAATGCTCTGTGCTATCTGTACTCTTGCACTGTGGGGTCCCTGAGATGGTACCGTCTGACTCACCAGTTCTGTGTGTAACACTCTCCAAGCTAAAAGAAATAAGCAGGACTGAGAATGTAGCTTTCCCTTTTACATCACCAGTAATAGAATGAACTGAGGCTTTCTTTCCAAGAAAGAAAACTGTTCTGTAGTCTCAATTTGTGGTAATCTCCAAGGACTGAGAACAAATTATTTGCATTCCACTGAAAAGTCTCAAGATTTGCCCAGCAAAACACAACTTGATTCCTCTACTTCTACTAATCTTGCAAGAAGACTTAAGTAAAGCAACTTGTTTCAGAAGAGACATCGCACTGTAAGATAGGTTGGCAGATAATTCTGCTAAATATAAAGACGTATGAATGTGTGACTTAGATGCACCACTTAGTTATTGTGTCAAGACCTGTAAAATCATACACAGTGTTGAAATAGGTATCTATCTTTGCAGGGTTCACATAATTTCTGCTCCAAATACTACCACTAAATAACACTGATCAGCAAACTGCAACAAATTTGGCATCTGCATCGAAGGACTTAAAAGTAACGACTATAATGTGCTGAAGAAAGAGAGAAAGGGAAGTCAAAGGAAGCTACCACATTGCCAGATGATCTTAGAAAGTCATGGTCAGACTGATGAGAAGAAATATCTTTATGACCCCTAGTAATATGACTGAGAAAAAAGCCCTCCCCTGACCCTAAGTCCACAATCTGGCTTAATTCTGGAAATTGCAACAGGATATGTACATTTAACTTGCTGAATGAGTGTAATGCATTAGCAGTATCTGCACACCCTGTCTACACTGTAGCTGTGGCCAACCTCCAGGGCTTCTGAGAGAGAAAACTACTTTACAGAAACTGAACTACAAGCTAAAGGCAGAAAGAAGCAAATCCAGCCCAGCCACTGAAAAAGACCAGCACTAACCTTGCAGCATGGGATACAATATAAACATAGGACAGACAAAAAGTCTTCTTTCAGTCCTGCTTGGTTGTACTAGTGCTACCGCATCCATGTATTCAGTGTGGCTGTCACTAACCAGCTACACACAGCACCACATGTGACTGAACGCCTCCCAGAAGCTCTCTGTCCATCACTAATCTTATGCCTGCATATATAATGCATTGCTCTGCAGGGATGCTTGCTCGAGCCCCAGGTGCCCTACAGAGGTGGTAGAGCAGTGGTGGTGGGCAGCCTCATTATCCCACATGATGAGCATGTACCTACCCTGGGAAGAGCACCCTGTACAATGCTTCCACCTCTACAGCTCCTTGGACATGGCAACACCCAGTGATCTGCTGCTCACACAGGGACTTAGAATAAGGATTCAGCAGCACAGCAGCATCAATCAAGTCCCCTTGCCAGGAGCAGTGCTTAACTGGAAATTTGTGGATGCCTCTTTGTAGCCAGTGAGACTTAAGCACGGGATTAAAAGGTTTTCCTGAAATGAGGTGGATATAATGATGTGCTAATATTTTTATCAAAGGGCTGAGAAATAAACAACAGATATATAAATTAAGTGAAAGAGTGCTCTGAATGGGTGTAATTTTTGAAGGTGTTTTTCTTTCACTAATGCCCATTTTCCCCAAAAATTGTATGGCCTTTATTTTCTGAAATTATCTTATAAATGACTGAACTCTCTTACTACTTGCTGTTCTCACTCCTTTTGCTTCTGATTGCATCTCATAGGCACAGATCCACAGAAAACTTCAGTGCAGTCTTTCTTATGTACTTCCTTCAGCATCCGGTTTGGTTCCCAGCACTTTGGTCTAAGCTGAGCCACGTAGCCCAACTGCTCTTATGGCAAAAATTAGGCTATGGCCTTTTTCTGCCAACCAGGCTAATTCAACCAACCCAGCTGGACTTAGCACCTGTTATCCATTTTCCTCCAGGAACTGAGCACTGGCCTGATTAGACTTGCTTGAAAAGGACCAGTCATGTTAATGGCCATCAGGCAGGTTGCCTCACGGGAAAATGGTTCAGTGCAACAAATACCCCTAACCACATATCTAGCCATGTGTTTCCCTATGTTAGCTCCACATTTTATTTTATCTGCTTCAGTTTATTTCTACTCCAAGCTGGAGAATTAGGCCTATGTGCTGCTATCCCAGTATGTGTGCTGGTTGTGTATCAGACTGCTGACAACACACTTGGACACTCCTTTTTTCCTTCCTGAGGCTAGCGTGCTTAATATTAAACAATTCATCATAAAACCACATGCAATAATTCCAGCCTTCCATGCATGATTTCCAGCTGGTTATTTTCATTGTTCTTCTTATGGTTTTAGTATCAGGTCTAGGTTTGCTCCCAGATGTAGCTGAAATAGCCAGTTGCTTTAGGCAAGAAATTGCTGGCAAAAAAAGGAGAGCGGGGAGAGTGATCAGTAAAAATACTGCAGCCAAAGTTCTCTCTAGCTGATGACACCAATGCCAGCTGGTAAACCGCACTGCTCCCAATATTGACATTCAGAATCTCCTAAGAAATGGGACGGCCACTATCTTAACTTTTTTTTAAAGGAGTTTGTTACAGTTGTCTTATCTTTAGTTCTGTTTTATTTCTTGATGATTCTTTCCAGTATCCTTTAACTCTTTTGCATATATTTTATTAGGGACTACTAGGCAGAGGTATGCACCATTGCATGAACTTTCAGCCCTTCCTGATAAGCATCTAGAAGGTTAAGAAGGTGGCTGGAAATAGACTATATATATATATATATATATAATGAATTTATCTATAAAAAAATATATATATATACACATATATATATATATAAAGTTATATGTTATATATGTGTTAGCTATAGTTACACACCAGCAACATGGTGCCTTCCAAGCTTAATCTGAAAAATGTTAATCTGGAATTGGGAATCATTTTTCAGAGAGAAAAATGCCATTACTGAATGACAGCCTAATTGCTTTCTGAAGCACCTAGATGTTCATTAAAATAACCCCACTCCAAATGTCAGTTAAGCAAAATTCTGGTTAGCCAGTCAAACCTGAAATGATCTCACTTTTAAATTATCATTTTACAGTTTAATTCAAACGTACATTAAAGCCCTGATCCAGCAAAGCATTTAAGCATATGTTAAAGTCAATGGGATTACTTGTACATTAACATTTAAGCATGTGTTTAAGTACTCTGGTGCACTAGATTACCCTACATTCTGTTTTCTCTCTTGTTGGCCAACATTTTGCCTTTATCTCTCTACCTTTCATTTCCAATCCCTTCCTGTTTCCTCTTGCTGGAGATTAGTAGCTTTCAATTAACTCTGAATTTTCTCCAGGGTAGGTGTATTTCATCATATCAAAACCTTCAATTTCTCTGCTGGCCTTGCTGCTGTGTGCCTGACATCAGCATTCACTGAGCTAGCGATCAGCATTGTGAGCTGGCTCCTCATACTGTTTGTGTTGTATTGTAACTGCCTTCCCTGCTGCTGCTCGCACTGCTGCATGCTCCTGCAGCAGCTCCACTCCATAGTGTTCTGGCCACTTCCCTCTCTTTTTGAAGGTAGCTATTGAGGGCTTTCAGCACTGCTTTTGCTGCTGTCAGTTGTTGTTCTGCTGTCTTTTCTGTTCCTTGCTGGTACATTTCTTCTTCTTAGCGAAGAATAAAAAGTTTAAAGTATTTAAGGGTTAGACCCCATGTAAGGGGTGAGTGCTACTTCCATGCTAACCAGCTATCCATGGTGAGCTATTTTAGTTTATGACCAAACTGCATGAAGACTTTTGCAAACTTACATGACTGCCCTAGGAATCTCTGGATTGCTGCCATTCTATAAATGCCCTACTGCTTCATATATTCGTTTGATCATCGTGTTTTTGAATATTTCCATCTCATTTCCATTTTTTCACAAGACACACAGACTTTCTGTTACAAGATACCAAAATCAGGCAAAAGAGCAAAGCATGGAAATGAAAATTCCAGAAATCCTGGGAATTATTGTTTGAGGTTCTCAGATTTATTTCTGTGTGTACTTAGAAAAAATACTATCGGTGTGTGCCTTGAAAATAATCTTTTCTTAAGCCAGTGAACCACCTTAGTAAATAAATTTACATCATGAAGCCATGAAGCTAGATAAAGTTTAGTAAGACATATTAAGCCTGCCAGTGAAAAGCTGACCTCTACAATACTGATGAAAAAATGTCCAGTGACTCCAGCCTCGCAGAAACGCTTCCACAGTTGCCTTTGAAAGACAACCACATCCATTTAATACACTACTAAGGTAATGAAACAGGACAGGGGAAGAAGAGTGTGGAGAATCATGAGGTTACCACCTTCGTGGCTTGGTACCTACTGTAGGTCATTTATGGTATCCGACACATGAGAGTTGTCTGCCAGAAGGAAACGTCAAGTACAAAAAAGAACAATTACTCTGTTCAAATTGAGCTACTGGAGTTCATGACCCACATACTATTTTTGAAAAAGTAGTTATGCTAAATGAAAGTGCTGCGTTTCACACTGTTTCAAGGACAGACAAGCAAGGGAGATAATATCACAGCTATATTAAGGTTGCCTTCAGCTAACATTGCTTTCAGCACAGGACATGAGCCTGGGAAAGTCCAGCATCCATCCTGCCATGAGTTTCCCCTTGATTAAAAAGCTGTTTGTTGTGAAGGTAAAAAAGGAACAAGTCTGAGACTGGCATTTGTCACAGCTGACTTTAAGGGCTACAACACAGGTTTTTACATTGAAGCTAGTTGTGGCTTCCACCACAGTCATCGGAATTTTTGTTAGCATAGTCAGTGGCGTTTAGGGTATGATTCATGTGACAAAATGTAGGTGTCTACTTTAGGCTGAGATAAATTGTATCCTGTTGGGTGGAAATTCTGGGAAGCCTGAGAGTGAGTGGCTCAGATGTAAACCCCTGTGTCACAAACACTCACATCCAGTCAGATGTTAGCCATTGCAGCTGCCATTGAGACAATCTGGGAGCTTTCAAATAAGAATAATGGGTAACTGTGTGATATGTTGCGAAATCCTGGCAGGGAAAAAACAAAGAAGGAACAGAGAAGAAAATGTAGCATTTCCCCAGTGATTAAAGGATGGCAAAGATCCATCACAGACTGGAGGCATAAGTGAGGATGTGGAAGAAGATTCCTTGGCCAAGAACAGAGCCAGCTTACAGGAGAGGAAAAAAAAAAAAAAAAAAGAAGAAAAAAAAAAAGACAGATTTGCAAAAAAGTAGTATGTCAAGATTTCTTCTAATCATATTCGACAGACAGCATCATCATCTATACCTGGCGGACTAAGGGGAAGGTGGAGCAAAGCAGTGCTTAATGGAAGACAGAATAGTCCTGGAATAAATGAAAAGAAGAAATCTTGGGGAAGAAGGATTACAAAGGGAGAGCAGACACAGCCAGAAAGGCTGCTGCCATGAATAGCATAGGAGGTGGATGCTTTGGAGATAAGACACAGTTTGCAAACGACCTCTATTATTTTACTCTGCACTTCTGTGCTTACTCTGTATTCTTATTTTGGCTTCACCATGAGGGATGGTACCTTTTCTTTCACACACTGCAGATGGAATCTAGGGCAAATTCATGACTGTGCCCTTCAGTGTCTTCTATTCCTTTGATAAGGAGAATATCACAGGAGGTGCATGGGATATTGTCCATGTCTGAACCAAACCTTTGATTAGTTTGGGAGTGCTGTTCCATGCAGACAAGAAGTTGTCTCAATAGGCCTATTTGCAAAGGATAAAAGGTTAGTACTAGACAGACTTTTTGATTTGGAGAAATGGAATGAGCAGTTGACTGACTCCTCTGAGTGGCATTTAAACTTCAGAGACTTGGAGAGGAGACAGATGTGGTAAAAAGTAAGAATCACAACACAAGTTTGATCAGACTCAAAGACTCTCCTAGTAGTATCTGGCCAGAGAGATATGTTTCAGAAGCTGTGGATCAAAGTGGTGCAAAACCTGCCAGGATTTTGCCTTGCTTTGAAGGTGCTTCAACTGGGGAAACAGAATGGAAGAGGAGGAGCTGATTCACATCTATCTAGTCTCTCCACCTCTCCCCTTGGTAATTTCCTTGTATTACAGGGATCCCTGAGTAATGAACTATACTAACCTTCTGTCAGCAATGTGTTGTCATTATGGCTGTAAGCAGTGGGAGGAACCACAAGAGATATGGCCTTCCGATATCTTGATTAAATTAATATCCTACTCCACAGAGACAGCATACAAAATGGACTGTAGGGGTTTCAATAACACTTTATTTCCTAGTAGGAGCAGAAGGCAAGGTCTTAAGCAAAAGTCAAACAGCCGTGAGAAGTTGAGGTTAATAAGAAGGGAGAATAGTGGCTTACAGTATTGACCTCTGCAGTTGTATTAATGATTTTTTAACAACAAAGCTACTGCAAATAACATCTCTAATTGTACTTTAAAATTACTTTAGTGATTAAGAAAAGCTTCAAAAGCAATTTCTTATTCCCATTTTCCCTCAGTCATCAGATAAATAAAAATTACATTTTTTTTTCTTTAAAGAAGGTCTCTTTGTGAGTTTCTGTAGCTTTTCCCTTCCTATTTCCAAAGGTATTTTAAAAATAAATGTATGTGCATTTTGTCTTGCATTTCTGCTTAACGTATGTGTGGCAGGACAACACTGGCAACCCGAGAATAGATACCTGCTTGCCCAAAACAGAATGAAGTTGGCTTTGTCAGTAGGGTGAAAGTTAAGTTATGGCAGCATAATATAAAACACCCATGCGTGGCAGCATCACCAAAATGACCACAGGAGTGTCTCCTGCTACTCTACCTCTTTCAGCCCTGGGAATGTCCCTCTACATCAGCTCTTCATGTTTGGACACACCAGAGGAAGGCAGGAAGGCATCAAAGGAGCCCTTTCTATGGGTTTTTTATTCTCCCTTGTGTAGCTATAAAGATTCCAGTTCTTAGAGTGAAACACGTCTGCCACTTGTTTAAAACATCTGACTCGTACTGAAACAATTTTGCACATTGCAAAGTAGCAAGTATGCATTTTTCAAATTAATTCCTTTGGGTTTTTTTCATCCATACAAGAGAAAAAATACCAGATTTGTAATCAGTGTGATGAACGTCATTAAATTTTGCCTCAAGTGGCGGTTTTATGGCAGGACTCAGACTAGTATTTTTGCCCTTTCCTCCTGGGTTCAACATGACCGTATAAAAGAATAACTGTCTGGGGGCAAATATAGCCTTTCAAGGAGCAAAAAGAACATTCATTCATTTCTATTCAATAAATCAGCCTTCATGGGAAAACAATATCTATCTGTTCAGCGTAATATCTGGCAGTTCACCATGTCCAGAAAGAACCACTTTTCATATTGAACAGTTTAAACTCCTTAGTTTTTTTAACTTTGTCACAGCTTATTCTGACACAGAGGGAGCTGTTTGCTCTGAGATGAAGCTATCTCAGTGCTAGAACAAGAAGTGGCAGATACCTCCAGCTCTATGATGTTTTCACATTAGGGAAGAAAAGCTGTCTGCAGTTTGAGTTTCAGCAACTTCAGTCCAAAAATAGGATTTTTACCAGTATTTTTCAATTTCCACATTGGGCTGGTTTGGGGTGTTTTTTTGGAGTGCACTATCCTTTTCAAATAATAATAATAATAATAATAATAATAATAATAATAATAATAATAATAATAATAATAATAATAATAATAATAATAATAATAATAATAATTGTTGTTGTTGTTGTTGTTGTTGTTGTTATTATCTAGCTTGATGTATGTGAATTTCAGAAAACAAAATAATTCTGGCATTTAGGGCAAGTGCTTCATGTAATATTAACAGAAATTACTTGTCTTTTTTTAAAAACATGGCAACTGTATCCTTTTGCTTTCATAAGTTTTTAAATTCTGTACAGTGTATGATATTGCTAGGTATGTTTAGCTAAGTCTGAGAAAATCATGAAATTTCCTAACCAGTTAGGGAAGTGAATAGACTTATATCACAGAAATTGTCCTAAAGAAGCTAGTTTAATAAATAAAGACAAAGCCAAGCCATGCCACTTCCATTTTGAAAATGAGAATAAAAGAAAAAAATAATCATGTTTTCTAGTTAACCCATAACAGAAAATCATTTCACATTCCACATCTTTATTTAGGGCTGTTACTATTTCTGATTTAGAACACATCACAGAACAGCTATGGTCATAGCTAGTTGGTATAACTAATGAACATGAGGGCTATGACTGTATTAGTAAAGTAAAAGGGACCGGGATGTCACCTCTGGCACTGAGGCCAACTGTTGTGGGGCTGTGTCTCTAACATCAAGAGCCCACTTCCAAAACAACATGTCCTCATGTAAATTACTCACTGGCAGCAGCCCCTAGTCTGTGCTGACTCCTTATGCATGCCCGGGGATTATTTGGGTCACTGGTATCAGACCCAAAAGTGTCCTGGAGACTTCTCACAGTCCAAGCACACAGACAATCATGGTGCCCAGGAAAGTTCCTGGCATTCCTTATCTTTCTAGCATAGGTGTAGACGAAGGCTCACTAGTGCAAGATAATAGTTTTTCTCCTTAAAGTAATTATTACACACCATAAGCTTGTCCTTTGTTAGTTGAAGGAAGCCTTCTTACTTCATTGACAGGCACTGAGTATTTGAAATCCTGAGGCCAGGGTGTCTTTGCTTGTGCATCGTTTTGTGTGCAGTCCTGCTTTTCTGTGCCAACCTAGCCTTCAGGATCTCTGACCAGGCTATACCATCAACATCATACATGACATAACCTTTGAGCAAGATAGCTCCAGCCCAGAGGCTGGAGAATGGCAGTTAAATATATCTTCCTCTGTGGAATCCACTTCTCTGCTTAATCACACTGCGATGGGTTTGTGTTCTTTTTCAACTTTACGACTTTGAGACTGCTGGGATAAGCAAAGCGATTTTCTTAATCATGCAGGAAATGTAATTTCAATTGACCTGTAATGAAATATTTGAAACAAAGAATGAATATCAGTATTTTAGCATAAATCTGCATATAGCGCAGAATGTCATAGAGCCTCTAAAGGGAATGAAACAAAAATTGATTTGTTTGGACTTTTCTAGAGCCACCTCCTTTCCCCCCTGCTATTTAAGTCTGCCAGAAGCTAAAAGACACGTGGACCAAAAATTAGGCATGTGATTGATTTAACTTTATGACTTCAGAAAAATAGAGACATGGAAAAAATGTAGACACAAGATTTGGGAACTTATTCTTGAAAAAGTTTTCCTGATTCTTTATTTCTGCTGCAGTTGTTAGGTAGCATTTTGCAACATTACTTGATTTATTGTCACTCTTTCAAGCTTTAAGGTTTTACCATATTTCATGCAACTTGCTAAGTAGTAAAACACACAGCAGAATACCAGTATTTAAGCTTTCTTCCTCATGGTCCCTTAAGAAATTTTAACTTAATTTAATAGTGAAGATTCAATATCAGCCATTTCATGACCAGTAATGTAAATGAATAGTATAACTCATAACTAACATATTACAAGCCTTCATTCCACTTCTGATCTCATATTGTGACTATCAGTGGGTAACTTAGAATCAAATTTAATATTAAAAAATAATTCAGCTATAAGCAGTGAGAAAAATATCTGTCATGGTGTGTGAGCACCAAATTTGTGTTTACTTCTCACAAACAGTTTATTTGCATCAGTCCAAAAAATTTTATTGGGCACATTTGGAAGTATGACTTCAGAGTAAAATCTAGAGGAGGTAAGCTGTTTAAAACTAGAATAAAAAGAAAACTTAAGAAGTACACAGCAATTTGCTAATAAAAAGTACATCTATGAACTATTCATACAACAGCTTTTTCCTTGGTATGGGAAGTGTGAAGATTTTCAGATCCAGGCTACTTTACATCTGAAGTACAAAGCACTTGTGAGCAAAATGCTACTGTAGGAACTCTTCCAGTTATAGACAGATTTATTCACATCACTTTCATGATCTGCTCCCATACTTGATAATCAATCTGTATTTCATTATCCCATGAAAAATATACAGTTGCTTTCCTTATACTTAAACATTTCCATTTCATTTACATGTGTATCAGAATTACTGTTCTGGACATGCATTATATTCAATAAGGACATTTGAAGGCAAAACCTCATACTGAAATATGGGCGTTCAAATCTCCATGGTTTCCTCATGATCCAGAGTGGCTATCTTCATGTGGGTAGTTTCAGAAGAAAATAATTTGCTCCATGTTAGATGACAGCCTAGTAAAAAGAGAGAATGAAAAACTGAAGTCTATAGATTTTGCAAGCAACAATAGAACAAAGATGTGTGCATTTTGATAAGAATCTACAGTTTAATCTTGATTCTGTATCTGTAAATTAAAGATATTTGTTTTTCTTAAATATTGTTTTACTTTGCCTTATTGGAGGTATCTTAAAGATAGCAGGTAAAATTTCCGAAGTTAATATAAATACCCTCCAGACTTTTAAGGTATGACTGACTGTACACATGCAAATCCAGTCCTGTTCAACTCACCCATCAGTACCCTGGATGAGGGGCCAGAGTGCACCCTCAGCACGGTTGCTGGTGGTACAGAACTGGGAGGAGTGGCTGACACACCAGCAGGCTGCGCTGCCATTCAGCGGGACCTGGGCAGGCTGGAGGGTTGGGCGAAGAGGGACCTGATGAAGTTCAACAGAGGCAAGTGTAGGGTCCTGCACCTGGGGAGGAACAACCCCACACACCAGCACAGGCTGGAAGGCAGCTCTGCGGAGAAGGACCTGGGAGTGCTGGTGGACAGCAAGGTGCCCATGAGCCAGAAGTGTGTCCTGGTGGCCAAGAAGGCCAGTGGGATCCTGGGGGACATTAGGAGGAGTGTGGCTATCAGGTTGAGGGAGGTGATCCTACCCCTCTGCTCTGCCCTGGTGAGGCCCCATCTGGAGTGCTGTGTGCAGTGCTGGGCTCCCCAGTTCAAGAGAGACAGGGAACTTCTGGGGAGGGTCCAGTGCAGGGCTACGAAGATGATGAGGGGATTGGAGCATCTCCCTTATGGGGAAAGGCTGAGGGAGCTGGGCCTGTTTAGCCTGGAAAAGAGAAGACTGAGAGGGGATCTTATCAATGTCTACAAATATTTCAGGGGTGGGCGTCAAAAGGATGGGGCTGGGCTCTTTTCAGTGGTGCCCAGCGACAGGACAAGGAGCAATGGGCACAAACTGCGACTCAGGAAGTTTCACCTGAATATGAGGAAGAACTTCTCTATTTTGGGGATGACAAAGCTCTGGAAGAGGCTTCCCAGACAGGCTGTGAAGTCTCCTTCTCTGGAGATATTCACAACCCACCTGGATGTGATCCTGTGCAACCCGCTCTAGGAGAACCTGCTTTAGCAGGGGGCTTGGACTAGATAATCTCCGGATGTCCTTTCCAACTCTGACCATTCTGTGATTCTGTAAAGTCACTCCTTATCTGTGTGGAGCACTGCTATGCCTGAAATTATACCTCCAATATAAGAGCTATTTCTCCCTAAATAAGTTTGGGAAAATAAGCTGATATGAATTTTGTTGATATGTTTGATGTATCAAGTAAGTAAGTTGCTATTAATTTTGACATTTCCTCTGTATGTTTTAACAGTAGAATTAAAGAAAAATATATTGTTTTTACATCCATGGAGACTATATTTTAGAGAAGAAAATATATGAAGACAAGTCAAAACTTTACAGCAGCCTTCAAGTATCAGAGGGGGCCTACAGGAAAACAGGAGAGGGACATTTTACAATGCAATGTAAGGATAGGACAAGGGGGAATGTCTTTAAACTGAATGAAGGTAGATTTGGATTACATGTTAGGAAGAAATTCTTGACTGTGAGGGCGGTGAGACCCTGGCACAGGTTTCCCAGAGCAGCTGTGGATGCCCCATCCCTGGAAGTGCTCCAGGCCAGGCTGGATGAGGCTTTGAGCAACCTGGTCTGGTGGAAGGTGTCCCTGCCCATGGCAGGGGGTTGTGACTAGATGATCTTTAAGGTCGCTTCCAAACCAAAGCATTCTATGATTCTATGGTTATGTGATAAATGAGGTGTTTTTTCTTGAATCACGTGCATCTTTCTGTGGTGTGCTGTGAGTTTCAGACTACAGGGCATATAGTTTTAGATCCAGTCACAGCTATCTGTAGCATTTATTATGCCCATACGTAAACACTCAAAAAGAGAACTGACAAGATTCAGGAAAAACTGCCAAGTTATATAAGACTTTAAATGACAAACTGTTGACATACTTTACAATCAAGGTTCAGATTGTCCCTGGCAATTGAATTTGTGCAGTGGAAGGACATGGGGGAGGGAAAGGGTACAAATATTCACATATGTGAGCTCCATACAAGGACCAGAGAAATGGTAGTCTCAGCAGATGCTCCGTCTGGAAGGTTTTCAGTGACATTCCTGATACCTAAAAGGAACAGGGAGGGAAGAGATGTGATGCTGGTTACCCCCTACCAATGCACTTGATAAAGTGGACTAGGTGAATGAGAGGAACTTGCTCAGCATATTTCCACTGTGCATAACCTTTGCATATCAATCAGGAAGACTTTTTGTATTCTAGTGTATGCATATTCTTACCATTTCCAACTTTTTTCCATGGACTAATTTTCTTGAGCTTTGCTTCCAGGTCTGAGATTCTTTATGTGTAAATGCCTGTAGTAGGCTTATAAAGAAGCTAGCTGACTTATTTTGTCTGCCTTAAAACATGCCAAAAAACCAACTGTACTGCCTTGCCAATATGAACCTTTCCTGTCACACAGTCTACACACTGCAAGCTTTCTCAAGTAGACATGATTTTTCCCCCCCCCAATTTACAAATACTTAGAATATCACGGGCGCATTCTGACTCCAATAAATTTTATAATAATTATTTATCATTATAGTTAAAGAGAATGAGTTTGGCAGCTTATGGATGCAAAATGGAAAAAACCACCCTTTTGGTGGTTCTCTCTTTTCCAAAGGGATTTAGATACTTGCACTGATCTTTATTGTTGACACTGAATGGTACAGCAAGGTAACTTTTCTCCATATCACCATACCTGAAAACATTTATAATTTTATACATTTAAATTAGTACCTTGCTCTTCAGAACCTACCCAAATGGGTACCACACTTTCCATGGAAATTTGTAACTATGCCATCTTCTCATTTAAATTCCACCTTAGCCATGACAACACTACCATCTGGCAGAAATTAAAGAAAAGGTAAGCTAAACCAAATGATTTTCTGCTGAGCTTTATGTTTTAGGTTAGCTCACCCTGCAACCCTTGAGGCAACTCTGCTTCATCTGCCCCAGTGGTCTGTCTTATATGTAATCCTTGCAAACTCAAGGAAATGTTAAAAAACAGTATTTTGCTTTAATACGTTATATTTCAACAGTGTTTACTCTTATGGGATTTAAACAGCTTATTTTATGCAATATATTGTTCAGCGTTGTGGGATTTTTTTCTGGTTGATTTTTCTTCACAATAAAGACGCCATTTTCTCAGCAGGTATCTGGGGTCAATGCTCTGTTGCTAGGCAGTGGGGATTAGTGGCTTTTTATCATGCTGAATCATAGGAAACCTCATGGAATCAGCAGCAACTGGGGACCCTGTAGTCGGTCCCACCATTCCTTCCACTCCGTTGCGTAGTTGCCTGGTTGCAACAGTATTTTTAATATTTTTGTGTTTCAGAAACTTTTTCAAGATGCTGTCAGACTGGATGCAGGTAGCACAGCCGAGCACTATTATCCCAGTGATAACTGCTATGAAAAGAATATTTCAGGTGTTTTGGCAATTGTTCAAGTTACATACTTTTGAATCAAATTAAACTTCGTTACAGTTATAGCTGCTCTTGGAGACAGAAGAAAAAGGTGGGCTGGACATCTTTTGCTGACTCTTGAACTTCCTTCCTTTACTCTTGAACTTCCTTTCTCAGCTTCATGGATCAGAGGAGTGCTGCATGTCTGGGGTGACCAGAGACAGCTAGAGGTCTTGAAGTGGTTTATTTCAGGAAACAGTTATTGAACTTGCTTTTTGAACTACAGCAGTTAGCATCAACTAGAGACAGGTTTCCCTCTGTATTTAGAAGTGTGTGAGCATCATGATTTGGAAGCTAATACTCAAGAGCTGATCACTTAGATGGTGAAAAATTAGCAACCTGTCATGGGTCTGAATCTTCAGTGCGTGGTATGTTGGATGGAGCTAGCAAAAGTCTGAAAGGTTTACTACATAGGGATGGACAATTCTGCCATCCGCTGTAATATTGTAGTATTTACTGAACACACCTCCCCATAGCTGTTACTGCGGACAAAGATTTCCTTATTTCATGTTCTGAGGATAACAGTAATATAACATGTCTTATTTAATGATTGTGACATTCCTGTCCCTGTGGCTTCATGCTGGATCCAGAACAACTCCTCTGGACCTGTGTGAGGTGTATTGGGGAGAGTCTGACCTTACAAGGTAATTTCATTTTGTTCACTGGATGCTATTGCCTGTGCAGACATACACTGTGGTGATTTATTGGGGAAATTTTTATTTAAGTTTCTCAGAAGATGTGTATACTTTGGAAACATGACTGCGAGGCTAGTGTTTGCCTTTAGAGTTTTTGTCATGGTTTCACTGTCACAGGTCCCAGGAAATATCTTTCATTCTTCATTTGTCTGCTAGCAATTTATAGATACAGACATCTCACTGGCAAGTGGTAAGATGAGACTGAACTTGCTCTGTCTAGTGAGGCAAGATACTTCAGGTTTTCTTGATGAGTCTGCACATAAACATACCATATCAAGGCAAGAACAAACTCAGAGTCTATGAACTTGCTGTCAAGATGAAGTCACAAGTGGATCATGGTTATGCACCAGCATTTAAGTAGGACAGAGTTACTCTAATCAGGATAAAAATGGAACAGTAGATAGAGAACATGTAGTAAGTAAGCAGCAATCAGGATTGGGAGTACAGTGAAAGCAGTTTTGAAATACTGATTCAAAATAGAGACGCGTCAACACAAATCTTATAGTGGATTACTGATTTTGAAATATGGTTATGGATTTTTTTACAGTGGAAATTAAAACTCAAGATAAAATTGGAAAATATTATCTAAATGTGAATATAAAACAGATTATTCACATAAAGCTAATACATATTGACTTACACTGAAACTAACTTCCTTATGTAAGGCCCTAGATTGAAGGGTCTATGCATCTAGGTCTCTAGAACCAAGTATGTGCTGTTTACTAATAGTCTATATATCCTAGGATAATAAAGGACTGACACTTGACTAGGGTTACTGAAAGGTATCATAACATAATTTGAACAAGGAGAGCAAACAAAACCAACATGAATGTTAAACAAATGTAATAGATTCTCCGAGAACCTCAGGTTTTAGCTTAGGAAAGGATCTGCTTGCTGTTATTTTTATTTTTCAGGGTCATTGATGTATATTGGAAGTATATATACAACACAAGTTTGCTGTTCTGCTTTTCTCTCTTCTACAGTGGAAAGAACAGCTCTCATTTAGCAAACCTATTCATGAGTTACTTTTCTCTATTTTTTCATTGGTGAAATTACATCCAGGAGCATTGATCACCCACTGTACATGCTACATAAATATAGATGGGAAAATGTCATATTCACTAGAACTGAGATCTCTACCTCGGTTTGAATGCTGAGAAATTATTTTTGCTACTTGTCTGGTATACATTTTATTAAAAAAAAACCCACAAATGAATTTCTACCATAACAGCAGATGGCTCACTTGCTGGCAGAAAGGAAACTTTGCAAGGAGTAATTTCCTCTTCTGTTTGTCCCACCCAGTTTCAGTCTACCTCTTATGATAATTACAAGAAAAACTCAATAAGAAGTGTAATTATAATTCTTTATAATTTAATTGATAACACTATTTCTGTAATTCCAGGCAACTGTGATTCAGACAGTTGTAGCTTCAGGTAATCTCAGGTGTCCAGCTCACCACAAAGGCTGACATCCCAGGCCAGCCTTGTGCCACCCCTGTCCCCAGGGAGGTGCCTGATCCCTGGGGCTGTGGCTGTCACCCAGCTGCCCTGCTTCTTGTCTGGGACAGTGGGATGGGATGGGATGGGATGGGATGGGATGGGATGGGATGGGATGGGATGGGATGCATGCCCCTTCCCTGCCACCATGGACAGGACCTGCAGCTCCTAGTCCCCAGGGAGATCCTATCTCACACAGCACCCTGACATGATATTACCATGAACCCTTGTCATTGTTTCAGCATGTGTCCACCTTTCACCTGACATTCTTAAACCCACTCTTGGAAAGCCCACCACAAGGGCCAAGCAGCTCCGGACTGGAAGAATGTACCTGCAGCACAGCACATGGTGCAGTGCTGTGGCAGCAAAGAGGGTATGTGAGCATCTAATTTGTCTCAGCAGTCTGCCTTCATAGAAATCGTGTAAGGCTAAAATAAAGTTAAAATAATCTACTTAATTTTCACAATGCAAATTTTGATAATCTGTTCTTAATTTCAACAGGAGTTTCTTCTAAGAAACTCCAAGTGCTAGTCCATGAATTTCCCAATCAATCTACCCAAATATTTTTCCGTTCACAAAATTTTCTCAGTATATAACCTACATCTCCTTTATTGTTTATAAGCCAATGGCCCTTTATCCTATATTTAACTAGTTCCTTCGACAAGTCTGGTGTTCCTACTGTTAGCAAACATTCATCCTGCTTTGCTACAATACATCCAAAATGACAAACAAAACCCCCAGTTCCCATGACAAAAGTCCATAAAATTGGTCACTTGTAAGTTAAAACATAATACATAGGCACTTTACAAAATATTGCTTTTCTACATAGACATTAAGGTAGGAAGAAGCACAGGGGAAAAAAATGAGTAATTAAAATGGACAATGTTTTCTAATTCATCTTCTTGCTGGAAGGCAGAATTTGCTTACCTCAATGGAGCTCACATCAGTTCTCATGCTTAAATAAAAATCTAATGGTGAGAATCATTGTACTACATACTAAGTTCTTTATCAGACAGTTTCTCTATGCCTCTGGAACCCCACTATTGCCCTTGATTCTAAAGCTATTTCCAGATATATGATTCTATTAAAGTGAGAGGAAAGGCAAACAGGCAGTGCAAAGTATCAGGGAGAAAAAAATCTTAGCTGTAGGGCCAGCACATGCCCCAATTTATCCCCTCTCTATGTCCTTTTTTACATTTAAAGAGTTCTGTGAATTTTCAGATGAACTTCCTGGTTGGTTTGCTCTTGGAAATGTAATTTTCTTTCTTGTGTCCCTGCCAACAGAACCATTTTCCTTGTCAAATTTCTTCATCCCCCTTCCTTATTCTTTTCATAACTTTGGTGGATGAACTTCACTAGCTCCATTAGAAAAGATGTAAACATTTTCAATAGATTTTCAGTGGAGTTTAATATTTTAATTTTAATTTGCAATCCATAGGACTTTGAATTTATGAAGAGAATTTATCATGCTCTTGCTTCTTTAACTATGTTTATTTGTGCTTCAGCATCAATATTTTCTGTACATTATTACCTTTATGCCCATGATTTTTTTTTTTCTTTATGTCATGAATAAGGTCAAAATGAGTCCTTTTGGACAGCATATAAAATACCTATTAATTTTTTTAAATTTAAATTCATTTTTGTTCTAAATTATTGCAGTATTTCTCATTAATATAATTCTTGCTGTTTAGATTGTTAGCAATCTCCCTTTAGCTCAGCTGGCGCATGGTTGCTCAATGTAGTATCTTTTCTCACTTAATTGGATGGTCTATGAAACTAACATGTAAATTGCAAAGATATGAATTTTATGCAGAAGACAATCTGTGTGATATTATGTCTTAGTGAATATTGCATGTATTAGTTCTACTGTTTCTGCTTGCAAGTACAGCTCAAATATTCCACTGCTCATTGATTCTAAAGTAGGAAAAATTCTGCAGATGAAAACACTTTACATTTTTAATTAATGAAATATTAATGATTTTTTCTAAGATCTTTTCATTTCTTGCTATTAGACAAACTCTTACAGGTCAAATCAAGAAGTGATGTAATCTAAAGCCCATTCTTTGACTTCAGTGAAAGTGTTTGTATCAGCCAAAGACTTAGCTTGTGTCTTTGGAAAATCCCGTAATGGCAGAACAGTTAGATTGCTCAAGAACTTTGAAATAATTACTTCTCTTTCTTGACTCTTTGACATTTCTGTTTAATCATTTCCTTGCCTCTCTGTAATACCTCAATAGGACGACTTCTGCAGCGGCTGTCAAGTCTTCACAGCGCATGGGCATGAATCCCTCTTCCTGCAGTTATTCTGACTTGTACTTGAATCACAGAACCACAGAACTGTTTCAGTTGGAAGAGATGTTTTGAGACCTTCTAGTCCAACTCAAGTCAAACTCAGTCCCCTGTTCAAGCAGCGTCACCTAGAGCAGGCTACCCAGGACCATATCCAGCTGGATTTGAGTATCTCCATGAATGGATACTCCATGACCTCGTTGGGCAACCAGTTCCAACATTTTTTGCTGTGAACATCTTACAACCTCACAATAATTTTTCTTTTTGTGTGCGTGTGTTCAGATGGATTTTCATGTTGTCAAATCTGTTGCTATTGCCTCTTGTCCTGTCACTGGGCACCACTGACTCCCTCTTCATTCCCTCCCATCAGGTACTTGTACACACTGGTAAGATCCCTCCAACCCTTTTCATCATGCTCAACACTCCCAGCTCTCTCAGCCTCTCCTCTTATGAAAAGTGCTCTAGTCCCTTAATAAACTTCATGGCTTTTTCCCAAGTTGCTAATTTTCTTGTCCACAGTTATAACCCTTGCCTGAGAAATAACTTCCAATTTGTGTATTTTTTGGGATCAAAACTTAAACATGCTGCTTTTTTTTTTTTTCTTTCCCCTTCCATAGCTGATTTCTTATTTAATGTTTTGGTTTTTTTTTAAGTTTGTAATAAAACCCTTGAAGCATAGACAACTGTATGAAAGAATATTAACGGCAGTATAGGTAAAACAGTGTCCAGAGATATATAGTACATAACCAGATGCTGCCAGATTTTCATTTTTCAAGCTAAAAGTAAAATCAGTTTCATTAACCATTTGATTCCAACTTCCTTCTATCAAATGCCACACACTCTTATCCATGACAAAAAACTAGTCTATTGGATTGGCAAATGTATGAACTGGATGTCTTTAGGGTGTTCCACAGCTAAACATAGTCTTCAGGAAAATGAGGAAAGAAAGCATTTAAAAAGTCTTGAACAGTGCTTTGTCTTCCCAGAAGCAGCCCAATCTTAATTAAACTCACTTAATTTAATTAAAACTATTATTCAAGTGTGTTATCTTGCAATGGAGTTAAGAAGATGGAATGCACCTCCTTTTTTTTTTTTTTTTAATCTTTTCTTCCAAATTAACTACTGTACTTGGGTTATGCTGATCAGATAACTGAGCACTGCGCCCAGTTATTGTGAGATCAGCACAATCCCCCCCCCAGTGGGATTCATTAAAGTCGTACTGTATTTCTGCTGGAAAAGCTTTTATTGCGTGTCTTGAAATACAGTGGCATCCAGAATAAATGCTTGGTGCAGCCTGACTCCCACAGACTCCGAGAACCCTGTGAGCTGTAAGTTGGTCGTGCTTTGCTCAGACTGGCCACTTGAGAACAGCTTGTCCTGCACAGTGGGCTGCCCGTCACCATCAGCCAGAAATCTTTAATAATGGGCTGGTGCCAAGGCAGTACAATTAGACAAGACCAGCTGCATGCATCTGCTGGCTGTTTCTACAGATCCTCCTTGTTTCTTCATCAGGTTTTGGGTATTCAGAATGGTGCGCAGGCAAGAGCTTAGTGTAGGAAATTGCACATTGGAGTTTAAGTTTACTTGTTCAGAAATGGGTGATTTTGCTCTGTCAAAACAGCAACATGTGCAATAATCATTACCAGGAAATATCTATCCTCCAGCTAAGTCGGCTTCCTAATGCATATTCTGCTGGGTGAAGGGCAACTACTGCAAAGTCCATTTGAAATACACTGCCTTTGCTGGAGTAAGTAATTGTAACTGGAGATGTACGTAAGTATCTGGTAACGGTCTCAGTGATATCCTGAGGTCTTGGGAAAGACTTTAAGCAGTTAGATTTCAATGACCCTTTTAGGAGACGGGAGGGAAAAAAACCTGGCACATGCTACACAGATTTTTAGGAACTGTGCTTCCTGTAGCACTTTGTATGATATCAGATCTAACCCAGAATTAATAAATAAAAGTACTTGGTATTTGATAGCTTTACAACTTGTGCCAGCAGGGACTGAGTGAAACAACCCTTAACTCTACTACCTAGAGAGTTTCTGTTTCTTTACCTCTTACTCTTTAATTCCTCTAAAGATACAACATTTCCTCCCAAAACAGAAGTGTTTCTTCTGTTTGTTGTGCAATTTTTCAGCTGCATGCACTGGTTGGCTACTGTTTGGACTAAGAAAATCTCCATAACTGCAGTTGCTCCAAGCTACATCTTTTTGTGATACTTAAAAGAGACATAAATATGCACTTGTGCACATACTTAAAACCCATCATGGCTTTTACATCAATGTCACTCTCAACCAGTCACTGCTTCCCTTCCACTCCAACATGCTTAGAATTTCTCCACAACTCCTTTGTTACAGCCCCGCTGGAAAGGTTCAGCACCTGTCATAGCCAGTTCATGGTGCAACAGAGGTTAAAGAGACTATTAAGCATTTGCATTGCTTTATTCAAAATTGTGATGCTGACTTACAGCATCTGATGCAAAAGAAAAATTATTCTCAGAAGAAACGAAATCTTGGCAGCAATAACTACTCATCAGAAACTGGCATTTGGCATTGAAATCAGTTTGAGGAAAACTGCTTCTCAGACTAGAATTGACACAGTTTTCCTTCTTCTGAAGGCTATCCTGATTACCTTAATTGGGGGTAGCTACATGAACTGTAATTTGCTTTGTCTTTCACGCTGATAGAAATATACTCGCAGTCAGACACAAATTTACCTTTGATGAATTATGAACTGCTTAGAATGGAACTTGTCTAACAAGTGAAAATAAACTGAGGGGAAAACAGCTGTAATGGATTTTTTGTCTATTAATAACAACAAAGCAAGAGCATACTCAATAATTTGGAAAACACTTAGGTCACTTGAAACAGGAGACTGCTTAATTGAGTCAACATATTTATCTCACTTTCTAAGAACTCTAGTGGAGAATATTTACATCAAAGAAGATCCAAAAATTGTGCTTTTCAAATGCCTATTAAAAGGTAATCCACAAAGGACCAGCTAGACCTTAAAGACTCCTTTTTCTCAGGCAGAGCAAAATGATGACATGACACCCAACCCTACTGGTACTAACCATGGAGAACTGGGAATTCACTTCTGCATGACTGCTGATTCTTAGGCATTGGACTTTAAGTCAGAAAGATTAAGAGTTTATGTAGGTATTGCCCAATATACCTAGACAGCCACTTCCAGAATTACTTTTAGAAAGACTTTTGTAAAGTACAACTTCCTGCTTGGTTGCTGTTACTTTGTTGAGCAGGTGTCTTATCATTCCTCCTGCATGGACAGTGAGTGCTTGCTATCCTGTTAGTAACAAATCTGCATAATAAATAGAGGACTGATGAATTTATTTCTAGATGAAATACACTCAGTTCTCTCAACAGCTTTCTAATATGCCATATTTAAAGTATTTTAGCCTTCTTGCTCTTTTTCCAGACCCTCCTTTATTTTCATATCTTTCTTATTGACTGAGGTAATGAAAACTAAACACAATTATTTATTTTTATAAGATCTTACTAGTACAGTAAAACTGATCCTTGTATTCTAATGCATCCTTAAAAGAGTTCTTTTTCTTTTTTTTCCTGGCAGCACCATGAGTTGGTAATCTGCTTCTCATCCAATATACACCTCTGATCATTTCCTGCAGTACTGTTGTTTAAATAGGTGAATGCACTTTCCCTTCAGCTTCCCTTCCATAACTACACTTACCTCAATGAAAATAATTCTATCACTTTAATACTCTTATTTGTCAAAATCCTCTGGTTTTATTAGAACACCTTTGCATTCTTTCACATTTTTATGCTCTTTTCATATTCCCCGGTTCTTCCTCCAAACCATTACTGAAAATAGTGGTCTGGGGCCCCGGAAGAAGTGAAGTTCTGGAGATATTCCTGAAGAAATCTTCTTTGATATACCCTTAATTTGATAGTCAAATATCAATAGTACTTTAGAGAGTAATCTTCCAACCAAATGTATTCTCATTAACGGTAATAACACACAAAACCCAAAAATTCTCATCTTGATTAGAAAAAATACTATCTCACAATATTGTGTACCAAAAGTCTAGCTTAAGCATTTACTGCTTCTTCTTACACACTAGGTCATTTATCCCACCAAGGAAGGAACTTCGATTAGTTTAATATGACAAATCTATGTTAGCTTTTTATATTGCCTTATTATCTTCTAGATATCTGTTTTTAACTATTTTATATAAAACATTTCAATGAACCAAAGTTAGGTTGACTGATCTATAATTCCCTGAGTTCTCATTTTCCTTTTTAAAAGATAGATTCTACATTTATTCTGCTCCTCTGGGACCTTATTGGCTTTCCATGAAGTTTCAGATATAATTGATTATGGCTCAGAAATTGCTTTAGCTATTTCTAAGATGGATTCCGTCAGGCCTTGCTAACACATTGATGAACACATTGATCTTATTTGAATGTTATTTAGCTTGTCCTTCTCATCTTCCAGCTTGAATGTCTAGCCCTTCATTAAAATTAATTTTTAAAATTCTAGTCACAGTTAACCTTTCTAGGAAGACTGAAGTGAAGAAACTCATCTTCAGACTTCTCAGGGACATTTGCTTTCCTTTTTCTGCCTTGTAATGGTGCTCTAAGTCCCTTCTTCATACTCTTCAGACTTATTTCTAAAACTTAGCTTGCTGGGTTTGCATTCCCACTTTCTTCTGCTTTAATTAAATCTTTACTTAGATTTTATTTTCAGGTTCCCCCAAAGACTGCAATTTTATTTCCTATAGATTATTTCTGAGCAAACACCTAAATCACCGATTTCTAGACTTTTAAAAATATTATTTGTATAATTTTAAATATTTTAAAGTATTATTTTAAAATATTTTTTTTAATTTTAAAATCTAGACTTTTAAAAATATTATTTGTATAACTTTAATTATTTTTCAGTGAAGATACAGAACCCTGGTGTAGCAAAATGTAGATTACTGACAAGAAAAAAAAAAAAAAGAGCATTACCTTTCATTCTCTCTAGAAGCAGTCCATCTACCTCAGGGTTGAAAATCGTAGTCTTAAATTTATTGTATACATATACTCCCAGTTCTTTTGACTCTCTTTTCCAGTGATACATGAATATATACAGATACGTCTCTGTGTTGTCCTGTTTGGTGTTCACTCCCTGAGTATATTACAGTGCAGTTCAAGATAGTCTAGCAGTGGATTAAGCCTGCTAGGGTCCTCGGACTGCACATTTTTCTCCGCTGGCAAAGTTTTTTAGCATTTTCATCTCTGTCTTTGGATAGTGTTATAATGAATTCTTGTACTTTACCTTTCAAAATGCTATGGCTTGCTATAAGTCAGTATAAGAACATCCAGCCTCCTTCCTTTGTTTTTTCTTAAAGAGAAGATTAAAGCATTTTTCAGAGATATTCCACAAAAGACATTTTGATAGTTTTACTTCAGAGGAAGTTCAAAAGATCAATATGCAGATGCAAGTTTTCCTTCATTGGTAAGGTCCTCTCTACTCAGAAGAGATCTTTGAAGAAAGTAATAAATGCCTTGAATGGGATTCGACCACCTGTCTAGATTTCCAAACTAGCAGAATAATATTCTTTTCACAGACTCAGCTCTTACATTCTGATTTTAGTTCTAATGAGGATCTGAGTGTGTCTGGAGAAGATTATGGACTATCTGTCTTCTACGTAAAACCAGCAGACTTGGTAACAAGCGACATCAAAGATGGAAAATGAAGGTGACACATCATTTGAGTTTACTCCCGGGAGTGAAAGAAATCCATTTTACTAAGAGTAGTCTTTGAGGAGCCCTTCTGTCACAGATAAAGCAGCCAAAGAGCCCTTTGATGAAGATACTTGCCTCAGGAAATGCTACAAAGAGTGACTCATGACTGTTTGAATAGCTTTAATATTGCCCAAAATGTATAAAAGAAATAAGTATGCATTATATGCTGATCCTTGGAAACAATCAAGTAAAATTCTGAAATGCAGCAAGAAAGTTAACAAAATAGTGAGTCTTCTTGGGTGGTAACATTTCCTAAATATGCTATTTATCAAGTGACTCAAGCCATCAAGGAAGAGATTATGCCAGTTCCCAGGAAACTGCCCAAGCAAAAATGCAGATGTAACATAGGCTTTTATGACTAACAGAAGCACACACCTTCACTTGGAAGGTGTTTAGAAGTACACATTAGGAATGGGAAACAAGAAGGGTTTGGGTGATATTATATAGTGGCACACACATGGGCTTCATGTATTGCAGAGACAGAATTATTTTTATTTCAGGAGAGACTAAGAATGTAAACCATTTTGTTCTCTGAATTGACCGAGCTGTTCTTGAGATAAAGTCTTTTTAATATATTTTTTTTTTTTAATTGTAGACAGGAATTGATTTTTGCAGTCTAGTTGCATATGTGCATACTATTATCACCTGATAATAAGTTACACCAGATTATAAAACCCAGTATGTTATTTATACAGTTTGATTGGTACAAAGACAATGCCATAGGTCTTGCCCCAAATGTAATATGGCACTATACTCCAGTGATTCAAATTGACATCGTAAGCAATCTTCTGCAACTGCTCAGAATCCATCAACACCCCATGCACAGAAGTCAGAGCTGCAAAAACATGCCTCCAAGGAAACTGAGTAGTTTTTACATAATTGAGATAATGTAGGACTGACAGATTTTGGTAATTTGTTGCAAACTTTCTTGGAGAGAGTGAAATTTTATTGTCTTCAAGGAGGAAGAGGAGGGAAAGTTTTAAGAATTATACATTTGGGACTGTTTAGAAATTTATTGCTGAAAACAGTCAGCCCAAAGTGAGGGCAGTATCTTTGGTTAGTAGCAGACTAGAAAAAAAAAAAAAGCACATCGGTTTTGATTAAATAAGAACAGACCCCATTTCACTGCGTTAAGTTCAAGTTTAGAGTCACTTTGCACGTATTCTGCTTCAGCTATTTTACTTTTTAAAATTTATTCTGTCATGATTGGTAATTACAGCTCTAGTATATGCAATGGCAGCTGGAAATTCTTCTCAAGCTTGTTAAGTCTGAAAGGTAGTTTTCTCCAGCTGCATATTAACATATGATCTCTCATTAAATTATACCAAAAAGGATAAACACTGATCAAAAAACATCTGCTGACACTTAAAAGGTCCTATCTTCCCAACTTCACTTAGTATTCAGTGTAATAACAGTAATTAAAATGAATTTGTGTAGTATTCATCATCTTTTATATAGGTGCTGCATTGTAATTTAGTGTTAATTAATGGACATGTTGTTATAGAAATTCCATACTGCACTGATACTCCATATGCAAGAAACAGCCACAAGACATTTGGTCTTTTGAGCTGGATACTTATTACAGGAGCTGTTGTAATGTAAATAAATTATTTTGGAGCCATAAAAAACCCTGAGTATATGAATATAAATAACAGATGATACAACTACCATAACATGCAGAATACAGCTGAAGAATATGAATACACTGCTTTGTTGACTCAGATTAGTTTTACCTGAAGAACACAAAACCTGGTGAATTCAGGACTGATGTATGTGAATCAGGACAACCAATAAGAGGAAATGGAAAAGATCCTAGGATGACTATTCAAGGGTCTTCAGCATTACAATGTAGCTTATAGAGTTCATTTTTGAACTGAAATGAAGAGTGTTTGGCCTTTAAGGAAAGAAAAATGCCTGAGATATTGCACACTGCCATGTTCCACTCCAGTGCGTTGTGCAGGACAGTATGTGTCTGAGGCATGCAGAGCTTCCAGATTCCTAACAAGGCTAATCTAATAGTTGCACCAGACTGCTTTTTTTTCTGCTTTTTTTTTTTTTTTTTTTTTTTTTTAATTCAGTTTTATGCAAGTGTCCACCCGGCTTTGGAGAGCTGCTGGGAACTGTGAAGGCTGTTTTTAGGAGAAAGAGGTAAGGTATAAATAAGATTAAGCTACAGGGTAATTGGATGAGATGAGATGAGATGCTGTAGGGTACTCCTTAGGTGGAGTGGTCCAACATGCTGCACACCCAATGGCTGCACACATCTGCAGGCTAAACCTGAAGCACAGTCTTCATGTACCCAGTAGGAATTTACTTTTCCCCCATACCAGGGTTCGTGTAAAGTTAATTAAAGCCTCATGCTGTACTGTGTGTCTTTTCCCTTTTTATCTTCATTAAATATGTGCTGTAGCTTTTACAAGTTTGATGTTTCCACATGCATATAATTATAATATACATGGGGACAGAGTCTGTGCCTTCCCATGCTGCATGTGAAAAATGTCTATCTGCAAATGATTGTCAGAAGCATAGGCGTATGTCTAACAGAGACTTGAACCTGACATCAGAAACTGATTCTCGATATGTAAGAGGCCTCTGGCCAGCTTGGGGCTCAGCAGTTAGCTTTCTAAAACTGTGCTGGATTATTATATAACACAAAGGACACGAGTTTTCCAGTCTAATGGAGATTTTATTTCTATTTAGTTCCTAAAGCATCTTAGATATTGTCTCCATTATGATTCAGACTAAAACCTGTTTGTCCACCTACTCTCTTCTTTATTGAGCAAATAAGACTTTATTAGCTTTTCAGCTCCTATTGGTACTTACCAAGTACTCCTGCTTTGTTCACCTGGTACTTAGTAAGATATAACTGGTGATGTATTTGCAGATTATAAAATGGGCTACTTTTTTTGTCCTTTTCAATAGATTTATAGTAATTCCTATGGAAAAAAAACCAACTTATTTATGGTCAGCCATTTTCAAACTATTAGCACAGGTAGAAATATTAGATAGTACAACCTTAGTTTAATTCAAAAATCCAAGATTGATTGAGATTTAGTAATTAGCTGAATTGGAGTTCTGTGGTTTATGATATCTATTCAATTTCCAATATGACTTACAACCCTTGCTGCACTGAGACCTCTGTAATGAGTAAAACAGTTGTCATTATTCCTGGGGAATAAAAAAAAAAGATATCCCTGGTTATATATCCAAACATATTAAATTTTTGTTTCAAATAAATTTAGCATTTACATCCAAATAAGGCTACAATGAAATGCATTCTGTACGGCTCTGTAAGCTGCTGTTGTATGGCCCATGGAGAGATCCCACGGAGCTCAGCTGGAAGTCATGTCGTCTGACCAAGTGCCTTTCCTGAGCCCTGTTCTCCCCACAGACTTACTCCACCATCCACTATTGTGTTATTAAAGCACTATAAAAGCAACAGGCCAGAGAACTAGACCCACACAATCAGAATGATCTGCTTAGGTAGTTGCTTGGGCAGGTTTAAAACGGTTTGTCTTTCAAAACAGTTTCGATAGGTAAAAGATAAATTGAGCAGACTTTTTGGCAGACAAACAATATAAGCTTACTGTAAAATTCTGAGGTTTTGTCAGCTAACTGGAAAATTCTAAGCAATTTTTTTGTTACTTTTTTTTTTTTAAATAAAAATATTAAGTTTTACCTGAAGGAAAAAATACAACAGCATGGGAACTACAAAACACTCAGCTCTGCCTAGCTATTCAAAATGTAATAGTTCTTTCTTCTTTCCAGAATCTGGGGAATTGGATAATTTTTGAACTAAAAACTCGATCCAAGGAAAGAGAACAAATTCAAAAATGTAGGAGTCATGACTTTTCTGTTAGACCCATGCCTCAACAGGGAACAGCAGGAGAAACATAACTCCATGTGAGAGCTGCTCTGTCACTTCTGCAGATCCCAGGGCAAGTGGGGTTTATAAGAATTAAGGTTAGTGTTTTGCCATGTTCTTCCAAGACTAGGTCTTACAGCATTTTTGGAAGTATGGTTTTTATGATTTTACATTTGGCTGGATGCTGGGTTAGATGCTAATCCTGCATATAGGGACTGTGGGCCAAGCTTTGATTGAGGAATTGGGATAGGGAGACTGTAAAATGCTGGACTTGCAAAAAGTAGTGAAAATCATTACAGACAGGCTTTTGGGCTGCTGTAGAAACTTGTAGACTGTGGTCCTTTCTTTTGATACTAAAAGCCCTTATATTAGGTCTGAACTATCCCTGAAGTATTTGCACATGTCATCCTGGGCACATTGTCCATATACATCCATGAAAAGGCAATGTACCTTCTGGTTCTTTATAAATTTACTCATCTCTTCTGCTTCTGCAAAATTAGACTTTTTTTTCCTGACAGGTGAAAAAGACATACTGTAAACAGGATGCACTTTTAGTTTTTTCTGTCTCTGTCTGAAATTGCTGACAGATACTTATGGGACATATGTACTGCTCTCCAGAAGCTTTAATTTCAGGGTAACTGGCTGGACAATTAACCTACTATGAATTTCCTACACATGAAATTTTCACTTTATGTGGCTGCTCTACAGATGACTTGCTCCTTTGTTGTTGCATACTGTGCTTGTGTGAAAGATTGTTTTACTAGACCTCAAAACTGTCACCAAGGGGCAGTATTTAAAAACATCAATATTGTATCAGAGGAAGCAGCTGTTTGTATTAGCCATGGTATAGCAGCTAAGAGCTTTGGGCTGTCATCTGGCTAATTTATGAGTTCCACTGTATAAAATACATGAGTCATAGTGTCTTCTGGTGTGTGCCAGTAGTTATAATGGCTCTGTAATGTACGTGATGCTTGTAAGAAGAGTTCAAAAGTGTTGTGGTTCAGTGAGCTGCTGACCAGATATATTATCGTCATTACCTTTGGCATAATGTTATAACAGATGTAATTCCTTTGTCTTACAAATATCATAGTTCATACTTTGGACAACTGCATTGATAGTGGAGTGGGTGGTTGGTATCAACAGGAGGAAGTACCTCCTTTCTTTCTGCAAATTCCGGCTTTTACAATGATTATATGCAGCTCTGTTTCACCCTTTTTTCTCCCAGTCTGACTTCCCCTCAGAACCTTGTTCTTGTCCACTGAGAGCCAGTGCCTTTGTTATTATAATCCTGTATGTCTGTAGCTGAAATAAATAAGTCATTCATCAATGGCACATAAAGATTAAAAATGCTAAAACAATTGTTTTAAAATTTAAAGGAGTAATGATTCACGGAGATGCATTATTAATAAGCATAAATTATTGAGTTGGCTCAGTAGTGCAGCTACAGTTTAGAGATGGACTCAAGGTCCACCAAGGGACTGCAGTCCCATGTAGAAGTGTGCTCTGCCAGCTGGCCAAGCAGCAATAATATTGTGTCAGCTGCGAGAGCAGAGTTACCTATGCCAGGCTGCAGGAGGGTGAACAGGAGACAGCAGACTGTATGTGCTTGCAAATGCACTATGTACATGGGGAGCAAAAAATGAAAAAGAGATTATGCTTGTTTTTGAGAAATTGGAAGGTAAAGCCAGTGATAATAACTCCTTCTTAATGGAAATAGAATGGACATAAAACAGTCTTTTCTGTGTCTGTACCTACATCTTTGTTCTCTTTTCCTCTCCTTCCTTCTAAACAGGTAACAGTTTTGTGTTACCTACTTACCCAACTACCCTCATTTTGTTGTAATTAGGCACACTGAGAAATGTATTATGCTTCTACATTTTTCTATGCATGAAACTAGTCTAAATTGTGCACCTCGCATGCAATTTCTCCTAAGGAACACTTCAAACTCTGAGGATGAAATTCTGCCCCAAATGAAGTCAACTGGATTACTTGTTCTAATGGTGATGAAGTTGAGACTTCATCAAGAATTATTTCCTTTCAGTAGCAACTCTTGTTGAGAAGGAGTTCACAGATCATGATTCAGGAGATGAATGAGCCTGATTTAAATGTCATATTTAGACATAATCTCTATAGAAGCAATGGAAGTTATACTCAGCTAAGGATGGGATGGTCATTTATAATTTAAAGTTGTACCTTTCAAATACCACTGGTACAACGATTATTGTGCATTTTAGACCAAAGCTAGCTACTTATTTCCCACACAAATGTGGAGGCCCTTTGCTTTAAAAGAGAAACAAAAAACCCTTCAGAAAAACAAAATTACGTAACTGAAGGTATAACTACCTTGATGCACCCAGAATGACTCCTACAAGGTGCACCGTTCTCTGAATGCATGGTATTCTTCAGTCCTTTGTTTTGCCTGGTTGTTAGACACAGCATCTAACAGCCAGTCGCTGGAACACAGAAAATCTGACCTCTGTACATGTTGCAGGTTCCAGTGACCTCTCTGGAACTGCTGTTATGGTCAACAGCTTTATAACTGTTAATCAAAGCAATCCAGTCCTGAGAGTACAATCCCATTCTTATTTGCAAACAAAAATTCCAATAGATACTAGTTAATCATTCTAAGTTTACACTGATGCAACTGAATTTGACCTAAAATTGTGCATCAGGTTTGTTGCATTAAACCAGACAAATACTTTGCTTCCTCCTTTAAAAGGTTGCCTAGGAAGCTGGAATAGTTTTGATGATGGAAAGATTATTGCAATGATGCCTTTTGCTGCATCTCTACACATTAAAGAAGAATATAAGGTGCAATAGACTATAAATCTCTTCTTTGTATCGCTTAGCTATGCGTCTAGTTGTATTGAAAGCAGCAAATATTGATTATAGGTTAAAGGCAATTAAAATAATGGACCTGTATCTGGCAAAAACTGCCAAAGGGTTCTTGGCACTGACAGCACTTACCACATAAGCAATGACTGTCAAATTTAATGAGCAAACATATTTTCCAGGAATAAGCATTTAATATTCACTCAACTCTATTTTACAGAACACAATTTGTATTAAATTTGTGAGCAAACTATTCTTTTAAAGGAGCAAAAGAAAGCATGACAAGGGCTCTAATGACAGCTGGAAGAGATTCCATGTAAAGGAATCACATAGCCACCAGATTACAATGTAGCATGACAGAAGAGACTGTCTTAGGCTGCCTGTAATGGAAAGTCTTTGCTTCCCGCAGAAGTGCCAGGATATTGGTGTACATGATCGAGGCAGCTTTTTTATGTTTGCTGTGTCTGTACTTAGGCTAGCCCTACCAAACAGGAGCCAAGGCTTTTAGCTGAGCTCACTGCCAGCACAGCTAACTGCACAGGTAAAAGTGGCTTTCTCACAAGCCTTTGGGTGGCGCATAGCTGAATTGCCTTGGCATAAAGTGGAAAGATAGTTTCAGTTCCAAGAACCACGATTTTTTCCTGTTTTTCCTCTGATGCAAGAGTGAACTCCCTGGCAGAGCCATGCATTACTCAGCCTTTATTCACAGGTGCTGATGAGGCCACACTGCCTGTGCTAGCTAAGAAGTGAAACCAATTCTTGGGTCATTTCTTAGTCTTCCTCCACCTCCACTCAAGATATGTGGGATACAGGTACTTACTCTGCCCTCAACGACTCTTTTTCATCCTGAGTAGCTACCAGACTATTGCCAGTCAGGAGGGAGAAGGAAAGGAACAAACTGTACGTCATTGTACCTCCTGAACACCGTTGCAAGCTCCCACAATGGGCCACTACCAGGTCTCTACAGGACTGACCTGCTGTTACAACTCTAAAGAAAATTCAAAGATGGATAAGGGTCAGATATTCACACAGTCTTGATGTTGCTCCTTTGAAGACAGCAATATTGAGGGAAAAGAGAAAGAACAGGGGTTTGTGGAAAGCACTTCAATGGCACAGAGGGAGAAGAAAAATAGAGGAGTGACTATGAAAAAAACACTCTTTGTGAGGCATATTTAAATACAAGTTTTCTTTGCTGCAATTTTATTGCCCCTCAAGGCAGCCTCAAAAAGAAATTTTCCAGCATTTTGCCATGTCTGAACACTGGAGACATTTTTTGGCGTAACTAGCACATCATTTACTTTGCACCATCCTAGCAAAGTTCTTATTTCCTTCTTGTTATACTTTACACTTCTTTTTTCAAATATATCTATAAGCATTGTTAAAGTGGAATTTTCTTCTTCAGTACCCATATCAATTAGTCCCTATCTACACTGGGTACCAAAAGTCGCAATTTGAGTCAAGATGGACAACAAATATTGCAATATACCCATATTGATTAGTTGCAATGGCTGACCTCTCATGGTGTCTGTTATGGGTTGCAGGTTCCCCTGCTCGTCTCAGCTATATTGGGCACCAGTTGTTGTAGTCAGTAGTCCAACTCAGTCAGCCTCACACGACGCACCAATTGTTGCAGCACAATCAAACTAGTAGATTGCAACAAGGCTTTACCATTGGTCAGTTTGTACTGTCTGTGCTGTATCTCCTTCCTCCAGAGGTCAGACCACACTGCTCCTCCTCCATCTGATGACCCCTTACCCCTTACCCCCCACCCCACCCCACCCCACCCCCCACCCCACCCTACCCTACCCTACCCCCCAAAAAAATCCTCAGGACTCTTTAACCACTTAGCAGGAACGAGCTATACCTGCACATTGTCCATGTCAATCAACCCACTGCCTTTGAGGCAAGGCCACAGCTGCATGTTATCAATGCTAATCGACCACTGCCTTCATTCCTCTACACTCTTATAATTAATTCTCTTTCTAGTGGGCTCGAGGAGCTAAAATGTTATCCATTTTCCTTCTATTATGGTGGTGCATGAATGGTACCAGTTTCAGCAATTTTTGGAGCCTTGCTGAATATAGCTCCAGGATTTTACAGCTTCCATTCAAGTACCCCAGAGGACACATTTTTATGAAGTTTCACAAGGATGCCATCTTCTTATAGCCCATCTGTCCTTCTTTTCTTGCAAGACCAGTAACTCACATCTGGATTCTTCTTTAAGACTGAGAGCTGTAATGCTTCCTCAAATGAAGGTAGTCAACACAGTCATCACTCCTGCTTTTTTATACTGTAGAATTCAGCTTCTACAACCTTTCTTGAATGTCTGGAATATATCTACTCAGAATAGTGCCTGCTCTGAGAAAACATTAAATAATACTGTTTTCAATGCGCTGTGAAGGAATTTGATGTTACCCATGATACAATAATTGTGTCACTATAGTTCTCTGAACTGGCTGCTGAGATCAAATTTAGTCACAAATTAGTTCATGTCTTACTCCATAGCTGACCAGGCCCAGCTACATGGCTTTCTGTGCAAAAGTACTGTATGGCTTTGGGGAAAAATATCCGAGACAGCAAAGTGTTACCATTTACTATTCATTATTGTTTCATTTATTTATGTGAGAAACAATAAAAGTGAGTTCAGCTCCGCAGGAAGCTGCAAAATTAAAATAAGATTACTGTCTAAAAGAAACAGAAAGATCGAGGTAGTTCTTTCTGGATTCTTATCCATAAATGTGGATAAGAATTTTGTCTAAAGCAGCATCATGGAAAACTATTCAAACAATCTTGCTCAAGTTTTATCTGCATGCAAAAATATACTAAGTATAAGAAGTTTATGTAATAATAAAATGTCTTCTCAAAGTGAAAGAGGTCCTGAAACATGATCTATTAATGAAGTGGACAGACTGATTATTTCCATATAGTTTGAGCATATGGAAAAACCTTTCATGTAAAATAAATAATTCTATTCAAAACACTACTGTCTCCTATAGCCATAGCATCCTTGAATTATACTCTAAATAACAAGTCTGAATGGAAAAAATGAATCCTGCATAAAACTCCACTGACCTCAATACCTTTACATAAGGGATAAATTTTGTCAGATGTGTTTAGGAGATACATGCTATATAGATATCAAAACATGAATGGGAGGCTAATTTTTTCATAATGCTGTGATGAAATGAAAAAGGAATCTTGTAATGAACTTTACCATACCATATGTCTAACTTTATTAATAAAATACTGTTCATCTATATTTTTCCTTACTGTGCAATTGAGACTTTCTTTAAACAATAATTTTTATGTGCCTGTGAAATGCAAATTATTGAATTATAAGATGCCTCATGAGCATTACAGCTGACAGGTAAATGAGAGCAAAGAAAAGCTAAGCATACGAAATTGGATGATTTGTAATTTAATTATAAATACCTCCAGAAATGGTATAGTCACAATATAATAAAAGATGGGTTTTATTTTAATTAAAAATACATTTGGTTCTCTAAGATATGGAGGTGAGCTGGGATAATGTACTTTAAATTTTATGTTTTCTTATGAAACGTGAGCAGTTGTACTAGTTACACCTGTAAGCTCAAGTTCAAGCAGCTACTTATAAATGGCTATAATTTAAGCACTTGGACAAAGTAAATTCTCTAACTGTACTCTTGCCAATCTTTGTGCATTATCACTTTGTTGTTATCATCTTTGTATCTGGTGCCTTTCTAAAGCCACAAAAGCTTTTGGTTTCATTTGATTGCCTAACAATTTTAACCTTCACCTCAAACAGAAAAGGAAGCTGCTGGCCTGCATGCTTTGATAGAAAAGTTTGGCCAATTGAGATGAATGTTAGACTGTATATTTTTAATGGGGATTTTTTAATCTACTCTGAATTCTTTTTAAGCCTCACACCTGTTTTTTGGCAACAGTTAAATAAGACCTTAATACACTACACCAGATGTTATTGGAAATGATGTTGATCAGTCATGAGGTGACACTTTCCAAGCAGCTCACTGTCTTTGAAATGGGACTAGTTTTTTAACCTTAGCTCATGCAATTTTACAAGCCACCTCCACTACTCCTTCTTCCAGTCTGATCCTGATCCTATAGTGGTAAAAGCCAAAGTTTTCTCAGAAGACAAGATGTACTGGGAATAGCAGCCTTGTGCCTTTGGTACAGCAGGACTTCCACGGCCACCCGACAATGCAGAAGCCCTGTTTCAAAGCCATTTGTGGCAATACTATCTTGTGGCTGATGTAGGTATAGAGACACGGGGCCATTGCCACCTGTCTGCAGTTCTCACATAGGCTTCTGGCAATGCCATGGCTGGGAATGCAGGATTGGGAGGCAGATGAGAATAATTGTGTACCCTAATAAGTACAGGTCTATTAGAGTAACCTGTGGAGAAGTTGGAGGGAGACTTACATACTGCCAGGAATGAAGGACTTGAAGGAGTATCAGAGGGCAGATTCTTACACAGACTCCTTGTTAGGTACCACTGCAACAACTTTGTAAGTTGTTGACAAAAGAATTTTTAATTAGTTATCTCCTCTGAAGCAACTAACATTTAGCTTCTGTTTTCTGTTTTTCTTACAGTTGTAGCAACTTGAAAAAGGGTCTAAGTGGGAAGCAGGAAACCTTTTACATGTTAATTCATGAGTGAAATGCATTATTTGACCTGTGGTCTTCCCTAAAAGTAATTGAAATACTGCACAATTTTGTCTGAAGTTTTTTCTGAAGTTGTTTTGTCCAAAGCATTCTGTTCATTGAAATGTATCATTTCAGTGACCAAATTACAACAGGCAGGTGCGTCCAAAGCATGCACATTTTTGTTAGGCAGACCTCCAAAGTCTTTGGTTTTGATGGCTGGACTTGTAACCTTCCTATAATAAACGGAATGGAATTTTTGCAATTTACTGTCTGAGTTTGGTCAAGGTCTAGATTCCAGTTTTATTGCAGGCCTTTGTGATTTGGAGCAAAACTGTATGCCAAGGTGTCTGAGAATAACTTGACCAAATTTTCAACAGTACCTTCAGTTAGGGCAGCGAATTTTCGCTCCATGGATGACAACCCATTTCTCATAGACCCATGTGTATTCTGAAAATTTTTTTAAAAATAAGCTGTGTGTCATGGGAAGAAAGAGGAACATTCTGCATGTGTAAAGTTTGTACAATTCCAAAGACATTACAGGAGGTCATTTAAGTGTCTTAGCATTTCTGTTATGATCAGACAGTGCTGAATTAGATGAAATATGTTTAGCAACAAATTCATGTCAAGATTCTTATCTATTTTCACACAAGGTTTTCTAAGAAACCTCTCCCAGATTATAGTTTGCAAGAAGCTAATCTAATGAAATCATACACAGGTGAGTCCTGCATATGATAACAGGATTTACATTCTGCTCTGACACTATATGAAGGGGATTAGGATGATACTGCTGCTACAGCTAGGATTTCCAAAATGTCATTTTATCATACAGCAAACTTCTTTCAATGCAGAGCAACACTCCCAGGACAGGCAAATCTTCTCCCCTATCCCTGTTTTCAATTTTATGTAAGGTCATTACCACTTTCTACCAGTGTCACAAGTTTCTGGTTTCAATGTCTTCCTGTACTAACAGTTCAAACTTAAAAAATCAAATTGACATTTCACTGGAAATTTTAGTGATTATTTGATTTGGCAATTAGTTCTCAGCTGCTTACAGGCCAGATGTGGACCTTACTTATGTAATTTTATAGCACTGTCACTCCTAAACTAAATGGATTTCCTTCAGACAGATGTTGGTAGAAATTGAATGTGAAACATAATTACTTGTAGAGGCACATCATGTTATATTCACCCATGTTACAGTTCAGGACAATTATATCACTGCTGAACTTGTGCTCAAGGGGGCAATATCCAATTGCAAAGAGATGAGATTAACAGGCTGTTCTGATTCCACCTGTCAAAGTTTATGAATCTATGAATGGATGGCCACAGACTGATTAGAGCCTTTCTAAATGTTCACAACATTAACATTAGATATTACAGCAACCAAATCTGTTAAACCTGGTAGTATATTGTTTTATAACCACATCCTAAACTCTTTGCAGCTTTTGCGTTAACTTTGAAAAAACTATTTAGAAGTGTCACCAATGAACTTTCTCTGCATCTTTCTTTTATGGTACTGGGCACGTGGTGCTTAGAAGCATGCAATGCATGTTTTTCAGGCATTAAGATGCAGTAACATAACATGGGTTTATACTGCTGTGGACACATATTCTTCACTAACAAAATCTCCAATACTAGATGATAATACCTAGGGGAGAAAAATGCTCCTTGTCCAAGAAATGGCACTGGTTTCAAGGCAATGTAAATGTTTGAAATGGTAAACTAGAATTACAGTGGTTGTACAGATGTGCTGTACAATCATTAGGTGTCAAGAAAATCTGTATTTCAATCAGGGATTTGACTCTGTGGGTCAGATCTACTCCTTTGCCAGGTGATGAGCGTAGAGAGAACAACTGAATTGTCTAAAACTTTTGAATTACATTCTTGAACATATCTTTTTTTTAGTAGTTTTCCTTGTTAAATATTTCATAAAGGGGAGCACCATGGATTTTTAAGGCTACATCCTGAGACTTCTATGCACCTTCAGTAACACTTTAATATCCAATTAGACCCAGGATTTTATTTGGCCAGAATATTACATATTTAAGTCATAACATTATAGAAATCATGGAATCATGGAAAAGTCTAGTTTGGAACAGGACCTCTGGAGTTCATCTGGTTGAACCTTCTGTTGAAGGCCTGGCCCCAAATGAAGTTGCCCAGGGCCATGTCAAACGGAGTCTTGAAAATATCCAGTGCGGAAGATTTTTATCACTTCTTGGGAAACCTGTTTCAGTGTTTACTTATTCTCATGGTGAAGAGATTTAAAAAAAAAAATAATAAGAGAACTTCCTCTGATATGACTTGTGCCTGTTGCTTAGTAACTTAGAAGTAAGTTAGATGTACTTAGAAGAGAGTACATCAGTCTTTGTAACTAATTATAAAGTGTTGGAAGACTCTAATCAGATTTTCCTTGAAACGTTTTCTCTATGTTGAACAAACCAGATTTCTTCCACATTTCTTCATAGCAGGTCCTCCACCCCTCTCATCATCTTGACGACCCTCTGCTGGACCCTATTCAACTTTTCAGTTTCTCTCTACAACTGAGTAATCAAAACTGGACACAGAATTCCATCTGGAGCCTAACAATTCTTAATTAAATAGAAATAATCACTTTGATTGATCTGCAGTTTAGTTCCTCTTGCTAATGCAACCCTGGGCATGATTTCCCTTCCTTGTGCAAATTCTCTTACATCCACATAAAGCTTTGATTAAATGACACTTGTGGAGCCCTAGATGGATCGTTGGACATGCTATATTGTGGAATTACATAGGTACGTGGAATTTGTATGAATCTGGAGTTAAGAAATTAAATGAGTGTCTTTATCAAGACAATATTATTTCTTGCAGCTTGCTGACTAACTTGCAGCTCTGTTTCCTTATTTCCCTCTTGGTGACAAACTGTTAGCTCTTCCAACAATATTTGAAAAACATTAGCTTGACCATTATCTAGAAAAGAGAGAAAATTAAGACCCTACAAATGTCTATGCACGTATGCGTCTGCATGGTATTTGTGAATAACCAAAACCACCTCATAGTTCCAATTTGAATTATTTAGCTTGCATATTTGTCGGAGAAGTTTGTGTTCAACCACAGAGAAAAACCAGAATGGAAAACAATTCGCTGAAGCAATTCAAATAATGAATACTTTCAAGAAATAGTGACCTGCTTAGAACTGTATTGAGAGCAGAAATAGTGATTAAGTATATTGAGTAAATTATTAATTTAAAACCATTTACTCAGCTCCAAAAGTCTAATTTTCAAAAGCCACGAGGGCTCTGGAAAACATAAATCTATTCTCTTTCTGTGGACAGCCCCAAACACAAAATTATTTGCTTTCTTACATAGGGAAAATGACAGAAACAAGCTGAAATATGAATCTACATCACACAAACTATACTGTCCTATATTCCCATATGGATGGTCTTGGCAAGAGCAAGGTGGTTTACTCTATCCCAGAGTTTACGCTGGTGTTTCCAGGGTGAATCTAGCTAATTCTGCAGTTGTAGGTCAAAAATGTGCCCACAGACAATTCGTGTGTTGCAGATAATGCACCGTCCATTCACAGACATCTTGCCATCCAGGCAACTCCTGTATGAGCATGTCCTCTTCTTAGGGCAAACCTTGACTTTATGGATTGTTGTCCTGTGTGGATTGGGTTGATTCCTCTTTGACCTGGAAGGGGTCCAGGAACTTCCTATCCTTTGTTTTCACTGTGGTACCTATTTGTCAGGTCTTCAGCATTTTTGAAAGCGCCATTCCACCATACTGCTTGGGGCACGCTCCCGTTAAGCTCTTAAAGAGCTGGAAAGTGTCAGGTTGGTAATGCCATTCACCTAAAACATTTATAGATGATTCATCTACCATTGAGAAGTAATAATCCTCCCAGTCTCAAAGCTCCCAAACATTCACTAGCAGGCATCATAGCCACCCTTTTCCTAATGCACAGCTGCTCAGCACACCTGTTACAATATGGCTGGCTTTCAAGGGAAGTGTGGAGGGAATTAGGACTCAAAAATCTACCCACTCCACCAAGAGTAAGAAGCAGGACATAAAAATGTTAAGTCTTATGAGGAAATGCCAAACTCATGATGTTCCAGCAGATGTAAACCACAATGCATTCCTGCCATCTGTATGGTAAAAAACAGTGTGTATGAATGTAAACAAACATTTTTATGCAACATCTGTACTGTGACCTCCATAATATTTTCAAGGGGAAAAAGAAAGGATAATTTTCCCCTTGATATTTTGTAGCAACACATTTTTTACATATTGAAAACACCTTCCATGTGTAAGGAGATGAGTTATTTTTGCTAGTAAAAGACCCTCAGAGAAGAAACCAGTACACTGAGCTCATAATCTAACGTGTTAATGATATTTAAGACACTAAATAGTAACAGATGCACCTTAAAGAACTACTTGCTCACATCAGTCGTATTAACTTTGCTGTTTATATTTACCAAAGAAAGAGCTGGTTAGAAGTGAAGGCAGGTAAAATCAAGGAGAAGGTAAAGTTGAGCCTGTGGAGAAGGATCTTACAGGGATCCAGAACCCCTGAAATAACCCTGGTCTTTTTTTCCCTTGCCCAGTCACTTCTCCCTTAATCCTCAGATCCTTGTTCAGTCAAATCTGAGACATTGTTCCAATTTCTCATGTAATAGGTCTTTCTCCTCTATCTCTGTCCTATTATGTCCCACTTGTATTCTTGCAACTGGAGTTTCTTCACTCAAATCTGTGTTGTCTCTTTGTCCAGTTTCAATATACACCATGGCTCCTGCTCCTACTGTCCTTTTTTTCAAGGGAGTCTCAGCTACGTCTCAAAAGCCTCAGTCTTGCTTCAGCCTCCAGGAGTGCCTGCCTATCTACCAGAACCATGGCTCTCATTTTTACTGTGTGGGAGTTGGGCATCCAGAGGACCTGGATGCAAGGTTATAGGGGCAGGGGAGAGAAGGTGCATTAGTATTATCTATGGAGGGGAGCTGGGGAAGCCTTTCTCTACATTTTTACTAGGAGCAGATTTGCCTCGCTTTTAGCCTCAGTATTAGGCTAACTTCCATAGTAACTTCATTTCACCAGAAAAAAAACCCTCAGTATCTGATGGACTAATGTATTCATTCATCTCTGACATAATTTTTCCCTGTAACTGTGTTTTCTAAAAACCATAAATGTGCAGTGTTTCTCTTATGTACTCCAGGAACTTGGATATTTTGGGGAATGTTGTTCTGAAAAAACCCGTAGGGACCATTAATGCTCTGTGCCCTTTCGGAGCAGGCTGCTGTGTCTCCACGAGCTTGTGGAAATGCCAACATTAACATCTCTATACATCAGAGTGTGTCCATTTGGAAGATCAACATAATAAAAAATACCTCCCAGGTGGGTGGTGAGACTGAGTTCACACTTCTAAAATAAATTATGTTAAAAATTAATAAAAATAACTGCAAAAACAAACCAAACTTTATATAATTAATTTTCTCTATGACTCCTTGGCATTTTAGAAATAAATTACCATTATTACCTGTAATTTTGTTACAGAAAAACTTAGACACAGGGAGGATATCTGACATACCATAAACCTAGTAGTAGAATCAAGCATTGAACTCCAAGACCAAAGCCTAACCCACAAACTAGTCAAAATATTATTCTTATACAGCCTTGTTTGACTGTTTTTATACCAGCAATCTTCAACCATAATTAAAATAGAATTGCGGCCAAAGCAATAGCTGCTGAGCTCCTGCTGTCTCTATTAGGATGGTGGTAGTGCTGAAGAAGTAAATATTTTAATGATATCAAAACCTAATGCTCGTTCCATTTTAAATTGCCAGTGCAGTCATACCCTTACAAATTTTAAAGTGGAATCCAATCTAACTTTATAAAAAATAGTGGCAAACTGTCTAAGGCCCTTAAGGAGAATGATCAAATTTTTCTTGTTTTTTTTTTTTTTTTTTTTAATATTTTTTTTCTCTCATAAAAAGTTAAGGGGAAAGGTCAATATTGTCTTGTTATATCTCTGGAAGAGGGTTTAAAAGTCACTATCATGCAGCATTTTCACATAAATAGTCCAGTGAATTCTGATTTCTCACCAGGTTTTCATGCTGATGCTATTCTTTACTTTTAAATTGCTCTTAGCATTTCTAAGGTGGATTCACCAGTGTTACAGATACCATTATGCAAGTAATTATCATGACTTAAAATTGAATATAATTATTTGCTTTTCCTTCTATGCATATATATTAAAAGTAACAGTTTCAGCATAGAACAGGTGAGAACTAATCTGATGTTTCCAAGAGATAAGACTGCATATATTTAAGTATTCAAACTACAATGTGGTTATCTTAATTTCCATTGTGTTAAAATGTTGGTGAATGTTAAGAACATTTAGAATACTAAAAGGACTTTTGTACCACAGAAAGTACAAACCACATGTTAGCAGACTACAGTATGACAAAAGTTTCCTTGTAGTAATCCAAGAATTCATATAACACTAATGTGAAGAAAAGCGAGTGGATTTTAAATCCTCATTTTGTGGTAATTGCATTTCAGTGCCCTGGTGGATTAATTTGTAAAGAATTATGCAAATGAAAACTGAAGAATAATTTTGGAGGATGAGATTCAGGAAAGTACTTGCTCTGATTCAGGATTCGTAAGAATATGGTGCGGCGTAATACCTTTTTATGGGAATGTTATATCCTTACAGCAATAGCCAATGATGTAATGAAGAACAGTACCTTCATGATTTCTCTCTCTTACTTGTCAAAGAAAGATTTTCCTGCAAACGTTTACTCTTCTTTAGCTCATTTAGTCAATCTAAAAACATTTTAGAGCATCTTACTATTCTTGAATATAAAACATTACCCCTGCATATCAGATTTCTGCTATTTTTAAAAACTTCACCAGAAGTTGAATGATCTGCAAACTGCAAAACAATAAAGAGCTTGATATGTTATTTTGGTGGCAAATTTATGAGAAGCACAGTGGGAGTTAGTGAGTGAAATGTCAAATACAGTATTTTTCAGCTTAACAATGATGAAGGCCACATTTTCTAAGCATTTTCTTTACTCATCACTATAAAACATCAGCTTCCAGATTTCTCTCTGAACGAGGTGGAAATGAGATCAATGCAGAGAAACTGTGTGGTGGTCACCTTTTAGTGGTCACGGTACCACCCCAACACGCTTGCAGTGAACCTGAGACTGCTTCTTGTAACACTGAACTGGTTGTGTCTGCAGTACCTACAAGGCCATGTAAATCAAATATACCTATCAAAACATAAGATCTTGTCACAATTTTAAAGACAGAGTGATAATCATTAAAATGAAGCTGGTTGATAAAATGTCAGAGATAACTGTTGTCCCTGAAATTTGCTTATTTTGCAGATCAAACATTACAAACAAGTAGAATCATAGAATCTTGAAATCATAGGACAATGCAGTTTGAAGAGAACTCTGGACATCATTTAGCTCAACCCCCCTCTCAATGCAGGCATAGCTTTTGTCAGATCTAAGTGTTCAAGGTCATTTTCAGATCAATTCTGGAAATCTGCAGGGGTGGAGACTTCAAAGCCTCCTTGGGTGAACCCTTCCTTTATTTGATCACCTTCATGTCGAGAGTTTTTTCGTTATGTCCAACTAGAATTTTATTTGTGGCCACTTGTCCTGTTGCTGCGTAACTCCCACAAATGCCTGGCTCCATTGTCTACAAACACTCTCTAAGTATAAGAAGAATGTAATTATGTTTCTCCTTAGCTTTCTTTTCTGAAGGCCAAATGAATGCAGTTCCTTTGGTCTCACCAAGGTTCCAGCTCCCTGTTGATCATGACATACAGCTCTTGCACTAGAGGACAAAATTGGACACTTCATTCCAGATGTGGCCCCCAACAACTGAGCTGAGAGTAATAATCCCTTTGCTTGACCTGATGGCTATGATTTTGCTAAAGTAGCCGAGTGTACAGTTAACACAATCAGTACAAACATGCATTTCTGACTCATGCTCAGTAGCTAACTGAGGCCAGGTCCACCAGGACCCTCAGGTCCTTTTCTGCTGAGCTGTTTTCCAGTCAGTCAGTTCCACAGGATGCCAAAGTCACCTTTACCTTCGTGTCTCATAATATACTTCCCAGGACTTCTAGATACTGATATAGAAAACTCACAAACCGGTTCAATTCTGCCTCTGAAAGAACTCACATAAAATGTCACTACCACTTCATTCCATTTGTGTTTGGAGGATGCATTTCTGAAAAAACAGGAAGGAGATAGGGAAGTGAAATATATATAGAACTTATAAAACAGATATCACAGAAAGTCATTATTACTCTGTGAAGAATGTTTTTATGTGCTTTGGAAGGACATTGCCAAGTAATTTTCCCAAATATACTTCATGTTTTATTGTTATTTTAGGCTACATAAAAGATTAACATACAGCCACACAAAAGCTCTTAGATTCTAAATTGCAAGCATTACATTGCAAATGATAAATGAAAGAACTTTCCTTTCCTTTAAATTGCCTGTAATACTCTTCTAAAGTTGAACTTCCCTGTCAGCTCAAGACTCTCTTTGTCCCTAGTGAGCCTCATCCGTAGGTTTGTTTAGTGTTTTTTTTTCCACAGGGTAAATTTTTGTTATCTATAATTTCTAATAAATCTTCCTTTATGGCACTCACTATCCAGTACCAGGAACTTTTACAGCCTTTTATTTTAACACTCAGTTATTTTACAGTTCATTGTCCAATTGACCTCTAAGGGGTCCACAATATCCTGTTTCATGCACTGCTACTTAGTTGAGTCTTTTACAACTGTAAAATCAATATATGGTTACGGTACTCAATTTTCTGAAGAATGTGCTCACAGTGGTGTTGCCCATCCTGCTGAAACATCTTGTCAATTAAGGCAACTGTGTTAGAGACCTCACTTACTCTTTTCTTTCCTCTTACCACAGAATACCTAAAATACAACCATAAATGAGTATACTGCTGTGATAGACTGCATACTGACTTGTTTGTGAATTCCCAAATTTCTGTTCGGTCTGTTAAGATATTGACATAGTTTTATTCCAGAAGATTAATGTTTGTTTCTTAAACTGTTGTTCAAGGCCATGAGGCTTTGAGAGGGAGTACTATCATATATTGACCCATGATATTTAGGTTTCTTCAGTCTTCTAAACTCCTTTCAAAGGGTCACTTCTGTGATGGACTGACTCTCTTAATTAGCATGACCATAGCCTTACAAGGGTAAAAGAAAGTAAATACATATGTCTCAGCACTGAAACCTGCATGTCCTACATTGTTTAGCTTCTCAGCATGCTCATTGGATATATTTTGGACCACTCTTGCTTGCTCTTTCTAAAAGAAGTCCTAGGAAAAGGCAATTGATTCCTGAAAACATGGCTCAAGGGTAAAACTGCACCAAGCCTGGGTATCCTTGCTGTATACAGTCCTCCAGCACAATCTCAGCATGGTTTGTACCTTCATGCACCTTGACAGACCTCCAAGCCATGCTCTAGGGTATGTATTTTGTGCCTTCAGTTTTGTATTATCAGACCAATGCTTTGGTGGGTTGCAACACATCTGTCAGGTGTTTTGAACTAAAAATCCTTTGAAATAATAATTATGATTTAGGGTTACAAGATATTCCCTGGAGAGGACACCCAGAGCCAAGTGCTCTCGATCAATGCAGTGGGCATAACTATTATGTTACAGTGTGGGTTAGCCCCTGGCAGCATGGACGTGAGACAGTCTGTGCCATATGACTTGTGCCCAAAATCTCTTCTTTTGTCCCATAGTCCAGATGCACACCTAAAATACATGCTCAGTGTTCACAGGTGACTTTCAGGTCATCACAGTCTCCTTCATCATGAAATCACTAGCGAACAGCAATAATCCAGTTTCAGCAATATGGTTTATTACCTTCATGATAACTGCCTATAGGAAAGAATTCTTTGCAAGGAACTTTGAGTCACCTACTAAGGTCACATTTTACTTCAGTTGTGGAGATATATTTGTTGTACATAACCTGAATTAAAAATATGTTTTAGCACATCTTTTCACTGCAAACTTTAGCAAACTAATGTATTATGCATTTCTGTGCCTATTTCCAGATCTTAACTTCCAATTCCTTTTCCCTTTGTTGCTTTTTTTTTTTTTTTATTTTTTTTTTTCCTAGGACAAGTAGAATGGTAGCATATAGTACTAGGTATTCTTTGTAATATGGAGATACACTGAGCCTTCAAAGTTTCAAGTTTTGCAGAGATACTTTCCAGTGGTCCTGTCTCTGAACCTGGGGGCATAATGCAACTCCGTGACGGAACATAACTAGCAAACGCTGTGAAGTTTTATTTTGTTTTATTGATTAAGTTTAGAAGTAGGTATCACAAGATTTCATTCTTCTGGCATGATACAAACTTACTGAACAGAGTTGAAAGTTACTCCTTTTTAAAAATTTTCCTAACACGTTCTAAAACCTCTTTCACCTATATGTCTTGAGTCAATCCTGTTAATAGTCAATTTTCTTTTTGTATTAAGATACCATGGTTGTCTAATATTAACATGTCTAATACAAACCCATTCTTAGCCAACATGATTTGGTCTTATTCTCTGGAGACTCGGTAGATCTCATTCTCAAACTCTAAGTCAGTTACAAAATTTGTCACTGACTCTCTTTTAACCACACACTGCCTTTTACTTTCTCTTTTGTCTTCTTGTCTTACTTTTCCTACTCCTATAGTTGCTGTCTAGCATTATTTCATGTATTATTTCATGGCTGATCTGATCTGATTATTTCAGTTGAGAAAACCATGACCAGTTTCTCTGATCATCTAGCTGGGCATTCTTTTGGTTTCTTCTAGGATGCAATGTATCACTTTCAGGATAAATTATTTTAAAAAATCGAACCCTTTTTTACTGGGTACTGCCATACTTCACATGTTCGGTGGCTACATATTCAGAAGCTGTGAATTGCTTCCTGCCTGAGGGTTTTTTCATAAACACCTCTAAGTTTTTATTATTAACACTCTCAAGAATGTTACTTAACGAATCTAAACCTTTATTGGGTTTTAGTTTCACAGATTTCACTCTGGTTACATAGAAATGAGGAAAAAAACTAAGAGAACTAGGGTTACATTGTAAATCTAGTGTCAACAAACAGCATGGCATACACTAAATATATTGTAGGCTACCTAACCAAATTACTTTAATTTACTAATGCTCGTAAAAATTATTAATTTAACCATCAAAAAGCATGTTCAGAAAGAGGAGAAACTGTTTTCCCAGTCATTTCTTAGGCACATAGTACATTTACTATATTTAATTCTGTTTGTTAAAGTAATATTTACTTTATAGTTTCACCAGAGACAAAGTGTTGTTAAAGATTAATGCTTTTGACGTTAGTGTTGGGTGAGATTGATGTATGGATTGTGCTAAAAATCTAAGACTTAAACACTTGAAGTGAAAATATCACACTTACTTGTTTATAAACGATTTGAAATTATCTGTAGGTAAAAAATAAATAATAAAAAAAGTAATTGCTGATATTACTTCAGTAGTATAAATAATTGAACCATATAGCTGAGGTTGGAAGGGGCCTCAGCAAGCCAGTCCTCTGCTCACAACAGGAATAATGAAGTTAGGGTAGGGTAGGAAGGTAGGGACATAGATCAGGGCTATGTCCAGGATCATATGATCCTGAATTATTTATAGAATCTCTACATTAAATTATTTTATGATTGTGTCCCTTTTCTGCCCAAGGTCCAGATACACACCTGTTTGTTACAGAAATTAATACAATTTTAGGTAGGCCTTTTGAAAGTGCGTTAGCTTGATTTTTCAAACCTGTTAAAAGTCCTAGCATAAAAAATAAACCATAATGATAGGAGTGGAGATTAGTTGGTGCTCGCAGACCAGTAGACTTAGAATCTGGACACTGCAGCATTTACCTGCCACCAGTGATAGCTGTTGCACTGCTGTTCTGCAGCTTTAGGAGCTTTTCTTCAGTGTGTTGTTCTTGAAAATACTAGATTATACAAAAATAAGAGATGTTTCATGTACTTTTGATTGTGGGATATATCTCACTGTCAAAATCATGCTGAGAAATTTGAAAATAAATTTGTATTGTTTTGATATATCTTGTGATTTTTTCATACCATTGGTGCTTTTTGAGTCTGAATTCATGACCTAAATGCTTGGCATTGACATGCTAAGAACTGCCACAGACAACAGAGGAATGGTACATTCTTACTCTGGTTTGGTATTGAAATACTAAATAGATTTATGTTTGTTTGTTTGCTTGTTTGTTTGTTTTTCTATCTTTCACTGAGGAAAATTACAAGAAAAAGATACTTAGCACGGAAACCTCTTGGGTAAATTGAAACCTACCAAACATGAATTTTTTAGTCCAAAACTTTTCTTGAACCAATTAGCAACTGCTTATGTTAAAATATTACTTTTATTTTGGCAAATCTTTGAACTTTCTGGTATCATCTGAAAATGCATTTTTTTGCCATGAATTTTCCAGTTAAATTTAATTATTAGAGTAGGTATGTATGCTTCCACAATAGTAATTGAAGTTATAGAAGTTTGTTTATCCCATATTAGAGACCAAGTCAGGATCAGACCATTCTTCAATATTTGGCTTAAATCAAAGCCAGAAATGCTTTAAGAGTCAACAGTGTCTAAGAGGCAGGCGCAAGGGTGGCTGTCTTATTTTGATCTAATAGTGACTTGAAAAATTTTTTTTATGTCCTCTATCAAGGAATGGGGATTCAGGTGATACATAAACTCAGTAACAAAATATTGTGCAAATTGAGGGAAAGCAAGTAAAAGAAGTAAGCTGATGTCTTTTGAGCACATTCATATTTCAAATATGTCTGTACAACTTTTTTAATAAAAGTTAATAACATTATCTGACTTCTTAAAACAACAAGTTTTGCCTTGGTGGCAGTCTGAATACTCATATCTAATATTTCTTTATGGCTGTATGCAATGCTATTTCAAACCCTTGGATATATTTCAACAGATGACAACGGGAATTAATCCAGCTTCAAGAGGAAAATTATACACTGCCTTTTTTTTTTTTTTTTTCTTAATCAGATGTAGTGCTGTTAGCATGGACAAAATTTCTAGAATTGGATACTGTCTTTTAATGTTTTCTGGTCTACTTAAATGAAAAACTATTTAATAACTAGGAGACTATCCACTAGGTCAAATCCATTTAACACTGCAGTCCAAGGGGATTAATCATTAACTTAAACCAAAGAGTCGCAGCATGAAGATCTATCAAAGAATGACGAAAAACAGTATTACATAATGCCACCTTGTGGAAGCTTTATAGAGGTCTTAAGGAGAGGCTAGAGCAAGAGTTAGACAAAGCGACAACTTCCAGGTTGGTAATTTGCAAACTCTTCAAAGGTTTGCAGAGAAGGCAAGTAATAAATTTAAACAAATATGAACTTGATTTCACCCAAGAGAGATCTCTCAAGTACTTCATGAATACCTTAGAAATTTTGAAAATAGAGATATTGAGACTGAAATATTTTCAGTGTGTTAATAATCTTAAAAAAAAAAAAATAATTGCATGATTCAGTGTTTTGGTGTGACTGCTTGATAAAAGCATTAAAAAATACCCTTGAAAACTTTAATATTTGAAAAATTGAGATTGTCTTAGTTTGCTGCAGAGGATCTGCCAAAAGCTGCCATTACACCACTTGTTGAAAGAAAATACAGAGAAGTCCTTGAGTTACTTCTACATGGAGCAAAGACTTTCACTTGTAAAGGACAGAGAAGATGTGATTGCAGGAGACAGCATGAAAATAGTGTTTGAGTGTTTATGAGACATATAAACTAAAACAACGCCTTTCAGATATATAATTGGAAAAAAACCCCAACTCGTTACTTGAAATTTAATTAAGCATTTTGTGCTTGCACACAGAAAAGTATCACTTTTAGGAAATGTCATATTTTGAACTAAAAAAAAATAAAATCTTTCCATCATGAGAAAAGGTTTTCATCTGTATTTTCTAAATTAAGTATAATATTTTTTCCAACAAATTATTTTTGTTTTTAAATGTAATTACTGATTTGAAATTGAATGAATGTAAAACCCCAAGCAGTATAAAGTGAAAACTTAAAGTGGAACATGTTTTGAAATTAACAAGATAAAGTATTTTAACATAATCAAAATATATGGGTTTTCCATCTGATAATAATGATATTTCCACCTGATTTTCCAGTTTGAAAAACTTGATACTGTTTGTATTTTCTAATTTTTTTCTGCTCAGGACTGACATGTACTCTGGGGCAACACTGTCAAGGCTGCTTACATTTTACAGAGTCTGGACTAAATCCATGCCCTGTGAACATGAAATTCTTAGAGGATGTGTCGAGGCTGACGGGTACAAAACTATTCTTCTCTCTACTGCCTTCTGGAAACAGATTTTGGAACAGGGTAAATTCTACCCAAGTTTTCTTGCTGCGGGAATGATCTGATTTAGCTGAGATGGTTGTCTGCTGATGAACCTACTTACACAGTGTATAGATGACAAGGAGCTGGGTACTTTGGAGGTAAACAAGAAATTACTCAACTTCATAACATAGATCCACCCTCACACAATTGGTGTGCATTTTCTATGGATTTGGGGTCTCAAATCAGCCTTAGGCAAACTCTCAGTGATGATAAAACATACAGAATAAACAAGAATCATAAATTAAATTTGGCATGCTGTTTTGTTTGTAATATAGGATGTCCTTTTGACTTTTAGCAGTTATGTAGCATAAAAAGAGCAAGTAGCTGGCCAGACTTGATTTAAGCAAGACTGAAAATGAACAAAAGTTAATTTCATGGAAAATTAAGAGTAGAGACAATGTCTACAAGATTTTTAAACTAAGGATTTTGAATGTTTCCTAACGTGCAATTAACTATCAGGTATGAAAGTCTGCGGTCAGCTCAGAAGGTAAAATCAATGCTGTGAGTTTGAATGCTCTGTGTTTGACAAGTATACATGAAGCTAGGAATGTAGGGTACTTTGCAGGAATTAAGAATGCATAAATTAATTTGTGAATGTGCTAAAAATTCATAAGGTGCCTTGGAGAATTAGTTTATAATCTCAGCACCTCAGTTTTCATATCTATAAAATCACAGTACTGGCCAAAGTGCAATGTGTTTTGACATCTGTGGTTGAAAAACATTATTTCAGTAACAAATAAATGATAGGTAGTACCTAGGTATAGCTAAGAATTGCAATCTTTTTCTCAGGGATGTTGTGAATTGTGCCAAATCCATACATAGATCAGAAAACCAGAATCTCTGAATCTGTAGACATCAGTAGACATCTGGACCAAAACCCAATAATTTGAAAGGTATATATGGCCTTACAGGTGTAGAAAAAATGGCCATATAAACTACTTAACTTTTCTGAATTATCCTTTTTAGCAGGATGGAACTTAATATTAGTTATAGATATCTCCAGATCATAGATATCTGGGCTTTCTGTAGTATATTTTGTTATGTAGCATATAGTTAAGTGGAAACCCTGGAAATACCACACACCATTTTCAGATATCTAAATAGAAAAGGCAGGTAATTAGTATTCATAGGTTAAGTTTGATCTGACTAGGAAGAAGCATGTGTACTAATGACCTTCTCCTTGGCTAGCCAAATGCATAAGTTTTGTGATGGAGGGTTTTGTTTTTTATGAATGATACTTCTGATACAATTACATTGTAAAATTATATGTATTCATCCATAAGATTCTGTCCTTCACTTTCACAGAAATGACTTGTCAATTGTGTCTGTCAGGGAGTCTCAGGGCAAGGTTATTTAAGCCGTCAGCACCAGTGACATGGTAAAATCATCATATCAAACACAGGAAAAATATCCATATAGACCTAGGAGTACAGTTTTCATGCTTGTTAAAAGCTGAAAGGTTTCCATAATTTTCATATTTTGTCTTGTACTCCTTCATCCGTAACTGGTGACAAGGAAAGAAAACATTGGCTCGATACTCAGAAAAATGACATTGATATGAAGGTTTGGCCTGAGAGTAGAGATGTGCTCTACAAATGCAAATACTGGTCTTTGAAAGCTGCTTGTTTTTCAAGCACTCAGCCATGGCTTTCACTTTTCTCCTTAAACAGTGACCTATATAGTCACTTTGTGCATAATGGAAAGGTAGGTAGTGTTCTGCTGCATGTATCTGCAAATATTCAGAGAACTGTGAACTTCGGGGTGCTCATCTGTCATTTGGGAGACTGCTATTACTTTGTTATTTGCCATGCTACAATACCCACTTGCGGGAATGGTAACAGTCATTCATTATACTGATCACAGCTTCCAGAAAAGCCATAATCTTAGTTGTGGTATTGCTGAAAATGGTATTTCCATCCATGAAATACAGATTCTGAGGTTGCTGAAACACCTTAAAGAAACAAGATATCAATGATAAAGGTTAACAATTAAGAAAAAACCCCAAACTGTAACACAGAGAAATATAAGGGTATCTCTGTTCAGGAGTTCTCAAACTACATTGTAGACTAGTCACCTTCTCAACTGCCTTCTGAGATAAGCATATTATTTTTATCTGAAAGAGAAGAAGTATGAGGTACCTAGAGGATAAGGAAAATTGCCTCTGGACAAAGTGTATTCGAAAGGAAAAGGCAGAAATAGAAGTTGAATATTGAGTATTTCTGGTTTTTTTACCCCAAGGACTCACTGTCATCTACACTGTACTGCTAAACTTTTGAATAATTATTCCAAATTGTGTGCCTATTTGTGTACATCATTGTAACTGTGCAAACTGAGTATTATACAACTGTAAACCTAATGATCTGCAAATATTAAAGGGGGTTCAAAATAAATTTACCTTAAATCACTATGAAAATATGGTCTTACAGTTTTTATTTAATTACTGTAAAGTCTGTTGTGGAAAGCTGATCATCTGCATGACATAAGTGAATACGGTTGAAAGTATCTATACAAGCTTGATGGTACTTAGGAATTTTACTTTGGGGAAATGAAAATTTTGTTTCTTTAAGAGTGACATTATTAATTAAGGCTTATGCACAGGAGCAGCACATATGAAACACTGACTTAATTAGTCCCAGTCCAGGTTTGTCTAAATATTATTGAACAACTTGCTTTGGTTTTGATCCTTCCTTTCAAATAAGAAGTTTAAGGAGCCAATTCCATGAACAAACTAGGAAAGCAGCACAGTCAGATCATCGATCCCTACAAATACACAATAAGCCTGAGAGGGAGTTCATATAGACCGCAGCTCTAGATGAATTACTTCCATAACAGCCCTATTTTTCTGCTCTTGTTCTCCAAGATCTCCCTCATCACCTGACTTGGACACCCAGTCCAGGTCTTCTTTGTCCTTACAGTTGGACTGTTTTTCTTAATGTATACTTCAACTGTTTCCTGCATTAGCTTTATTTTCCTGTTGCTGATGGATAAAGAGAAAAGACTGTTACCTGTGCAACAGTCTTCTTCTAGTGCCCTTTTTTTCACTAGCCAAACAATTCTAACTCTTCCAGACTTTTCTGAGGTTACCACATTTTCTTAACGTCTCTCCTTACTTGTTATTCTCCCGAGTCACTGCATCTTCAAACTTCTTGAAACTGAATTTCTGTACAATAAGGTCTTTTTAAGATTTCCCATAGCAGGGAACCATCCCACCTGTTTTTGCATGAATTTACACAAAATATTGGATATGAACAGTCAAAATGAAATTGTTGACTTAGCTTTTGCTGGACAAATAAAAAGAAAAAAAATCATAGCAAACAAAAGAGAAACTCTAAGACTACCACCTTATAGAGCTGGCATAGTCTAGGAGGCCTGTTGATAAATAAGAATTTGGTAGCAGAACAGATATAAGGCAAAAAAGACTTCTTTTTATAAAGGAAAGGAAAGGGAAAAAACACATAGGAAAAATATACAGGAGCTCTACAAAGCAACAGTAAAAAAGAATTTTCTCCCTCTCCATTCACCAAAATTGCTGACGTTTTTCATTAAGTGGAAATATTTGTAAAGTATTTGTAAAACATAATGTGTGGAGGAATCAACAATATGATAAAAGAATTCAGAAGGATTAGCTGCTGTATAAGACAGAGGAATATAAAAATTATTAAAAATATAAATTCTTTCCTATTCTTTACTACATTTTATGCTATGCTCTAAAATATTAACATTAATATTAAAATAAAAAAAAAACTTTATTAAGTAATACTGTGAGATTAAATGAATTCACATTTCTATTCCCTTGCTTTGTCATCCCCAGACTTCACTTCCAAGGCTTTCCAAAGCTCTGCTTCTCTGTAGCAACAGCAAGCTAAGTTGGAAGGTCTGAAATGTTTTCAAACATGAATGATTCTACTGTCCCTGATGAAGCAACTGTTCTCTTTTTCTGGCAGCTGACAGTATCAAGTTCTGACAACTTATTCTGAAGGGGAAAAGACATTGATTGAGTACAAGAGGGCATATGTCATTTGCCCCCTTCCTCTTGTCATCATAATTGTATGATGGCTGCTTTTTATTGAAAGAAGCTCCAGCCTTCTTCCCTTCTATCTGAAAGAGTTAATACCCGTAATAAAGGGAAGTATCCTAAACAGGGAGATTTCCAGGGTTTGTAATTTGCATTTTTTTCTCGAACTTCATCAATTCTTTTTACAGAAAAAACATTTCAGCCACCTTTCCTGTCATGCAGGGTATGAGTTTATAAGGATTATTTCACTTTTGTTATTGATAATTTTATGGAACTGGAACATGAACATGTAGTAAAAATCTGTATCTGTGTTTTCAGTAACAAAAAACAAGAGACAAAAAGATTTTAGACCAAAATAATCCAAATATAATTATGATCAAGTTTAAAGAAAATCTAGATTGGGCCATAAATATTGATCAAGTATGATATGAGAATCAACTCAGACCTGAACCGTATTCAATACACTTGAACAAACAATAATCTTAAAACAAAGGCAAGATTAAGAATGAAGGAGTGCAAAAGCAATAATTTTCTCTTTTTATGAGTAAAATATACAACTTTGAATTCCCTGGGAACTCTTACAGTTGGTGATGAAGTGTTATTTCCCAAGGCAAGAAGCTCTTGCTTTAACTCATTAACATAGGTAAGGCAACATGTAGCACTATATTTATCAAAACTAAATTAACATTTATCAAGTAAAGTGATCTTAAAATATACTTTTTTAACAGCTAAAAATATCCATTTTTCTGTATCTTTTAGAAATCTTTTTGTAACACACTACAGTGTATGATGATTTGCCATGAAAAGTCTATGCTTTCAATATCTGAGTTCTGTTTCCTCAGGTTTGAGGAATAGAGGGAAGCACTTCCTATAACACTTGTGAAAATAATGGAAATAATGATGGCCACCTTGTTTCTGCTTGATCTGAGTATCTGGAGATGGCTAGTTCATATGCAAAACATACACAAAGGGAAATTCTGCTTCAGAGGACTCTCTAAATACCATGATATCAAAACCAAATGATCTGTGACGTTTGTACTCACTGACTTGAGTTTTCTGAGTATGAGTACTTTCTATCTATCTCATTTAAAGGGAAATAAATACACCAAACTGGCCCATACTAAAGTAGCCATACAAATTTATTTAGTTTTGTGACTGCCATTATCTAGACTCCTTATAACTTAAAAGTCATCTTCTGGGGTGCCATGTGGGAACTGTCGCAGCATATACTGATTCTCTGAGGAGTTTTATTAGCTGTGCAGTTGATTGCATTGGTTTTCTGAGGACTGAGAAGTGTTATCCCACACTTGCAGGTGGCATTCAGAAGCTCTATACAGCCCCTGGTTTGACAGTATTATAAGCTATTACAGAGTACCGCAAGAGACAGAATGACTCTCAGTGGTCTCCTGCACAGGGACCTAAATCCCTTCAAGAAACAAAGCATACTCACTGATCCATGTTCAACAGTACATACTGTGCTAAATGTTGTTGAGGGAGGCTGTACACATTGATATTCTTAGCTGCATTTTTTCAGATTCCAGTGCCACTAAAGCATCAGACAAGTAGTAAAAATAGGCTTTACAGGGCAGCTAGGATGGAAGAGCTGTACAATTGACCAAACCCAGACAACAGCATTTGTCTTAAATGATTTTGTTTACTTGTTATATTATTTTTTTTAATGATAAACCTGTGAAAACAGTTTCTGACAAAAAAACAACAAAAAAACAACAACAACAAAAAAACCCACACAAGGTCCCGGGTAGATATTGCATTCTATGGACTAAATCTTGCAATAATCTGAAAGGCAAAACCACAACCAATATTTTATCTCTTAGGTCTGAAATGCATTTACTGCTCATTATTCTTAGAGACCAGACTGGTTTTATTAAAACCTAAAACTCAGCCAGTGTCTGCAGATGACTTAATTTGTTTTGCTCTGAAAAAATAAAAGTCTTGCTTTAATACTAACAATGAATGTCAAGTAAACTTCTTTTGATAGAGATTTACTGTTTGCAGATCTGAAGACATATAATAATATTAAATTAAATAAAAAATGATATTACTCAAATTAATGTTTTTTTAGAATTATATATGTAGATCATGTAGATTTCCGACAACATCTATTTGAGGTCTGAAGGCCCTATTTTCATGAACAGCCTAACACTTTCAAAATCCTACTTTGCTCTAACGTTTGGCTTGAGACAAAGCTGGCTGCCTTTGCCTCTTTGTGCAATCACATAAGTGAGTTTTACCCTCCAAGGGAGCAGCCGCCTGTGCCTCTGACAGTATGGGAGGATGCAGTAGCTGTTCCTCTACACAGCCAATGCATTGTTGAGCCTCCTAAAGGTCATTTCCAAAGGAACATTGGGGACTGACCTCTCTAGATCAGTGCCTGGGTGACCGTGGGTTATGCAAATTAAGATGAGTCATAATACTGCTTGTGACATTTCACTTTTTGTCAGAAAAATACCCAGACGTGTGGGACAAGTCCCACTTCCTGTGCTGCTTTAACTCCAAACTGCTCAGTTGATTTCCGACCTATGTAATTTCTGAAAAGAAAAACACAGAGGCCTCCAGTGACGGGATGGACTGAGTCTCTTCCATCATCCATCCCTGCCACATCAGTGGCCAGACCTGGCATGTGGCAGCACCATGGAGCATCTCGCCTCTCTGCCCTGTTATTTGCTGACCCCACATCTACAGCCTTCTCCTTCACAGGGATAAAGTGCTGGCTGGTGTCATGGGCCCTTGACATCCCTTTCCTTAAGCTCCAGTTATACACAGAAATGTTAAACTTCAGTGTATTTTAAGATGAGGGAATATAATAAAACCTTGTGCTATTTTCTGATGTAGGCGAATTCACATAGGTAACAAACCTTAAAGAACTGGGGGTTTGAGTACGAGGGAAGCTGGCAGGCAGCAGAGGCAGCAGAAAAGTCCTGGGAAACTGCTTGGACAGAAGACTGAGTTGGAGTTTCCTGTAGCCTTAAGGTAATTAACAGGGGACAGACTTTATTGCCAACTCTTATCTTATCCAGACATCCTCCTTCATACACTATGCCTCCATCAGGCAGAGTTCAGACTGCAATTTTTCTGAAGATCCCTTGACTCAGATTACCCCTTAGTAAACCACAAACTAAATTAGAAGCAGCAGCTAACTCTGTAATGAAATATCAATGTAATGTGCAGCCTGATTTTGCCTGCAGCATTCCCCTCCTCTTCCCCCAACAAAACCAACCTATTTCTTTTTTCCTTTTGACAAGAGAAGGAATTGTTTTACAGTTTCTGTCTCATGTTGCCCTAGAAGCAAAGGTTATAAAGGTAACTCCACTATAAAGGTATTATCTAGCCTGGCTGATGAGAGCATAAATATCCATTCTATGGATGTAGGACTGTATTATCAATTATTTTACAGTATATCAAAACTATGACATATACTTGTTGATTGGAGTGGGTAGGATGCTGGCCAGCTCTTTTGGCAACAAGATGGTGGGACAGAGTGAAAGCACAGAACATCAAATAAAAAAAAGTGTCAGTCCCAAAACCACAGAGGCAGCTTACTTATTCCACTGCTATGGTTTTGTTGAACTGAAATAACGACAAACTGAAGCAACTCATTGGTGTTCAGGAAAAAACTTTTAAATTTTGGATGTGAAATTTTTTGAGGCGTGTGTGTGTATTCATGCATTTACAAAAGTATGTAGCCCAAAATCTTTTGTGTACTTGTGTTGAGTAACTCAATGATATCTTAGAGAAGGCATTCAAAACCATGTAATCCTTTGCTGTTTCCTCTTCAGCAAGTCTATTATGGACAACACATTTCCACTGAAGAATCGCTGCATGAAATTTAAAGTCTAAGATCAATCATTAAAGCATGAAATAGAAATTATAAACCTACTTTTTGTGCAATTCTTAATGCAACTCTTTTGATGGAATTCCTATAGAGATATTTATAATTACTAGGTCATACAACTACAATCTGTTTTATTCCTTTAACAGAGATGAGTGAAAAACAAGCTAAAATGATACTTTTTCTTTGTTAAATCTCTAGATTTAACTCGCTTTTCCATTCATCCATCTCTCTCTCAATATGTATGTAAAGAACTCTAGGAAACCTCGAATCATTACAAGTTTCTAAACCTTACAGGTCACAATCTTACCTTCTAAACCTTACAGGTCAGCGTTGGGAGGTAATCTTCATTTCCAACATGACTCAGTAAACCCATTCCTGAAGCCCAGACAGAAACAAATTGAATGTTTGGATTTCTTCACAACAGAGACAATTGTCTGTATCCAGAGCAGTTGTGCATAAAGTTATTCACACTTGCAACTCAAGGAATAAGTAATTACCTAAACTTTGTCTAACCAACTAAATTCTTTCAGGCATAGTGTGACCATCTGGAATTATTCTTAATGTGAAAACTGCATATAGCAATTAAATCAGTATCTTTTTCTATGATTTCACCAGCTTGCAAGAGGAAACTGTCAATTTTTCTTCATTATGGGCTTGATAAGAGCTATTTCCATTTTGATACCACAGGATTTAGAGGCGCAAATACTGGATTATAGTTTTAGCAGGTTTTTTACGTAGCTTTTTACTTATTACTCATTTCAAGCAATCCCAAGCTGTTTGAAATTTGATAAATCTGTGTCAACAGAAGAAGATTGCCTCTATGTCACCTTTGTGACTCTGTAGTGAAAGTGAAGAGACCTTTCTTCACAGTGTTTAGCTATGGCTTGGCTTATGCTTCCGTACTTTGGCAATAAGATAAAACTTATTCACATATAACCAGAGCATCCAGAGATGTCTTCTATTTGTTATAATTCACTAGCTGTACCCATGAAGGAGTCTGAAATCATGGAAGGTTTAGGAAGAAGTACGTGCTGGATCATGGAATTTTTCTCTTCTCAGCTCTGAAATCCTACCATTACTGAACATTTAAAGAGTCAGGAGAATTTGAAATAGGGGCATATAGAGCAAAATAGTTTTTTTGCTAGCATCCTCCTGAAACCTGCCAGACTACTGAGGCTGAGAAAGATGAGCAGAGATCATGAAAGCTTCACAAAGGCCTTCAGAATGGTCCTGAGCTTTTGGGGTTATACTGTAGATTTCTCTCAATTCTAAACAAAGTTGTTGCATGGATCATTCTGACAAGAATTCAGGCATAAGTGAAAAAAAAAAAAAAGGAAAGAAAAAAAGAAAAAAACTACATGAAGTCTACACAGCAGAAGAAAAAGGAGAGTGAAAAAGAAACTACTCTGTCTTTTTTGTTTGTCTGCCACTCTGGGTGTAGGAATGACTTACAAGGTTACAAGGAGAGTAAGCCCTACTGTCTTTCAGAAAGTTCCTGCACGTTCTCGTTCAATGAAATTTAATAAGCAATTCTATTCCCACGAAGACTGGAAAAAGAATTCTTTAAAGAGAAATAGGACTGCTGCTCTGCCAGAGTGCATTTCAGATTTAGGAGGGGAGATCAAGGGGATGTGGCTCTGAGAACTAACAGATCTCCCAGGAGCTGCTCTGCATATTTCTGCAAGGGGAGTAGTCTGAGGGCAGTCACAGATACTTCTCTTCTTGAGATTTCCCCCAGATCATCTGGCAGGACTCTGCATTGGGTTTATCATTACATTTCTCAATTCAGGAAAATCATGCTGGATTATGACATCATTGTTCTATGAATCAAAAGCACAAGATCCCCAAATGAAGAGGAAGTTATGGATTGCTTGACCATTTTTGCTCTCTGTGAAATATCTACCATCTGTATTAGTTTATTTAGGCAGCTGGATTTGCAGTTGGTTTTACTTGGATGGCAAAGGCTGGCAGGATTTTTATATAAAAATATTTTAAATAATATTATATTGCCTAAAGCTGCCTTCTATAGACTTCAGCCTTGTACTAAAGTATGCTTTATTTCACATGTTTTTATATACATAATTTTGATGCCATTAGGCTTAAATGTACAATGTCAAAATACTTTATTATTTGTATTAACATTAACCTGTACCTAAAACATCGACAGAACATAAATTTACATTGATTCTCTGGCTCTGATCTCCAAGGCAATTAATTTTATTTTTTCCCTGTTTTTTTTTTTTTAATTACCTATTAACACATTTTCCATCAAAGTATTAGCTGTGACCAAGTACTTTCTGTAATACCAAAGTCCAGGATATTAAAAGCCACTATCAATGAGGGTCCAATCACTTTGGAAATGCAATATCACTTTACACATTTGGAAGACTAAACAGAAGGAAGCACTGAATTGTACCTTGCTTGTAACACCATTTTAGAGCTTTTTTTGGTTTTTTCTCCTGACCAGTGAGTGCATGAAGGCCAGCATATTCTACAAGTCATTGGAATGATTTAAAAAACAATTTTTCTGTCTTAATGAGTTCACAAGAGACCAAAGAGAAAGTGGGGCATCTCACTTTAGGGCCAACAGTGATTTAGAGCGCTCATTATAAAGCTGCTCAACACAAAATTATCTTTCATATAAGGCTACCATATTTTGGATTAAACTATATTTATCCTCTTATCAAAGCCTTCTTCTGTTAGTGTTTTATACTATGAAAATATGAAGAAGGGGAAAAAATTCTGCAAATAGTTGCACATCTCAACTATCTTTGAGTTATCTCTGTTAATCTGTTAATAAAATCTGTGTTAACCTAGAGAGTACTGAACAGCTGAGTTTCCTGTTTGAAGAAGAATTTGTGTTTCTGAAATTTGATAAGCTCTGAATTAATAAAGAAACCATGTGCATTTCCAGAATATTTATGTATAATTAGAGTATATATTAAATAAATTCAGCAACATTTCTCCAAGTCTGTCCTGATAAGTCGGTATTCAGACACTGGGTTATTTATTTATCCAAGGAAGAGGTATCCCAGACAGACTCTTTGTTTCCAGGAGCATTTCAAGAATGGCAACTTCTTTAAAGCAAAAACAGCCAAAAAGTTTATGTTGTATTCAAGACTTTTGGCACAAATGTCAGTAGGAAGCACCAAGGAAAATTCTCCTACAAATCTGTTGTTCCTGCAGCTTTTTTATTGATGTTGCAGGACTTTGTGCATCTGTGAAAGCACAACATGTAAGGACTGCATCTTGCTGTCTGATGCATGTGCAGCTCTTTGTAGGGGTCAGCTGTTGCCCCAAAGGCTATTAACACCCAGCACATCCGGTCGTGTGTGGTTATGGAAGCTGTGACCCCACCTCCCAGCTGAGGCATTTGCAGGGCAGTGACCAGTCTTAACGGAGCATCCCCACTCATGAGATAATCAAGTTGGGCAGCACAGGCATGGGTAGGAAGTATTTCCCTCAGAACATTTTCCCCTTTACTTTTCATGCAATAATAGCATAACCACCTCCTTTTTTTGTAGCTTAGTTGGGTTTTAAGATGGGATCTGAGGACAGCTACAAGCTATGGGTGGCTGGGTGACATCACTCTATTGAACTCTCCTTATGAAGGAGCTTTTACAAATTTTGTAGCCAGTGTAATACATTTACCAGTTCTGCTAGGTCTGGATACTTGCAATGCCTCAGCTCCTGACAGCCCCATGGTTTCCTTTCCCAAGCCAGGTGATGCTACTGGCAGAGGGAATGGACCTGTCACGATGGTGAACATTATTCTTTTACTTACCACAGCGGTCACAGCCTGTGCAGAGCCAGCAGCCACCAAAGGTCTTCCTCAGGAAAACGTGAACCGCTGGAGCAGACCAGCACAGGCACTGCTCCCCACCTTGCTTGTAGAGGAGTGTGAGCTCTCACTGTGGCTTTGGCTGGGCTGGCTGCACTTATGCTTATAGTAATTAGAGAGCAGTGAGATGGTAACAGAGTGCAAAAAGACTAATGCAACAAGTGAAGAACTATAAGACAGAAATTTACAAAAACTGACAAGGAGGTGGCTGGGAAAGAAGAATAAAGAAGAACACATGTAGAAGGTCTGACTCTTAGTATCTCAGATTTGTAAGAAAAAAAGTTTGTTCTTAGGGTTGCCATTGCTTAGATGTGATTCAGAAGCTCTCCCAGTCCCCCTCTAGAGCAGTTTTTGGGTTGATTATCTTAATCTGACTCTGCTGGGTCCCACCTCAATTTCATATTTCTTCTGAAAATAACAAACCATACTATGAGAGCACTTAAAACCCTGAGGAGATGAAGCTGGAGTCAGATGGGGAAGGAGGTCTGGTGGACAGAGGTTGCAAGTGTCATTATGGACCTGTTCAAAAAGCTGATTGAAAAAGGTCAATGTAAAAGTTACTTTCTGTGATGGGAGACAGCTTGCAAAGCCCTAGGACCAGAAAGGAGAAGACACAGATGTGAAGGGTCTGGGGTTTTGTTGTGAGGCTGCTGAAGAAAGTGAAACCTTGGAAATCAAAGTGGAGAAAAGATGAAGAGCTCTGCTGGAGGAAAAAAAGAGGGGAAAAGTCACATATAAACAGATTGCAGAGACTGCCTGCCTAACTGACACTTGTCCATTGATGCCTGATACATTGCACTTACAAAGACACATATTAAAGACCAGCAATAAATTTCCCACCAAATTTGCTCAAGCTACAATATGGTTTGCATTGCTAGATTAGGACCTAAAGGCAAGATCCTTAATTACTAGATCTTATTTTGGTGCGTTATGAGGAACATTAGAGGCAACAGTTTACCTCCATTGAACAACTGCAGAAACCCAAACCTGGGGGCAGGAGAAGTGTGTTGCCATTGTTTGCATTTTTTATTTTAGGACTATGTTCCCTTTACTTCTGTATCATAATTCAATCAAGCCTTGCGCATTTACTGCTGATTGGGAGGTAGCAATGCTCTGGCATTTCGTTAGCAGACTAGTTAGCTGGGGAGAAATAACATTATATTTCAGCTGAAGGCATAAGTTTTCTCTGCATTCCCCCCTCCCCTCCTTTAAATTCCTTGATGTTTATTAATGTTCTCTGCTTTGAAGTAAGCTATTTGAAAATATACTAAATAATATATTTCTTTTTTTATATAAAGTAATTTACATTCATGATTTCCAGCAGGGCTGTAATGCCATGGTATTTTTCAGAAATACAGAGATACAAGATTCTAAAGTATTTTCAGATATGATCTGGAGTGTGATGTCCCTCAGTTTCTCTGCTTCATGCCAGTACTCAGAAAGGCAAGCTTTCTCAGTAGGGGGTGTGACAGAAGTCCTAGGGATTTTAGTATGGCTTAAGACTTTCAAGGAAAACTGTAAAACAATAGTCAGGGAATACTTTTTCCAAACCAAGACAAAATTTCATGTACATATCACAAGTACCATGCAAATAAGCAAGAAAAGAAAAAAAATATTGCTCATTCAAACACTAAAACGTGTACATGCCAGAGGTACAAATAAATCCAATTTTGTATATGAAGAGCTATGTCTCTTTCATCAGTTCAGTTAACATTAACCAACACAGATGTAATTTATGACAATTATACAGCCCAGCAATGCGAACAGAAGTAGCAACATGAGAAATGTCAATAAGTGTTTGCAAAGTCCAGACCAAATGTAATCCTCTGGATTCTGTTCCACAGATTTGTAAGCACTTAGTACCCCAGATCAATAAAACACATGAGAGACTTTGCAGACAAATGCCCAGTTTTTCCTTTCTGTGAGATTTAATTGTCTTCCTCTATTATTGCGTAGGAGCAGCAAGACAAAAGACAACTAATACTGTACTGTGTATGTGGTCAGACCTTTAATCTTTCTGGTCTGCTACATATCAAGCTAAATTCCCCATTAGAATGGTCACTAAATCAACAGCCATTAAGTGTTATACCTGCCCAAGACTTGCCAAATCTTTACTATTCTAATAAATGTTAAGATACAATTTCTAGGTTTGTGTTCTTGCCTCACATTGGCTTTTGTACCCATTCTGATTTAGAAACAAACATTTTTTCTTCTGATAAAGTTTCAGGGGCTTGAAAAATGACTTTTGGGTTTGTCCAGCTATTTTCATCTCCTGCACTGGATATCTGGGTACCTGCATCACAGGTAAAATATGCCAGGATGCACATTCTTTATCTTCCACACCTACAGCAGCAATTTGTCAGGAATGCACAGCAGACAACAGGAATATTGCAACTCTAACGAACAGTGTCAGAGAAAAATGTAGTATTTGTGCCCTTTCACAGCTTCTCTACCTTTTCCTTTCCAGCTTTATCGCTTAACTGAGAAGTTAGGCATGTCTTCAAGCTGTAAATAATGCAGATTTAAATATTTCCATTTACTGAGCCGGGTAAGGTCCCTAGAATTGTTTATATAACCAAACAGAACCACTTTAATATACTTCTTCTTTAATAAATCTGGTGAGTAATACAAATGTTGACACCGTATATGGGTCATTGTAATGCTCTTTCTGTCTTTCTTCCTGCATTTCTGTCCATTTTGTATTTTGTATGCATAACCATGAAAAATCATTTCTAAATTTGTTTGATCTGTATTAAGACTTTGCAAGGTCACGCTTGATTTAACACAATTTATTGTGACTCTTCCTGCTGAGTTTAATCATAGCAAGATGCAGATTTCTTTCAGCTTGTGGTAAAATTCAGCACAACCAGATTTGTCCCATGCTCTGCACATCTGTTCTGCTAATCTATACTGTGCAGAGTAACAAATACAAGTCATGTCAGTCATACCTTTTGCTAGCTCCAGTCAATATACATGAAATACCTGTAGTGCTGCATGGCAGACAAAAGTCAAACAAGTTTTTAAAGCCTAAGATTATATCAGTTCCTTAATTATTTGTATGCTAATGATTGCTAACTTCAGAAGACTTTAAAGGAGTTGAAAAAATGTATCCATGTCCCCACAGAATTAGACACCCAGCCAGATCCTCATTCCAGTTGTTTTGTACTCCTTTGCCAGCACTAACAACCAGAAAGGCTGTGGAGCTGGGCTGCTCATGATTTGCTGGGAGATTATTTGCCCTTGGAGCTAAAGCTTCTCTCTAACACTTCGCAAAACCACAGGATTTTGTTTACATTTTGACACTGATCAGACTAACATGGAAACAGCTGTAGGAATCATGCAGCACAGGATGGACCTTCTCCAGCACTTGATCCAAATAGACCACCTTTCATTTCAATTTTCTCAATGGATTTGTTTCATGTCTAGTAAGCATCCTACTCGTAACACTCAGAGGTATAGATAATCTCCATGCTTCAGCTTCGGATTGAATGAAGTATTAAATAGGGATAGCTTAGATGTGCTTTGTGATCTGAACTGTGAAAAATATCTGAGCTAGGGAGAAAACAAAGATGGTATTTTTCAACCAAATATGCAAAACTTTTCACAAAAAACCAATTCATTTTTCTTTCTTTCTTTTTTCCTTTCATATTTACTTGCTTACTTACCTCATTATTCTTTACGAGATTTGGATGTTCTTTTGACAAGGTCAGTTTTATCATGATGTCAATCATTGAGACTGTAACTTTTATTAAAAACTAGAAGATTTGTGATGAGGGATCCTTCTTAAGAATGATTTCAGACTAAGTATCTGCCCCATTTCTTCAACAGAAATATAACTGATGAAGATAACGGTAGAGGAATTATTATTGAAGCCTTTTTGTAGTTTAGAATGTCTGTTTTTACTATTCTGTATCACTTTAAAATATGCAACAGTACCAGCTAAATAAAACTGAATTATTTAGTCTAATGTATGAAGTCTCTGAACAAGTCACACTGTTAAGGAACACTAAGGACAACTTACACATCCTTCTTGATTCTGTCTACCTCTTTATTATTCCTCTTTACATCCCCAATAGGTCTTACAGGCCTAAGGGTGTTTTGGATTAAAGATTAGCAGGTGTTTTAACTACAGGTTTTCTGTCAATTAATAATTAAAAACAACGCACTTCCATGAATGCAGCTTTCAATTATTCCTTCATGCACACTAATCTTTCTTCTGTTTACCTCATGCAATCTGCTTCTATCCATTTGCTATGTAAGGCTGAGGGTATTAAGTAACAATTTGTGTGTTTTTTCTCTTCTTTTATCATCATCCATTAATTATCTACACAATTGATGTTGCATACAGTGTCCTCTTCTCCCACATGTACACAGAGACACATGCTAACCTTCCTAAAACATCTTGTTTCAGCATTTTAGTGACAGATGTCTTTCATGCAACACCCTGTGATCAGTGTTTTCCTTACAGCTATAAAACCATTGGATATTTTGTTCAAAATTCTTATATAGCACCTGCAGTGCAGAATAGGTTTTTTTATGTATAAGTCCTTTTAGTATAGAAGTAAATGAAACTAAAATACCAGGTTTGGAAATGTACCCACGAAAACATAAAGCATAGTGCCTCTCATATCTGTCTGTGAACAGGTGAGGGAAGATGCTGCAAGTACTCTGGGGACTAACTGAGAAATGGCAAATGGCAAAAGAAGAATCTTGATTAATCCATATCCATCCTTTCTTTCGTTGTTGGTGTTGGGGTTTTTTTGTTTGTTTTGTTTTGTTATATTAGCTAAAAATGATATGGGAATTTTTTTATCCAATATTGCCTAAAGAGACTGTATACTTTCCACAGAGTTCAGAATTAACTCAGACAATTCATGATTTTCCCCAAATTATTCTCTGTTGAAAAACAAAAATACTGCAATAGAAGACGTTTAGACTGAAAGAAAACTGTTTCCTTTTCTTAAACCAAATCACAACTACCCCCCAGAGTTTCTTCTCAGCTGAACGGCAGGCCACTTTGCAGTTTTGGGTCTCATCTTCGTGGTGCAGGTCTGCCCGTCCTTTGCCAGGTGGCTCCCTCTTCCCTTGTGCTTGGCTGATGTGATCCACCGTGGGTGGTGAGTCTGGCTGAGAAGCCTGGCCCAGGGGCAGCACTGTGTGCCGTAGACCTCGTGGGAGAACAAATGTTGGGGAAGCAACCATTTACCGGAGAGGAAGAGTTTAATAAGTGAAGCTAAAACTATTTTTGCTTACGTTTAAGCAGCCAACTGAACAACCAAAGTGATCATTTCAGTTCAGAAACTGCTGTAGTGAAAGACTTAGCTTTTGTTAGAAGCAACGAAATGAAATGTTTCAGAGAATAATTTTTGGGAAACTTCCATATTTTCCCTCATTATTTAGAATGAAAACAAATGTTCAGAATTTCCATGCAGTAACGATTCTCATTTTCTGTAATCCTTCACGTTAATTCTTCCAGATATTTTAAAAAAATGTTCAAAAAGGAAAATGTAACAAAAGGTGTATTTTAAAACCAAAGTTTTTTGTTACCTTTAATATAAAAATACATTTTACTTCCCAATAAAATACTTTGTTGCAGTTCTCTTTTTTTTTTTAAGAAATATAAGGACACATGCACATACAAATGCATATATGTAAATGCAAATGTAACATAAAATGAAATGTAGAAAATGAACATGTATAGGTATAACATACATGTAATGGCCAGGTGTGGAATATTTCTGTGGACAGCATTTGAACTAATCAGAACCATGGGGCTGGGGGTGTAGGTGAGGGAGGAAACCAAACCTATATAATAAACTTGAGGTAGACAGGTTCCTTTTTTAAAAAATATATCAACAGTATTATATTTCTCATTATATTCATCATCATATTCACAGTATTATATTAATGTATTGCAATTTTACTGTTAACATTATTGATGTTAAAACAAGGGGAAAAATGTTCAGTACTGATTTCTCTTGAGTAATCTAACACGTTAAATCTTTGCTTAAAGTCTTCTGGAAGAAAATGTTGTCGTAGTGGTGGTCAAACCTTATATCATCTAAGATTTAGTTCCATTTGACTAACCATCTAAATTACTTTGCACTTACCTTAAATTCTTATAAAAAGTCAAGAAGAAGGTCTTGCAAGCAATATTTTGGTGGTCTGTTAAGGTTTTTTTTCCCCTGAGACATATTGAAGGATTCTTAATTTTGTGTCTGTTAGAAATACAATAATCTTTTCATCTGTGATATACACACAAAAAAATGCCAAAAAAACCCAAACCCAAACAAACAACAACCAAACAAAAAAAACAAAAGAAAAAGAAAACATAACTTCAGTTTCATGTTTTTCTCACATTCAGGGGTGTGGGAGTGTTAGTGTGTTCATTTTTATTTATTTGTTTGTTTTTCAGTTAACCATAATGTTGTGAATTTGAAAAAGCTTTGAAATTTGCTTCAAGTTTATGTTTTGGGTACTGCTTTCAGTCATTTTTATTCTCTCACAAACCAGTCATTTTTTCCATTAGGAAATACTGTAGAAGTTGCAAGACATTTTACTCCAATTCTGGGTACCATGATTTGGAAAAAGACTTCTTTGTTTTAGCACTCAGATAAATGCTTTAGGCTGTTGACAGTATTATCTGTGTTTATGGATTCACATGGAATAGCAACATAATGAATCCTCGCCAGCTTAAGTGTATGAGCTATGGGACTCACACACTTAATTACAGATGTTTGTAATATTTGGACAGTAAATTTTACATCTAAAGTCTACAAAATTCCTTGCTGTGAAGGTGTCCAAATAAGAAATAAATTTCATCCATCTCACAGCTGAACAACATTTTGCTTACCCATCCTGGGAGGTTCCCAATGAAACCATGGGAGTAAGGCTGAATTTGGTTTGAACGAGGCAAAAAAAATCTCTTCCTTCACACATGTCTCTGCAGATGACATGGGAAAAGAAATGCCTAGCTAGACAATCTTTTCAGAGAGATCTCTTCTGTGAATGGTATTACTGTAGTTTTCTGTCATAACTCTGTTTCCTTGACATTTTGGAATCTGGGGAGTAACCACAGCCTCCTTGCTTCTGCCCTGACTATGAATCCCAAGAAAGCAATAAAATGTGAGTTAGGCAATATAATCTCACCCATATATGAGCCACACAGATCCCTCCTATCTAGATGGATCAAATGCAGCTCCATGAAAGATTTTAATCTGTCAATTCTGTATCAGGATGGATCTTTTATTTCTTAGATTATTGGAACCACTGGTGGATCCTGGGACCTCCTGATGACAATATACAAGGACCAAACCTCAGCTGGTGTGAGTTGATATAGTTCTGTGGGGAGTACGCTACAGTAGCGCAGACTTCGCCCTGGTGCTCTTGTTCAAGGAATGTGTCCAGTGCAAGCCTATGATCCTGCCCTGATAAATCTGTCAATGCAGCATGGCCTGAAATTAATTGGAAAATAAAACCACTGCAATTTCTTAGTTTTTAAGTGGAGACAAAAAGAAATGGAAATACAGCCAGCAGCTTGCTAGTGATCAGAAGTGCTGGACATTAGAAATCTGCTTGAAGCTAGCAGTAGTTTCACAATATGGTAATGATTAGTGTTGTTGCTTTTTAAGATGTTGCTGTTTTGTATTAAAACTGGCTCCATTATTACAGTAGCCATGAGACATGGTCATACAAACAATATTCTTGCAAAAGCTGTGAGATATGACTGAAGGAAAAACCTAATATTTCACTGCCTTAAGAAATAAAAGAATATTTGTTTTGCTGTGCACTGATGTTTTAATGCACAAGAACATATGTGTTTGAAGATAGGTTTATACTGAATGAAGTTCAAAAGGCAGTTTATATGGCTTGCATGACTATTTATCTAAGAAAAATGAATGTTTTTTCATAGAAAGAGAGGAACTGGCAAAGGCTGATTACCAATACATAGCAAGATAGAGAGGTAAGTGTTCAATGGTGTGAAGGTATCTTCACAGAATCACAGAATGGCTTGGGCTGGAAGGGACCTTTGAGAATCATCTAGTCCAACCCCCCTGCCATGGGCAGGAACATATTTCACTACATCAGGTTGCTCAAAACCCCATCTATCCTGGCCTTGAGCACTTCCAATCATGGGGCATTCACAACTTCTTTAGGCAGTCTGTTCCAGTGCCTCAACACCCTCATCATAATTTTTTTTTTCTGTATATCTGATCTGAATTTACTTTTGGTTTAAAACAAGCACCCCTTGCCCTGTCATTACAGGTCTTGGTAAAAGGTCTTTCTATAAGCCTCCTTTATTTAAAGGAGACAGCAAGGTCTTCCCCAGACCCTTCTCTTCTCCAGGTTGAACAACCCCAACCCCCACACTTTCAGCCTTTCTTCATAGGAGAGTTGTTCCAAGTCTCTGATCATTTTTGTGGCCTTCCTCTGGATGCACTACAACAGGTCCATATCTTTCCTGTACTGTGGGTCTGAGAGGTGGATGCAGTACTCCAGGTGGGCTCTCACGAGAGCAGAGTGAAGGGGGAGAATCACCTCCCAAGACATGCTGGTCACATTTCTTTTTATGCAGCCCAGGATACTATTTGCTTTCTGGGATGCAAGCACACGTTGCCAGTTCATGTCCAATTTTTCATCCACCAATGTCTTGAAGTCCTTCTCCGCAGGGCTGCTCTCAATCCCTTCATCCTCCAGTCTGTATTGATTCTGGTGATTGCCCTGACCCAGGTGCAGGACCTTGCACTTGGCTTTGTTAAACTTCACGAAGTTCACACAGACCCGCTCCACAAGCCTGTCAAGGTCCTTCTGGATGGCATCCTTTCCCTCTAGTGAATCAACTGCACCATTCAGCTTGATGTCACCTGCAAAGTTGCTGAGGGTGCACTCAATGACACCATCTAGATTGTTGATGAAGATATTAAATAGTATTGGTCCCAGTCTGGACCTCTAAGGGACAGCACTTGTTACTGGTTTCCACTTGGACATTGAGCCATTGATATACTCTTTGAATGCGGCCATCCAGCCAGTTCATTATCCATCTAAGAATCCATCTGTCAAACCCATGTCTCTCCAATTTAGTGACCAGAAGGCTGTGAGGGACTGACTGTATCAGAAGTCCAGGTAGATGACATCCATAGCTCTTCCCTTGTCCACTGATGCAATACTTAGTCTATTGTAGAAGGCCAGTAGATTAGTCAGGCACTATTTGCCTTTGGTGAAGCCATGCTGGCTATCTCTGATCACCTGCCTTCCATATGTTTAGACATGTCTTCCAGCAGGATCTGTTTCATGCTCTTACTGGGCACAGAAGTGAGGCTGACTGGTCTGTAGTTCCCACTATGCTCCTTTCTACCCTATTGTCCCATTCTGTCATCATCTTGACCACTAATTGGCAAAGTATTATATGCATCATTACAATATTGCTTGTATAGGATGACATGGAGAGAATAGTGAACTGCATGAACTGAAAACATTTTGTCCAGTGCTACCTGACACTTATGTTCAGTGAAGACTTATGACAGTGCAGTTCCTAAACATTGCAAAGGATGCATCCTTCAATAAGGCAAAACCAATATTAGGCCTCCTCCTGGCAGAGACAGAGGAAGGGATCAGAGAGCTGAAAAGTTATTAAGTTTGAATGATCATGACTTGATCATATTGCCTATCTAGGGAGAGAGAAAATGCACTTATTTATTCTTCACATGGACTTGCTCACACACCTGCACCCACTCGCTGTTTGAAAGCATTGGTTTCACAAGACTGAGAACAATTACGAGAAAGAACAGGAACATAAAAAGACTGCAGCAAGTATCTGTTTAACAGCAATTTGCTACATATTTCAACCTTAGTCCTGAAATGTAAAAAAAAATAATTCTGCATTGGGGAGAAAATATCATCATTTTGACAGGAAGTTCAAGTATTTGTAATAACTAAACTAGACAACAAATGGTAATACGAGACTTTTTTTAAAGTATATGTTTAAAACGTTGCTTGTTCGGTATAAAATGCAAATGATAGAAACATTAGAGGTCTCAGTGTATTTACAACATTTTCATATGTGTATCTGACACCTGAAGCTATCCAGAAATAGTGAGTTTGCATGCTCTGTAGTTCATTTGTGGATCTGAATGATCTCAGGTGGGTGTTTTACACCTCAATATATAGCTCAGGGCAGTAAAGAAGGTTCCAGCTTAGATGTAACTGGGGCAAGTATCCCTGAATATTACATATATGTGCTTATAACAGCAGGTCTTCCCAGAAGCACAGTTTTGTTTTCTGTTTTTGTACACAATCCTTGGTTAAATATTCTAGTTTAACAAAGAGAAAGCTAAGGGGTGGCTTAGAGTCTACAAACACCTGTTCAGGGAGGATTTTTTAACAGCTGAAAGTTCTACCATCATTCAGAAAAAATACAAGTTCTGATGGCTGGAAGGTGAAGAAAGATAAATGCTAAAGCAGGGCACCTGCTCTTGTTTTGTTTGTTTGTTTTGTTTAACAACATAATTAGCCACCAGAAGAGCTTTCTGAAGAGACACAGTGAGTGACAGAGCACTGAAAACGTTTAAACAAAACTCAGTGCTTTTCAAAGTGCATCTTGTATCAAGTGACAATTAATTCATGTCGGTGGTGTGTGGTGCGCATTATACAGGAAGCTTAAACAACAATTCTTTCTGACTTTATAATATCTGAATCTGTTCTGCCTTACATATACAAAAGCAAACTGTTTCATCATCAGCTTAGTATATGCTACTTCTTCATTGTCTTAAATTGTGTATTACAAAATAAGAACAGCAAAACCCACAAATGATCTGAAAAAGGGGTGGTGGCTTGTCATTTGTCAAGACACATAATCTAGGAAAAAAGGTTTGTGCACCTTTTGTTTCATTTTATGATTTCAAACAGTAATATAGCATTTTTTATAAAATAGGAGGTATGATGCAGAACAGTTTCCAGTTAATCTAAAACATGTCATATGCGTTATTCCATTTCATTCATTTAGCCTGCTGTATTTTATGCATGTCAGTATAGATTACTATGTGGCTATTTTTGCTGCAATTTATTTTGAAAGTACAATTTGAAAATTAAGAACATGTTAGTCTGTAGGGATTCATACTAAACTTCCATGCAGTCAAAGAAATACCCAGCTCTGACACACCTCCATTTGTTATCCTAGGTTTCTCCATGCTAAAAATTGAACAATAGTCAGTAGCAGGTCATGAAATCAGATGAAGCATGGAGTTGAATACACTTTTTGAGTACTGCAGATGCGGAGTATAATAGACGTTTCTTTGGTCAGTGATTCTGCTCAGGTTAAATCCTGCTCCCCCAGCCTTTTCCCTTTTTAATCCATAGAATACTCTTCCCTAAGCAATACAGACTGTAGGCTTTCTTGGAGATATCCCTATTTTTGCAGACACTCCATAATGTAACCCACCATGAGATGCATTCTGGCACCCCTTCCAGAAAGAGACACCTGTAAACAAAGTCCAGACTTCAAATTTTCCAGGTGTCTGTTAACATATTTGCTGTTCTTCTCCAAAGTACCCTCTGTCTAATGTACTCACGCACTTTGACTTCAGTAGCAGACTTTGTAAATGGCTATCTTTATACATTCTATCTCAGTCAGATGTAGAAAGATTTTCATGTCTGGCTTGTCCATACCCAGAAGGAACTGTTAGCTTGCTGCAGCACACTTGTTTTAAGGTCTTTTGCAGACAGAATGTCTGCTCTTGCAGAGCTAACATACTTTTTATTACATTTCATTTAAGCAGATCTTCTCTGCACAGGAACTAAATACCTGCACAAATTCCCACTGAAAACTATCTTCCTTTACACAGAAAGCAAAGGCATGTGTCTGTTCCTCAGAAAGGACAGCTGCTTTACAATTTAAAGCTGTCTCGATGGTGAGGGACTGAGATTTTTTTAGTTCTCTGAATATGTAGAAAAACACACATATCAGAGATAACAGTCACTGTGCACCTCTCTGTAGCTTTGTTATTCCGGAATAGTGTTGTTTGTATTAAAAGCCAAATGAAGCATGATACAAGATGGGGTAAAACCACAATTTCTCACCTTTCCCATGACTGATGTCACCCTGATCTTACAGGCGTCACAGTGGTATCTAGGGACAGGGAATAACTGCAGGAGATTTTTGGGTTTTCTAATATTTTTGCTTTATATTACTGTCTTTTCAGCAACATTAAGTGACACATCAAGGCCATTTTAAAGCATAGGTATACAGAGTAAAAATTTGGGATGGCATGTTAAAATTACTGTAATGATAGCTAATTGCTATAGTGAAGCAGGTTTATGCATGGCTGACTCAACATCTTTGTGTAGCATACTTGCATACAAAAAAGTTGATATGCATTATGTGACCACGCTGGGTGTGAGGCTTCCTCAGGAGTGAAGTTTCTAACACATGATGAAATTACAATGAACAAATGACACATTGTCTAGGCAGGCTCCGTTCATGAAAACAATACTTCAAATACCATTATCGTCTCAGCAGCAGGTCACAAGAGAACTATTATTGTTTCTTAGGACTCTAATTTTGAGGCAGTTAAAGAGAGAAACTTCAGTACAGATTCTTTTGTTTTGTTTTGTGCTGGGTTTTTTTTCTTTTATTGTGAAAAACAAGTTCTCATTTGATTTGCTTAAATGATTAAAAAAAGAGAAAGAATTTTTTTTCAAGGAAAATAACTGTCTTTTCTATAGAAAATAGTATTAATGTGTATTTTTTCATCTTGCTTTAATTAGCCTCCTTCAAAATTTTGAAGTTGGTCAACAGTGTATCTATGGTAACCAAATTACTTGAAGGATCTGTATGTTAAAAGAGAAAAAATAATATGAACTGCCCATTTTCAAAAGTATTCCTCTTAACAAATGTGAAACAAGTCCTCAGAGAAATCTCCTTTCTGTTCCTTTTATTGCAGCTTGCTCTGCTCACCTTGCTACCCCATAGTTCTCTTTTCTTTTCTAACCTGACATCATTCCAGTCTCCCCTAAAATCACTCAATCAGCTCATGAAGCTGCAAGCAGATGTAATAAAGAGTGTAATAGTGTGGTAAAATCTGGGGGGAAGTGTGGGAAAGGAGCCTTAAACTAAAGAAGCAACATGCACTAAAAAAGAAATTAAATAAAAGGAACAAAGGAGAAATGGTACTGAGCAGAGGGGGCAAGGAAGTGGGTGGTTGCCTCTGTTTCTGCCAGTAAATTAAGACTGAACTGCAGAAAGACGTGCTTGGGGATTAGCGGCTATAATTTCAGTGCCTTGTCAATACCAGTGTGCAAAAACTCTGGAGAATAAATTTACGAGTATGGCACCTCCTGGTTCTGATCTCTTCCACCTTAAAATAAACTCAAGTGTTATCATAGAAGAAGATCTTTAACCTCAATTGGCGGTGCTTCATGTGGAGCTGCAGCAGGGCTAAGCCCTTTGAAAACCTCCTTCTGTCTGGAGAGCCACCAACAGAGACACTTTTTTTTCCCCCACCGCATCCTGAGTCAGTGGTGTGGGGAGGGAATTGCAGGAAAGTACAGTGAAATGGAGGGTGACTTTTTATTATTGCTGGTCTTGCCATGCCATGACAAATGGGCAGCTGACGAAAAAGAGATGTTTTTGGCTGAGTTACTCTCAAATTGGTGCAAAATTTTACTGTGTTAAAACCTTGAGAAAAAAACACCTTTTTGTGTTAATATTAATAATTTGGTGTTAGAAAAGTGTCTTCTATGCACAGTTATTACTAGGCCATTCTTTTGATTCAGAAGCAATACATAAGCTTAAGACCTTATTTCAATAAATTCAGCATCGGCCATTTTTATTTGACAGGCCTTGCTAAGCATGATTTTATGGTGGCATTATATCACAGTGATGAGAAATGGGCTCCCAAATGCCGTAAAAAGTAGAACAAATATCCCAAGAGTTTTCTGGGGGGGGCAGAGAGGGATAGCTGGTCTGCCATGTACTGTACATGGGCAATGACAATGGCCAAAGGCAAAAAGAAATCTTGCAGAAATGCTCCAACTAAATAAAGCCTTCAAGAATAAGCATCCGTATATGTGTCCCTTGATGGCTAGAATGAAATTCATACAAGATGAGGTAGGTGAAAAGGAGGTTATATTATCACTGCTGTGGGAAATAAACAGCTAGAGTAAATCTTTTTTAATAATATATTTTAATATTTCCTGGCAGAAGGATAAAACAGCACGCAGAACATTAAAAATTCTTATGCAACAGAAGTCTCCTGATTCTCAGGTCAGGTTAACATATTTGAATGCCATGGGGAGTTATGGCTGCTTGGCTTGTGGCTTCTATCAAACTGTATCGCAAGGCCATTAGAGGAACAGCTTCTTAAAGTTCCCTGTGAGAGAACTATGCATAAAACCCATTAGTGTCTACTAAGATCTGACTTTGTACTCTACACTGTATTAAAAATGCTCCACTAAATGGCCACAAATCCACACTGTGTCTGTAGCATATGAAGTCAATACAATACTATGAAAGCAATAATGATTTAAATCAAGGTGTATTGGTTCAGTATATATATTCCACTTACTTGTTTGCACAGCTGATTATAATATAGCCTGTCTTGTTTGAGCCAAACCTATAAAATACATATAGTAGTAAAGGTGTTATACTGTAGCCTGGTATTCGATGCACAGGTCTTGCTCTTACAGCTGTTCTTAAACAAGATCATTCAGACACACCACTGCTCACTGTGCCTTTACTCCATTTGCCTCACAGTCAGATTTTGCTCATGGCAGCCCTTCCAAATAGGTCCAGTACTTTAGGTAAATAACTGAAAATTTACACACACACACACACGCGCGCGCACGCGCACACACACCCACACACACACCCCCACCCACACCCACACACACCCACACACACCCCCACACCCACACACCCCCCCACACCCCCCCACACACACACCCACCACACACACACACACACACACCCCCACACACACCCCCAACAAAACAAAACCAAACAACTGTCCATCATGGAAATCTTCCTTTATAACATGAAATTAGTTTTTGAAGACTGCAAAATGTTGACATATATGATAGTTTCATATAAGGCAGCTGCCTTGAGTGAAGCAAGTTGTTATAAACTATTACTCTGGATTTCTTTGATATCCTTACAATTGGAGTGCAAAGTGTTACCACTACAATTTAATGTTATCCATATAATGGGGTGACACTGTCCCCTTATCACCTTCTTTCAATATAAATAGAAATTTGAAACAAATGTTTTTAATTGTTTGGATTACTGATAATGAAGAAAGAGTAGCATAGTTGCATAATTATCCAATACCAGTAGCAAATACCATAGGCCTTCATCTTTCATTTACTGCAATTTTATGTCAGAATAAGTTAACTGAAGGACAAGCAAGATGCCTGGAGAGAGCTGGTTTTAGGGTAAAGACTTTACTAAAACATTAGTAAAACTAATGGCAGACATGCTGCATTGGTTTAGCTCTGAGAAGGTGCTGCCAAAGTTCCAGAAGTGTTCAGGGTCAGGCATTTGTGATTAAAATGTTTGAGTTCATCCTGATGCACAAAAATCAGTGAGAAGCCAAACAAGATACTTTTAAAGGCAGATCCCACTGCAAGCTGCAGGGCTGAGGAGGTCCTGCCCACACACATTGCAAAATGCTACAGGCTGCCTCTCAGGAAATGAATAATTAAAATGGAAAACTTTTCTAAGTTCGCCACATCAAGAGACAAAATTGTTAAATAACTGTATTTGCTTTCAGTTCTTCAGAAGAAAAGGACGGGCAATACAGCTCATTCTTGAGACTAATCAGCTGTAGATGGCAGGGCAGTTAGTAAATCTTTATATACAGTAAATGACAATATATAATTAACAGTTTTATCCTGAAGCAAATAAAACACTTGGTATGGCAATTCCACTATTTCGCTGTCTATAATTAGTGGCCATTGTGGTTACTATTTAAAAGAAAATCAGCATTTACCAACAATTACTTTACCACAGTATCTGTGATACCGCAGATATTTCCTATTCTAAAGGTTGAGAAACATATATATTACGTTATATATATATATATAATTTTTTATATGTATATATTATATATAACATATATAGTATCCCAAATATCATGACTTAGTAAATGTTTCCAATGTCTGGCTTCTTGATAGCAATCACTGTAATTCTCCTTTCTTCCTAAAAATGTGAATACCTATTAGAATCAACAATTTAAACCATATAACAAATTGAGGGTAGCAAAATGCACAAGTCTAATCTTTTCCATCTTATAATGTGGAGCCAAATAAGCTGCTAAACACGGCACTTTGGAGGCGATCCTTTCTGAAAGGTCCCTGTTGAATCTGTGCAACTGACTGCATGCTTGAGCTACACTTAAGAGTTACTCACCACAAACTGCCAAAGCTTTTTTTTTTTTTTTGGCCTGTGCCACCACTTCACTCCATAAGCTCAAAAAGCCACGTCTATCAACTCTGACCAAGGTCTAGAAATAGATAGTCTAGTTAGTCTTTCAGAAAATCTATTCCATATGATTGTTTTCTTTAAATAATCTTCCTCTCTTCACTCTTCCTTGTGCATTTGAGTGACAGAGGACATAGAGACCTGCCATTAGCTGATGACTCTCAGAAAAAAGTAAAAATTGCTTGAAAGGAATCAAGCTGAAATGAAACAGAGCTTGAGATCTGTGTGAAAAGCAGTTTCTGAATCAGCTAGTTACACTTTGAAAGGCAGCCATTAATCACTACTAAAGGGTCTTTAAAATCTCAATAGTCCATCTCTTAGAGAAGTGTTTCTCAACCTTTTTAAATTCAAGGGCCACTTAACCTTTCTGCAAAAAATCTGAGCATTGCTTTTTAGTTTTACCACAGCCGGATACTTTAATTTAGAACGAGTTAAACCCTATTCATTTATTAATTTCATTTTTATCATTTGCCTTCCCTGTTTGTCAGCCTGTATGGTTTGCTAGCTTATGGTTTGTTTGTATTTAAAAAAAAAAATAATCGTTGGCAGTTGCTTTTTAGGTCACCTTTTAGTAACATATAGTTCACCAAAGGATCTAGAGAATATGGCTAATTCTGAGTTTAAAAAGGAATTAATTTTGTTTAAGGTTTGTTTTTTTTTTTTTTTTTTTTTTAATTTCAGGCAACACCTTAAAATATTTTGCAGGAAAAAAGTCAACATTTTCTACAGAAAACAATCTTTTGGTTGGTTTTCCAGAAGAATAAAAGAAAAGCACATTTTACAAGTTACATATTATAATGGAGAAAGAGAGAAGGCAATGGGTTTTAAGGGTTTTGGTTGTGCTTTTGTTTGTTTGGTTGGTTGGTTTTTGTTTGTTTTGTGTTACTGTAGATTGTCTATAAATGATTTTATAAAATTTACTTCTGAGCAGAGTTCCAGATAGCTTCTGAAATTCAAAACTGCTTGCCTAAACCAACTCTATTACCTGTATATAGCACTGTACCTGGTTGTCCAACTATGCATGAAGAGGTATTCACTCATATAACAACTGCTGGTACCATCAAGCTGTCACCGAAATCTCGGAATGAAGAACTTATCGACACCAATATGATGTAGATAAGCAAACACTTCTTTATTGACGGCCGGGTGCGAGAGTGAGTCCTCTCACGATCAACGCACACCAAGTTTCAAAATCAGACACCATATATAACTTATTCATACATATTCATTAAGTATTTATGCATAAACATGATATTTCCCATAAATCATTAACATATTCTCCTCCCATATCCGATTCTGTGCAGTAGAGCTTAGAAAGGTCTAGAAATGGGTCTGGGGTACGACTTGGGTAGGTGGTATATGAGTCGGTGGTCGCAATCTCCCCCTGCCGGAATTACCTTTTACTAAAGTTCATCGTTTCTTGGCAGGCAACTACAAGCTGTTCCAGTCGACTCTCCCCAGTTCCCATTAATTCTATATTCTGCCATTTCAATACACTTTCTACATACAGGAGACTAGTCAAATACAAAGAAACCTTTCAAACCCTAAAGTTATTACCTAAGTTTTAAACAATGATTCTAGCCCATTCTTCTGGCCTTGGTACGAGACTGTACAGAGGATTTCATAACAGCTTTTACTGTGCAACTATTAAGTTTCATTAAAATATGTTTCTTATCCCTCTATATTTCTATTAAAAATGATTTTATAAAATCAAATAAAGTCAATCAATCTTAACTTATTAGCAAATCTGTAACAAAGCTTTCAAAAAACACAAAGCCAAGACTAGGAAAATTATGAAAGGAAGACAGCAATCCATAGCATTGTTCTAGAATAACAGTGCATAACCAGACTGATGACTATCGGAGAAAGTTGTGATTATTATCTTTCTATAGTTACTTTCTATATACCATTTAATATTTGTTGTCTTCTAGCAATATTTCAAATATCTTACTCATGACTCTGGGTGGGTTGACCTTGGCTAGCCACCAGGTGACCCCCCCAGCCACTCTATCTGTCCCCTTTCTCAACAGGGCAAGGGGAGAAAACTGGGAAAAATTCTTGTGGTTTGAGATAAGGACATGGAGATCTCTCACCAATTACTGTCATGAGCAAAACAGGCTTGACTTGGGAAAATTAATTTAATTTATTGCCAATTAATAAGAGAGTAGGATAATGAGAAATCTATAGCCGTCTTATCTCCACTTCTTCCTTTTTCCCAGTCTAAACATTACTCCCAACTCTTCTACCTCCTCCCACTGAGCAGTGCAGGGGGATGGGAATGGGAGTTACTGTCAGTTCATAACTCTTCTATTCTGCTGCTGTGTCCTACTCACACTCTTCCTCTGCACCAGCATGTGGCCCCTCGCACAAGATACAGTCCTTCATGATCTTTTCTGACAAAAGTGCTTCCAACATCCTGCAGTTCTTCAAGAACTGCTCCAGAATGTTTTTTTTTTCAACAGAGTAGTCTTTCAGGGACAGACTTCTACAGCACGTGTCCCCCAAAGGGTCACAAGTCCTGCCAGAAAACCTGCTCCAGCCAGGGCTCTTCTTCACAGGGTCATAGGTCCTGCCAGGAGCCTGCTCCAGTACAGGCTTTCCACGAGGTCACAGCTTCCTTCAGGGCACATCCGCCTGCTCTGGCGTGGGGTCATGTATGGGCTCCAGGTGGATATCTGCGCTACCGTGAACCTTCATAGGCTGCAGGGGACAGCCTGCCTCACCACAGTCTTCACCATGGGCTGCAGGGGAACCTCTGCTCTGACACCTGGAGAACCTTGTACCTCTTCTTTTTCACTGACCTTGATATCTGCAGAGTTGTTTCACATATTCTCACTCCTCTCTCCCATCTGCTCTTGGGCAGCAGTTTTCCCACCTCCTTAAATATGTTATCTCAGAAGTGCTACCACTGTTGCTGATGGGCTAAGCCTTGGTCAGTGGTGGGTTTGTCTTAGAGCCGGCTGGCATTGGCTCTGTCGGACATGAGGGCAGTTTCTGGCGTCTTCTCACAGAAGCCACCCCTGCAGCCTCCCCTTTCCCCCCGCTACCCAAATCTTGCCATGTAAACACAGTACAGCTCCTATCAGGTCTTTTCAGACAAAGGCATGGAATCACAAGCTTCAAAAGTTGAGAGGAAAATATATCTGTGCCCCATAAAACTGCCGACAACTTGGTAAGAGACTGAGTTACATGTGCGAATAGCACCTGTGTAAACACCAGTGTGTTACTAATATCCATCAACATATCACATTAGGACACAAGCAAGATTAGGGCCCCATTAAGCAAAATTCGTAGGGACATTGCTGCTCTAGCAGATTCAGTTCTAACCTGATACAACAGAAAAACATTTTTCTGGAAGAGGAGTGTTATTACCATGATTTTGCACTGAAATTAAGGGGCTTTCCCAACATTTTGACAGTTTCATAAAGATACTTTTTGAAGGGAGGGAAGAGCCTATGTCCCATAACTGGGTCAGTGTTCCTGGAGGAGATGAGAGATGCTGGCTGCCTTCCTGTTTGCAGGTGAAAAAAGCCCCTATGCGCGGTGACAAACACATTCCCGGAGACAACTGGCATAACTGAGACAACTCAGCATACAGCTAAACACTTAGGGTGGCATGCTCAGACCAGCCTGGAGGCCATTCTGTCCCCTAGCCCATGCCTCCTCGTTGTGCGGGACCCTACTAGCTGGTCTGGGCCAAAACACTAGCAAGGTGGATGACAACACTGGAATAGTTAAGGTAATGGTCAAGCCCATGTCCTCATCCTGTACAGTTTGCAAGGATGGACATAACCACAAAATCTGTGACAGATCTCGGGAATCAAGAAGGTCTTCTAAGGTCTTTACACCCACATTTACCTATGAGCAGTGGTGACTGTCACGTTCACATCTATCACACAGTTCTATTGCCTGTGAAGTTCAGTCCCACTGGTGACGATACACAGACTGACGAGTCCATCCCCATAGTAGTTACTGGACTGTGTCCAGCACACCCAAAACCCTGACCCCAAACAGAGTTTCAACAATCTCTTTGCACTGCAAAACCATGAAATAGAGGAAAGGATTAGTTGGATTCTAAACAATAATATAAAATATAAGAATTATCATGAGGATTTCAGGAATTCACCGTAGTTTCAGAGATCTGTGGCAAACAATATATTGAGCTATTCCAATCACATTTCCCCAGAATCAGAAAGCAAAGTTGTCAAGTGTCCTGTTTCACAAGACTCATGGGAAAATTAACTGCAGGGTGAAATGATCTGTTCAAAGCAATTATTTTGCACTTAAACCCTAGAAATCATTTTGGGGCTCAGAATAATGATCACCAAGCCATCTGGCATATGGCCATAATCCATGAAAATATAACTCTGGAGAAGGAGTGTCTCCCCCTCATTATCCAACTTCAGAGTTGTTAAAGACCTTTTGAAATCCCCTTCCCAGAGCACAGACCATTTGCAGAACGGACCTTCCAGACACAGAAATTCATTTTGCAGACCTGAAAAGAAATGACACCCCTATGTGTCTGATGTCTGTGTTTCATATTTATATCTGCAAAGAAAAAGAAAAAGAAAAAGAAAAAGAAAAAGAAAAAGAAAAAGAAATGCTTCTGGCAGGGTTTCCTGATGAATAACAGATATATTATGGGATAGCTGACATCCAAGCCTAGGTTTTGGTGGGTAATTGAAGGATTGATTGTCCTAGAGAATAAGTAATTTTTATTACCTTCAGATGGTTCAGTGCAACTCACTTTACAACCTGTGCATCCCTAATTATGGGAGGTTTCATCCTGATGTGTATTTGTCAAATAATTTAAAATGAGGTTGGTGTAGGATTTTTCTCCCTAGTGTCTTGAAGCAGAAAGCCAGACTTGAAAATAGTTTAGGACAGAGTGATATATGTTCAAGCCACGTCCAGTGAAACCTAATGAAGAATTAAATATTCTGGGGCTGATCCCTATCTTGCTAAGTCAGTGTGTACTTTTATACACTGAAGTCAATTAAACTGACAAGTCAAAACAGTGAAAGCTTGTATTAAATATTAAAAAAAAAGCAAAGTTATTTATAGCAAGAATAAGAGGGAAGTATAATTGATAAAAACCCCTAGTTTTCTTCTTAGTTCTTTGATCCACTGATTGCCTTCCACACAGATCTGACATGCTTTTTGATTAACATTTCATAACAGTGCATACTTTTATTGAGTATGCTGAAAACTTCATCCTGCAAATACAAAGTTTTGCTGGATGTCAAAAACAGATGTTTAAAAGTAAATATGAATTTTTAAATTCTTAAATGCTCTGCCTACCAAAAATTTGAGAATTTTAATTCCATGCTTATATAAAAATCAGACCAAACCAATCTCTGAAATTCACTGTAATTTACTAAGAGAAAAACCCTGTCTTAAGGCAAAATAACACAAAGACTGAAACAATTCAACTGGACTATAGTGGATGGCAATATTAATACTGAAGTTACTTTTGGAGCCATAAATATTTTTCCATGTAATCATAATTTCTGGTGATGTAGGGCTGAGTCTGTGCTCTCAGTGAAATTAGAACACCAATGCCATTGACTCCAGTAAAGCTTCTGGTTGGGCTTACAGGAAAGGAAAATGGCTTACTTATCTTTAAAAATTATGGCCTATATTTGCATTAAATGAATGGTGCCAATTAACATTGTGATCATGAAGGTACTTTTCTAAACATTTCTTTGTCCCATTAGGGAAAGGTATGCCTTACTCCCCAAAATGCAGTTCATTAGCACACTTGGATTTGCTTTCTGCTGTCTGCTACCAAAGAAATCATCATTACTAATAACTTACAGGCTACAGACCACTCCTTTAATCACTGACCTAATGAATGTTTGTTATTTATTTTTTATTTGCACTTGTGACAGCACAGCTCTCCCAAGAGCAAACAAGGGTGTCCTGTCACAGAAGGGTTTTTAGCAAAGCTCCAACGCTCGGAGGCAGGGTTCCCAGCCCTCCTTGTGACTAACTGAAGGCAGCTGCAGTTCTCTTTCTGATCCAAGGGCTTAATGGGAATGACACAGATTTCTGCCTCTTGAAGCCTGTTCTGAGAGCGCGGCCGTGTTCAGTGCACTGTTATGTAGGACTCCCAGCCATCCAGCATGGGTACAAAACTTCTCTCCACAGGAACATAGCAGACCTGGCACCAGATCTCAGCAGAGAACTATATGCTCAGGCAAGAAAAAGTTATGACTGTTAAAAATGTGCTCTGGAAGAACAAGGAAGCTTTAACCCACTACATTTTTGAATCTTTAAAAATACTTTTTAACATTCCTTAAAGTGAACAATATAAACATTTAAATATTAAAATACCGAGTAATAACTTTTTCTGAGCCTTCTCCCCAAGATGTCTGCAAACTATTTCAGACACTTTTCACAGTGGCTTTCATGAAAAGCAAACTACATAGAGCTAAACACTGAAGTATCACATTACCTTTATTTTCACACTCAGATACCTTTATCTGCTTTGTTTACACAGGTAAAACTATTCCTAAGTGTTCTTTTTGTGGGGAAGGCATTACAGCCATTCAGCACAGTACCCTCCCACAAGTCATGATGGAGTGGTCTGCAGACTCCACAAGTTCATAAATATTGGTTTAGCAAATCCAACTTGCAGGCAAGGTGTGTGGAGCAGACACTGGATCACAAAGAAATGCTGGCCTGCTCGGTGCAGTAAAAGCAGTAAAGATTGTCTTTCTTGAAGCTGAACTGTAGCTGTCTGAAGGAGGGTAATGTCAAAAACATAGGTGTCTCCTCAAGGACTTGGATGCAACTGAAAGACAATCTGAAATTTGGACATTTTATTCATGTGGCAGATAGATGATTAAATCCTACTTGTGTACAATATTTGAGATGGTCCTTTTGACTATATACTAACAATTTCTTTCTTATGGGAAAACAGACTTAAATAAAAAACTTTGTGTAGGAATAATATATTCAAATGCGCCTGTGGGACAATTTGGCTGTGATTCCCAAATCTCATTCTCTCTACATGAAAAGCAATCTAACTGAACAAAAGTTGATTTAAGGGTTTCTTTTATACATGACAAATATATCATATTCACTGGTTTCACATTAAATATGAATTCTCTGGAAAGTCCTGCTTATGCATTCAAGCTGCCATTATTAAAGACTGGTTTTATTTTATTCTTGCTGGGTTGCTTGTGTAGTTCTTTCCATGGTTTGTTTTCTATGTTGATGGAAACCCAGAAAACATGCAGTTAGCGCAGGAATTATTACTGGTAACTTGCTTTGAAGGCATAATGTATTTTACAATAGTTCTATTTTACTACATAGATAAAACAGTTCTATTGTGAAATATCAGTGTGCAGAAGGAGGGTTTGAACAGAATTTTTAATACAAAACACTATTTTGTCTATGTCAGCATTTGATGAAGTAAAGCTTCTGCACTTTTGTCTACATAAGGCTAAGTTGGTAGTTGTGTGAAAACCTGAAGTTCTTATGAAAGTTAAAGCAATTATTTTTTTTTCCTTAGGGCTATCATGTCAAATCACACCGATAACCATACACACAAAACTTTCTTTAATATAAATGTCAGCTCATGCTATTAATATTTCATAAGCCCTACATACAGTTACAGGTAAAAATGTTAAAATAATGCTCCAAGAGAAGTGGTATGTTGAGCTGTAAGTAAAGAGGACGTAAATGATAATATGTAAATATATACGAGAAAAAACATTGCCTTTCTGAGGTCACCGAGATTTCTATCAGGCAAATAGATTTCAAAAGTATTTCAAATACATTTCAAGGTGATTTACGTGAGAATCAGTCATTGGCATAATACAGACTAGCTAACAGACACTGTTCACTGATGGAGCTTTATCTCCCTGAAGTTTTCCCAGCCCCTTTCAAGGTTGAAATGCTCTCTATTATTTATCAAACACTGGAAGAATAGTCATATGGAGCATAGATATAAAGCAAGGCCTATAAATAATGGTTTTTTCCAGCTTCTTAAAAATAGAACATTCATTTGGGGTGGGAGTTTCAATCAAAGCCTAAACCAAATCCTGTTAAATTCAGTTAGGACATTCTTACTGATTTGAATGGACTCTGGAAATCTAAGTGCTTTACCCTTTTCGTGTTCAGTTTCCAGAGTTCTTCCTTTTCGTGTATGCATTTGTGTCGGGACAATGTCATTTCTCATCTTTCTATGCCTGCTAAAGCAAAATTAGAAGATCAATCACCAATCGACATGTCAGAAGATGTCACCTGTTTCTTATCTTTATTGTCCCCCTTCTTCTCCTGCCCTGTATTTTTATTTCAATCAGATCACATTTAGGGCCCAAGGAGAATTAGTTTATTAGAATCTCAATGTTATTGGCAGTTAAAAAATATACAGCAGTAGGAACAAGAACTGCAATCAGTTTTACTTACTCTTTATTTTCATCTTAAAAATTCTTAATGACAGGAGTAACTTAAAACCCATTGCAATAAAAAATAAAAAATATTGCCTTTGAAATAAATTGTGAACCACCTCGTCTCCTTTAGCATTAAAATCTCTGTAGCAAATGCCTTTTTTGTTAGTGATCCATGAGAAAGACCTATACCTAATGTGGTGGGTTCAGGTTATGCCAAGAACATTACTGTTACTTTAAATAGAAACAGAATGTTGTTGTGTTCCATCCTAGGAAATCTACACACAACACATATTTAAACAGCATAGACCAACTGTTTAGCAAGTCTGTAGAGTACACATCTTATTCAGACAGGAAAAAAAAAAAAAAGTACATTAATTAGCCTAAATTTCTGTATTATTTATACACTTTTGCATTCTGAATCTACATATTAATGCTAGTTTTTTGGTTGGCTGTACCAGTATGTTAGAGGAGTAGCTATACAAAGAAATAGGTTAGCCTACGTCAGAAATGAAGGTGATAGCATTCAACTCTTTGAGAACTTGACATGGTGTCTATATAAATGATTTCCATTACTCTTTTCCTCCCATGCCTCAATATAACTTCTTTCTTTAAAACAAAGACTATTACAGAGAGCAAAGATGATGCCTTGATTCCACGATGATTAATTCATTTTGCCACTGATTTCAATGGGATTGAAAGAATCCTTTCTCAGTGACTGCCATATTGGAATGTTCTTTTTTCCAGTTCAAATCAAGCCTGTGATACTAGATTAATCTGGTTAAACTTCCACCTCTCTGAAGATAACTGGAGATTTGCAGCTTGTTTCAGTATGGACAGAATTTTGCTAGCCTGGCTTCCCTCAAAGCTGGATGTTACCGTGTATGATTTATAAAAACATTGTTCTTTGGAAATTGTATTTTTTTAAATTTAAACCTAAAACCAGATGTGTCCAAGAGTTCTCCTAAACTTGAACCAACATGACTTAGAAAAAACCCCTAACCGTGGATGACTAATAGGATACAGGATATTTGACCTCTGTTTGAATTTCTCTGCTGGCATATTGAATTCATAATCACTCTTCCTTGGACTTGGAAATGGAGCTTCCTTCTAAGTGTTACAGGCTGATGATATCAACAGATGCAGCAAGAAATGCCAAGGCTGCAAGAAATCTAAGGGACTTCAGCATGTTATGATTCAGCTTTAAAAGGGCACTTAAATAGGGAGTAAAACCTGGATATATGTTCAGTGTCTAAATTTTAAATATTCTGTACTTTGAAAAGGATTTTACATGTAACATTACCATACAGAAAACTTTTGATTCCTTGGAAGAATATCTAACATCCACATGTAAATAAAAATGTTCAGGCAGTTGTGGTGACTATTTCTAAGTAATAGCATGGGTTTTGTTTTAATTTTATTTTTAAACATGTTAAAGTCTTCTGAAATTTAAGTTCATTACAGAAGGCTTTTCCATTTCCTTAATGGTTGCACATTTATATTTAATTAGTAGAAGAAACTTCTAGCATAGCATCCAAGTTAACTGATATTTTCATAGTGTATCTGGAAAATTACAGCTGTTTCTATTGTTACCTTTTAAATTACACTTTTTGGCATCTAATGTATTAATCCTGTATATGCTATCAAAGAGGTGTCGTTTCTAAGAGTTAAATGTGGAAATCAATAAATTTCTTTAAGAACTTGAAGTTTCTGGAATTCTCATCAAGGCTACTTCCTGTACAATAAATAGTGAAAAATAACTAATACCAAGTAGAAATACGAGATTTAAAAAAAATATATATAAAAAATTGGTTGAACTAAAAAATGCTACATTCTTCAAGTAAAGCGTTATCAAAGACCCATGCAAAAAGAATCTTTATGATCTGAGAGATGTTCATACCATGAAGGTGTTGTGTAGGTTTGTTAAAGTAGAAATTTTTAACCTTTACATGCCAACTGCACAAGAAACAGTTTAAGTTGAGAGTAGTATGTAATTTAACTTAACTGCACATTTCTAAAGTCACTGAGTCCCACACATATGAGGGATAATAAGCAGAATTCATTCATTCATCCTCTAATTATTCATCCACTTCCCATCAGCATAAGGTAATTCAAATACAGAAAGCACAGGTTCAAGACACAATATTACACTACAAATCCCTATTCAGCCTTAGACTTAAAATATACAAATATATACTTCTCAGCATCTCATGTGATGACATTAAAGTCAGGTTATGAAGGTCCAAGTCCCCAAAAACTTAGAAATTATACCAGTGTAATACCACGCTGTAAATTGTTCATAATTCCAAGATGCTGCAATACTTATAAGAGGTGATTAAATGTAACATCAGAAGTAACAGCTGTGATTTCCTCGTCCCTCTTGCTTCCTATAATTTCTTATTTTAATCAAAAGGCAGACTGAGAATTTAGCACCAAAGCCAAGACTTCAGACTTACCATCTGCTTACTGACCTATATATACATGTTCTTATTTTCAGTGAAAATATTTACACCCATATTCACCCATCTTTAGTATTTATAAAGGTGGTATGAACAATGAACACAAGTTTCTGAGGACAACGTGGTTCACTCAGTCATTCACACTAAATCTTGCAAGCACCTAAAGCTGCCAAGTTTCTATAACTACAGGTCCAAAAGTTTGTGCATCTGGGCTCTTGCACATGTGTAGGAGTGCACCAGCTGTTCCTTCCTCTGTGTGATTTTCTCCTTTCCATTTTACCTTGTGAAGTAAGGTTTCCTAAGGCAGCTGCTAACATAATTGGGACCAGACCAAGATGAACTTTATCATCTAGCTCAGCACTGAGTCTCCCAAATACATGTTGTGATATGCCAAGCACTGTAAAACCCAGGCATTCTTTTGTGATCCTTCTAATCACTTAGTGAGGCAGGAAGAGGGCAAAAACAAGGAAAGAGCAAAATGATAGAAATCAAATTCAATATAGAGTGGTTTAAATTGTTGCTATGGCTTTGGGGGATGATTAAAGGATAAGAAGCACAGTTAGAAACACCTGACATAGCCAAATACAGTGGGATGAAAGCTGTGAAGCTGGAGAAGATAATGATGGATACTGGGATAGTCACGAAGTGAAGAAGTCAGAAAACTCAGTGGGTACGCTGTACTTGGAAATAGTCTCTTCTAGAGGCTTGTTGTATGGTAAGGGTTAAGAAACAGGACAAGGAGCAAGTAAAACAATATTATGAGCCTTGTATTTATGTTCATGTGCTCTATTAGGGCATCAAGTTGTTACAGTGACCCACGACTACCTCAGTGTTTGGAACTATTACTTATTTTGTTACCCTTCCCCCAGATACTTCAATTAACTTTTTTTTTCTTAATTTCTGTGAATTAATCCTCCTCTTCAATAGTAATTAACCAGCAAGGCAGAGAACATATACAGTAAATCCAAGTAGTCCCATAAGAGAAGATCTGTGTCTGTCACAACTCTGAACACACCAAGAAGCTCTGCAGGCTTTGCCCCTTCCTGGGGGCTCAGTGGTTGCCGCTGGAGGTGGGTGCTGGGACAGCGCAGCCAAGGGGCAGGGAGCTGTGCAAAGAGCCCTGCAAAAAGGGGCTGTGAGGAACCTCTTCTGGGGCTCACCCAGGCACTCTCAGCCCTTTGGCTTAAGACCCTGTCCCAGCTCAGCCCCTGCACCAGCTCCTCACCAGAGCCATCATGCAGGTGCACCTGTGCCCATTTGTGGCCCTCTTGGCCCCCACCTGCCCCTGTTGGCTTCTCTTGCTGCCTTCTCCTCAGACATGGCTGGCCACGGCAAATTGGTCTGGGGGTGCCTGGGCTCCTGGCTGACCCTGATTACCCTCACTGGATCTGCTCTTCTCTTCTGGTTTGAGCACAGTGGGACTGTGCCCATGATGGTGAGGGCACTGCCCTGACAGCCTGGTGTCACCCTCATGTCCCAGCTCCCTTCACTCAGCAGAGCAGCCCACCCTTGCTGCTTCCCAGTGGGATCAACCAGCTTGATGAAAGCACGTAAATGTGTCCCCAGAAAGTCAACAATAGCCAGAGAATTCATGCAGACATGTAGATGCACCAATGTGGTATATGGCCTTTGTTTGTTTGTTTGTTTTGGACAATGCATGCTGATTTGTTTTGATATAGTGGAGGTATACTTTAAATGCAGCTTTAAACACAATGTAAGAGAATACTCAGGATGTGTATAATGTAGGTTCAGGATACTATATCACATTATAATATAAATTCAAGACATATGTAATGGCTTACAGATGTCAAGCATGTCATTACGTAATAGTAATAACAATAATAATAACAAACAATAATAACCACAGTGGTGATAACATTGGTACTTAATATTTATAGAGCATTCAGCAGAGAAGCCAACTGGGTAATGTTTTGCTTGGCATTTTACACACACAAGAAATAATGACTCCATGGCATAGTTTGTGGTGTAAACTACTGGATAAACATGTGGGTCTCTCAAGGTGGCGGTGAAGATGTGGCAATAATAGCAATATGTTGTGAGGTTTGTGTGACAGCTTACTAGCAAACTGAAGCTGGTAATGAAATTGGTAGGTAATAAAGCCTGGCAGTTATATCAACCTTTAAAAAGCTCTTTATAATAGCTGCCTAATTAAGCTTACCCCCAAGTAAAGGTGCTATTTCAACACTTTAAGAAGAAAGTAAAGCAAAACCCTCAAAGCAGCAGACTCACTCAAACCTACAGGGATAAAGTCAGGGTTTGCATGACTTCTTGGCTTCTGCTTCCCATAAGTAATTTGTGCAACTATTAGTTTATTGGGTTTGTGTTTATGATAGGGAGTTTCTATTAGTTTAGTTAAGAACCACATTAAAGGTAAACAAATCTGAGGAGTATGTTGAAATATTTGTCTGTGTGTCACTTCTGTGGTATGCCCTTTCTCCAAGACAGGCCATAAAAAGAATGGTCTTCCATAGGAGCTTCTTGAGCTCATTGTTTAGGGAAACGCAGGTATGAAGAGGAAAGTTTTGTAATGTGTTCTCACCATGATTTAATCTGAATTTCTGTTGAGCTAGTTTGAGGACAGAAAGACTCAAGATAACGATGCCTGCCTCACTATGAGGTACAAAGTTCATGAGGAGGTTCTCGCTCTTGTTCCAGATGGTGTCAAATGATAGCCTAGAGCAGGTCCAAAGCCTGAAAAGCTTTACAAAGCAGAGCTGATTCCTCCAGTTGCATTGGGAAGTGAACTGGTAGGTAGCCTATGTAAACTTTTGGCCATGGGAGCCATGTGCCTTATACTCTGCTACTAAGCAGGAAGCCATAGTCTCTTCTAGAAGAAAGTTCTGAGTGACTTTCAATAGGGAAGCTTTCTTGCTAGAATAATTAAAGCAGGAAGTGGCAAAGCAGTAACTGTGAAAGATTCGTGGCGTTAAAATAAGTGCCCCAATCCTTAACATCCTAGAAAAGCAAGCAGAAACATACAGCTTTTTTTTTCCCTCTAATCAGTTAAAATCATTTGCAGAGCAGCCACCTTTCCATAATTGTATTGCTGACTTCACAAAAAATGCTTGCTGTTCTTAATATGGACATGTTACCTCCACCAGTTATGTAGTTGTTCCCTGTTCCATGAGCATTTATTCATTCTTATTACACCATAAGATTAATTATTCCTAAATCCAAATTGTATTCTTGGGCAAGTAGTTTGTAAAATTTACAGCATTTCAATACACAGTCATTGCATTGCATTTCAATAGCATTTCATCCTATTTTGGTCAAGATCGTCTCTGAATTTTCTTCTTGTCTATTTTATTGAGCTAGCTTGTCAGGTAAAACCATTATTGCCTACATACTTCCACACTCTTCCTACAGCTGCTAGGCTGTGTAAGAGGTGAACATGTAAACATCTTCATTTATTTGTTTGCATTATTTGCAAAATAAACCCTGAAACTGTTCAACATAACTTACCCTGCTTTTAGCTGAGTAACCATTTAAGCATACTATAATCAATGTCCACCCTCCCACACCTTCCTGCTTATATTACTTCTCTTCTGAATTTGGTTTGCAAGCAATCCCAAAACAGAATCACATTCTCCTTTCACCTGCTCTCAGGCACTCAAACATATCTAGGGATGACTTAAACTTGAATCAAAATGAAAGAATCAGTAGGCCACAGTGGCACTGCACAACAAGAAATGATAAATGACATATGTAGTTGAAATTGTAGAGAAAAATGGAAGTAGGCAGAACGCAATTATTTAGGCAAACTGGAGAGTGTCCAGGACACTACAGTAATAGGCAAACTACTGGAAACCTTACATAAAAGATAAAGCAGAGGAGTAATTTTGCTTAATATTCCTATCATATTTCCATCTTCAAAACACAAAGCCAATGAACTAGCCATTATTACTTTTCCGCAACTGTTCAACACAACAATTTAACAACCTGGTCTACAATATCACCTCAAAAAACCTCTTTGTTCCCCCATCACTGTCCTCAAAGATTGACTAAAGGCTGAATCAAAGGAAGGAAAATCTTTGCCACAAAGATTTCTAGATTTTACTTAAATCTTTTTTGAAACCAGAGCTCTCTTGTAGTAACTTTAAATTTTGGACACAAATAAAATGCTTCAGTATGAAAAAACAGAGATCTCAAATCTTTGAACAAATAAAAAGACTTAAAACCTATGCCTTTCAAAATTATAACATAGAGAGTTCCTTTTAGACCTGAAATTCTATCTAAGAGCCCAAGTTCCAAAGTTCTTAGTTCAGTCTTTTTTCTCCAGGATTTCTGATATGTAGGAATGGACAAATATTGATTGTCCCAGTTGAGACCAAACTCCAGATGTCAAAAAAAATTTCACTGGTGCTGTTAGTAACTGTGCTGAAACTCAGCTGAGCTTCAGCTCCCTGCACCAGCTGGCTCTGACTATGGGGTAGTTCTTGGGCACGAGTGACTTCTGTTCCACTTCTTTTATCTCCAGATTTCCCCGTCAGCAGATGTAGCTGGCTTACCCTGGACTCAGAAGCCAGGTTGTGAGTCAGCATGCAGGAAGTGTGAGCAATCAGGAACAGTAGCTCACGGGTACACTTGGAGCCTAAAATAAAAGTATAAAATGCTCAGAGTTTCAGGGATTCAGAAGTTTCCAGGTCCATGCTGAGAAAGTTGGAAAGACGTCTTCCCAGGGCCAGCCCTGGGCCCAGAGAGGAAGGCTATTCTGGACCCACAAAACTACTGGGCTACTCAGAGCTGCATGCCACTGAGCTCTGTCTGAGGGCTTTCCCTCCACAGAAAAGATGGACCGGTAATTTGGAGATTTTTGAAAGATTGCCATTCTCTGGCAGTAGATTAGTCTCGGGAAAATTCTGACCAGCTCTAATTTTACCTGAAATCCTTTTGGTTCCCTCAATACTTAACTCACAATATCACAAAATCAGAATAATTTTAAGACCTCTTGTCTGCATTCTGCAGCAGGTGCTGCTTAAGGAAGAGTTTGTAAAATGTATTATGCACGTATGCATCTTTCTTAGCTGTACAAATTGATCTCTAGAGTTTACCATAAAATGCTCAAATGCAGAGCTAAAAACATGAAAGGGTAGATGGAGAATGACTAATACACTTCATTAATATCATGAGATAGTAAAGGAATAACATTAGTTTGTATTAGTTGGTTAATATTTGTACAGTTCTTTGAATATAGAACATGCTCTGTACAAGCATTAAAACATTATTAATATTAGGCTGTTGAATCTCTCTGGGTTGTACTGTGCTTGTTTGCTGGGTACTATGGAAATGAATACATGCCTAAAAGGATGAGCACTAGATCAATCAAATCAAATCAAATCAAATCAAGACAACACCTTAACGAGCATTGCTGAATCTGTTTTGCAGATGGCAGTAAAGCTGGTGCACCTGCTGCTGTAATATTCACTGAAACACCTCCTGATTTCAGATATTTTTTTATTTTTATTTTTCTTCAGTATGAATGGATCAGCACAGCCCATTACATTTGCCTGTATACTGATGCTATGCTACTATGCTGGTGATATTTCTACCTATTTGCCTCCTATTTTGCATTCTTTACCAACAACTTATTATCATTCCAAGTACTGGTTTTGTTGGAAATCGTGAGATCTTCATTCTAGCAGTGATTATATATGTGTTAAGAATGAATACTTAAATTTTGTGCTGATGTCCTGATTGTATAGACTATGATTGAAATACTTCATATGAGCATCAGATGAAAATAACCTGAGTCTGCCCTTTTATGACAGTTCAAAGTATTTACAAATACTGATCACTGAGTCAAATTCTATATAGTATATGAGGTTTATATGAGTATATACAGTATGCTTAGGCAGGACCAGCATCCATATATATATATATACATATTTGTTGCTCATGTCTGTGAAGACTTTGGTTTGCCTGCCAGCCTGCCAAGGACAGGCAGAAAGCAGTGCTCTGTGTAATGGCTGCTGATACACAGTAGCCTCACTCTAGTCTGAATTAGAACTACTATGTAATTAATATAAATAAGATTGTTTTGTTGAGGTCAGTGTACTCAGAGAAACATGCACTCTATTCCTGTCACTTATAAGCCAATATGTGCATGTCATATGTATCACACTATTATTTTATACAGATTTACTGAATTATTTTTTGGTCCTAGGATCACAGAACTCTGATTGTTTTCTGAGGGTATTTTATAGCAGCAGAACCCTTTTTTTTTGTTTGCACTGATTTCCAGGTATCTTTAACTACATGGTTCTATAGCTATATGCTATGGTCAGTGAAGTATCAGTGAAACTTAAACATAAAAAAATTAATTATTTTTGCAGCTGGACCTACAAATTAGTTTTTCATTCAGCTTTAAAATAAGTGGGATTCATGTTACAATTAACTTCACTGAAGAACTAGACTGAAATTCCCAAACATCCCTTTCCAATGGTTAAAAGAAACCAGGGCAACTGACTGGTTCAGACTGTCTTATTTTTAGACAGTTAAGTCAACACAAGGTTAATCTCTTCCTCAGTCCCTATCTGAGCATCTGATGAAAAAAGAACTGTATGACATGATAAACTTGGTCTCAACCTGTTCCTATCTACAGAAATCTAAGAATCCCTTGTGCTCTAAGCCCTTATCTCCTCTGGGCTTAGAGACTAAAAGCTGGCCTCAGGTGACCTACCAATAGCTAGAAAAACTTCAGTAATGTTGCATATACATTTTATTTATTGAAAGGAAAGAATATTAGCAGCTGGTACTAATACTCTATTTAGGAGGACTGCAGCTGAGAGAATGTAATGAGATTGGTGTTTTATGTGAGAAATTGGTACTACTTTCCTAAAATGCACCAGTGGTCTCCAAGTTATATTTGTGCTTCAGAGATAAGCCAAATGCCATTTTTCTGTCCTGCAGTAGCCTGTATTTTTAGAAAAGATGAAATAACCAACACTTGCATTTTTTACATCTGTGATATGAACCAGTAACCCCATGAAATTGGATGAGCACTAACCTTCTGTGAAAAACGATTAGCCCTATGTTCTAAGATAAAAATAATAAAATATGAAAAATTTCTGAAGGACAAGAATTGCTCCTCCTGAGCTGAGAATTAGATTTCTTTGTGGAATTGTTTAGAAGATTTATTTTTTTTTTCAGAAAAGTATGGAGTAGCAAGTAGCACTGTTTATTAAGATTTAATGAAATACATGGTGGAGCTTGAGTATAGGATACATTTCTCAAAAACAATGTGGTAGCTGAAATTTCTGTTCATGCCTTTCATCTTGATCTGCAAAAATGGTGTGAATACATGCAAGGCAGAATTTGCCAGTGCTGCTATCAGGGAGACATTAAGTATGAAAGAACTTGTATTGAGCTTGGTGCTTTACCAGGCATATGAGTTAGTTAGTTCATTTTGAGCCTTGCTGAACCCCACATAAAAACTTTGCTTTTAATATATTTTCAATTATACTCCCAGCGTAATGGACTTTTATTTTTCTTAACCCAAATAATAATATTTTGTATAGACTGCATTTGAATTTTCAAGTAGAAGCTTGAAACATATCCTTACATTCACATTTATATTTTTCAATTCTTTTTACTTTACTATAGCACATTTTTTTGGTTTTGTCATGTCTAATTTGAAAAAGCAAAACCAGAAGCTTCAATGTCTTGATTCTACTAATCTAGTCAGAGTTAAATGTACATCCTTACAGAAACAAAAGAACATAATTACAGAGAAAGTTATTAGAAAGAGACAAAGTAACATTTTCAAAAATAGCTACACGGTTTTGAACCTGAAATTCCAATTCAAAAATTATGCAGGAATTTGGGTTTTTTACATTTCATTGAATGTCAACATTATTTTAATAATTAAGTACTTACATTGCTTTTCACAGTTTTAAATACGGTTTAGGAGAAAGAATAAATTACAGAAAAAGAAAGACCCATTCAATTATTGTTCATAAAGTATTGGTTAGATTAACTATCTGCAAACAGAATGCTATGAGTATGTTACAGGTTATTAATATTTTGAAAGATATATAAAGGATAAAGCAAGAAGAAACAGTACTCAAATTCCATCTAAAATGCAGAAAATTTAAATCTTGGAAGTAGAAATGATGTTTTAAGGGGAAAAAGAAGACTGGAGGTCCCTCTGGCAATCAGTGGTGCCACAAATTTGGAAAGCAACCTTGGCAGCCTCTTGGGAGAGTGTCAGACTCAAACTTCCTTAGGAGGTCTCTGGGTGGCAGGCACCCCAATATCCCTAAACAGATCCAAGGCAGATGAGTTCTGCCTGGGAGACTCCCAAAGCTTTTCCCCAACTCATGTCTATGAGGTAATGATACTCTGTAGGCATCTTGTTTTGAGACAAGGTGGAACAGACTGCTAATATTAATCTCATCCAAATCTTTATGGATGCGTGTGTCTGCATCTGTTCCAAATCCAAGACACTCCAGTACTCAGTTATCTCCTTCTTTCCTTCAGCTGCATGGAATTCTTATGTCTACCTGAATACTTTTCTGATAAGTAATTTTATTTTTTCTATATGGCAAATATTACTGGTACTATGACCCTGGAGAGAGTACTTGGAAAGACCAATAAGATTAAATGCTAATTATAGAAGCTGGGAAATGACAATAAAAAATAAAATAAAATAAAAGAAAGGCTGCTATCCATCTACAAAACATAAAATTGTCTGAGGATGGCAGAATGGGAGTGCTTGATAACAGCCATTCATTAGGAACTTATTCAGATGTTTCCAATAAGGCTCTGTTTGCCCTTGAGTTTCAGTTCTCTCGAGCTAAAAACAGGATGGTGAATGAGTTGCTGTGCTCTAGACTGAAGAAGATGATAGAAATTTTCATTCACACGGAGGAAACAGATATAAGGAATTGGATAAAGTTCTTACACAGCTGCACAGGGTTCACCTTTATATTGAGTACAATGATTTTATTTAATGACTGATGTCCTTTTATTCTCAAATTAAGTCAGGTATTTAACCCTGAAAAAGTCTCGATAGGGAACTTCTAAATGACCATAAGGCAACAAAGGGAAACTACTTATACATATTTTAATACTATCAGTAAAGACATAACTTCTCATGCTGTACTTCACAGCCTGCTTTGATATTCTGTATGGCCTTTCTGACTGCATAGCCTGTACAAACTGCCCATTTAATAAACCTATAACTGCATAAGAAAGTGAGGAACTACACAGAGACATCCAAGCCAACTGCATCAGAATTAGCCTGAATTCCAGAGAAGAACAGTCTTGGCTTTGCTGAACTCTGTCCATGACCTTATACTCTGTTCCTGTCATTAACTCCAGTGGTGTAGTACACTAATGGCACTGGACAGTTTCTGATACCATAATATATATGCACATTCAAAGCTAGTTGAATATGATGAAACATTGACTGGCCAAATCTTTGGACTGGATATGCCTAGAAGTTGCCGTTAATGTGAGCTCCTCTAGATGACCTGTAATATTGGCTATTAAACTGCAAAAGGCAAGTTTCATTGGAGTATAAACTTTACAGGAAACAAAATTTAGAAAAACTATGTCTGCATAGCAATAACATGTTTATAAATGGTTCTTCCTTGAAAGAATGTCCTTGCATATGGTCTTGGTTTGAACTAGCTCAGAGACATTTGAGCTGCAGAAAACTTTAGTTATTTCTCTGTGGTCTTCTGCCACCTCTGTGGTCTGGCTACCTGACCTTGTCCTTTCTGTCATTTCTCTTCCCTTCTTTATTTGAGCTGGAGATTCCCAGGCCTGTGATGTGATCATGTCCTTATTTTCTTTTCTCCTCTGTATCCTGCAACCTAGAAACCTCTTCATTAGAAGATCAGTCTTCTCTTCCTCTTTGTCTTTATATAAAGGCTGACACCAGGAGAGATGAAACATGAACATCTCTGCATGGAATTATACAAATGGTGTGGGCACCCTATTCCAGCACAGCCTGTCCCCTACAGACTTGCCATTAAGTTCATCAACCTACAGATGCTCTCTGCCAGGATTATATCGTCACTGAGAAAAGGGCAAATGGCACTGTTGTTAGAGAAGAAAACTTGAAAGTCACTCTAACTCATCTGTCTTACCAGTTTACATATGCAATCTTTTTCTTTGATACAGAATAATTGAAGTACTCACACCCTGCATATCATGAAGATGGAAGAATGTTAGAAAAACAAACATGAGAGTATGCCTACATATCCTAGAAAAAAAACCCAAAAACTTTACTGAAATACTCTGTTTCATTCACTAGATGATAGAGTATACAGATCCATCAACACATTTTGGAAATTAAGTCAAATATTGTTTATATTAATATTTGATAGAAATTGATAGAAAAACAAATATGAGAGTATGCCTACATATCCTAGAAAAAAAACCCAAAAACTTTACTGAAATACTCTGTTTCATTCACTAGATGATAGAGTATACAGATCCATCAACACATTTTGGAAATTAAGTCAAATATTGTTTATATTAATAGTCTGAAAACACCTGTTAACCAACAATACTTATGATTTTACCACTCTATTTGACCTAACAGTTATGAGAAGAAAATATATTTCATTTGATGCGGATCATCTTCGGTGATTCAGAAAACAATAAAATGTATTTATATAATTTGCTTAGGAGTAAGAACAAAATGAAACAAATAATATTACAGTCATTAATCAGAATCAAGTCTTTGCTGTGCTAGTCACATTCCAAGCTGACACGGGAGACATTATTACTTTATCACAGAGGGAAATTTACCTCTGCATAGAAAGTTACATGTCTGTATATCAGCTAAAGCCCACATAAATCCACCAATTTTATGTGGAGTTTCCAAGTACGGTAACATCTTTTTCCATAAAGAAAACAAGATTACACAGGAGAAAATTTACTTCTGGTTTTTTTTTCAACATGAATTTCACTTTTATCACCTACAAGGCTTAGAAAAAGATTACCTACTTAAGTACCATTTATGAAGTGTAGTGTGGCAATAATAACTGAAATTTTATCACCTTATCTGTATAAGGTTCTCAAGATGAACACAAGTAATTTTTCTGAAAATTTGATAGCTTGCTCTGAAATAAATTTAAGGACCTATTTATGAGCTGGGATATATCTAAACCCTGCTGTTTGAATGAGTACACTGTGCTAGTTAAAAAGCAACACAGTGTGAACAAACAGCAAATACCTCAGCTTCCAATACAAACAGAACAAGAGGTCTGTAAGACATCTCATTTCAGATGTTTTACTACCATAAAAAGAATCTGATCTTCTACCTTTAGGTTGTAAAATGAGTCATTCTGGATCCAGTGCCTTCATAAAATTCATGACTTGAAAAATGGAGGACAGAATTATTAACTGGAGAGTTTCTTGCCATGCAACATCATAATGTAACTCTTTCACATCGAGTCTAATACCTGTGCATCAAAGCAAAGACAGATAGATAGAAATGAGTGAAAGCCGTAGTGAAATTAATATTTCTACCTCCATGGATATGTAAATTGCATTTACATAGATATTAACATGAAAAAGAATGAGTATAAAAATGGGTAACTCACACATATTATCTATGAAAAATCTGAAGCTGTATAAGTATCCTCAATTCAACTGCTTTTAAACCAGTGGTAAAAAGGAAATGTTCCTGCAACAAGTACTGTCTGTCCTGGACTTTGGAAAAGCTCAGGTTTGGAGCTAAGTAGAAGTACAGAAATTCCACATTTCTTCAAGAGAAATGTTGGGTTTTACAACATCCTGCTCTAAGAGGCAAAAGTGGGAGCTGTTTGAAGCTTTTCAGAGCTGTGAAATGTTCGAAGTTTAACCTGAGATAGACAAACTAGCAGAGTGAAAATGAGGTGAGCAAAGAGAAATGAGGAATATAGTTTCCATGTGACTTAGCAATTTGTCACTTCTATCTCAATGCCTTTTATGATTCATGGCTTGAGAATACAAGATAGCACTGCATATAGTAATCTTACAAACAGAAGTTTTGGGGTGGATAAGCTACAAGCTATGCAAATCTTCCGAAGGAAGGTGTCAATAAAAGCTTTATACATCTGTACTTGTTTTCTGTGCATGCAGAACACATACCTTTCAATTGCTTTATACAGACACTTTTTGTTTGAATTCTTTTTTTTTTTTCTGTGTGTGTGTGTTTTCATCTGTATTATTTGATTTACTTGCCATAAGCCTAACTTTTCATAGCTTCAAGAGACTTCTGAACATCTAAAATGACCTAAATAATTTTGTATTAAACAATAACAACTCATGACTTCAACATTTTGAAATCTTGGTGTCTTCAAGAAGCAGAATGTTCTGAATGTCTGTGAGAAGATGAGAGTGCAGATTCTAATGATATAAAATGTCCTGACTTCTTCCCTGCAGCTCTGGAGGAGATAAGATTTTAAAGCTGGCACACATCCATTTGAGCAGAAATATTATTTAACCGGAAATTGCTACCCCTTTTAAAAGACACTACACTGCAGTAGAGCCCAGTGAATAGTGATTGTCATAAAATTTTGTAATTGTAAATTACTTTCAGAATAGGTAGCAAACAATGTTGCAGGATTTATATTAGATTCATTTTTGGAACTCTTTCTGATATGTTAGTCCAGGTACTCAAACTCTACTCTCTTGTGATATTCATTCAGACAGATTAACCTAGGAGCCATTTGTGGTGATAAAGCATTTTTCATAACATCTTCTGGAAGATGAACATGGACTACATAGCCAAAAGTCTTAGATTAAGGAACATAAACCCATTTAAAATTAAGAAGTCATTAGATTATTTTCTCCTTTTTTAAAAAAAGACTACATTGGTGCTGCCTTTATTGCTGTTCTAGGTTCTTAAACCTTATGTTTTCAAGCTTTTCTCTGAAACTTTGACAACCAGCAAGTTTTTAGCACATCTATTTCACAGTTTGGTTAGACCTGTGTCTAGGAATGAAAGTTGTGAGGACAGCTGAGGTTCTATTGCAGAATGCTGAGTTGTGTAGGTGAGATTTTAGAAAAGCAGGAAATACAACAACATAAAATAATGAATTCTCAAAGTGTCAGATGTTCCGCATTTTCAGAATGCAGCATACAATTCTTTCCAAAGCACTAACTATGTAACTATATTTTATAAGCAGAAGTTCAAAAATATTGGGAATAACACTTAAACTATTTTTTTTTAACAAATAAAGTTTATTCTGAAATATCCACAAGAAACTAGAACATTAAAAATTCTTAAAACATGAGCATCAAGCTAGTTTCCCATAGTACATTAGAGAAGTTGCTAGCAGCACATCAAAATTAAATGTTGGCCTTTGGCATTAATTTTGCATGTCACAAACAGACTTTGTAAAATGGTATATGTATCTTTTTATTAAATTTTTTAATAAGCTTTAAAAGAAGGAATGAATAGTGATTAGTTACAACCAAGCTGATGTGGTTCATGGAAGACAGATATATAGTGGCAAACAAAAAAGCCATTAAAAAATCATACTGGATCAGACAACCACTGGTGTTCAAAGTCTCAGATACTTAGTAAGCAAAAGGAAACATTTCTATTTATCAGTTTCAAGTTGCTTCTTTATGCCTTTGCCATACACCTAAGAAATAGAACAGTACAGCAACATTTTCTTGATATTGCAACATATTGAATACTTAATGTTGACACAGCGCATCTAAGTCTTGTATATGGTGTATGAGTTATATAAAATACAATTTAATGAGATCTGAAATGACACAGTAGATTAATAAATCATTTTTGCAAAGTTTTTAATATTATTGTTTTGTTCTAAATTTATGACTTCTGAACTTGTGGAGGTATTGCAGTATTATTTTTTTAATACAAGATTAAAGAATACACACATTTAGTGGCACACCTTTAGACAGAGATACAAGCAAGTGAACACCATTCAAACAAATAATCTTTTTTCCCCATTGCCTTACAGTTTCTGAAGATAAAGCAATTTTCAGGACATGCTTGGGATCCACTTTTCCCGTCTCTTGTTAATTGTGACTGTACAGTGAAGTTCCTGCCGTGGAAGGCAGCGCGCAAAGGCGCTCCTGACGTGCAATAAGGGCACAGCTACTGGGTCAGGGCAGGCAGGAACAGAGTTCAACCAGCCTTACACATGGCCAGCAAGGCACCAGCCAGCTCTGGCTCCCTGGTTGTGCAGCTTTGTCAGGGTGGGGTTGTACTCCCACTGTGCCCCTGGGAATCTGGACTTACTCTTGTGCTAATTCAGCTCTTCAGCTTCAGTACAGGTCGGCATCCCCAACTCTGGTAGGTCTGAAGCCCTGCTGAAGATGCCCACAGACAGAGCTAAAAGATTATTCATAAAACAATGCTCAGGTTTCCCAGTCCAGTCTCCTAAAGACTTTATAGTTAGTGGAGACTGGTAGGCTTTTCAGGGGAATCATGCAAAGCAGGAACCTAATTTAGATTTTCTAAATTACATCCTGGACACTCCACCCTGTTACATAGTAATTTGCTTCCTGGGCAGTAATTTTTCATGTAGGTAAGCCACAGTCAGTTCAAGACATACTTTCAGTTCTGGTCTAACAATGCAGCCTTGTTTTTAACAAGCGTAAAGATACTGTGAAAGCCCTTACACATCAAACACAGCACTTGCCAACCTTTGAATACCTAAGAAATTAACTTTGCAGCAGGCATTAGGGTTCACGGAGAGAGAAGCTGCCAGCTGCCTTCCACAGAAAGGGTGAGTAGCACTTCGTCCCCTTCAGCAAGGTTCAGGTTCCAGTGCTTCCACATCTCAGCCTTGCCTCTTCTAAACCAAACCATTTTCTTTCTGGTGACTAAAATTGCTGACTGCCGATAAATTTTTCACCCTGCAGGTGATATTACGTTGGTCTGTGGGCAGACACAAACTTGCTCTGAGCTGACCAGAACTCCTGTAACCAACATCAGCACAAATGTCAAATTCATTTAACCCCACTTGTTTGATTCTGCATCCATGGAACAATTCATAGGAAAAAAAAAAAAAAAAAAAAGAGTTTACACTATTATCACTGTCTTCCACATGGGGATGGTTTAGAGTTACTGAAGTTAAAAATGTCCCGAATTGCACACAGCAACCTGCTGATAGTCAGTACAAATATACAGAGCACTGGTGCATATGAGCACTGTGTGACACACAACTTATTCAGCAAAGAACTACATTCTGCATTAGCTCCATGATTAATTGGACTAAATCTCCAGAGAGGTTTCCAACATGCATCATCTGCCACATGGGATAGTTTAACTCAAAGAGAGATCTTGAAGGTAGGTTGTAAATGTAATAATTTATTGAAATGAGGCTGAAAGCCAAAGAAGCACAGATAAAATATGATAACAGTACTGTGACCTTGTAATTTAGTGACTGACAAATTTTAACTGTTGACTTTAGGACCATTTACACTGGAGATTGTTTAGTAAAACCATAACTGAGGCTGCTACAGTGACACAGATTTACTATATGCTTTAGCCAGCATCTACATTGGAACAATCTTACAGGTAAACTAAGGCCAGATTAGTTCTCCTTGCTTCATGTTAGGGAATTTTGTGATGCCTATCTGTCTTTTACAAACACTTAAATAGATTAAAAAAATAGTAATTAATTGTCATTAATTACATCAATATAGCTATGCAGAGAATAAAGTAAAAATGTAATTTGTAGAATTTTGTGCAAGTAAAAATGAGATTTACGCCGAAGAAAAGCAGCTGTGTAAGTGCTTACCCATCCCCTCAGCTGCTTTGTTGAGGACTTCAGAGAGTCTTGTGTTGCTCATGGGTTGCTCTGGAGATGCTCACTCCTGTCATGAATTCAATTCACACAATACCAGCATTCAGTTTAGTGATTGTTACACTGTAACACAAAAAGCTAAGTCCTTAAATCCTCCCACAGCACCAAACTTCAGGTAAGCACAATATGTTTAAACAAAAGATTTAACAGAATTTTAACTCTGAGGAAACTGCAGTCTAATTCAGAATTCTTACAGAAACATTAAAAAGAAAAAAGGCAGAAAATTGGCATGGAGATAGGTAGGAGATTTGGGACTGAGAGCCAAATAAAACAAATACATTTAGAAAACTGGACTGGAAGTCAAACAATAGCTATGGTCCAGTCCAAGGCTGATTTGAGCTTCTTTTAAAGTGAATGAGGCTATGAATTCAAGATGTGAAAGAAAAATTCAAAGCAGGATAAAAAAAAAGAAGTATCTGGGCAGAAGGATTAAATGTTGAAAAGTGAAGCACTCAAGCTAAGTAGTCTGCATGGACTGACACTTCAAAAGATGAAACAGAGAGAAAAAGGAATGTTTTAAAGATTATATCAATTGACAAGGCCCTCAACAATCTGCCCCCCAACAATTGGAGTCCTATTCATTTCAGTGCATTGGACTTAAAAAAAAAAAAAAAGAAAAAAAAAAAGAGAGAGATAGAAGTACAGAAATGTCTGTAATGGAAGAGCACTACTTTAATTAGCTGTAAGCACTTCTGGTACAGTTTGGTCTTAGCACATCAAATACACAAGCTGTTTCAGACTTTTTACCCAATAGGTAATGTCTCCAGTCATAAAGTGTCGATTAACAACTCACTCGCAAAGATCTGTTCATCTGTCTAGGAATATTTTGCCAAAAGAACACATGGACAAATTAGCCTTTTATAGATATGTGAATGGATGGTGCTGTCTGAAGTCAGAGGACTAGAATAATAAAGAAGAACAAATCAGAGATGCCAAGTTATATATTTCAGATATGAAGCATCATAGGAAATAACAAGAAACAATGATTTATCCTAGGCTGATAACATCAGACACATACTGTAACTTCCACGATGTCATTTCATTTTTTTGGTGAGGTTCAGGGACAATTGGGTAAGTGCATTGATTGATTTACAGAATGTTTCATTTTTCTGGGTATACTTTCAGAGACAAAATAAACCATGCCTGCCGTCTAAACAAATGTCCTGTACATTGATAATTGCTGCTTTTAATACATCAAAATATATTTCCTTTTAAAAAAGCTTGGATAATTGTAATTCAGTGGCAAATAGGATTCAGCTGAACATTAAAAAAGTATTCTTTACCTCTTCATAAGCAAGACAAAAATTTATCTCTTGAGACAAAGAAATTAGTGTATTCAGTATTTATCCTGAAACTCTTGAAAGGGAATATATAGAGCTACTATTATTCCAGTAATAATTGCTGTATTAATATCACTCTAAATAACTTGAAACTCATGTGATTACCTCTTCAATATTTGTGCCTCTCATATACATTTTTATAGCTTATGATACTTGTGAAAAAATTCAACAATAATGTTAGGAATAGAAGGAAGTATAAGAGATGGTGGGATTACGCGAGATCACCAATTTCAGTGAACAAGGACAGCATGTCATTGCTGGCTTTTTGTGATACTTCTAAAACTTTAGTGTTATCTTGCGTAAATTTTATCATCCAGCTATCTAAAATGATCTCATATAAACTAGGAAGGTATAGCAAACTTACACTTACTTAATTTTTTGTTTGGTTCTTTAACATAATACAGGACAAAGTATCTTGCAATTGAAAATTATCTGTTTTCAGCAAGCCATTTTTAATCTTATTTGGAAATATCTGCTCTGGCGTATACTAACATGAAAATATGTTTTAAAATGCACATATCAATGTCTGGGAGTGGAGATAAAGTAATGGTGATTCTGAAGAGTCATAAAAGCTCAGGTTTGTCATTTTGTGCATTTCCTTATCTAAAACCAGGATTGTTTATAGTTGTGCTGTTTCTGACAGACGTTTTTGCCCCTGTTCTTAAAGATATACCAGTAATGGAGATTCTGCAAATCTCCAGACCAATTTATTCCATCATTCAACTATTTTTACCATTAGAAATTATGTCCTAAACTCCATTAAGAGAGATTTAAGTCCATTACATCATAACATATCCAAAATGGAAAATAGAGAACAGATAATTCCCCTCTTCATTCTGTATCTTGAGAAAACTTTCAAGACTCTAGTCATTATTCCTTATTCTGAAACAACTAAATCCAATTCTTCAGTTTCTGATGTTGGTCATGTTTTTTGGACGCCAGAAAACATCACTGATCTCTTCTGATCCTTCTCTAACTGGCCTTCTTTATTGAAATGTAGGGACCTGATCTAGTGAAAAATGTTGCTGTCTGTGGCAGGCGGGGCGGGCTAGATGGTTTTTAAAGGTCCCTTCAAACCCACTCCACTCTGTGATTCTATGATTCTGTGATATCATGCTCAGAAACTTAAGACACTCTTACACAGGAAATTGGAGTGAGTAATAAAGACCAATTCATTTTACACTGAAAGGATATTACAAATATTAAGAGGTATTCCATTAAGATCGTTTTACAAATCAACAGTCAGTGCTGGTTTTCAGCAGCTCCAGTTTCTGAAACTAAGGTTTCACCTTAGTGGGCTGATTTCCCACTCTTTCCTTAATATACAACAAACATCAAAGGCCTGCTCCCTGCATCCAGTCCTCTGCTGTTATAAGTATCTATATGTTATAGTTTTTCAACCACTTATTTAGCTGAATCTTTAAACTAGCAAAGTTTCTTATGTTGTAAGAATATTTTAGAAAGTCATGCCTTTGGAGGTTCTAGTTTTGGGCTTCCATCAAGTGTTGAATAGCTTATACAGTTTTACAACTTTTTCTGTTCCTGGAGTCCCATTGCTTAGCCTTCACTTACTAAAGTGAACTTCTTACATTCTTTTGGTCTTCTGCTATAAGATAGGTTTGCTATCTACCTACAGATCTTCCCTCCTTTAGACTAGTTTAAATTGAGCTTTCTTGAACAGGAGTGACTTAGTCACAAATGGTGGTCTACGTAGGACTTTCCTTATCTCTCTCAGAAACCCCTCACATTCTATTTCCTAAGATATTTCACAGATGCATATATTGTATAGTGGCCTATATTTTTTCTGTTCTGGATTAACCCAGTTATGGTTTTTATTCCTCTGTTATTCTCAACTGATAATCCTCCAACTCTTAGAGTCTTTTTTTCATTAGTCTGCAAGCACATGACTTTGCACTTTGGACTACTATACTTCATCCCATTACCAGTGCTCCAGCTTTCAAGGTTATCTGAGTCCTTTGTGTCTTCAAAATTCTTCCAACTCACCTTTACATTGACAAAGTCTAATAACTTTGTGTCACCAGAAAATTGTGTTAGAATGTTTGTGTGTGCCAAGATAACAAATGAAAATATTAAATCAGACCCGTTTCGAATTTGATCTTTGAGGAACTCCCTTAGTAATCTCTATCCAGACTGGTAATTCCTTTTTCACATTAACCGATTCCTTGTCCGTCTGTCTGATTTAGAGTAACAAGTAAATTCCAATGCAGTATCACATCAAAGACTTCCCTGAAGCAGATTAGTTCTGCTGCATCATTATTCTCTAAAAGCAGGACAACCCCGTATTTCACAACAGATATCTAGCAAAGATCATCAAACAACTTTCAAAAAATTTGTCTTTCACCACATCCCTTTGTTCTTTTAATTCTATATGTTTATTATCATCTCAAAAACATGTTTTAAAGCCTTATTTATTACTGTGATTAGAGAAAGGAGCCTGCAGTTTACTTGACCACATTTTCCTCTTTCTTACACGTAAGCACCACGTTCCATTTTTTCCAGTCATACGGTGTTGATGCTGGTTTGACAAATTAGAAATCTGTGTGAAGGGGACTGTTAATTCTCTCACTATTCCAGAAAACAGCTAAATGCCTCAGAGCAATGTCTGTTGTGAACACTTTTTCTTAGTGTGCACTCACAAAGAACAAAGGGAAAGTATTAATTTAGCTTTGGGCACAGGTTTAGATGTTTCTTAATTGTCTTTATTTCCTGTCCCATCGATAACATATACATTCTTTACAGCATCTTTCCTTGCTCTGTTTTTATTTGTTTTCATTGCCCTTTCATCTTGAGTTTTGGCCATTCCACTTTAGCACTCCAGCACTATTTTTTAACTCCAGAATCTTTCTTTGCTGATCAATGTAGACTTCAGTTCCTTCCAAGCTGTTCAGTTTGCTATGGAAACCATTTCTAGAAGGCTAGCATGCAAATTCTCTATGATTTAAACCTGATTAAATCTAGTTGTTGAACCTTATACACATTTTTGATCTTTAGTCTTTCCAGCTTTATAGAGTAGCTTTTTAAACTTATCAGGTTAAGAACTGGACCTCAGCCTCCTAAATTCTAGTCTCACATTCCATAGTAACACTTTGTCAGGCAAATCCTCCTGTTTTTACAGCCAGTGTAGAGATTTTTACAGCCAGATTAGAGATTAAGGAATATAGATCAAACTCCTTTCTTACCCCAAGAAAGCTCTGATGAGGAAGTGATATATGTGTGTGTGTGTGTATATATATAAAAAAATATATATATTCCCCCCCTGCCCCCCCTTTTGCCACATGTCAATGACACTTTTGCATTCCTTAAAATAACCTCTACTCATTTCTCTTTTCTCCCACCCCACAGCACCCTCTGGTTTCTCATTTGAAGATATTTAGGACTTATAGCTTGCACATATAATATTTTGTTGTATTCCGTTGGATATTTCTGTGAGACAGGACACCTTTACAGACTTAACTTTCCACAGTTACTGGGTTTTTTTTGATATATATATATTATAATGATGGAATTTGGAAGTCAGATGTTCATGCTGTTCTCTGCTCATTTTCTGTATCTTTAAATGGGAGGGTATTATCCTTCCTCCTATGTAGGGCAGACTATTAGGCTCAAGACAGCTGCTGTCAGAATGAGTGACAAACACATCATGTGGAGCTTACTTATTTCCCTCTTATTTTCTTGTTTCCTTAATTTAAATGGAAGGTCATTTGGCTTAATAGAACACAATAAGGCTGGGTCTGTGGAAATAGTAGCACTCTCGCAACCTGCAAAAATGATTTCGGTAAAAGTTGTAACTGCATAGGGTATGAAACAAAAACCGACTTCAAATCGACCAAAGTGAGGAAAGGGGAGGGGGTGCAGAAGAAAAAGAAAATATAGGGAAACATATGCTTTCTTTTCTGTAAACCTGTTTGTTTCTGAGATTGCAGTTATTCTTACAAACTATTGTTATTTCCTACTTCCTGAACTGAGGAAATTCAGAGCCAGTCTATTTCAAGTGTTAACATCAATTGATATTTTCCTTTGAGCACTTTTTTATCAGCAGTTAAAGACAACTGGCTTGCTAAACTCGGAATAATTTTTACCCCTATATGTTCTCATCTAGGTCCTACAGAGGACTATCAGGGACACTTGTGCATTAGATCTCAGTTACATATGCATACACAGTATGCGTGCATTAACATCACATTCAGTCTAAAATCCTAAAGCTTTGTTTTGTTGTTGCTCATTGGTGGGTCCTGTAGAGCACTGGAAATAAGCACTGCTTCCCGTAGCTCACCATCTGCAAGCAAAGGAGTGATTGTTTCCATCACTACAGAGCTCAGCCCCTGGTCAGCTGCAGATCAGCCAGAAGGGTTTGCTTTCATACTACTGGTACCAGCATTAATTGCTACTTCACTCCCTGTCCAGGGCTATGCATAGCTAGAGGTTTCTTGCAGGAGCTAATTCTAGGTCTTGAACCTGGCACAGCAACTCATTGAGAGAGGCCAGGCTGCATGGGTTCCCAATCACATTATGTTGTAAATATTTAGAGATATTCACCTGGCTAGCTGCAAATAAGAGTAACCATCAGTTTGGAAAACAGCTGGAGTTCACCTTAAGTGCTGCATTGACACCAGATCAGCTGTGAAGGAAGGGAGAGCTATCTCACATAATGGAGCTATTCGGATATTCAGACACATTGACTCCTCATGTGCCAGCGCTTCCACAGCAGCTTCTGTGTCAACTTGCAGCCAGTGAAACCCCTCTTAAAGCATGTTGGAGAAATTTGCTTCTGTCTTTAGAAAATCTTATGGATAAAATATCCATTTCATAAAATGTGGTAAGTGGCACGTAAAGGGAGAGCTTTATTTTAGATTACATTAACAATGTGGTAGATGAAAAAACATATTTTTTAATAAAAAATGTTAAATGTTAAGTAGGCCCTTTTATAACATAAAAATGATCATACTTGACCTTCCACATGCTTTTACACTGCTGAATGATGATCATGCGCTGTTAAAGTTTCACCAAATACAAAAAAATCACCTGAAAACAATTTCAAGAGAACTACCTTATGTTTGTTTACATTTGCAACTTCATATTCTGAAAGAAAATTAAATAATCAAGGGTTGACTAAAGTTAAGAATATGAACACACTGCCATTAATATTCTGATATCAATATTTTTAAAATATTCAGAGGACTGAAAAAATAGAATTTAATTGAGTTATGGTAAATTCTTACAGAAAGCTGAAAAGGGCATCAAAATTTGCATCCCCTTGCAAATTATATTTCTGCAGTGCCATTTATTTTCATGTGGCATAATTGAAAAGAAATATAATAATATTCTATCCAGGATGAGTAATAAGCTAGAAAAAGCAGGTATCTTAAGGGAAAAATCTGAAAGGAGGAAGTAACTCAGTATTTTAGAGGAAGAGAGAGAAATTCAATTCCCTGACTAAAGATGAGAGGTAGAGATGGAAACAGAAGTGGAAGGGCAACCTGGAGATGGCTTTGGAGAGGGAAGTATATTTGGGAAAAGGGACCTGCTATGAAAAATGTTGGCTGTTTTCTTCTGGTTTAGGGAGCAAGATGTTAAAACTGGGGATGAAAAGTTGAAATTGTGCTGAAAAGAATGAGTGTATGAATAAGAGAAGATTCATATAATTAACATGTTAAGGAAAGGTCATCAAGATATATAATAGAACAGTCTACATAAACTAAAACCTTACCAGAGCCTCCTTGAGGATGGGTCAACTTCACTGTCCAAGCAGTTGTTCATCACAGGCGTCCTCTGCAGGCCTCAAAATTGCCTTGAAGGAGACTATAAGAGAGAGATGTGTACATTATTTTCAGCCAATTTATTGCAAATATAAGAGAGGCTTTACTGAATGTATTTTCATATGGTGGCTAAACAGACCTACTGAGCAAGCAAAAGCAGTTTTATTGTATTGAACATCTAGTTGAATGTACATTTCATTAGAAAGGAATCCGGGGAGTGCTGTTAAAGAATAAATTATAGTATAAACATTGAGTTAGCAAAAAGATCGTCAGTAACTTGGCTGTAAAATCTGAAGTCTTCACTAACTTTAAAAGAACTGTATCTAGCAGTATCTGTTATTACTGTGTGTGGCTAGCTAATGTTCTGAATAAATAAAGACTATTCTAGCTGTACGGGTACTGAAACTGTGTTTTTATCTATCAGCACATCAATTTCTGAAAAATATAACTTTGAGAGGGTGGAAGAATGGGTTACAGACAAATTGCAGGCCTGTGTTTCATATGGGAAACACTTCTAGTCAGGAAAAAGACATATTTTTTTTCCCTTTACTGTTTCATTTCAGCATCTCTAAACCAAATGTTTTTGCTTGGCTTCGGAACTAAAAAAAAAAAATCATTATTCACGCAACTCTGTGTGCAGCTGTCATCAAATATCCTTTATTTGACAGTGCACATCCCCATTAGTCAGTCAGCTTATGAATACCCCAGGTTTATTCATGAAGCAATAACTCCAAATACCAATCAACAATTTCTGGCAAAGTCTAGCTCCATTTGGCGAATGATGACCTGAAGCGAGTGTGATTCATGCTTTTGTGCCCACATGGTTCCATAAAAGCAAGGCACTCACTGCACCCAAAGAAAACCTTTGAGATCATTAGGAGATCCTCAGAGATGTATCACTAGCACTGGTGGCAACAAACAAAAAAGAGGAACTTTTTTCTGATTCCTGTGAATTTCATGATAATCTGTGACCAGGTGGAGATGGAAAACTCCAGCCTCAGTTTTGTAAGACCAAGGCTTTTTAAAACTACTTTCACGTCTTCTTAGAGAACTGACCCTTCTCACAGAACTAAAGCAGTGATTTAGAACTGCAGGAACAATCAGGCAAACTTCATGTCTGAAAGGTATAACGGTTACAAAATCGTTATATCAAGAACATATTTTACTAGTCTTTTTTTTAAATACCATATATGTATTTCTTGCAAGCTGATATATCTATATATAAAAAAAAACAAACCAAAAAAAACCCCCCACAACCAAACCAACCTGAAACTGGATAAATGATACCTGAATATCTTTTACCTTACCATGGTAACAATTCCGCAGACACAAGAAACACAGTGAAATTTGTCCATAAACAAGTAGTTTTGTTAATAATATCAACAAAAATCAAAATGTGAACAGCCTGTAGACTCCGTTATGCTTTTCTTATAGGTGAATGTGAATATGCAAAAGAACGTTACTGGACAGCTTTGTAATACCATTATAGTAAGAAATATAATTTCTCCATAAATATAGAACTTTTCTTTTACTCTGAGAACATTCAGATGGGAGAAAGCAATATGATAGTTCACCTGATTTATATCAGTGAGATGAGGCAAATCCATAAATTCAGGCTCCACCATTAAAAGTAATTGCTTACCTACAGTTACTACACTAGAGTCTATCATTTCAATATAATCTTCAATTTTAATATTTTATATTGTCAATAGAAGGTTATGTGCTGAACCACATCGCTCATTTATTGGCATCTCAGTGACTGCTGCACACAAACTTGTTGAAAACTGCCTTTAACTGGAAACACCACTAAATTACAACTGTGTGTTTACTGTGAATGTTTTGTCTTTGACACTTTCACATATAGTGAAGGGGAAAAATGCTTAGAGAACTGAAACATTACTCCCATTACTTCCACTTTTAAAGGAAGAAACACTTGCTGAAATGTATATGAAGCATGTGTTATTGTTCAGAGGCCCAAATAAAGGTTCAGCACCCAGATGTTTAAGGCACCAGACATAGGTACAGGAAAAAAGTCTGTTGCAAAAGAAGTCTAGCCATTTGAAACCACGTTGCATAATACTTTGTCAAAAACTTACTGTGCCACCCTTTCCTCTGCAGCTACTTTAAATGGAAGACAAAAGAAGTATACTTCATATGTAAGAATACTTGACTGTCACATGATATTTTAGCACTGGGGAGAGCTGGTTACAATGACAAACACCTATCTAAATCCTTTAGCACCCTCATAATGAACTTTGGAACAAAATTGCAACAGCTGATGTCAGGAAGCAACTCCCATTGGATGCCCAAGGCTTTGCATAGTCATGGTGGTATTGCTATGATGCTATAGGACAGATTCACAGCTGTAGCTTTATTTTTCTAGTTATATGAGATATTTTTGTAAATAAAAAAGAAATATGGAGATATGGTAGATTGATGAAGTTCAGCTACTTTTTTTTATATGTTCTAGGCTTTGACTGCTACCACATCACCTTTGATGTGTGTTTATTGAAAATAAACACAAAAATAAAATTACTTTTGATATCATGTTTTCTTAAATTTTTATCAGATTTACCCTTTAATGACACTCTATTTTTCCATAAAAACCTGCAAAAAAAACCCCTCTATTGAAGACAAAAAAATGCAAATACTTAAAAGAAAGCTAACACTTAGAGGCAATGCAGATTTATTCAATAGTTCTAAAATCAGGGCTATAGGAATTTAAGCAGAATTTTCGCTCTTACTACAGTATGATTTACGCTCTTTAATTAATATTCCGCCTACTATGACTTTATTATAGAGGAAAATGCAAAAGAACATTAAAAGAGCTCTCACTCTGAAAATAATGATTCCAGCTGTCAATTACTTCTTCAGAGTGAAATATCTAATTCTTCCTAGTATTCATTAATTTGTCTTTGCATAGGCAAGGTGTACTTTGTACTGTAGTAGTACAAAGTAGCTGTCGCTACTCAGTTGAGAATACACCATATACAACTGCAAAAGTCTAATTTTCATATATCTCAGAACTGTTTAACAATCAGTTCTTAATACATTTGCTGAGGCAGGTGTCTCTGACAGTAAATATAACTGATGCACAGATAGGGGTAGTTCTAGATTTCAAAACACCACACGCATGATTCTTCATTATCTTTTTGAACAAGACAAATCTTAAAAAGAAAAGATTGAAATAAAAAAGGACCCAACTAATTTAAAGGAAGTATAAAAAGACCAAATGTCTTTGACTGAATTAACTTGTGTTATATTTTTGTTTCATGAACACCCAAGTCTGCACATCTGTATGAGGATTCTGCTTTTCAGGCTGCCCTGGGGAATTTGTGGAGATCTCCACTGAAGCTTTAATACTAGGCTATTAGCTCAGACTAACGTTGTTACCATCATCCTCTGCAAAGAAGACAAGCTTTATAGTAGCCCATCACACCTGAACTTAGTGATATATCAAATGCCCAAACTAAAAAAGCAAGACCCATCAGGCACAAGAGATAGCTGCTGACTTCGTACAAAACAGCACAACTCCATTGATTCTGAAGGAGCCACATTCTCTTATTCGTTCTCAATAATTTGCCAGAATGTGTTATATACTTCAGTTCTTCACAAAGAGCTAGCTGTGATAACAGAAGTCTCTGGTTATATAAAATAAATCATAAAGTCAGTTTATTACCTGTCTCGGTTTTTCTCTGGAGAATGATTCTTCCAGACAACTTTAACTATATCTCTTGACCACTCCAAAGCCCATAGAAGTATCTAGAAAAAACGTTGTTTAATGTATCTCATTCTCAATTTATAGACAAAAAATAAAGATGAATGCTTGTTGTCTCTTTTCCCTGAAGTATTGAATATGGCTGGATGAAAAACAAGTTTTCCATCTTATGATAAATGTCAGAGTTCTGGCATTTGTTTTCAGTTCCTGATGTGAACAAAACAGGCTTTCAAGAGTTTTGGGGAAGAAAAAGGAGAGATGGCCAATTTCAGACGAGCTGATACTCATAGCATGCATGGAAATTTTCAATTCTAATCCATGCCTGGGGATGAAGGGACTTAATGCCTTATTTTCTATGTCCTAAGTGAAAATACTTAGCAACAACTTCCTTTGGGGCTATTTTCCTGAGGACCTTTGCTCACAAAATCTATCCTGGGTCCAAGAAATCTTTTCAGATAAACTTTAGTTGGTATCAGGATAACTTTGTGAAATGTGTTAGTGTGAAGGAATCTGGGTTTTGACAACAATTTTTAAATAAAAAAGGTTTTACTTCAGCCACCAATTATGAGCCCTAACAGCGGTACAGCCCTAGCCCCTGCCTAGTGCCAGCCCCTCACAGATGCCTTCAGGGGTACGTGATGGTGCCGGGGACCTGAAGCAGTATTCCCCAGTGGATGGGGAGCCCCACTTCCCAACCCAAATTGGAATAGCACCTATGCCTTCTGCCAGGTTGTGATCATTATTAATGACTAAAAGAAGTGGAACAGGCTAAATGTTACCTCCAAAAGGCATTAAGGCTGTTCATGCAAAGCCTACTATGGTTCCTCTCTGTGTAGAGACATAAAAAGTGCTTGTATGGAGGTCTGGAACTGAGGTCAAGCTGCAGAATATCAAGGCTCGTTTATTTTTTCACACCAAAATCTCTGGGTTTTTCCTCACATTCATCAAACTAGCAAGTGCAGCAGGAATTGCCTTTCTTAGCACTCAGTGCTAGTTCTGTTTTTCTTTTTTTTTTTTTTTTTCTTTTCCTTATTGTATGTTTCCTTAACTGTTAGCCCAAATGAGACATGAAGATTTCCCCTATTTTGGTTAAAAAGGAGAAAAAGAAAATTAGAAGTAGACATTTTATAGTAGGATAAATTTTTCAAGTAAACCTTAAGTCTGGTTTCAGCAATTGGCACTGTTAGAAGCAGCAACATTTCTTTAAAACTTTGTTTCACTTTATCTGTTAATTTTAGAGAAACACGATACTGAAATTTCAGCTAACAATCGGGGGCTACTAAGTAGTGTGAGAAAATGAGAGAGATAATGATTCCTGGACCTTTTCAGAAGTTAGAAATAGGACACACTTGATCATAAAGTATAGTCAGCCCCAGTGAAAAATAAAGGTGGAGTTGTTCTCACATGCCATCTCATAATATTGTGTCATGGGCGAAGGAAGCATCTGCATGTAGCTTTGCTTGGTTCACAGTATAGGTGTCTTACTAACAAGCCTGCCAACAAACACCATTATGACCATTTAGTCTTTCTATTTAATCTGTGGAGGGCAAGTGTAACTCATGTAGGCCAAATCTTCAGTCTAAGCTGAACCCTCAGCCTGGGACAAATCAAGGCCCCTGATAAAATCAGAGCCTTATTTTATTTACACAACATTGTCTTCAACAATTTAGTGAAACCAAAAGAAACTTGATAGGTAATTTTGTTTCACTGGATCAGCATTACATCTATGACTAAACTTTCAGACAAAAAGGATTAGAGAAGCCTGGCAACAGGCGTGCTGTAACAGATAGTATTGACAGGGAGCTCTCCATTTATTTCACGATGTCCTGAGGGAGCATTTGAGAATCAAACTTATTCTGGGTTTCTCTAAAAATTTAAAGTGTTTTTCAGTTTTCAAGTGATAAGTTGGTTGGGGTTTTTTTTCAGCAAAAGTACCCAGTTGTCAATAGGTATTGTACATCTTTCCCACAAACCATAATACAAGTTTTAAAAGAAATTCTCAGTCTGACTATATTATGTAAAAGGAGTCTCCCATGGATATTGAAATTTAAAATTTTTACAGGGAAAACTAAACCAAACACAAAACCCTCCAAACCTATAAAGACTGATTATGAAAAAATCAAGACTACTGGTGATATTTCAGTCTTTGGATTAGAATTTTTAGGAGGCTTCAAATAGATATTTATTGACCCTTGTGGATCTCACTGAGAGGGCAAGAACAGTTTTAATGCCAAATGTAGGTGACACTTGTTATCTTAAAGCAGATTTACTCCTACGTGTCCTGCACTGGGACAGAGCACCATTTTGATCAGGAGATAGTGGCATAAGCTCTGTGGAAAAGAAAATATTTTAACTTTACACATGGGAACCGATTAGCTGATATACTGAGCCATTTCTTACTGTAATTTGACAATATGAGTTGAATGTCAGCATATGAAACTACCTCAGCAGATTGTGACAAGTACCAGATACGTCTTTGTCAGATCTTTGTTTTTGCTTGGATCTTGAGAAAAGAAAGTTGCTGTGCAACCTGACTCTTCTGATTTTCCAAAAGGACTAATAACTTCCATTGCAGAATCAGATACAACAACTTCAGTTGCAAGATTCCAACAAATTCGTGGAGTTGCTGGGAATAAAAAGTTCCTTTTAGCCCCTCTTGTGGACAGGTCAGATCACAAAGGAAGGAAACAACATTCAGCACTGATTTAGTCCTGGAGGGTGGATTAAGAGCATTAGAGAAAGACAACTGACAACTAACTCACCAAAGAGCAGAGCACATTTCTCTGCTTCTGCTGCTGCTGCTTTAAAAGTTGACCTCCACCCGGGCTCTTTTCACAGCAGCAGGTTTGACAGATGAACGATAATGAGAGTCCAGATAGTGCACAGAACAGGCTTCTGCTTGAGCAGCACAAAAGCTAAGTCATCATGTAGCTCTTGCCAGGCACCTCTCAAAGGGTGTCGCACTTCCAGTCCTTTGATCAATATTTTTTTTCTCAACAGAGCAAGAAGAGTAAAGCTGGGACACTTTCAAAAGCATAAACTGTGGTCTGATGATACACTCTTCCCTTTTTCCTCACTCCTCTTTCCTTGCTGTTGCTCTTGGTGAGACAGACTGCATATATTAAGCTTTGATAAATGACAAATAAACCTTGCTGTCCACAGAATGACTGTGGAGTTAAGTTCACTTCCACAGCAATATCAGACTGTCTGTCAGGTAATTTATCCACAACATATTCATAAGAAATTCTATACAACTGCATACATGTGCACACACCAACCAGCACATTAAAGGCACATAAACATAATTAGACAAAAGATATCACTGTAATATGTTTCTTCTTTATTTTCTCATGCTTTAGAGATTGACCCTTTTTCAGTTTTCTAGTATTTAGAGATCCATACCACACTTTCACATCTTGGAGAGGAAATATTCATGTTATGCATGACTGCTTTGCTTTCTCTGGCAGGCTGAACATGTTCACTTATCTTTTCCAAAGGGTGGCATCATTTTAGTGCTTGATTCATTTTATGTAGTAGTTTACATTTTGAAGCACTGTGCAAACTTTAATCCTCACGGTGTCCTCATGAGAACTGAGAGGAAACGTTATCTCTGTTTTTCAGATAGGGAAAGAGAGCTTACATACACACACCCCCCAATCAAGTTGCAGTGGCTCAGCAAATTGTTGCCCATTGGCTGATCTCTGGTAATAATGTGAGCCCCACAGAGCCCCTCTTAAAATTACTGAAATCTCATTAAAAGAGATCTAAATCAAGGTACTGTTACTTTAGATATGGCATAAGCTAAAAGTACAGTACCTGCATGCAATTGCAGAGATTCAGCTGCCATTATGTGATCCCATGCATGTATATTGGCAGAATTAAGTATGCAAACATTTTTCAACAACAGCAGTATCCAACCGCTTGGCTCAACTCGCTGCTGGGAAAAATCTAACCTAAACTGCTGAAAATTGCACTGAAACTGCTGAACAACTGCATGCTTCATGCCCATTTTACTGCAAGTTCGCTCTGAAGAGATGGCAACAAAATTCTGCAGGTTTGTAGTGTCTTGAGCCACTGCAGCAATATGAGCCTTGACTCACAGTGACACCGAGTGATCCAGCTTTTCCAATAAAATTATAAGACAGAATCAGTTAACCGGTCTGTGTTTAATACTTCATTGCAAAAACCTCTTCAAGTTGATTCAGTACAATTCAGGATTTTACAAAGAGACAAAGTGTATTTTTTCTAGTGTCTTTCAGTAAATGAAAAAAACTTTCAAATAGTATAACTGAGCTTTCTTCTCTACCATTTTTTACCAGCGGAGAGGAAAATAAATCCTCTCCATGAAATTATTTCATAATTTACACAGCTACTTTAAAGCTATTTTAAAAGGCTGGTGCAGTTTTATTTCTCAAAATGACAGCAAAGATACAAGTTTGGTCTTCTACATAGTGATTTTTTTACATGAAGAAAAGAAATTGACATTCTACTTTACAGATTTTTTTTCAAAATGGATTTTTATATTGTAGCATCCCCAGCCTATGGGCCTATCCATACAGCATTTTTGCAGTAAAGCATTGCCACCACAGCTTATGTATGATGTGTAAAAGCAATAGAGAGTGATTAAGTATGGCAATGTATTATAATGGCTGTATCTTACAAATATATGTTTAAACAAGAAAACAAGTACTGTGAATTGTTGGAATAAGTGAAAAGAGGGTGAAGGAAGGTGCCATGACTGCATATACAAGTATATTTATCGGAATATCAATGACACAATAAGACCTAAATTCTGACTTGCACAGAAATATGAAATGAACTAATCTGTATTTATTAATATGCAAAACACATGTAGAGGATAGAACGTACTGCATATGTTTTACAGTGTAATAAATAAAGACATAGGGGAGCCAGGCATTGCTTTACCATAAAAAGACATTAAGGATGGATGTCATAAGGCATTTGTAGAACAGCATGTAGGAAGCAGAACATTTTTATACAACTGAAAATTAAATGACATCTAAAAGGACAGGACAGCCCTACAGCAAACTGACCCTTAGACAACTGCAACCAAAACATTACAGTTGATGAAATCAAGCCAACATTAGAGTCAGAAAAAAGCCAATCATAGAATCCACTTGAACCATGCCTATGGGGTCTTTTTCTGTTGTTTCCTTTTTGTCAAGGTTGCTTCCAAGGAAATAAAATTATACGTGCTGCACACAGTATATATAGGCAAATGATAGATTTTAAATTTAGAAAAGAAAATCAGGTGTAAATGGAAGGATAAATACAAAAGATATGCTTCTGAAAGCAATTATTGACTTCATGTAATACAGTAGAAGGAGAAAGTGACAAAATTGCATTAGGAATGTTAGTAGAAAAAATAGTTTAAAATAGTGAAGATGTTGGGTTTGCTCTTTATTGTGGTTTTTTTTTTTTTATTATTATTATTTTTCTCCAGCATAAGAAAGCTAAAGGATAAGATAAAATCTGAATTTACAGAAGATAGATTGTGCAAGACTTATCCAATATTTTTCTGTATAAAATTATTGGATTTTTTCCTAGATCAGAAATTGAAATAGATGTGATATATTTTGATTTCATGAAGATGTTTTGCATAGGTCCATATAGAAAATTAGTTCCTCTAGACAAGATGAGGTTTTGCTTTAGAAATGCATAGTATGAAATAATCTATTTACTGGTCTTTAGGAATGACCTGTACACAAAGGAGTAGGAAGTACTACAGGACTAACATAATATGAAAGAAAATAGAGATCTCGTAAGGAGGAAAGAAGATTCTTCCAGACTAAAGGAATAGAGATTGAAAGAAATCTGACAGTAAATTTGCAAATGCATGCATTTAGGAATTAAGAATTTCTGTTAAAAGCGGTATCCATCTGTTGAAAGAAGCAAAAGAGGACATCCTGTCATATTTGTCAATATCATATGTCTGCAAAAAACTACCCAAGTGTGATTTTGAAATGAATGAAACTCATGTGTAAGGGGTCTGTAAAACACGGCATAATGTTTCATACCATTTGAGAGGATATTGAGATCATTCAGAATTCTGAAGATAAACTTTGATCTTCCATGAAGAGAATCTTCTTTGCTCCATTGATTACACCTGCTAAAGGGGCAAAAAACTTTACTATGTGGGTTGGCAGATTGTGGAGTCAATTATATAAGAGAAAGTCGAAGATATTTATATATATATATATTGAGTTCAAACAAGCATATGTTTGCTTTCCCTGTAAAGCATGGTGGGTGGATGTGAGTCAACTTCAGTCAGATGATCTGGTCAACTTTAATTCCTCCTCTGTTTACTAACACAGATTTCAAGTTTCTGACTGCATATTGCTCTTTCCACAGGACTCCTGTTTCATTCAGGGCACACAATGAATAGTGACACTGAATGAGCAAAAATGGTTTCTATCCTCAGCCAGGGTGTATTTCCATGTTTTATTTGCAGCTCACCATTCAAGCTTCTGCACTAAATATAGAACTATTAACTTCCACCTGGGCTTATCCATTGTATATTCATTCAAAGGAATATTCCATAGAATCAATCGGTTTGTCTTTTATAAGGCTCTATCAATGGATTTCTTGTATTTCAGAGGCTGAGTTGCAGGAAAATAAGAAACACCCTTCAGTTACTTGAGAAAATGCTGGAGTTTAGCATCCAGATCCCAGAATACTATTATAACCACAAAACTTGCTGCTTTGTGGATTACACATGTCCCGGTTTTCTGACAAACAAAGCAACAGTCCTTTGTCTAATAACCTTAGCAATTATTAAGTTATGATTCATTCCACACCAAAGGTCCATTCTTCCTGAATGAGGCATGACTCCTGTGAAAGATTACTATGTGATTATGTGATAAAGAACTACAATATGTATGCAGAAGAAGGTTCTGGAAAAAAAATTGAACAAGAAACCTTGTTCCACCATTTCCTAACTTGTGTTTCACATAGAAATGTAAAATTCGTAACATATATGTATAAGTTTTCTGAATCTTAACTGGTGTTCAAGTAAGCATTTTTGCTTTCCCTGAAGTGGTAGGATTTTTTTTCCTTCCAGAATTGCTTGATATTAACATTATATTTAGAATGATTTTATTAGTTGAGTATAGGTGGCTACATTCAAGTATGAGAAAGCATTTGAATTTTAAGAAAGGAATGGGCAGCACATCAAATACAAGATACGTTACTAGTAGTTTGTCATTACTTAACACTCAGAGTCCATATTAATCATTGGAGGTCAAAACTCATTGCCATGGGGAAAACTGAGGCCTGAGTACTAAGGATCACTGAGCTTCAGAGCTACGTAATGTTATTAGTAAAGATGCCAAATTGGGATACAGTATTTTTTGCAGATATGTCCAATTAACATTCAGCATAAATGATGGACAAATGGACTGATTGATATTTTCTGGCAAAGCTGTTTATCTGTGTGTAATTGTTTTTTGACTAAACAGGGTTTTTTTGCATGAGGTATATGCTATTTATACAAAGTGTAAGGATGTTTATTTTTTTGCTTTTTTTTTCCTGATGGAACAAATTAATACATGCAATATTCAGGTTTGGATGCTATGCTACAATGCATCAATAAGATATTTTTCACTGTGATACAATACATCAATTAGGTAAATCTTAGTTTTAATTTTCAATCACAGTTCAGAGTTCAGTCAGAAAAGTCTGATATTTTCTATTGATGAGGTGAGAAAACATAGGAATGCCTTTATAAAAAGGTTGACAGATAAAACCTTATGAAATGGAAGCCACTGATGGGTATTAGTGCTTTTTTGTGGGTATTCACAACCCAGTAAGAGTTTGTATCAATGAGTAATTTACAGAAACATTGTCTCTGTCCACCCAGAAATGTCTTAGTTTGCGTGTACTGGTACAGTTAAGAAAAAACATCCATCCACATGTTCCTTACCTTCACTGAAATTGTCTGTGAGTGATTCCCCAACTGCCTAGATTTGTTTCATCACTACACAGTTTAAATGCCCTACGGATGTCTGAAAACAGCAGGACAGATGTAGAACAGAGTTTATCATGTAGAAAAAGGAAGCTATTTTGACATGCCTGCGTGCAAAGAGGGCATCCTTCTGGTGAGAAAAAGCACTTGTTCAGGTAGAATAAATTAGCCTGCTACTGCAAGCGTACTAGCCCTAGGAATTTGTCTGGGGACAATCATAGCAATAAATGTGGATTTAACTGATGCTGTGCTTTTTGACCTGGGTTAAACTCCTACAGGAGAACACAGAAGAAGGAGAGATTACTGCACCCCCATCAGCTCTCCCACCTCTTTCCTTACTTGTTTAGACATCACTACTGATTTCCAGATTGCAGTTCAGACCTAGCTAATATTTGGAAGGGGGAAAAAATAATAATAATTAAAAAGTACCTGATACTCTCTGGCTGTTTTTTTTCCATCCAGATCCCCACAATAATATATTCCAAAATACCCTTGAAAGTGAAGCATTAACATCTTGCTATTAATACTTGTAAAGACTTGGATTAATTTAATATAGAAAAGCTTACATTCCTTAATTTATCTAAAATACAAAGGATCTGAATTCTTCCTGCACAGTAAAGGTACTTTAGTATAAAGGTCCTGGAAGTTGTTTTGGGCATCTGTATAGCCCTGCAGCACTGCTTTACAATCTTCTTTTAGGAACAGAAAAGGAAAAAATTGCTTGCTTTTGTTTAGCACATTGTTTTCATACTTGGGTAATTTGATACACACATTAACATTTGTGTCATGAGAGTCAGATATTAAAAATCTCATTAGAAATATTTTGAAGTTAGAAATAAAGGGTTATATCAATAAATATTTATTCTATCAGGGAAAAAAATGGATTAGATATTCTAACTGGCCCTTGCAAGTGAAAATATGGGGCTAAACAGCTTACAGAAAGTCAAAGATATGGTTGAGAAAATGGTCTTTAAAGTCACAGGACTATTTCTATGGCATTGTGGTCTCATTTTGTTGACAAACACTAACTAGCTTTCAAAATTGAGCCTTCAAACAACAAACACAATTCCCTGAAGTTGTGATTTTCCTCAAACAGTTTTAGCTTAAAAAATGGCAAAGTAGAGCTGCCAGGTTATGATCTACCATTTCCTTTAACCAGGCCTGTTTTCAGAGTTTCTGTCCCTAAAACAGATGGATGTCTGCTCAACACTGTTATTTACCTGAGCTTCTGTGTTTCTAGGATTTCGATTTCCTCTGGAGTCTCTCAGGTTACATTTGGCTAGACAGGTCCCCCAACAAACAACAAGTGGAAGCATGAGATACTTTTCAAACCATGGACCCTAGAATAACTCAGAAATTTTCTGTGATTTGCTACATCTCTGTTGAGGGGAGAGAACGGTGAGGGAGGGAAGTGATTTAGTTTCAGTTGCATTGAAGTAGGTGTGAAGCAGTGTTTACAAGCCAGCAATGGTGTAAGTATTTAAACCATAAATGTTTTCTGTAACACGCTTTCTTTTCCCCCAGACTAAAGGATGCATACTAACATAGCCAACAAATGGATTCAGCTGAGAGGTGCCTGTTACTAGCATTGCATCTCAGCTGGTATCTCTGAGTGTTTTTTGCAGTGTCTTCTAGACTTGAAGATGTTGGATATCTCTCTCAGCCTGAGGGGAGACCAAAATACGGACAAGAAGGTCTGATCATCTGAATTGCATGCAAATTATGGAATTAAACTTTGACTTCAGAGTATGTCTGATCAATGTGAACCTAGATGAGAGCATTTCCTGGGGGAGACTGCCACTCTCCACTGTTTCAGCTTTACTAGTTTCCGCTCACAGCCTTATAACTTTATCTGTGACAGTTCCTTGCTACTTATCACTGTCCAAACCATATATGTGGTGTTAATGGAAAAATTATTGGCATGCAGCACCCCAAAGCAGTCTTCATTCCTAAATCAACAATGAAAAGAGCCCTTCTATTAGGGCCTTTCCTTTTGCTTGTCCAGGCGTCCTCACCCAGCTGTCCAAAAGAATTCACTGTTAGATACCGCAGCATTTAACCCTAACTTAGACTGAATTTTAAGAAAAGGTCCACATTACCACATTAATTGAAGAGCGTGTAAAGACAGGCCTTTCCTTTCTTTTGCTTTCAGTTGCCAGGAAACATTGGCAGAACCTCCTGCCCCTTTGAGTTTGTCTCCACCTAGATCTCCGAACAAGACTTTTCTCACTTTTAGCCAACAAGCATCAAAAGCATACTCCTTAAAATTTTAGGACATCAGGCCATAGGTTTGAAACATACAAGTTTTCTTAAATGATTATGACAGCTTTAATATATGCCTTCTGAAAATTCATCAAACAGCTGATAAGCAGACAGTATGGAATCTCACTGAAAGCCAGGCAGATAGAGAAATAATTTTAATCATATAGGTAAAGAGGTATTTTATTATTTCTATGGGGTATTAACCCATTGGGAATCATGACTACATAATAAGGAAGGGGTGCAGTACCAGATGGTAGATTACCTTGCATAGATGCAATCTGTCTTGAGCCTACACAAAAATTGCATTTTATAAATTATATTCTAAAACCTGTAATTGTAAAACAATGCAACTTTTCTTCTTCTCACATGTAAATCATCTTGCTTATGCAACACAGATTTTGTAAGGATACAATTTTGAGTCATCTGCAGCTTTATGCTTCGTTCATCACCTTAATCTCTCAATGCCTTGTTAAGCAGCTTCCTTCCTGCACATGTTTTAAGATGGCCACTGTTCAAAGCTTTCTTGCTGCACATTTGTGCATATTTTGGCTTGTACTTGGATAAGATATCACTAACACCTTGCATTTTTTTTCATCTTTCAACTGGGGATGTAGGAATGATTTACATCCTTTACAAACATTTTACCATGTCTTACAAAGATGAGAAAACTTTAACAGAGTGGTGGAAACCTGAACTGGCTAGGTGACTTCTCTGTGGTCAAAGTTTGAAGACAGGGAGCAGAAACACAATCTTTTAGCCTAGTTCTCTGCTCCAGCTTTCAAGGTTCTTCTACTATGCTCAGAGAATTCAAGCCTAAGAAATATACTGCCACACTATATAGTCTGTGTATTTCTGCATTTGCTTTCAGCTGAGCTGGATGTGATACATAACTTGTCTATACTAGTCAACTTTCAGTATAATTGGTGTTACTTTAAATATCTTTCTCCACCAACTTTTCCCAGACTAGTATTTCAGTGTTATCAACTAGCAAGGACAGCGTATCTCAAACTAACTATAATTTCTGTATTGTACTTTCTGCGTATTCTCAAGCTCTCCTGAATAAATTTCATTAAGAAATTAAATTTGAGAGAAAGGATGAAGGGAGGGAAAAATGGGTGTTGTCAAAACCTAATGTCTGGAGAAGAATAACCCAAAATGTATTTAAAAGAAAACTGAAAATATAATACCCCAAAAGATCAAAAGATCCCAATTAGTTTCAAATTCAGCATTAAATCTCACTATTTTCCACCTGTGTGAAACAGACCTGCCACTTTTTTGTGAAGAATATGAAAAGACATTAAGCCATTATGACATAAAGTGACCAAAGTTGGCCTGTGCTATTCCTTCAGGATCAGCTGTGTTACCACAAAGATATGGGCAAATGAAAGGGCAGGACTCAACAACAAATTAGTTGTCATGGCCCTGTGGGCACTAACATTGCCATGGCCTGGCCTGACCATCCCAGGGCTGCATATGACCCTGGTTCCCCTCACCAGGCCTGATCCTGACCCCCACCCATGGGCCCACAGTCCTGCCAAGTCCTGCCCCAGCCCCGTCCCCAGGGAGGTGCCTGGTGCCCTGGACTGGGGCTGCTCCAGTTGCCCCCTGGCTGCCTTGCCCCTGGCTGGGGCATCGGGATGTGCCCTGACTGTGGCCTCCTGCCCTGCTGCCCTGAGGTTCCCCACTCACGGCCCTCATGGAGTCCCTGGCCTGTGCAGTGCCCTGACATCTGTGTGGGAAAAGGTGGAAGAAAGAATACGATCATAATCGTGAGCATGTAGCTAGATGAAGTACTTACCAAGGACAGGGCATGCTCAGTACTTAAGAATTAAACACTAAGCAGTGAGGAATTCAGCACAGAGGTATAGCTAGAACTGGGATAAAACTAAGAGGACAAGCATTTCATCAAACAATAAAGAAATAATGTGGAGTTGATTCTCAAGGACATGCTGTAGAGTCACCACATTGCTTGAGTCTCATATCAGCTGAATATATAAAAGTTACTATATTCTTCTTCCCATTCAGTTTGCATGTATAGATATGGGATAAGAGTTCTTCAAGAGTTGTCATAAAGTGACATAACAATTTAAGCTATAGCAAACATAGAGAAGTCATGTCAGACTGCTGAATATTTAATAGTCAAGTACTCACTGGCAAAGCCAGTGGTCATTTTTTAAAACAAATTCATATTTAATGGAAATAACGCAGAAGCTTAAGCAAGTCAAGGTTTACAAAGATTTTGAGCATCACTATTCCTAGGTCACTGTCTTCTCAATGTTCTGCTGATAAATGCAGACAAACTCTTCTGAGAAATTAGTGCTGCTGCACAAAACTGCAGCCAATGCGTGTGACAATGTCAGAGCTTTCTCAGAAGTCAGACAGGCAGCGGAGCAGTGCGGGATCGTGCCAGACTCAACAAATGCTGCTTGTTTAGCAGCTAAGGCTCAATGTCACCAAGATAAATCCAGTTCTCTGTCCTAGTTTACACTGGAATTTCGCTTGGGTCATGGCAGAGGATGTCAGCAAGTCAAAATGAGAGTGCAATGAGAGATATCTAGCTCAGACCATCATATAACCCCATAAAAGGAAAGCCCTTCTAGGTAAAAAACTGAGAATCCTGCACCTACACTTGGGTCCTATCAAAATCTGAATGAAAGATAGCGGTGTTCTGAAATTTAAAACCACAAATATATTTCAAAATGGTAAAAGCTGTTGAAGGAACTTCCCTCCTACTAAAAGAAGAGTGATTCACAATAGAACATACCTGAGGTAGTAAAAGTGCAAAGACAGAGCAAAGGATTAAATTGTTAACCAAAGAAATAGTACCTGAGATAAATCTGGACAGGAGTAAAAAAATTAAAGGAGAGTCACACATGAATTAAGAATTAGGCTGCTAGTTTGCTACTATTATACAGAAAGGAAAATTCTTGGTAAGTGAAAAGGTGGAAATTCTTTTCTATGGAAAAATGTGGGTTCAAATTCTTGAGATGTGAGGTTGAAATTGTAATCTTTGATGAGAAGCAGTACTTTCCATTGGAAAGAATTTCATAAAAAAACAGGAAATTTTGAAATAAAAATGAGTTCATGGGCATTCAGGCTGATTCAGTAACCTCTTGAGCTAGCAATAAGAGTTGGTCAAGTCCTCTGTTTAACCAGTGAAGCCTTGAAATCCCCAGGCATTCAACTGATAAAATTAGTCAAGTGGTAAACGTAATGCTCAGAAGCTCTGAGATTTCTAGTTCCCTAATGGGATCTGAAAGGAAGAAAAATTGCTGTCAGTGGGACTTGGAAATGACTATCATGTATGCACCTGGTGGTCAGGTTATGGGGAAATGGGAGTTCAGAGAAGTAAGTTGTCTCTTAAGGAAGTAGATTTCAATTCAGTTAATATTTACAATTTTAATTCTGTTAAATCACTGTTTTCCCCATGACAGTCATTTATGCCAGAAAACTTGTGAAGAGCAGCAATTGAGACTCCGCAATTTCATCTTTGTGGCATTTTTCCTGAGGGTCTTGTTAGAAAGGTCTTGTCATAGAGCACGGTAGAACCTTAAAGTATAAGAGAAATTTTCTAGGCATCAGAGAAAGAAATATTAAACAGGTAAAAAAATGGGTTATTTGGAAACTGATGGGTGGGAGTAGAAATGAAATCAAAACCCCAGATAGATTTTTTTCAGCCTGGAGCCTTATTGATTGTCATTGTTGGGGGATTGAGCTGTCGACATCATACTGTTTTCCTTTACAGCAAAAGAATTCACAGACTTTGTAGGTACATAGCGGATTAGAGACACAAAGAAAATAAGTGGTATCTTCTGATGGATGTTTTTCCTCACTACAGTTTTCACTTGCTACAACACAAAGAGAAGGGTACACAAGGTTATATGGAAATAAATGTCATCTTAGTTCATACCAAATGGGAATAAGAAGGAAATTGCCCTGTTACATGCATGCAAGTAAAAAAATTTGCATCCACATTTGCAGCAGTGAATGGATAAAGACATGCAAAATATCCAAGTGCACAAAACAAGGAGAGCTCCTGATATGCAAATCCTGTATTTTACGAGTGTTCTATCAAGAAGACCATTTTGCACCAGACTGTTTCTGTATCATTATGTTCAACTCTTTGACATGATTTCTTGCCATAATCTAGTATGCTTAGTCAAACAGAAAGCAAAAAATCAGGCCACATCTTCTGAAACTATAGGTTTTACACAGTGAAAAATTTATGTGGGGAATTTAATAAAGAGCCACATAATTGGTACTAGGTTGAAGTAAAATGTTAAATACTGCTCTTTTTTTTCAGCCACAAAATCTTATATGGCTGCTCCTGAGCTGAGAGTATATTGCTGCACGTGGCAAGAACAGCACAGTGTCATGGAAAGCTATCTTTCTATTTAAATGCCTTGAAAAAAAATCACAAAAGATATGTGAAAGAAACATTAAAGAAACCCTCAGATCATCCTCAGATGTGCACTGCAAAATTACAGCTCCACTTCAGCACAACAATCCAGTTATCTTGAAACATTTCCCATATTCTAGATTTAAGCTGAATACAGGGAAGATTTTATAGGAGGCAGGGGAGGAGCAAAGCGAAAGAGAGATGTGTTAGGTCACAATATTTTTATGTCACAGTTTTCTTTTCTTGTATCAATAGTTTCCATGTTAAATGCAGTATCAAAAATTCTCTCTCAAATATATGTAAATGCTATAATGCGGATGAATGCTATAGACTGAGTTTTATCCTTCAATTACAATTTGCTTTGTAATTCCAGATCCCTACATGTATGACTAAGTATACACCCCTGCCAGGTTTCTACGTGGACATATATCTACAGGTTTCCTCAGATAAATTAACTTTGGAAATTCAGTCCAGGAAGAAAACAAAAAAAGGCACTGACACTCTGCCTGAACTTCCAAATATATAGCAGCCTGGGCTACATCTCAATGATGTCCATATTCCCCCAACAATGAACACAGTTTACACTCAGATTAGTTCTAAAGCATGCATACTGTGTGTTCAGCAACATGGGACACACAAACGTAATTTACCATGTACTTTAAAACAGACAAAATCCACTGAACTTCCAAATGTGTACCACTAAAATTAACAGGTATTATCAAGTTTACAGTGTAGATATTTAGTTTGAAACATCAATAACAGCTGAAAGCCTGTCCAGACCAGTGATGTTATTTTTGCTGCTATCAGAAAGAAATATAGGACATAAATATCCAATAGAAACAAGATATTTTTCTTTTTAAATATTAGAGAAAAAATACAAAAAGGAAGATATTTTCCTTTTGCTCTTTGATCCAGATTTTTTTCCTTCAGTTAAATTCTCTCCCACTTCAGTTTGAGTCGTCTCAAGATCCTTTACTGGTGTGATTTTCTCTTCTAACCTCTTCTTCTCTCCAATGAAATTATTTTTTCTTCCAGTCCCTTTTTGCCTATTCTGTTTTCTTCCCAACTTTCCTTAAAGAGTGTCCCTTCCTGATTCAAGTCTTATCCTTCCTCTTCTCATTTCTCTTCTTGCCTGAAAAGGCCTCTGTTATTTGTACTACTTATACCATTGTGGGCTGAGAAATTGTTGGATTAGGCAACTGCCTTCACCATTTCTTTCATGTTGTCTTAACTTTCCTTATCTACCCCTAGCTGTGATGGAGTGAGAGGCACTGAGAATACAAACCAGATCTGATGAGGGGTAATGAGAAGAAGATGAATCCTGTTCAGCACAGCAGCTACTAAACGCCATTGTAGATGAGTGAAGAAATTGCAGCAGAAAACATTGCTTCCTGCCTAACAGTGCTGTTTCCACACAGGGTTTCAAGCAGGGTTCTGAGACAGTCTAATGACAGATACAAAGGATAAAGATTCATTCCAAATATATAATGTGTTCTGAACCCACTGATAAAGCCAAAGTGCTTTGGAACTCATCCTTTCATTACTAGCTTGCAGTTTGCTGCTTCTCTTTCAGATGATGTCTGAAAGCTTGTTTATATTCCCAGCTACAGCTACAGTAAAAGCTATTTTGCTTCTCTCTACAAACCTTGTAGAGAGCCTGTGTCATTATCTCACTCCTTTTTTTCTTTTGCTATTTCAGACTGCCACAGCACAGTTAGTTAAAAGTTATACAATCACTGTAACCTGTTGGACCTCAAAAGAAAAACAGATTTTGAAAATACTAGCTACAACCCAGTGCACTGAAGGACTAATTCACCCATCTGGTGGTGTAGTAGTCCTCATTTATCTGCAGTTCATCCAGTCTCACTTCTTGGGAGTGCAGGTACAGTTCAACTCTGGGTAAGACACATTTACTGTAATGGTGCAGGGGTAATAGAGATGCCATGAAGGTCACTTTCAGGTATGCAGAATGAGGAGGCAATGAGCACATGTTGAGGACCAGACCTAAACACTGGCAATGAAAAAGAATCATAATTTCAGAAGTGTTAAAGCTGAAGGAAGGGCTAGGAAGGAAAGCAAGGTGTGAGGTGACAGGCTTAACTTTTTTATATAACTATTCCTGCAATATACATGACCATACACCATTCAAAGGCCCCTATAATAATCACAAAAATAGACAAGGTAAAGAAAAAATGCAATGGGATAAGAAACACTTCAGTTTGTTTACTCAGTAGTACAATTTAATAGGAAAATTTTATAGCTTTTAGGATGATGCATATTTGTATAATAAACCCAATTATAGAAACATGATAATACTATATAATTTAAGACTGTCACTTCTAACCATTAGCTTCTAGAGTGGCAGGGATGCATGAGGTGGTCCAGAATGTTTAAAAGAATAAACTGACATACTATTACAGGAGGTAAATTCATAAGATTCTTATTTTAACTAACAACCAAATTAATTTGTGACACGTGAATTTGATGAGTAGACCATTGTAAGGCTCTTATAATGAACTGGGAAAACCAGGCACATAAAAGACACTTTTTATTTGTAGTTCAAAAACCAGCATCTGCCCAGTTATCTTTGGGAACAACTTTGAAAAGAATGAAGCAGCTCAGGATGCACAAGTAAATTCAGTAGCTGTGCAATTCACAATGCACTTCATCAAACTGTGGTTTGCTCTACATATGTCAGGACTTAATTTTCTGTCACTTTCAAGAAACTATTTTTAAAAAATTCATTTATTATTTCTACTACCACAGACCCCATGAATTCCAGTTAAACATTAAGGATCTCTGTGCTGGGTGCTGTAGACAAAAGAGAAAGACAGTGCACACTTCTTGTTTAAGAGAAGAAACTCAAGGATACTGACAAGGGAAGACAAAGCAGCTATTAAACAATAGCGTTCAACAGGGTAAGCAGTAGGGCTGAGCACTCTGAAGCATCTCTGTCATCAACAGTTTCTGCAAACCTCTCAGCCGCAGTAAATTCTATGCAGGCATGAGAGGAAGGTTATGTGACACCTGCGCAAGCTCTTTTAAAACATGAAGAGCACTGTGGGATAAAGCAGAAAGACATGGTCTGAAAACCAGAGAAGTGAGTGACAGAGGATATTACCGTGGTTTACACAGACACAAGAGTCAGCCTCTCAGGATCTCAAGCTGGAAGAAGAGGTAAGGCTCAAGGTGAAGAAAGTTTGTAAAAACCTTGAAAACAAAGGCAAATAACTTCTGATGTAATAAAAGTGTGGGAATTTTAGGAAGCTGAGGAGAGGGGTCATGCTCACACCAATGGGTCAGCAAAAATATCTATGCAACAGCATTCTGGAAAAATCAGTAAAGTGTGCTGCTGTGAGGGACAATGAATAAAAACCATCTTTCAGTCATTTAAATACAAGATAAGTAGACTATTTGGGAAAGTTTTAGGAGGAAAAGGTCTGCAAGGCCTGGACACAAGCTGGACTTGAAAGACTCTACCTGGTGTCTAGATGACAGGCCTACATAAAGCCAGGATTATGATATTTTCCACAGCAATGGGGAAATAATTCAATGGAAAAGACAGATTGCAGAGGAAGATTAGGAAGATACAGGGACATTTCATCACCAGTCATCCTTTACAAGTTATGCAAGAACCTGTGATCTCTGTACCAATGAAAGAGTCCACTTGTTACTTGTAAAGTACTATTTGGCTTGAGCAAAGTTAGTAGAATCTGAATTGTGACAGGACAATATTTAGACCGTAAATATTTACTTATAAACAAAATACAATTTAATTTATAGCATAGAAATCCAAAATGCCATCTGAAAAAAATTCAATCCCTTTTAAATTTCACGTATTTTTTACTCCCCAGCAATTGCACCACAATAACACTGTTAATGAAATCTTACAATGAGGGGTGAAACACTGAACTTAGTAACTGTAATTGTTGTATAGTCTGAGGTCAGCCAATATAGTCCTTCCAAGTACTTCACGGATTGATGATGTTAGAGATGGAAGTTCAATTATATCCTTACCAGATATTTTAACAGACTTTCCCTACTTAAAAGCAAATTATAAACAGACCATTTAAACTCTCAAAACTGACAAGCAACATCTTTTAAAATCAAACAAATCATTCTTCTCACATGTAATTTAATTTTTCTGATGACTATCATTTGACTTCCTGTCTGTTAACTAACTGAGGACCCATAAAGTCTCCATTTTAGAATGGGGAACAAAATAACCATGCATATTTATATATATATAAAATTAAAAATATATATATATACTTATATAATTATACACACACTGCCACACATGCATATGCATTTATATGAGACACATATACATGTATGAAACTTATACAACACCAATATAAATTCAAAAACTTTGTTATGTGGATATAACCTATGTATAAATGCATATATATAGTTCTGTGATCATAGTAATAGAGCACTCTAAAAATCACACATTTTTTACTACACAGTTTAAATCTGAATCTGAAGTTTACTTCTAGATCTAGATTTCAACAGATTTTCACTGTTTACTTCATTAAGATTATGATCTGACCCTAAGTCTACATGGCACTAAAAGAGGCTGTGGAAATTAGGTTTATCTTTAATCAACAATGTTGAACACGATCAGTCACATTTAAACAGCTCTAAATTTTTATTTTCTCCTAGAAGACATTACTTGAAACTGTAATCATAACCAGTCCCTGAAGATGGAGTGAAAAAACACTGAGAGCTGCAAAGAGTCACTCTACACACTCCAAAAAAATAGCCATAGTCTGTTCTGGTATATGTGATTATAGAGTAAAATGTGTCTGATTTATACTAAAGTTGTTTAATAGTCCATATTAAGTTCTTTTGGCATTTCAATATCAAGGCAGAAAGCATAGTAAAAAAGGGTTAAAGGCATGACTCTCATCACTGCAAGGTTATGGCTGTGTTCAGCCAATATACGGTGGGTGTATGCACAGTATGTATGAGAACAGAATGAGTCAGAGCTGTCTAGCTCAAGGGTTAGAAACAACTCAGCATAATGGATTTCTTTTTCACTTGTCACTATTGGCAGGAAAAGCTTTGCCAAGTTTTCAGACTAAGATTCTGACCAGAAGCAAAACAAAAGAACTCCTGTGTTCCTGGTCAGTGCTCCATGGCCTCAGTTCCACATACTCGACTGTGAAGGTCAACACCTATCTAAAGCGTTCCCAGGCCTGATTTTCCTTCCTTTCACCATACACAGTGTGCTGCTGATCTGCCTCTGTAAATTCCTTCTTCCCATCATGTGCTGATGTAGTGAGCACAGGGCAGATGTCCTTGCTGGGGCTACAGGTCAGCTCTCCCACCTCCACCACCTCAGCTGCCTGGGAGACTGGCATGCAGTGAGGTTTCTGTTGGGAAACAGAATGTGAAGCAAGTACTTCTGTAACAGCTGTTCATACCTCTGAGGAAAGGCTTGATTGGATTGCAAGCTGTAAAACCAACTGTCTTTGTTCCAGTTTTGCAATGAAGGTGATTGTGATCCTGAGATGTCTTTCAAGGAGGATTTTAAAAGGCACCTTTGAAACTCGTTCACTTCTTAAAATTTCTATGACTGCTTGTGTTTGGCCCTTTTCCAGATTTCCACCACCTTCACAATGCCTTTGCTAATAATGTTAGAGTAATCATGGCAGGAACATTAACATGGGAACAAACGGCAACATGTTTGCTTTCAGTTTTTGCCACTCTACAGTGGTGAGACATCCTCTGAATTTTAGAGCTTGTCAGTCATGAAGGCCTGTGGAATAAACTATGATGTTGCATTTTTTGATTTCTAAATTGCCAGGATACTTGTGAACATTGGAAAATGGAAATGAAACCTGTGCAGATGACCTTTTCTGTATCATCCAGACCCTAAGCAATTTGGATATTAAGTGTATGCCTGCCTCTAGACGGTGCACCTCTTGGGGTACATCAGCCTTTACCTAAGAAAAAAGAGACTCTGTTTTTCAAAGTAACCCAGGTATCAAACCCTGGTCAACCAAGCACTAATGTTGCACATCTTTATTATTGCTACTTTCCACTTACATTGAGTATCTATGAGAATATTAGAGAAAAAAATAAAGAACATTTTTTATTTAATGGGGTTTTTTTAACATTGTTTAACAACAGCTGTTCTACTATGAGCCTTGTGCTCCAGTATTTGCAGGCTTCTTGTTGTTAGAGTGAAGAAAGTGAAGTGTAAAAGTGAGGTGTCAGCAGGCTGAGTATACTAGATGTAACTCCTCCTCATCATCACAAACTCCTAGTCTGTAATTAACTTCTATAATCTAAGAACTCATCACAGTTAAAAGGGCAAATTCAGATTTCTTATTGCTATCTATGAAATCCCATCAATTCTATTCAATTCTATTGAATACAGGAGGAATTTTAGTAGGTAAAGATATTTGACAACAATCTTTACTAAAAATTTTAAAATAAAATTAATAACCACGAAAGCCACTGTTTCCTTTCAGTGACAATTAAATAGTTTTCACTCAGCTACCAAAAAACCACAGAAATTATCTTTATAGCCAGCTCTGGCTTTTTATTTCTCCTTTAACATTTTTAAATTAATTTTATAAATATATATTTTACAGAAAAATATTATACTTTTCCTTGAGAGTTTCCAAACAAGAACAGCTGTCGACTAAACATTAACTACATATTCCACTACCACAATTCAAATGCTACAAAGCACATGTGGTTGCCATGCAGTATGTCAGTTTCAGCATTTAATGATCAGTTCTATGAATCTGTTTATTATCTCAGCATTTTTATTTGTTTGATATGCTTCATCACGCCGGAGAAATACATAAAAAAGATAATGCTTATGTATAAATCATATCTATCCCCAGATAACTAATCACTAAAAAGTAATAAATAAATACTAATCTGTAAATAAAATTAGTAATAATTTCAGCAACAGAACTCTTGCCTGAAGTCATTACAGGTCTGCTGAACAGTAACAAAACTAATATGAAAATGAGGAACCTATCAAGTGTCCCCTCTCACCCTCGAGGTAACTCAGTTCCTACAGACACATCAAAGGAAGAAAAGATTAGAAAGTTGGTACAGAAATATGAGTATCTTTCTTACTATCCCTTTCTAAATGCAGCCTCATAAATATATCACCAGCAATGTTCCCTAACAAACTTCCAGTAAAGCAATTAGGAACTATCAAAGACTATGCCATGTTCCCTATCATTCCCAAATTCTGGAATGCCTTTTAGATGGTAAGTCTGTTTCAGACAACAGCTGACAAACTGGAGGTCAAGAAGGGAAAAACCTCTATAGTGACCAAAGCCTTAGTTTCAAACTTTTCTTAGCTGCAGAGAATGGAGCATTTATCTTATCAATGACTAGCAATTCTTATTTAATAATTCATATTGAATCATTACATCCTTAATTATTACAATAATTAGGATTTTCCTAAAATACCTGTGAGCAATATATGTCTTTCTCAAATATTGCTTATTTTAAATTACCCAGAAAATGATGCCAACAAAGAGTCTCTCGGCTGCAGATTGTAGCACTTAAAATATTTGATACTCAAATGCAAACAGAGATTGTCAGCTTTAACTAAGATGCATTCATACAGCCCATACATTATTCAGTTTTTAGGATGCAAAACTACAACAGCCTCAGATTTTTGGTTCCATTACATAGTGTCAGAAGTTTCACTTTCAGCCAATGCTATAAAAAACAATTAAAATTCACTTTTTTTAAGCTTTCTAGCTAACAAACTCATCACTTCTAATACTTGCAAAAAGTCTGTACAGCAAAGACATCAAGATCAGTTTTGAATTGCTCTTTTTCATTTCAACAAATATTCACATTGAACCTCCTGATATATTTTTCCAGGCATGCTAAAAGAAGTGGGATTTCTTGTCCTGTTTTCTTTAACTTCTGCCCATCTCCCTCCAAAGGGATTCTTGTGAAGAATAAAAATTAAAATAAATATGGAGGTAATGACCTCTTATTTTATACCTCTTATATGCAAACAAACAATTTTCTAACCCTTCTACTTCCATGTCAAGTGTAACATATTCGTGGCAACCAGACATGCAAATTTATACAAAAAAATCCACAGACAGCTCTGGTAATTTAGCTGGCCTGATAACTTCTTTGCCTGTCAGTCAGGAGAGGGCAAAAGGTATTACCTTTTATACCTAATATGAGTCAGCAGTACATTTTGCCATTACTTCCCTTTCATAATCTGCTCACACAGTCTGTCTCTTTCTCATGTTATCAGCACTTTTTCCTGAGTATGCTACAGGAGAAAGGCAATGGTTATGTCAGCATATATTGTTCACCTAAAAAGTAAAACTGGTGTCACAAATGTAAATGCTGCTTTTACTTAGTGTAGCTAAACACTACTATAGCCTGATTTTCACTTTTTGGCCATAAAATTGAAAATGTGTCTGGAAGCCTTACCTGGTGAAAGGTACTTTCCCTTTGTCAGTTTTGTCTTATTTCTTTTCATCAGAATCTCATACTCTTTCCCAGTGACTTCTTCAGACTCTTCTGTTGTTGTCAACTGGAGAAGGGGGAAATGAAACTCTGCGGAGTGTTGGCTTTTTTCATTGCTCTGAAACCTAAAGAATAATAAATAAGATAACAGGGTGACACTAAAAAACTGGATGTATACATTCTGCTTCTTTTTCCATTATCTTACTGACTGAACAGTCATCTCCTCCAATATTCCTCTGGCAGGATGACTTTTGCTGTTCATGCCACTAAAACAACTTATGTTAAAAAACCAAGATTCTTTGTCAACATTTTATCTCCTTCCCAACTGTGAGGAACAGGTTTGTTGTTTGGTTTTTTTTTTTTTTTCCTTAAGGAACAACAACAACAAAAAATCAAAATATCAAAAAGCCTAATTTTTCTGATTTTCTTAAACAATTATAAATGGTCCTATCTAATGGCTTTAAACTGAAAGAGGGAGAAGGTACATTTAGATTAGATATTAGGAAAAAATTCTTGACTGTGAGTGTGTTGAGACACAGGAACAGGTTGCCCAGAGAAGCTGTGGATGCCCCATCCCTGGAAGTGCTCAAGGCCAGGCTGGATGGAGCTTTGAACAACCTGGTGTAGTGCAGTGTCCTTGTCCATGGCAGGGATGTTGGAACTAAATGAGCATAAGGCCCCTTCCAACCCAGAAGATTCTACCACTCTACAATTCCATTGTTCTATGAGTCTATGATCTCTTCTGCAAGACAAGCTGCAAGTCTTAGCCCTGATTTGATTGTCTGAGTTTTAAACTGAAAAGTTGGATTGTTGCATTTTGAAGAAACTTCTCTCAATGAATAAAAATAAAATGGAAGCCGATTCTTTTTTTGTTTCTACAAATTGCATTTGGGTGGGATCCAGAGTTTGATGTTGACACAGATTAGTTGAAATAGGATTTGTCACAGTAATTTACAACAAACTAAGCATCTAACAATCTTCAATCTGAGAAAGTGGCTATTGCTGAAAAATACTTAGCCTCTGCAAGAGACAAAAGCCAAGTCTGTTTACTTAAGCAACAATGATACGTTCTTGTTTTTCTTTTTTACTCCTTTTCTCATAGAAAACACACACACACACAGAGGCAGTATTCTGATTCACACATCATGAACAGAAATGTAAGGAGAATTTATTTTATGGAATCTTCACCATAAGTGATGTTGGAGCCAAAAAGCAGCAGCCTCACTTACAGATTTAAAATTGAATATGCAGGGCTGGCATATGGAAAAAAACTTTTTAATTTTTAAGCTAAACGTGTTTGAACTGAGAACTTAGAAAACATGACAGACATTGAACTTCAAATATCATTTTTGCAGAGACACATTTCATAGTGGGATCATCCTTTAATGTTGTTAATGTTGGCTTTCTCCATTTAGACTGTCTTGCAGCAATTGTAAACAGCTGTAACTCACGTTAATGGCAATGAAAGCAGGCACTTCATTGACCTGCCTGAATGGTTTTGAGGGTTATCTACACAGGAAAGTTAGAGTGCCAGGCTGGGAATTTACTGCACAGTAGCTGCTCTACACAGCTGTTCACTATAGTGAACATTCCAGCTGCATCTTAAGTAGGATTTTTTGTGCTGTGTTTTCTTCCCCTGTAGATGCAGAGCTATCCAACTCACGTCAATGCTCCCTGAAAAATGTTAACTGTTCTTCAAGTTGATTAACAGCAAGACTATTTATTAAATCATTAAAATATTGAAAATTATTCCCCCTTCCCACTAGTGTCAATTTTTTGGCTTACAGCAATTCAGAATATTCTACAGTGTGTGGTAGCTAGATGGAAGTTAAGAAAACATTCATCAGCATTTTTGCAAAGGATCTGTTCCGAGAGGGCAGAAATTGCCCAGTGCTAATGCACAGTCAGTGCCTCAAGGGATGTTCTTGAAGCTAATCAGCTGCAGGGTCAAAAATGCTTCAAACGTACTCATGTTTTGACTTCATCAGTACAGATCAGTTCTACACTTGTGAACGGATCTATGAAGGGAGTCTGTCTACTGAATGCAAACATAATTCTGCTAACTCTAACTCAGGCATGTTGGTTTTAATGAAGAATATTATTGTTTGAAGAATGTAATTTTTATTTCTGCAACTATTCTGTTCTCATTTTGTCAGTTTTTCTTGTAAAAGAAAATTTAGAACTTTGAAACCATGCAGAGGTAAAATTAAACCGATAGCACACAGGAATTTAAGTTATGAACGTATTTGGAATCATGTTCTACCAATTTGTTAAGTATAATACACTTGTGGTTTTTACCCATGAAATTAAGTCAATTAGAATGATAGGAGATGAACTCTCTGAAAAAAATATCTCTGCATTTTGATACAGAAAACAGTGAAACACTGAAGTAACACAACTTCTTTCATCAGCATTTGTGAACATGTAGGGACTCATTCCATAGATATATTATCTTCTTGACCTAAATGTCTAAAATCTAGTAAAACCAAATATATCCCAAAATACATTACACCATATTGTAAACAGGAATGGGGATGAGGACCAGGAGGAAAATAGAAGAGGAGAGAAGGGAGGAATCCTACTTAAAGGGTGTTCTGAATGTCCCAGAAATAAGAGATGATGTTTGATTGCTAATTAGTAAGTGGTGGTGACATGATTTTAATGTAGTACTGTTTCTTTATAATTATATTTGTATGACTCTACAGAAAAATCAAGGAGTTGAAAATGTGTTTGTGTATTGTGTAGATACTTTTATTGCCAGACAAACACAGGATTAAGAGACAAATTGCTGTTAAATTTACTCTTAAGTCCTCCTAGGAACTGGGACTCACCAGTTTTAACCATCTATCTTTTTGTCAAAAAGTCTCCCACTTCTACTCTTCCTTAAATTTTGACCCACAGTTGCTGATACACAGTCCTTTGCTACTTCTTTTCCTCCATCCTTAAAACAGCATTACTATTTTGTACCACTCCTTAGGATAAGGTAACATCAGAGTGTTTGCTCACTACACGCTAATCTGCCTAAAATATAGCATATGGAATGATGAGTCTTTATTTAGGAAGCTGTCATTGCTCAAGTTTGCCATACCTGTCATTCAGACTTTGTTCAGCTAGTGTCTGGAATGAAAAAAAAAAAAGCAATTATTCATTTCATTTGGATATCTTTTCAGTAGGATCTGCAATATACAGCATTTGTTGTCATCTAAACAAAACAAAAATTTCAGGCCAGTAATACAATGGCATACACAGTTAATTGGAAGTCTACAGCCTACTACTAAAATTCAGATCATCATCCCTAATAAGAGCAGCCAGGGGTATGATACATATCCAGGAAGCTCATCCTGCTCCTTATGAGCAAAGTCTTTAATGTACATTCATTCCTAAACTATTTCCAACAGCATCTACAGAAGTCCACCTGGGTGAATCCAGGCCTTTTTGCTAATTTTATGCTGTTCACAATAGCGAAATGAGATTAATTAGCCGGGGAAGCTACATATGACATGAAGGGTATACTTTCCACTTCTAAGTCTATGTTCAAAAATATAGCCAGTCTTTGCTTCAGTCTTTACTGCTAAAGCTGTCCTTCGGGTTTCCCAGACCCTGGAGGCAAGAGAGGAAATCTGGAGAAAGGAAAACTTTCCCTTCGTTGAGGAGGATGCTTTTAGAGATCACTGAAGCAAACCTGACACCCACAAATCCAGGGACCCTGACGGGGTGCACCTCTGAGTGCTGAGGGAGCTGGCAGATGTTATTGCTAAGCCACTCTCCATCATCTTTGAAAGATCATGGAGCAAAGGAGAGGTGCGTGAGGTGCCAAAGTCATTGCAGTATTCAAAAAGGGCAAGAAGGAGGATGCAGGAAACTACAGACCAGTCAACCTTACCTCTATCCCTGGAAAGGTGACAGAACAGCTCATCTTGGAGGTCATCTCAAAGCATATGGAGGAAAAGAATGTCATCAGGAGTAGTCAACATGGATTCACTAAGGGGAAATCATGTCTGACCAACTGCGAGTCTTCTATGATGGAATGACTGGCTGGGTAGATGAGGGGAGGGCAGTGCATGTTGTCTACCTTGACCCCAGCAAGACTTTTAACTCTGTCTCAAATTGCATCAGACTACTTATTAGCCCAGTGTTTTACTGGTGGCACATAAAGCACAAGCTTCTCTTTTGCTTAAATCCATACTTTGCTTGATTGAGGGCAGATCTGCAGAGAAGGACTTAGGGGGACTGGTGGATGAAAAGCTGGATGCAAGTTGACAATGTGTGCTCACAGCCTAGAAATCCAGCTGTGTCCTAGGCTGCAGCGAAAGAAGTGTGGCCAGCAGGTGAAGGGAGGGGATTGCCAAGGACAGTTGTATGAAGATCAACAAGAAGTGTTGGGTTGTGCACTTGGGTCACAACAGCCCCACACAATACTACAGTCTTGGGGAAGGGTGGCTGGAAAGCTGCCTGGTGGAAAAGGACCTGGGAGTTTTGGTCTACAGCCTTTTGAATTTGAGCCAGCAGTGTGCCCACGTGGCCAAAGGGGCCAATAGCATCCTGGCTTTTATCAGAAATTGTATGGCCAGCAGGACAAGAGCAGTGATTGTCCCCCTGTACTCGGCATTTTTGAGGCAGCACCTTCAGTTTTGGGCCCATCATGACAAGAAAGACATTGAGGTGCTGGACCATGTCCAGAGAAGGGAAATGAAGCTGGTGAATCGTCTGGAGCAAAAGTCTTACAAGGAGCAGCTGAGGGAACTGGGGTTGTTTAGTCTGGAGAGGAGAAGGCTCAGGGGGGACCTTATTGTTCTCTGCAGCGAGAGGAGTCTGTAGGCAGGTGGGGGTAGGTCTCTTCTCCTAGGTAAAAAGCAACAGGATGAGACAAAATGGCCTCAAGTTGAGCCACGGGAGATTTAGATTCGATATTAGGAAAAATTTCTTCACTGAAGGGGTGTCAAGCATTGGAACAGGCTGCCCAGGGAGATGGCGGAATCACCATCCCTGGAAGTGTTCAAAAAGCATGTAGATGTGGTGCTTAGAGGCATGGTTTAGTGATGGACTTGTCATTGCTATGTTAACGGTTGGTCTGTATGATCTCAAAGGTCTTTTCCAACCTAAATAATCCTATGATTCTATGATTCTATTCCTCTACTCCACTCTGCTGAGACCTCACCTGGAGTACTGTGTCCAGCTCTGGAGTCCCCAGCACAAGAAAGATACCTGTTGGAGTGGGTCACAAAAATGATCAGAAGGAGGGAACACCCCTCCCATTATGAAAGGCTGAGAGAGCTGGGGTTGTTTAGCCTGGAGAAGAGAAGGCTCCAGGGAGACCTTATTGCAACATATGTATTATATGTATTCCTATATAAAGGGGCTTATAAGAAAGATGGGGACAGGCTGTTTAGCAGGGCCTGTTGTGATGGGACAAGGGGTAATGGTTTTAAACTAAAAGAGGTAGATTCAGACTAGATATAAGGAAGATTTATTTTTTTTTACAATGGGGGTAGTGAAACACTGGCACAGGTTGCCCAGAGGGGCGGTAGATGTCCCATCCTGGGAAACATTCAAGGTCAGGTTGGACAGGGCTCTGAGTGACCTGATCTAGTTGAAGATATCCCTGCTCATTGTGCAGGATTGGACTCGATGACCTTTAAAGTTCCCTTTCAACCCAAACCATTCCATGATTCTATAAAATGTCAGTAGCCAAACATCCAGGATTTTCCAGAAGATATCTATCTATGGACAACACAATTTAGCTAGAATGAAATCTTGCACCTATTCTGCTCTTCCTTCCACCTTCATATGAGCCAGATCCTACTAGATGGGTAAGATCTGAAATTACTTCTCAGGTACTCTCAGTATCTAGCAAGGTGGGGATCTAAATCCTAACTTCACATCTCAGAAAGTTACATCAGTAAAGAAATGCAGATGTAGAGTAGAATCAGTGTTACCTGGAATCCTATAAAATTGATAACAAATCTAACATTTATCCTTTCACTGGTTTACTTAAAATGGACTGATGAAAATGGTCCAGCTTGCCTAGGGAGTTGATAGAATTCTTTCTCAGTTGTGTTTCCATTATCTTGCATGACAGTGTCTGGGAACATAACAGTGCTTTGGGGATGTCAGGCAGGTTGGACTTGTTCTGCAGCTCAGCAGCTGAATCACTCTGGATGTGACAAAAAATCACATGGAGAACTGAGAACCTGCCCTTTCATTATATAATGAAGAATTTTTCCCTTAGAGATATAAAAACATATGTTTAGGATAAAAGTAAAATACATCACTTGTAATTCACTAATAAAGTATTTTTTTCCAAATTAAAATGTCTTCATAGGTTGTGTAAAACAATGAACCATAAAACACAGCGATAATAATTGCATTAGCTTTGTCCCACAAAGTTTCACTTGCAAATGAACCCAAATCTTCTTGTTTGTGGACTGTAATCTAATGATCTATTGCAGCTGGTAGAGTAGGAAGAAAGTCCCACTTTATATTTTGTTAAATATCGTAGTAACATCTTCCTACAAAGTATCTTCCTGCCAAAACAGGAGAATCATGTGTTGGTGCATTTTGCTCTGTACCATCTCTGTTGTATTCCATTTACATTTCAATATCAAGAACTTGCTTTCAGGAGAAAGGGAGCTTCCTGAGGAAAGACTGAAAGAATTAGAAAGGAGTTCCAGCTGCAATCAAACTATTGCAGTAATCTGTAATTTTCTTACAAGGAGGCAAATCTACTCTATTGTTAAAAATATAGCAATTGATTTACTTGTAGAGGACCCTTGGGAATCAACTGAAATTATAATGTTATTTTCAAGTGCTGCACTACCCACAGTTTAAGGAACAGTTTTCTCTGAAACAAATTCCCCTTGCAGATCTTTCTCTCCCAAATAAATTCTATGTCATATATGATAATTTAAATGATGCCGTCTTTAATGTTTTCTGTCATTGTATATTTTACAGTTCTTGACTAAATTGAAATGATATTGTGCAAATTTCATTTTATATGCGTAAGTATCACTAACATGTTTCAATTTGAATGGAACTGATTTGCAAGTCAAACAATAGAGCATTTCCTAGCAAATAGATAAGACTCTGCTATATGCAAGTATGTTTGCAAATGTGTCTCATAATCTTGGATCCGAGTTTTAGAAACCTACAGTCAAACCTCCTACCTACATCTGTGAACAAACACATAAGCAACTGGAGGTCTGTTAAAACCTAGCAGATGGACAGTCCTTGCATGAACAGATTGCAGTGTGGGATGCAGCGCTACCCCTTTTGAACTGCAAACTCGAGCAGTCTGAGAAAAAGAACACAATTAAGGCTCCACATCTTGGGTTTTTTTCTAGATGAAGGCAAATTTTCTCCCATCCCACCTCTATAAAGTCATTTTTCTCGAGCAGATTGATTTGCATTCACTTCCATTATGAGCAAATTGCTTCCTAATATTTCCTGATCTGCGGGACATGCTGAAATGCTCACACTTCATGAAAGATATAAATATGCTTAGGGCTTGTATCTGTGGAGGAGAGAGAGAGTTCTTTACAGCTGATAATTTTCTTTGACTTGGTTATGTGGAGACATTATTGCATTTCAGTCTGATTTGATTGTACTTCTCACTTTTTGCAAAGGGTGCTGTAAGCTCAGGATAGAGGCTTTTATGAGCAAACTGCAGCACTGTCTGAACTAATTTCACTAATGAAGGCAGAGAGGCAGGTAATAATGATGAGTTCTTCCTTACTTATATTTGTGGGTCATTCTCGTGCTTCCTTGACTCCCTCCACAGCTGTTCATGCAACTTTATATAAAATTTCAGGTTCTCCTGAAAATCTCCCTACCGCGTATTTTTGGGTCTTGCATCATTCAGATTCCTACTGTCTCTCTCCTGCCAATGGATGCTGTGCTTTGTTTCTCAGCTTCTCACAAAATCAACACAAAACCTCTTTACGTAGCTGCATAATTCACTGTGTGATCTCCCTGAACTTAACCTCAAAGACCTTGATATATTCATACTAAAGGCACAATCATACCAAATAGGACCATGAGGAATGCAGTCTTTGGCTGTACAACTAAATATGTTATACTTGATACATTACAAACCAAAACAGCCTTCTTTCTAATGCATTATTATGCTATAATGTCTTTTTTAAGAAGCCCAATTTCATTGTGTATAAAATTTAATCTAAGGGGAAAAAATACTTGTTTAAAGATTATTCTATTCTTTATAGTGAGTAGATGAATAATTGAACTGACAAAAGTGTTCAGTTTTCAATTCTTACCCTGCTTATTGAATATTGAAATCTTGTTGACTTATTCTGGCAGTGGTATCAAGGACAAAGAAGGAAAAATGCATTCTAATAATCCATCAATTCCCTCAGCACAGTCATTAATGGCTCCATTTGGGTTATTTGGATAACTATAATGAATACAAAGACCTTATATTTTTTTGCCTCACACTGGTAAGAGATGGATATAAAATCCTACTACATGGAACTGATAGCATTTTTATGCCTTTTTTGAACAATGTAATTATGTAATTGCATTTGATAAGGGGTAAAAGCAAAAGCAGAATAATTCTCATAGTATATGTTCATTTGTTAAGAAAAGTATTAGGATATATTATGATTGGAGTTTTTTCCCCAGTCTTTTTCATTACTATGAAGAGAAAGGGGGCACCAAAATATCTTTGTGACTGGCAAGTACTTGTTGAATAAGAGCAAATAATTTGAGCTATATCATGTATTTTCAATTTAATATGCACACTTGTGGAGTCCTCCCTGACCTATAATAATGGCTATTCATATTAATCTTTTTTACTTCTAGCAGAAGTTTAGTAGTAGGTAGACCTGGAAAGACAAAGGAGATGATAGAAAAGCAGACTCACAGCCAACTTAAACGCAAACATTGGTCTTTTGTGACATTTCAATTTTTCTTATGGTAACCTTTTCTTTGTGTTGCTTGATTCCCCTATACCTATACCTCTGTCTATTCAGAAGAAAATTCCACAAATGAGCTTCACAGATTAGTCACAGAAAAGCTGAATGAAAAAATAAGCAGAAGGACAAAGAGGATGCCAAAAGGGAGTAAAATCTCAAAGGAAAATTTTGCACCCTTTAATAGTGTAGCATGCAAAGACCAAAGCAGAAGTTGAACACTGGGAAAATTACTATCTTCTATATTCCTGACACAAAACAAAATTCATAACAGTACTCTTCAAATTCCTCTCTTTATTCCCATTGCAATTCTTCCAGAACATTTCAGAAAAAAAAATTTTAAAAAGCTGATCTCATACCTTCTAAATATTAGCAGTATCCACGTGTGATGTTCATGAAATGCACCAAACTATCAGTCTGGCAGTAAAGCCTCTTTATTATCCATTGATGCAGTTTAGAACAGGCAGAGAACAGTTCTCCGCCACCACATAGCAGTGCTCTCACCTGGCAGAAACATTTCCATGAGTGGGTTATTTTTGGATTGTTAACTCCCAAGGACAAGGAGTATGCCTTTACTTGTTTTTCTATGTCTAGTGCAGTGTGAAGCTCAGCACCGAGATTCAAACTATATGTAGCAATAACAATAGGAACGATAATTAATGATATGATAATGAGATGCTTCTCTTTCCTGCTGTCCTTGTTAAGATTGCCAAAAAGTTGGTAGTTATTTACAGTTAATCGCCTGCAGCTGTTTCAATTGCAGCTATCTGTGACTTTTTATTCAGAAGGGGGGAAATTTGCTTTGTCTCCTTAAGGTGAGAAGCGAACATCCTTATTTCTACCAGCCACTGTAACATAAGCCATGTATTTTCACCTAGCAATTCCTGAGGTGAAAAGAACTGTTCTTTCCTTGTTTGTAAATGAACATTATCAAGACAAATCATGGATGAGCTTTAAACTACTTTTTAAAAGAAATGCATTTTTAAACCAGGAGTTCCTAGTGTTGCAGGACACATAGTTATCCTTAACATCAAAAAGTTGTATCTTATTTCCAATTTCATTTTTCCTGCTCTCAGCACATTTGTTTCCACGGAATTTGAATCAAAACCACCAACAGTCACTCTGCATATGCAGGTTTGATATTAACAGCATTATAAACATCCTGGTTGTCAGCACTGTAAAGTGGAATGATGGGGGGGGGGGGAGGAAGGAACAACAACCTCACAGCTGAAATGTTACATTTTTGCCGGTTTTAGAAAATGAAAGAAGATGATAGGTTTTGTCTTGTGGTTTTGAAATAGCATAACCTCAGCAAAACAGCTCAGAATGATCTTTTTGGTCACTGGGAGAATATGGCCTTTTAAGAAGTAGTTTATTAGCACATTCAGGATTTTGAGTGCTTCCCTGCTATGTCATTAGACTCAGTAAAGGCACTGTATACATATACATACAGGCACAAAGTTTCACATTCCTTAAACTCCACTCTGGAAAGACTTCTGCTGAAGGCAAAGGAAGGTTGTTTTACTGGGTAGATACTGGTAAAGTGCTATAGTATTGCTCTTGATATTAGCAGAATTGTTTGCATGTAGTCCTGATTTACTCTTGTAAACACAAACAGGGTGTTTATCTCATGCTTAAGATAATTTCTTCCTGCATATTTCCCATGGCTGATGTGTTCAGGTAAATGATTTTCAGGCATAGTCCAGAGTTTTTTAATAATATTCCTCTTTGAGCAAGATGGGGACCACAATATGGAGATGTAGAATGAATTAGGTTATACTTCTAGCTCTGGCACAAAAGTTTTTGAACTGGCTTTTATGTATCCACTACATCAGAGATGTGGTAGCTGAGAGGCTGGTTAATTTGTATTCAGCAGTGGGGACAAAAAAATTCCATGTATTTCAAGTATTACTCAGTACTTGCTCAGCTATCAACCAAAGTGAGGGCTCCAGAGCAGCCTGATAGCCACCATGTCCTGTGGTACAGAGATATGAGCTTGCTGGTGGCAAAAAGGATGGCTAAAGTCTTACTTCCTACCCAAAAAGTGCCTGTGCCCGGTCTTCAGCATATTCGTTCAGCCTGATCATTACCACAGAAAAATAAAAAACTGGAAGAAAATCAGAGAAAAGCAAAATAAAACATTATTGGAAAGGAGGGAGGAATGAGATACCTGTAGGTTTGGTCCTGCGCTCAGTACAGCAAAGGCACCAACAAAGTGGCAGGAATTTAGTGGAAGGTCCCTGCACATGGTTCCTGTGTCCACCCATGTCCAGGTGCTGGCAGTGAGGGCTGCAGGGTGGCTTCTGCAAGGAGATGCCAGGAGATGCCCTGGGCCAGACACAGCTGGTTCCAGCTGGCTCCAGCCAGGTCCATTGGACCCACCACAGGACACAGCTATGCCCATTAGCCAAACCGGTGGCACCTCTGCAACACATATTTAAGAAAAAGCAAAACCACTGCACAGGCAGTGAGGAGTGTAGGAAAAAATTGGGAAATAGTCCTGGGAGCACCACGTTCAGAAAAGGAGGAGGTGAAGGAAGCGCTTCAGGTGCTGGAGCAGCCCCTGCAGCCCATGGAGAGACCATGATGGAGCAGGTCCTTCCCGGCAGCCCATACAGAAGCTCCACACTGGAGAAGGTTCTCCCTGAAGGACTGAAGTCCATGGAGAGGACATGTACTGGAGCAGGGGGGAAGTGTGAAGAGGTACTGTTATGGGCTGATCATAATCCCCCATTCCCCACCACCCTGTGTTGTTCAGGGCTCACAAGGTAGAGGACTAGGGACAGAAGTTGTGAAGTTGAGCCTGGGAGAAAAGGTGGGAAAAGGGTAAGGTGGTGTTTCAATTTCTGTCTTTGTTTCTCTCCATCCAAATCTATTAAATTAACAATAATATTTTTTTCCTCAAGTCAAGTCTGTATTTCTTGTGATGGTAATTGATAAGTGACATTCCTGTCTTTGTCTCAACCCACAAGTTTTTCCACCTTATTTTCTCCTGTTGTCCAGGGGAGTGAAGGAGTAACTGGGGTAGGCATCTGGCAACCAACCAAGGTCAACCCATGCATGGCTGGGGCTGGAGCACTTACCCTTCAAGGAGAGGCTAAGGGCCTGGGACTTGTTCAGCCTGGAGAAGGGATGGCTTTGGGGACCCTGACTGCTGCACTCCAACACTTGAAGGGAGGTCACTGAAGAGGTGAATCCAAGCCTTTGAAAGCAGTGCATCACAGGAGTCCAAGAGACAACAGACATAACTCAAAGCATGAGGGATTCAGTCTGAATATAAGGGGACACTTTTCCTCCCGTGAGGAGAACCAGGCAGTGGAAGAGGTTGCCCAGAGAGGTTGCCTCCTTGGACGTTTTCAAGCCCCTACCAAGTAATGTCCTGAGAAACCTGGTCTGACCTGAGAGCTGAACTAGCTTTGAAGCAGGAGGTTAGACCTCCAAACCATCCTACTTTATTAGGACAAAGAAAATCAATAAAGGATGTGTCTTCTTTTTATGATTTTTCTTGTCTGTGCATGTTCCTATTTTAAATTTACTACCCATGAAATCAAGGTACTAAACATTCAAGTTAGTAAATCCCTATTCTGCAGCTACAATTGTTTTCCAGATACAAATTTTTGTGGTTAAGCCTAAACATAATCTTCATCTTTTCAACAAACATACTCTTAAGCATCATTTACAGTTAAAGGAATTAATTTTTTTCTCTATCGCTGAGGCGAGAGAAGGTTCAATTATGACTAGGATTTTTTTTAACATATAGTTGCTATTTGTCTCAGTTATATAACATAATCCACCTATATCAATGTCTGAAGTTGTGCAACAGCTGGATCTTTTAAGTCCATGTGTTCTTTTGTATGTCTTTGTTCTTACTGCTACTCCTTTATAACTTAGAAAAATTACAGTTAAGGCAGAACATCACATTTTGTTCATAATGACATCATATATATTTTCCAATATAATTAGAATGGTCTTTACATTTTTGTGTTTGGGTTTTTTTTCTTACCTTTAAGGCTTTCTTACATTTGCGAGCTAAAAAACAGCCTAGTCAGAGAAGGCTCAGGCAGACAGCTGAGAAGTGAAAGAACTCCATGATATTTGGAAATAGTTTTGACCTATATAATGTGGGCAATTGTAAATATAACAAAAAGCAGCTAGCCGCTTTACTTTCCATGACTTTTATGTACAGTGAAATAATCACATTTTTATAAAAAAATTTTGAACAAAATAGTCTAGCTTCCTTTCAGGAAAAAAATAAAAATATCTGTCTTTACTTGAAATTCCTGTATCTGATGTTTGGTTGGGGAAGAAAATGCTGAACATGATTTTTCATGGGACTCAGAACTCTGAAGCTGTCACTTGATGATGGATCAATCACTGACTGTTAAGAAATTGCAAAAGGGTTGTCATAAACATCATCTCCCTGGAACAACATTGTCATATTTACAGGGTTTTGTTTAATTTGGTTTTCTTCTAATAATGTATATATATATATATATATGTATATGTTTAATTAAGTACAACAGACATTCTGGTAAGCCACATGGGAAACAGAGGTTCATATGCAAAATATCTGAGCAACATCTGTAAAAATTAGATGGTTGTAGGATAGACTGCAGACAGCAAAAGAGTAGAATTCCAATTAAGAAAGTATTATGAGTCCTCATTTGGACATATATTTTATTTTAAATGTCATAAGAATTCATGGCATAAATGGCATATTCAAACCAATACTTTCACTGAGATTTCAATATTCTTTTTAAAACAAAAATTAAGGCCAGAAATTATATTTGCCTCCTTTTAGCCATTTTGAAAATTCCTCTTGGATCAAAACTTCATCTACTTTTGCACACGATGTGTTTCATGTGTAGACCACTAGAAAAACTGCAGATATCCAAGGGCCTTGCTAGTGTGCAGAATTGCCCATGTTTCCTGTAGGAAAGAACATACCTGTTCTGTGGAGAAGGAAAAAAATTTCTGTCACATCTTCTAACATTGGTCATGATGTTGCTGCTTTCTGATTCCACAGGAGTATTGTAAGCACAATGTCCTTCAAGACAGACCTTGTATAACAAAGGAAATAAATGTGATCTGCAGCCAGCTGCATCCTACCTTTGAATCAGGATTTAGCAACATTTCAGAGAGCGCTTCAGGCAACTCTTTCTGAACTCCAGAAAGTGTTTCCCAATCCAGTAAAAAGCTCCATATTAACCTCGAGTATCTACTATGGTAAATATGCTAAACTTTCTAGTCCTACAGCAATCAAGGGAATGGATAGCATCTCTTGATCTAACCTCTCTGCCTATCCTACACTACTGCCAAATTTTGTCTTGGGAGAACATACATTTTTTCTCGTCAAGATGAAGCTGGGTTTGCTTTGAGTGATTTGAGATGGATAAATTAGAGCAGGATGAAAATCAGAGCAAGACTGAAACTTTGTTGCTGTACTTTCATGCAGTAATCATCACTTCATTGTAAGGCTTCTCTTGTGTAGATATTAGAATTGCTTCAAACTGTACTTCTGCTACAATGGATCAAAGTAATCCATAAATACAGAAGCTTTTTCATTCTTTTATTACCAGACTAAAAGTTAGAAAGATATCAGATATTCAAGATGTGAATACTACTAGTAAAAAGATTAAAAAAAGTAATTTAAAAGTTAATAAATAGCTTCTGGTAGCTGTTAGTAAAAATAAATAATGTAAGAAAATCTTAGAGACTTCTTTTTATTACTTGTTGTTATGCATAATATTGTTTCCCTCTTAAGACTTGATGTGACCATAATGCTTCTATTCATATATATTCTTGTAATATTTTACATTTTCTTCTGAGATATAAAATCACACTTCTTTCATTTTATTGCAGAATATTGTAAAAATAGAATCCATAAATGATTCTGGCAATTGCCACGCACGAATATTGTCCGTACACTGCTGGAGTGTTTCTCTCCTACCATTTCTAGCACTCCCTATAATGCTGGGTTATTACTATATTGCTTCATCACAAAGCAATTCCAGCTGTGATATATAGAACTTAACAATTAATTCAATGTTCATATATATCTATCAGTATCTATCTATATCTATATCTATATCTATATCTATATCTATATCTATATCTATATCTATATCTATGTGGGGGGGGGGGGCTTTCCACAGCTCTGCATCATTCTGAAATTTTACAAGTACTTATCTGTCTGTCCAGAAATTCACGTATCCAATATGTGCAGGGCTCATTGAGGAGCACATAAATGACTGGTCGTCAAATTGCAAAGAATGTCCTCTTTTAAACTAGCTAATAAGAGTGTGATGCAAGTTAAATGTGTATATATAAATGGATACTAACATTTGAAGTTTATTGTTTATGCTTTTCCGTGATATACTTCCTGTGCTTCCAAAATTACTGTCTATTGAATAAATCTTGCACAGCATAGTAGTGAACTGCAGAAGACATTATTATACCCACTGTTTTCAGATGAGATAACTGAAGCACAGAGAGGTGATTTTTTTTAATATCTTAGGCGGTATTCACAAACCCTACCTTAAAGGCTGCATTTCAATAGCAGCCACTGTACTGGTATAATTCCCTCACCCAGATATGGAAATGGTAATCAGAAAACTGATATAATTATGATAAATATGAAAAAATAGCTGTCTAGGATTTGGGGCTTTTTTGACATTAACCATAAAGGCCCCAATATTTGATCTCAGTGTTAAGGTCTGCGCTAATAAAATAGTGCTTGTATTAAAAAACGAGCTTAACTTTTCATGTAAGTGATGAGAAATCATTTTAATAAGTGAGATTTTTCTGCAAGTCCTTGTACTGTTTTGGACAGTAGCAGTAAAGAAGTAAGATTTTGTTGAAAGAAATTTTACAAAGGCAAACAAGAAAAAATCTAAGTATAAGAACTCTAAACAGAAAGGCAGGAATGCTTACTGATTTTTTTTGTCTCATACCTGGGGTAAAGTAGGTAGTTGTATCCATCTCATATGATGTTGCTGGACTAAAGCTACCTGTAACACTGGGCTAAAATTAAAGACTTTCCAGATTAATAAAACTTAATTAACTCACATCCAGGTCTTAAAGGAATTAGCTTAAGACCTAACTAGAAATTGGTTTTATTTCAGATTTTGCTCTGAAAAAGCTTCATCTCCACACTAATCTGAACACAATCCCAGTTCCCAGGGAAAGAGAATGTGTGGTGCATCTGCCAGCTGAATAGCTAGCAAACATACCACAAATTCAGAGTAGTGTGTTCAGTGTATAAAGAGCAGGGCAGAAATGGAGCGTAGCTAGACAACAGTGCTGAGTTGTGGACTGAAGTAAGGTAAGAAGGGACAAAAATGTTGTTTTCTAAGAGAATTCTGTTTTCCCCACTAGGATGAGAAAACTCCTGGCACCAGGTGTGTAGTGCTCTAGTGAGCACTATACTCTACATACCTGACAGTGATGCCAAAACGGCACAGAGTAACTGCTCAGAGATTAATTTTGTCTTTAAGCAGCAAAGGTATTTATTTCGCGCAGCGTTGGGGAGCTAGCCGATTAACACCGGACAAACTAGCTCCAAAGTTTTCAGTGAAAAGTTAGGTATTTTCTACAGTTTTTGTGAGAGGTTACACAACATCTTTACATACATACTCATTTGATTTTGACACCTAATCATTCCATTCACAATAGGTGGGATCTAGGTGGGGTAGACCTTTCAATTTTCTTTGTTCAACGATTTCCTGACTTGATGGTCTCCTTATCTCCTTCAGATGCCCACCTTATCTTTTCTAATTATTCAGAGTACATTCAGTGGAACCTTTTCTAATTATTCAGAGTACATTCCTTTCTCAACACAGAACATCACGCAGAGCATTGTACCAAACTCATCCTGACTAATCATTTTCTTTAAGACCTTGTTCTGTTTCAACAGTAGAATTTCTATGGTTAAGAGCACAATGTCAGACACTAACATACTCAAGTCAGCAGCAAAAATGGGAGATTTCTTCACAGTTGTTTGCAACCATAACTGAAAACAGAAACCCCTTTTCAAAAACATGGGTAAAGCCTTTTCCTTATCTAGGTTCCTGACTTTTACTGGCTACGTAAGCAAACAGTGTATAGAAGGGATATTTCTTCACCAGGACCTGGACACTGGTGACCTTTCCAGCCATCAAAAGTTGGAGTAATCTTTCCATCTCAGTCACCCCAAACTTAGTGCCCAGGTTTTTCCACTTATTTTGGAAATACATTTTATCTACTTTATATGTCATATCAGATTATATATGGCACATTTCCAGTATTTTCCTTCTTGATTGTGCTACAAACCCACATTTTCAAAAAAGTGAGATCTGAGAAAAGTAAATCCTTCAAGACAGAAACCTTTAGTAAATATAGCTGATATGATAATCATAAGATTGATACCAAAAATCCTTCCCTTATTAGAATGGACTAAAATATTTCTTCCCCCTGATGGAGGGATCTGGTGAAGGCCTTATCACCACAGACTGACTCCCTTTCTGTTTGTCAGGGATCTTCCTCATATTCATCTTTTTCCCTTTTTAATATATTTCACTTCCAAAATTTTCTGGTAAGTTTTTGTGATCACTGATTGATTGTCTGACGCTGTTACAATGTCGTTTATGTCCTACCTGCATTTCTATTGCCTCCCAACAGCAACAAGGAAAGATTACATACACTTCTTTCTAATGTTATTCGTGCAGTGACCAAAACATAAAGGTGTCAATGTTTGTGTGAGACAAGACAATTATCTGGGGAAAGAGGAGAAAATACTATGTTTCCTAAGTTACAAGTCCGATCTTAAAAGACATAAGTAATTCCTTTTAAAATGTGAAATAAGATGTGTTTATATATTCTTTAGAGTACCAAAATGTGGTGTTACAGGTTTCATAAAGAGGCACCCTTTGAGCTCATCACATTTTTCCAGTGTTTTGGAGCAGCAGGACTGCTAATGGGCTCCCAGATCAAAAAATGGTTTCTTTCCCTGCTTCTCCTGTTCACAACTAATTAGGAGCAGTTTCCACAAGTGAGAAATGTATGAGTAGGAAATGGACCCTGAACAAGGTCTATACAGGTAGCAGGGCAAGAAACAGAGAAGTGATGTGAACCATCAAAGACTTTTGGGCAAAAAGCGGTGTTACTGAGGTAAAGGCCATCACAACTGCTGACTGTATCAGCAAAATGGTAAGGTACTCATCAGGTTAGCTGATGCTACAGAAAGGAGACACTCAAGCAATTAAATTCTATTATTTATTTAATTAATTTATTAGGTGTCAATCTACCAATCAAATGCCTGCTGCCATGCCAGACTGTAATTGTTGGGGTGATAACAGAAGACAGCTTGCTGAATCCTCCTGTATTTCAGCTCCTTTAGCAATTTAGAGATCAGAGCATCAAGTGAAGACTGAATGTGGCTTGGAGCCAACAGATAATTTATGAAGCTAGTGTGCAATAGCAGAACCTCATCAAGAATGTAGAAAGTGCCTTTAGTCCTATTTACTTTTCATGTTATTAGAACACACAAAATGTGTTAAGGTCACAGTTCTGGAGAACAAGACTCCTTGCGCTGATTTTCTGTAGCAAATTAAGCTCAGATAGCAGCAGAATAAGTTTATCTTTTCTGCTTTGTAATGTGCGTGAGCACCAGCCTTTGTTAAAATATTTATTGTTCAAAAAATTTCAAAGGAAAATTGCTTTCTGTCTTAAATTGAAGCTTTCATAGAATATGTTTTCTTAGATAAAGATTTTCATTTTTCCCCAGGTAGATCAGAATACAGAAATATTTTTTTGTTGATTTTCTTTAAAAAAAAAGCATAGAAAAGGTAGAAAACAATTAAACCTCCTTGAAATTTATTAAAAAGACTAGAATGTATTTCTTAATATGTTTTATGAATGTCTACTCTAAGGAAAAGAAAACTCCTGGCACTTTTAGTTTAGTCATTGCAATAAAAGAAAGGCATATCCTACAAGAAACAAGAAGTAAACCAAAATAAATAAAATCTGTTTAAACAGTTGATAATAAATTCATTATTTTACAGAGATATTCACATGGATCGTGGGTTTTCACACAAGATACACTAGAACTGGAGCTGTGGTTTATGCTATTGCTTGTACTGTGATATGTATGCATTTTTGCTTTTAAATATAAAAGAAAAATTGTAATAATAGTTCTGTAATGATTTGTCATATGTGAATTAGTGCACATCAATCTTATTTAAATTGTATTAGGAACTTTAAAAAAAACATAAAAAGTAATAGCACTAGTAATAGCATGGACAGCTTTCTAAAAGTAGGTCAATTGTAGTACGTGTACAAGTTTGTGCATATTAAATTTTATTTTCATGATATATTTTGAAAATGTATGCTAACGTAGCGCTTAAAGACCTGGTGCAGATTATCAGTTGCCACAGTTGTATATAGCTTTGCAAGGCCATGGTCTGTAGTGCTGAAAGTGTAACAATGCTGCAAAGCATCTAAACATTTGAGTATTTAATGGGAAAGGTATGGAAGAGATAAGACAGGGATGCCTGATTTTTAACTTATCCTCCTGAGACAAAGATACCAAAACAACTTCTCTTTACACAGTCTTGTTTCAGTACTGAGTCCTGAAACTGGAAAAAATTAAGTTCTGTAGAGCTGTTAGACATATTAATCATGTAAAATCTATGAAAAGATACACAAACATGCACGTAAGATAGTATAGGAAATGCTCATTTTGGCATTCCTAGAATTTCCAGTATTCCTCTGCAATCTCTATTTTCCTTTCATGTTGCAATTTTTTGTTCCTCTGGTAATATCTTTTGTAATGTGACAGTGCCCTTGCCAAAAACATTCCAGTTTAACTAGACAATAGAGTCTGTTCAAGCATCAGTTTAGTTTTTTCGTACAGAGCAGACACAACGATATCAGCGAACCGTGTTAGTTACTGAAAGCAATTTCTGTGGGTGAGACTGTCCAAGGACTAATTAAACTACAGAGAAAGAAGTAGGAAGTGGAGAGGTACTGTTGAATGGAATTAGGTCTAATGGGACTGGAAAGAGGTGCCAGAAGGAGATTTAGGTGGAAGAGAGAGGTAAATATTGAAACAGAAAATCAGTTTAGCTCTGGGAAGAAAAAGTCTTGTACAAACTGTGAAAAGTTTTCTGAAAATTCAAGCATCCTTGCTTTGACCAGGAGTTTGGTTTGTGTTTCTCTGTAGACTAAGAACTCTGTGTTGGGTTTGCATGGCAAAGTTTTGGTAGTGGAGGGCTACAAGGGTGGCTCCTGTGAGAAGCTTCTCCTATGTTCAATTGAGCCAATGCCAGCTGGCTCCAAGATGGACCACTGTTGGACAAGGCTAAGTCCATCAGTAATGGTGGTAGCACCACTGGGATAATGTATTTAAGAAGGTGTGGGGGAAAAACCTGCACAACAGTAGCAGCCAGATGAGAAAGAAGAGAGAATATGTGAGAGAAACAACTGTAGACACCCAGGTCAGTGCAGAAGGAGGGCAGGGGGTGCTCCAGGAGCCAGAGCAGAGGTTCCCCTGCAGCCCATGGTGAAGACCATGGTGAGGCAGGCTGTGCCCCTGCAGCACATGGGAGGACCCCATACTGGAACAGGTGGATGTATCCAAAGGATGCTGTGACCAGTGGGAAGCCCACGCTGGAGCAGCTCCTGGCAGGCCCTGTGGCCCCGTGGAGAGGAGCCCGGGCTGGGGCAGGGCTGCTGGCCAGGCTGTGACCCCACGGGGGACCCACGCTGGAGCCGGCTGTGCCTGAAGGACGGCACCTGGTGGGGGGGACCCACGCTGGAGCAGTTCATGAAGAACTGTAGCCCGTGGGAAGGACTCACACTGGAGAAGATCATAGAGTACTGTCTCCCATGGGAGGGACCCCAGGCTGGAGCAGGGCAGTGTGAGGAGCCTCCCCCTGAGGGGGCAGGAGCAGCAGGGACAGCGTGTGAGGGACTGACCCCAGCCCCATTCCCTGTCCCCTCTGCTGCTGGGGGGAGAAGGGAGACAAATCAGGAGTGAAGTTGAGCCTGAGAAGAAGGGAGGGGTGGGGGAAAGGTGTTTTTAGATTTAATATTCTATTTCTCAGCATCCTGTTTTGATTTAATTGGCAATAAATTAAATTAATCTTTCCCCAAGTCGAGTCTGTTTTGCCCATGACAGTAATTGCTGAGTGATCTCCCTGCCCATGTGTCAGCCCACCAGCCTTTCATTACATTTTCTCTCCCCTGTACAGCCGAGGAGGGGAGTGACAGCACAGGTTTGGTGGTCATGTTGCATCCAGCCAGGGTCAGCCCACCACAGCCTCTAAAGAGGTTACAATAATTACTCTTTGGAAAAGTGCATGGGTGTCTGGGCAGTGTGATGATGCAGAAGGACGAATTCTGTACCTAGCATCTTCAATTCCTAGCAGTAGATTTTCAGAGGCTTATAACTTAACTATATTTAAATAGCTTTTTGCATACAACCATTCATTAAATTTAACTCTGAAGTTTAGTAACTGAAATAGTTATTTAAAATAATGACTGAGCATGGAAAGATGATTTATTTCCCCACTACTCTTTTAAAATTGTATTTTATTTATTCTTATGAGTAAATTTAACGTGTGGCAGATATTCCACAATAACTACTGTGACTCAAACTTTGGCCATATGTTCCTGGTGATTTTTTTAAATAATGGAAAATGCAAGGTACATCTTCCTATATGCAGTGCTACTGCTACCAGCCCTAATTATATGAGTATACAAAGACACTTTCTTCAGAAATTTCCAACAATTAAGGCCTATAAAGTCTGAACTAAAAATAAATCTGAAAAGCCTGGGTCTGATCTGCCTGACTTAAAATCTTTACTCAAAAAATGAGGTCTGCTGTGTGATTGAAATTCATCTTGGTGTCTGGATTCAGAAAAAAAGCCTCTGAGCCACTACATTTTCAGTTAGGCCTCATGGTTACCTTTTATTTTTAAATAGGCCATGATAAATGCATTGACTTTAAATGAATAGATTTGGAGAAATTATATTAAAACGAAAAGACCATCACTAAAATTCTCAAAGTTAGGTTTACTCTGTAATAAAATGTAAGATATAGGACTACCTCAATGTCATACAAATCCTTTATTGTAATCTTTTTCTGAGTTATTTTCATCAGTTAAATGTGCAGTATTATAGTTAGTATCTATGTTTAGGATTATTGAGGTATTAATTTAGGGTTTTAAGATTTGTTTCTCTGTCTGCACTCTGGAACGACTGATAAGCAACAAGGGTCCTCTGTTATTAATCTTTTTGCTACTGTACATGTAAACAAAGATTGAGTTAATCCTGTGATGGACTCTGTAACAGTCAGTTGAAGCAAAGCATAGGAAATTGCAGGTTGGAATCAAACTGTGATCCAGGTTATTTAGATACAGATTTTTCACAAGCATTCTAAAGACAAATTTGTTAAAATAACACAATTGTATGTCTGTTTCATCTTTACAGAGTGCCTTGAACAATTTGCCAAGTTAACTAGAGTGAATATAAACTGTCCCTGAGGATGCTAGCATATATGTTTGTGGAAAGAATTCTTTGTTACTAGTAATAATGATTCAAATTAGTTTTCACGTCACAAAACTTTTGAGTTTTAAGTTGTATTAGTCTTTTGTTAATCCATAAAATAAAGATAATGAGCACAATGAAACATATGCAAATAATCTAATGGTAGAAAAACAGGGCAAGTTAAATAATGCAAAATTAAAAAAAGGGTTTTCAAACGTTCGAATGCTCATTTCAACATTACAGAATAATTCCAGAATCCCTTCCCTTATACATACCTTTTTATCTTTGATGGGAAACAATTAACTGCTTTTTGTTTTGAGGCAATTTAGCTGATGTTCCATTACATGAATCTAGTTTTACACTGCAATTATGCTGAAATCACCAAAGAAAACCACTGTTGTGAATCAAGCCCTGTGAGTCTCTTTTCTCAGCATTTTAGCCATTTTCATTTCTATTGACTTGTTTATTGCTTCTTAACGAGCTCTTTTGTTAGTCACTCTAATCATCTTGAATCGTAAAAGACTAGGAACTTAAACCTGACTTCTGTTTTCTGCTTTCATGCTGTGTTACTTCACTGATTTTACTTGAACACATATTCATTTCTACTTGTTTAATAGGATAATCAAATAAACGTGTAGTTATATATCTTTTTCCTCATCATTGCTAAGACGATTCCATGTTAACCTCTTTCTAGCCTATCTCCAGTAGGATTTTATTTCTTTTTGTTTCTTTATGAATTAAATTAACTTCCACTGCTGATGTTTTCAGTAAGGCAGAATCATCCTAATGTTATGTTTCTGGACTGGACTCTATTACAAAGCCTTCAGCAAGGTCTAGATAAACTGTATTAACTTTATCAGATTTTTTCACCAAGCTAGTCATCTCATCAGAACTTTGTCGTTTTAACACAATCTGTTCTGCATGGAAGTGTTTTGCTTACCACACATAATGTTCTTAGTTAAGTGCTTACATATTGATTCTTTCTTAGTTAAGTGCTTACATATTGATTCTTTCACCATGCATGCTAGTAACTAACATAGAAGTAATAATCTCCCATTATTTTTTTTATATTACAGCAGAAAACTGTAATTTTACCAATCACTCTAACCAACACAGAGAGTTTTCAGAGATGATTCCAGGAGGAATAACATTAAAAGCTTGTCATAATATTTTTCTGCAATTTCGTCATTGTTTTTATGATTGAGTTGTATTTTTATATTATTGCTGTTATTATACTAAATTTTGTCCTGACAAAATGAGTCTGCTGTCTGTTTATCATTGAAATAGAAAGTAGTTGACATGGCTTTGCAAGTTCTGCAAGACCCACACTAGACATTAGAAAACATATGAGGGCTTGGTCTGTATATGAGATTCTTGTATGGGACCTGCTGGTAGAACAGCCACTGCTTTTCCTTTCAGGTCAGACCTCTGACACAGGCTGCCAAGTGAGAGCTGCATGACAATGACCCATCATTTTTCATCTGGCTGAGTGCCAATTGCTTATTGCCTATCAGTTATATATTGGAATGCGAGTTATAAATTGGTCTTACATTTAGTTATCAAAAGTAATTTCTCCATATGACCTGATATGTTATAGGCTGTTTTTATATAGATTTTATAAAATCAATTCATAGTCTTTATTTAATTCTTTAAGCAGCAGCTATAAGATTAGAGGTATGTAAAAAATCATGGCTACAGGGAATTCATAGAGGATGCCATTTTCTAAGCAGCAAAATATGTTTTAAGGGGGTCTGAGTCACTTCAACTGTTCCTTCATCTACCATAAAGCTACAGAGGATACAGAACAATGAAAAATTTTAACATGGATGTAGAAAAGACAAGACACAAGAAGCAATGTAATTCTAATATAACCCTTCACATTACTTAAAGTTCGTGCTTATTAAAGGAATTAAAAGCCCATGTCACACCACAGTAGGTGTAAATTAGACAAACGTCTCCACTGATGTTTGATTCCTTTTATCTGAGGGCCAGTGTTGGGACACCTGGATCTCCAAGAGCAACAGAAAGCAGGGTTTCTCAGCTGTGGAGGGTAAAGAATACAAAAAATAATAAAAGACCATCATGACCAAATAGGTCTCGCTTTGACTTAATATGTGAGAATAAGCCTACCGAAAGTGGAAACTGACTCAAAATACTTATAATAATATAGAAAACCAAACAAACCGACCAACCAACCAAACAAAAAAAACCCCAACCAACCAAAAAACCCAACAAAACCAAAACAGAGCTGGGGAACAAAATCAGAAAGACCAAAGAAATTACCTGTATGATATGTATAAACATCATGTAACATTTAAGAGACAAAGGAAAAAAAATACAACCTAGTAATAGTAAGAGGAAGACCAGGGGAGGTATGGACTCATTATTCAATAAAGAAGACAAAAAGCTGAAGTGTTTTGTGCTATCACACTGAAAAGGTGAAATGCAATTAGATAGCTAACATAACACAAGCAACTGGCTACCATAGGGGAATAATATAGCTGAACAGATGATTTTAAAACAGCCTTTAAGAGAGATGAACAGTGGAATTTTATTTTGCCTAGTATCCTTAAAGAACTGGTAAAAAGATCTCCAAGACATCACAGTTACCTTTGAGAAGTCAAGGAGAACAGGTGAGGATCTTGCAGACTGGCAAGCAGTGAATATAGAAGCAAATGAATAAATATTAGACAATCTGGGTGTTTAGATTGGGTAATTAGTTTCTCAGCTGCCATACCTAGGCACAGGGGAGAGACATAGTTTCCCAGGCAGATATGGAGACTAACCTTAGGCTTCCTTAAGCACTACTCTGCTCTGCTTTGTTTTGTGGTTTGTGGTTTTTTTTCCTCTTCTCCATTGGTTGCATTTGAAACTAATTCTGGCATCTAAATGAGATGTCTAAAATTATGTGAGGTGCAGTTCGAGTATCTTTCATACCACCTGCCTTTCAAGAGAAAGAAAAACAACAGCAGATCTGTCACTTTAGCTTGATTTCTTAAAAAAACTCAGAACAAAAATTCAAACTATTTATAAACACCAAGACTGAAGAATAAGTAAGGAATAGCCACTTTTTTTTTGTCAAAGCCATGTCATTTCAAGTCAATGTGATTTCTTTCAGTGATAAGGTGAGGGGTCTTGTAGACAGAAGAGAGGGAGTAGATGTCATGCGTCTTGACTTCAGCAGAACTTTTGATAATAACTCATATTATGAGCTATAAACATGAAATAAATTACTAAGGTAAATGCAATACCATCTGTAAAGTATATTCAGATATTAATTGTCTGTGTCTTACCTCAGACTGAAAGATTGTATCAAGATGAAGCCTGCTACCTCTGGTACACTTAGACATTTTTATTAAAAACTTATGCAGAATAGGTTTATTAATTTCAAGTTGACCAAGCCAGGAGGTTCTCCATCCTTTTTGGAAGAGTCCATAGTATGATTAAATTTAAATACATGATGCCCAATTGAACATCTTTTATCATTCAAATCAGAAACTCCTCATAAATCAGTAGTCACTATGGGAAGGTAGAATCCCCTTTTTTTTCTTGGGATTCTGAACTATGTTACAAAAAGGAAAGTTAAGTCTTTCAGTCCAGATGGAAATAAATGGAATGAAGCCAGTTCAGCTAATAGCTTCTATTTTTGCTAACAGCTTTCTTCTTTACTCTTTTTATATGACCTTGCAGATAGGGTCAGAAAAGAGATATAGTAAACATTGACACAGAATAGGCTCTGAAGAGCCATACAATAGTTAGTTGTGTATCATATGTATTTGTAAACCACTCCAAAGCCATCATTATTTAATATATATTAATATATGTAAGTATAAGGAAAAGAGAAGAGAAAAGAGAAGAGAAGAGAAGAGAAGAGAAGAGAAGAGAAGAGAAGAGAAGAGAAGAGAAGAGAAGAGAAGAGAAGAGAAGAGAAGAGAAGAGAAGAGAAGAGAAGAGAAGAGAAGAGAAGAGAAGAGAAGAGAAGAGAAGAGAAGAGAAGAGAAGAGAAGAGAAGAGAAGAGAAGAGAAGAGAAGAGAAGAGAAAAGGGTTGAGTTCCAGCTGGAAGGGACCTCCAAGGACCATCTAGTCCAACTGCCTGACCATAAGTTAAAGCATATTATTAAGGGGCATGTCCAATTGCCTCTTAAACACTGATAGGCACGAGACATCAACCACCCCCCTAGGAAGTCTGTTTCAGTTTTTGATCACACTGTCAGTAAAGAAATACATTCTAACAAGTTTGAATCTCCCCTGACACAGCTTTGTTCTATTCCCACAAGTCCTTGATACCAGGGAGATCAGCACCCCCCTCTCCGCTTCCTTTCCCCAGGAAGCCATAGAGAGCAATGAGGTTTCCCCTCAGCCTCCTTTTCTCCAACCTAGACAAACCCAAAGTCCTTAGCTGCTCCTCATACAGCATGCCTTCCAGCCCTTTCACCAGCTTTGTTGCCCTTCTCTGGATGCATTTATTCTTAAATTGTGGGGCTCAGAACAGTAGACATAACATAGACTATGCAGATTTATGAACTGATCTGAATTAAATTTCTATCAGCACATTTACATTATCATCGCAACTTAACTTTTCTTATTATTACCTGAAAACAATTCTAGCAACCAATACAACCAGCTCAAAGCTAACATAATATAACTTTATTTTCCCTTGTAATTAAGAAGAGTGAGTCACTAATAAACCATTCCCAGGAGATGGGTAGTTTCAACATAAAACTCTTTAACATAGTTTTTTATGTCAAGCAAATTTCTCAGATCTTAATTTCCTCTGCTTCCATTTTTGCAAAGCTGAAAATATCAACAGAGGTCCAGTTCAGAATTTAAAAAAAGAAACAGTCTTCACAAAGTGGGTAAAAGGTCTTATAAAAAAATAATTGCAGTTCAATATTGTCAAGTGCAACAATTCTCTATTCAGCCAGAAATGATCAGTCCCAGGGAAAATAAAAAGGATGAGAAACAAGTAGACAGCAATTCTGCAAAAAGGTCTGAACATAGATACATAAGCAGGTCTGGCAAAAGAGGAATACTGTCTTTATAACACACGTAATATCCTTTTCTCCCTAAAGAAACAACCCTTGAATATTGTATTAAATAAAAATACTGACCAGTATGACTAAAGAGTCCAATGGACAGCTCTGAAAATGAATAAAGTTCTGGCAAATATGACAAAGAATTAACAACTGAGTTTGTTAGGTCTAGAGAATGCACAAAGAGAAATGATGAGTCTTCATATTGATGTTTTGAGGAAATAGGAGACCATTCATTCTCAAAGTTCATAGTGGCTAGTAAGAGAAATAGTTTTATTTGCAGCCTCTGATTCTCATGGAATGGGAAGGAGAGTTAAGGAGAGTTAAGGAATTGCTTACATAAGGAAATTTCAACATCCATTTTTTAGAAACAGGTTAAACAAATGTGTGTCAGGAATAGGTACAGCTGATTGTATAGGATTCTGAATAGAGGCTAGGTAACCTCTCAGGGTCTGGTTTTGCTCTTTTTAATGGTCTTGCAGCCTAACAAATTCTACCTTATCTATTTTGGAACAACAGGAACCCAGAGAAGATGCTGGGGACAAATAATTCTGTCAGGAGGCCCTGGCTACCAAATTGTATGTTGGAGTAATTTGAATGCATCCAAGGGTTTGCTGCCTTCAAAAGGATTTCCATCCTACCAGCAATGCTACCAACCCAATGACAGTCAACCCATGTCTCTTTGAGACATATTATAACAAAAGAGAATTTATAATCATGTACCAGCCTCTAAAAAGCCTTGAAAATGTTCAAAATATATTTATTCAGATGTTTTTTTCTGAAAAAGTGGCAAATAATATAGGTCATTAATAGACTTTACTAAGCATCACTAATGTATTTATTTCACATACAAAAGACCTCAGTGCTAGAAAAATGGGGCTTGCAGAAAAAATGCATAGGCTTTTGCTTGTGAATAAAATCCATAAATGCCATAGTCTTCTTAGTATCAATAAAATGGACCCTTCTCTGTTACTTCTGTCAGTAAATCATTCAACATTTTTCTCCTTCATACTTGCTACACTTACCACCAAAGGACTCTTAAAATCGATGGTGGAATCTCTCCCACAGTCATACAAGCACAAAATACAAAAATATATTGTATGAAAAAGCAGCAATATATATTACTTTGGGAAACACTTTGCTAGATGTCAACTGTCAAACTCTGAGCACAAATTGAAATGTGTCAAAAGCATCAAGCAGCTGATTAAGAGCATGTCAACACTATCTCCCTGCTCTATATTCATCATGACAGTGATAGAAGGTCATTTGCTTATCACACTAACTTCCATTATAGGTGTAAAAGATATATGTTGTCTAAGGCACTATAGGTGACTTCCATGAGTTACTGAAAACCGTAGATTTTATTTGTTAGAACAACTAAGGTCAGATGAATTTTGGTATGTGGAGACTATTTAATCAGTGTCTTTTGGAATTTTATATGAATATATATTAACTTGGTATTTATTCTTCTTGATAACCTTCATATTTTTTTAAATTTAATTCTGGCTTTTATAAATTAAATAACCTAAGTGTATTTGTCAGTACTGGAGACATTCTGGACAGTATTTCCTCACGTTCTGCTTCAGGATTATTATCTACAATTCATGGGAGAAAATTTGCGGGTGACATTTGAGAAGCAGACCCTAAAAGCACATCTTTATGTATGAGATGGGAACCGAAGTTCAGAGAAGGATATATAAGTCTATGGACACCAAAGTTCAGAGAAGGATATATAAGTCTATAAGTAACTCACTGTGGGAAGCTGATAAGGAAAGACAAACATCCTGTTCTCAGCACAGCTGGTGGGGTTTCTAACAGGAAAACATATTACAATGAAAAAGGGAAACAATCTTCTTTTGGGATTCCTGTTCTCTGTAACAGTTGATAAAAAGATAGTACCTTTTAAGGAGTAAGAAAAGGAATCAGGAACACAATACAAAAGAAAGAATACCATTTCTGAAGGTGAATGTGAGTCCTATCACCCAAAGACATTTTCCACAGGTCTTCAGTCCAACCACATCCACCTTCTTACTGACAATGAATTATGATCTTTGTCATGGTTTAGGCACTTTGAAACTAAAACATAAAAAGAAGTCCTATGCTTTCAATGGAGACAATGACTGCTTTGAGACAGAGCAGATCTCCCACAGATCATGCAGACTGTTGAGATCATAAAGGGCTGGTGGTGTTTCTGTCCATGGGAATAATGCAGGGTAGATGAGGAACCAGGCTGCGGTGGCAAACAAATGCAGATGAGAGAACTTTTGTGCTGCAAGTGCTGAGCATAGAAAACAGAGTACTGGGTCTTGTGGTATCCACTAAAGGATGGGCATAGGGTGCTGTGACTTAGGGTGCTGGGTGTAGGGAGCCCCCACTGAGGAAAATATATATGGAAGAATTCAGGTAAACTATGTTTTCTTCCTCTTTCTGTCATCTTTTCCTTTGTTCATATCCAAATTATTTTCCCAGAATAATTTCAATGTTTCTCGTCCAATTATTAGCTTGTACAGTCTCCTTCCTTTCCCTTTTCCCCCTTCTGGTGGACACTATCATATCCTTGCATTTGAGTATCTTATTTTGTGCATTTTTCTTCTGCTAAAGTATCCCCTCTGTCACTTTCCATCATATTTACCCCCCAAACTAATTTTCGGCATAGTCTAAAGGCATTGCATTTATACTCCCTTTTCCTGTCAGCTTTGCTGCTGCATTTCAACTCCACAAGCCATCTACATATGTCTTGCTGTAATGAAAATAATTACTACTAATTACCAATTGCAAGGTATCAGAATACAGATTTGCTATCACCTGAAGCAATGATGAAGGATATTATGCCCCTTCCATTTTAATTCTGTAAAATACGAGGTACAAACCATGCTGTAGAAAAAGATTTTGATTTTGCAGCTGATTTTTTTCTTTCTCATTTTCTGTTTTTTTTTTCTTATACCACAATAAAACAGGTAAAGAAAGAGACGAATATACCTGAATGAATTTCCAAAACGATACAAAGTGATATCATCCAGGTGTTATATAAACCAGCCAAATCTGAAAATTATTTACACTCATCCCAGGGATCTGAAAGTCATTATTGTGATCAAAAGAAATATTTTGACTCTTTGGGGGGGAAAAAAGCACAAAAAAAGTGTTTAAATACACAAAGAGATGAAAAGAGAGTCCTAAATTCAAATGACCAGAGTACTGAACAAACTCCTCTCTTTTAGGAGCATCCTACTACAATTAATTTACGAAGATTTGTACAATTTAGCTTAGAAACCTCTGATTTTCACAGACAATAGAGGACAGCTTTGTCGCTTACATTAATCAGTCTCATGTATCCCCATATATCCCTCAAAATCTGAAAAATCATAGTAGGCAGAAAAAAATCACGCAACATGCATGTGTCTTCAAACACAGCACTAGCAGATAGTGTAATCTCCGGAGGAAACCAGAATAAATGATACCTGAATGAAAGGGCTTACAGTGTTGTTTTTTCAGACTAGTTTTAATATGGTCAAGAGAAATAATACTGCTATGCTCTGTGTATAACATAGTCCATATTTAAATCTCAAACCAGACTTTTAACATAGTTGTCTTCTGTTCTCTCAAAGTAACACCTCCTCAAACAGAATTACTTTAATAACTGAAACTGGTTAATGCCAATAAATCTTGGTAAGGGGAAATAAGTCAGAACTACATGCTTCCTTGACTGACTAGCCTTGGAAAGAAATGAAACATATTTTATCTTCTTTTTTCAGTAGGTCAATCACTATCGTTTTTTAACATATTCTGACAACCTAAACTACACCCAGATCCTTCTATCTATAATTTCCTATTGGACAAGTCTTTATGCAGTGCTCTTCTTAGGTATTTTGAAATGCTTTTTGATATCTAGAATAACCTGACTTTCTTCGTAGAGCAGACAGAAAAGTCAAGGAGACTTTAGTCATTCTGCACATACCTGCACCTACTGAATGCTTCTGCCTCTCCTTCACTTGAAGTGTCCATGGACCATATCAGAAAAAACATTTCAGTGTACAATTCCCCCCTGAGTTTAATAGTTCCTTATTTGAGGAAGAAACATCATAGCAGGTTGAGGAAGATTCCTTCCCAAAAATGTTTATGAAGGTGGAAAATTTACATGTTAATTGTACAGTACTTTTATTTTTATAAACTTCTTTATAAAGTCTTTTTTTTCCACCTCTTATGATACACTAATTGAAAACACATCAATTTAAGAGATCTTCTATCCAATTACTTGTTAAATCTTTTAAATCTGAATAAAAAATGCTCTTAATGTTTTCCCTAGGGAATTATTTTTATGATTTATAATTTGCAAAATCATTCAGAATATTTTTTTTAACTGGATTTATATCTAGTAGAGTATTATGCATAAAAATATGAAGACAGATGTGTATGAAAATCAGAACTATGTGTGTTGCATGTGTCTTATTTCTTCAGAATTTGTGGGTAATATTGACACTACAGGGCTATATTAGAGCAAAATCAACTAGCAGATCTCTGTAGGAAGTTGAAACAATATAAACGCATCTACCATGCGAGTGACTCGTCTTTAGAAGCTGTCAACCAAAAAGTTGCCATTAATAGTTATGGCACTGCACCACAACATAATTTCACTTGCTACTACTGGGAGTAAAAACTATAGAAAATTAAATGGAACTGTTTTTACAAAGTTCTGTTGTACCATAAGGAATCATCTCCAAAATTTCTGAAATTATACCAAAATGAAAGCTATTTGGAAGTGACAGGAAAAGCAGGTAAGAAAATTTCAGTGATATATATCAATATGTCCAGTTTTCATACTGAAAGGGAAATAAATGTTCTGGATTACTAAAATTCAGTCAATATAGATTTTGAAAATCTTTGCATGCAAGCAATAAAAAGTTATCACTTTGAATGCAGAATTAGATGTTCCTTAAGAAAACTAAACAGAGTAGGAGTAACAGAACCTCAAGAAGCAGAATCATTTCCTGCATTTATGCGATTAATAGCTGAAATAATCTGAGGAAATATGAGCCAAAATAAACAGTCACACAGTTCTTGGAATATATGTGCTACTATTGACCACATAACCCATACTTCCTCTACTCTAAAGAATTTCTTATTCAATGTACAGTTTGTTTGTTTGTTTGTTTTTCTTTTTTTGAGTAAGAAACTCTTTCAGACAATTCTATAAATAAAAAGTTAGGAAGTAGAATAAACAGTCATAAGTTCCTTCTTTTCAAAGCATTTTTTGACTGTTAAGTGCCAGTTACAAAATTCAAATACTTTTTCAAAATAAAAAATAGATTATATTGGATTCTTAAGAAAGCAGAAGAAAATTAACATGCAACCTGAATCTGTGACTGCAACCACATCAGAAAAATTAGATTTAATTAAAGCAGGAATTCATTTTAATGCTAAGTATGCAAAGACTTGCTTAATCAAATGTTATACAGATACAGGTAAAAAAGCCTGAATGTGTTATAAATCTTCACCTGCTTGGAAAAAAATTATGGAGGATCAGTTGGTTGAAACACAAAAGCAGGGAATTATCTTTCTCTGAATTATACTCTATGGGCATCATAATTTGTAATACTGCCCATATCTTCCAGTAATTGAAACCCTGTGCAGAAAATAGGGTATTAAATAATTTCAAATATATATATATATATTTCTATTCTCTGAGTTGGAGATTTCCTGCCTCCTTGAGCCAAACTTGTTACAATGAACACTAGTAAATTAGAATTATTTAATGGGTCACTATGTAAGTAAGCTTCACTGCATGACAAATGTATACCTCCTAAAATTACAAAGTAGTCCTTATATTATTTCTTACATTAGTTGTTGTTATGCTATTTTTATTATTATTATTAATCACTTTGATCCTGATGCTGTAACAAAAATCTGTGAAGCCTAATAATCTGTGAAGAAGCACTGCTTTACGAATTACGGGCTTAATGGGTTATAAAACTAATATAAAAGTATTGTTAAAATATTTCTACTGGGTTGCTATTCACAATCTATAAATTTTGTGAATAAACCCAATTATTTTAATGTTAGTACTTTTTTTAGATTCTAAGGGCTGCAGTTTAAAAAGCAATATATGTAAGAATGCTCTTCATAGTTTGAAGTATGACAACCATAATTACGACCCTAAACAGATGGCTTCTAATTAAGTTAAAAAAACCCCATTAAAATAGGTACTATTGGGTGGAATTCAACCTTTATATAAGCCCATTGCCTTCAAGTGGACATCAGCTATTTACATCAAATAAGAATTTGTCTTTATAAATCTTCTTGTTAAGGGATGCAAACAGGTATTGTTGTTAAGAGAGAACAAAAAAAAATAATCCTCTACACCCAGAAGTCATGGCCTTCTATCTCTTCCTTTAGATTACCTGTTGAAAAAAAGTGAGTTACTTTGTTAAATAGCTGGATTTTTTTTTTTTAATTAGTTTTTAAGGGTTAATTTATCCATAACCCAAAGAGACTTATGAATACACACATACCAGCTGTAAGGGATAATTTTCTTATTAACTGGAGACACAGAATGTCAGCTTCATCCTGACGGGCCTTGGATATCTCTAAAATTCAGCCTAATATAAAATAACTTTATAATTCCCAGATTCTCCCTAGCATTTTCAGAAGTCCAAAATGGCAGCTAGCCAATCTCTTTTGGAAAATGTAATATTATTCAAAATGTTCCTGATCTGTCACAGCAAAGTGTGATAGATCTATCTCCTCGAATTATGGGGCAATATCAGGCAGCCTAAAATCAACAAAGCTAGAAGCAATACTCATTGAATCAAAAAAATGAAGAATCATTTTTAATTTTCCTTTCCTATATGTATCTTGAGTTACATATTGTAGAATTGGCAGGCAACCTCAATTTAATGTAAGGGAATTGGAACGGATTATGTACCAAACGTAACTGACAATTTAGATAGTAACTGTGAATTAATCAGTTCTAAATTGAGATTATTAGCAGTCTAGACCTTGGACATTTTATTTCGAGAGAAACATCATTCAGAATGGGGGAAATATTCTAATGAATAAGCACATGAAAAGCACAGCTCTCCCCGATCTCTCTTTTTATTTGTCAGAGTATTTCCTTAAGTAGCGTCTCCCCTTTACTTTAACATAGAATTTCCCTAAATTATCCCTCAGATATAGAGAATATAATTAATATGCACATCTCTAGAGCTATGAATTTAAAACTGATAATCCAAATGTATCTTGCTACCCCTAAGTCTTAAAATAAGCATTTTTTCTCTGTTTTTCTGCCATACTGGGAAATACAGTTGTCTGACAGAAGTCAGACAAATCTCCCTTTTCTTTGTTCAGCCACGTTTACTCCGGTCTGTAGCAAAGACAGCCCCTAATCTGAGCTCTCAGTAGTTTATGACGATGATCACAGAAGTATTTGTCTCAGTGTGGGCTCTAAGGTTTTTTAGCCACTGGGGCTGCCCAGGGCATTTGCAGCATGAGGGCACAACATGCCCCTGAGCCTTGCTCCTGTGTGCTACAGCACCAGGCTGGTGCTGCCGTGTCTGGCGTGTGTTCACTGCAGCTGAGAAATAAACACTGAAAGATTTTACCAAAGGTTATAAATTTCTGGTGGGGATGAATCTCGCTAATCCCAAAGTATGAGCCACCCTATCTTGTCTTTTCTTTCAGACTTTCGCCTCCTTCTGTTTTTCAGGTTTTCTTCATACCCTCATGATTCTTCTGTCTTTAGAGCCAGACAGCAGTCAAGTTTTCTGGTGCACAGGAAATTCCAACATTTCAAAACTTGTTTTTCTTCTGTATTAGACATCACGTCATTCCATATTAGGTATTTACACTACCGGCATGTCATATTATATTAGAGCATGATACATTAGCTAAAATATTATATTTTTATTATTTAATTTACAGCATTATTTTATCTTGATCATGTAAGACTGATTTCATCATACAGTTTATTTCACTTTTGTATTATTTTAATACCAGTTGCTTTTTCATAATCATGGTCAGTGTCAAATATGTCTCATTGCAAGAGATGTAAGACACATCATATAAAAAAAGGCATATCTTATTATCTTCTAATTAGACTAAAAAGTTCAGACTGACATTACTGAAATGTGACACATGCTAAATGCAAATCAACCAAGAGCTCATTGGAAGGAGTTATAATTTAAACTGTTTATTGGCTTGATCTTTGCAAAAAAATACAAACATCCTTTGAGAATGGAGATTTAGGATGATTATATAATGGCAACACAATTCTTTATTCAGGAAAACTCCAAATTTTATTCTCTAAACCAAGACATAATCTGTGTTAAAGGGAAACAGATCCAGTGCTGAGTACCCCCCAACATCAATATTGCTCAAGTGAACATACTGTTTCTGGGACAGCACTTAATAGAAATTGTAGGCTTCAACCATTACAGACCTTCTTACAGAAATCCGGCTCTGAAGAGGTGGTTGCTTGGTAGCATGGGAAGGAAACAGACCATATTAACAGGACACAGAAATATCAGCTGAAATGTTGATAATGGAGACACACCTGGTTTTCTTGTCTACAAGGGGAAAAAGAGGGATGAAAGTAGCCATTAATTCTAAATGTCACAAATTATGTAAAAACAAAGAAGACAAATTAATGAAAATAAAAAGAGAAATGCCCTTGCATGTGATGTGGGCAGGGCATTGACAATTACTATCCAGAAGAGACTGAAAGTATTGCTGATTACATGCTTCCAGGAAGATAAGGGGCTTTTAGTCTGGAAAATCCTTTATTGACAAGGTCTTTTTTCTAATGTAACTGCAAAAAATGCATTTATAACAAAAGAAAATCACGGAAAACTAAATACTGTAAATAAGTGGTTTCCTCATCTGTTCATGTCCTCTCCTCCTTGGTCTCCTTACTCTGATTCAGCTGTTCCAAGATGACAGGCCAGCTACACTTTCATACAGTGATAAGCAATATGACAGCTTTGAAATTCACAGCAATGTTCTACAGGCATAAAGTTTGGTGACAACTGTCTTCGATAGTCTTTTCACTGCTGCTTTGTCATTCTGTCTTACCCAATGTGTAATGTATATACATTTCCATACACAGCCCTACAGAAAACTTTTCAACGTTTTATAAGAAGTGAATAATGCCAAGGAAAGTAAAGCAAATGCTGGAGTGTATGTGTTACATTTCTCATACACAGTGAAGATGAGCACTAAGCAGTCTGATACAAATTTCCATTGTTCATTGATCAGTGCCATAAATGGAACATTTATTATTGTTTATTTTCCTCTATTTTGAAGTTAATTCCCTGCTCCAGAAGTGCTGATAGATAATACAGGCAAAAAAAATCATAAATTCTCTTATTTGAAGTCAAATATATTGCATAACCTATCTCTACATATCAAGACTCACTTTTGTACCTGAAAAGCAAAGATTTATTCATTCAGTTGACTAAGTAGTGTTGGAAAATGAAAATAGTGTTGGAAATTACTAACATTTCACAATTAGCTATGCTTGCCAGGTGTATATTCTGTGCCATTGTGTATAGCTACATCTCTTGAACTGCACGAGGAGCCAGAGAAATAAAAGGGATGTTACTAAAAAAGAAGCAGCAGAAGAAAACAAAGAGAAAAGTTCATCAGACATCTGGTACTAAAGTTTTTTTCCCCTCATCCTCTCAGTTGTGATGCTACAGATAAATAGTGTGCAAGTGGCAAAACATAAGCATCTGGTGTCATTCTAAACGTCTTATGGTATCTGAACTATCCTCAAGGGGCTGTCAAGAGGTGACACAGCAGCTATGCACTACAGCAAAAGTTGCAGGCCAGGCAGGACTCCCAACAGGGATCTTAAATCACACTCCATGGCCAATGGGACCAAGACCTAGCTCTCCACTAGCAGCAATAAAGTATTGAACACCACGCTCCCATGTAAAGATTTGTACTTAGCTAACTACATTTAACTATCTTAATATCAAATCTGCTAGTCTCTGTGTTACTGTGATGTGTTCACAGTTTTTAAAACAGATGAGAAATGTTTTATCCTCTCAAGTATTTTTCCCTAAAGTGAGAAAAAATGCAAACCACCTTATTTTTTCTCCATTAATTCCAGAATTAATTCCATTAATGCTCCATTAATTCCTTTTCCTTGAATTTTTTTTTTAAATTATTTTTATCCATATGGGAAGTCATCTAGGATTGCTATCACACAAGTGACCATTATCTTGGCTGGAATTATAAATAAGTGTTCCAGAAATTCACAGAAGAATTCTAAGATGTACACCATAAAAATAAAATATCTTACTACAATTGTAGCTTAATAGCTTTTATCATGAGTGGGTTTTGCGAGACCTGGACTAGTACATGGCAATTGTTGCAGCAGATACTATCAGCTCATAGAATTTGAAATAATGGTATTTATAATATTTCTAAAGTCCCAGCTTCTGGAGTCATGCTATTGTAAGAGAAACTCAGTTGTCATTCAGGAAAACCTTCCCAGCCATAGCCAAATGTTAGAAATGTGAATCCAGAGTCCAATAAAGATATGAACATTGAATATAAATAAGAAGAAATTAATGTTTAGCTCTTTGCATAAAATAAAATGAAAAGAAATACAGTTTTGAGGTTGTTAAATCATGAGATTTACACTAGACTTGGCAACGCTAGATTTAAATCTAATAGCTGTTTAGTTTAATGCTCCACCTCTGACTGTGGATCATTTCAGACTTTAATTACATTTTTATCTCTTTCAGGAAGGGATGTTTAGGCCTCATATACACTAAGGACAATTTTATGATAAAGTGATCTAAGATGTTGTCTGAACATAAAATGAATTAACAACAGAGGGCTGCATCCCTGACATGTTAGTAGAAGACATTTTCCTCCATTGTGAAGGTGAAAATGCAGCAGAAGTGTATGCCCTCCTAAATTGCACAGGCAAACATCAAACAGTTACTTTTCCATCAAACCCAGAACATTTAATGGACAATTTATTGACTTTACAGAAATATGTTGTTGTTTGTGAGATTTTCCATTAACCTAAGGTCTGCACTCTGAAAATCAGGCATTCTGAGTGGGAAAACTTACTTTTAGTGAAGAAAAATGTATGTTAAAATTAACAAAGTTTAATAAGAAAAGGAAATGGTTACATTTCAGGAATTATACTATGAATATAGCTTTTAAAGACTGATATTTTTTCTGAGCTTATTGATTTAGCTAGCACAAATATCTCACTGTGACTAAAGTTTCTATCAAGAAAATTTAGAGAGTGAGTGATAATATGCAAGAGAGGTTCAAACTAAGAGGTATTCCTGAAGTGGTTATGTAATGAAACAGATTAAATGAAACATTATAATTCAAAGCCAGCCAAAGTGTATAAAATGTTCTTGACAACTATTGCTACTTGGCATTTAAATTACTCACTGTCTCAGCATCCTTGGAAAGTAGTCTGCCATTGCTTACACTGAGGTTGAAGGGAGTACACAGAAATCTTGTTTATTTCTCATCTTTTGTCTCTCATGAAAGACAACCACCACTTCATAAATACATGACTACAACCCAGGTAAATCCAGGAAAAATAGGCAACCACGGAGAGTGCTATTATTTACAGGGTAACAATGTCAGTAAGACTGTTTGGGGTAAAATATTACATTCCTGGATAGGGAGAAAGCACTAAAGAATTGTATGCTTACCAATGCTCAGGTCTCCTAGTATTTTACCACTGAGAGGACAGTTTCTGCTCTCTGGCAAGGAAAGTGGCAAGCTGTCTCTATAGCAAGCCTATAAAATTGATAAGGAAACCCTTGTTGCAAAAAACAGCTGCTCAGTGCTGTGTGGAAGGCAGTGAGCAAAAGAGCACATACTTGTGGAAGCAGATTTCCAAGGACATTCTCTAGCTAGTAACATTTTACTGCAGTTTTTTTTTCCTACAAAAATCCATTTTTTTTCTTTCACAAGAATGCAGAAGCCACCATTCTGGGCCAGACTGAAGGTTCGTCTTATGATCCTGTCTAACTTGGAGTCTATCTAGCTCTTTCATACTGATCAGGACCATGTTGGGTTTTTTATTTGTTGCCCATGTTTCTGTTCCTGAGGCTTTTCTTCCCAGCACAGTGTGATATTTAGCCAGGGAGAAAGTTTTGATAATTCTGTTATTTTGTTCAGTAAGAGGGTGTTTCAGACAAGAGAGTTCCTTGAGCCTTGAGCTCTCCTGTCAGAGGAAGGCCTTCAATATTTCGTGTTTACTAGTTCAGTGATCTTATTGTATTTTCAGGAAATAATATATATCACAGAATCACAGAATGGTCAGGGATGGAGGGAACCTCTGGACATCAGCTAGTCCAACCCACTGCTAAAGTAGGTTCTCCTAGAGCAGGTTGTACAGAGACACATCCAGACAGACTTTGAATATCTCCAGTGAAGGAGACTCCACAGCCTCTCTGGGCAGCCTCTTTCAGTGGTCTGCCACCCCCAAGGTAAAGCAGTTCTTCCTCATATTCAGGTGGAACCTCCTGTGCTGCAGTTTGTGACCGTTGCCCCTTGTTCTGTCACTGGGCACCACTGAAAAGAGCCCAGCCCCATCCTCTTGGCACTTACCACTAAAATATTTGTAGACATTGATAAGATCCTCTCTCAGCCTTCTCTTCTCCAGGCTAAACAGGCCCAGCTCCCTCAGCCTTTCCCCATAAGGGAGATGCTCCAGTCCCCTCAACATCTTTGTAGCCCTGCACTGGGCCCTCCCCAGTAATTCCCTGTCCCTCTTGAACTGGGGAGCCCAGCACCGGACACAGCACTCCAGATGCAGCCTCACCAGGGCAGAGCAGAGGGGGACGATCTCCTCCCTTGACCTGCTGGCCACGGTCCTCCCAATGTCCCCCCGGATCCCACTGGCCTTCTTGGCCACCAGGGCACACTGCTGGCTCATGGGCACCTTGCTGACAACCAGCACTCCCAGGTCCTTCTCCACAGAGCTGCCTTCCAGCAGGTCAGCCCCAGCCTGTGCTGGTGCGTGAGGTTGTTCCTCCCCAGGTGCAGGACCCTCCACTTGCCTCTGTTGGACTTCATCAGGTCCCTCTCTGCCCAGCCCTCCAGCCTGCCCAGGTCCAGCTGAATGGCAGCGCAGCCTGCTGGTGTGTCAGCCACTCCTCCCAGTTCTGTACCACCAGCAACCGTGCTGAGGGTGCACTCTGGCCAGGTCATTGATGAATAAATTGAACATACACTTAATTGAAGCCTGATATGCCTAATTTAAACCCATCTCAAGGATTTTTGTCAGCACTAGTATCTTTCAGCATAGAAATGGATGATGCTGTTCCTTAATCAGCCATGAGGTGGCTGTTATGTTTTCCAGAACTAATTAAATTCAAGGCATGCCTGCCTATCACAGCCTAAGGACTTAATGGTGTTTCTGTCACAGTCTATGTGAAAAGCCATGCTGCCTTCAGCTTGTGCAGGAAGGGTGTGAAGCTAGTCAAGTCTGTGAACGGACAAGATGCTGCAGCCAAGTGTAGGGTACGGCAGGGAAACTATTCCTTTTAGACCACAACTCACTACCTCTTTACTTTTATGACTTAAAATTTTAAATAATGTATTAAAAGTTATCCAGAAATGTTTAAAATAATGTGTTATCCTCTTGGTTGTTTGGGTTTGGGGTGGGGTTTTTTTGTTTGTTTGTTTGGGTTTTTGTTTGGTTTTGAGGGAGGAGGTGGGGGTAATAATTATCTCTCTCATTTTGCTGTTTTGTCACATTGGTAGCCACAATTGTACAAGTTAGAGTTTTAAAATTTTCCAAGTTCTGATTAGTTATATCTTGCAAAAATGCCACAAAATTTCTCAAGAGCTATTTTGACAAAAACTTCTAAAACTTTTCCCACTGTAGCCAAAAAGTGTGACACAAGTAACACAAAGTAACAGAAAACAAATTATTAGCATCACATGTTTTATTTTTCACTTTCATGACACAATGCTACTGATCTAAATAAATTTATTAAGAAGAATAAAATAGAACTAGTTCTTCTGAGACAGTTAAGCTGGTGTCTAAACCAAGGGTTATCTATTATAGGACTACAATTTCCATTAGATGTCACGGCTCTGGATTTATTTATGAAGCATTCTTACAGGCCAGAAATGCTGACGAAGGATGTAATAAACTGCTTCAGAAAGGAAAAATACATGAAATATAATGCAATTGTGAACAATAAAACTGACAAATGAATTCATTCAAAGATGATCTGTAAAAGATGTAGGACTGCTCATATACACTTTAATGTATAATATAATGTTGCTTTCCCAAAAGTAAAAGGCACAACCTGAATTATCAATAAGATATGCAATTGTTCATGTCATTGATTTGAATCTTCATTGTTAACATTTATTTTAAACAGATATTGCTCTTGCTTCTATTGTCCATCCTCATAATACAAGTCAGATCTTTGCTCAGAGTAAGAGAATTCAGTATTACACAACTTTTACATTAGCTTCTGAACTACTCCAGTAATATGTTTCACAAAAAAAAAGTTTCAAGACTTTCTACTGATAATTCACTCAAATAGATTCAGGCTTTAACAAGTTCAGATGAAGTTAAAACACTACGTATTGAGTACGCTGTAAGATTTAAACCCTATCAGTAATAATACTTAGAGATACATACATTTTAAAAATACCTTATGTTATAATGAGCAAGAACATTTCATACAAAGACATATTCCTTGTCTAAAAAATATTACACTTTTAAGGTTCAAACTAAAATTATTAGAATAAAGATAGCATAAGACAGGGGTTTTGGGTTTTTTGTTGTTGTTTGTTTTTTTATCATTAAAAATACAGAAAGCAAAGGGTCTCTTCCCAAACATTGTATTTTAATAAGAACTTACAGATTGTGGTTTCCCTTTTTTGACAAAACCACTGCAAATGCTGTTTGATAATCATAATTTTGACTTTATTATATAGGCCTATATTTATTCAAAGTGGGTTTTAATACATAACTGGAACCCAGAATTTCTTTTCTTCCATTACAACTAGTTTCTAGTTATAAAGAGAATGATATTTCACCACATGTGTAAGTGGGAATCCTTTATAAAGAGGAGCAGTGAAGCATATTTGTACGTAGCATGGGATTACTATATAAATTACAGAAAAATGTCTTCTGTCATAGTTACTTCCTGGTTGTCAAATGTTTTTATAGGTCTTGAGCTTGTTGGCTGTAGCCAATGAACACTTATTTCCCTACAGAATTATATTTTTTCTGTAGGGGAAGCACTTTTGCCAATATGTGTAAGAAAATAGGTATTTCAGTAGTTTTTTCTAGCCTATCATGTTAAGCATTACTAAATTTGAATATTTTTTTCTTTCTTCACTATTCATTGTGTTCTGAGACTATACAGTTGTCTTGTAGATGTGAAGAACAAATTACAGCCTCAGCTGTCCAGTGACAGGTAGAATCCTATGTGCATAAAAATGTTACCTTATATTGGTTTAGTTTGCCTTGCTAGTACAAGTACATATGATTCTTGACATAATTGCATTATTGGATTATTGGTTGGAGATAAATAGCTTGTATCCACTTTGAGTTTTATAATTTGTAACGTACTTACTTTCTTAAGGAAGATGTTAAAGCTCTTGATACTCTGGTCTGTATGCAATGAGTAGGTTTGGACCGTTTCAGTTTGGCTGCTGCTACCATCCCATGCTTCTTTTTGTTCTAAAGAAAAGAAAAAATGTTCAGCAGCAACTTAAGTTCCTTAATCAAAAAACAGAGCTCATAGACAACAACTGAGGTATAGAATATAATATCCTTATGGTGCAAACATCAGCCTCTGAATATCCTCTGAATATTTTAACCATTCGTATTCAGCACCTGAAATACAAGGAACTAAGTATTGCTACAGAAATATAAGATACAGTTTAATATTTTTTTCCATGAAATGTACATGCACACCTGCATATGAATACACTTATGAGTCAGATACATGCACTCTTAAAAGTAAAGAAATCATTGCAGAAGTAGATAAGACTACTAAACATATAGCTGAGAAAGAGGATGCATTGTCTGTGAACAGTAAAAAAGTAAGTTAAATTATTATTCTCAGTAAAATATGAGCATTTCTAACTAGAAAATAGGCAAAAAATAAGACCTACATTTAGTAAGACTTCCTTTTATGCTTTGAATAACTTATTCATCTTCTCAAGCAAAGGAATGTCAACCTTTCCTTGTAATACAATGTAAATTTCACTTTGGGGTGAACTATGGGGACAAACTATTTTTATAACTGAAGATTCACTTGCAATTCATATTTTTTTCTTACACATTTCAAAAGAAGAAAAACCTACAGGAACATGAGACTAACACAAATTCTGAATACCTTTGCCAACACCTGCAATTTCCTCTTGAATGTATTGCTTAAATTTTTTTGGAACAACTGTAATGTAATTAAATAGTGTGTATTCTATATTGATCAGTGCTCACAGACTTCCTACCTACTAAATAAATTAGCAGGTGCTCTTCATATCTACAGACGAGTTCTAGAAGTTTTTATTCATAAAAGAAATTATTTAATTTCTCTTTGGTCTCACTCTTGAGAAACAAATTAATGTGACATTTGAGATATCACATTTTTATGCCTATGACTTCCCAGGAAGAGAAATGACAAACTATTGACCTCCTGCAGTAAAAGAATGTGACAAATGTTAATGAGGATGAGAGCTAATGAACAGCATGACTTTCAAATAAAATACTCTTCATCTGGTCATGGGGTAAAACTCTTCCAAAATGCTAACACACATTTTAAAAACATGTGTATTTAAATTACATGAAAAATCTCTCAAAAGTGAGACAACGGGGTAATTTTTTATGCTTGCATTAGAAAATAAAATGGTGTTTTATATCTAAACGAGGATTTAACCTAAATATATTTCTTATTTAAACTGTGTTACTTTCAGAAGAACTGTGACTGAAAAAGGAATTAGGTGACAACTTCAGAAAAAGAACTGAGGGATGTAAAGGTGAACACTGCAGATTGATGTACTTAGGTGCTGATGTGTCAGAGGAGAATCCGGAACAGTCAGGTCACAGATGAACCTGGATGTCTTAGACTGAGAATGATAGAAACCATCTCATCATGCTGATACTCTTCAACATGTAGTCCAAAGCATAAATATGACATAACAAGCCTTTAATTATAGTTTTTGGCACCTTAATAGAGGATCTATTTGCAACTACAATTCCACACTACTACACAGTTGCCATGCTGCCTTTTCTGTTCTTAGTTCTGCTCCAGTATAAATTATATCAGGGCTGTAAAATTGTTGTAAGTTTAAGTCTCGAACTTATTGCTGAATAACAGCTCCTTGACCTTTCAAACTGTTTAGTGTATGCAGCTTGTAATTCTATTACCAGCCTCCCATCATTATGCATCTTCTAACATGCCAACTTTATAACTGGAAAGAGGAATGATAATCCCACCCACAAAACAAGTTCTATAGGTATGAATTGGCACAATGAGTTGTAGGCTTCACAGTTTAGACAAACATTCAAAATCTAACTGTCCAGGCTGCCTGTATAAGTGTGTATTCCCTGCTGAGGAAAGATCTGAGGCTATCGTCAAGACCACTCCGCTACATGCACCTAGCAAGCTGGCAGACTTGGCCTGGCCAGAGAGCATATGGGAACTTTCACCAAGCATCATACAGAGTGTTCACAGGCAGCCAGCGAGCAGTCCACAGGCTCTCAGTTACTTTGGGGAATAAATCCAGAGGCTACTCTTAAAAACAGGTATAGACATAGCATCTGTGTACTAATAAAGTCTTTCAATTTAACCCATATAGTCCAGATGGCAAATGGGTTTGGATTGGAATATTTCTTGTCTGAGTCAGTGGTAGGACTTCCAAGGGCTGCCCTTCTGTAGCTAATTGAACATACTTTTACTAAATTGCACACGTATGTAAACTCTTTAACCATCAGAATGTCTTGCTTCAAGAAAATGGGAATGACATACCTGACAATGCCATTGGGTTATTCTGAGTATGCTTAATTGTTCCAAACTCTTGCAGTAAAGCAAGTCAGTTCATGCCAGTCTGAGCAAGAAAATTTCCTCCTTCCCCTTTCTGAGGCTTATACAACCTGAACAGGTAAACAGAAATTGTGTTCATGCATCTGTCAAGAGAGCAATTCAACAATTTAATAACAGAGCAGTTCCAGCCTGTCACATTACATGTACCCATGTTTAATAGCATTTTTGGAGATAAATTTACTTGTTGATTACTTGGGGGAAGAATATTATCTTGTACTCTTTTACCTTTTAGGCAGAAATGTATCAGTAAGATATCATGCACGTATTTCATGTATATGCATAGATACATTTACTTGCAGTTTTTTTTCATAAATCGTACTATACTGGATAAATTAATGTGTGTAAAATGGGCTGAACAGCCAAGTCGTTAGCTCTGTTGTACATGCACAACTGATGAATGATATCACTCCACATCTTATAAGCTAGAATTATTTGTTGCCTTTAATAAATAATACAGAAATTATTGCTGTCTGCACAGAAAAAGAAACATGCTGTCTGTAAAGAATTAGCAAAAGTTCCTAACAGAGGAGTACTAATTGATCTTTAAATTATTCATAGAATTCCTCTGGGTTCTTATCCTGCACAAGAGGGGTTTCTTTTTTTTTTTTTTTTCCCCCCCTCTTTTTCTCTTTCTTTTTTTGATGAGTAAAATGACTTTATCATTATTGTAATTTCCTGCGAAGTAACTACCTTTTGTTTAGAGTTTGAATAAGTGACTAAGCCCATTAACATACAGATTTATACATTTTTGTAAGTTAAGACCTTGACGAATCAATGACATATAAAAATCAATACAAGAGTCTTACTGTCATTTCTTGGTAATTACATTAGCACTATCAAGAAAGTAAGGATAAATCTGCCTGCACAATTATCTTGGCTAGGAAGCTGCATTTTCATTGTCTTCCCTCATTACTCATTAAAGTTTGTTTGCCTTAAATAAAATAAGTTCAACAATCTGATAATGAGGTTTGTTAACCTTTGTCTGTGTGCAATTCTGCATATGTTTTTTTGTCATGAGAACATTAATGTTTTATGTTTAAATGGTATAAATCTAGAAGGTAATTTTTATGTCCAGTTCTGGTGTTTTGTTTTTTTTTTTAATTACTACAGAGATAATTATTTCTTTCCTGAAAATATCTTTAAGACTATTTCCCAGGCACTGTATGAAAAAAGAGCAATGCCCAACCTGGATTTGTGCCATTATGGGTTCCAGCTTCTTTTTGGTTCTTCTGATGATACATATGGTATATATAATCCTATATGATATATGACAGTATATTGACATACTGAAACTAAACTCTGATCCAGAGCATCTACATTCAATGAAAACTTTATTGTTCAAAACCTTACTGCCTGAGAAACTGCAATGCACTGTTGACCAAGTTTTCCAAAGCAGGCACCCAAGTTACTTGTATGAAGCTTGAGCAAGTAGAACTGCAGAAAATGCAGGAACATACACAAAAGAATTAACCATGTAAGCAGACAGAAGCTTCAGTTCATAACTATCACAGCTCTTTTAGAGTGTATATTTTACTAACACAAAATAGGTACTCAAAAGACACCAGCAAATCCAAGACCAGACACCTACTGTGGGTATCTCATTTGGTATCAGCCTAGCTAAAGTAAAATTGTACTAGTACCTTCACTGTTTATCAGCTTCATTTCCTTTCATTATTTAAGGCGAGATAAAGTGTCTAGATGAGTACTGCAGTACAGAGGGTGAGAGAAAACAGCATATAAGTACTTATTCAGTGCCCATTGGGAGCTAGCTTACGGGCTGTATTACTGTCACCCTGCATTAGGACTGATCTAGCATTGACCCAGAAGTTGGACTAAAAAACTTCCAGAGGTGTTCTGCAATCTATTTGTTTCACCACCCACAGGTGATCCAGGAAGAGGAGGGAAATACATCTCATGGAAAGGAAAAATGTGGTTGAAACATGCTACATTTCTCTTATTCTTTTCTTTCTCATTAGGTTGCACTGAATATAGCACTGTACTAAAGTTTGTATGGGTCAAAGGGAGGTTTATTTTCATGGAAAGAAATCATTTGGGAATTCTTTAATTAAAAAAATCATATGGAAGTGAAGGAATCCCCAGATATGAAATAGCTGAAGGTTAGAAAACTGCTAAGAACTATCATGTATGTTTGCTCCTTTCTTCATCTTCCTAAGTATCTGCTCATGGTCACTGAGATTAAAGACCAGACTTCTCAGTCTTAAGCATGAGCCAGTATAGGCATTAGGTTTTTATTATACATATCATCAGGATTTCTTGCCTGATGGTATCTATCATGTCAACACGTAGTTTGTGACTTTCTCAGACTCTGAATTTTGGCCTTAATATGTTCTCCCTAAAGTTAGCTTTACTCTACAGTACAATGGGAACAATATCCCATCAACAGTATGCAGGTGTACTGACAAAACTGAGAAAATAGGCTTTTTGGAGCGACACACCCCTTGTGTCTGTTACAGCACTACAGCTCAACTGGAAAGCATAAGAACCACCTATGGAATAAAATGAGTCCTGCCTAATGGCTGTACGTAAGGTACAATATTATAGTAGGACTTCCTTATACTGTATAAAACTGTGCACGTTCACTTTAAGAGGCTGTTCCAGTCCCCCTGACTTAAAACTATAGACGAGCATTTCCTAGAATAACAATACAACCTAGTCCATTTTCATCATTCTTACTTTATAGGATGGAAGTATTTGGGAACTTACACTCATCCCACTCTGCCTCCTATGATAATCAGAGGAAGCTTTATTGCCTTGAACCTTCATTTCACATATTTTGAAATATTCTTCCCTTTATTTCTTCTCTTGCAAATACTCAGTTTTAAAGAGACTTTTAAAAATCTCTGGGCTTAGCACTAGAACAATTCCCTTATTACTGTTCTTGCAGCCATACAAGTGTGTGGAAATGTCCCAAAAAAGGAGGCAATCTGACATTGTGTCAGTGGCTAGAGTGGGTCAATATCAGCAGTCATCAGGTGGAGAGCTTTTGACATTGCAACCAACATCCTGATGCAGTAGATGTTTTTGAAAAGGCAAATTACTTCACTAAAACCCAAATACTGTCAAAGAAAGCAGAAAATAAAGAACATGTGTTCACATAAATATCTACAATCTGCTTTTCATTTTAATGTGATATCTTTCTTTTGCTTTCCAGCTGATTTTTTTTTGTCTGTTTGTTTGTTTTTAAATACAGAAATTATTATTCTGGGTTTTAAAATTAACCTAGGATCAGACATTTTTAACACAAAAAAATAGCAATCAGGCTAACAGTTTCTTTTTCAAGTTTTTAAATGTGAGTTTAAACAGCCAAACCATAAACTTATTATTAAATACCATTTTAAAGGCAGTGGTTCCAATCTGAGCCTCCATCCTTCCTCTTTTCAGACACTTACTGAACATTCAAAACTCCTATACTTGACCTCTTCTATTCTGTTCCCTTGGCTTCTTTCCTAGTTTCAAACGATCTTCCAAAATCTCTTTATAAAATTGATCAGGTGAGACCAGCTATTTCTAAGCTTTTCTAAGTTGGTCTCACCTTATTTAGAACCACAGAGGTCTTCTGCTCCTTTATGCAAGTTGTCTAGTAAGCACTGCATCTAGTTTCTTTGAAAGATGCTTGCTTGATACTTAATAACTGGATGACCTGACTCAGCTCAGCTGAATAAAATGTTAAAACTCCTTTAAGTTTATGCATGAAACAGAATTCAACGGGTATTTTATACTGGATTTTAGAGAAGTCAGGGTCTCACCTGCAAGATTAGAATAGGAGTCTGGTATGTGCTTTTCTCATTTTTGCCAATGACTGAAAAAATATGATAGGATGCACTAATTAACTCTTTTTTTTTTGAGTCAGAATTTTAATTACATACTTAGTGAAATGAGACACATACACGATTTTGAAACCCTACATACATCAGTATTTTTAGATGCATGCTTTCTTTTTTTTTTTTTTTTTTTTTTAGCTACCCCTCTTTTCCATGGTCTCTTTATCAGTAATATGAACATCAGAGTACTCACTCATCCAGATTAATGTATTTTGAAATAATAATTCAGTGACACTTTGCCAGCACATCTTTTTTTATTTTATTTATTATTCTTTCTCCATTCAAGTGGAATGTGAAAGAAAAGAAACTGCAGGTAATTCCAAGAATTTTATGACGTTGGATAGATACTCATCACAAACATACTATGGTTCGAGCTTTCCAGTAGAATACTGTGTGAAGGGAATAACTGACATGTAAATTTTGGAGTGGTTTTCTTACCTACTACTTCCATCTGGGACTCAAGCCTTCATATTCCAACTACCCAAAACATTCACCTCAAACAGTCATAAACGTGATGACGAGCCAGCTGGTCAGCTTGTGCTGGTCTGCTTGGTGACTTCTGTTTTGCAGAAAAAGAGGAGAACAACGATGTTGAGACACAGTCTATTCCTTTTGGGGTTTATAAAAAGATGTTCAAAAAGATTTGACAGACAGGATAATGGCATGCTAATGGCTCCTACATGTATCTAGGTGAGGGTAGTTTCATCTGTACTAGCACAAAACCTCCCAGGTCTGAACTCCCTTAATTTCTCACAGATTTCTCCCCTCTGAAGACACATGAAGCCGGTAATTTTCTGCAATATGTTTTGAGAAGAATTAGAATTGAAAAAATGCAAGAGATGCTCTTCTTATCCTACTAAGCCTGTTTTCTCCTGTTTATGTATCATGGATTTTGTTCATAATTTTGTTACGTTTTCTCCCTGCTTGTGCTCATAGCAGGAGGGAGCTTGGCTAAGAAACGTCAGTGCAGCTTTGAGATTATTATTTTTCAGTGGTAGGAGGATTGCTTCCTGATGTAACATTCCAATATGCCTCTTTTGTGCATAGTGCCTGTTACTATAATGTATGCAGACTCAAATCTGACTGCTATTTTTATATCTATAACTAGTCTAGCTATTCCTTCTTTCCTATTATCCAGTTCTCCACTCCTATCTCCTATACTTTTCACAGGAGAAAGGGGACAGCTTGTTTTGCTATTGTGTTTTCACACAGAAAGCCGCTGTAATATTAAAGAAATATTTTCATAGGATCGTAGAAACGGGGAAAGGAAAACATTTATTAGATCATTTTGTCCATCTCTTTACCAGTATGTTACTGGTAGAGTTATGTATAATTTCTAGGTTTCTGTCCCCTGAGACTTTATATATCACAAATGAGAAGACTTCAACTGTTTTTCTTTGAAAAATATTGCATAACTTAATAGAGCTGCTTGCCAGAATATTTTCCCTTCAACAGCCACTTAAAAATTCCTCTTTCCTTTCCCCCCCTCTCTTTAAACTTATTTTCATCAGTATAGGTAGTTTTCCGACCCTTGGTTTTTTTTCTTTAGACTAATTAAAGACATTCCTTCTCCCACCCCATCTGCTATTTTACATCAATGTATGCAAATATGTATCATGGTTATTTTCATTATTCTACTGCTCTGCAACAATACCTGAAATCCTGTAGTTTGTCAATTCAAGTATCAAAGATTCATTGAAAATGGGTTGGAGATAAAATGAAAACTGTTCAAAGGACTTTAGGGAAGTTACAATATACAAGAACATTGTCCCAGCTGGAGAAAACATTGTTGTGCCAAGAGATTATATGAAAAATCTAATCTATTGAACTAGGCTATTCGTAGAAGTAAAATATGTTGATATTTTCTGATTATTTTGAAACAGGAAAAATTATATCTTATAATACATTTAATAATTACTTTGAGGCAAAGCAAGACAACAGATTTATTTCAAATTACAGTCAAACTGAGCAACCTTCTTGTGCTTGAACTTTATTTGGCAAGACTGAGTACAGAATGGCACTCTATAGTCAGGAGTTTTTAAAGGAAGATAAATATAACTTCACCCTAGCAACACAAACACTAGCGCTACTATTCAGCCTTGACTTACTTTTTCAGAATGCCCTCAGCTACCACCATTCAAAACCTTCCTTCAAGGTTTGCCTGGTGATGGCAGAGGCAGCTCTTAGCAGCAGCCTGAGTTTCAAAGAGAAAAAGCAACTCTCCCCAACACTACAATCATGAAATATTTTTGATTGCTTTCATCACAAAAAAGAGATTTACCAAACCAGTCTGAAACAAAGGGTTTTTTTCTGATTTTATTTTACATTTCTATATACTATGCCTGAAATGCTTTATTTCTCAATAAGTACTCTTATGAAAAAAGGCTTTTCTTTCATACAGATGAAAAATGGAGACAAAATGAACATAATTATACTCCTCGACCAGTCTTTATAAGGTTTTTAAGGTATTTGTACTAAACAGCTTTCCAACCTCAATCCAAGAAATACAGAAGATATATTGACAGGAACCAGCTTGAAAATGTTTAAGGAGTTCTGACCTCATATTTTCCCTGAAGATGACTGCATGACAATTGCCAAAGTATTATGCAGCTCAGGTCCACCTTTTGCCTTCATGAACCATAGGAGTGCATTGTACAAGTAATAAAAACACTTTCCTTATCACTGGTAACTGAGAGCACTACTGTCCACTAACAAGAGAAATTAGAACAATATATTTCCACTGCCTTTGCCTTCTTCTTCAGGTCTTCCAATATACCTCCTGGTGAGACCGCCAGCCTTGAGAACATCCTGCACAGAGGCTGCTGTTCTTCCAGAGCCTCAGAATTTGAATGGCACAGCCATTACAGCTGGCAGATCCCAAGCAGGAAAATCAATGAAGACTGGAACCTGCAATCTGCATTGATGAGCTTTCAGGGATGTTGCTCCTTTGTCTCCTTGAACCTTGAAGGTTTGCCCAGATCTCTGCCTTTCTAGGACTCATCTCGTACCATTCAGTGCTTGCTCCATTGGTTCTTCAGGTTCTCACAAAGACAGTCAAACCAGTAGTCTTTTTTCATGTCACAAGCAGGCTAGATCCTCTCCCCTTAAACACACTGTAAAATTAATGGAGAGAGAGCTATTTGGCAAAGTTTTACATCTGACCTTTAATGTTCTATCTTTAATTTGTATAAAGAAAATGCAGTGCCTTTTGCTTTGTAAGCATTTACCAAAATGCTCTCATTTGAGCAAATACAGTTCCATTAGTATCAAAATGTTGCAAGCACTTGCTAAAAGCTTTTTTCTTCTTACTTTTATGATAGTTTTAGCATAACTTTAGTAGTATCATTCTAAGAGACACCACAGAGCTGAGCCTTGGGGCTATGTTTTCCCACTGATTCGCTAGATAAAATTTATTATGTTTACCAAATACATCAGCATGTTCATAAAGCCTTTTGTTTAAGAGAAATAAAAGAAGCTTTGTGTTACCTAGCATTGTATTTCTTTGCAATTTTAATTTAAAGCAACTGTAGCAATAAAGAGGGAATGTATTTCTTTTTCAGCATTTAAATACAAACCGGCGAATGTAGGTTGTGCATACCAGACTGGGCTGCTCCTGCATGAATTAATAAAAACAAACTGAATTTTCATTCCCTCAACTTATGAATGGTGCCAGTCTTACAGTGGGATGTCTATCCTATTATGTGCTTAAGAAAATATACAAATTAAAAGCCAGGCTGCAGGGGTGCACATTTTTGAAAGTCATTTCAAAGAAACTGTATCATAAGGGACTAAGTTGATGCCTTGTGTTCTTGAATTTTTGTAATATCACATTTTATTTTAAGTGATTGCCATCCAAGGCACACTGAGGAAATGGTAATCAAATTCCAGGTCCATATTTCATGATTTCACTTTCCTGGAGACTGAAAAGCCACCAGCAAAACCACTGTAACATTCCCAACATTAGTTTTCCTTACACAGGCAGAATCTAAGTTCATTTGTATCAAAGCAAATTAAAAGTAACTCTTCTAATGTCTAGGACTTACATTACTTAACGTAAGACAAGCTATTTTTTCCATTGCTCCTATGCTAGAGCTCTGATCACCAACTTTTATGTATTCAAAAGCTTTTTGGCTTCCTATAATGTCAGACACCTTCACTGATTAGTAAAGAAATGTCTCTAAATATGGACAGTTGAAAGGGGACCTGAGATCATGACTAAGAAAGTTTATGGAAGAATATTTATTTCTCTTTCTTCTGAAAGTGAAATTAGTGTACATAAAATGATCAGATTGAAGACACTTAAAATCACTTGCAAGGAATACATGTCTAGGTAGGGACAATGAGAGTGGTTGTCTACATGACCCTCCCAAAATACATCAAGCTGTGATCTGGACACTATTGCTATAGCTGGTAAATTAATTATCTGCAGTCATGATATTTTGGTTTTGTATTTTTGCCAGAAGTTTGACACTTGTTAAAATAATATATTTTTATTATTTTATAATAATGCTATAATTTTGTAATTTTATAAAAATTACATTTTTTTCACACACATAATACAGTAGGAGAATGTTTCTCCACTGAGGCATGCACTATAACATAAACAGGCAAACACTGTTTATTCTCCCTGAAAATCAAGCAAAAAATTTGAGCACTTTGGAATGAATGAAAAAAAGAAGCTGAACTGCATGTAATCAGAGGAGATAAATGCATGTGACAGAGTGTAATCTTCACCTAAGCAGTTGCAAAGATATCATGAATGAGCATCTCGGCTACAAACAACTGGAACTTCAGTAAACCACTATAGGGGGACTGAAGGGGGATTAGCAATGCCAGCTGTCATCAATATTAAACTCAGCACCCCACACTGCTACCAAATCCAATAAAGGTGAGACACATAGTCTTTCATGTCTAGCCAGGAAAACTATATTTATAAAACAAAATTATGTCATTAAAATGTTTTTAGATTTATAAACTGGGAAACTGATAAATAAATGTAATATCCATGGCTCCACCCAGGAAACAAAACAACAGCCTGCCTCCTGTGTGAATTTCCCACAGCCATTACCACTTTCTGGTTGTGATAGGTTTTAAGCACCCCAAAAAACCCACACCACACAAACCCAAACAAAAATACAATAAAACAAACAAACAAAAAGGTATCACTACAGTATTCCCCCTCCTACTCTATATATGCTCCTATATCACAGGAGCATCCAGAACTCAGCTTGTTCAAGCCCGTAGACACTGATGTCATTTGAGTAAGCAGGTGTCTTTTGGGCATGTTAGAAACACAGTGCCTCATTTCACTTCACTTCTTCTCTGAGAGTGCTAAAAAGCAAAGAGCTAGGGATCCCACTGATGCAGAGGCTTTATGTCCACAGAGAGAAAGAACAGGTCCAACAGTGCCACCACTCTGGAAGTCACGATGTAGATGCAGAGGAGGTTCAAATAGCAAGTAATCTGAAGAGTAATCAAAACCTTTATATTGCTCCTAAGTTGAGAGCTATGATGCATTAGAAAAAGTAACTTAAGGATACATTTATTCTAATATCTTAAATGTGCCTGGGACTGTTAGTCCGAGTCTGGGTCGGCACTGAAGCCAATCACTCCAACCTCCGTACCAATCATTACAACTTCTATATGTAATATCCCCTCAATAGGCCAGTAACGCTTGAATTTTCTGTAAGTCCTGACCTACTCTAGCTTCTGAAAGGTGGGCAGCAGTTTGTAAGGATGCTGTCTGGCCTGAGCAGCAAATTATGTCAGTGACCATACTGACAGTTTTACAGTGGAGCTGGAGTGGAAAAAAATGGGTATAAATTGTATCACATTCTTTTCCATATAGCTTTAATGATTTTTTCTAGATCAGGTTTCTCCTAATTTTCCTAACTCCCCTCTCTTCCTCATGGAATCGTTCTTGGTTTCTTCTTCACCTATAACAATTTTCAGTTATCCGGTTCTGTGTTCCTTAACTCCTTTATGCTTCATTGAAACCTCAACCAAGTGCAAGCAGCTTGAAATTTTACTAAAAGCCTCCTTAAAACTCAAGAAAGGCTGCCTTTGCCACTGACCTAGAAAACATTGCCTGGAATTATGCTTTAGCTGTGATACCTTGACTTAAAGTTTTCAGAAGCAAAAGATGTCCAAGGCATAAATAGAAAGATTCATTTTTTAGGACAGCACTGTAGGGTATTATATGGCCTATGTTTCATCTTACATTGGAAGCCAGTAACAACTCGATATTTACCAGAACCATTCCTTAAATTTATGGAGTGTTTGAGGAATTTCCTACATGAAGTGTCAGAAATAGTACAAATATTGCAATAAAGGTAAATAATGTGGTATGGAAAATATCCAATTTTTGTATTGCTGAAGGTACTTGGATATTTATAGCAATCAGAGAGGCCATATTTTATGAATATCCTCAGTGGAACCTTGATCCCACTATAACATATGGGATCTTTGCCGTTAATTTCTTGGGGGGGTGTGTGTGTGCAAAATTTTAATGAAATATTCCTTGTTTATCTTACTAGTGGAAAACAAGGTATACATAATCGATTTTTAGGTACATCTTAAAGTGCAAAGAATAGAAGATTCATACAACTGTAGAGCTGTATGTCAGAAGAAATCATTAGACTAAGTGCTGTATGTATTTCTAAAACCACATGCACAATATACGATGCAGACCATTATGAATCTATATAAGCACCCTCTAGAAGACTCTTGCAGGTAAATTTTACTTTTGTATGGGAATGTAACAACCCAGAGAGAACATGGAAACACTGTCCTTGGAGTATTTCAAAACAGAACCAGACAAAAATCTTCAGCAGCCTAGTCTAACTTTAAATTTATCCTTGCTTTGAGCTGGACCTCCAGAGGTTCATTCCAATTCTTTTGGTTTGTTTTTTTTTGTTGTTGTTTTTTGGGTTTTTTATTTTAAATTTATCGTTATTATTATGTTGATTCCAGTGTAGGCAATGTCCATATTTAATAAAACACAAATGTTGAATTATCTTCTGTCATTTGAAGAACTTAGTTGCTGTTGTTTTTAAAGTTGCCTAGTGTTTTAAAATTAATCCCAGCAACATGACTTTTTGACTAGGAGTGCCAAAATCAAACCAAGATAGCTGTGTGGAGGCATTCAAATGCATCCCTAATTTCATCTAGATAAGTTATATTCATTTTGAGATCTCATGTGACACTAACTATCTCCATAGATGCTGAACAATTTGCTGGTATGTGGCCAGAGCAGAATCATGTTGTTCCTGCAGGTAAAAAATATTCTTACAAGAAGAGAATGTATATATGATCTAAGAAAGTGGGAGAATGTTGCTGGCTAACATTTCTAGAAAATATAAATCTAAATATCAACAAAAGCTGAAAAAATAAAGAAATTAAAGGAATTTTCACATTAGAATTTTTCCTTTGACAATTGGCAGATCTCCACTGGGAGAGGTGCATTTTGCCTAGGGCGTAGTTAGTTCTTCATGTTTAAAATAATTAAGGGCCCAGCCCAGAACCAGGTGAAACCAGTGAGAGAATAAACACAGCACTAAGGGCTGACATCTTAAACAAGAGGTTTCTAAATGCTTTTATAGAAGTCTAGAAACTCCCTTCCTTAATGATATGCCTTGCAACTGTTATCCCATTTCTTAACCTTGTTTGGGGTATCCTGTACTTTGTAAGCACTATTCAACCTCCAGAACTTCTGGTTATGTAAAAAAAATCCCAATCTGATATATGACAAGTTTCTTAATCTTTCTGAACCAAGGAAAAGGGTTATCCTGCAAAGTAACTTCCCCCTGGGGAAATGGAAAATCAGGTGAGAAAAACGTCAAATGACCTTGCAGTACTGAGCTACCTCATGACTTTGCTGCAGATTTCTGTGCATTAAAAGGTTTCCCTGGTGTGTAAGGAGACCAGTGATGTACACAGCAGGATGAAGGATTAAAATCCACAGGGATATCAGTGGGACAGAAGTGGGCATAAGAAAGCTATATTTGGATAGGTTGCAAGGATAAAGACTGGATTTTTTTTTTTCTCGCTGAACTCTTCAAAGACTTCTGTATTAGTGTTATTTGTGGAACAGGTTTTCTAAGTATTAAAGGTATACATTAGCTCAGCTGAGAAGAGATTTCTCTAATAAAAGCAGGTTTAGTAAAAGTAGTTTATAAAAAGTGTTCTAATTTATATAAGCAAACCCTAGCATCAGCAGGGCAAAACCACAGGTGAGCCTGGTGCATTACAACGGTATCTCATCACATGCTCTAGTCCTAACACCTGCTGTACGCCACTGGCCGCATCATGTACACAGGAAAACAGGTTGCTTGTGATTTGACTAGGAGGTTTCTTGCTTAGGTAACTTGGAGAGTATATTATCACATTAGCTGTTCTCTGTCGATTGTTTGGATTTAACGATATTAAATTAAATCTTATTATGTATGAATATGCCAGGATTCTTGTCGTTAAAAAAATAAGAGATTTAGATAAAATGGGAACTTATATGAACCACGGGTAATGACAAACATTTAAAATTTTCTTACTAGATATTTTTCCTTGCTTTCTTCAATGAAGAACACAAACCAATGCTGCGGGCTGGTATCTTTTTGGTTTCATATTATGTTCCAGCCTCCTCCAGACAGAACCAGAGCCATCTAGGACCAAAGGACAGGTACAACTTCAGTAACACGCCACTGGATGCTGCATTCTACATCCAGCAGGAAAAATACATAGCTGAGAGGACAAGCAAGCCTCTGCCTGCAATTTCAAGCATAAACTGGAACTGGCCAAAAGGAAAGGAGAAGGCTCTATCAGGGTGGAGGTTGCTGCAATAGGTTAGCACAAAGCAGCACAGTTCAAATTTTAGGGGCTGAAAAGACTTTTTGTTTCATTTCATTTTTTACTCCCTATTGCTGAGTTTATAGCACATTGCTTGAAAGCACTCAGCAATTCTGCCTGTCAAACCCAGAAAGTTGGACTAAGCAAACCACTGCTGCGGATCAGCTTGTCAGTTCTCGCTCTGCTGTACTTTGGGTTAATGTGACTCCATACATGTCTTGTGCAATTTCCCTCAGATATGGAACTTTCATTTCATACCTCAGCAGACCCATCACCTGGAGCAATGCTGAGTCTTGTGTTAGTGGGTCTGTTGCATGACAAGGAAGGCGTTTAGCTGACATGGGAAAGTGTTCCATCAGGAGAAGCTTCTCTGTTCTCTGACAGCATCTGGCTAGTGGAGCAGCAAGGAATCTATGCCACTATACTACATATATGAGAGACATACAGGTTTACAGTTTATGGGGATGGGTACGAAGAGAAGAAGCATTCTGAATTTCTTGGCAAGTAGGTTTTTAAAAGGCATTACATTCTACAACAGAGATTGCTCAGTGCCAGATGTACCGATTTTCTTATCATTATATACTGTGCAGTTTTGATACAAATCTTAATCTTAATTGCAAAAACTGCTCAGGGATCCTTGAATAATAGCTTCTGTGGAAATACACATAATTAGTCATAGATACATCCAATTAAAATAACTATCACTGGTGTCTGAATTGCAGCAGTGCCAAGCCCCAAGCAGAGACTGTGGCTTGTACTGAGGTGGCCTGTGTCCCTTTAGGAGACAGGGTGTCAGGACCCAGCACATATTTTTCAATTAATGGGTCCAATAAAAAAGGTGGAAATTATTACAGAGGTAGTTACTCACTCATCTGAAGGAGATCTGCAGGTGAGCTGCCATATTAGACCTAAAGACTGAGCAGGGTGAAGAAGAGAGTGTCACAATCAAAAAGGCATAAGGAAAAAAACCCTCCCGGTCTCCAGGGCTTCAGATCTGCAGGAAACATCAGCAATGGTTTGGTTTTACGTTTTACTCAAGTTTTATTTCAAACAGTAAAATTGTGCCTCAAAAGAAAAACTTCTACTAGATTATTTCAGGGCTGGGAAAGGCTAGTCACTTTCACAGCAATGAGCTGATGCTTTCTAGGGCCTATATGGGAGGTTCTGTAAAAACACCTTAATAAAACAAATAAACACAACACTAAAACAAAAACAAATAAAGCCCATCTTCTTCCCTCCAATCCTTACACCTGCATTTACAAGTGACCCCTTATACCTGATCTATTGAAGTACCTACACTGTCCAATTCAAACTTTCCCAGTTCCAGACAATATCCACTGAAAAAAGAGCAAATGTTTTAAAAGCTTTGATGCCAAGTTACATCACAGAAAATTTAGATAAATGCCCATAAGTTCTAGACTAAACATATGCCAGCTATATTTTAAACTCAAAATTCATGTCAGCAAGTAGAAATGGAGTGGACACTAATTAAATGAGGTATTCATTACCCATAACATTGCAAACTGCACACATTCTTTTAGACAAGATGAAGCTATCTACAGTCTAAAATCTAGCTGCAAAGAAAACTATTTGAAATTAGAGTATATATCATAGGTACATACCTGGAAGAAGGGTGTTAGGAAAGGAGGCAATCCACTCAAATAACAGCTTGGAGAAAACGAAGGCTGTTACTTGATTTCTTCTCTGTCCTGCATTCTTCCATGCACAAGTATGTGTGTGTTCATGAATATGTAAATTTTTGGTATTAGGTTGGATCCCACTGTGATACTGGCACATAATTAGAAGATCATCATTAATGATTTATGAGCTGCCGCCATGCTATTAGCATTTAGAAATAAAACTACCACAAATAACTTTTTATTTATACTTTACCAGGTTTATTGCTAACAGTAGCCACATTATTGAAGATCTACAGAAAAATATCAGGTCTTCCTTCTAAAAGGTGATGTTCATAAAACTCACACAACATGGATATTTTTACAGGGAAAAAAAAAGGCATTGGTGAAGATGTTAAAAAAAAAGGGGGAAAATCATTCCTTAGGTTAAAGACACAATGTGACATTGACATAACAGGTGCAATTAATAGCAGTAATTCAAATGAAAAATCTGAGTAAGGAAGTCCCAGCAAGCAAGCAAACAAGCAAGCAAGCAAGCAAACAAACAAAAACAGAAATAGGGGGAAAAATAATATAGCAAGTTGCTATAAAACCAATTTTTTACAAAAATCATTCTTAGTACTGTCTAAATCCCTCCAGCTAAAGTTTCAGTTTCAGTTGGGAGCAGGGTATATTAATTCACTTCTAGACCTTCTTAATTTCTTCTTTATCTATACAGATAAGGATTCAGTCTAGGAAAGAAAAGGCTTTGGGGGGAATGCATCCCTGTGTATAAATACTTGATGGAAGGGAATGAAGAAGAGGGAGCCAGGCTTTTCTCAGTAGTGCCCGTTGACAGAACAGGAGACAATGGAGACAAATGAAAAAACATTAAATTTTATCTGAATATAAGAAAACAATTATTTTTACTGTGAGGGTGGTCAAACACTGTCACAGAGAGGTTGTGAAGTTTCCCTCTGTGGAGATATTCAAAACATGACTGGACAGGGTCCTAGGCAACCTGTTCTAACTGACCCTGCTTGAGCAGGTGGTTGGACCAGGTGGTCTCAAGAGAACCCTTCAAACTTAAAACGATTCTGTGATAGTCTCAACTACTGATACAAGCAAGGTTTGTGGGGAGAGGGATTATCTTTTATTAGGCCATGTAGGAAAGTGGGAAAGCACTTACTTTGGGCCCACACAACCTATGTTAAACCCAAGAAGCAGTAGCAAAAAACTAATGGTTGGTAGGTATACTGTCCTTGGTTTAATTATCGTAACTGAGTAAATAACAATATTATACAGTATTATGATGCATAATAATAAAACAGTAGTTAACGTTCACAAAACAGATAAGTTATTAGCAGAAAAAGAAGACAACTAGCACTAACAAGTTAATGCTTGCACTACTCGGTCTCTAATGGTAGAGTTGAGCAAGTTCAGTCTCATTATCACATGTCAAATTATACTGCTAAATTAGCAAAAGCATGCATCTGAGATTTCCTGACCTTGTTACTCTAAGACTTAATCTTACATCAGTCTTAAACAATCAGTGCATCTTAAATGGCTGTGAATTTAACCCTCCTTCTGTGCACTGTGTGCAGTCTGGAATACCAGCCTGTCATGTGCTTTTCTTTAGGTTTCAAAGCCCACCAGTGCCTGAGAAGTATGCTCCTTTAAAAGAGCTATAACATAATATTGCTGTTCCAGGTGATCATCTACACTGTGGAATAGCCAATCTAAATTTTATTTTTGTCTGTGGCCCATTCTGACAAGATGAACATGAAGTAGCTGCAGCAAAAGACTTGATTTCTGGCCAGCTGTGGTCAAACTGATGTATGGGAGCAAGCTGTCTTGTTTACCACGGACCAGATACAAAGAGAGGAAGTACATGAAGAAATTAAATTACAGGAGGCTGTACTGACCTTCAGCACGGTGATAATGGCTTCTTATTGCACTCAGCGTCTGAGTTTCTGAGAAGAACAAGTAACTAATGGCAGATGATCATGCTACAAATGTGGGAGGAGAGCCAATTGAAGGAAAATTCACATTTGTGGAGACTTGTACTGAGGTCACTCCTCATTTAGTGCAGAAGATAACTGATTACAGAGTGTCAATGGGCAGAAGAGAAATTTAGAAGCTGGAAATACCAACTCTTACCTCTCTGCTCTCAATCTATGTTGAGAAACAGGATTTCCTATAATGCAATTCCAGAAGTGATATTCTCCATTTTGAGAAATCTGTTTCCACGACACTTTCAAATGGTGGAGGCACAAGAAACCACAGCAGACTTCTCCTTCATGATCAGCTCTGTTCATGCTACTGCTAGGTTGTATATGCATATCTGTTACTCTTTTTTTCTGGTTGGTTTTTTTTTTTTTTTTTTTTTTCTTTCCCCCTCTGTTTTCGTATTAGGTTCAATAAATTATGAACAGGAAGGGATATGATTCAGTTGTTACAACAGCTGTAGGTCACTGCCAGCACTTCGCTGTAATCATTTATGGTGGTCTGACAACTAGTTCATTATGTCCATATCTTTGATAATTCATCCCTGGCTGATGCCAGACAAGCAAGCCATAATACACAGGGTACATGCAACAGTTACAAGAACATTTCTGGGCTCTTGAATTTTATTATCTTACTGCTAACTTGTTACAATCGTGCCTGGCTGAGTTTTGGCCCCCACCACACTCTTTAAAACAATTGCCAGGCAGTCTAGGAATTCGTGCAAGCTGCAGAATATTTCCGCTAGGCTTTTCTGAAGTTAAAGAGTTCAATAGGACTGAACTAGCAGACCCTGTGCCAGTTAGCCTCAAGTCAGAGAAGGGTCCTGGGCATGTTCATGTTACCAGTTTATCTATTTAATAGCTACAGATAATTAATATTATCTCAGATGTATATTACATACCCTATCAATTTTATGATATCTGGCATTATAGAACTGTTCATAGGCAATATTAGTTGTCTCCAGAGCTTCTTCCAGTATGGCATAAGAGCAGCTGGATAAGTGAAAAGTATGGAAAATGGAGCAGTTTCAGTCTTTAGCTTGAATCTGGTCTCTGCTTCCTCACATGGATCCTCTTTACCAGGAGTATATTGCATGACCCTTATGACAGCAAGCAGAATGAATGTCAGAAGAGCAGATGTGGAGCCCATATGAAACCACAGCTAATGAATGCCTGCTCATGCACTGAATTAGGAGAGCCAAACCATGAGGGATATCCTAGTTGGCTAGTTGTGCAAACCCCTGAGAGCTGCCTGCTATAAAGCGAAATCATGTATATGTTGGGTGACAGCAATAAATCACAGTTCAGCATGTTTTGTTCACAGTTGCAACATTCTCTGGGAGATCAAACCCTATAGCCCTCAGGAAACTAGCATTACATGATGATCCAGGCCCTGTAGCTCTCAGTAACTGAAGCCCCTGTAGCCCATGAAAATTCATTTCCATACATTCCAGCTGCTTAAACCTTACAGTCCCTGAAAATCAAGGCTTTTATCTGCTGTGTCTTTTTGCAGAACAGGCCATTCTTAACAGTGATTCCACCCAGCCTTTCCCAATGGACCATACAACTTTAATTACAATGTGACCATTGAACAAGTAAACAGTGCAAGGATTTCCTGGAAGTTAAGTCAACATACATGTATATGACTCAGTTTCCAGAGAGTTTTTTCCTTGCTTGATTAACAGTAGAGATTTAATTGAAACTTTTTCAGTATTGAGTTTAAGGGTATTGTGGCATGGATGATGGGGTTTTTAACAGCATCCTCTGCTAGAGTTCTTCCAATACGTGTAAACATTGAAGAAGAACCGTGGCTTTCAATGGTAAGGGAGAAAGCTTCAGAAGAACACAGGTGAAGGCTGACCTCTCATTTCAGCATATGCAACAAATTCACAACCTTTTCTTACTGCAATTTCTCCAATGTTACACCTGAACTGCACTTTCTTTTGCTATTTTCCTCTACTTTATAACAAAGATCCAGTACCTCCACTTCAGAAAGGAAATATCATATTTTAAGCAGTCCCCAGTGGAAAAAAGATTTTTTTTAAAAAAAAAAAGGCAAAAAAGGAAAAAAAAGGAAAAAGAAAAAATCCTCAATGAAGTAATAAGAATTATCTCACTGCAACCTGTTAAGAAAAAGGTAAGCACATCTAATTGCTCCTTAAAGTACCCATAATGTGGGTTCAAGATCAGTTTGGCCAATACCCCACTACACTTCCAATATTGTTTGTGGAAGGGCACGGTCTGTGATTGTATGAGAGGCTGCTCACCAGCCTTTTCTCCATATATACTGGGGGATGAAGGGCTGCAGCCCAGCCCTGCAGAGAGAGATCTGGGAGTCTGGGTTGACGGCAAGTTGAATATGAGTCAACAGTGTGCCCTGGCAGCCAAAAGGACCAACGGTGTCCTGGGGTGCACCAAACACAGCAGAGCTAGCTGGTTGAGGGAGGCGATTGTCCCACTCTACGCTGCACTGGTGTGGCCCCACCTCAAGTACTGTGTGCAGTTTTGGGTGCCTCAACGTGCAAAGGACATTAAACTGTTAGTGTCCGAAGGAGGGTGACCAAGATGGTGAAGAGCCTTGGGGACATGACTTGGGAAGAGAGGCTGAGGTCACTTGGTTCATTCAGCTTGGAGAGGAGAAGGCTGAGGGGTGAGCTTATCATGGTCTACAACTTCCTCAAAGTAGTCACTGGAGGAGGAGATGCTGATCTCCTCTCTCTGATCACCAGTGACGGGACATGAGGAAATGGAATGAAGCTGCGTCAGGGGAAATTCAGACTGGACATTAGGAAAAGGTTCTTCACTGAGAGGGTGGCTTGTCACTGGAACAGACTTCTCATGGAAGTGGTCATGGCACCAAGCCTGTCAGAGTTCTAGATGTGTCTGGATGACACTCTTAGTCAAATAGTTCAGTTTTAGGTAGCTCTGTGTGAAGCAGGGAGTTCGATTTGATGATATTTATGGGTGCCTTCCAACTTGAGATATTCTATGACTCTATGATTGTGTTTACGTTATGTGGCACATGGTGAGACTGCAAATAAAAGATTAGCACAGGCATACAGAGACAAGATTAGAAAACCAACACATAGAATAAGGGACAGCTAGCAGGAAACATAAGGGATCATGGGATCGTTTCAAAAACCCATTTATGCTATGAGAAATTCTAATAATTTATGTGAATCATCATGTGAATTCAAAAGCCCATTTATGCTATGAGAAAGTCTAATAATTTATGTGAATCAATGTGAAAAACTTCAGATTTCTAAGGACAAACTGCTCTGCATAAAATCCTGACAGTGTGATCTTTCAGTTCACGTACTGATAGCTTAAACCAAATGTTCTTATATGTGATATGCACAAAAAAAATCAACTTTTCTGTTCTTTCCTGTGCAATACATTCTGTGAAATGTAATATTTTACACCCAGAAATTGTAATTGTAAACTGATACAACATTACTTTACATTAATGAATTAGAATATGAAGCAGAAAACTGTAATAGCGAGAGCGGACTTTACCTGGGCAATGCAAATTTCTGCTGTGATGAAGTCACCATCATCTTTTCTGTCTGATATTAAAAAATAATGCCTTTGCTTTCTTGGAAAGGCAACTCCTTTCAATTTTTTTACTGATAGAATGCCTTATAGAAAAACAGGAAAATGGGAAGTTAACACACAAGTTCACATGCTCCCAATCACCTGTCCTCACAGCACCACAAAACTATCAGGCATTACAAAGCATGAAATGCAAGATTAATCATGCTTTCATTTTGCTTTTCTACATTTATTCTTTATTTTAAAAAATAATTCTAAAGGACAATTTTGTCTAGATGTATTTCTACTGAATTAGTGTATCTTTTGTGAAGACTAATATACTTGATTCTCTATCAATAAGATCACATCAGGATGGCATGCTTTCTCATCTGGCCATAAGTATTTGGATTATGTTAATCCATCAAACAGGTATGCATCTAGCCTCAGCCTTTCAGATTTGGAGCCCTGGACATAGATGTTTAACTCTGGTCTGAATTTTAGCTAAAAAACCCCCACACCAACCAGCCCCCCCCCAAAAAAAAAAACCAAACACCAAAAACTCTTAAAAATGAAAGGTTGTCACAGATGTATTCAAGATTCACTTCTTGTAAAGTGCTATCAGCTAACAATGGAAAGTAAGAATGACTTTGGCAGAATTCAGTTTCAAGAGCCCAAGTTAAAAGACTTTAATGGAAAATGTTTTAAATGAAAAATTAATAAAATCTACAAGGAAAATTTAAGAACCTGGTAAACTAATTCTGAGTGAAATTTTCTACTAACTTGCTCTCCTTGCTTTTCAGTAAAAGATTAATCTATCCTCTTGCACACAAAACCACTTTGGGAATTCAACCTCAATTGCACCCCTGTGGATCACAGAAAAGAGTAAATGCGCAGAAGACAGCAAACAGATTCATCTCATTTCCCAGAAAGTGAGAACTCCAGCATGACAATAGGAAAAGGAAGCTTTTTAAAATACAAATGATAGAAGAAACTTTAATACCACTGGAAATAATAGCAAAATCACAAAAAAACCTTGATTACATACTGACTTCCAAACCAGCAGACTGGTTTTGTGGTATTTTTCTTTCTCTGAAAAGGAAAAATGCAAAACCTGAAACAGGAGGATTACCCAAGACAGAATGATGATAAGATCTGAAAGGACTGAAGAATGGAAGACCCTGAGAAATACAGACATCACATATTTGTTCAGTGCACACTTTAACAGTGAGCTGTATCCCCCCTGACAAAGGAATCCAATGCAGAAAGGAACTGGTATTTGCCTTGCAGTTTCTACAAGCTTTCAGTCTCTTTCCAATGAATTTAAGAACAGGTAGTTATGGCTGAACATGGCCTGCTCACCTTTTCTAGAAGGCAAAAATCCTTCTGCTGACTACTGTAAAAAAAAAAATAATATAAGTATTTTAGATAATATAACCTCTTTTTTAAATCTTCAGTGCTCCTAAACCCTAGAAATTAGATTAGTTTTCCATTACATATCTCCTCTCCAATCCTATTTTACTTTTTTTTAGCAATCAGATTTACACCCTCCCATCCAATCATGTCTAAACAGCTGTGCTGATAGCGTCAGTGGTGGCTACAATTCAAAGCTCATATCATGTGTGACTCCATGTACTATGTATACTAGTTGATAGAAAATTCTTTTCAAGTATCTTCTGCTCTTTCAGACATTACCTAACATCTTTGACTTAACTCAGACAAATATTGCTTGTCTGACAAGTCACAGGAATCCAGATTCTTTCCAGTAATTGCAAGGCAACAAAAATATTGTACCAACCTGTGTTCCCTCCTACCAGTAAATTAAATCAGATAATTTGCTAATTGTTATCTGTAAATCTGGCACTGCATGGGAAAGGACAAGGAAGATGCCTTTAGTTGTCAGCTGCTCTATGAGATGCAGTTGTTGTATGCCCTTGTAACTTGGGCTAGTACTACTCCCACATTTCTTAAGGATGTTCTCTCTCAGCTTAAGTTTTCTTTTATGTAAATAGAAAGTTTACTGCTCTCAGAAGCATAAACAGCAAGTGCTACATGTTCTTTATGCAAGGGATGCATCTTTTCAATAAGTCATTCAAAGAAAAATTTCTTTATATTTATATTTATTTATTATTTTTTATATTTATTACGCAACATTAACACAAATGTGTACGTATTATGTGTAAGTCTCCTAAGGTTAACATCAGCTATAAGCAAGAGCATGAAGCTAGAGAAACCCGTTCTTTAACAAATTCTTCACATATCTAGCTGCCCTAAAACCAAGCCTCTCAGTACTGCATAGACCTCATTTATGATGCAACTAATATTTTTTTAATAACTGTTTTCATTTAACAATTCAGTGATGACTTTCCTCCCACAAAAAATCCTAAGCAATTGAAAATGTTATACTGGAAATGAGACCTCCTTGTGTTTGGTAGGATGATGTGTTTAAATCATGAAAAACAAGCAGATAGGCTTGACAATAAGCTTTGTATTGAAATGTGGTAATTACTTATAGCCTGAAAATATGCAAGTCTTTGAAGTACATGAGGGTCTTAGAATTATAAAACAAAAAGAAACTGAATCCCTTTACTTTTGCCAGGAAATTTCCCAGAGAGAAAGCCTGCTGTCCTGCAAACTTGAGAATGTAGACTCATAGTATGAAAAACCCCGATTTTCATACTTCTCATAAAATTCTTTGAGGCTTTGCACATTTTAAAGCTAGAAGTTCTGCTAAAGACCTACCTGTTCAGCACCCACTAGAATACTGGCAGTTTCAGACGCAAGAGGAACACATTTGTTTCTGTCTGTACAGACAGATTTTTCAGGCACTGGAATGTGACTATCTATGCTGTGCAAACTGTTAGCACAGTCCCTGGTATAGTATTGGCATAGGGCAACTGCTTTTTACTAAAAAAAATGTGGGAACAGTCTGGGAGTGTGCTAATACAGATGTCACTTCACAGACATAACAGCCCGAAAATTCATAAATCCATTAACTGTTCACTGTGGGGTTTATTTATATTACATTTATTCCAGGGCTGCAGTATGGCTTTTCCAGGGGGAATGTTGGGCCATCACTTTGTGTTTGTCAGGAAAATAAGGGCTAAAATCCAGCAATAACTGCACAAAAGAGATCAGATACCTCAGAATTTGTTTCTCTGCTGTTGTTTCTATACAATCATGGCCATTGATTAGTGTGTTGGGGAGAAAAGGAGACATAGAGTCCTTGAACGTTATTCATACGCTGGATCAAGACCCAGATTTCTGCTATATTACTTTAAAAAAAACCAAATTGTTGTTACAACCTTTGATCCCTGAATTTTTTTCACTGATGGTGTCCATTTTCTGTTGTGGTCCTACTGTCAATTATGAATCCAAGACATAGCTATATACATCCAAATATACAGTTAAGGTCTCATTCTATCTGTGAATGTATGCCCCATCTGCTTAGATTTATCTAAATGAGATTTCTACAGTTTTACAGAATTAAAACTATATCACATTATGCCCATACAGTGTTTCAGAATCACAGAATGGTCAGGGGTGGAAGGAACCTCTGGACATCATCTAGTCCAACCCACTGCTAAAGTAGGTTCTCCTAGAGCAGGTTGCGCATAATCATGTCCAGCTCCGTTTTGAATATCTCCAGAGAAGAAGACTCCACAACCCCTCTGGGCAACCTCTTCCAGTGGTCTATTACCCTTGAAATTAATGTACTTTCCCCCCACATTCAGGCAGAACTTTCTATATTGCAGTTTGTGCCTGTTGCCCCTTGTTCTGTCGCTGGGCACCACTGAAAAGAGCCCAGCCCCATCCTCTTGGCACTTACCACTAAAATATTTGTAGACATTGATAAGATCCTCTCTCAGCCTTCTCTTCTCCAGGCTAAACAGGCCCAGCCCCCTCAGCCTTTCCCCATAAGGGAGATGCTCCAGTCGCCTCATCATCTTTGTAACCCTCTGCTGGACTCTCCCCAGCAGTTCCCTGTCTCTCTGGAACTGGGGAGCCCAGCACTGGGCACAGCACTCCAGATGCAGCCTCAGCAGGGCAGAGCAGAGGGGCAGGATCACCTCTCTTGACCTGCTGGCCACGGTCCTCCCAATGTCCCCCCGGATCCCACTGGCCTTCTTGGCCACCAGGGCACACTGCTGGCTCGTGGGCACCTTGCTGTCCACCTGCACTCCCAGGTCCTTCTCCACAGAGCTGCCTTCCAGCAGGTCAGCCCCAGCCTGTGCTGGTGCGTGAGGTTGTTCCTCCCCAGGTGCAGGACCCTCCACTTGCCTCTGTTGGACTTCATCAGGTCCCTCTCCACCCAACCCTCCAGCCTGCCCAGGTCCCGCTGAATGGCAGCGCAGCCTGCTGGTGTGTCAGCCACTCCTCCCAGTTCTGTACCACCAGCAACCGTGCTGAGGGTGCACTCTGGCCCTTCATCCAGGGTACTGATGGGTGAGTTGACCCAGGGCATTGATGGGTGAGTTGAACAGGACTGGACCCAGCACTGACCCTGGGGAACACCGCTGGCTACAGGCCTCCAGCTGGGCTCTGCACCACTGATCACAACCCTCTGAGCTCTGCCATTCAGCCAGTTCTCAATCCACCTCACTGCCCGCTCATTTAGTGCACAGTTCCTGAGCTACCTATGAGGATGTTATGGGAGACAGTGTCAAAAGCCTTGCTGCGGTCAGGGTAGACAACACCCACTGCCCTCCCCTCATCTACCCAGCCAGTCATTCCATCATAGAAGACTATCAGGTAGGTCAGACATGATTTCCCCTTGGTGAATCCATGTGGACTGTTTCTGATGACCTTCTTTTCCTCCACATGCTTTGAGATGACCTCCAGGATGAGATGGAGATAATCTTTAGTATGTAATGAATTTCTGGACAATTTAAGAAAATATTATTTGTCTGTTCTTATGCAAAAGTATATTCAGAGAATTTATTTGTTCTTCTCCTGCCAAATATTACAGCAGCTTCATTAGGTTAGAGCAGCTTCAGTACTTTTGGGAAAATATTATTTTGAATTTTGGGTTCATATATTTTGACAACACCAAGGGTCATGACACATAACCTCTGTCAAATCAGGGGCACAGCTGCTGAACTGCTCCCTACACAACTGATCCGTGGAATATCATGGAAATAAAATCTGAAAATTTTATTGTAAATGTTACTTCACTATATTGTTTTTAAATTGTGGGTTATAGGTTAAAGTAACAATCTCCTTGCTTTACCTTTCTCAAACATACTATAGGGCAGTCCACTCTCCTATCTATATATGTACACATTTTGCTGTTATATAAGTACTTCCAGGAACACTGGATTTTGATGGATATTTTTTAAAACACAGATGAGCAAATGGCTTGCTGTGAATAATGTATCTAAATCCTTTTCTTATGGCATATCTGTGAGCAGATTGCAGTTCTTTCATATTTATTCAATATTCAGAATTAAAATAGCTTCTTTAAAAAGTTGTTAGTTTTATGACCTGAATATGAATTGTTTTTACAGAGTATTCATGTGTCAGATGTCTTGATCAGCAAAGGCACATGGTATTGTTCTTACTTCCTGATTGGATAAACATCTAAGCATCTCTACTGCAAATCCTCACACATGCAAACATAAATTTAGATTTTGGGTTGTTTTCATAGATGTGACCTTGTACTATCTTTTTGCAAACATTTTGGCCAGAAAAATTAATTTGTACTAGCTTGAATAAAAAGATACACAGTGAAAACGTGACTGATACATAATCAGAGAAAATATTTTGTATTATCATCCTTGATATGATTTGTAACCATTAAATTGTTATTTCCTTTCTTTTTCCTCTTCTATTATTTATGAAATAAGGTCTGCTGTCATTTCTTATTGTGAGTCTTCTGTCTCCTCTGTTTATTGAAAGATCTAAACCTGTTTTTTTCTGTGCTAAATAATTACATGTCCTTTTCATGACATTTAAAAATCAATAAAGCATAATGTTTAAAGGAAAAGTCAAAGCATGAATTTTTCATAGACAGATTAATCTATAATCTGATTGTTCTGAATATGACTATTTTAGAGGCACATGCAGCTAACTGAAAGGGAAACTTTACAATCTTCCTTATGCATCCATTTCTTAGTGTGTTTCTCAAGAAGAAAAATATGTATCTGTGCTGTGCTGTGTTCACATTCTGAAAAGAATTAACCTACTACCTACATAAAATTTCTGGGGTTCCTGGTCACCCTGTTGTTCAGATTAGGGACTTCTAAGAAGGCATTACAGCCCTTGTGCAGCCTGATTTTCTGTAACTAAAATGAGACTGTAATCTGGTTTTGACATATTTATATGGCCAGGAGATCTCCCAGTTACGTGTACTTGTAGTCTGAGACACCAACATACGGCTAGGAAATTTTTATATTAATACATATGTAACTACATTATTAGAAATATTAGTAACATTTTTGGTGGTAATAACAGTAGTAATAATAATAATTTTACAAAAACATCTAGGCAATCATCAGATTTCATTTTTTAATTCATGACAAAAATATATACAAGGAAACAGTCACTGCCTCTGACAAGAGGTTAGAGGGAGGTTGAAGGAGACTATAAAGCTATGAAGGCATTCTTGTAGTATCACTGGCAATTGTGCTGTTGGAGTATTAGAGCGCTTAATCTCCCTCACCTTCCTTTGCCCTTGCAAATTTTCAAAAGGAGAAAAGTTTGACAATAGATAGGAAAGAAAAGGAAGGCAGAATGCCATATGAAAGATCACAAAACAGTTAAGGTCAGAGATATTAGTAGAATGTAATTCTTCCCATTTCTAGTCCTGTGTACTACCCACTGGCCCATAATATACTTGTAAATCTTTCCACATAAATCTCTGAGGCAGCAGGAGGAATCCTCAAGACAACTATCCAGAAGGAATCCTATTTTTGTTTGACAGTTTTTGACAGAAAGCCAATCCTGCTTCAGCCTCTCTCATGAATAAATACATAGATATAATCCTTTAAATTTAAATAACGTTTTCCATCAAAGGGTCTCCAAATGCTTATCAAACACAATATGCTTACATTGCACAATAGTCTTGGTGACCCTTAAAGAAGCATCATTTGACTGAAGAAATTTTTCATTGCTCTTTCAGCTTCCACTAAACTCAAATTTGGGTGATCCAATTCAAAGATCCCTAGACCTTTTTACCAGAACTAGCCAGATCATCTGCCACCCCCTAGCACATGAAGTATTCTGTACTTTCAAATGGGTGAGGTGCTGATAAAGAACATTTCAACGTGATGTTACAGTTTTAAAGGAAAAGCAGAAGCCTGAAAGGTTACAGTAGCCATTTGTCTGCTACATCTTTGTCACTGTAACATTCTTCCTGTTGACATAATAAGAGAGATGCAATGTGGTGTCTGTGTTTACCCAAACTGTCTGGATTTCTGACTCCCTGTCTGTTTCCACGGTCTACGTGCCACTGTCTGATAGTCAATGATAGACTGGGCTTAGTCATCTCTTAACTCATAAATGCTTTTGGTTTTGCAACCGTTGAAAGCAGTATGTTGGTAATGTACCTATGGAAAATACCAGACATTTGTCAAACTACCTACAGTTTTCCTTCTAATAGGTGAATCCCTCAAGAAGAAAACCTGGTTTTATCACGTAAAATATCTCCTACAGAAAAATATTGGACAAAATGTATGAATGGGATTTACAGTTTTCTCCTGTGATGTATATTTTCTACATTCCCTGCATCAAAGGAAGCATAAAGGGATATTAATTTTTAAATTTTGTTTACTGTCTTCTATTCTTCAGTTTAATCAACATCTAGTTTGTGTTTTCAAAAGACAGCATTACTTCGCATGGATAAGTAAAACCTTTTGTACTTCCATTTACATTAATGAAACTTATTAAATTGATCATCTTGTAAGTATTCAGATGTCAGGAGGGCAAAAATTAACAGTGTTTAAAGCTGGTAGAGAAGTATTGTATCACTTACTGTGATACTTAGGATTTCATTTCATTAGACTTCAGCGGTGTCCATGACTTGCTTATCTAATTGAAAAGTATTTCTGTATTTGAAATATATTTCAAATACTTTTAGAAAAATCTTAATTTGCCAGCCAGCTTTTACAATAATAATGAAGCCTTAAGCTGATATTAGACACCAGTGAAAAAAACAGGGTAGCAATAAAAGTACTTATGGAATGAAATACACAATAAAGTCTTCATAGTTTAGATTTAGTTCTTCAACTAAATTAATCCAATGAGAGATCTCCACTAAGCCTCCTTTCCAATTGCTTAGTTGCATTTCACTCTTCCTTGAGCCAAGGCTACTAGAATATTCTGAGGTTGGATCTTTAGAAATTAGAAATAAAATGTGCTTCATTAAGTGGAGATAGTACAGAAGCAGGAATTCAAAATTACAATGAGAAGTTAACTGCAGATGGGGCATGATCCAGCAGAAATGCACTTTCTGTCTTTGATTTCTGTATGTTTGCCACAGGAATGTCATAGGCATGGTCAGAGCTCTTACCCCCAAACAATCCCTTTATCTGTGTGAATTTCTTTCCAGATTCCAGCCTGATAAATTCAGCATCTTAGTTATTCCCCAGAGGAGCAGTTAGGAGGAAGCAGAAGTATAGTTTTCTTAGCACCTTAATCCAGTTTCCCTCCTAACTCTTAACTAAAAAAATGGGTTCCTGCAGGGAATTCGGGCTTCCTAACTCATCTTTTACAGCTTTTTCCATAGGCAATAGTACAGTGCACAAGTCTGTCTACTTCTGTGGCATACATTAAAAGGATACTAGAGGACTTCCCCTTTTAATTTGGGTTCTTGAATGTTTGCCTTAAAGAACAAGCATTCTTTTCATGGTAGAGTATAATAGTCTACAGATAATGGACTTATTATTAGGCTCTTGGACCATATATGCTTAATGACACCTCACCACATGAAAACCCCAGAAAGAAGGAAATTAGAAAAGTAAAATTTTTTGGCCCTAACTCTCTACTCTTTCAGGCATATAAACAATTACTTTGATCTCCATCAATAAAAAAATTATGTCTTCTATATAAGAGGAAAATCAGATCCTCTGGGTCTGGATTTGTTTTCAGTAAGATGGACAAATACCATGCACAATCCCATGATTGTCATGAGCTACTCCAGGGACAGGGAATTTTCAAGAGAGGTCTGGTGCCATAGAGGTTTTTGGCCTCTTACATATTCTTTCATACAGACAGTCCACATTCTCCATCCCCTTTTCCCATTTGGTTAAGATTTAGCCTTTCATTTCTCAATTTTAACAGCAGCTGATCATCTAAAAATAAAGAAAAGCAGCTGATCATGTAAAAATAACTGTTTGACTTGAAATATGTCCCCCAATAGATGTTACTTAAGGGAGAAATTAAAAAGAGCAACGTCAAAAGTTAAAGTAGAAAATTCTAGCTGAGCTAAGAATTTTGTGAGTACTCACATGCTCTCAGCTATGTTGAGGATGGGCCAAAGACTACCTCAATGTACCACCACCACAGTTTAATTCTTTCTACATGGTTAAGTGAATGGATCCTCTCCTAATTTTGAAACTCTTCCCAACGTAATTATTTTAACAAAAATGACGATTCAGCCTTTGGAATTTCTTCAGCAAAACCTTTTCTGACATTATTTATTATTCCACTTACTGCAGCCTATAATCTCAGTGACAAGTGTATCCTGATAATGTAATTAGATACTACTAAGCAATTGTGTTTATGTGACTCCTTTTTCAAGATCTCTTGCAAGTAAAATGCAAGTCTCAGAAGATTCTGTTAGTAATAAGATGATGATATTCCTCCACATATTTCTACTTCCACTTGCAATTAATTTCCTAAAATTTCAGCAACTGAGCTACAATTTTTCTTGCCAGATGTGTGTGTTAGTCTAAATTTGATAAAATTCACACAAAATAGTTCAGCTCTACCCAAAACTGAAGTGTGGGAAAAAACTGTTTTCCCTATGTTTAGAAATTATTGGGTGACTCTTTCTCAGAATATCAGAAGCACACCAAACATTGGAACACAAAACAATGTTTTACTGGAGGTGTGAAACACATATATTTGCCTCCCCAGCAAGAATAAACCCACAGGACTAGAAGCCCTTCTAAACCTCATGAGTCACACATTAACAGACAATTATTTTGAGATTGAATTCAAGGCTATGCAAGTGTTACCCACACTTCTGTCTGGGGATGGGTAAGCACTTTAACCTAAGCCTCTATAAAATGGGGTTGTTCCGAAAGCCATCGCCACAGACATGCATTTTTTAGTCCCTTAGGCTGAAGAGAGCACTGAACCTAAGACTAACCTATAAACTGACAGTTTTCCACCGTGGGCTTATGAACCAGACACTCAGAATACCCCTCAGCAATGCTAAATTTAGGACATGTGGCAAGTCAGTGGCAAAGCTCGGACCTGTGTTTCGGAATCTCTGTCATTCACCATGGTAAGCATAGAATCAGCCTTTCATGCTCTCTAAGCCATGGATGGTTGTTTCCTGTGAACTTGGCTTCTTATCTTAATTGTCTCTTTCATCTACATAGCTAAATAAATCAGAAAGGACCAAGTTACTGAAGGTCAAATAAAGCAGCCTTATGGGTTCTTGGCTTGCATTTGAAAGCCATTGTTCCAAGAAGAGTCCAAAATACAGGGTTTTTTAGAACCTAGTAATTTTGGTGTTCAAAGAAGAGGTCTATTAAGATGTGGAAAAGGAAAATGTAATGCTTAAAAATGCATCTTCTAAATGACCAAAATAGTAGTCAAACACCTATCTGTATGAGACCAAGAAGATGAAAGGTACATAATTTGTAAAAATTATTTCCTGCCTTTTTATGGCTTACAGCTCCCAGGAACATTTTGTGGTATTAAACCATCAAAAAGACATCACCCTCAGACTGGCACATGGCTTATTTTATAGGCAAAAGAAGCTCAGCATGAAATCCAGAAAAAAGGGACTAGAATTAGCCTGGTCAAATGAAAAATTTATCTGAAAAGTCATACAGTGGCAAAGCTAACGGGGGTTTGTGAATGTGATTGTTAATGCCTAAATAGCAACTGTATACTTAACAATTGCAGAGCTATTCTGGCCATCAAAAATTACATAAAATGGGTCAAAAAAGAAGTAAAGCTTAAAACTGTCAAGTAACAAGAAGGTGAATATTCTTAGCTAAGAATATTCCAAAGAATATCCAAAGATACACCCAAAGATTATCTCTGGTATTACAGAGTTTGAAAAATATCCTTAGGTCAGAAAGCTAGGTAAGAAAAGATGTTCCTAGGAAAAGTGAGATTATTAGACTTCCTTTGTAGTCAAATAGTTTCTAAAAAACAGTGTCAGAAGATGCTATTGGCACTCCATGACAGCTGCTTGGTCTGTTAGCATCACTGTCTAATCCCATACCTTTACAGGATTTAATGAGAACTTTGTAATTTAGTGACAAGCAGGAGGGTCTACTCCAGCAAATTCCATCAGAGAATACATGCAATGATGATAGCATTAATTAATTCTATAGAATTTGTTTTGTACTCTTTAAAAAGAATATACCACTCCAGAATAGACTCCACAGTTGCTGCACATGCCTGGGAAACTCATGAATATACATTGCTATTAGAAATAAGCCTTATGGTTTTATTGGTTTTATTACTGTAAATCCTCTACACAAACCATTTTGGAAAGCTTTATATCAAAAGCCAAGTGAAAGTGGCAACAAAAGTATATCTGAATTACTTTAGCGTAAATGGATCTGAGAACACAGTATTACTTTACCTGCCTAAATCATAAGCTTTCAGCTATCTCCTTCTTGTCTCCCCTTAAACATGGGAAGTTTTTCCTGTAGCATTCCAACTTTTCTGAGTTCAGTGCTAAAATGCTTATAGGGACTAGCAAATCTTTTCTGGCTCCAATTAGATGCTTGAGATAACAAAACATTAAATGAGATTAATCGTAAAATATATTCTCTGCTTTATCCTTTGACATAACTGCCTCATGTTTAACAACTGACATTGGTGATTATGTGTGTTGGTAATTCAGATCTTAAAGGAGCTCCCGGCCAAGCCACCCACAGCAGGAGCTGGCACAAAGCCCATGCTGTGGATGGATCAGAAATGGCATGTATATAGAATCAAGTAATTTTTGTGGTGGGAACGAAAGCTGCTTAATGTTAGCCAACGGTGTGGAGAAGAAAGGACTACTTTGCCTAATCCTCTTGTGGCAAAACTTGCACCTGGCAGAAATGTGTACCATACCACTGAAGCCAATTAAACTGTCCATGCTTATGTCCTAGCTATAATTTGGCCTTTACTTTCAATCTCATTAATAGAGTAACACAGTTGAGAGCCAGTTGCTCCTAACCAGATATATATTTTGCTACTGTCTTGCTAATGTAGACTTTGAATTTCTGCCAAAATGCTTATACCAAATTTAATTGAATAAATACTGGAACGAATCTGCGTTTGAATCATAAATTCGTTTCTGAGGGAGCATCTTTCAGTACCAGCTCTCCTTAGCAGGTGATCTTTTCTCACAGGTGACAGGGAGCCACTCGTTCTTGATTCCTTACTGATAGGCAGAAGCCACCCTCCTGGTCAGCTTCTATTTCTTTTCTCAGTTTGTGAAAACCTGTTGTTTCTACTGGCATATTTAATACTGCTTTTGCAGATATATGAACTATACCAAGCATAACCTGACCACAGATGGTATAAAGCTCACTTTAATCAATCTCTTGCTGTGTTCCTGGAATCAGAACTGGCCTGGCCCCAACTTCATAAGCTTGCTATGTGAATGCCCAGACTGTACAAAACATCAGTTGCATGGGGCACTCATCTGTTTATTTTTGTCCAACGAGCTATAGACTGTTTTCACAATGCAGCTTTCACGTGGGGAAATATTTGTTTGCTGTTCACTGATAATTTGCTATTTCAAAGGCCACTAATCTGTCCAGCCTAAGTGATTCAAAGTTGTTTATGCTCCTCATTTCCTAGCAAGTAAGCAGATGACATAGAAAGCTTATACCTTTAAAAACCTGTTTTAAGTTCATTTGGTGGAAATTCTTTGCTCAGAGATACATATTAAAGCAGAAGGGATTGGCCTGATAACAAACTGGGTAAGACTAGTCTGGAGAGATGTAAGCTGGCTCCCTTTGGCATCTAGTGAGGGACATGCAGGGGCAGCACCTGCCATTGTCTGGCACCCAGCAGCAGGTGAGCAACGGGCCTGACTGTTAGTCAGAGAGTACTGTGGGTATGAGCCAGGAAAGCAGCTCCCTTCTGACCTGCTTACAGAGGCATGGTCGGTAATTGAAAGACACAACTGAAGTTCCACCAGTGTTTTGCAACACAGGGATGCTGCTCACTATTCAGTTGTGATCCCTCTGACTATTTTCTGCCTATTGACAATGGCAACAACAGTGGGTTTAAAATGTGAGAAACAAATTTTTTTTCTGGGCAAGAGATGGAAAACTTCTTCTGTTCATTCCATTTTAATACTGAGCTACATTTGAACTTGGGCCTTAAAGTAGTTACAGTGAGATGTTTTTTTCCAAGATGAAATGAGGATATGGTACCGAGGTATGAAATATGTGAGTTTGAAAGTACTTTTTCAGTGCATTGATTTATTTTTTTAAAGCAGTTGTTTGATCTTTCCCCAAGGTCTGGAAATTAAAGTAAATCATGGAGAAAACAGAGTAGTGAGACGAAAACAATCATATGCAAGCCTTAAATGAATGCATCACATTTTTCTGGAAGCTATCCTGTGCCTACACAACTTACTACATAGATGATATCCCTTTCTTTAGCCTTGTCCTTGGACAGATAGAAATGTCTATGTATGTAATTTGACACATTTGATAAAAGAGAAAAAAATATTTCACAGAGCTTATAAAAAAGCATTCAAACATATAAGAATGTAAAATATTTTTTTTAAAAAATAATAATAAAACCAGTGCCATGCTTAGTTTCTAAAAAAATCTCTCCATATATATTACCAGATTGCATGGGGAGATATATTAAATTCTTAAAATTACTATAGAAGCTGAGAATTTTGTATGTATTTTACTAGGTTTTTGTTCAGGTCAAATCCCCATTAGTTTCAATAAGATTCTGATTTTGAAGATCCAATCATGTTGGAATAATACAATTTTTAAGGCCTGAAGAAAAGGTGTCTAAGTATAAAAATATGTTAGTGATACAAAAATGTAATTTGCACAAAGGTCCTACTGATCATGATGACACAAACAGATGGAAAATACAGCTCTGTTGTAACAACATCCTCTTCATCACAACTCTGATGAAGTCAGTTCAACACTTTTCCTGAATGGAACTTCTTTGGCATAATCCTGCAAGATGCTGAATGTTCGTCGCACTACTAAAATGACACTCTTGAAATAATGGTTTTAATAATGTCTGTCTTAATTTCCTCATCTGTCTGATATGGCTGATAGGATTCAATGACTTCATTAAGATTCTTACATCCTTAGATGCAAAGCAATTTGAAATGCAGTCATTCATATTGCACAGCAGATCCTAGGAGGTTCTTTCAGTACTTGTGTAAGGTGTAGAGTGGTTGAGAAGGGACGATGCCACCTAATTCTTCCATTCCCAATATTATAAGTAGTTGTGAACTTCATACGAGAGAAGCCTTTAAATGGCTGTGAATCTTCTCTATAATGTTTTCTAAAGCTTTCTTGACTGTACTTAAAGTGTTGACTTAGAGCATCCTTAACTACTTATTCTTTACCCAGAGTAATGCAAAAATAGTTCACTATGGGCAAAACACAGTCCTATGTATGCTGCATGACAGCCAAAAGATGGCTTAATCTGACAACCATAGAAAATGTCATTGTGGTACAACATAAGGTAAATTTCCACAAGACAATAGGGTTATCATTAAAAGCAATAAATTAATCTCAACCTCAAAGGGGTCCCATCACCTATAGATTATTCAAAACCTTGAGAATTTTGTAATTGTATCAAAGAGTTATAAAATCACAGAAATGCTAGATAGACAGACTTTCGCAGGTCATCTAATCCAACCTGTGACTTTAACAAAGGGGATAATCAGTGTTTAATTAGGTTAACAAGGTCCAGAGGTGAAAATTCCATCACCTGTTCCAGCACTACATTAATCCTTACTGAATTTTTTACCTAATCTCTAACCTCAGTATTCCAAGCCTCCGTCAGTGGCAGGCCAGTCAGCCTGCTTGGTCCCTGGAAAAATAACAGAAGGGGTCCTTTTGGTACATATTCCTGGGGACACAAGGGAGAAGAAGGTAAGTGGAAACAGTCAGCATATGTTTACCAAAGATAAATTGTGTGTGACCAATTTGATTCCCTTTTGTGATAAAGTAACAAGGTCTGTGAATGAGATGAGACCAGTGAGTATCATTTACCGTGACTTCAGCAAGGCTTTTGATACTGTCTTCCACAACATTCTTGCCATGAGCACTGGTGAGGTGGGGTGTTTAAAGAATGCGCAGATGTGGTGCTTAGAGACATGGTTTACTGGTGGACTTGGAAGTCCTGGGCTAACAGCTGGACTTGGTGATCTTAAAGGTCTTTTCCAACCTAAATGATTCTATGATTCTATATTCTTCAATCCTAATTAGTACATTTATGCTCCGGATGGGTAAAAAGACAGTTGGAGGGTAGTGAGCTTAGACGGTAGTCCTTAATGGGTTGTGTTTTACCTGGAAACTGGCAAAAAGTATAGAACTGCAGGGGCCTGCTCTGGGACCTGTCCTCCTGTTTTGCTTAACACCATTATCTTGAAGGATGACAGTGCAGTCTCCTCAGGTTTGCAGATCACACTAAAATGGAGGGAACAGCTGACACAGTTGAGAGAAGGACTGCCATCCAAGGTGTCCTGGACAGGCTGAAGGAATGCGCCAACAGCAACCCTATGAAATTCTGCAAGGACAAATGCCAAGTCCTGCATCTTGGAAAGAAGAATGCCTGGAAACAATGTACGCTGGGGAGAACCTGGCTGAGGAGCAGCTCTGCTGAAAAGGACCTGCGGGTTTTCACAGACAGCGGGATAAGCATGAGCCAGCAGTGAGTCCTGGCAGCAAAGAGAGCCAACTGCATCGTGGGTGAAAGAAGCATAGCAAATAGATCAGGGGAAGTTCCACTCCATTCAGCACTCATGATACTGCATCTGGAATACTGCATCCAGATTTGGGCCTCCAGTATATTCTGAACAAGTGACTTGAATCCAGAAGAAAGTCACCATGATGGTTGGGGCTGGAGCACTTGCTCTATCAGGGAAAGCTGAGGTAGCTGGACTTGTTCACCCTTGAGAAAGGAAGGATTTGAAAAAGTCTAATAGCAACTTACCAGTACCAATGGGGAGGTCATCAAGAAGATGGTGTCATGCTCTTCACTACGGTACATACACATAAGTTTAAACAAGAGAGGCTCAGATTGGATGTAAATATAAACTCTTATAAAGTTAGGGCACTCAAACAATGGAACAGGTTGGTCAGGGAGGTTATGCATTTTCCATCCTCAAAGGTTTTTAGACCAGACTGCATGAAGCCATGAGCAAACTGGTCTGTATTCACAGCTGACTATGTTTTCAGTAGGAGTCTGCACACAGACCTCCTGAGTTCCCTTCCATTCTGAATTATCCCATTGCCACTTGTTTAACCATTTGCTCAGAAGAGTCTGGCTCCACCATGTCTGTAACTACTCTTTAGGTATTTCATTGCCCCTTAGTCTTCTCTCTAACAGTCCAAAGAATCTCCCTTAATCTCTTCATATAGGCTGTGTGCCCTGAGCATCTTTGTATATATCCTTCAGGGAGTTTCAGAGTATCAGTTTTCTTTAGAAAGAGAGACACCAGTAGAGACAGTAAGCCATATTTGTTTTCCATTGAACTTGTGTCAAATCTATGATTCTATGATTCTATGAATCATAAATACCCTCAGTGCATCTGTATTTCCCAGGTTATTCCTTTGCTCTGGAGCAGTGCTGTATTTCAGATATTGACATTAACACCTAGCAAGAAACATATCAGGGCTTATTGTTGTCAGATGTGACACATGGATGTGATGTGTATTACAAAGTAATTTCTCTTTTAAGAGAGCACAGAAATCATTTTTTGGTGTGTGTTGAAAAAGTTGCAACTTCAGAAAGACTCTTCATTTTCAAGGAATAGGGAGAGTAATATCTTAGTGCTGTCATAAAAATGAGTTTGTGCTCTAACTTTAGTGACCCAATAACTTGCAACACCAATATAATTCATCACACTGTCAGAAAGAACGAACCAAGGAGGAAGGAAATACACCATAACATTATATTGCAGAGCCAGTATTTGCAGTTGCCAAGGGAGCAGGGTACCCAGCTGACTGGTGTCTAAATATCAGATCATTAAAAATAGTTCAGTTAATAACTGTCATTTAAAAAATACTATTTTTTTTAATCTGATTTTTCTAGATAGTGTTATTTTGATTTCTCTCCACCTATTTTAATAAGTAGTCTTTCAGTTGGGGCTCAGGGTGAATTCTGAGAGTATTATTTCTCATTTTTGATTAATATCTTAAAATTATTATCTCTTTACACTGAACTTTGCTGAGATGTAATTTCTGAGCTGATTTAATATAATGGATCATGTTTCCTTTGTTCCTAAGCCATTTAGAGAAGTGCAGCAGATTTAATCTGCTCTTCGCTAAAAGAAATTGATGCAGTGTCACATGGGGTGTTCATTAAACCAGAGGAAATGAGAAATGGTAGAGAAACTGTATGATAGGTAAGAAACTGACCAATGAAATATGAAAAAGAACTCAAATAAGATCTGTCTTCATAGAAAAAAGTTACTTGTGAAGTTCCTAAAAAGTTAGTCTTGGGTGTGATGTCATTTAAATATTTCATTAGGAACTTGTCAATGTGATAATAAAATTTATTGATGGTACAGAATCAGAGCGCACTTTAAATACAAAATATCACATGAGGATCACTGAATGGTTCTAAGAACTGGAATAAAACATAAATGGGACAAAAGAAAAAACGCAAAATACAAGACCAGGCATTGCAGGCTAGATCCCAAATTATTCTTAGGTATAACCTGCTCTGTTTACCTTCCATTTTAGTTGTATAAAAGCACACAAACTTCTAAAGGTAAAACTTCTTAATTCCTGTCTGGTCAAAGGATAGAGGTAGGTACCTTTGAAGTCCTCAAGGGTGAGATCACATCTGCCTAATTTAGGTGCTTAACCTTGGACAAAAGCATCCTTGCACTGGAAATAAACCTTACTACTTCATTAGATACTTAAAATGGAGGTATTAGCTAGTTACCTAACTTAAATGAACTGGATTAATCCCTGGGACCATACAGGTTTGACATGTGAGACCTACCAGACTAGAATCTAAAATACAGAATTAAGAGCCTTGATCTCTCACAGTGTGCATGATGTATTAGGCAATCCAGAAATTACACTGTTGAGTAAGAAGTCTTCTTAACCTACTCCATAGCAAATGCAGAAGCTAGGAAGGGAAGCATGTCAAAATCATGTTCCTTTATATAGCTTAAGTAAGAACCTTCATTGGATTTCCTTTTCAAATTTACAGACTGAAGGAAGAGTAGTTATCACTTAACATTAAAAAGGTTTAGGAGTAAAACACTTTCTCCAGCCAATTAGAGATGGGTCGGGGTAGACTCAGGTATAATGTAAGTCCTGACTACTTTTAAAGGGACTGACAGTCCTGGGGTAGGTTGTTTTATACACACAGATTGCCTATACAAATTTGTATAAGTCAGGAAACAAACTTTCTTACATCAGACTCTTATTCCTCTATTCACAGGCATGGGTAGGAGTTTATCAAGCCTGGAAGTGACAGATAAGACTGCATGGTGTACTTGTAATTTCCTTATTTTTAAGTTGCAATTGAGACTCAATATCACCAACTTTTTATCTTTTTCCTGCCCTTGCGTGTATTAAAAGAAAAATGACTGGATTTCTGCAGCAGCAATAACTACTCAATATAACCTAGCCTAGCTTGTCTCTCTTCTGCCACAAACAGCATATTTAATGCTATCTCTAATGTTTTTCAAATGCTGTCAAGTGAGTCTTTTCCTGTGTAAGATTCTGCACAATTAAAGGGCAAAAAATTGAGTAATGTAGTACTTCAGTTAGTAATATTTTTTTACTCACCTTCCTTGATTATTTCAGTTTCATGTGCTTTGATTGTTTTTTATATGCTTCCTGTGGTTTTAAAAGATTTATCGATGGTTGTTAGAGTTGGAACACAAACAAGGGCTTTTCTAGTGCCTTAATTGTTGTTGGGCTGGAGATACCTATTACAAGAACTCCAGGAAAGACTGTCCGGCATAACTAAGAGTAGTACAATTGGTTTTTTAATTGCTTGTTTATTTAAATGAAGAAATGTTCATGATTTTATGAGTCAATATTCTGTAAAAAATACCACACTGCAAAATTTTTCAAGATGCTTACAGCTACTAGGATTTTTTATGCTCTGATATGCCAGGAAACACTAGTGCTTTTGTGTATGGTACTACACTGCATAGCATGCTTTTTCCCAGGTATGTGGAGCTCTTGGAAAACAAAACTGCACCTTTTCAAAACATGGACAAGTAATTTCAAATGGTATAATAGACATATTATCTCTTTTTGAGCTAGCTGGGGAATCTACATAGAAACGTGCACTTAGGTGCTGTCAAACACTTCTCTGTGCCTAAATCCCTCACTAGGTCTAGTACTCTGTCTGTGCCTTAGAGAAGTTCATTACTTATTTTTGTGGCTCAGACTGCGCTGGCTTAGTCCAATCTTGAATAGAATAACACAGCCCAGTGGGAATCAATTAACTTAGAATTACTTAATAATTATTTAATTTCCAAACTACTCATAAATCCCATTAACTTCCTTCAGTGAAAGCCTTACAGATTGAAAGAAAACAGCAAGTTTCTATGTAACTCACTCCCAAACTATAACCTTAAAAAAGGAAGTAAGGAAAGCAAAGAAGACAAAGCACAAATGGGGCCAAACTCCTCATTGTTGACATTCTGTAAACAAGAGCTGTCTTTTGTGAGAGGTCTCTACATGACGCATTGGCCACATTGAGACAGTTTTGAATAAAATTAGGAAGTCACTACAGTTCTGCCAGTTTTATATTGAAGATTTTTCAGCATTAGATACATCTTGAGGCTTTAAATAGCCATTAAAATGATCTGTTTCCTCACATAGAAAAGCAGGAAAGGTATTAAAAAACCTGCTGCCAGCTTGAATTAATGACTAATCCAATAACGTTCATGCAACGCCAGGGCAATTAAAACTATTTTTAACATTCTAAAATTTGCATTTAAAAAAACTAACCACATTTTCCTACCTTCTTTCCAACCCTTTATTTCCCTTGCAGATAAGCTATATTCCAACCTTCACTTTTATTTTTTTTTTCCCTGGGAAATGATTATGTATTAGCTTTTAAGGCTCTAAATCAGCACTGTAATGATACAGTGAAATGGCTAGCCCATTCCAATAAAAATATGGTGGTAGAATCTTGCTGTAAAGGTGTTAACTCCTTCTGCCTCACTCCACTTTACATCTATGAACATACAAGTACATCTATGAATGTGCAATTTTAAAACCAGCAAAATCAAAGTTCAATCTACATATATTTAAAATAAAACTTTGAGCTAACATAAAATATAAAATTGTTTTCAAGAGACAGAGTTTTCATATGCCAAGTCAGGGGATACGTCTCTGTTCTTATGTATTTCAAATTTTCATTACTAGCCAAAAGTTGTACTAGGGGCAAGAAGAATTAAAGTGATGGGTGTCACATAAATGCTCTCACATCACGGCATATAATCAGCACCAACAGATGTTTAATTTTTCCTGTAGGTTGGAAATATGTTCATCCCTATTATGATGAGGTGTTGCAGGTATGTTGTTAGGTAAGAGACCTTTTTAGAGTCCTTAAGGTGAGAATCATCATTATAATTACATCTTGCATATATCAAAGGAATAGAAATTCATCACGTGCCCTTTAGTTCATTTATTAATTTGAGCATGCCTTTTAGGAAGACATTCAGTTTTCAATTCACTGTGATAAAAACGTACCACGGTTCTTGTTAAACTGTGTCAGTGGTTAATTGCCTTCAGTAACTGTCTTATTTCGAATTATAATATAAGCATCAATTTCTGGGTTTGGTAAACTCTTTAGATTATATTCCTACCTTAAGGTTAGGTGTTCTATAGAAAATCTGGAAATTATACGAAAACGTTGATCATCTGTTTGTGAACTATTAAATTATCATCTATAATGGCAACTAGGATTAAAATTTAATCTCTGATATCTTTCCATAAATAGCATAAAACTGAACAAAATTGAAGTTGCTAGGGGAGGGGAACCTCAATTCATCCCACTCCTACTAGTTTAATGCCAGTGACAGCAAGAGATGCCCAAAGCCTGGAGAGGCATTGCAGGGCAGCAGACACGCACCTGAAGAGCAGCACATAGGAATTCCAGCCGCTCCAGCCAGTAAGTCAGCTTCACTAGGGGCCCAGCTGAAATGTCTCTATGCAAATGCATGTAGCATGGGGAAATAAACGAGAGGCATTAGAGATGTGCATACAACTGCAGGGCTACTATGTTACTGCCATTACAGACATGGTGGGATGGCTCTTACGACTGGAGTATTGGATGGAAGGATTCAGGCTCTTTAGGAAGGACAGGCAGGGGAGAAGAGGAGGGGGTGTCACCCTCTCTGTCAATGACCAGCTGGAGTGCATGGAGCTCTGCCTGGGGGTGTGTGGAGGAATGAAGGCAGTGGCTTGATTAGCATTGATGACATGCAGCTATGGCTTTGCGTCGAAGGCAGTAGGTTGATTGACATGGATGATGTGCAGCTGTAGCTCATTCCTGCTAAGCAGTTAAATAGCACTGATGAGGGTGGGATAGGTGTTGGAAGGAGGAGCAGTGTGGTCTGATCTCTGGAGGAGGGTGAAACAGTATGGACAGCAGAATGTGACTGATGTTAAAAGCCTTGTTGCAACCTACTAGTTTGTTTGTGCTGTAAGAGGTGTGGATGAGGAGCCAACTGAGAGCTTATGGATCAGCGTTAAAGGGAGGGCAGGCACAGAGACAGGTAACGTTCTAGTGGGGGTCTGCTACAGGCTATGTGACCAGGAAGACTGAGCAGATGAGACCCTCTATAGGCAGATAGGAGTTGCCTTGCTTTCACAAGCTCTGATCCTCCTGGGGGACTTCAGCCCTTCTGATATCTACTGGAGGGACAACACAGCAGGGCATAGGCAATCCAGGAGGTTCTCAAAATGTGTAGCAGATTAACTTCCTTCTCCAAGTGATAGAGGAGCTAATAATGAGAGGTGCTATGCTGGGCCTTGTTCTCACTAATGAGGAGGGGCTCATGGGGAATGTGAAGCTCAAGGGCAGCCTAGGATGCAGTGACCATGAAATGGTGGAGTTTAAGATCCTTAGGGCAGCAAGCAGGGTGTTCAGCAAGATCACAAGCCTGGACCTCAGAAGGTCTGAGTTTGGTCTCTTCAGGGATCTGCTTGGTAGAGTACCATGGCATGGAGCCCTGGAGTGAAGAGCCACCCAGAAAAGTTGGTTGATGTTCAAGGATCACTTCCTCCAAGCTCAGGAGTTATGTATCCCAAGAAAAATAAAATCAAGTAAAAATGCCAGGAGGCCTACATGATTGAACCAAGAGCTTCTAGACAAAACACAAAAGGAAGCCTACAGGGCATGGAAGCAAGGAGAGGTAGCCTGTGATGTATACAGAGAAACTGTACGAGCCAGGGATCAGGTCTGGAAAGCTGAAGCTCTGATAGAATTAAATCTGGCCAAGGACATTAAGGGCAACAAGAAAAGATTCTATAGGTGTGTTGGTGATAAAAGGTAGACTAGGGAAAACATGGGCCCTCTCTAGAAGGAAACAGATCTGGTTACCCAGGACATGGAGAAGGCTGAAGTGCTCAACAACTTTTTCACCTCAGTTTTCACCAAGTGTTCCAGCCACACCGCACAAGTCGCAGAAGGCAAAGGCAGGGACTGGGAAAATGAAGAATCACTTGCTAGAGGAGAAGATCAGGTTCAAGAGCATCTAAGGACCCTGAACGTGCACAAGTCCATGGGACCTGATGAGATGCATAGGTGGGTCCTGAGGGAACTGACAGATGAAGTGGCTAAGCCACTATCCATCATATTTGAGCAGTTGTGGTAGTCCGGTGAAGTTCCCACAGACTGTAAAAGGGGAAACTTAACCCCCATTTTTAAAAGGGGGAAACAAGGAAGACCTAGGAAACTACAAGCCGGTCAGTTTCATCTCTGTGCCCAGCAAGATCATGGAGCAAATCCTCCTAGAAATTATGGTAAGGTATGTAGAAAATGAGGTTATTGATGGCAGCCAACATGGCTTTGCTAAGGGCAAGTCATGCCTAACAAATTTGATGGCCTTCTATTATGTGTTCATGGCACTGGTGGATGAGGGAAGAGCAACTGACAACATCTACTTGGACTTGTGCAGAGCTTTTGACAACTGTCCTGCATGACATCCTTCTCTCCAAACTGGAGAGATGTAGATTTGATGGGTGGACTACCCAGTGGATAAGGAACTGGCTGGATGGTTGCACTAAAAGACTTGTGGTCAACGGTTCAATGTCCACATGGAGACTGATGACAAGCAGTGATCCTTAGGGGTCAATGCGGGGGCTGGTGCTGTTCAACATCTTTGTTGGCAACATGGACAGTGGGATCGAGTGCACCCTCAGCAAGTTTGCCAACAACACCAACTTGAGTAGTGCATTTGACGTGCTGGAGGGAAGAGATGCTGTCCAGAAGGACTTTGACAGGCTTGAGAGATGGGCTCACATGTACCTTATGATGTTCAGCAAGGCTAAGTGCAAGGTCCTGCACCTAAGTCTGCAAGGTACTGCACCCCCAGTATCAATACAGGTTGGGCAGTGAATGGATTGAGACCAGCCCTGAGGAGAAGGACTTGAGGGTGCTGGTGGGTGAAAATCTCAACATGACCTGACAATGTGCTTTTGCAGCCAAAATGGACTGCATCAAAAGAAGTGTGGCAAGCAGGCTGAAGGAGGTGATCCTCCCCCTCTACTTGGCTCTTGTGAGACCCCATCGGGAGTACTGAAGTTCTGTTGGTGCTAGCATGGTGGAGATTAAGAACCTGTTTTCAGTTCTCCCTGTAAGAATTAATATAAACTGAAGCCTCTAAGCAGTGTTAATTGGTAAGTTCTTCCCTGATACTGCAAAGACAAACTTTGCAAAATTTCACATTGATGTAATTCTGTAAGTAATTTACATGGCTAACCAGATCTAACCTAGATTAAAGTTAGAATCCATGGTATAGATAATCTATTTAGGGTGAAGTGTTCTATCAATACAATAAAGAATATTTTATATACTTCTTTAAGAATTGATTATACAGGACAAATGCAATATTTCTCATCTAAAAATCAAATGAGGAAAATTTGAGATTGTGGTAATGGTAACTTAGGCTATATTTAATAAAACTGTTTTTCATCTCTTAGTGTTTGCGCTAACTGCTTAAGTATCTGCACCATGTTAATGTATCGTTAACTCACATTTGGAAGCATCTGATATTATTTTATTTTTTTATTTTATTTTCAGAAAATGTATATATTAAAATAGCTAAGACACTAAAAAACCCAAGTCATAGATGGGATATGGTAGAAAAACAAAAGATCTTGCCATCAGTTTGGAACAAGCTTAATATACAGTGCTAAATCCAGATTTTCTGTTCCAAGGTTAAAGCTGATGATCAGAGGACTAGAACACATCTCCTGTGAAGACAGGCTGAGAGAGTCAGAGTTGTTTCAGTTTGAAGAGAAGGCTCCAGGGAGACCTTATAGCAGCCTTCCAGTACCTAAAGGGGGCCAACAAGAAAGCTGGAGAGGGACTTTTTGTAAGGGCATGTGGTGATAGGACAAGGGGTAATGTCTTTAAACTGACAGAAGGCAGATTTAATTAAGTATTAGGAAGAAATTCTTTACAGTAAGGGTGGAGAGGCACTGGAACAAATTGCTCAGAGTAATTGTGGATGCCCTGTCCCTGGAAGTGTTCCAGGCTAGGTTGGATGTGGTTTTGAGCAACTTGGTCTGGTCACAGGGGTCCTCAAACTACGGCCCACGGGCCAGATACGGCCCCCCAGGGTCCTCAATCCAGCCCCCGGTATTTACAGACACACACACACACACACACACCGGGGGCTCGGGGGGAAACCAAGCAGCCGCAGATGACTGCCTGCCACTGCTTCCACGCGCCGGACCCCTGGTCTAGTGGAAGGTGTCCCTGCCCATGGCAGGGGGTTGGAACTTTAAGGTCCCTTCTAACTCAAACCATTCTACAGCTATGATTTCTGAATCAGAATGGGAACAAATCTTTTCAGAATTCCTATCAAACAAAAATGTTAAAAATATTGTCTTCAAAAGTCTGATTTTGGAAGCATTTGTGGTGCCTGAGAGGACTTGTCAGCTCATGTAAGCCTTATCACAGATGCATTAGGTAAGTTAATTTCTCATAAGATGTCACATTCTAGGTCACATTCTTCCTGTCCTTTATATGCTGTCTGTCTGCCAGTTCTATGCAGTTGTCCATAGTTCTCTCTCCACTGTTGTCTCAGTCTGTCTACCTTGCGTGCAATGTTTTCCATGGGAACATGGGCTATTGCCATTGTTTCTGTGGTGACTTGACAGTTGGACTCAAGCATGCTCACCTGTACATCCTCACCTCAGGTCATTGACGACTTTACTGCAGAGGGCTGTCCACTTTGCTTGGCATTCTCCTAACTGTGGCAGGGTCTGTCATTTCTCTAGTGAGGTCCTGTACTGTGTTTGCATGGCAATGTTTTGGTAGCAGGGGGCTGCAGGATTGGTTTCTGTAAGAAGATGCCACAAGCTTCCCCCATGTCCAATGGAGCCAATTCCAGCCAGCTCCAAAACAGACCTGCTGCTGGCCAAGGCTGAGCTAATCCACAACAGTGGTAGCACCTCTGTGATAGCATATAAATAAGGGAAAAAAACAAAAAAAAATCTGTGCCAGCAGAAGAGAGGAGTGAGAGTAGCAACTCTGCAGACACCCAGGTCAGTGCAGAAGGAGGGGGAGAAGGTGCCCCAGGTGTCGGAGCAGTGGTTCCCCTGCAGCCCATGGTGAGACAGGATGTCCCCCTGCAGCCTATGGAGGTTAATGTTAGAGTAGATATCCACTTGCAGCCTGTGGAGGACCCCACACTGGAGCAGGTGGATGTCCAAAGGAGGTTGTGACCTGTGGGAAGCCCACACTGAAATAGGTTTTCTGGCAGGACTTGTGATCCTGTGGGGGACTTACGCTGGAGAAGCCTGTTCCTGAAGGGCTGCATCCTGTGAAACAGACCCGTGCTGGAGCAGTGTGTGAGGAACTGCAGCTCATGGGAAGGAAAACTGAAGGACCATTGCAGAAGTTCATGGAGAACTGTCTCCCATGGGAGGGACACCATGCTGGAGCAGGGGAAGAGTGTGACGAGGAAGGAGCACCAGAAACAACATGTGATGAACTGACTGTATCCTCCATTCTCCGCCCCCCTGCGCTGCTCAGGGGTAGGAGTTAAAGAAATCAGGAATTAATCCTGGGAAGAAGGAAGGAATGGGAGGAAGGTGGTTTCTTTTCTGATTTGAATAGTAACAAATTAATTTCTCCCAGTCAAGTCTATTTTGCCCGTGACAGTAATTGCTGAGTGACCTCCCTGTCCTTATCTCAACCCACAAGATTCTTATTATATTTTTTTCCTCTCTGTCTATTTGAGGAGGGGAGTGATAGAGTGGCTTTGGTGGGCACCTGGTATTCAGTCAGTCAAACAACCACAGGCCCACATGACTTCAGTGGATAAAAATATTTTTCTAGTTCATCATATTTTGTTTTTTTACCTGGAAAGATGTTTTGCTGGATCCAACACTAGCAGGTAAGGATCCTTTTCTGTTTGTTTGCCCTTGCCATCAGTTTCTTGGATGTCCTTCCAGGGGATTATGCATGCCTACTGCTATCCATTATGTTTTCAGATTCTCAGATGCCACTGAGCCATTTGAATTCTGCAATGTGTTGCTCGTTTCCTGAGTAAATGTTAGATAGGTCAGAAATAGTAAAATCTATCTTTAGTTCCCTCATCATGTTTTTTGCCCTCCAGATAGACTTTGTCTCAGAAATTTGGAAATTAACCTTATGTCATCCATTTATTTCCTAAATTGTGATCTGATGTTTTCTAGGTTTAATCGAGAATTTGGTGAGGCTATACATCTTCTGTATTGTGTTCAGTCTTCTCACTGTTCAAACATATGCCAAATAAGCTTGCACACCCAGATGTTAGTCTACTTTTGTCCAGTGTGAAGTATACATTTTTCTTAGGTAGTCTTGTAAATTTGCAAGGGCTACCTGCACTGTCCCCTCAGTAACTGGGCGTTCCTTAAGTTCCTTTGTTCCTTAAGATCTATCCATCCATTCTGTTCCTTCTTAGCACTTTCATGAAGTAAGGATATGAGAGCAAGCTGATAGGATTAATATTCTGCTTTTCAGAGCTGTCCTCTAGATATCTTCTTGTCTGTGTCACCTTGCCAAAAGTTGTCAGAGGGTAATTATTTTTAAGGAATTTTACTTAAGTTTTATTGGCAATTACACAAAATTTTGATTACTGATTCAGGTGAGAAAAAAAGGAAAACATACACAATTTAAACACTAACACTTTTCTTCCCTCTCCCCAGGCTCAATGGCTCATTGCTGCCAGTTAACACAATTCCAGCCTTTGAGATGTTTCCACACTGCATTAGCCACCATCCAGGAGTCTGTGTGTAGATATACTGGGGCCAGTGGTACTCCTGAACATGTTCCAAGGCTATTTTCAAGACCATTACTTCTGCAAACTGACCAGAGCTTCCAGTCCCTTTGCAGGTGGCAGCTTCTCCTGTGGAGGGGTTCCAAGTAGCAGCTCACCACCTCCTGATCCCACTGTAATTTTATGAAATCCATCTGTAAACAAACTCCATTGTTTGTTTTCAGCCCTTAATTCATCACACACTGGGGCTTCAACAGCCTGAAGAATTCAGTTTTCTCACATTGTTGATTTACTGGCCACAGACTAATAAACTCAGATAATCCCAGCCTGGACCTTCAACCAGTACATGTCTACTGAGTAAAGGGCAGTACACGTTTTTGTCATGTAGCACTGGTTGCTTTTCCACCAGTCAGTTTTGAATCCTTGAACAAAAAATTCAGGACAGATAGTCTAGGGTATAACCACAGTGGTTGCTCTGTGCCTAACAGTTCAATGTCATGCAGAATGTCCCCATCTGCAGCTTGAACCACTTGCTCCACAGATATGTACTTATTTTTGGCTCCTCTGTGGCTTCAACTTCAGAATCCCATCAGCTTGCCTCTTATCTCGAGGGGCTCATTGCTACAAGCTCCTGCTCTTGCTGCCACAAACTGCTGTTCTTTCCTGCACTAGTATGTAACAAAATGTTTATATGACTCTCTTTCTGTGTCAGTACCAATGTCATTGCATGGGTTACCTCCTGCTTGACCTGGTGAAAAGCTTGCTGGTGTTTCTCTTCCCTCTCAAAATGATTCTTGTTTTGAGGTCACTTGGTATTAAGTTTGGTCAATTGGCTGTAACTGGGGATGTGCATACACCAAAATCTGTTAATGATCAAGAAGGCATTCTTGGTAACTGCAGATAGGTGTTCAAGGCCCTTGAGCAATATTTTCAGCTGGAATATGTCTCTGTCCATATGACCATGACAAACATAAAACATTTATTTCTTGAGTAGGCCCTTTTAGTTTGGAACACTTAAGAGAAAATCTGGCATTGTAAAAGGTTGACAAGGTTGGGGAAATGCTGCAGTGGTAGCTTTGTGAGAAGAGACCAGGGGCTGCCCCATGCCAGACGCAGCTGCTTCCAGCTGGCTCTGCAAGGGACACACTGCAGGACAAAGCTGAAGAGTGTTGGTGGTGCCTTTGTTAAAATATATTTGAGAAAGGGAAAAACCTGCCACAGTGCCTGAAGAGGAGAGAAAAATAGAGCAAGAAACAACCCTGTGAACACCCAGATCAGAGAAGAAGGGGGAGGAGGTGTTCCAGGTACCAGAGCAGAGATTGCCCTCCAGCCTGTGGAGGAAACTACACTGAAGCAAGTGGATATTTACCGGAGGACTGCAGCCCATGGAGAGAACCCATGCTGAAGCAGAGGAAAAGTGTGAGAAAGAACGAACAGCAAAGAACTATTATGAACTGATGATAGCCTTCTATTACTCATCCTCTCTGGGCTACTCAGGGAGTAAGGGAGAGGTAGCGGAGCTGGGAATGAAGAAGACTGGGAAATTAATTTGGGCCTGGGAAGATGGGGGTGGGTGAGGAATACATGCTGTTTTAGTTTTTGTCTATGCTGCTCAATACCCGTATCTGTTTTAACTGGCAAAAATTTAATTCTCTCCAAGTCAAGTATGTTTTGCCCATGACAGTAATTGGTAGGTGATCTCCCTGTCTTCATCTTGACATGGTTTTTTTCATCCTATTTTTTCCCACTGCCCTGGTGAGGAGAAGGAGTGAGTGAGAGGCTGGGTGGGCATCTGACTGCTGTCCAAGTTTAACCTACGACATCCTTTCCTTAGTACTTCTGGATGTGTTCTTCCAATTAATGTACCATCAATATAATGGAAAAAATATCTGGAGAACTTGGCAGTTCATGGTCTCCTCCCATACCAGTCATAACTGCTGCCCCTGAACCAAAACCCTGTCAGCTATGCCAAATACAATAGTAGAGCCATTTTTGAACAATACAATGTTGTGACCTCCAGGCTGAAGAGATTTAATATCTTTCACTGCATTTTATCTTCATTACAACTTCTTTATGGAGCTTCTTAATCACTGATAATGTGACTAAATATGTTAGATTTGTCTTAAAACTACTTCTTGAAAGTGATCCGCAACAAACAGCACCTTTGAGAATTATGTCTTTAACTATACCCTATTTTACACCCTCTAAAGGCTTACTAGTAGATGCTGCTTTCTGTCATCGGTGCCTGAAACATCATTTGAAAACAGAGTAAGACTGTTCTAGTTTCTGAAGAGGTAAGGTTCTCTAGAAGGTGATTCCTTCTGTGGTACCACTTTGCTGCCTTCCAAAGTACTTCTTTGTGCACTAATCAAATCCTCTTCTTAATTCTAGATCTGAGGAGACAGTCCCCTGCCACCATTGACTAATGTAACACTACTTACTTTAGTTACAGTAACTTAGTACACAGATGAGACCACATCAGGTTTATAAAGATAAATTGATGCTTTATAAAGAAAATTCTTTATTAATTTGATTATATAATGTACATCAAGAGTCGTAGCTCTGAATTAGCTGTTGTCTTGCTTTCTTCCTTCAAAATATATCCTGCCATAACTGCTACTCTTCTAAGCCTAATCCTACTCTGTTCGCAAACTAACCCGGTAATCAGTATGCTTAACTATGATGCAGACAGCCGAGCTGCCTTTCAGTAAGAAAAACAGGTACTCGCCTTCTATTCCCTTGTGCTTGTGTGCTGTGGCAAATTTTTACTGGATTTAAGATGCTTTTCTTTAAATATCAATTCTCAGATATGTGTTCTCATTTAAATGATGCTCATAGAGTTGAGTAACATCTTATGACCATGATATAGCAGTAACAGGAAGGATGACAGCATCATTACTTTGAAGAAGTAATTTGGAAGCCTAATTTAGAAAACACTGCTAGGATAGAGGATGGTGGGATGGGGAGTATGAGTCATACATCCAAAGCATCTGAAAATTTTGGTGGTGCTGACCAAAGTTATCAGGTTACATTAGACTGTTTAAAGGCTTCTTGTATCTGATAAGTCAAAATACTTTGCAGAAATTTCAGGAAATACAGGCAAGAGCAGCTAACTGACACTGGTATATGTGAATCTGTGACAGTTTAAAGTATCAGGGGGTTCTTTTCCAACCAATATTTGGTTCTCTTGTGATGCAGGCATTAATATCTAAAATCAAAATACATCACTTTGGATCCAACTGGACATTTATTTGCCCTGATGTTGTATGGGGCAAATAAGTGACTGGAGAGAAGAAAGAACGTGTATGTTCTGGTGCTCTGGCTGCATTTTCCCTGTTCTTTTCTTTAATTAGTACTTCAGAAGATAGCCTGGCACAGGCTGCTGTGGGAGGTTGGAGCAGAGTAAATTCCGCTGGTACTTCAGCTATATCCCTTCCTTTGGGAAGGATAATATTTGAGCTGCCTGCTCAGGCTGTCTTCCTCTTGCAAAAGCTCTGCCTGCAATTATTATTTAGGAAAGTTCCACATGAGGTCAATATAAATGTCACCCAGAAGAGAATGTGTAGGTCATCATCCTCCTTTTATCAGACACATTCTACTCCTTACACATCCATTGAAAAGACCAGTTTGTGTCTTATTATCTTGCAAAACACTTCAGATACCTTGAATACAGAAGGCAGTGAAAAAAACTATATTTTATTACATTTAAACTTTGGAAAAAGAATAGAAAAAGAAAGCCAAGAAAAGAAGTAAAATCATCAATATAGGATGACATACAAAAGCATTTTAGACTTCACTGTCATCGACTTGCTAATCTGAGCTGATAAGTTTCAATTTGTGGAGAAACAATTGACTCATTAAGAGGTGAATTTAGATATGGTTGCTGTGAGGATTTTTTCTTTTTATTATTATTTTAACTTTGTCCTCTGAACAGAAAAGGGAGAAAAACAAATCCTAAAGCTCCCTTACATGTTACTTTGTTTATAATAATGTGTATACCTTAGTGAAAATACAAAAGAGATATTTAAATGAGTTAATTTTCACTAGTGTGGCACAGCTACTTTCCACCTTTAAAAGAAATCTGTATTTAAAGTGAAATGAGCATTCCTTTTAACATGAACACACAGAATTCCTTTCAAGGAGAATCACCAAAGTCAGTTTTCATCCAAAGGGACAGTCAATGGCTCTAATTCAGAGTAGTTTTCTCAGAAATATTATTTTTGGTATCATTCTGACATTGCTTTGCAAGCAGTTTAGGCTAATAATATTATTTTATGGTGGACCCAAGGCAGTTCTCTGTATAATGGCCCAAGCATATTCATTGCATAATTCAACATCTGAATGAAAAAGACTTCCAAGTTTATAAAAATTGCTATCGTTTGTGCCTTTCCTTCAGGAAGTAGTAGTAGATGCACATCAAGAAAGAAAAGTAGTGATTGTTTCTATTCTTTTACTCATCTATTTGCTTTACGTGGTTTCAGAAATTATATACCTAAAAGTGTCATTACGGAATGAGCCTCATTTGCAGGCAGGCAAATTTAAATTTTTTTCAGACTTCAAATGTCTTGCTATTAAGCTGAGAAAAGTGGTCTTGTGTGTGTTTAGCATAATATTTCATGTTCCTCCATCCCTCCATAAAGTTGCACAGTATAGAAAGTCTTCCATGATACAGACTGTAGTGAAATCATCTAATTTAAATCACCATGGATCAGCCTGAATCTCTGATTAGACTGCTGAAATTATAAACTCTATTTGTGTGTAGGTGTCTGTCAGTTAACAACTGAATGTCACCACTGTATGTACAATTTTATATGTAATACATAATCCAGAGACAAAAAAATATTTTAACACAGAAGTGGAGTTGGTAGTGTGTGTCAGTAAATGAAGAGTAACCAGCATTTTGCTGTTGGCAAACTTGCTTTTTACCGTTGCAGAAGATTTTTCTATATATTTTCTCACATTTTAAGAATTACCAAACAATTCATATTGGAAAACTGAAATAAGATGCAGTCAGACAATATGCCTTTTGTAACTTCTAATGACATGAAGATGTGAAATATGACCTTTTCAAAAATAAAAAGTATGTTAACTGTTGAGATCGGATTTGCTACCATGCCAAGCATTTCAGACCCCAGTAAAGCTGCACTGATAGTTACTCTACATTTTTAGAGCAGGGCACACTAGTGAATCCAGTCTGTCTTTGTAACTGGCTTTACAAAATTTTAGAGGACTGCACAAGTAAAAGCAGTGCTATGTGAGAGCTGGACAGAGAAAATCACATTTTGGAGTTCCTCTATTTCTCCCTGGGTTAAGGATTTAACCTTGTGTTTCCTTCCGTATTTGTCCTGCTTCTTGTGCCTTGGACACAAAAGCAAAGTCATGAGGAACCTTTAATGATTTTTGCAGCAAGAAACTACGTCACTTTTGAGCAGGAGCGTTAACTACCAGGCATCAAGAATTCTTGAAACAATCTTTTTCTTCTTCTTTCTGAGTCATGTCATCATAGAGACAGCTTCCTGAAGGTTAATTTTAAAGGAATAATTTTCTAATTATCCCAATGGCATTTCCTGCCTTAATTTGCTGAGATAAATGAATTGGTAAATCATATGGAGAAAAAGAAGACAATGACACAAACCCAAAAATTCTTGAAGGGAACACATTAGCTTATAAATCAGTATATTTCTTCATACCTTTTCACTAGAAGTTATTTCTGTTGGCTAGGCTAGATTCCTAGGGAAAACTTACATATTACTTTTCAAACAAAGAAAATTAGCAGACATTGTGATATAAGCACTAAATGGGATCCCAACCATCCTGTCTATGATTCACTGTACTTCAGTTCTGATTTTTTAGGAATACATTATTTAATGATCTAATCACCTCTGGCATCATAATAGCACAATTTCAGACTTCCAGAAAATCATATACTAGGTAGAGAAAGCCTACACTTTTGGACTCATGCTCAGAAAAAAAAAAGTAAAAAAGAAAAAATCAGTTTCTTCTAAATATGTCTTATTCTATCTATACCTATAATTACATCTATGCTTTGGCTTCTTGTATAACCTGTGTAGAAAGTTTCCTCCAGAGGTAGTTCATCATGTTAAATTAAAGTCCTGTTCATTTAGGAGGAACCTCTCTCACTGACTAAGAAAAAAGCTGTGGAGATTATCCTTTTTCTACTCCACCTCCTGCCAAGTGTTAGCAACTCCAAAAAAGAAAGCCTACTAATCCACTTGAAACAGACTTATAATGGAAAATTCGTAGAAATATAAACATAAGTCACTCTCCTAACAGAAAATTATTAAGATTTTATATTATTTGTTCTACTTGGATTCTGATCTTCCTTAGAGTACTTAAGGTCTCTTTCAAAGCGTGGTGCAAAGAACATAACCCCTAGAGTCGTTGAAAGATTGATTTGAAAAGTTTCCATATGAAAAGAAGAAGGGCTACTAATTCACTGACAGTTCACCCAGTTAGTGAGGTATACCTAGAAAAGGCTTATACCTGCAAAAGAGTGAGTATCAGCTTTTGTTGTTGGTATGACACTTTCCTATGAAAAATAGTCAGAAATTAATTTGTAGTTTTACTGTCAGGACCATGTAGCACTTCACATAACATTTAATAATAGCCTTATGATTAAGGCATTTGTTGAATTTGTGAAGACACGGTAACAGAAAAATCTTTGGTTGTAATAAAGTAAGGGGTTAACTTTAACTGTGTTGTACTTGGATCTACAGTGTCATGCGTTGGACATGATGTTTTAACACAAACCTACCAGCTTAAGAGAACATCATATGCCTGCAGATGGATGCAGAACTTATAATTTCAATATTATCAGTTCAAATCTGTGTTATTTCTTAATGCTTCACAATCATTGTTACAGAAAGCTCTCTCCGAAGGCAATTGCCAGGGAGCAGCAAGGACCAGCTGGTCCCTCAGGGCCGGGCCAAGGAGCTCGTCCCACCACCCTGGTGAGGCCGCAGGGCAGGCCTGAGGGTGGCTAGCACGTTCACCCAAGAGTTCAGATGACCAGGCCTTGTTGACCAGGTAGCTCTGAGGTCAAGACAAGCTGACAGCTCAGATTCATGTCTAGTAAGGTTAACCAGGGGTACACAGCCTGGGGTACGGGGCACCTCCCTGGGGATGGGGATGGGGCCAGGGGCCGGCCGGGGTGTGGGCCAGTGGGTGGGCCCGAGTGGGTGGGCCCCGTGGCAGGGCAGGGCTGTGGGGAGCTGGAGACGGGCCCTGCTGTGGTGCTGCTGGGGCAGGGGCTGACAGCCCTGCAGCACTGAAATGGGGGCCTGGGCCATGGGCAGTGGGGGAGAGTTCCCGGGGGGCTGGGCAGGGGCAGCTGGGGCTGGTGGTACCCCTGGGGCACTGACAACAATGGTCAATGCACTAGGCAGAGTCATCTGGCTTTCCTGCAAGATTATTGCATCAAAATTTCACTTGGACATTCTGGAGATAAAAGCCTTCTAGGTTTTCTAGTCTGAGTTTTTATATTTAGATGTTGGCTTTTTTCTTGCATACATTCTACCTAGAGGAGATTAGGTTACATCAGAGTTGATGTAAATACCACAATCTTACAGGACCAGGACTGTACATTTTGGGAAGACTATATTCTCAAAACTGTACATTTTTGGGGAAATGAGAGGTGTTATGGACTTACCTAAATGTTCACCCAGGCAAAAGGAAAAGATGGTTTCATATTCCATTTCCCCCGTTTCCAGGTACCTATCATAAGGCACAAGGAATTCAGCAGCCCTGGCATGACAGGGCACCTACGCTGTGCCAGAGAGAAGTCTCAAGCAGAATAAATTTCCCATCCATCTAGTGCAACAGTTACCACCTTCTAGTTTACAGTTTCCTGTGTGAATTCCTCCTGGAGCACATATCAATACTACTTTATCTTCAGGATTAATTCAATGTTAGTACTAAACTCCATTTACTCATCATGTTTGACGTCACATCCCAGGCATTTTACCAGCATCTTCTTTGGCATCTGGAACATATTTCCATTTAAACTGATTTACCTATGATTTAATAGGTAGGTTTATTATTTCCTTAATCCATTTCAGACCTTGCAGATAAATATATCTCTATATGGTAGCTAGAGATATCATTAAAACTTTGTTAATACTGGGATGGAATTAAAAAAAAAGACCTTTCTACTTCAATTGTTCAAATAAATATGCAAAGCTAGCTTTATAACTGAACATAGATTAGCTGAATTTGTTGGTTTTTAATAAATGTATGTTACTATTTTTTCAGAAGAATATTCTAACATGTGCCTTTTTGATAATGTTGTCTTATTTTTCATACTTCATTCCTACTGACATTTTTTCTGTCTGAAAGGCCTAGACCTCTGAGACCTGCCTAATGCCACAACTACTGAGTAATGTCTCTTTAGCTTTCCTCAACTGCCGTTCCCAGGATTCAGATAATGGCAATTTTTCCTTTGAGCAAAGGACACCATGGAGAGGATTTTTGTCATAATAGCAAATGGAATAGCACTTAAGACAACATTATGTATAACGTTTATAAACTTCCCAGATTTACTTCTAGGGTGTTTTTTTTCAAATCTTTTCAAACAGGTTAACTATTTTTATTATTTTTTTTTATGGAAGGCTCTGCTTGCAATTAAATCTGCAACAGAGTTGTCAGAGTTCCTGAGTCTGGAAGGTCTTCAAAGTACCCATGAACACATGAAGACAATTTGTTTTTAAAGATTTCTTTTTTAAGGCTTTACTTTTTGGAGACAAACAATCATGCAGGGAATAAAAAAACTCTCTGGAGCTCACTAACTCTTGATGAGTGCATTGGGATTATTTGCAAAGACCTCGGTTGCTGCTTCTCTTCCCTAGGTAATGTATCGCTTATGGTGACAAAACCTAGAGAAAAGAATGATTTTTTGACATGACAATAGATGGCCATAGGCTACACGTACATGTTAAAGCACAGAAGCATGCTTTGTGGCAATAAGCAGCAAAAAAGAAAGCTTTAAGTGAACACCAATAGATTGTTTAAAAATTTTTCTTAGCCATTGCACTCCACTACTATTGGCTGTCACCATACAGTCTTTAGGGTTGGCTTTCTTCATTCATTCAGTACTTGCTTTGTTAAAAATGTATTCTCTAATGAATGTTCACTGGAAACCAATTTACCTATTTTTCACTTCGGTTTTAATCTCGGTTATAGTGAGCTTTATCAGAACTGCAACTTCACAGAGTTCAACTAAGCAACGGTGAGAATGAGAATACAGAAACCTAACACTGCTTCAAAAGTCTGTTTAAAATGTGTTCAAATTCTATGATTATGAATACTCTGAAAAAAAAGAAGGTATATTGATCCTATAAATAAACTTACTGTGAATTATTCACACATCACTAATAATAATTTCTACATTTAATTTACATATATACAAAAGTTAATTTAGTGATGTTTTTTCCACCTTTTTACCCTATCTTGTTTACATAATCAATATACGAATTCATTATATAAATGAGACAGTTTGCTGATAAAATCAATGTGTTTTACTGTATTTTGCAGATGATTAAAGCATGTATGTGATTCCACCAAAACTTTCATAATATCAATATGGACGGTTTTGCATTACACTTATCTAGCAAGAAAAATGAGCAGACTGCTATAAATACACCTGTAAATATCTGAATTTTCATTATAATTTATCCAGTACAAATCTGAAATTGCACTGAATTCATCATTTTCATATACTTTCTTTATTACCCACATTTGCATTACAAAGGTAAAGCAAAACATATTTCAGATATTTCATTTGTAAATCAATTAAAATTATGCTTTCACTTACTGTAGAAATTACTACTCATTTCATCGGAGGTGAAATATATGTATTAGTTAACCCCAGCAAAGCTCTGAGGAATGAGGTGGGGGAAGATGTGTGGACATAGGGTAATACGATCTCAGGCTCTCCCCTTCAGGAATATTATTTCTGCTGTTCCTTCCAGTCAAAACATTTTAGAAAGAGACTCCTAACTACTGTTCTATCTCTTCTACCATTCCCTACTCATGTTTTCCTCCTCATGCTGTAAGGGTAGGTATATACTCCTAAAGGACAGCTTCTTAAAGACACTAGTAAGTCTTGCTGATTGGTACTTTGCAGGTCAGGAAGTGATTTTCTAAGTAAGACTGAAACTGGTGATAGTTTGACAATTATTTTACTTTCCCAACTTCTTTATATAAGTAAAGGACATTTTAACTGGTAGAACATGTGGTTATTGTTCAAGCTAAAGACTGAAGGGCTACATATCAGGTTAAATCATGCTGGGAAAATAGGGTTCCTGACGTCCTTTACTTATGGAATTGTCCTTTTGGCATTCTCTTTTCTATTCATGGAACAGAGGGTTAGCACATCTGAAGATGTCTACCCTGGGTATTAGTTTCTATGCATAAAACAGGAGAACTGAAGAAGCAGGACAAGTAGTAGTCTGGAGTCGGTACAAATACTCTGTCACTTACATGATTTCCTGTGCCTTTCCTTATTCACTTAAATATTTTGATCAACTGGAACATTGTTACTACAACTAGATTAGCAATGTTATTGCCCTCTAGTGGTTTTACTTATTTGCAATTCCATAAATAATCCTAAAAACATTTTGAAAAACATATGATCTATAACATAGAACAGTAAGTCTGAACCAGAAAACATCCTTGATTGAAAAATATCCCATGAGTTACTTTCTGCAAGGTATATATCAGGGATTATAAAATGTAAATCATATTGGAAGACAGGAAACTTCCTGTATTACATTAAACTATGAGTAAAGTCTGCTGCAACGAAGTGGAAGTGGCACCAACCAAGCAAGTACAGCATGACCACACGAGGCCTAAACCAATCAGACTGAGTGGGTGACTGTCATTTCAGCGCTGCAGTATGTATATTAATCAGTCTCAATCACTCTCAGCCATTATTCATGTCTTATTGTAGCTTCAATGCTTGGTTAAATTTCTGAAATTAGTCAGCATGTCAAACTCACACAGCTTCTGTTGCAGACAAAGAGCAAGCCTTAGATAATGCTCTGTCAGAGAAAAAGTAAAGGGTAAGCACTGAAAGGCAACAAAAGAAAATATTGTCAGAAATATGTTGGAGAATTAGCAGGGCATGCACAGAATATAACAGGTTTTTAATGACATTATAAAGATTAGAATTGAAAGGACTGGTCTAATAAAGGTAGTTAAGGTGAGTAAAGACGTAGAGAGATATTTAAAAGAACACACTAGAGTAAGTAGTTAACTCATTGACTTCTAAAAGCATTTTTAATGAACCTCATTGCTACTGTGAATTGCACTGATCATCAAACTGCATAGTTAGACCCCTTCAAATGTGTGTAAATGTAGCCTTTGTGTTTTTGTATTTTGTTTTTGTATTTTTCTGCTATGCTATTTCCTTATTGTGGAGCACTGTGAAAGTGACCTTCAGGTGGATGTCACAAACACAACCTACCACTCACTCTGAACATGGAAGAGATTGCTTCTTCCATTCATCACAAAAGTAAAAATGTTTCCCAAAGGATGGGGAAACAGGCAGAGGCATTAACAGAAAAAGGTGAAACAGAGATGCCTGAGAAGGCTGATACTTTTCAGGGAGGTATCAGAAATTGTAAACTCATGTTCTACTCCTCTGTTGCTTCTCTGTCTTAAGACTTTTTTCCCCTTACTTTGTTCTTTTTCTTTCCTTCAGCTTTTCTTTACTATCTTACGGATAATTTCAGCTTTGTAGGTAGCTGATCATGTCTTCTACAAGCAAAAGAAGGAGTAGCATGAAGGGTGGACTTAGTTTTACCCTTGGCTTGCTTCTAGGAATGCAATGCAGGCCTTGTGTAGCTGGAAAAACTTCAAATTTTACAACCTACTATTAGCAAAACTCTTCCTGGAGCATTCTATTATAGTATGCAGGAGTCCCAGACACAATTAGATATAAAGTAAAATTATCAGATGTACCTGAAAGTGTAGGAAGCCAAAGTTTCAAACTGGTTTAGAGCATAACTAATTATATAATTCATTGGCGTCCATATGGAGGCAGCAGTGAAAAAGACAGCAACATGGCTGAAAAAAAATTTGTGTAATGATTACATTTTTAAAGAGCAAATTGTTAAGTTATCTTCATCTTGGATGTGGCTTTGAGCAACCTGGTCCAGTGGAAGATGTCCCTGCCCATGGCAGGGGGGTTGAAACTAGATGATCTTTTGGGTCCATTCCAACCCAAACTGTTCTATGATTCTCTGATTCGTCTTAAGTGTTAGTGGCCCAAATAGGAGAGATGTAGGATGACCTTAGGTAGTTTCATTTCTTCCATCTTTATGTCATAAAAATCACTGAGCAAATTCATTTTCACCAACTTGGTGAAGTGATATATATGATTTTAGGATGGGATTTCTGAGAGGAGACTGTGTAAATGGAAAGGAGACTCAAACATACTGGCCCTTCACATGCACTCATCAAAGGGTTGTTCCCCACTTTGTACAGTATGAAGAGGGAACAATTTCAAATCTTTTGAGTAAAATGAATGAATATGTTAAGAAAAGAACAGAAACACGGGGGAAAAAATTATCTTCCCTTTCACTCCAACAAAATTGTAAGTAAAATACTTTGATGGGGGGGGCACAGAAATAGTCTCTGGAGGTGCTTCAGCTTAATTACAGATAATAGTGCAAAGGAGAGGTGGTACTAAAGAATGTCATTAGTATCTTCACACATTTTAAAAGGGGAGACCTGGTTCTTGTGACATTTTTTTGTTTGTTTTCCATTTATCTGCAGCTGAGAAAGTTTCCAATTGCAATGTATTCAAAATGCCATGACTAGTTTTGTTTACAAGATTCATGTTCCCTAAACATTCTCCAGCATTTCCTTTAAATAAATAATTTCTTAAAATTAGCTAACTAGCCAAGTAAGTACAATCCTGCAGTCTAATTCTATGTCACCAGAATATTCATAGACAAACACAACCCAGAAATACAATGCTGAAGTGAATTCATTTTTTAAAAAAATAAAACAATATTTACAGAACTCATTCCCTGTATTTACTAGCTTACCTTAATGAAAATCACTTGCATAAAGAGTAGGTTACTCAACACAAGGTCATACCCTTGCATGCCTCACTCTGTTGTTTTAAATAGTACTGGTATCATATTTTGTTTTTCTATGCCATACTGTCTATTGCTCTAATCGTGAAATGTTTCTAGCCATATGAACCATGAGTTGTTTATAAGGCACTACATGCTCTGAGGCACTGTTTCTTCCTCTTCCCTGTCTTCACTACTGAAACTAAGTCAATGGTCTTCCTGGTTGTAGACATTTAGGCTGAATAAGACACACAGCTTATTACAGCAAACAGCAAGCAGAAGAATGATATGGTGAGCAGTATCACTGCTCATCTTGAAATGATCCCTTTACAGCTGCATTAATAAAAGGGTGGTCCTCAGTAATGTGGACCAAGGTTTGAAAGTTATCCTGCTCTTGTACTTTTCCCTCTTCAAATAGCAAATGGCACTTATTCCTGGAAAAAAGAAAGGAAGAAAAAAAAATGCTAGAAGAGGCTATCTGCATTCATGTACCAGAAACATTTTATCTTACTTATCTTATTCACCTACAAAACTAGGGAAAACAATTTAGAAAATAATCTGTGGTGGTCAGTATTTTAAACAAGTCACGACCATCAAGTTCATCTTTTGAAAAGGGCACCAAGATCCCTTACAAGATGACTACAGCCTGATTATTGGCACCTGCATAGGGTCCAGATGAACCCAACCTTTTCCCATCATAAAGGCAAGCTTAGAGACTGTACTGGTAAGTATTATGAGGAGCTATGGGTTTCTGAAAAAGAGATCATTTCCAAAAGTTGTACATGCTGTAATTACATCACAATCATATTATTGTCATCATGTTCTCAGAATGGCAAGCTCATACCATTCCAAGCAAGTACATTTTTAATCATTAAATGAAAAGCTGTTAGTTCCAAGAGCTAAAGAAAAATGTATCATCTGTCAGCAAAAATGAAAGGAGAGAATTCCAGTGTTTCAGAGTAGTCCTGTTAGTCAGCAAACTAATGTGTTCCACAAAAGCTCATGAAACTTCCCATCATGTGAGGACCTTTCCTGAAAAAAAAAAAAAAAGAAAAAAAAAAGCAAGTTATCTTTAATAAATAAATTTAATTGCAATGCAAATATTTCTCTGTCTTACATTCATTCTCAAGGAGTGTAACAAGTGAAAAATTATTTGTATGAAAAAAAAAATTATACATACTTAAATCCAAATAAAATATAAATTTGCTATTTTTTGAATGTTAATTACATTGTTTATCTATAATTCATTAAAAAAAGATAATTCAACAGTTGGTCCTTTAGTCAACCTACTCTGTTTTGAGGCAGGATTAACTTGAAACATTCTTATTTTTAAAACTTCCATGGCCTTCCTAAGTAGCCTCTTCCAATGTTTACATATTATTACAGCAAGCAAAAAAAAAAAAAAAAAATCTAAACTGCATGTCTTGGGTTTAAATTAAGTCAAATTTATACCATAGTGATGGGGGACAAATATATTTTCATGATACCTGTACAGATATCATTACTATGTCCTCTGCACTGTCATCCTTTCTAGGTTATACAAATCCAATTTTCAGTCAAAGACAAAAGTTTTTCTCATATGCTTTTAAATCTCTGATCACTTTGTTGCTCCTTTCTGTTTGTTTTCTGTTACGGAATGGTGCTGAAACCTAAACTTCTAGCTGAAGCCTTGCCAAGACTGTGAAAGTAAAAAAAAAAATAAATTGCTCAGAGCTACCAGTTTTCCATGAACCATTCCCAGAACATTTGCTTTTTGTGGCAAAATCTTACAAACCTTAATTCAGATTATGGCACATCTATACTTTTCTGTAGTCTTTCTTGCATTGCTCTTCCTTCTTTTGTATTTGCCCATATAACATCTTTCCCAAGCACAGTACTTGTGTTTGTCATCATTACATTTAATAAGATTTGGGATATTTTCTGTGACATACATTGATCTCCAGCACTTGTGAACTCCACAAATAGTGTCCCTTATAAATTGCATAGCTACACCCTTCATTTCATTGTTTAAAACTTTAATGAAAATATGAAATAGACATTCAGAAAAGCTGTTTCCCTGAATGGGTCAGCTGGGACAGACATATACCACCCTTCCAGTTTGACAGAAAACGATTGAAAACTGAACTTCTTCAGTATTTTTTCAACCTCTTCTCACAATTTAATTGAGACATTCTAAAATTAACATGATAGTATAGTGTTAAGGAGCTGGATTTCTCAAAAATGTACATTAAGAGACAAACTTTTTTCATCGCCTAGTCATGCATTGTCCCACATTTTCAGATTTATATCCCTGCTGCCCTCCATGAAAAAAATACACTACAGCGATTGGTGAAGGTACCAAGTAAAATAGAAATATTTGTTTCATTATGGCAACAAAGTGCTTTAGTGTGGAACAGAGAATTCAGCTAAAACATACAGAGCTGTTTTGAACCTATGGGAAGGTAGGGAAATGGAGATTCCCAGTTGCCAGTTCAATATTATGATGCCAAATGTCATTGCATGAAGTACTGTCAAGAAACCTGAAACTCCTGAGGGCTGGAAAAGTAAGTATCCAGTGATACTATTTTGAAGAAAAAAGTTAAGAATATGTGGCATTTGTTGGCAAACCATGTTACCTATACCATTATGATTTAAAGGGGGAAAAGTTAATAAGAATACAAGGAACTGTATTATTAGGAAAAAGGCTTAAATTTTATTACGTATTTGTAAAGTGCCATAATGAAAAAGTGCCCTTAATACATACCAGAACCTCTTTCGAATACTTAAGTAATCTTTTTAGACTGAAGACCTAAGTTCCATAGACTTTGCATTTACCTGAAATTCATATTATAATAATTGAAACAGTGTTTAGTTTTCAAAATTATTAGTGCTTCTCTTGTCACATACACATTAATCTGTTCTCTTATGCATTAGCAAAGTATTTGGTTATACTGTGCTACATGAAATTATTTAGGTCAAACATAGATTTCCTGAGACATGTCCTTTGGTGGTAAAAGTTAGTTCCATTGAAAACAATGAAAACATCAGTCAACAGCACACTGACCTGAATTCTCACCTGGAAATGAATCTATCTGCTTTAAATTTTTTTAGAGCTGAATTTTTAAGCAAATGATTTTTGATTCATAGGTTATTTACAGAACACTTACTGGAAATTCTCAAGTTTTGTATAAGTCTGTATAGCTTCATAAGTAATCTCATTATTATTTATGGTCCCTGAATATTTTCTGTAGGATCATATACTTTACATCTAGATGTAAAATTTGCTATTTTCTTTTGACTATTGATAATTTATGTGGTTTGAATATAAATTTTCTCTCTGTGGATATTTAGAGTTTTAACACATAAATTTTAGTTTTCGAATGTTCCTATAATAACCTTTGCTTAGAACTACATTGTCTAAGGAAGAAGAACCACAAAGCTCAGACAATTAAACTGTACGTATCTTAACATCTATAAATAAATAAATTTTCGACTAAATTATCTTATCAACTCCAGTCTCAAAGTTGTAATGACAATTAAAGAATAGACAAAGTCATTAATGTGGTTAATTAAATATGGTAGACTTACAAATTTGATATTCCAAGAAAAGTTAGAGTTAGTAAAATGGAATGTGCTGAAATAACTGATGAGAAATTTTCTTTTACTTGATCTAATCTCCATTATCTCTGTTAGTTGATATGTATATATATGTTCGCATAAGCATACCATACCTATGTTTCACACTCATTTTGTTCAATACTAAACATGGATGGACATCATATGTTTGGAGATAAGTAACCGTATGGCATTGGGAAAAGCACTTTCTGACAGCTTTCTGGATTGTTTTAAGAAAAATTAGACATTATATTGTGTTTGTTAAGGTAACCTGGGACTCTGCCTTGTGTGCTCTCCAGCCCTCTCTCTCTCACTCACACAACTGTATACGTGTACACATATACACAGTCTCACAGAACAGCACCCTTACTACGTGTGTTACAAAGAACCGCTCCCCCCCCCCCCTCCATTTCTAATGATGCTGTTGTTATCCTCTGTCCTCCAGAAATTTTACTCAACCTGACAAACATTGGAATGTTCTAAGAAAAGGTTAGAAACTTGCTAAAAGGTACAAATGTTTTCATCTGCCTTTGGGTCAGTGAAAACTGAAAGTCTGAAAGTTTGGTAACGACCCCTCACCTCATAAAGCCAACTTTCTGCATGAAGAAAGTGATTTTTTGCTATGAATGACTGGATACAGTAACAATGGTAATAACACTAAATATGAACAGTAGGAAAGGTTTTCAGAGCAGTTAGTAAGTTGAGCAACTGCAGTATCAATCCGTTAAGTTAACCCCTGTGTAAATCTCAGGTTAAAACTAAGCAACTAAATAAACAGTAGTAAATGCACTTTTAAAAACAATTATCTATATTAGCAGTCTCTTTCTAATTCTTTTTTTTTTTCTTTTTTTTTTGTCTGGTGTTTTCAAATATGCCTGTGGGATAGGTCTGCCCAGGTCCCATAAAATTAATGAGAAGTAGGTGTTCAGATCTGTTAGATTGCCCTGAGATTTCAATCTGAAAGTATGAGCACTGTTTGGAAACCTCTCTAAAGCTAAAGGTCTAAGCATAATTCTGGCTCTTCTTCAGTTATGCATGAGTAAGAACATATGCTTAGAATCTCTACTGGGAGCCCCCTTAATGATATGGAAAGACTGTATAGCCAGTTCTTGTGCTTTTATGAAGTGTCTTGCAATAAATAAATTGAGAAGACCAGAAAAATCCCAGAAGAAAGACAGAGGAAAGATACAGATAAAAATGTGTATGTCTTAGATTAAGGAAGAAATATATATATATATATAAATATATTTTTTAAAAAAATATAGTGGCTTTCTTGAAGACAGAAAATACAAATATTACAAGGATCAGTATTGTGTTTGTGCTCACACATTGTACAGAGCGAATTGGGGAGGAGGGGTGCTGCAAAAATCTTCAGTAGTTTTTGTGTGACTTTTCTGTGCCCGAGTTATACAGGTCACATCAGACTGAACTGGTAAGACTTTATAAAAGTACATAACATAATCTAAGTACTTTCTATGTATTCCTCCCAGAATACAGATATAAAACTGGGATGCTTATCTCACTTCTTGTCAATGTCACCGTTACCAGTAGCCATGTATAAAGAGACTTTTCAAAGCTAATAACCTTCAGTTGTGCCTCGCCACTTTATCTTCCCATATTTTGCCTTTACCTGTGTGCACTAGAAATATAATTAAATTAAATTATTTGTGTAGCTCTACACACATCTACAATAAAATCTTATATACAGACAGGTTTGAAGTGTACCTCTTTACATGAGGTTATTGCCACCAGAAATGCTACAGTAATATTTTGGCAGACCATCAGATTCCAAGACATTTCCTCCTCTTCCCACAATCACATCTACACCAGCATCTTCACCGTTTTTCACATATTTTCTGCAAATTTTTAAAACTGCTGTTGCTAAAGTCATGTCTGTCACTGGAATAGCAAAGAACAGCTAAAACGGCCATGAAATTTGATTGATGAAAAAAGTTAACAGGGTAAAATATGGTTTAAGCTTTAAAATCACGCCTTATTTTCTCCTTCCAGAATGAATAAATTAAACCCCACCTATAAGAGTAAGAGAGAGTACATATTGCTCTAACTGAGAAGTAAACTGTGTTAAAAACAGAGGAACTGAACATTGTTTAGTCAGAGGCCTGGGCAGAGGAAAACTGAGTCAGGTCCAAACTTACATTCCCCAAAGATAGGTCTAATTATCTAAGGTGCAAATAGATCCTCTAAGTGAGCAATGCATTTTCACATAGCGTAGCCCTGGTAAACATGTTTGCCCAACTATTCCATAAAATTAATTTTCTGAATCTTTCCATCCCTTCACCTTCCCATCTTTTTTTCACTTTGGGATAAGTAGGTTTACAAAAAAACCTCCACACTTCAGTATTCCCACACTTTAAAAGCTGCATTTCTACAATTTTAAAATGTTGCTTATTAGACCATCAGCATTCAAGTTAAAAACTTGAAATTCACCTGGAACCTTAATACTAGTCTCACGAGAATGTGCATTATTTTATAGTCCTCTTTAACCTGGCCACTATTTCCCCAATGACAACATATTAACCAATTATAGCAAAAGGATGCTAAGGTAGCAGTTGTCAATAAAAGGGGAAAACAAACAGGTTGTAGTTAGAGAAGTACAGGCAGAGAGAAACGGAACCCTCTGTGTGTGATTTTTCCTCTTTCACTTGAATAACTGTTTCTGTCGAATGGGTGTCTGTCACATTGGGTGTATCTGTACTGCAGAATGGACTAATATATAGCTTAACCTTGAGTGAACTCTCCTGTTTCTTGCAGTCTGGCCTCTTCAGATACATTTTCAAGTGTGTCCTTTTAAAACACATTTTCTGTTGTTAAACCTGCTCTCTCTTTACAAGCAGCATGCAGTTTTTCTTCTCTAAACTCTTCTCACAGATCTTCTTGATCCAAAATCTCATACATGAATGGCATAAACTAAAATGATCTTAAGGAGTCCTACATGTCCAATGCTTTCGAGGGGAGTAATTCCAGTCACTGGGCTACCAAAGCAGCAGAACTGCTTTTTAGAACCTAAACTTTAAAACATGCAAAAGCAAGTAAGTAAAGAAATTACACTGTGTTGATAAAGATATTCTTGAATGTATATAAAAAGTATAATATTTTTTCTTGAGTCTGCAGAACAACAGCTCTAAGAAATGCAGTGATTTCATTAATGACACTGGTAATTAACTTGGAAACTCACCAATGATATTTAAATGTTAACATTCCTATCTGCTTTACTGCTACTCATTTTGCCAGATGCATCCAATCCCTCTATGAAATTCCACAGTCTTAAGTTTACTTTCCAAGTGCCAAATGCAACACTATTTCTCACAAACTACAGTCGCCAAGATTTATCTTTCTCCAGGTAACACTTCCAACATTCATTTGTGCTGTAAACACACAGGGGAAAAAAAAAAAAAAAAGAAAAAAGAAAAGAAAAAGTACTTAAATAGTGTGTTGAAAGCTAAAAATAGACAATATAAAATTAATTTCTGTGGACAATGAAATAAATTACACAGGTTGCTAGTACAGTTAATTTGGGGAGATTAATTAACAGAGTAATTTAAAAAAGGTCTATTTTAACCATGTTGATGTGGAATTTCCAGCCACATTAGAGCAACACAAAACAAAACCTGCGATAATTACCTTCCATTTAAGATTCAACTTGATATGGAGTTATGGAGGCCTTTGTGTTTACGTTATAGAAGACACCCAGCATTTTCAAGCTGTTTTTGCCATCCTCCTCACATCTGTCAGACTTACCTGTCACTGCTCTGCATTATTTATTTTTATGTAATGTGTTCTTCTCTTAGCTTTTAACAATATAAATCTTATACACAGGGCACCTTGTAAAAATGATGGAAATAATATCCAAAACAAATTGTTAAGATCTTACAACAATCACTACACTGACAATCTGACACTACTGTAAAATTGGTGAATAATCACCAGCACAGCGCAAAAGACAGCTGGACCACTTGTAAACCTTTGACTGCAAAGAACCCTTTAGTCTGAGATATATATTGGGAAATTGCTGACGGACTTGGCACTTGAATGGGTCTTCTTACTCTGCAGACTGACCCAAAAATCAGAAAGCACGGAAAGCATGCATCAGGAGTGGGAGAGAAAACAGCAGCATGAAAATTGTCATAAAGTAGAGAAAATAAAGTTTGATGTGAACAGTTACACACAGTAAATAAGTAAGGACTTGGCTGCTTTAGTGCATTTTTTTGGATCTGTTCTTCACTAACCCAGTAGCAAGTCATACTCTTAGAAATATTCTTGTGAAAATGTTACTATTAAAATACAGAAACTTTAAATTATTATTGTGTACTTCTTGATGTTTTTTCCCCAAGAGCCATTTCTCTCTCACCCTGTATCTTCTTTCTCTCTAAAATGTATTTCTTTCAGTCTTCACCTACAGAGTTGTATTTCCTATACCTATTTTTCTTGGCCATTTCTCCTGCCTTCAAGAGATTAGGAGGTACCTGCTCTACTTGCTGAAATGGGCACTGTCACCACAAAGACCAAAATAACTGAAGGCCTGACAAATGCCTCACAGAAGAGATTTTACCCTCAAAATAGCTCCCTGAGACAGAGAAGTCATATTGCAGACTGGAAAATGATGCTTGAGTTATATTAACTTGATTCGTAACTCCCTGAACAAGCATCAGAGTAACGTAACCTGCATTGCCTCTGCTTTATGCAGACAGTTGGATCCGATGATTTATAGAAGTCTCATTGAACCTAAATTATTCTGTGACATTATGACTCAATGAATTAGAAATTCAATTTATAACTTTGTATTTTTTAAATTTTTTACACTTTCAGACTTTCTTTCTCTATGACTTCACTGACTCTGGGAAAAATTACAGCCAAACATAAACCAAAATATCCTGAAATATTACTGACTTTATGACTTCCTAAGTGTTAGGAATTTTCCTCGTGATCCTACAACAATTTTATGTGAGGTTTTACAGTGTCATTTACCTTTATCTTTACTTAGGGTCTTCATAAAGCCTTTGGTGGAGCTGCAAGACAACAGAGTAAAGTGCACTGGCAGTATCAGTTCTACTTTCTGACTGGATAGCCTTATGCCTACAGTAAACTTTGCAATATAAAGAACCATAGATACCTGAACACAGGCAAATATGAGTGTGATCCTGGCAGGAATACAGAGTCAATGCAATATTCCCTCCTACACAGTTAAACTTATTTGTTGCCTTCATGTCCTGCAGGACCTTTCAAATAGTCAAACAGAATTCATATGGACACATCTATGAAAGTCTCATTCCATGAGTAAAAGGCCAGCTGAGTAGAACATCTTTTCCAAACCAGAACCAAATATCAATGTGAGACAATACAAATGCGTGAGATGTGGTATCTATCATCAGTCTTTGCAGTTTAATATACCTTGTAATGAAGCTCTTTAAAGTTCCAGCTGGTACTATCAGCAGCTAAGCAACACAAAATGCAGAAAGGAAAACATGTAATATTTTGGTTTTTTTCAGTTACTGTATGAATTTATACTCAGAATTTATATAAAGTGAAAGATTTTTGCCCTGTGTTCAAATCTGGACACAGGAATGTGTAACGATGTCTTCATCTGTTTCTGGTCATCATCCATTGTAAACCTGTGACTATAGTCATCCATAAAATAGATTTTCTACAGAGTCTAAGAAACTCAGATAGTAAATGGGCTGGCTGGGAGCACAGGACACAGATCTCTTCCTGCCTTTCAAAAAGGCTAAAAGTTTTAAAACTAAATGGAAATCTCAGTTTTCCAGTTTTACTTCCCTACAAACCTGTTCAATGCTTATTAACTACTGCTGGTAACTGCCACAGGCAAGAACAGAAAAATCATATTGGTATTTGATAAAAGATAAAAATCTGCAAGACGCTGATAAAGTATATGACTTGAATCATTCAAGCACTTCAACAAATAGCTCCCATTTCTTTCCAATTGCATTTTTCTGCTTCCTTCCTTCCTTTCTTGTTTACTTACCCTTTCATCTTTGTTGCTTTTTTCTGTCTTTTCTTTAATCTCTCTCATAATTCCATACACACATATCTACAAACAGCCCTCTGTATGGAGTTTTAAATTAATTTCTATTCCTTTTTACCTTCTTACATGTCCCGTGAGACTCTGACCCTACTACTCCTACATGTTCCTGCCCACAGCTTACTTATAAATATTCAAAGCCCTATCCCATCATTACCAGCATTTCTTCTCTCACACAAGCATTCCTGACTGATATTTTTCACTTCAAAGACCTCTGTCCTTCACATGCCTTGTCTCTTCCCTTGGCACTCATACTCACACGCTGTTACTCTGTTTCCTTACTAATCTTTCTTTACTTTTGTGTTCTCCCACTCTGTTCCTCAAACACTTAGGTGCTTTTGTTCTCCACCATTCTATTCATGCCACTGCTTTTCTTCTTTCTTCTAATGAATACAGTGTAAAGGAAGGAGGTAACTGTATTTATGGCCCCATGCTTTTCACAATAGATAGCCACAGCAGTCCTGACAGGCAAGATGAATGAAATTCCAGTTACAGCAACATCTATTTCCATTTCCGCGTATTACGCTAATGGCAGACTCTACAAAATACACCATCACAAATAGGGCCAGTGTTTGCTGAAGGCACAAATAAGGAGGTCCTTTAGGAGAAGAGGAAAAAACAGAAGGGACAGTATGAAGTCAGTGAGTTACTGTTTCTTTTACACCAGTAACAGTGACTAATTCTTAGAGTAATAAGAGAAAATAAGCTACTGATACACTATAAGCAAAAAAGTCTACTAGATCTTACTACACAATCCACTGCCCTAGGAATGGAGAGACGACAGCTATAATGTTCTTGCCTGTCAAACCTCTGTACAGAAGAGATTCCACACTCCCACTAGTTACCTTGTTCCAAATGCGACTAACACCACATTTAATAAAGTTTTGTCTAACATTTTCCATATAAAGAGACCATTTACCCTCAGTCTTCTCAGACTAAATAGTGTTCTTTCAACTTCTACACGCCTTGCTTTCTACATGTCTTAAAATTCTGTTATTTTCCTCTGGACTGTCCTTAGTTTCAAACCAAACACAGTTGACTTCATCAATCCCTAGCAGAAAAATAATTTGTCCTGTCAGATGTACTGCACATCTATTAATACACTCCACAGTGAGGCTGTCTTTTTCTTTAATGGTAGCATGTTGCTGACTCATATTTACTTTATAGTCCATTACAGCCCCCAGATTCTTTTCTGAAGTGCTGCTGTTTTACCAGTATCCTTTTGATTTTACTTTTTCTTCCCAAATGTAATTTGCATTTGTCAGTATTAAGTTTCCTCCTGATGGTTCCAAGACATTTCTTTAATTTGTTAAGATCATTTTGACTTCCGATATTGGCCGCCAACATGCCAACAGGTCCTTCTAGCTTGCTGCCAGCTCTGTATTTCATGATTTCATTATTCACATCACTGACAATCTGAAGAACAGAAAATGCCTTTAAGATCTAGCAGTTAACATGAAAAAAGTATATCACGTAAGAAATTCTGCTTCACCATTCCCTTTGGTTAGGCAGAATACAACGTTTTCAGAGACAACTGTCTCACTCTTAACATAACAAATGATGGAGAAACATCCACGTTCCTACATCCTGCTACTAGGTGGTGTCAAAATTTTACACATCTAATCTTCACATGTTTTATTTCTGGACATTGACCTCAACTGAGTAGGATTTCATCTGTCAGGTTATGTCTTTTACATCCAGGTTGCTCCATATCACGATCAAGTATCTTTACATACTTTTTTTTTGGTAACCAAACAAGTAAAAATAAGGTAAATTTTCAAATCTTGGAATTGTTAAATTGCTTGTTTTCAGTAAGGTTGCTTCCTCCAGCCCTTCCCCCCCCCCCCCCCCCCCCAAGATGCATTATTGCAATAGGAAATCACCACAGGAGTAGTTTATCTGCCATAACCAGGAGGCATTTTGAACATCACAACATCCAGCATAAAGTTAGGCTATGCTATAGGTCTTTCACGCACCATATGACCATATATTTGGACACATTAAAATAGATTTTCAGTCAACCCAGACTTTGTCCGGCTTGTTTCCGTCACTGGTAACTACACCATCACCAACTCCCTTTCCGTGAACTTCGTCAGCAGCGACGCCCGACGTTCTCCCGAGCCGCCGAAGGGCCAGATGGCCCCGGGGCACCCCGACCCTCGTGCCATGGTCCTCCCTCGCCCGGGGCTGCGTTCGGGCACACCGCCCCCCCCGCCCCAGCCACCCTCCAGCCCCTTTGATCTGCCGCTACGCGCCGCGCCGCCGCCCGCCCCGGTGCGTGCCGGGGTAGGCCGCACGGCAGCGCGGCTGGGCTGCCTCGGCTAAACCGGGCGGCACCGCGGTCGGGACGAGCTGCGCGTCCCCGGCCCCTCGGTGGCGGCAGGGGGCGGCCGAGGCTGAGGGACCCCCGCCCCGCCGGCGCCCGCCCGCCGCTCGCACAGGCCGCGCCAGGCGGGCATTCCACGGGCGCTTAACGGGAGCAGCGCGCGCACGCTCCGCGCCCCACGGAGCGGACCGGGAATCCCGGCGCGGGCGGTGCCCCCGGGCACACGCGGTGCCCCAGCCGCGCTCGCGGCCCGCAGGGACAGTGGGCGCGTTCCCGCCGCGCCGGGCCGGGCCGGGCCCTTCCCCGCCCGCAGGCGAGGCCCGTCCTCCCGCCGGGCCGGGCGCTCGCGCGGCTGCCTCGGCACGCGCGCGTGAGGGAAGGCCGCGCGCTCCTCCCCAGCGGCCGCCCACCGACGGCCGCTCCCGGCGGCAGAGCCGGCTGCCGGGCGGGCGCGGCCGTACGGCGGCGGGGCGGCCTGGTGCGCCCGTCGTCTTTAAGACGCCTGCGGGGCGGGGCTGTGTAGGTTTCGGCTGAACATTCTGGAGTGGAGGGGAGCGGCGGGGGGCGAGGCGAGGCGGGGTGCCGCCCCGAGCCGCGCCGCCCGAGCGGAGCCGCGCCGAGCCGAGCCGAGCTGTGCCGAGCCGAGTTGCGCCGCGCCGCCGGGCGGCCAGGCCAGCCTTCCCCGGGAGGAGGCGGAGGCGAAGGCGAAGGGGGAGGAGGCAGGGGAGGGGGAGGAGGAGGGAGAGGAGGGAGGACACGGGGAGGCGGTTGCTGCTGCTGGGCAGAGGAGTCGTGCAGGAGCTGCGGCTGCACTCGGACGCCACATTCCCTCCTTACGGGACTGGGGGTGAGGATGTGCGAGAGCTGATCCTGCCGCCGCCGCCTGTGCTGAGAAGTGTCTGCTCCTCCTGCTCCTCCTCCTCCTCCTCCTCCTCCTCCCCTGCTGTGGGTGAACCTGCGCTACGGGCTCTTCACCGACACGGGGGAGGGGGGTTCGTTTGTTTGTGTATTTGTTTAAGGCAGAGAGAGAGAGAGAGAGAGAGAAAAAGCGAGAGATCTTCCGTCCACTGAAGCACAGTTCACTATGATCGTACTCGCATTCAGCACTGGAAGCCGGTTGGATTTCGTGTCTCAGTCCAGGGTATTTTTCTTGCAAACCTTCCTTTGGATTTTATGTGCTACAGTGTGCAAAGCGGAGCAGTATTTCAATGTGGAGGTAAGATCAGCCGTATGCGTGTGCGAGCCTGTGTGCTTCCCCCCTCTCCCTTTCCCCCTTTCCTTTTTATTTTTATATCCCTTGGATCAAATCAAATAGCCAGCCAGCCATGTCTTCCAGCAGCCAGGGCATACGTCTGTGTGGGCTTTCTTTCCAGCAGCCGGTAGCTAGCTCCCCTCCCTGAATTACCCCGCCTGATGGATGCGTTTCAGCCGGAGATCCCGTTATCCGCGGCAGCACAAAGCGCGATGCCGCGCTGGAGCGCAGCCCGTGCCGCCCCGGGAGACGGGAAACCCTCACCCCGGGCACACGGGAGACCTGGGGCGTTGCGTGTACCCGCAGCTCAGGGAAGGCTCTGGGAATGGCTTAGCCTTAAGATACCGCGCTACTGCTGAGTTTCCCCAGCCTGTGGTGTGGGGGTTTTCCTTTTTTTTTTCCTAAGAATGAATGAAAGAGGGTTATGGGGACAGAAGGAAACAGACAAGGGATTTTGGCACTTTCGTTGTGGTACAGTATTTTACAAAATAGGATCGTTTCCCCGTTTATATGTAACAAAAAGTGTTGCCACTAGAAATCGTGGAACAAATGACATGAAGGTGCGACTACAGCACAAAAGTTAGAGGGTGTGGAGGACCAGGAAAACAGGATTTTTTCCAAATGAGAAAGAAGAGTAAAATGTGTGGATACTTAGATAGGGCAAGCCCTGAGAGTTTATAGTGTCAGTGAGAATTCAGTGGACATCCATTTCCATTCACTCTTCTGTACACTTTCAATTTTCCTGTTTGGGGTTTTTACATAGTGCTTTTTATTAAGTGACATTCCTTTACCGACTTTATCATCTTTGTGTATGTTCTTTCCTCCTTTTTCTCCTTCCTGTCACTTCATTAGTTCTGCTGTGAGCAGTTTTTCTTAATGTTTCAATGTGATGGGTGCATTTCCCTCTTCCTTTCCATGTCAATTAAAGCTCTTAATCTTTTTTGTTATGTGTCTCCCTAATTTATATGTGCTCTTTAAAATTCTAATACATAGTTCTGTTTTTCTGTTAGATCCCTGTGCTCCCTCACTTTCTGTCCTGCCAGCCCCCCTCTAAACTTTCTGCTGCACCCATACACCACTCTCACTCATTTCTGTTTCTAGTTTATTTCGTGTCCTGGGTTCCCACAATTCTTTCACTCAGAGAAATGGAGTCTTGTCTTTTCCTCTGTCTTGCACATATGCACACTTGCTTGTTTTATGTGAGCTCTTGTTCGCACTCAGCGACGCTAATTTTTGCTACTGTCTCTGGCAAGATTGCTCCTGCAGATGCTCTTCCGTTCCTAGACTGTCTCCCTTTTTGTCTGAAGTTCTTACCAGTGCTCCTTCTCCCTCTGCCTCATGCAAGATCGCCTTGTGTAAGAAATCACTTTTTCTTTCCCCATGTCTGCTTTTCATTCTAGTCCTTCCCTCTCTACAGGCAGTTTCCCTTGCCACATGCAGTTGTCCTCTCAGTTTAAGAACACACACCCATACCTTCTGTCTTTGACTTGTGCCTCTCCAGAAACTTGTATTTTTACTCCATCGTTAAGATCTCTCCTGATTATAAATCTTAGTCTTTTTTTTGCTGTCATCTTTACTGTAGTCACTCTTGTTCATTCCTTATCACAAGTGTACATCTGTGCTTCTGTTTGTAAGCTCTTCGGGGTGCAGGACTTGTGTCTTTTTACGTGTTCATGTGGTGTGTAACATGCTCGAGTCTGGAGTACAATTGTGAGACTTTAGCTATATAAATATTAAGGTCGCTAATTTCAGAGCACATATTGAAGTTTTATCCTTCTTTTGCTCGTGTCCTCAGCTGCCTTCTTTTCTGATGAGCAGGGGAAGGCAGCGTGGAAGAGAGGAAGTTGCTCTCTGTATCCTCTCCAGGCTTCACAGGCTGGCCCCCTGCAGGGTATAGGGAAGAAATTCCAGCGACAGAACTTTCTCCTCCCACAGTAGTCTGCTTCGCTGGCATCTGGCTCTGCTGGAGAGATGGGCGGCAGATGGAGCTAGTGTGGGAGGAGAAAAAGATTGGTTTAGTCAAGTGGAATATGAACAGGAGGCCAACTCCAGTCAGAAAGAGGTTTTATGAGGAAAGACGGGAAACACTTTCATTTTTGCCACCTCTTCCATATGGAAAACAGCACATTTTGAGGGCAAAGGCAATATTGAGAGCAAGAAACACTGTTGGGTGGAATGAAGTGTGTGACATGTGTGTGTTGAGGGAACATATTTCTTCCTTTTGAATTGTGCTATCTCCTGTTCTTCCTCCCAGCTCTTCTGAAACAAAGTGTGTTGTCATAATGCCAGTGCTACCACTCTCTTTTCATTTTAAGTCTCTGCACCACATATTTCCGGGAGCCAGACAGTCTTCCAGGGAATTAATCTAGGATTTAAAACTTGTCCTAATATGGGGCTTTTCCCGAGGCCACTGACTTTGGCTACTATCAGTGACATGGTCCTGATCTAAATGCACCTGAGATTTGCCCCAGAACAGCCATTGTCATGTTCACATTGTTTGGATAACCCTGAAAATTCAGCTTTCTTATTTGGAACAGCAAAGGCTAAAAGCATGGAAAATTTGAGGCAAAGGACTTGGCAACAGCATGTATGTATTCTGCTGTACAATCCTCTGTGTCACCACAAATGCATAAAACAGTTGTACTTAATAGTAAATTCTGAAAATATGACAACTATTTCTTATGACAGTAAGAATAAATATTCAAAGTAGTGTTCAGGAAAGAAGTGGTATACATATAGCTGAATAAAAGGTCACCAAAGAAATGCTTAAGATAGCTAGAAAGCAGATTTCCATCCCCTCCACACCCCACCTCCTCTTCTTTCTTGTCTCCAAATAAAGTACATTTAATACCTGTTAAACATCATAAAATGCAGACATCATTTATTTCCTTTTTTGTTTTGTCTCATTTAATCCACATTCCTGATTGATAAGCAAAGTTGTGTTGTAGTGTTGGATTTTTTTGGTTGATTTGTTTCTGTGTGGGTTTGTTAGGCTGTGAGCCAGGGCAATTCTTAGAAGGTATTACGGGAGCTCAAATAATGTTATCTTTTAAAAGAAAAAGACTAAGCTGAAGTTTAGAAGCTTGTGTGAACATTATTGTTGCTTATAATTTGGTTGTCCCTCTGTAAAATTTCTTTTAACTAAATATCTACATGGATGAAATCCTCTGGCTTCCAATGATAGCTGAGTTGTCAATTCTGAAATGTATTCGTGTATGTAGTATTTAATGTAATACCCATAGTTGAGTAGGATTCAAGTCATGGAGTACGGGACTCTGGAGGGGCACCCTTGCACTCTGAGTCAGTGAGAGCTTTGTGGTAAAGCTGCATGAGAGGTGGTTGTAAACTGGTAGTTTAATCATGAAGAAGTTTAAGATTCACATAGTCTTATGTGTAGGAATATCTTAGTATTAATTTTCGAAGTTCACTGATTACCAGTGGCATTTTGGTGTGACTTTGTTTCTGACATCATGAGAAAAACTAAGGACTGCACTGTTAGCTCCCTGTTCTCAGCGCTGAACTATTGCTCCAAAATGATAACTTCAATGAGTAAGTGGAGTAATGGAAGAGTATGTCCATCAGTGTAGTTTTTCTATTTTCAACTGTTTCTGTACTCTAGCAGAGGAAGGTATGGATCAGTGAGATAGTGAATGGAATAAAAGTTACTGAAAGGGTGTTTTAAATGTAAAACTGAAACACACAGAAGATAATCCCCGCCCTGCCCCACACTGGGTTCCTCACTAAAGTACTAATAGCTTGTGTTGCTCAAAGATAACTCCTCTGCATGTTATTGGGAGTGTCTATAGATGGTTTTTCACAAGTATCATCCATATAGGCTATATATATATATGTCTCAATGTTTTCCTAAAACCAATAATAATACTATTCTGTTTGAACTGGTATTATCCTGTGAGTTTATCTTCTAATCTTACTCATTAGTTCATGTATATTTCTAAATAATAAGTATGTGTATATTTAATTTACTATTCAATAGTCAATATTAAAGAAACTGAAAAACAATGTCACCTTTTTGTTAAGGGAAATACAGTTATTGAAACAAGAATACCTTGGTCAGAAGACAGGATCTGCATGAATCTAGAATGAGATTAATCTCCAAATCCTAGTACTATGTATGCTTAGTCAGCTGAGTATCTGCATAAATCCTGCTGAGCAAAGAAGTGTTTTTAGAATTGCACCTAGTTTCATTGACTGTATGTGTCATGTGGGAAACACTAGAGAGAAAGCATGCTTCATCATCTCTTTCCTCAAGCTGGCAGTTACGCTCTATTTCCTTTTTACAAATATATAGGCTTGAATCCCTAGGGGACATCTTAAAATTACTCTTACTTTAGTATGAGCAGCTCTTTAAAACAATACAGCCGTTTCTCTCTTCCCATTTTCAGAGGTGGGACAGTTAAATTGCATATTGTGGAACAAAATATAGTGGAATCCAAGCTTCTGAAGAATACCAGGAGTTTCCTTCATGGTAATAACTAGTTGAGAACCCTGCCGTTCTGATTGTTAATAAACTTTACAATTAGCCTTCTGCTCCTGCTGAGTGGTAATGCATGACCATAAGCTTTGGGTCTTCTAAGCTTAAAACCAGACCAGTTTAATTCTTCAGCTGGTAATTGAAAAGGTATAAACATTTGGGAGGGGAAAAATTCCTCCAATATCAGGTTTACACACTTTTCAGCTAGTAGGATTGCTTGCCAGGTTTGTAAGCACAATACAATATTTTTATAACTTTTAAAATGCAAGCCCAAAACTATGGGGAAGCAATTAAGATGCTTTTGGTATAACTAGTGCTATGTGTCCTAAAAGGAATTTACAGGATCTTCTGCATTGTTTTGAGTTGCAGTCAGTATGCATGATTCTGTTACTTAAATTCTGAATCTTAGTCTTGCATAAAGTATGAACAAAATTAATTGGATTTTTGTTAGAACAAGAAGTTCAAACAATATATTAGAAGGATGGAGAGGAGTTATGGAATCAGGCGGAGGAAGTGGTTAGTGAGTGAAATATTAGTCAATAAAAAATGTAGATACAAAGCGGTATATTTGCTTATTGAGGAAATACCAATATTTAGAAAACCTCCTGTAAAGGCTTTTGATGAGCAGATATATCGAGACAAGGAAAATAATCGAAAAGTTATGTGTCTGATAGGCAACAGTACACTTTTCTGTAATAGAAGGCAAATACCTACTGTATAATGAACTGGGTTCCATTTGGTACGGAGAAATACATGTGGTGACTACTGGTTGGCAGAGTGCATTCTCTGCTGCAATTTGAACAATAATTCCCGTTTACAAGAATTCCAGTAGATCAATTTGCTACTGTAAAGTAAAAGAGATTATTTTGTGCTACTAATGTTGGAGAAACTTTATGGATTCTGTTGCCTGTATTTTGTTAAAAGACAAATAGAAAAGGTGGTCCCAGTTCTTATGAGTTCATAATTGACATAGCATGTTAGATCTTAGGTGCAAGACATATTTATTTATAACTGTAGTTCATCTTATTTTCCTGTTGCAATTTTTTTGCTGTTTAGTGTTTAAACATCACAGCTATTAGTGATTCCCAATTCTACAAAAGAAAAGAAATAAAATTGTTAAGAGGTTTATGTAATCACCTTATGTAGTGCAAGATAAACATATCAAAACATGTATTCCTAATGTTTTCTGACGTGAGATCTTACTAAAATAAATACCAAAAACCCCTTAACAAGCCCAAACTTTCCCTCTCTCATTATTCAGATGGCATAATGTAAAACTCCTCCATAACCATTCACTGTTTTTTCAGAGTGGATATATTGTGTTCTTTAACTGGTTTAAGATTTATGCTGCTCTTTGTCAGTTTTATTTGAATCCATCTAAAAGGTCAGTGCTTGCTCTAGGCATCTCAACTCTGCTCATGCACTCGGCAAGACTGAGTTGCAAGACTTTATAAAGACAGAATGGGGTATTATATAGATTTTAAAACGTTTAAAACTGCATCTCTTTTCAGTATTTTAAGGTCTGTCTCATCCTTCTACTTTACCAAAAGATCATTTTGTGGAGTTAAAACACTGGAGGACTTTGTGTTGATGTTTTTTGAAGGTCCTTTAAGTAACAATGTAACTTTTTAAAGATTTTATTCTATTTAACCTATTTAAATTGCATAATCCATCTCATCTCTCTGCTTTGGGTTCCAGTTTGTTGCCTAACCTGTTCACTATCCTCAAACTACACTGTTGACCATAATCTGAAGGAGCAGGTTGAGTCTGTTTAATTTGTTATCCGTGATATGTCAAATGGCAGATTTGGTTTAATTTTGTACAAGGAAGACCGGGATTAGTGCTGCAAACGTGATTTTAGTTGGCATTGAAATGGATTTGAAAAATGATTATGATTAGAGCTTTATTCTTTAAAGAGAGGTCATGCTATTTGGAACCTTTATTTATTGGTTGCCTGGCAACTGTTCATTCATGTTGCTGCTCATCATCATTCATTATAAGAATCTTTGCTGTACAGTAAGAGCAATTAAGTGGTAAAAGTTTATTTCTGTGATGAATTAAAATTGACAGAAATTACAGAAATAGTAAAAAAATATTTCTGTAGTTTTAGTTATTAACTGAAATTGTTGGTACAATGTTTTTCTACTTACGAACAAACAGCTGGTTTATACCAGCTGAAGAGTTATCTGCATTTCAGCTGTGATCATAATGTTCCTAGCATACCTTTTGAGGTATTACAGCACATAATTGAGTTAGGGGCTTGTTTAGGTGTTTTTTGTCATGCTTAAGATCTCCTGTTAATTTCAAGATCAAGGCTTCAGGGTATGAGAAAACTTTCAGTGCTTAGCATTAGGCAATCCAATCTCAAGTGCTGAGGCTTGAACCCAGGATTGCAAAAGAATTTTTAAATTCTGTAATTAAAATTGCTGCAACAAGGGATGTGCAGCTGAAGCAATGAGCCACAATAGCTCTATAGAACACTGAAGTCACTTGATGCTTTTGCTCTGTAGAACAATAGCAGTTTTTATTACACTGTGAGAAAACATTCATAAAACATATTATTTGACAATTGTTTTGTGACTGTGTATGAAAAATGTTTTGCCTTCTTGTATTAATTCTTTATGAATCATATTGTGATTGACCCTTGTGTGGAATAACAGCGTGGAATGGAACAGTTGTGCTATTGAGGATTTGTAACATTGCGAGAAATGTTGGAACAATTTGCTTATGGCTGCATCTTAAAAGAACATCTGGCACTGTAGGGCCAGGGTGGGAGTAGATTTCTCTCTCTGCTGCTACCTCTTGGTAGTAGTGGCTTTGCCTCTATACTGGATGGCTCAGACCTTGGAGAAGGAATATCCCTCTAGAACAGATGCCCTCTGCTTTGAGCTTCTGGTTGTATTAGCTCACAAGTACTCTTCATACCATGCCGTGGTTATGGGGGTTGAAATTAATTCTGTAAGACAAATCTATATTTTCATCTGCTTTTCCCACTCACATGATGTGCCTGTAACACATGAAGATACTGTTATGCATGTTTCCCTTTTGTGAAACAACTGAACTGGTTTCACAGTTGCATAAATAATTTGAAAAGAAATGCTAACCTCAGAAAATCTGGTTTAAAAAAAAAATATTTTTTTTTCCTCATGATCTTGTAAAAAACCTGGTTGTTTCATTTCCTTGGTCCTGTTAATTTTTGCTGACATGTAATCACATCTCCATTTACAAGTGTGAAATACAGGTTGGCAAGGGGGAGACTTAACTTTTCAGAAAATTACCAGCTGAAAGGCAGTTGGAAAATTACAAATTTTCTTTAAAACATAGATAGCGAAACAGAAAAACAAGCATCCCTTTCAATGGGAACAAAGATACTTAAATATATCAGTGGATATTTACAAAGTGTACCGAAGAGGAAATTGCTTCCTTTTTGTACTGCATCCGGGTCTGAAGGTGATGGTCCTGTCATATTTTTCTTTCTTACCTCAGATGTTGGTTGTATGATGCTCTTCTAGGAAATTGCTTTGACCCACTGTCTTTGCAGAGAAATTGACGATTGTATTTGGCTATATGTCATGGTTTACATGCTGTACAGAATAGTAATGATACATTTAATTGTAAGTAAAATAAATGATCTTGTTTCCACACAATAAAATCTAATATTATTACTAGAAGTAATAGTATTACATTGCTAACTGTACAGGATGATTTTGGTCTTGGGAAGTGAGGCTTTCCCCCTCCCCTCCTTACTTCTATGTGTTTTAAAAAGTAAAAAAACCAAATCCACAATCCAGGACTATTTTCCATTTTTAAAATTTTATTATTGATTATGAAGTGCTGGATTCTGATATCTCTGTCCTTCATTACTGGTACATGGAATGTCAGCTTTGGAAAGGTCTTTATTATCTCTTTCTCTGTTGCATGTATTTTTTAATACGTAGGGGAAAGGAGGCTGTGTGAGTAAGTGGCTGAGGCACTGTGCTGGGGGGCTGGAGGTCTGGGCTGTGTGTCCAGTTCCATCATGAGTCTTCGTATCTATCACACAACTTACCCATCTTTGTAACCTGTTTTGCACAAATGTGATTTGGACTAATTGAAGAGTATTTGCTGGCTTTTCCAGTGCATGTCAAGAACAATAGGAGTGATGTAAAAGAGCCAGGGGTATACCTTCACCATTCACTTGTCTCAGGACTGTTTCACTTTTTTCATGAAAAGTAGTAGAGGGATATCATAAAATATAAATACAGCATTTCAATTTGACAATTTGTGTGATCATTCAGATAGTGAATGTGTTCAAGACACAAGTACCAGAGCAGAAAAGGGGATAAACTTATCTATAACACTTCAAACCATGATGTTTTTTTAGTTTAGTATTTTTTTTAAATGTAACTAGCAAAACGTGGTAGAGAACATTGTCAGTAGGATTACGTGAAGGATGTCATTAGATGACTGAAGATAGAGAGTATCAAATTCTCTTTTAGAATGAAAGTTTGAATAGTATAATTTTTGTTACCCAAATATGAAAAAAAATACTCTGCTTCAAAATGTATTTAAATAAATATCAAAGTCTTTACAAATAAAACGGGCTTTGGATCAGATTGTAAATGTTACACAGTGCAAAATTTAGAACTGTTCTATTTTTGAATGATGCACTATTAAAAAATTGTTCCACAAACATTCATGTTGCCTTGTCATCACAGTACCTAAACTTCTCCTTTTTTGTTTGAATATTTGTGGATTTTTATGAAATACAATAAAAGATAGGCCTTTCACTGCCCCAGGTATTAATGTTTTTTATTAGACACCACTCATAGGCAGACATGCTGTTCACATAGCCCTGGATGTTAAAAACTTAATGGTGGCAGGATGAGGCACAGGGGAAATAAGAGATTTGCTATGCTGACATGTTAAGTATGATGAAGTAGAAACCGAACCTTATTCTTCAGGGTTCCTGTGCCATGAGTTCACCTTATGACCTTCCTTCCTTCTTTCCACTTCCCTCATTATGTAATTTTTCTTTTCCTTGCTTCTTTCTTTCTTCTCTCATTTTCATCCTTTTTTTTTTTTTTTCTTTCTTTTTTCATTATTTTCTTTCCCCTCAGCTTGTCTTCCTGCAGGCTATTATCTGCAGCCAAGGAAAATCATCAGTCATTACTGAACCGTAGAATCAAAGATCTTAGGGATGGGAAAGATGTATCAAGGGCCTGCTTCTCTGCCAGTGCAGGATTGCTAACAGCTGGATATTTGCTGGGGTTTTGTTAAGTCTGGTTTTAAAATCCATAGTGGTGGGACTTCCAAAACTGGTAGAAGTACAGTAGGGAAAACTACAGTGGAAGAATTCTTTTCAATAGACTTTTCCTTTGGCTACAGGCAACAGTTTGAAGTTGGCTCAGGTTAGGCAGTATAAAGTGATGTCTGTTCTGTAATCCAGGATCATGGGAGCTGTTTATGAGCATAGGTGGCATGCAGCGATTGGTAATTTGGTGTATTTCTTTGACTTCACAAATTGAAAAATACAGGAGGAGCAGAGAGAAACGAAGGGTTGGTTTAAATCTTCACTCCATTTAAAATTCTTAGTGCAGTTGAAACGGGATAATGCTGTCTGATTATGAAAGATATGTAGAAGCGTGTGGATTGCTGACACTGTCTCAGCGGGGCTTGACTAGTTCATGATGATTTCCTTGAAGTACTGTGCCTTGTGTTTATGTGTTACTACCTAGTGAATAAAATTGGATATTAGTAGGAGTGTTATGAATATCTAGATATTATGCTCTGTTAAAAAGTCTTATTTTGGAATTTCACACATCATTGTTGTGGTCGGAAACACAGCCTTAAGGATGTTCATGACATTGGCACATACAAGCTGTCATAACGTCCATGCTTTGCAAATTATCTAACACTTGGGAAACAAAGATCCCGATTGAATTTGTTTGCTGGTATACATCATGACGAGGTTTGTGCAGGATGATTTGCATGAGGTATGTTTTCTTGCAAGCGTGCAAGCTGCACATTTAGATTGAGAAAGCGATTCAGTCTGAGAGAATAGCACTTAAATTTAGGTGTTCAAATGTGCTGTACATGTTTCCTATATATTAATAACAGTCTCCTCCCTGAAGTCAATGAAACAGAGAGACTGATTCAGCCGACCAACCAGTTAATGTCTGTGTCAGTGAACTCAATCTTTTTCCTGGACTCTGCTGTTAGTATTGACTGGTGGTGGGGTTCAGTTCCTTATGTGTGGGCATTCTGTACCATGTAAGGTGTCGTTGGCTCAGATCCACACAAGGCTGGCAGAAATAGTACGGGACATAAGAAAGTTTCATCTTTTTAGGCCAGCAACAGGAAGGCAGGATGTGTCCCCCAAGTCATCTCAGATGACACTAGAGACTTCTGTTTAGGTAACTAAATCCTATTCTCAATTTCAAGTGATGGTGGAGGGTGTTGAGACACCTATGTCTATGAGGCTGCCCTGGTAGGCACTGGCAATCAGATGTCATCATTTGGGGTTGAATCCCTTCCCTCTGCACTGGTGGGATTCATTATGCTTGTCTGGGTACCTGGTGCTGTTTAAGCCCTGTGGACTATGTTGCTTGGCCTCTAGATAATGTGAAAAGCATGGGCCTCCTAAAGGTCCAATGATGTATCTGCCAACCCCTGGATGACATAATAATCTCAGATCACACCAAATACCTGTACTTCTGACAAAACCAAGAGCAGAACTCTCATTTTTATGGTAGTACAATTTTTACCCTGTCACTCTGGTGCCCTGCACATTATTAAATACGTTTATCCCTTAGTGCAAAAGGTTAACACTTTCTTTACATCTCATGTATTTTAAATATTTAGTTAGGGATATAAAGAACACAGCATTTCTCCACTGGCAACAAGGCAGTTTTGCTTTCAACCATAATGAGACCAGGTCTGGGCCTGTTTAAATCTGTGTGAAACAAACTACTTAACTTGAAACAAGTACTTACGGCACATTTGATAAACTTGGTGCTTCTGACTGTTATTTGATGCCTTCCTATAAATTATTTTAAAGGCTGCCTTTCCTTCCTAAACAGGCAAACCTCTAAACAGCTATTTGTTGCCCTTGAGGGGAGATAACAGAATGTTAAGCATTTTTATAAAAAGTAAGTAATTAGGAAATATATTTGAGGAGACTAAGCTTTTTAAATGTCTGTTGTCTGATAGACAGTCCCCAAGAAGATAAAAATGAAAATGACATTTTAATAATTTCTTTGGGTAAGAGCCCTAGGCCCTCAAGAATAATTAGCTATGTTTTCAAGTACTTTTGTTATATAAAGTAAAATGTGGATTAATTCCACAAAAAATTTACACTTCTGTGTTAATACCAAAATCTGTAATTCATCATAGGCAGATATGTAATTTGATTCATTTATTTACACTACTTGCTTTAGGTCTTCAAAACTGTGAAATTAACTGGGTCAGAATAAGAGTGTTATTGGCCAGTTTATATATTTGCTTATTTATTTATAAGTCCAAATTTTGAAATACCTGAGCATACGAGCTGATGTACTATTTAAATGAGCTTTCTGCTAGCATGTAGTTACAGAGAGACTAGATCTGTTGATTTTTAGGTCAGCATTTGGGAAGGAAGAGTGATATATCTGCAGTCTTTTATTCCAGAAGAGCTTCCTTTGTAATATTTAGCTCCACTCTATTGTTTTGCACTGACAGGCTCATTTAGAGAAAAAACAGTATTTTAGTTCCTTTGTGAATAATCCCATCATTTTTCCCGGCTGCCAAGAGAACTCACTCTTTGTCCCAGCAGCCAGATAAAGATAGAGTCATTGTTCTTCATAGATTAATTGCTTAGATGCCTTTTCCACTGAGATAGTAGAGAATTTTTTTCTACATGCAAGATCTAAGGACGTGATGTCAATTTAATTTGGACCAAAAGATTTGAATTCTATAGAAATACGTTCTTTCTTTAGCTTTGCTCAAAATAAAGATTCTGTTTCATTAAAAGGGTTTTTTAATGTCTTGATGAATATTCTCTTCCTTCTCGAAATTTTCAGCAGCAGAGGAAATATTTTTAAGGTGAAGCTAAGCTTTAAAGATGTTGGAACAATACATTCTGTGATGTTTTGTAAAAGTTACAGGTGACTAAGGACGGGAGAGCCTAAAGCAACTGTAGCTTTTCTCATGTTCCAACTCTAATACAACAGAGAAATTAATCATGCTTGTTAACTTTAACATGATAGCTAGAAAAGGACAGATTGGGACTTTTAATTTTAAATGTCCTACAGTGTAAGGGCTTTGTAAGTGTTAACTTGTTTTTAGAAATAAAATAGCTACATGTGGAGTTGAAAATTGTGTAATGGTGTTCGGTAAATTATCTAATAAAAAACTAATATATTTTTTATTTGGAACAAAGAATTCACAGAATTGTTGAAAGAAGTCAACACCCTTCAGATTTATATAGAAATGGAGAATATAAATAAGCTTCTTGCTCCATGCTTTTTGTTTTTTGGAGCTGATACACTACCTATGTTTCAGTTATAAGAAGAAACTATTCAGACGTAGGAAGAAGAAGAGAATCCACCCAAATCTGGTCTATTTTCTTTTACATAACTGTTATTTTTTCTACTTACATACCTATTATTCTAATAAGAGATCTGTGCCTAGTGGTCTTGATTGGAAAAAAATGATGAGATTCTAACTTCATGGAATTGGCCAGGTTGTGCCATTCATTTTATTGGGTCCAAGATTTTTCCTCAAGCTGTTTGGAAAGCACTTAATTGCCAAACATTTTAACTGAGTAAATTAAGAGTCTATCTTAAATACATAAGATAAATATTGGTGTGGAAATCCATAGGCTTAACTGGTACATTAGGGATAAAATTAGTACAAAAAGAAGTGGAGATATACTATCTATGCATAAACTGAATCTTGTAGTTAGAAGAAAGTTTAAAATTGTTAGAGGAGTAGTATTCTTGAACCACTTTCCAGAGGGAATGCGAGAGGGGTGATGTAGGGGAGAAAAAGTTAAGTCGTTCTGAGATGGGATCTAACTATTTAATGAAAGGGCTTACATTGTGTAACTTTTGTCATCAGCAGTAATGGATAGGATTCCTTATTTGTCCTATATCCTCACTCTAATAGTAATTTTCCTCACTGAGTGAGGCTGATGGCTCTGCTCACAGCCGTTGACTGAACATTTATTCTTCCGCATTTGTCTTATCTTAAGAACGCTATAGCTATTGTATTAGACTGAAAGTGTGGACTATATTGCATCAAGTGAGTTCTCCGCCTTATTGCTTTTTGTCACTTAATTCAGACAACATGTGTGAAGGTCTCTTTTGCACAGTAACTTTTAACTTTTACAAACTTACCGAATATTTAAGATTAAACCTATATAACACTGGCCATGGTGCTCACTTCATAGCTCTTTTCAGTTTTGATTGTCTTCAAAATCGTATTTGCTCAATTTTTGCTGCTGTTAAAACTTCCACTTCAAAAAGTAAAAATTTCTTTAATAGGAGAAGGAAAAAAAAAAGCACAGATTTTACTGCTTTTAAGCTAAGTTTGTCATTTCATAGCCTTAACTTGGTGTTTTGTGGCATCTGTGAGAGACATACAGAATTGTAGTGACATAAGACCAGTGTCCTAGAGGTTGAAGATTAGACCTCCAAAAGCAGTATATTAAAATACCAGTATCAGTAGCATCATGTACTTTTAGTCATAAACTAACAACTATTTGTTAACTAAGGAGGATAATTTAGGTAATTATATTTAAATAATGTAAATGAAGCAGTGTGCCCAGGTGGCGAAGGCGGCCAGTAGCATCCTAGCTTGTATCCAAAGCAGTGTGGCCACCAGGACTAGGGCAGTGACCATCCCCCTGTACTCAGCACTGGTGAGGCCGCACCTCAAATGCTTTGTTCAGGTTTGGGCCCGTCGCTTCAGGAGGGACGTTGAGATGCTGGAGCATGTCCAGAGAAGGGCAACGGAGCTGGTGAAGGGTCTGGAGCACAGGTCTTGTGAGGAGCGGCTGAGGGAACTGGGGGTGTTTAGTCTGGAGAAGAGGAGGCTCAGGGGGGACCTTATTGCTCTCTACAACTACCTGAAAGGAGCTTGTAGGCAGGTGGGGGTAGGTCTCTTCTCCCAGATAACAAGCAATAGAACAAGAAGAAATGGCCTCAAGTTATGCCATGGGAGGTTTATATTGGATATTAGGAAGATCTCCTCCACTGAAAGTGTGTTCAAGCACTGGAACAGGCTGCCCAGGGAGGTGGTGGAATCACCATCCCTGGAGGTGTTTAAAAAACGCATAGGTGTGGTGCTTGGTGACATGGATTAGTGGTGAACTTGACAGTCCTGGGTTAACAGTTGAACTTGATGATCTCAAAGGTCTTTTCCAACCTAAATGATTTTATGATTCTATGAATTTTAGACGAGTGTTTAGGTAATATAATTTCCTCCCTCCTCCTATATAATCAGATATTTTTCTTCTTATATTTTTATTTTGTTAGTTTAATTAAGACACATGAAATTTAAAAAACCAGACTGCTTAGTAGGTGACTGCTTAGATAGTATTTTAATGAGAAAAATGCCAGTGATTGATACATAGTAAATGGATATTGATTGGAGGGGGGACAGCATGATACGATAGACAGTCGACTGCCTTACAATATGAATTTAAACTTAAGAAATCCCATAGTGATTGACTTTGTGCTGGAGTCAGGAGTTGAAAATCAGGGGATGGGCTTTGGAAGAACTGGCAATAGGGATTCTGCTTGTTCAAAAATGCAAATAGGGATTTCAATGTTATTTTAATCATATATATCTATAATGGGGGGTATTTTAATTTGGAAAACACGTTTCTTTCATACAATTCAGAAAACATGACTTGGGTAGATAGCAGACAGCAAGTCATGAATTTCAGAGTAAGAGCTAATCAGAAAGGTACCATTGTATGTCAGATAAATGCAGAGGATGGTGTGGCTGTCCATTTTTAAAAAACAGTGGAGGTAATAATTTCAGGCATTACTCTTTGCTTGTATTAATAAGTTTAGATTCAGCTTTTGAGGTGTAGTCCCACAAAGGGTCTGTCTAAAGATAGTAGAATGGATTTAACTCAAGTGCAGCTCAGATGCAAAACCCTAATCACATTAATGTTGGAGACAAAAAAGCATTTGAAATGCAGTCCCAGGTGACCGTAAACCCCTTGTCTTATAGAAGATGAAGCAAAGTCTGTGCAAGAAGGTATCCCTTGAGTTTACTGTGAATTTCCAGTTATGTTACATGGGTTTATGCTGAATGAACAATGAAGATTTTTGAAAGAGATCTGACTGTGTTTATATATAAAAAAAGTAATAAAACTGGTTGTGCACATTTTCTTGAGAGCTGTATGTAAAAGTGCTGATACAGTTTAAATGTATGCATTACAGATCTAACTGGTGTAAGTCTTCAGTATCTATGTTGTGAAATTTCCAGCACAGATGGTAAACTGAAAAGGTTTGGATAAACTTTCATAACATGTGGAACTTCTGTCTCTTTCAGCTGCTGATTTGCTTGACGCAAGATACCAAGCTAATGGCAAGTTAACTTGCAGGAGTTAAGTTTGAAGATGACATATCATGTTTCAAAAAGTATAAAACTCAGTATCAGAGTAACTCTGTCTATATTGGTAAGCTAAGCAATGCCAGAGAAGTCTTCAAGCAGGGAAGACATCTGTCTATGCGATTAAGTTGTTTCAGGCATGATTTCAGCATGGATCAACTAGTACTCTTACTGACTCTTACTTAGCCTCCTGAAGGATTTGAATTTGAAATTGCCTCTGTGTGTTTAACAGTATGGAGGTGATCTGTTGTGTCACTAATTTTTTCATGCTGGAGGATGGTCTCAGGCACATTTATTAATTTAGACATGACCAGTCTTTTCTGTGAGTGTTCCTATACGAAGTAGTCCTGATTTGTCCCGGTTGCTGAGTCAAGCTGTTCAGATGATATGTGAAGGGGAAAGGTCCAGAACATCTATGTCCTTGCTACCATTTGTTGCAGTTTCTGTCAAAAAATTGTGATGACAGACAGTGTTGGAAGACTCATTGTTCTGTTGTTTCTTTGGTTTTACACATCAGTATTTTCTTTGGGCTTGCATCATCTAGGCAGCCCAAACAAAGATTAGCCCTAGACAGTTCTATGGTAGAAAGAGAATTTAATCAGATTTAAAGACTTGAGGATCAGGGCTTTATTTAGTATTATTCTGCAGTAGGATGGTAGCAGTGTATTGTGCCAGGGATCAGGCAGGTTTTATGTATGATGTAGCCTTCAAAAACCTGATATAATTTTATTGCCATTTGTTCCATATATTTGATTGAGTGTCAACACTTTGTATGCCCTGTATTGTATGCCTTTTGAATCTGGTTTCTTATGAATGTGTTTTTCTTCATTGTAAGTTTGACTTACATTGACTGACCATAGATAAGGCAGACATACTTTTACCCATCATCTCTAGAATGGTTAGTGGCAGGGTGAGTTACCCAACGCTGTACCAAAGCCGGTCAAACCTGAGCTGGAGGAAGCAGTACCCAAGTCTCCAGGTGAGAGAACAGAGTCAGCTGAAGCAGATGTGTTAAGTGTTACCCCTGGTAACGACCTACACAGCTGGCTGTCATGAAGTGCTTCCCTGCAGTTTATATGTTTACAGTTCCATGTTACAAGCTTCTATGAAGGTTGCAGATTGTAGATGGTGCAAATGTTACAGTGTTGTTCCACAGTCAGGTCCATTTCCCCAGGATGTCCCACAGTGGATGAAATTTTGCTAGAAAACGTGTTCCCTTTGGTGAGAACTCCAAAGATCCCTTTGTAGGATGTGGACAGTTTTATGTTGGTGTTTATCTGGGATGTGATTCAGGCATGAGAAGCAACCAGTGCTTGCAGTCTCCTGTGCTGAAGGTAAGATAAGTCAAAAGAGCTTTCCAGGACTCCTTCACTGTTTGGTACTTCCTGGGACAGTCAAGGAAGAGTGCCACTAAAAATTTTTTTGAACCGTATTTTTGGGAAGTGAGCTGGGATGATTAGCTTGTGTTATGTACTAGCAGCCCTCCAACCTCCTGTAGTAGCAATGATCTAGCATTACTAGCCTTCAAGACCACATTCATAGTAGTACTTAGATGGGAAAAAATGAACTGCATTTCTCTTCATAAAGCTTAACCTGTTACGTAGAAGAGGACTTTAGCCTTGATCTGGGAAAGCATGCTATTGAGAACTGTGTTTGGGGAAGCTAGAGTGTTCAGTGTCTTGAAAAGGAGAAAGCCCAGAGTGTCTTTTTGTCATTGATATTATTAGCCTTCTCTGATACCTTGTGAAACACTGTCTTCATTATAAACTGTGTAAACAAAATCAAGCTAGCAATACCGATTGTGCTTATTACTCCTACGCAAGTCAGATGTTTTCTTTTGATCTGACACCCTCCATTCTCGTTTTGTAAGCCAATTCTTAATTTGTATGAGCAGCTTTTTTAATGTCTGACCTTGTAGGTGAAACTGCTGTGTGATGCAGCATTAACTGATTGAGAATTGAGATAAATAGAATGTTCATTGTGTCACATTTATCATCTATCATATTAGCAAGACATACAGTAAATTTTGCCATGTATGGTTTTTTAATGAGTTTTGAGTTACTGTGGCTGGTCTATGCAGCATATAGTTTTAAAGGTTTGTAAACGAGGCCATAGCAAGCATTTCCAATTTCTGCCCTAAAAGTGAAGTCAGTTATTGGATTGCAATTCTTCAGATCCTCCCTTGTTCTTTATGTAAATGTAGTTATGACCATATAACATATGGTGCTTCCTTTCCCCATTTTAACTTCACTTCTTTATTCTAAGTAGAAGAAAGGATATTGAAAGTACACCACCGACAATGAAATTCTGATAGTGAAATTGTGTCCTGACTGAAATTAATGGGAGTTTGACCTGTCTGTGGTTGTGGTTTCACCTGGAGCACTTCTTTTACAAAGCGTTCGGTTCAAGTGCAAGGGGACTGTGTCTGAAGCTATGGAGTCGCTTGTCAGCATCTAGAATGTTTCATGTTGCATTCGCTCTGTACTTTTCACTCGTGTGATTAGCTCTTGCTAACGTCAGTGCTATTGGTTGAACACAGCAGACTGTGGGATAACTGTAGTTCAGGGGAGTATTGCTTGCAGGATGATAATGTGGCTGATAATTTTCCAGAAATGTTTCCTGTGTGCTTGGCAAAATAGCTTCAAGTCATTAAGACTTCTTTCAATTTTATTTGAAAATGTCAAAATACAACAAAATGTCAAGTGAGACAATGCAGATATTTAAACTGGGTGGGTGGGTGGGTGGGGGTGGGGGGGTGGGAATGGGGACAACAACTTAGCTAGGGATCCTTTGAATAAGGTGTCTGACAATTTTCAAGGTAGTGCCTCAGTTTAAACCACTTATAGAAAAAAGTGGTAAACAATTATCAATGTTTAACTTACATATCTACTTGGTACATACAGGTAACAGATGACTAGAAATATTTTTCTTATGTTTCATCATGGTGTAAAATGAGGACATAATTTCTGCATCAACTTGAAATTATTTTCTCTCAAAATTAGTCTGAATGATCACCAATGGAACAAGATGTAAATGTTGCTACTTTGACCTAACCTCTTAGCTTGAACTCCATAACATACTAGGACAAATTACTTCCACTTCCCTTCCATGTGGAGGAGGGGAGTGTGAGATATATTGTACCACTGCTATTCCATTGGCATTAGCGGTGTTACTCCTTTGGCCAAGGACTGAGTGGAGTGTTTGTTTTAAAATAAATGAGATGGTCATATGTCACTGTAGTGACACATAGATCTGCGATACTGTTTGTGATATGCAAGGTGTATCTGTCCTACAGTACAGGGTGAAACACAATATCCTGAAGCTACTATTGACTCTACTTGCTAAGCCTGCTAGGTAAAGATACTTGGTTGAGCTCCCAATTGCAGTCATACTATGCTACACCTGACCCCAAAATTCCGATGTCCGAAGCCAGAAAATTAGCATGAGTATGAGTAGATCCAGACCTGTATCACTTTATTCTTTTTGGTTAGAGACCTAGGGGAGTCCCTTACTAACTTTGAAGTCCATTTTACTGTATTTCATTTTCTTAGTCTGCCTAGCATTTTGTTAAGCAGTTGTCATGGCTTAACCCAAGTAGGCAGCTGAGCCCCATACAGCTGCTGGCCCACTTCCCCCGTAGTGGGATGGAGGAGAGAATTGGAAGGGTAAAAGTGAGAAAACTGGTGGGTTGAGATAAAGACAGTTTAATAGGTAAAGTAAAAGCTGTGCACACAATCAAAGCAAAATAAGGAGTTCATTCACTACTTCCCGTCAGCAGGCAATTCATCAGATGACTGAGTTCAGTCATCTCCAGGAAAGCAGGACTCCATCATGCATAATAGTTAATTGGGAAGAAAAAATTCCGTAACTCTGAATGTTACTCCTTCTTCCTTCAGCTTTTATTGCTGAGCACGATGACATATGGTGTGGAATATCCCTTTGGTCAGTTGGGGTCTGCTGTCCTGGCTGTGTTCCTTCCCAGCTTTTTGTGTTCCAGCCTGCTTGCTGGCAGGGCAGCGTGAAAAGCAGAAAAGACCTTGACAATGTGTAAGCACTGCTCAGCAATAACTAAAACACTGTTTTCATCACAAATCCAAAACATGGTATGATACAAGCTACTATGCAGAAAATTAACATTATTCCAGCCAAAATCAGTACAGCACTTAAAACAGTGGAACCAAAACAAAGGTGTCCATGATTCCCAAGTGCATAGGAAGAAATGTGGGATGTCAAGATGAAGTGAAGTTGTGGTAGTAGTCTGGAGAAAAAGCTTTACATTCTTTCATTGCAGCCTAGCAGCTAAATATTACTGTATTTTATTATTACTGCATATAAATGTGCACTTGTTCAAAATGCTTGACAAACATGGGCAAATTCTTACGATAATAAAGCTGTGTAAAAGTATTATCTCTGCACTTCCTGTAACATTTTGTAGGACGTCTATTGAAACCTGGTATATATATGCTGGAAAATATTAGTCATCACTCCAGGCAGACTTTTCAATCCTCTGCTACAGTCCTGTCGTTCTTCTTGAGTCTCCAGTCTGTACTGCTTTCACATTCCAGGCATGCTCACTCTTTGTTTAGATATCCCGTTCAGTAGAAACCCACCATCCCTGGTGACTCCTGTGTATTTATCACATGCCATAGGAGTTATCTGTGGTTTGGTGGTAAAGTCATCAAGGCATCATGGTATGGATCCAAAAGTTCTTGCTCCAGAAGGCTTCCTCAGATATACCAGTTCAGGTATAAGTGGGATGTTTGGTAGTTTGATCTATGTGATTAAAGGCAAGCTGCAATACTTAATGCTTTTTGATACTAGTATGTTTGTACCATTCTAAGCCTTGTGAAAATTTAACAGACCATTGACAAAAGTATGTATTTTTTCTTTGTCAAATGGGATTTTTCTAGGATGCTTTTGTTAACCTATCATACATATACAGATGAGAAAACTGGCATCAGTTAGTGTGGCCAAACATCACTGCAAGAGCCAAAATCAGACAACATGATTCATGTCTTTGGGAAAAAGTGTCAGACCATGGTGTCACACATTCTTTTAAATCCTTTGTACAGCAGCACGTAAGCCACACAATCTACAAGGGTTACAGAGGATAAGAAGCAGTGTAGATCAAATAACTAACAGCAGAGTGCATAAGGGATGCTAAAGGGACTAGGAGATGGAAGGAGACCCAAGCAACTGTAAAGAAAGGAGAAAATGACTTTCCTCTGTTTAAGGGTTTGGCTTCCCGTGACAGAAGACAAGGGCTTGTACATTTATATCCTGCTTTTCCCTTCCCCTAAGAGCATATAGAAGAAATAGGAAATTGCTTTGGGACAATGTGAAATTTAGTGCAACTCATGTGAACAACTATTTCTCTTCCTTCTTATGTGTTAAAAGGATCTAAATCTCTGTAAATAACATTTATGTCTACTGTAGAACTCCTGTACGTAGAAGAGTGAAAAAGTAGGCCAGCAGCTGAAAACCAAGTCTAAAAGAACCTATTTCTGATGTCTTCTATCTCCCACATGATCATGATAACAAAAGAAACTGTATGTCAGGACATGTGATTTTTCTTTATTTCCTTTGTTTCTAGAACATATACCCTCAGCAGCCACTGAATCCATCTGTTTAAGAATATTTCTAGCAAGTTTTCATGGTAATTGTTCTTTTTATACCTTTCCTCATGTCCACTTATGCTGTGTTCTACAGGAAGAATGTGTCAGCACACTTTCATTTATGCCTTTTCTTTGCACATTTTAGAAATAAATTAAGCTATATAGTTTTTCTTACCTTTCTTTTTACAAGTAACAGTTTGTAAAAATAAGAGATTTATTAACATCAATAGCTGCAAGGATTTACAGGAATGTATGTGCAATATTAATGAAAAAAATAGATCAGTTTAAGGCAGATGAATAACAACTCTTTCCAAGCTATGTGCATTCAGGAGAGGGTAAAAGGCCTGGCTGTGGCATTACGTGAAGGCTGGATTGAAAGTAACTCTCTTCTAGTCCATTTAAATCGGTGTGGGCACCAGAACCATTCAGCGTATTTCCTTAGCTGTCCGACACTTGCTGGTGTTTGTGCTACCATATCTAGATCTTTTTACACATTCATAATGAGGCCTTCAGATCCATGATACTCAGGCTGTTCTGTGTGCAGCCTTGGAGGCAGACCAGACCTGTCAAATCCAATGGAAAATAAATGTAATGGCCAGCTGGTTTAGAAGGCTGCAGTTAGATCATCGAGAATGAAAACTCCACCTGGAGGTCTGCCCTCCTCCCGTAGCAGAGTTTGGGCTTCCAGAAACTGAGCATGCTAACTTTACCTTTAATTTTAACTTTAACCTTTAATATTTTAGCAATTCATAATGGAGCAAAGAGACTACTTATTCGACTTTTCTGTCTAGAGTGCTTCAGAGCATCAGCAGAGATTTTTTTTGTGATTTGGTAGTCTCTTTCTAGACAAGGGAACTTTTGTTCTCTGTGTGATGAAATAGTGAAAAGATGTCCCACACGCCTGCTGTTCAGAAAATATGTGACGGTAAGAGTCAATCACATGTTAGTACATGGATTTCTGGATTGTTTCAAAATATTATTCTGGGGGGAAAAATAAAAATCTTCTCTAAAACCTAAAAAGGTATGTTTTTAAACTGTTTTACCTCCTTCCTAAGTATACAGCAAAGACAAAGGAAATAGATCAGTATCATGGGTTTTGGTGGGTGGAGTGGGATTTAGATTAGCCCTGGTGGTTCTGAGATGGGGTTGCCTGACTTTTTATCTCCTCAGTTTGGGTTTTTTTTTGGGGTGTTTTTTTTGTTTTTTTTTTTTGTTGTTGTTGTTAAGAAATGCACTGATTTCCAGTTCCTATCTATCAGCTTTGCCTTGGGAGAAATTGGTCTCAAATTCAGTAAGGCTTACATGCACACAATTGCCAGAAGGGACACTGCTGCAAAATGTTGCGGAGCTTTTGTTTATGAACTTTTATTAGAATATGGAGAATCTGTGTGGGAATACTGGATATCAGAAGAGGTCTATTATGCCCACTCAGCCCTGCTATACTTTGACTGCAGTTTTTGGTAAACCAAAGATCTGGAAGGAGAAGTGATAGACAAGGATAGTTAAACAGCATTGAGCCTAAGCAGAGGGTGAGATTGGCAATCATAGAGGAAAAACCTTAAAGGGATTGGTCTGTACTGGATTGAGGGTTCTGCAGCTCTAACAGGAGTGTGTATTGGAGGCAATCGGAGGCTCTGTAGGACCTTCTAGGATGAGCAGTCAGAGATGCTCCTCTTCTGGTTTCAGCGTTACCACACAGAAGTTATGTGGTCTTCTCACATGTGTCCTTATACTGTAAATTTTCCCATTATCACCTACAGAGAGCAAACTGTGGCTTGCAAAGGTTATTTATATAGTACTATGTTGTATTAGTGTGATGTCAGCGTTCCACAGAATCACTTTTTCCAATAAACATGTACGCTTGAGGATGTGGGAATCTGCTAGAGAGAGTGGTTTTATACAGTTTCTGGAATAAAGAGGCTTAGAAATGAGAATAAAATCCAGAACTTTATTCTAGGAGGTTGTAGAATGTAGTTTGTTTTAAGATTTGTACTTTATATATCTAATAAACACATGACCAGGCCCTTGCTTTACAGGTGGTTTTAGGTAATAAAATACAGTGATGCTTAATAACAGGTGCCTGGAGAGCAAGGCAGACGAAGAACAGCAATACACAGCAGGAAAAAAATGAAAGAATACTGATTATAAAGTTAGGTTGATCTACTATAAATATTGCAGAATAGCTTTTCATTTTTTCATCGATAAAGCATACAAAAATGCTGGTTTCATCTTGATGGAAAACATTAATTGAAAAATAAAACAACCCTTCAATAAAAAGAGTTCAAAAGCATTTTTCCTCTTTGATGTAATTTTTTGCATTTCTGACTACATTTATTTTTTGGTTTACACGATAAAGATGCCTGTCTTCTGAAGGAACAATGAGAAAACTCTGAATATCAGTGTTGTGCAGCAGCTATATATAGGAGGGTAAAAGAAATCTAAGCAATAAATCTTATTTCTGCATTAGAATTTCATTTTACCCCTACAACTATATTTTAGTAACAAAAATGAGTTTTAAAGAGCATGTATCTTTAATAATTTGCCATCTGCAATGTATAGGATAATCTGTTTGAAGAGCAGCAATAGCTCTTACTAATAAGGGCGGGGTAATACTTCTGTCACATAAAATAATAGTTGTATCAGTGCAAATAGGAACTGCTTAATGACTCATTTGTCATTTAAATCTTTCAGTGCAGCTACAGCAGATGCTTTTATATCCTTATTTTGCTTCTTGGTTTTTTGCTTTTATTATACCTATTGTTCACTGCTGAAATGAGCACGGTTGCTCAGCTGATGCCATTTTTCATAGGCTCTCTCAGCAAGGGAGGGAGCAGGGATGAAGCTGCATGTAGGTCTCCATGGCGACCTTGGTCTTGGCCTGATGCCTGCAGTCGGGCCTGCTCACAAAGCGCCATACCCTGATGAATTATTTAGCTCTGCTAAAGAAAAAAAATAAATCTACAGCAACAGGCTCCCAGTGAATAACTAAGAAGAGCAGTAAGGTGACATCAGTCAGCTTATACTGATGTGCTCAAGGGTTTTCACCAGCTAGCAGAGGGATTAGTTTGCACTTCCTTTTCTTAACGCTCTGCTATGTATCACTTTTCATGTTGAATACCCACATTTTGTCAATCTTAGAATCATTTAGGTTGGAAGAGACCTTTGAGATCATCAAGTCTAACCATTAACAAAGGACTGCCAAGTTCACCACTAAACCATCTTGCTAAACACTGCATCTATGCATTTTTTAAACACCTCCAGGCATGGTGATTCCACCACCTCCCTGGGCAGCCTGTTCCAATGCTTGAGCACACCTTCAGTGAAGAATTCTTTCCTAATATCCAATATAAACCTCCCATGGCATAACTTGAGGCTGTTTTCTCTTGGCCTTTCACTTGTTATCTAGGTGAGGAGACCTACCCCCACCTGCCTACAAGCTCCTTTCAGGTAGTTGTAGAGAGCAACAAGGTCCCCCCTGAGCCTTCTCCTCTCCAGATAGACAACCATATTTCCCTCAGCCGCTCCTCATAAGACCTGTGCTCCAGACCCTTCACCAGCTCCATTGCCCTTCTCTGGACATGCTCCAGCACCTCAACATCCCTCTTGTAGTGAGGGACCCAAACCTGGACACAGGATTTGAGGTGCGGCCTCGCCAGGGCCGAGTACAGAGGGAATATCACTTCCCTTGTCCTGCTGGCCACACTGCTTTGGATACAAGCTAGGTGGCTGTTGGCCTTGGCCACCTGGGAACACTGCTGGCTCGTGTTCAGCTGGCCATTAACCACACGCCTAGGGCCTTCTCCCCCAGGCAGCTTCCCAGCCGCTCTGCCCCAGCCTGCAGCGCTGCCTGGGGCTGCTGTGACCCAAGGGCAGGGCCCGGCACTGAGCCTGGTTGAACCTCCTACAACTGGGCTTGGCCCATCGGTCCAGCCTGCCCAGATCCCTCTGCAGAGCCTCCTGCCCAACAGCAGAGCAACACTCCCCCCAGCTTGGTGTCGTCTGCCAACTCACTGAGGATGCACTCGATCCCCTTGACCAAATTGTTGATAAAGGTATTAAGCAGGACTGGCCCCAGTACTGAGCCCTGGGGGAACAGCACTTGTGACCGGCTGCCAGCTGGATGTAGCTCCATTTATTGCCACTCTTTGGGCTCAACCATCCAGCCAGCTTTTAACCCCACAAAGAGTGCACCCGTCCAAGCCATGAGCAGCCAGTTTCTCCAGGAGATGCTGTAGGAGCTGTTGTCAGTGGCTTTACTAAGGTCCAGGTAGACAACATCCACAGCCTTTCCCTCAATCACCAGATGGGTCATCTTGTGGTAGATCAGGTTTGTCAAGCAGTACCTGCCTTTTATAACCCCATGCTGTCTGGGCCTGATCCCCTGGTTGTCCTGTATGTGCTGTGTGCTGGTGCCTGCAATGGTTACGAACAGAGAATAATAATTCTGTGGGTTGATAGTGTTTTTCCTTTGGTGATCTTTTATTTATGTTCAAAGAAGAGTCTTTCATTTTCAACAATTTATTTTCACAGAGACAAATCATGACAAGAGTTTGACAGTGTCATATACTGAATTATTAAGCCCAGAAATAATTACCTCCAAAATTGCTATGTGTCTCTGTGTATTTAGATGGCTGTATCAGTTTGCTAAGGAGCATTTGGTAGTTTTCAGTTGCTTCCAACAAAGCTAACTGACCTGTATTCTGTTTATCCATTGTTACGCTGCTTGGATTATGTGTATCCAACCCAAAACACATCTGTGCAGTTTTGGGTTTTGAGGCATACCTGAAGGTAGGGAGTTTAAATAGAATAGGCAGAAGTTATTGTTATTTCTAGCAGTATTATCTGCTGCAAGTATGAAGAACCTTTGGAATACTGGGGGTAGAGGTAGTGTATCAAGTGTACAGTGTTTGGTTTGGCACCTCAGACTTTATCGGCAAATCTTACGAGCCACCCTGATTTTTAAATGTTCCATCTATAAAAGATTGTTCATGTGCCTGTGCTTCAGGCACCATTACATGCATCTGTACAACTCAAAAGCCCTGTATTTCAGAAGAACTCCTAGTTTTCTTTCTAAGGAGGGAAGATTATTTCATATTACCACTGACTAAATCTCTGTTTATGTCAAAAAGTGAAATGTTTCAAATATTTTTTTTTCCCTGGCCCTGGTGTATTTTTGCATATTTTTTAGCCATATAATAACCCATCTTATGACCCCTCCTTGTACAACAGCACTTAAGTAACAATTAAAAATGAGCTGTTTGACGGATTCAGTGGGGAGCATGTATTTGTCAGGGGGTTGAAATTCAGGTGTGTTTTGTTGCTTAACTCACCATCTCCTTTCTGTTTTGACATGGCAACATGGCATTGACCTTCTGCATGAAATCTGAACCTGCAGAAGGAACGTTCCCTACTGGGCATATTGTGTAATTAGCCCATGTGAGTCTTGAACTAACCTGCCAAAACACTAGCAGTGCTACTTCTCATCATCAGTGGCTTGCAGAGGAGTGGTGTGCCTACCTGCACTCCATTTGTCTTTGCAGCTTCAGCCTCAGCCAGAAGGATCCTCTTCACAGCTCTGTCAGCTTGTAAGTCCAAGGCAGGACTCAGAATGAGGTGGCTGAGATTACTCTATCCCCTTGCACTCTGCTTTTGCTTTAACCAGAAGTAACATTAACTAAACCAAAGCCTTAGCTAGCTAAGGTTATTAGCAGTAAAAAGATGCATGTTGGTTATTAAATCCTTATTCTGAAAGAGAGTCAGTCAGTCTAATAATCTTGTTTTGCCTTGGGACTCATATTTCTTGAGAATAAAACAGAACAGTTCGCTAAAGGGAAAACCGTAAGTCCCCTATGTTTCAAGAAGTCACATATCAAAGTCTCCTGAGTGTAGGTAACATCTTTGCATCTGCCAGCTGCAAATAAAGATGAATTAGTAAATACAGAGCTTGGTTATAGTCTAGAGAATACAAGAATATGAAGACCTTATAAAGTCACTGTAAAGATATACAATATAATTCAAAGGCGGACAGCTAATGATCAAAAAGAAAAGAAAAAAATGGAATTGTCATTTTTTATCAGGCAAATGTACCACAGTAATAGAACACTACAGTGAAGAAGCACTGATGGCTTCAGCAGAAAGGAAACACAGATTTCTGACTATAAGAAATCATAAAGTCTACATTTTCTGTGAATAATCAACAAGTTCTGTTCTCTTTTTTTATTAATGCTTAGTTCATCAGCGTTATTTTTCTTCAATTATAGCAATATTTGTTATTCTTGGGGGAATCATCCCCAGTTGTGAATCTGGGAGTGGTGCTCTACATAAGGCTTTGAGGTGGTTGCTTATAGCTGAAATCTGGAGTTTACATGCTCCTTTCTTTTAGATTATATTATTTTTGACAGGTGGAACATCTGAGCATTGTTATTACATGGATATATTTACTCCCAAACAAACACGTAGGCTCATACTTAGCTTCATTTAAAAAATCCTACAAAAAAGATGACTTCAGAATTTTAAGTATCTTGGTAGATATCAGTGAAAACAATTGTCTGTGTATTAAATAATTTCCTTGAAATACCGTTGCAACAGTGCAGATAAAATCCATTATAAGATCTCATTATACTGATCTCATTAACATTAGTTAGAGAATTTGTAATTCTAAAGAAGGTACTAAAAGATGGGAATGGATTCTTTTTGCATTTAAAGTAATTGCAGGTAAGTAATATATTTTAAATTAGATATGTATATTTTTACATTTTTATATAGTATCAGTTTGTCAATCCTGGTCATTTGCATTAATCATCCAAGGTGATGGCTGTCTTGCTGGTGCCATGGCCTAAGGCGATTCAGGACCCTTGAGTAGCTTTGATTATTAATTGATAGTTACAGTAATTTATGAAGTATGTCCTAATTTTTCCTGCTCTGGCATTCAAAAAATAACCAGGTTACCTGGTAGACAGGTAAACATAAATTCTACCAGCAATGTAGTGTGTGGGTTTGGCTGTGATGTTTCAGCATTACCTTTAGTAAGACAGACTATTTTAATAGGTCTCCATGTGCCATTTTACCCTATTGAAATACCTCAATTTGCCACTGAACCTAGTGAAAAAGGGATTTCAGTCTCCCTACCTTTCCTTTTCTTTTAAACACTTGAAAGTCATGGTCAAAATACTTCCCTCTGTTGTGTTTATTGCTGAATGGCTCAGCTATGTTTAGAAGTCAGGTGTAGTCAGTAGGCTTAAAAATTTATCATACGATTAGTTAATACTGATTTATCAATGGTCTACCTGTATAATGTGGTATTAAATTACAGTATTCTCCGTATTTTTTCTGATGTTTTCTTCTGTTATTTGAAATAGAAGTGTCTGGAGCAAGGATGGATGGTATTTAAAGGAAACATTATGAAGCTTGCATTTCTTCAGTTTGCAGTTGTGTTTAATGAAGTGTTCCTTTAAGATAATGTGGCTTTACCTGTGCCATAGGAAATGCATTTAGTGTTTTTTGAGAAAAATATTTATTTTTTGAACATACTATAATAATGGCAAGCAGACTTCCCAAAACCGTTAAAAGCCTGTTATCCAGTTTGGTATATTTTTTCAGATGTTTTCCTGATATGTTTTCTGAAATGGAGAACTTTTTTTGACAGTTTTGGGTTTTGTTGGTCTTTTTTTACTCAGGGAAAAATGCTGTTCAAGTGCACTGCTACTACACCTGTCATTTACATCCTAGATAAAAAGGAAGAGAGTTTTGCCCCAAGTTGTTCCGCCGAATTTATTCCCATGTCCCTAAATTTAAAGAGGAACTGAAAGAAAATATCCTCATTAACATTTAATGCACTGTATGATCTCATAGTTCTGCTGAAGTAGAAGACTGTAATCCATAATTTAAGAGTGTGAAATGCACTTTCTTTACTTTATGCAATTAAACCCAACATTATTTAAGAAATACTTTTCATATTATTTAGGCCTGCCTTTTAAAAACATGACAAAATGGGGATATGGAAGGAGAGGTTTCTATTCTAAATTATGACTCAGAAGATGACACTTTAACTCATTTGTTCAAGCAGTGGACTGAATCTCCATTAGCAACACGTTACCTTAATCCTCTTCTGGTATTTTCCATCAGCTGAACATTTGCATGATTGAAACTGAGAAAAAGAATCATAGGATGATTCTCATGACACATCTAAGGCTCTATAGAGACTGCAGAGGGAGATGAGCTCTCAGGGCAGAGATGTTGCCTGGCATGGGAATTCATAGAATCATAAAATCATTTAGGTTGGAAAAGACCTTTGAGATCATCAAGTCCAACCATTAACCCAGGACTGCCAAAGTCCATCACTAAACCATGTCCCTGAGCACTGCAGCTACACATTTTTTAAACACCTCCAGGGATGGTGATTCCACCACCTCCCTGGGCAGCCTGTTCCAGTGCTTGAACACACTTTCAGTGGAGGAGATCTTCCTAATATCCAATATAAACTTCCCCTGGCATAACTTGAGTCCATTTCTTCTTGTTCTATTGCTTGTTATCTGGAAGAAGAGACCTACCCCCACCTGCCTACAAGCTCCTTTCATGTAGTTGTAGAGAGCAACAAGGTCCCCTGAGCCTCCTCTTCTCCAGACTGAACACCCCCAGCTCCCTCAGCCGCTCCTCACAAGACCTGTGCTCCAGACCCTTCACCAGCTCCGTTGCCCTTCTCTGGACATGCTCCAGCATCTCTGTGTCCCTCCTGAAGCGAGATTGGCACAACTATAAAAAGTAGTTGTAAAAAGGGCAGCAGAACTTCTGGTATTCCCTGTGCTGCTGGACAGTTCCCCTGCGCCCTGGCTCTCTGCAGCCGCCTGCCGCCTTGTTTGTGTTTCTCCAGAAATTGCTGTGGGCGTGGGTATACTTTTAACATTAGAATGAACATTGCCTTGAAATTAGTCTACATCATTCAGTCTGGTCGTTAAAATTAGAAAGGAACAACTTCAGACTGACTTGAAAAGCATATGCTTCAAAAATACATTCATGAATGTTTGATTTAAGTTAAGGACTAGTAAGAATAAAAACCCCACTTGAGTAGTATTGTACAGCAATGTCACAGTTTGAGACAGGTTGACAGTGTAGAGTCTAATGGGGCTGCAGAGAGGCGACTGGTGCTATGGTTTTGTCTTACCTTGTTTCAAATAGCTGGGTTTAATCTGACTTTATTATTCATGGGGCACTTATTCCTTCTGGGAGGTGATTTACCTCTGACAGCAGTCAAAGGTAAAAGTTAGGGGGGCTGATTTCTTGAATTGATGGCTAAATCCATGAAGTTGCACGACCAACATACTGTGATCAGCTGGATTCTGTTATTGGTTGCTTTTCTTGGTGGTGGTTTTGTTTGTTTCTTTCTGCCAGGAACATCTGAAGCTTTCCTGATTTGAGAACTTACTTCTTAGTGTCATGGGATTCCAAGTCAGGCACAGCTGCGGGGCAGATGTGTGTAGACTTCCCCTTACAAGGAACTCTTCAAAGAAATCCAAAAGGCTTATAAATAAATAAGTAAATAAGTATATTACCTTTAGGTTTTATTAGCATAAAGCTGGATTAGTTAACTTCCTAAGAAAATTCAAAGAACTTAGGGAAAGCAATAGAAATGAGAAAGACTTATAAACAAATGCCTTCCCAGAGTTAATTATTATTTCCAGAAAACCCACTGCCCTCCTGGCTCAGCACCATCTTGTGAGGCCCATGGGGTGGGGGGAGGGAAAAGAGAGAGGAAAAAAGCCCCAATCAGGTCTGAGGCCTGGTTATCTGCTCCTTGCAATCATTCCTCCACCTTTTCAAATGAGTTGCAGGCTTCCAGCTCTGTACTGTCATGCAGGTTCCTTTGCTTGAACTTTTTCTCTTTGAGGAAGCTCAGTGTCTTCCCAAAGGAAGGAGCAATATCCACTTTTCAACAGATTCCATCCCAACAAGTGTTCATAACTGCCATCAAGAATGAAAACCAAGAACTGCCCATCACAGTTTATTCACACTATAAATTTATTTCCTAGCAGTAAATGAGACAGGTGGAGAAGCAAACTCTACTCCAGTATGACTTGATGGAATTGACATGAGCGTAAAGGTGCTCTGTACTGGTTTATCTATTTCTAGATGTGGAAGCATGAGAGTAAAAAGATATTACGGTATGAAGAATCCAATGTAAAGAAGGTATAGCCATATCTAAATCAGCAGCTGTAGTTGTATGTATGTAATTACTACACTAAAAGAACCCAGAAAACAAAATTTTTATTATGCTATAATCTGTGTATAGAATAGCATTAGGTATATATGCACAAACTGGCAATTGCAACGAAGAATGTGTGGCAGATAATTTCAGAATACTCAGGCCTGTGTGTGAGGTATTTTCTGCCTGTGCATGCTTTTAAAATAGTTTTCATTCCTTTGCGCATGCAGACTGTTTTTGAGATTTCATCTGAAAATGATCCTACTGCATTTCAAGGAAGAAGGAAAGGCATTTCATTGAGGGGTCACTTTTAAATGTTCCTTCAAAACACACTCAAGCAGAAGTATTTCTCTGAATAATGCATAATGGCAGTGTTGTATAGCTCCTATTAATATGGTTATCAATTGATTTTTTTCCTTGAAAGAGAGATTCTTAAGACACCGATCCTGGTACCTGAAAACATGTTATTTAGTCATTGGTGTTTTCTCAGTTGTGCTGGTCTGTCTGTGGTTGTGTGTGTGTGCGCACACATACAGCTCACAGGTTTGGTGATTTGTGTACATGGATGATAAGAGTTTTCAGGGGTCAGTCTTATGAATCCAGAGTCTTTATTCATCCCCTTTGGGACAGGCTATTTAGTATCAAAGAAAATGCTGCAAGTTATTTCTTTTCCTTTCATTAATTGTGGAGTTTTAACTGGTGAGGTGTGTAGGCTGGACATACGAAAGCACTTCTGTGTGATGTGATAAGTGACTTTCAGAATTGAGCACTTGTCCTTCTGAAATAGGTTATATGGATTTTGTAAGGCTTGCTTGGTGTGCAACTCCAAATGAAAGCAACTTTCAGTTTCCATAGAAATAAGTACAGTTTAAAAACTTCGAATCATGGCCCTATTTAATACTGTCAAAAGAGATTTAACAGCAATGTAAATCTGAGTGCTGAAGTTGCAAGCTACTTGCTGCTTTATTGCTACCTAACATTTTTCAGTTTCTGGGAATATCTGTATCTGCATTGTTTCTCTGTTTTTTGAAAAAAAAAAAATATCAGGAGCTGTATGGTAGGTTGAAGCTGAACATTCATTCATTAAAATTACTGTTCATGTTCACAGTTCAAAGTAAGCAAGCAGTAAATTTAATACCTGTTTTTCATTTCTGGTGGTTACATGTGACATAGAAGTATTGCTGTCTGAAGCAAAGACAGTGCAAAGCTGCTCAGAAACTGAAAGGCTGTGTATAGAAAAGCTTTGGCAGAGCACCACGCTGGGCATTGACTGGGTATTATTGGAGATGGTGGTGGCTGTGTACGGAAAAGTAGAACATAAAGCCAAAGAGAGCTGTGGAAGTTTCACCGTGACTTGATTGGCATAGGCTTTCCAGGTCTGTTTGTTGCCCTGCTAATATATCCTTATGCATACTGAAATATTTGAAGAAGTGTCTGGCAAGAAGTCTGTGATAAACTGGGGGCTGTCAGTCAGAAACAGAATCCAAAGAGTTATTTAAAAAGACAGTAAGTCAGTGAGATAAGCAATTCTTCTGAAATATCTAAGGTTATATGGAAATGGATGTTTTCCATTCCTTTTAGAATATGGAAGGTTTTGCAGGAGCCTTTTCTTGTTTTGCTCGGTAATATTGCTAAACTAATATTACACAGACATTGCACAGGCTAAGTGAGAAAGGTAAACTTCCAATAGTTAATGCAATATGATTTTTTGCTTCTCAGGCATTGACAACTCTTGTCGTTTCTCTAGTTTTATGCTGTTTGCTTGCCAAAATTCTTTGAAGTTGAACATACATGGAAGTCTTCCAGTGTAAGAAAAATACATAAGTATACCAGTGTCCTAAGAAGGTGGTATGTCATGGCAGGAGAAGTCTAGATTTTCCTGAGAGAACTAAATACAGAATCTTATAGTTGTGATTACCTTCTAGAAAGTTTTCATTATTTCTATTAAAGAGAGATTGTGTATCCCTGCAACACATTTTATGATTTAGGATTCTTGAGGGGCAGCTAGTTACACTGTCAGAAAAAAACCCTGAAATATTATGATTGATTATGAAGTTAAAGCAGGCAGGGCATAAACATGGTAATTCTGATTCCCTAAGATATTTGATGTTTTAGGACAGTAGCTAGATAAAGAACAAAAATGGAATGTACAGGAGAAAGTAGGCATGGTAAGAGAGACATCTCTCCATAATTCAGTAGACTCACGATTCAAATCTGTTTTCAGAACTACCGAAAACTTGCCAAAGGAGTTCCTAATGTAAGGGTAGACATTAGCGTAATACCAACTGGTAAATTCATCCACCCTGCAGTGTAAAGTGATTCTCAGAGTACAGGAGTACCGCTTTAAAATCAAAGTGTGGAAGCATAGCTTTTGAAGGTGAAATATTTGGAGCATGATGTAGAGGAAGCCTTCAGGTGAAGGCTATGAGTAACAACTGCCTGCTCTGGTTCAGGAAAAGCAAGTATGCTGTTTCTATAACTGTTTATAAAACTTGGACTGCTGAAGATTTCAAACAGTGAAGAGATTTCTTGGTAAAACATAGAATAGGAAGGCATGGAAAATTACTGCAAGTGAAATAAACTTGCATTACAAAGAAAAGGTTTTTTGAGACTGACCCAGCTCCAAAAGTTTCATGTCATTCATGGTTCCGTATTGGAGTATGTTGCGATTTGGGCATCTGCCTGGAACAGAAGCTGACAATTGTATTTCCTGACAGCTGTGAAGTGCTTCACGAAATAGCCTGAAACTTACCCAGTAAGAAGCCAAGAGTCTGTGATAGTACCAAACGAGTGGAGTGGTTTGGGTGGTCTGAGTCAGTTCAGATGGGAAAGCTCAGCATGCAAAGTGTTTCAAAGGGTGTGAAGCAGTCTAGGTTCAACAAAAGGTAATCCACCTTGGAAATTAAAATCTAAGAGAAATCTAGTGTCAGATCTCAGGATAAGTTCCCACAACATGGTGCAGTGATTTGTCTAATTAGCTGCGGCAGAACACTTCTGTAATGCAGCTATACTGCCTCTAGTATTTGAGCTAGCTTGAGCAGCTCCACAGTCAGCATTATATCCTGCTGACATACCTTGGAATTCAGCTTACTGCCTGTGCAGAACAAGAACACTACAGCTCAGAGCCAGTCTGCATGGAAATTCGGGCAACCAGGTAGAAATACAAGCAGAAGAATAGGAGTCAATTTTCATTAAAACATTTCCTATCTAATGTGTCTCATTGCTTTCTGCTGACACACTGTCCTGTTCTCACCGTGCTGTACCTCCCTGTTGTTTCATAGCAGGACAGCTGGGCCCTTGAGTAATACTGAGTGAAATGGAATAGGTTGGTTAATCCCAGCCTCCAACAGTACCAAAGCAAGCATGGCAACTCTTCCACTGATTGTTTTGTGTTGCTGTGTCTCATTCTCTCTTAGTCTAGAATTATTGTGGAGAGTTATTTGGAGGTTCTGTAGTCAGTGCCTGCACCTGTGCATAGAAAATCCACACCCTCCAAGTCAGGGATGTTTGAACACAGCTGTTCTAAACAAGCCCTTGTGAGGAGAAACATAACTTCTCCTGGGATCAGCATTAATTACCTCGATACCAAACTTCTTTCCCAGAACCTGTAAAATCCATCTTTCCTTCGGCTACCAGTTTAAATAGGAGAGGAGACTCCTGCCTACCTCTTCCTTCACTGGACCTTGCAAACAAGTGCCACCTGTTGGGAAAGATTAGTAAAAGCTTGATATCCATCCCTGGATGTTGTAAAAATCTGAATAATTAATTTATTCTGGCACAGGTTGCCTCAGCTTGCTCTTCTGCACCTTTGCTACTCATTCTTTATCTGTTCTTCCTACTCTTTAGCCAAGAGTTTCTGTTCTACCTCCAGCTAGAGACTGGTGCTGTTGGTTCTTCTTGTGTGATCTCATTCACACACAACAGTGACAGTGTTGTGGTAAAAAGATTAGCGCGTTGGTATTCTGCCTCCCAGCCCCCATCTCTGAATCTTTTTATCCTCCTTTAAGAGCAAAACCGAAAGGAATCAGTCATGCATGGAAATAGGTATTATAGGGAATAGGGTTTATTACAAAAGTCCAAGTAGGAAAAGAGACTTGGAGAATTCTGTTCAAAGTTAAAGGCAATGCCAAAAATTAAGAGTCTGAAACTGACCTCTTAATATAATTACTTCTGTGTTTAGACCAATACCCATAAAGAACTGTGTTCACACTGAAAATGAGAATGAGGTATCTGTATCAGTGGCTGGAATGGGAAAAGAGTGGCCCTCCTATTTCATGATAGTCACATTTGTTGCTGGGTGTGTTTCATTTGGCATGGCTTGTTAGAAAATTAAACTAAGACATGTTATTAATTGGTTTTTTTCATCCCTTTAGATATCAACTGAGTTAGTGGTTGTTTTACTGAAGGAGGATGTGTTACTTTTTCATTACTGATGATTAGTTATGGAACGACTGTACTGCATGAAGAGGACTGGGACATGAGTGGCAGTTTTCAAGTGGGATGTAACTGACCCACCACATGTTTTAGTGATATTAGTGGTGTTAGACAATCTGCAGTACATATGTACATATGTAACATACAGTGTTTTCAAACATAAAACCATCTTCCTTTTAAGTAATCCCTTTTAAGAAAATATCCAAAAAGCATTCTAGCATTTGAATGGAAATTCAGGTGGAATGCTAGCACTTGAATCGGAAGAACATTCTTCAAAAGCCCTGCTGAGGTCTGACTACTTACCTACAAATGTTTGGAGATTCTATCACTTTTGTGCAGAGTGCTTAGGATGTATAACCCAGTTGAGGTTATTGGAGCTTCACGAACAAGGAATCCTTAAAGTCTGTAATCTTCTCAGCAGTCAAATTTAATAGGCAGGTTTGAGGAAATTCAACTATATAAATCAGAGGATCTCTTTTATAACCAGTGCAGTTGTGCTGGGTTTTGCTCAAAACCAGACAATAGGAAGTAAAGGCTAAGAAGCAGTCTGTTAGGGAGGTATTTATAACAGAGAAAATAATTCTGATTTACAGAATGTTAATCAAGAGCAATCCTGGGGGTGAAAAAACATAGTATGTTTGGAAGCTGTCTTTATCTGAGGCCAAAAGATGACATACATTTTACAGATGTTGAGAAAACTCTGAATTTCCCCTGCTTAAACAGGTTTAGATTACTGTACCTGGAGATGCATTTTGTGTGTTAAGAGAAATGATTAGAGAGTCAAGGCCTTTAGGTATAAAAATATTTAAGGAAAAGCAGTATGAAATTTGACTTTCTGGTTTCCTGGATAATCCATGGCTTATAATTCTGAAAAGTAATTTCCTTTCAAGTATCGGATGTAACACAGCTTGGTCAAGCCATCCTCACACATCAGTGAAGAATGTTAAAAGCAGACATAGTAAATGAAAATTGACATTGTAATAAAACAAGAGACTAATGTCATTGATTAATCCCTGTTGTGTGAGAACATGCCGTCACTGCAGAAATCACTAACGTGGTCCTGTCTTGGGCTACCACTGTCAGTAGCTGTCAGTACAGCTATCATTTTGGATGCAGACAGTGTAAGAGAGCTCGCTCTTAGAAGACAGAGCACTCTGAAGACATTTTTATTATGTTGTTGGTTTTATGACTTCACTGAGAGCATTTCCTGCTCGGTGCTTTTAGCATAGAACAGGACACAGTAAGAGCCAGATAGAATTGTTTTTAGGGAAGAGCATGTGTTGGAAACTGCTAGGTTGCTAAAACAGAAACGTTTCATGAGTATGTTTTCTTCTCCAGTTATTTTCCTCTGGGATGAAGACTACCATGAAATAGTGGATGAGTTTGTTTTGTGTCTCTATTCTTTTGGGTAAATCCAGACTGGCGATAAGACTAGTTTCCTTATCCGTTTTCTGAGGAAGATTAAAGAGATAAATGCATGTCATTCTTCCTTAATGTTACGGCTTTCATATTGTCTCTCTCTTTCTACATTTATATATGTGTTCTAATGCTAGAGAATAATAAAGGCCATATTTGATGGCAACATTTATACAGAAAAAAGAATGGTGGTATTTGGTTTATTGCAATAAATTCTAATGATGCCATCCTTTAAGGCAAGGCTTTTGTTGGAAAGCATCTTTCTCCTGATGTCTTCCCACCTTTCATTCCAGTGTGTATCAGCAGCATTTCTATTATCCATACCCATATCCAATGATACAATGGGAGATGGTGCCTATAGGGAGCACCTGTCTCACTGGAGGGCCCTCTGCTCTGCCGCTCATAGCACAAGTTGCTAAAGTCCATTTGTGCTCTTTTAGTATTTGTTGAAGGTGCACTGCTGTGAACACACCTTGTATCATAAATTGTTAAAATCTCTCTGTGCTCTCTTAATATTTGTTGCATATGCATGGCTGTGAACACATTCTGGATGTATAGCCAGGGTGTTGTGGATGATGCTGGTTACATTTCTGCATTCTAGCTAACAGAATAATTTCAAAGCATGGTAGCCATTTGTTGATGACTGAGGTTTACATTGATTTTATTGTATTTTCATTGAATGTGTTGATCCACCAGCATACAAAGTGTAATCAACCAAAGAGCTCCAGGAACCTCCACTAAATTTGCAAGATATAGTTTCTTTTATAAAACAACATAGTATTCTAAAAAAAGGATAAACTTAGGCTGTAGCTATTAATATATTGACTTACAAGGTGCCTGGCATGTGGAATGATAACTCCCCATATTCATCCCACCTAATCAGTCTTCCATGAGGCTGCTTATGGTGAAATTACTTAATCACTTGTTTTATGACTGAGAAAGGCTAAGAGCAGAAGGTGTTATTACTTCAGATAAAGTGTTGCTATGTACTGCAGATGCCATACTAGTACAAGATATAGTCTATGGGGACATCCTCCCATATGGTCTGTGGTAAGCTAAACTCTTGGCTGATGCTGATGCCCACTATATTTTGTATTTTTTTGTAAGTGAATGTAAATGCTGATTTGTAAAACTTGAGTAATCATTTATTTAAAATTTACATTCTGGATGGCTGGATTGAGTGTTGATTTTGGTAAACTCACTAAGACATTCAGTTATTTTTATTTTCTTTTATGTCCACTGAAATTTAAAATGTGTATGAATCCTGTTAGGAGAAAATGGCATTGCTTTTTTACAAATGGTATATTTTCATTCCACACTTTGTTTGTGTATCGAGGTTTTATGTTCAAAGTGTTACTGCACATTTTATTTCTATGTCTGTATCTTGAAATGCTTATACTAGCTCAATATAAGTGACTGCAGCTGCAGAATTTTATTTAATCCTGTTAGATAGCACTTCTCTGACTGTTTGAGTCTTCCAGAATTATCTATCTGTGTTTATTTTAGATTGTTCAGAATATGATTACTAGTCAGGTTTTTTATAACTAGGCAGTCAAAAATAGGTTGCTTTGCCATACTCATGGGTTTGCTATATTTCCTTTTTTTTTTTTTTTTTTTTTTTTTTTACCAGCTTGTATACCTTACCAGGAAGATACTGCAAGGAGTTGTCTGCTATTCATTTGTCTGGTTCTAAGACCTTACAGAGTGTTAAATAACTTGGTATCTGCTTCCCATGGCTGTGGATGAAAAGGGAATAAATGTCTACCTAATGAAATGTGCCATTACAAATAATTTTTTTATGTTTTGCTGGATTTTATTATTTTTGATAGAAACATGCTGAAATATCAAAGAAGGAAAAAGGTGTTGCAAGGAATTCTCAAGTTTCATTATGGTTTTCATCAACTAGTGTTGGTTTGGTCTACTGTTTGAATTTCCAGTTAGTATCACATAGTTCTGTGTGGCTGATGAATTTCAAAATGTGTCTTGGATGGTATTTGTTGTGAATGGAGCAAATTTTTGAATTTAAGAAGATATTTTGAGGGGGAGAATCCCCATGGCCCTACCTTCCATTGGTGAAATGGACTGCATCAATTGAAGTCAACTAACGTACTTTCCTGTAAGGAGATGAAGACTGAGTTAAAAGTTCAAAGAAAAGGTGATTTTACTTTCTCATCCGGAGATTAAAAAAAAACTTTATTGTTTTTAATAGGCATAGCTTTTTTTTTCCTCATTTTTATACCTGGAAATTACTAAGGTGAACGTGTTCTAAAATACACAAAAATCTCACGATGGCTTCCTGGTTTGTTGTTTGGTTGTTGGTGGTTTTTTGTTTGTTTTCCTTCTCCCCTTTTTCTGTTCTCCACTTTCTGCCATTGTCTACAGAACTTTACCAAAAATGCTACTCTCAGAATGCTTTCGTAACAGCCCGGTGTACCAAACCTTCTGCCTTCTCTTTCCTTTGCCTTCCTCTACTTTACCTCTCAATATTTATTACTCCTTCTACTGTATTTCCATTTCCCATTGTCCCTGTCCCTCCCTGGACACTGTCCCACTAGCTACGTTCTTCTGTTCTCCATTTGCAAAATCGTTCCCAGCTGATGAAGTTTTGGTAACATCACAAACGAGAATATGGGAGGAAGTATCTGCAGAACATGCCCTGCTTGACTGCTGGCACAGCAGGTGAAGCGGGTATCAAAACATAGCTGAGAAATGGTTAAGAAAATTAAGCACGCCACAGGTAGGTCTGGCAAAAGCAATTTCAATAATAAATTAGAATACTGATATATGCTTAAAAATTTAGAATAGGCAAACTTCTGCTAAGAGATTAGTTTAGGGGGAAGGGATGGAGAGAAAGCCATTGTGTTAAACTCACCCACATAAACTGAAGAGAAGCATGTTCTGCACATTTTCTTGGCCTGTAACAGCAATAGACAAGCTGCAGTGCTTACCCCAGAACTCATCAGCTAAAGGCAGCTGTACCTGAACCTCTGACCTTAATTTAACTTGACAGGGCTAAACTGTGGCTGATGAACTACTGAAAAAGTTTAATCCCACAGCACCAGCTAGCTAAAGCTATTACTTTAAGATTTACTATTTGAAAAACTATACTTTTCTGTCTGTAAGTGACTGCTGAGTCAAATACATGTAATTTAAAGATGGACTGCAGTTCCATAAATGCGACTAACTGCTTTCCTGCTACAAAGTAAAATACCCTGGACCAGCTCCAGTTTTCTACTGAAACAAATAAATTACACAAAAGATTTTATTAGTTTTTAATATGTTAGGCTCTTTAACTAAGTCTTTTAAAAGACAAATGTTACCACACAGGGGCATGAACACAGGAATTTTTGTTGGGAAATAACACCTCTGTAAAGACACCTTTTTTTCCTCAGTTAGTGCAATAATAGCAGAACTCAGGGACTGTCCTCAAGGTCACAGTCTTCCAAATGCATTTGAAGATCTATATCTGCAAGTTACCAGGATTATGTATTTGTAAGGGAAACTTGTAATTGGCTCCATGTATCATCCATTTATAACATATTATGCATACAGTATTATTTGTCTGGTTAATTTTTATTTTGAGACATAAATAATCCTTATTTACTAGGTATTCCTTGCATTTTTTCCTCTCTGTCTTCCTAGAAGTCAGACTCCTCAGGGCATGAGCAAAGCAGTGTTCATTAGAGTATTGGCAGTAGAAGAAACCAAACCCAGCTTATTTTTCAGGCCCTCAATGGTAATGTGATCAGACTACTCCGATTGCGGTGTAGCCACAAGTCAGCCAGGTATTAGTCTAGCATGATATATTTATTGTGTAATAGTATGTCAAACATCAAATGAGTCTCAGTCGTTGAGTGTTATCTTCTACTGGGTTACAGTCTTCAGATGCCCCTTATCTAGTCTGGGCTACTCTTACTGTATTATAATGTAAGGATTTTTAAAGTCACTGTTCTGTGGAGTACACAGTATTTTTGGTTGTTCATTTGTTATGCTGATACAGTTGAAAAGCACTCACTATTCCTAGAGCTATGCAACTATCGGTCAAATGATGGTAGTATGCAAAGATACATGAGAATGTCAAGACACTGTGCAAGTTGTAGTTGCTCTTGTGAAAGAAATGCAGACATGCAAATTTCATCTCTGTTCAAGGCACAAGAAGAAAAATCAATATTTTCCCAATGGTGGAAATATAAATCAGTGTAAATGTATGAAGGTATATTTCTGTATTCTCTTTCTGCATGTTACAGTCTCTAATCAGTAGCTGCAATCAGTGCACTGGAAAATATGAACATGTATTGATCATTTTCTTACCTAAAAAGAACAGAAGAGTACTGCTAAAGAGAACACATTTTTTGCTTTCAAATTCCTTGCTGATATTTGAAATGCTTTACTTGGCTTCTTACTGCATAAGTTTCTGAGAATGTGGAGTCAAAACCACATATGGTTTATACACTTTATACATTGAAATGTCCGTTTTATGTAAAATTGGACATCTGTAACTTTATGTGAGTTTATAAATGAGAATAAGTCGCATGGTTAAGAGCCAGCACTTGACTGAAATAAGACAATAAAGAGAATGAAACCATTTTTGATGGGTAATGTGTTTGGTCTGAATGACCTTTAGTCTAGCTTTGGAAAGGGCTCTGTGTGATGTGTGCCCCAATACTAGAATCCCACTAAATATAATAGAGTAGGTATCATTTTCTGACAAATTTAGCTATACTAGGTTGTTTGAAACACTGTTTGCAGACGATGAATGAGGCCCTAAAATAAATGCTGCGGATTAAAAAGAGTGATATAGAGCCCTCAGATCTCATATGATTTGCAAATTCAGGTGGGTAGATATCACTTGCAACATAAGTGACATAAGCACTGCTATATAAGAAATAAAGACTGTTCTTATCCTCTGTTTTAATGCAGACACCACCTTCTCCCCATTAATTTGAAACTGAAAGGCTTTGTACTTTTTGTGTGGGATTCATTAAACAGATCTATAGGCAGATATATATGGCCACTGCAGAATGATGATCAAGTGCTGATATGACAGGGATTTAGTTCACATAATCACAAGTTGTGATTCTTTTGTGAGCTTAACCCTTTAATTTTCAGTTTGTATAAAGATATCTTACAAAATGTGACTTTTTTGACAGAAACATTCACACTGTATCAGGAAGCTTTAGTGGGAGGAGAGTGCAAATTCAGTGGATTTCCCTTTAAAAATATGATGCATATGTAAGCTATGCATATGAAACCATATGAAAAAGCCACTGTACTGGAAATACGTATATATATATTTTTCTCTCAGGGGGGCTAGTATTTATGCTAAACAGATAAGACTTTTTCTTAACACTTAAGAAAGAACTATGACTTTTTTTTCTTCTTCAGAGGAACCATAACTGTAGAACAGATTCACATGCATGACAAAACATTAATTTCTCCATTTGGAACACTTTATCCACTCTTTTTTTTCCTTCTTTCTACCATTTACTTTCCACTCAGCACCTGGCAAAACAGTGAACCATTGCAACTGCTTTTCAGTCATTACTGTATTATGGTCTATCTTTTACATTTTGGATAGGGAAATAAAAAGAGAACCTTTTAGAAACTGAATAAAAAGGACAGAGGTATTTACTTCCTGGAACACTGGAATCTGGAAAAGAATTTTAATTTCCTTAAAAGTGACTAAAATTACTTCAAGGTTCTCAAAATGCTCTGAAGGCATAAATGAGTTTAATTATTCCATTGTGGCATGGCCTTCCAAAAATACTATGAACATTTTTGCACTGAACTATACTATACGACTATGCTTTCGAACCTCTTATGTACCTAAAATAGGGAAGATATTTACATTTTCAGTAGTTCTATCAACAGTGCACATGGGTGATGTTATTCTCCATTTTCAAACAGCTGAAGTGTGGTATGTTTAACTCCTCTGAGGTCATATTGGGTGTTTGAATGGAGAAAGGGGATAGTCAAACATTCAGGGAACTTTTGGGTTGCTTTTCTGTATTGTGCTGAATTGCAAAACTCGGAAAGATGGTTTATACCAAATCACAGAATCATAGAATAGTCTGGGTTGGAAGGGACATTTAAAAGTTACCTAGTCCAGTGCTCCATCCTAGCTCAGTTGTTCAGGTAAAATGTCCACTACATGAGTGGGACCGGAGCCTTGTTTAACAAAGACTAGTTATCACAGAACCATAGAAATATTTAGGTTGGAAAAGACCTTTGAGATCATCAAGTCCAACCATTAACCTAGGACTGCTAAAGTCCATCACTAAACCATGTCCCTGAGCACCGCATCTCTGTGTTTTTTAAACACCTCCAGGGATGGCAATTTCACCACCTCCCTGGGCAGCCTGTTCCGGTGCTTGAACACACTTTCAGTGAAGGAGTTTTTCCTAATCAATATAAACCTCCCCTGGCATAACTTGAGTCCATTTCTTCTTGTTCTATTGCTTGTTATCTGGGAGAAGAGACCAACCCCCACCTGCCTACAAGCTCCTTTCATGTAGTTGTAGAGAGCAATAAGGTCCCCCCTGAGCCTCCTCTTCTCCAGACTAAACACCCCCAGCTCCCTCAGCCGCTCCTCACAAGACCTGTGCTCCAGACCCTTCACCAGCTCCGTTGCCCTTCTCTGGACACACTCCAGCACCTCGATGTCCCTCTTGCAGCGAGGGGCCCAAACCTGAACAGAGAATTCGAGGTGTGGCCTCACCAGTGCCGAGTACAGGGGGACAATCACTTCCTAGTCATGCTGGCCAGGATGCTGCTGGCCTTCTTGGCAACCTGGGCACACTGCTGGCTGATGCCCAGCCGGCCGTCAGCCAGCTCCCCCAGGCCCTTTTCCCCCAGGCAGCTTCCCAGCCGCTCTGCCCCAGCCTGCAGCGCTGCCTGGGGCTGCTGTGACCCAAGGGCAGGGCCCGGCACCGAGCCTGGTTGAACCTCCTACAACTGGGCTTGGCCCATCGGTCCAGCCTGCCCAGATCCCTCTGCAGAGCCTCCTGCCCAACAGCAGAGCAACCCCCACCTCGGTTGTCGTCTTGGTATCATCTGCCAACTTACTGAGGATGCACTCGATCCCCTTGACCAAATTGTTGATAAAGGTATTAAGCAGGACTGGCCCCAGTACTGAGCCCTGGGGGAACAGCACTTGTGACCGGCTGCCAGCTGGATGTAGCTCCATTTATTGCCACTCTTTGGGCTCAACCATCCAGCCAGCTTTTAACCCCACAAAGAGTGCACCCATCCAAGCCATGAGCAGCCAGTTTCTCCAGGAGATGCTGTAGGAGCTGTTGTCAGTGGCTTTACTAAGGTCCGGGACCTTTACTAAGTTCCAACAGCCTTTCCTTCATCCACTAGGTGGATCATCCTGTCACAGAAGGAGATCAGGTCCATCAAGGAGGACCTGCCTTTCATAACCCCATGCTGGCTGGGCCTGATCCCTTGGTCATCCTGTATGTGCTGTGTGATGGTGCTCAGCATGATCTGCTCCATATTCTTCCTTGGCAGGTTATATTATATATGAGGTCATATTATATATAAGGTCAGGCTAGTTGTATCCACCCCGTGGTGAGATACAGGCTTGAAGCTGTTTCTTTCCCCCCAATACCACAAGGAAACCTTAAATCTTCCTAGAGACCTGCACCAGTCCTGCAGCAAAACTGCTTCTGCGGTCCATGTGCTGGTTCTAGCTTTCAAAATTTCCATAAGAAATTCTTAGCTTTCTGCTTTTGAAATAGACACATTGACTCAGATAACATCAATTACATTCTTAGTAGTTAAATATCTGGTTGAATTACAGCCTAATGAAACATGATAAACTCCATCTACAGTACACAGTGCTGGGCATTATTAACACACTGTTAATGAAGATAATATTTAGAGTATGAAGGGAAGTGTTTAGCTTGGGAGGAATACCAAGGCAAGATAATTTTATAGCATGCTTAAATTGAGCACCACCCCTGATTATGCGTCCGTGAGTCTTAATAGGCATGCTATGCTGAGGTGTCTGAAGCTTATACTCTTAATTAAAACTTCTGAAAAGGCCTGACAGTGAGGAATACAACTATTTCATAGCACAGTTATCTTCTCAATCTGTTTAAAAACACTTTGCAGCTCAATAATGGTTTTAGGAAAGTCACCCAGGGCTTATTACTTAAATGATTGCTTTTTTAGTTGTTGACCTTGAACGCTAGTGCTCAGTACTGCACCTTTAATTGCACAGACAAGTGCGCCAAAATGTGGGTGTTTGATTAGGTAATCAAGAATTTAACCTCTGACTACCTAAAATATTTTGAAAGAGCTTCTTTTTGTGCAGTTGGAATGATTAGCTGCCAAAACTAAATTCTTTGTTAACACAGATGATACTTCACCTGTAAATATTTCAAATGAGTTGTTGATTTATGGTGGAGAGGTAAGCTTTTCTATCGTACTTGTATACTTTTTAAAAAAATAGAGAAGTAATTAAACTGCTAATAAAAGCAGACATTCAAAAAACCTGTTGGGGTGTAGTCATTTGTACCCTCATATAGCCTTGATTTACTCAGCAGGCGAAAGTGGTTTCCTCATTAGTTGGGGCACACAGTCTCAGTGTGATGCAGCTGCTTGATTGTACTGCCTCTCTGTGCTTTCTGCCTGCCTCTCATCTGCCAGCATCTCACAGACTGTGGCAGCATCCATCCTGGTAGCACTGTCCTGGGTGCTCTACTATCATTTGTATGGCAGCGTGATCACAGCCCTTACTGACGATGCTCTATTTGCAGCAAAAGCAAGTGACAAATTGTTACTGATTTTTATGCTCAGAAATATGCATCTGCTTTTAATGTTGCTTGAGCCACATCATCCTCAATTGAAATACAACTACACTTTATCCAAGGTGAGTTTCTAGAAATTGAAGATCACCAGTCTCTCCAGAACTTACTGCTTCACAGGTGTTTACAGAGAATATAATTCTCAAATACTTCCAATCACCACCTGCGGCAGCCTTGGAGCACCACTGCTTGTGCAGCCTATCTGCTATTGCTAGTCTTCAAAAAAGTGTGTAAAGACATTTGTTTCTTCAAACACCTGCACCTGGAGTTTGTTTCTGCCCAGAATTTGGGATAGATTCCAGATATATTTTAATATGGCTATAGAATTTGTAAATGTTATTAAAAAAATCATCATTTTTAATAAAGGTAATTAACAATGTCCACAGTTACTGATGATGGCAGTAGTCCAGAGAAGTGATCTTTGCCTTATTTGTCCCTTTTCTATGTACACTTTCAATCAGCATTACTGGGGAGAATGTGAGAGAGCAGCTAGCTTTCTGGATCCCACGCTGAGAGCTGGAAAGGGCGTGTGTGTGGGGGGGAGCTTCTTTATAATCTTGTTACTTGTAAGCTGATAAAAAACATTGCAAACACTAAACATAGACCTACTGAGGTGCCTTTTTTTTTCACAGGAACACTCTTTGGAGTTGAATTACCCCTTGAAATTGACTGTGCTCACTGGTTCAAGAAGTGTATTTTTTTGTGCTACATTTTATGACCAGATGATGGCTAAGGCTCCACCAGGGTCTGAATTCCTTGGGTATTTTTTTCTGCATGCCTGTCTTTCTTATTTTGAATGTGATGGTTGCCAAGGCTTTAAGAGTTAATTTTTCTGCAAGAAAACCCTTGTCCGGTGTGAGAAGATGTGAGAGAGAAAAGCAGCACTATTGGCATTGACTCCCTTTGGGAACAGCGTGGGTTTTCTCCAGGCAGGGCCATTTACCGTGAACAGCTCTCTGGCCAGAAATCCAGTAGCAAATGACAGGAGCATTAGAGCAAAGCGAACTTCCACTGAAACAGCAGAAGTAGGAACATATTAAAAGGAGCATGCTCTCTGGACAAAGGCAGCTACTTTTGCCCAGAAATAAAATATGAAGGGGGAGGATGAACATAGCTTCTGGATGAAGATAAAGCTATTAGAAGTTTCATAAGTAAAATTACATTCAGGACATTGTTTCCCTGAGGAGCTTACTTCGCCTCCTCCCTCACTTGTATCTTGGTTTGGTTTTTTTTCCTCCCATTTTTCACTCATTTTCTTTTTCAGGACTGTGTCTTAGAAATTCCTTTGCTAAACCCAAGTTACTTCTGTTACCAACTTGTTCTTTAAGAAATTAAGGGTAAGTCAGCACCTCTGGTATAGCTTTGTGTTTTCTAGGAGAAATTTACTCAATTCACTGTGGCACTAAAAGGCTTGAAGGGCTAGTTTCAGAGTTGGGGTAGCTGAATCTAAGGATCCTGCTCACCTGGAATAGTGTCAGATTAGAATTTGCACTTGAAAGAGCCAAAGTAACTATGGTTGTCACCCACTGTTTAGACCGAGGGGGCTTTATGGTATGTAAAGTACACGATTCTGTCACAACAGGCTAGCTTTCACTGAGAACAAGCTGCGATACAGGGCTTGGGTTTGACATTTTTATCAAGAATGAACCTATTTAAGATATGTGCTTATTGGATAAACACCAGAAGAGGAAAACTATATTATGGATTTTCAGTAAGTTAAAGAGGGAATAGATTATAGGCTTTTCATTTTACTGTTTGCATGGCTGAGGAAATAAGAAAACAGACTGAAAGAAGTGGCCCTAAATCTAAAGTTAAAGATATCATACATTATATAGTACTTAGCCAATCAACTGAACCCACAGGAATTCTAAACTTTTTGATTGCACTTAAGAAAATAATGATATATGGATATTATTTGTAGGGGTGCATTATGTGGCAATAGATTATCACATTTCTTTAATGCCTGAGTAGAGATTAAAGAAGAATTTAGAATTTTCACAATGGAAAACTGGATGCATGGAAAAAAGGGATCTTTGCTGTTTCTTTTCAGCAGAATATGCTGTGCTGGCTACTGCAGTGTTATTTTACATATACTTTGCATATAGCATTGGGTTCAATTAAGTTGTAGTGCTTTGACCCTGTCTCAATGCCAGGTGCCCACCAAAGCTGCTCTATCACTCCCCTCCTCAACCAGACGGGACAGAAAATATGACTAAAGGCTCATGCGTTGAGGTAAGGACAGGGAGATCACTCAGCAATTACCATCACAGGCAAAACAGACTCAACTTGGGGAAAATTAGTTTAATTTGTTACTATTCAAATCACAAAAAAACCCCAACACCCTCCCCCTTCCCCCCACCTCTGCCTTCTTCCTGGGCTTAATTTAGCTCCCAATTTCTGGACCTCCTCCCCCTGAGCAGCACAGGGGTGCAGGGAATGGTGGTTACAGTCAGTTCATCACGTGTTGTTTCTGGTGCTCCTTCCTCATCAAGCTCTTCCCCTGCTACAGGGTGGGGTCCCACCCACAGCAGACAGTCCTCCTTGAACTTCTCCAATGTGAGTCCTTATCAAAAGGTGCTGTTCTTCACACACTGCTACAGTGTGAGTCCCTTCCATGGGCTGCAGTCCTTCAGGAAGAGACTGCTGCAGGGTGGATCCCTAATGGGGTCCCAAGTCCTGCCAGCAAATCTGCTCCAGCATGGGCTTCCCATGGGCCACAGCTGCCTTCAGGCATCCACCTGCTCCAGCATGGGATCCTCCATGGGCTGCAGGTGGATATCTGCTCCACCATGGACCTCCACGGGCTGCAGGGGCACAGCCTGCCTCACCGTGGTCTTCACCATGGGCTGCAGGGGAACCTCTGCTCTGGCTCCTGGAGCACCCCCTGCCCCTCCTGCACTGACCTGGGTGTCTGCAGAGTTGTTACTCTAACATAGTCTCACTTCTCTCTTTTGCTGGCACAGATAGATTTTTTTTTTTTTTTTCCTTATTACTATGCTATCCCAGAGACTTTACCACCATCACTGCTTGGCTTGGCCTTGTCCAGTGGCAAGTCCATCTTGGAGCTGGCTGGCATTGGCTTCATTGGACATGAGGGAAGCTTCTGGCATCTTCTTATAGAAGCCACCCCTGTAGCACCACTGCTACCAAAACCTTGCCATGCAAACCCACTGCATATGTATGAATCAAGTAGAGTTTGGAAGTGAAGTTTAAACCTCTCAGAACAGGCAAAAGAGAAAAAAGTGTTTGTCATGTTTTGTTTCTGGTGGAGTTACCTCCTTCACTGATTTGCAATAGGAAATCTTTAATGGAAAGAAATATACTAATGGGAAAAGCAGGGGTGTGGATTTCAGGCAGACGTGATTTCCTTATTTCTTTTTGTGTCCTACTTTTGCTTTTCCTCTGTCACATAAGATCCTTTTTCAGTGCCTGTAATTAGATGCCTACTACCGTCAAGTGTTCCTACCCAGTTGTGTGTAAGGAGACTAACTGTGCTACATGCGTGAACTAGTGCTTCTCATTCTGCCATGCATCAGTAATATTTGAAGCAAATTGAAGTGCTCTCTCTCCTTCGGAGAAAAGATGTTGTCTGTATTCAGTAGCTGTTTCTTGGGTCTAGCATCTGTCTCAGATATGTGCAGTATCTCTAACATCACTGCTCATGCAAATGAGTTTATTTAACTTTGGAAAAAGATGAATAGGCTGCAGAGTTACCTTGCTCTTTCACAGGAGTAGAGAGTTGCAGCAGATGCATCTTTGTGAATTAGATCTACTTGAAAAGGGTGCTAATAAATCAATTCTCACTTTTAGTGGAGGAGTTTTACACTACAAGAGAGGAGAGAAAACCAGTGTTAACACTAAGAAACTGTGATTGTAGAAATACAAATTGGTGTGGGAATTGTGGGTCTGTAGTGTACATGCAACTGCTTTTAACACTGCATTTGGAAATTAACATTATTTCTAACTCAGTCTCCCAAGCACAGATCAGTGTTGTACAGGTTAATATGGGTAAGTTGGGGTGGTGGTTTTTTTCATAATAGGAAACAAAAATTTCTAAACTTGCAAGTACTTAAGGCAATGAACAGAGTATACTGGAGTACTTTAGAGTGAGAATCGATTTTATTAGGTTTATTTTAAGACTTAGAGTTTTTTTTAGGTCATACATATCAATGTTTTATGCTAACCACAAGCAAAGGAGATTTACCCACAGTTGTAATTAAACAAAGTCAGAATTTATCAAAACATGATGGTGCTGTAGTAAACTTAACTCGTGAGAGCTGCAAGACAGACACTTGCTAGAATATTTTTCAGTTAAAAAGATAAACCCCTCTCCTGTTTAAGTTACAGTTTTGATATAGTTAGCTAGGTAGGCACTGTATTTGTTTTGAAGGAAGGAGAGGAAATCTGATGCCAAGGTGGCACAGCAGAGCACTGGAGCGAGGAGATCTCGATTCTTTACTTGGCTTTGCCCCTAATCCATCATTGGAAAATGGAAGACATACTGCATATGTAAAATAATTGTAAATAAAATTTCTATTTGTTTTTCATTATAAAGCAGTTGGAGACATCTGTTATGCAATCTCTTATGAGTCCATTGTAATAATTACCTTTAAGCTTTTCAGAATACTGATTGCAAAATGATGAATGTTTACATAGTTTACAGAAGTAACAACTTTCTAGAAAGAGTGTTATTTATCTTAGACTATTAAATAAAAAATTATGGGTTTACAGTAGTTTCTCAGGTCTTGGCCTTCTTTAAAAAGATAGATTTAAGGGGACTCAAAATTCTATATCATGATTTAGAAATCACCCTCTCTCATAAGAGCACTCTGGACATCTACAGTTGAACAAGAAATCAGACTTCCCAGTTCAGCAGTTCCAGAAGAACTGTAAGATTATATTTCATTAAATGTCCAAAGGCAGAGGTGTATGAACATTTGCGTCAGCAACTGCCCTTCATTCACTTGTGTTGGTCCGTTGGTCAAGTCTCCCTGTTGTGACCTCAGAGTTACTGTGGAAATGACCCAGAGGGAGCTAGCAATGACCTGGAAGACTAACAATTGATGTGGCAATTATCATAGCAGGCAAGTAAACACTGAAGTGGTGGTATTTGCACCCTGGATATGGTATTAAAAAAAAAAGAAAGGGGGTGTGTGTGGAGTGGGGCAGGAATTTAGCATGTGCTTAATGACTACTGTCTATCCAGAATTGAATCTTAACTTTTATTCAGAATTAGCTGGTTGTGCCCCATAGAATTCACCACAGATAAAAAGAAGACAGTTAGCAGGTCTATATACTGTGAGTGAAATGTAGATTAGAAGGATACATATGCATTAAAAGGCTACAATATCAGAGCAGTCTTGAAGTCAAGAGGCAAAGTGCCCCTTAACTTCAATAAAAGCTGCGTGGAACCCCTGCAGAGTGGCAGGGTTTGACAGCATTTTTTTCAGTGTGAAAGTGAATTAGCGTAGTTGTAACAACAAATGGTACAAGTTGATATCTTAATGTCAGGAAAAAAAGTTAGTTTCAAAATATAGATTAGGATCTAGATATAGGTCTTTTTTAATACATTTCTGATAGGTTGCAGCTGGATCTGTAATTGAACTGGTTTTGTTGGAAGAACCCACAATGAGCGTTTTCCATTCAGGGAATGGGAATTGATTGTCTCTTCAGCTGATCCAAAGCTCATCTCTTTGGTTAAAACCAGGACAAATAAAGATACGTACAACTGGATCTACAACTAAGGCAAAAGAGTTTCACTAGCTACTTAATGAGTAAGAATTTAAATACAACTTCACAGTAGCCAGAGCTGTAAACAGGAGCTGTACATTGTTGTTCAAATTCACCCTTACATCACCTATTATTTTTTTTTCTTTCATAAAGTGGCTGTAGGCTTTTTTAGGTGCAGTCTAAAAGCCATTAGTGTGTGAAATTAGTATAATTAACTTCTAAGTGTTTGCTGGGAGATATTGATAGATTGCTTGATGATGACTCCTGTATATTTGCATTTATTTGGTTTAGTCTTTAGCCTTATACATAACTACTTATTTTAGGCTAACTTTTCTGAAACCAAGTAAAATGGGATAAAAACAAACATCAACAAAAAAAACCCTCTTCATTCCTCTGTAACATTTTCTGTTGAAATACGGTGAATTCTAGAGTAGGGGGCAGATGTTTTCTCCTTAATGGTCTGAAGACATCTTCCTGCTTATTGATTTGTCAGTATGAGAAAAGCTATTTAGAATTACTAAATATAACATCTTTGCCTTGTCAGAAATAGAAAGGTGCAAATTAGTCTGAGAGTTAGATAAATACAAAGCTTAAGGATTCTAGGAGAAGCAAAGAAATAACTGAAAGCTGGGGTTGGTAGCCACATATGTCTCCTTCATTAAAGTCATGCCTCAAACCCAGTCAATCCAAGGAAAAGTTCAGTGAGCTAGTTTCTACCATGCACCTACTATGTGCATGTGTATCTCCTGGGGTTTGGTCCTGCAAAATATTGCAGGCTCTTAATGAGATAAAAATTCAAACATGTAACTGCTCATAAAACATGGAAATCTAATCTTTAGTTAATCCCATGATGTCTTAAATATGACCTCGCTGTTGTTTGGTCATGTTAGTACATGATAAAATTAAATACTGCCAATTTCAACTGCACTTTTCAGAAAGGAGCTAGTGGGGAAGAAGTCTTTCAGAATTTGTGGTTGCCTACTTGCTGTGTAATCATCAAGCCTCTCAGTACAAAAAAAAGGTTGCAGGGAATAAATATATGTGCTTTCCTACAGATTCTTGCATGTGTCCTGGAAATGACTCCAAAAGCATTCAGGACTTTATTATAACAATGAAACGCAGGGTTTGTTGGTGGGTTTTGGTGGTAGTATTATTATTATTATTATTATATAATAATTATATAATAATTATATAATAATAATAACAATAATAATAATTTTTAACTTAAAGCCTTTAAGCAATTGATGTGTATTTGTGAGAAATGAAATATATTACTGAGAGTGTTTGGTCTAGAAAGTTTGGATCCCCTTCTCTAGATAAAAGAATTATGACATGACCTGTATTCATTTGCAAAACAGTCTTTTTTTTTTTTTTTAAATTCCTTTATTAGATAATTCGTTCTGCTTTGTTTTGTAGGACTCTAAGTATCAGTGGACTTTTTTCAGAATTCTCTTTGATCGGGAGTTCTCAGTACAGTTCAAGCTTTTTACCTGTTACTGTATCTGTGATTCTTGGAACCCACTGCTGCATAGCAGGGTATGTGATTTTAGTAAAAATTTATGCACAGCACAATGACATTTAGTTTACTGGAGAATCTGGTAGCAAGGATGTGATTCTTGTATATCAGATTAAATTTTAAAAAATAGAACTTGTCTGAGTGCCTGCAACTCATTACAGTAAGAGTTCCTTTCCAGGTCTCTTTAGTCTGTTGAGCTCTTTTTGATTCAGTGATTTTCTGTCTCACAGGTCCTTACCTAAAATGTCTCACAGGTTTTGACAAAGTTCATATAAACTGGAACATACTCAACTGTTGTTTTAATGACCTTGTAAGTTTCTTTAGCATCTTAGTGTAATTCTGTGAACAAGATTTTCTTCAATTTGTAGGGTGAACTTTGCGAATATGTTAATGAATTTCTATAACAATTTCTGCTAATAAGAGAAAAAGCTTTGTTCTTTTATAGTGGAAACTGTAAAAACATCTTACTTTGTTAGCTTAGGCAATGTAGGCTACAGCAGAAACAGATCAGAGCTAACTTATTATTTTTACATCAAAGATGAAGAAATTTCTTTGTAACAAAGTCTAAGATGGATCCAACCTAATATCTGACCCCTCTTTTTTTCTTTTTTAATCGTGAAATTCTTGAATTCTTGAATTTCCCTTGAAACTTTTCCTGTCACTTTTTCATAGACTACATTACCCTTTCCAAAACTTCTTTTCGTTATTTTCACTACTACAATATTATTTCAGCTTTGAAGTTTTTAGTAAATTGGGACAGTGAAGTGATGCAGTTACAGTGTCCTGAGGAAACCTGGATCTTGTTGAAGCTAGTGGGTCTTTTGTTGAGGTTGATGTTCTCCTTACTTATAGAGAACTATAAAGTTTGGCCCTTTGGCTTTGCCAGCCATGTTTGTGCAATTCCCAATGTTACTGTGCTATAGCACAGTAGAAGTTGTCTTCTAGTGAGGAGATGTTTTCTCTCAGTATTTAGGCCTTTGCAGCTTCTCTTCCACTTAATTCCTCCTTATTCTCTGCACCAAAGCATACTACTCATTATAACCTGCCATTATCCAATGTATCATTAAATTATTGAATTGAGCTAAATATGAAAAAGTGTTTCTCCATTACACTGTATCCAGCACAGTGTGAGGATGAGAGTTTACACCAGGGGCCCTCAAACTTTTTAACCAGGGGGCCGGCGCGCGGATGCAGTGGCAGGCAATCTGCGGCTGCTTGGTTTCCCCCCCCAACCCCCGGCGGGGGGGTCTGTAAATACCGGGGGCCGGATTGAGGACCCTGGGGGGCTGTATCCGGCCCGTGGGCCATAGTTTGAGGACCCCTGGTTTACACAATCTCTGAAATAGAACCAGATTAAGGCACCTTTGCAAATAATGAAATACATTAAATGCTTTTTTTTGCTATCTCTGATAGCATAGATTTTTCATAAAGCTAGCTATCTTGTGGTGGGAAAGACTTTTATATTTTACTTCTACAGTGGTTTTAATGATTAGGTTTATGTAATCTTGAAGACCCCAGAAGCCATCTCCTACATCTTGTTGGAAGGAATGCAAGAATAAATTCAAATGAGCTAAGGTAATTTTAGAGAAGCCTTTAAAAAGTCATTGGAGAAGGTCTTCTCACCATATCTAGGTCCAGCTAAAAGAAACAGAAAACCCTGGGAGAACCTTCAATAATAACAGCCTATTACTCGACCAAGAACAGGGCATGGAACTGAGCTTACCACCCTCTGGGGATATTTTAAATATTTTTAAGCACATGTAAGCCACAATGATTGACATTTTCATGAATGTTTATACTCTGGAGAGATTATTAAATTGCCAGGCATTTGCTAGTGACAGTGTAAAAGAAACTGCTCTTAAAAATTAAGCTATAGTAGAGAAGGTTAAAAAAGTTTTAAAATATCAAAATTGTGTATAAAATAATTACATACTGAGACAATCTCATGCGAACGCAATACTAGCTTAATTAAATGTAAAATGAACAATTAAAATGTGAGTATATTGTACTAGTTGATAGTTATAAAGTCAGTGTTTCAGTTTGTTTTGCAGCAGTGTATATGAAACATGAGGAAAATATGAAAATATTCTATCTTATTGGAATTCATCATTTATTGGAATTCTTTTTTATTTAATTTGATTTTCGGACAGTGACAGTTACATTTCTGACTCAGATGCCTAGTCTTTAAGTTAGTATTAATCTGAAATAATAAATCAGCTTTATATGAGCAACAGTTTTAGAATTTACCTGGACACTTCTAAATTTTTATTGTATTTTTCTAACACACATATATAATGCAAAATATCTAGAGACTTTATAGGTTTTGTTTTATGCATTTCAATAATGCAAATTATGTCTTTATTTCCCAGTATATATCACTGTGTAAATATTTGCATATGTGGGTGTGTTTTCATCACTATATGTGCTTATAAAGTGATAGGTATGTTTATTGTATTTTTTATATATAAGTTTTTATATGTTCAGTTTTGTAATATGTTTAACTTGCAAAAGAGGTGTGAAGTATATATTGCAAAATGCTCAGCTCCTTTCAAAGTCAAGCTTGTGATGGTAAGAATCAAACTGCTATACTGGCCCTTAGAATATTTCTGAGGACAGATGAATTTGTGTATGCATCCATATTCTTTCCAAAGCCTACTCACTGAGGAAGTAATCTTCCTTCACTAGTCTGCTAAAAGTCTTACATTCCCTTAAATTCTCTTGTGCAATGAAGGTGCTATGCAGGTTGCCTCGAAATTGCGGCTGAGTTTTGTAATGTCAGTGGTGGACCTTTGTATTACGTAGATAACCTTGTTGCACAATTACCTCCATGCTGTGACTTCACTGAATGTAACAAGTAGTTGCACCAGGTATTGTCCAGTGTTCTGAATACATACTTTCAATGCTTATTTTAGTGCAAACTAAGTAATTTTAGTAAAGTCACACTTTTTTTCATTATAATCTTTTTAATTCAGAATTTCCTCACATTTTTGAAGATAATTTATTGAAAATGCCAGTCATGATGAGATCAAGGCACATGACTGACAGATGTTCACATCATACCTAGTACTTAAGAAAGCATAAAGGCACTTAGGATTGCATTACTTCTGCCTAAACCAATAACAAAAATGTTCAAATCATAAAAAAATGTATCTGTAACGGAACAATTTTTGTGTTGTTTTAAGTATTAGCATTGAAAGACTCGATTAATTTGGTTAAGAGCATTTATTGTGGTGTTTATAGGCTTTGTAAACACCTTTGTTCTCCCTTCTTTTTGATTTCACTTCTGTTGGCATACATGTATATATAGTCACACGATTAATAAAATTCTTCTGATGAATTTTAGGAAGAGAATACCCTCCATTGTCAGCTTGCTCAGCCGTGGGGATAGGGGGGTCAGATTTCACAGCATCATAGAATGGTTTGGGTTGGAAGGGACCTTTTAAAGGTCATCTAGTACAACCCACCAGAAGGCAGGGAAGTCTTTCTCTATATGAGGTTGATCAAAACATCATCCAGCCTGGCCTTGAACACTTCCAGTGATGGGGCATCCACAACCCGTTCCATTGTCTTAGCATCCTCATTGTAAAAAAATTCTTCCTGAAGGATGAACTGGGTGATCTTGAAGCTTAACACACATCTAGAACTATTACCTGGTATGGATCACAGAGATGCCATGAAGCTGGACTACTGGGTTAGAAAAGTGTGGCTTGTTTAGAAAAGACAAGCCAAGGAAAACCAGCAGAGTTACACTTCATTTGAAAAATGTATTTATAGCTCTCTGACGTTCAAGCAAGAAAGTGAGAAGTAGACTTCTTGAAGGCATACCTTCACTGGGCTGGATAAAATTATGAAGGAAAAAGGGACATTGCCATTCCTGGGTTGTATTGTAGACAGCTTGGTCAGAAGAATAGAGTCACTAGAAACACCTGAAGGATTCGGTGTGGTTGAATTGGAGAGCAGCAGTTACTCAGTTACAAAACTGGTATGTAAGGATAGAGAAAGTCTGACAGATGAACAACTTTGTTTTAAAATATAAAGAAAGTTGCTATTACAAATAGCATTTCCTAGATTTGGCTATGATTAAAAAAAATCTGAAACTGGATGAGAATCTGCACTTGGAAGCCAATTTGGGTGAAAGTGGCTGTAAAATGGCAATGTTTGTGGTTTTTGGAAGAAGCTCCCATAGCAGGAGAACATGAACAACTGACTTTAAAGAAGCATACTTTAATGAACTTGGAGACCTAGTGGAAATGGTCTCCTGGGAAGATAATCTAAAGGATAGATGAGTGAATGAGAGCTAGCAGTTACTGAAGGAGAACATGTTAAAAGCAAAGTCACAAACTATCACAACGGGGAGCAGAGATGGGAAGTATACTCAGAAATATGGATGCATCAGGCTACACAAATGAGACACATGGAAGCACTGGGGGGAAAAAAGTGCTGAAGGTGTTAGAACCATACATTAGAATGATAGAATGATAAAGGATAGTACTGGTCTATTACTTAGCAAGAAAGAATAACAAGAAACAGAGGGAGAAAAATGCCCTTCAGTTCTGTAGGCATGTGTTTAACAAAACAACCAAAACAACATTACCAAGTAGGTACAAACAGAACTGGAAAGGAACAATTTAAAGAATGTTCATGCAACACGATGTATCCATGTTGACAGGATCCAATTAAATTTGCCCTAAAGTACTTAGAAAACCTAGCTAGCTCAATCCCTGAACCATTAGCAAATGTAGTACCTAACTTTTGAAAAGGAAAAATAGATTAGTGTAGAATTACAGATGAATCAGTGTAATTTCAACATCTGGAAAGTTACTGGAACAAGTTATTAGGTATTCAGTGTGTAGGTACAGAGACGATAATAAAGTAATAAATCCAGCTTGTATGGTTTTGTCAAAAGCAATCATATCAACATACCCTAATTACTTTCTTTGATGGGATTTCTGGGTTAATCAGATGTGGGAACAGATAGGATTAATTTTGACTTCAGGCACAGTTTCCAACACTGTCCTGTAAAGGAGTCCATAAATAAATAAGGACAATATGATTGTGATAATAGTTACATTGTGATAATAGATAAATAGGTGAAATTAAGACAAGGTGCATAACTAGTTAGAAACCATACTTAAAGCTGAGTTATCAATGACTGTCAAGGAGGGTGGACAGTGCTGGACATAGTTTTGTTCAACATTTTCATAAATGACTTAGTAACAGACTAACAAGTATACTTTATAATTTATGGATGAAATATGTGAGTTTGGAAGCATTTCGAACATTAGGAAAGAAAGATCATTATCCTGGAAAAACAGATCACTGTGCTGAAATTCAGTAGTAAATAAGTGAAAAATGCTTGGGGGAAAGAGTAAAAAGCACAAATACAAAATGAGCGTAAAGAACTAGGTATTTATTCTGAAGAAGAGTATCTGAATGCCATAGTGGACAACAGACTTTGTCAGCTAAGAAACTGATGTTTTTGAAAAATGAACATCAACTGTTATTCTGGTTGTATTAACCAGAATGTCATATGCAGTGTATGCAAGGTAGTAATTATACTCTGGATCTGAGGAAGGTTTGACTATGAAGTAGTGTATCTGTTCTTTGCCTCCACACTTTAGAAAAGAGCTTAAAACTGTAGCATGCTCAGAGGAGAATAGCAAAATTACAAGAGGTATGGAAAATTCTCTTTCGAGCAGAGAAGACATATTTAATTGATTTCATCTAAATGGTGGAACTCATGATAACAGACTTTCAATATGTAAGAGAGTTTTACAGACAAAAGATATACATGTGGATAAACAGGTAATTAGCTTAGTTTTCAAAACAACCCAGAAGTAACCAAGCAATCAAAGCCCAGTGCTTTAGGTTTGGTATTGGGAATTGTGAATGAAATGCAGGATTGCTGACTAAGAGTGAATTCTCTTTCACTGGGGATTGTCAAGAAAAAAATCTGTCCTGAATAGTCTAAATGCACTTAACTCTGCTTTTGGGATAGGCAAATGACTTCATTACTCCTGTACATTTGGCCAGCATACCTTTTTTACAATACTTTGCAAAATGCTGCGTCAAAATACTGAATTTCCCTTATCTTTGTTCTTTTTAAACTTCTGTGTAGTTTGATGTGGCTTTTGTATCTGGACAGCTGGACAGTTTACCTCAAATGTGATGCCTTCCTAATTAATTAGTTATTCCAAATAGTTTTACACATACAGAGGCAGGGAACAGAACTTCTGAATCAACTCAGAGTGAGTAACTTGCCAGACTGCTGCTATTTATCGCTCCACAGATACTCTCTATGGTTTTGCATGAACACTTTTCTGTCTTGTGGATGCACATCTGGAGCACAGCAGTCTCTCTGCTGTGGACTGAGAATATCACCTCTCCGGGCTTCAATCTTGTTTATTTTGGGGCTATTTGATGGAAATGGCAGCCATCGTTATCTGAACACATCACATTAGAGCTAGCTGGAATCACAAATTTTGTCCTGCAGGCAATTCTGGGGTTTTTTGATATTTGTTTTCAATCTCCCTTACTAGATTAGATCTCCTCTGTCACATTGGTTTCATTTAGGTGAGACTGCAGTGCCTCATGGAACATGTAGTTCAGACAGGCTAACTGGTACTTCACCACCATCTAAGAATAAAGTGCACTGGGTATTCCATTTGCTTGCATGACTTTTAGCCGGGTCAGTCCTATAAGCTTTGATAGAGTTATTTCTGATTTCTGCCTGCGTAAGCAAAAGAACCATAAGCAGATTGTTTCAAACTGTGTGATCTGGGAAGAAAACAGAGCCTTGTTTCATAATTGGGAAGGTTTCTTTTTTAGTAATATTTTCTCCTTTCATTTTAAAGCTGAAAGTTTTATATGAAAACATAAATGGACAGGTTTTCTTTTCATTGATAATGAAATTAATTTCCATAGATATCTCCATCTTTTTTCTTCAATAAAGAAGAGGAGGAGGATCCTTGGCTGAAGTAAAAAAAGACATTGCTTCAGGAGCAGCAGTAATGCAATCTTTTATTTTGCTCCTGCACAGCTGATAGGTGATAGATAGGGGTATTCTGGTTTTTCAACAGGATTCTTCTACTTTTTGGAGTGGAGGTATTATGTAAAAGAGTTGTTTGTTTTGCGTTTTTTAGGGTTTGGGTGTTTTTGTTATTATTTCTGGCAAACCAGTCACATTTTCCCTTTAATACATTATACTCTGGTGTAACAGTTTATTTATTCTGAAAAATAAATAGTAAATCACCGTGTCATACTGTTTTTCGATGGAAGTTTACTCTAAAGCTATGAAGTTCCTTGAAAGCATTTAAGTATTTGCTGTTTTGTGAGTAGTGAAGGCAACCTCATGCAAAACTTCTGTCCATTTAAACAATAGAAACCATATTTCTTCATCTATTACAATGTTGTTGTTTCTGGTCCAACAAATGACAAGTAGAGTTTTCCTTATTTGTTTATCTTCATTGATTAGTTTTGCATTTCACTTCTCTTTGAGATCAGATATTTCAACTTTTGTACTTATTTTATTTTTCCAGTGGCTGATGTCTGGTAGATAAATGGTGGGAATTTCCAAATCAGTCTTGTTTCACTTTATAGCAAAACCTGCACAAATGCTTTCTTAGCTTTATATGTATTTTCATGGGTCTTATTTTCAGATTTTCTCCTTTTACATGGTGAGTGACAATCTAGTATTTAACATTTTCTTCAGTCCTCAGCAAGAGTAAATTATTCTGCTTCATTTCTTTTCCTGTTCTCAGAAAAGCATGGGCAGGAAGACCTAGGAAACTGCCTTCTAGGAGTGGGATCCCAGAAGAAGTACCCATCCAGTGGAAAATCCATGTGACCTTTCTTCCTTGTCCTAACATAACTAGCACTGGAATGTTTCCTTTGATGGGGAAGTGTGGAAGGTCTCTGTCATGGCATGCATAGGCCCTATTAGCACCAAGCTAAAACAGGAGCACCTTATGCAGCAGGCTCTCCCTGCTTTCTGTGCCGGATAACTTCAATCATTCTGATTTGTGTCTGCATCTATCAGATTTGGACTTGTAAGTCTACTTCTAGTAGTAAGGTCAAGCAGCACTAACACCAGTCTCCCTGCTGCAAAGCTGCATCTACTATTCTGGCTTTTATCTGTGACTTTAATATTCCTCAGGGCTTTGTCCATGTTATTCAGTATAATTGCGTATTTTAAGAACTACAAAACTTTTGGCAGTACCAGCTTATATAACAGAATGAAGAAAAACTATTTTTTGTATAGCACTGGTAGTTTATATTTTTCATGAAGCAGGATGATGTTTCAATTTAATTGTTTGGACTTGTGATAAAGTAAAATCTTATTAGAGAAAGCTTTGTTATACCACAACCTCTAGTAAAGCAGATGTGCAGCTGATTAAATAATTTACTACTTTGCCTTGTTCTTATCTTTAATCGAATCTAGCCCATCTCAGTTGGACAAGCAGGGCTCTTTGAAGTTTTTCCTTTATGTCAGTTTGTACGTGTTGCAACAGAAAAAAAAAATACAGTTAATACATAACCAGGTTTGAAGCTTCTTATGGTCCATTCTTATAACAGTAATTAAATGCAATATTAAAAAATAAGAGCAGTAGAAAGCTTGGTGATTCTTTCTCCAGTACTTTGATGTAAGTCTTGCAATATGGAGGACCAGCTTCTTCCCACCATTGCACCAGCATAAGCAATAGATAATTCCACCAAAGCCATCAGGCTTAAAGAGAGGATAATCAAGTATGTTGTTTACCCAACAGGTCTGTGGAGATGGGGTGAGAAGGGGCCTGTATTCTGGACATGCTGGTTTTACAATGAGTAAACGAACTGAAAAAAAAAAATTAAATTTAAATTTTGTAAGCCTCCCCTTAAAATCTCAGGATTTTAAGGCCTTCTTTACTTTCATATTCCTGGTTAAAAGCCAGATTGTGCCTATTATAATGAATTAAAGAGAGTCACAGAAGTAGTTTGGGTTTGGTCAGCGCTAGCATGACCTCTTACCTGGTTCAAAAAAACAGAGAGACATTTTAGGTAGAAGTGTCGAGTGGGAGCAGAAATTGAGAGAACAGAAATGAAATTGACTTTCTGTTACCAGTTATCTGGTCTGCCTGTAGCTCTTGCTGTGGGTTCAGTCAGCACAATTAACTCTGCTCTGGCCTTCTTGCACGTGGCATTGCTCAGAAGTCCAAAAGCCATGTGGAGGTGATTGTCCTGCTTTCTGATTTGATTTGACTCTGCAGTTGGGTGTCATTAATGAGCCTTCCAAGAAGGAGAGACAAAATGCAGGGAATGGGGGGAAGGAGAAAGAAAAGGGAGTTGTGAATAGTGTCAAAAGGAAGAAAATGGATCAAAGGCATGAAGTTGGCAGCACAAAATGGTTGAAGGCTGAAAGGCATCTTTGGAGATGTTCTAATCCAAATGTTGTGAAATGAGTGGCTTAGGTCAGGTCGCTTAAAGAATTACCACCAAAGAATTTGAGTGAAATAGGTGTAATAGGAATTTGTGGAAATGCGACTGCACAAGATTCAATGGCAAGGTTCACTCTGTTACTTATTACTCAGAGAGAAACGGAGTTTAAATCAAGTCAGAATAGAGTTGGAAATATTTTATAAAGTTCAAAGGCATAAGAGGGTAAAGGAGATCCTCCTGCTGAGTCACAGGGTTTAGAGGAGACCCCCTTGCTTTCTAAACTCTCACAGAGTTTAGGTGCAGCTAGATCCAGTCTTTGCCTCAGACTTTGACAACAGTTGGTACGTAAAGTGGAGAGAGGGAGAGAATTTGTTCACAATTCAAGATTATCCATAGGGTTTTAGCAGCAAAGCAAATCAATCAAATTTGTTTAAAATCATAAAGATAACCTAACTACTTCAAGCTTGCAATGCATATTATAACAAAGGTATACCTGCTAGAGGTCCCCAGTGAGTTCAGTGAAATATATCAAATGCCTTTTGCATTCCGCAATGGATGAAGAGTTGAGCCTTGAGGAGCAGGGACTGCAGCCCAGGCCCCATCATCAGCTTTCCACAGTGGTCCCTCTAGTATCGCAGACGTGGTGGTCGGCGAGCTCTAAGCGGCATCCTGCTTGGAGTGAGATGCTGGTCACAGCCCGCTGCAGTCCAGGAGAGCTCAAAAGGGGCTCACTTTAGGACCACTCTTTATAAGGCTGTGAGGTGGTTGGCTTTAGTCATCAGTAAATTTCCATCCTGGCCACACCCTGAGTCAGTAATTTTTCAAAATTCCTTTTGCTTGGGTTACCACTCAGGCTACAATCTGGGAAGGAGCATTCTGCCATTGTCAGGGATTAACTGATTGTCTCCATTCTTGTTCCCTGCTTCAACCAGTCAATGGGAGGTCCAGTATGGACAGTGCCACTCTCTGCCTTAGCTGAGTAGAAGTTACAGGTATAGTCAAAGGGTGCTTAACTGCCCAGCTCATCACTGATGGTGCCAAGGCCTACTTGGCAGTTCCTAGGGTCACAGAACAGGAGGAGAAGTGCACCACCACACCAGCCCCCTTGCTTAAAGAAGGATCAGCTAAAGCTGGTTGCCCAGGGCCGTATCCAGCTTGGATACTTAGTGTCTCCAAGGATGGAGACTCTAAGACCTCTGTGGGCAACTGGTTCCAGTGCTTGACCACCCTCACAGGGAGAAAGATTTTTTCTTATGTATAAAGGGAATTTCCTTTATGCCAATTTACGTGAATTTGCACCCACTGCTTCTTATCCTGTCCCTGGGAACCACTGACAAGAATCTGCTTTTGTCTTCTTACTCCTACTCATCAGTTATTTATACACATCGATGAGATCCTCCCTTAACCTTCTTTTCTCCATGCTGAACAGTCCCTGCTCTCTCAGGCTCTTTTTGTATTACAAATGCTCCAGCCCCTTAATCATCTCTCATGTGTCTATGCCTCTCTTGTACTGGGAGATCTAGAACTGGACACAGTTATCCATTGATAGAAAATGTATTAAAGGTGTGGAAATAGGAATCCCCCAAAAAAGAGGCAGCATCAGCAGCAGGGCAACAGTTCCTGCATGAAGAACAGCCTGGGCTAGCTGTATATCCACATGATCCTAAGCAGAGCTGGCTCAGGTGTTTGCACCTTCAGCAGAAGTTTTGTGGGAAGGGGATTTTTTTAATTTTTTTTTTTTTTTGCCCCAAAACTCCAGAGCTACAGAGGAAATAGCAAGGGTAAACACGAAGGAATACTCTGGAATATAGGTTTGTCTTTTTTGCTTCACCCAGGAACGTTTTGCACACATTTATATGAATGCATGTGGATTTTTTTAGAGGAGGAAGAATTAGAAGAATGAGGAAATGTCTCCAAGATACTCTATAGGGTTATTAGGCTCTGAGAAAGTGCAATGTGAGTTGAGCTGAGTCCAAAAGATCTGTGCCTATATTGACATAATGGTGATTTTGATCTGATTACATCTCAGGAGGGCTTTTTAAATTCAGACTTAGCTCTCTGTAAAGCAGGTATATCTTGACTAGCTTATAGGGCAGGCAGAATGAACTCAGCATCTCCTGTAATGCATTGGGTAGACTCACGTGGGCCATTGCCAGGAAGGCTGTAATCTGCTATGGAAGCTGTTGGCATGGGAAAGGCAGGGAAGGAGGCTGGGGTAAAGCCTGAGTGAAGTGAGTGAGCAAGTACTGGAGTCAAACTTCATGCTCTGAAGTCCCAATGTAGTTAGTGAAAGAGAAGAAAAGGTAAAATTTTCTTGGAGTTTGTAGAGAGGTCAAACAGGGTGTAAGTGGAATAATCCAGAACTGTGTAAAAGTTTAACAAGGCAGAGGCAGAGCTTTAAATATAAGTCTAAGAAGGCAGAGAAGGCAGGTGAATGACAGCAAAGAAAGCCTTAGGAAGAGTATCAATTAGGTTTTCAGAGACAAGTGGGCAAATCAATGGAAACAAACAAAATAATCACATAAAAGAATATAAAATATGTGCTTTTGAAGAAGGAAGATTTTAAATAGCTGGTTCATGAAGGAATGTCTGATTCTTCTAAACTCAAAATGTATTGCAATTTATTTAATTCACAAAGAAGCTGTGGTGAAACGAGGTGCAGTTGATATCAACTCTATATTCCTACTTCTTTATAATCAAAGGGCAAAGATACAAAGTTGTTGAAATTTTTTCCAGCTGCGTTTTTTCTCTTTACAGTATAATCACCACACAGCTGCTTTAGAGCATACTTCAGGTTGAATGTATGAATTTAGTTCTGCTGATAGTTGCCTGCATGTTTTTATTTGAGAAAGGTTATGCATGCCATTCTGTAATGGTTCCTATTTTCATTTTAGGTCGGTATGCTTATGAAGGGAAACAGCTATAAATGGCACCAGCAGGTGCAGGCATGAGAAACCAAGTAGAGGAAACTCTCACCACAATACACCCTCAAATTTTCCCCTTGACAGCAGTGTGTCTCTTCTCCAAGATACAAACCCTGTGGTTCCAAATAAGTCATCATAAGACTCCTGAAAAAGATGTTATACTGCTGCATTACCATTTGTGAGGCTCTTGGTCTTTTGTGACAGAAGTCTAAAGCCTGTTACATGATAGAAAAGTGGTGGGGACTTGAGGTTGTGATGTGCTTTGGAGGACCTCTGGACATATTTGGGTAAATGTACCAAGTTACATGGTAACCAGCAACAATAGCACAAGTGTGTTTATGGCCTGAGACAGATCTGCCTATAAAATACAGCTCTGACTTTCATGCTTCTTTAGTACAAGCAATTGGTCGCTTAGTTTTGTATTTGTTCTCAAGAGAGTCCTAGAGTGAGCTTGCATGGCATTAGCTGGGTGGACTGTGACTGTCAGGTGATCAAATGTTCTTGAAAGATCAAAGATTCTTGAAAGGATGAAGTAATGGTGAAACAGTTAAGAAAACTTGAAGTCAAATTTGTTATGAATTGGTTATAATTGCATGTCACTCAGCTCAGGTTAAGTCAGGCTTTTTTGCAATGTGCTTTCAGAAGTATCAGCAATATTTCCCTCCGTGGGATGTGCAGTTTCTCCGATTTACATATTCTTATATCTTAGAGTTGTCAGTTCTCCGATACACTTCAGCTCTATCAGTTCTGTTTTGCTTTTGCTTGAAACAATAGTGAAGTACGTATTGGCTGGACTATATTTTAAAATACTAGTCTGGCATTGCTGTGCTGTTTTCAGAGTTGGCCTTTTTAATTCTATTTGCAACATATAGCTTTATACTATGTTTCAAAAGCAGTAGCAGAATGTTACATTATTTTAAAGTTATTTTTATCAGGAGGTTAAAAGAGTGGGAACCTTACAATTGAAATTCAAATCTCGTCTGTCCTGTTGTCTGCATCTGTACTCGAGACAATACTGTCAAGGTAGCTGGAACTGGATCAGAAACTGTACCATCTGGAGGCTTTTATCTTTTGTAAGTGAAAGATGCATCTGTGTTTTTTTTTTTTTTTAAGTAAGAGATATTTTGATCTAGAGTCACAGCTGAGGCCAAGTAGGGCTTGGCGCATCTTAAGTGGTGGATGGTGCAAACATTACTTCAAGCCAGGCTGATTTCTCCTAAAGCCAGTCTCTGGGCATGGGTGAAGACTCTTAAGTGGTGTGCTTTGACTTGCACTGTTGCCTGTGATCCCAAAGGACTTTTATAACAGCAGTGGTTTTGCTTTCTTTTGCCTGGCTTTCTTGCCTGATGTATGCTTTTTTTTTTTAGCTGGGGCTGGGCAGGCCTTGGTGCAAGCTGTCAGGGTTGGAAGGTTGAATACATTTCATGCTCTAAAATTGTGTAAGACTGACTTGTCATCCTGACTGTCTGGAAAGCACTGAGCTTAAATATGAGTGTGCACTGTTTCCAATAATTGCACAATAGATGGGGGTGGGGGTGGGGGGGTGGGGAGGCGGGGGTGAGCAGCACTCTAATGCAAATGGCCTGGTTGGACTTCTTCATGACTAGTATGGAGCTGTACCACTTCCAGCAATGGCCTTCCATCAAGCCTGAATTGATCTTGGATATAGCAGGACAGTGTGGTAGCTGTTGTTCTAGTCCAAAACAAGGATTAGCAAACTGTGGCATACCTTTTTTCACAATTCACACAACATCTATTTCAAAGAAGCATGCAAAATAGTAGTAGTAAAACATTAATATGCCATTCCTTTATTCATGGAGCACATGAACGACAGCTGTTGGGTGGCTTGTAAATGCCCTCTCTTGCACCTGTGCACGTTTTGGCACAGAGATGAGCCAGCTACCACCATCGCCATATGGATGAGGTGGGACAGGAGACCTCCTAAGTGTGCATGTGAGTCAGCACTGACTCTGCAGCAGTGACTGCTAGTTATGCAGGGGAACCCCTGTGGAAAAAATGACATACAAATTATCACAAATTATCACAACCAAGGGGGGCTAGCCAGAGTTATGAGGCATTTCCATGTGTTCCACTAGTAATTGCCTTGTTTTCATGTGCTTGGTTTTGGTGAAAGAAGCTGATGATGGCACAGTAAGTTAAAACATACCTACAGTTTAACCTAAGGTCAGCCTTAGGTGCCTCCCTTCTCCCTGCCATTGCACTGGGACTTGGAGATACTAAACCAACATGCATGAAGGGTGGCATCACACTGTCAACATTGTGTCCACGTCATGCTCCACATTTTGTTCAGAGCGCTCATTTTGAAGCATTCTTTAAAATTAAATTAAAACAAATAGCGGAATTTGAGGTGATTTTTGCAGATTATGCTCATTAGATGGCAGTACAGCAGCTAAGAGATGTGTTAACCTTTAAACCATTTCATCATATTTGACTCATCTAACCACTGCAGGTGTGTTTTTAATGGCAGTGACTATCATAGGTCTGAGCATCTTCTTCACGCTTCAATTTTATTTCATGTTCATGGTTCTACATGTAGGCTACTACACTAGAGAGTTTCAGGGGACTATAGTCAGGATGCTAAATTTTACTGAATTGCTCTTTTATTGCCAATACAATGAAAAGGAGAAACAAGTATACATGGATGAAAGAATTAGAGCAAGTACTACTTCTGGAAGATATAATCTGTTTAAAGTAGTTACTTTGGTAGTAAAAAGATACCATGAACAATTTAAAGAAATAAATACATTCTTGAATTCAATGTTACTTGAGTGTTACATCCCGCCAGGGAAATAATAATCATCGTATATAAAACATTATTGTGTATTATCTCAACAGTGGAAATTAACCAGAGTGCTGGGGCCACATTTATACTCTTTTGTAGACTTCTGACTGATCTATTAGAGATAGTGTACCATAGAGCGCTGTACCACAGAGATCAAGCAGTGCTTGATACTGATTTCAATGGCAGCACACCCCAGACTATCACTATGTAGCTTTCTGTAGTGTTACTCCTACTGTTTTTTCTACATTATTTGCCTTAATTCTGAACAGGGTTCATTGCGTCCATACATACTCCCATGTACTGTTTCTACTTGCATTTTTCATGGTTACCGATGTAGCTACAAAGCTGGCACCCACAAAAAGTAACACTGAGCTTCCTTCGAGACTCAAATGTTGCTCGATTACTGTATTTATTTTTCTGAAATGTCCATGGAAGATGTTGAACTCTGAGCAAAGTACAGTGTAAATAATTCTATCTTGCTGTCACAGTTTGAAGAGGCATATAGGTCAAAGTGTTCCTGCAGATCAGAAGCACTGAAAAGCTGATGAAGGGCTCTTGCATCCTGCATAGACAGGATTGAGTAACTTATGACGGAATTAAATAATTAATTTCATGACCTGGAGGTTGTTGGACTGAACACCATTATAACTATTTAACCATAATTTAAATTTCTACCTATTTTTCAATTAAAGATAGACATTTCTTACAAGTACTTTGAGGCACTGTAAAAGCTGTGACTGGAAGAGAACACTATTACCTGATATATTTTTTTCTGACAACTTTTCTAATTCATTCTTTCTATGATGTCGAGTGGTTTGAAGTAGTGTCCTAAACTGGCATATAATGCAGATCTGTAGGTGACAGCATCGAAGAAAACCAATATTTGCAAACATATTAGTGCTTGTTTATAGTATTTTGAGACATTGCCCTGATATGGTGTGACTGATCATACTAAAGCTAATCATTTTCTTCACCCAAGCTGCTGAATTCTGTTGTGATGGATGCAGCAAGCAAGGTTGTTCTTCTGCGTTGACCCTTCTATAGCTGAACATGTCAAATTCTCATCACAGATGGCATTGCTTAGAGGCTCTTTGTCAGATCCCTTGTCACTGGGATTGTGTTTGAATTTTGGGTCAGTAAAATATAAGCAGATAAAAAACTTGAGCATTATATGGGCATTATCTGAAAACACAACTCTCAAAATCGTCTATCATAGTATTACGTAAGAGAAAGTTGATAAAATTTATGCAAGCAAAATCAGGTGAAATGATAACTGCCTTTCCAAAACACTGGTCATAGTTTATTTAAATTCTGAGGATATTAAAAATTTGGGACTTATAAATTCTTGATCAAAATGACAGTAAGCAGTTGACACCAAATCTAACTTGGTGCTGCTCTTAAGCATTTCACAGGAGTAAACACTTGGTGAGGCCACTTTAATTCCAGTTTTAATAATATCCCCTTTAGATAATAAACTTCTGACTTGCATGTGCTTTAAGCTAAGCCTTTCCTCATGTGCAGGCCTGCATGAATTTGTAATGCACAGGGGAGGACATCTGGGTCTCAATTTAATGCCATGTTTCCACAACCAAGTGTTGCAAAAACCACATAAACTTAAGACTTCATGAAAACCAATGTGTTTGCAGTTCATTTAATTAATTGAAGCACAGTTATCCACAAGAGCTTGGGCATTACAAGCAACATTAAAGGCATTACTTTGATACATTAAGTATGTTGAAACACAGACTTCTTTTTCTAAGTATGTACAGATTTTGTTGTAAAGATACAAGATACTGAAATGAAAGCCAAGCCATTGTTACTGGGATCAGTTACAGTAAAATAGTATTTAAGGTGTCATATAGATCTGTAGGCCTTGTCACTGATAATAGGACATGAAAAATGCCTGGTAAGAGCTGTGCTTGTGGAGACTCCCTGCCTAAATTTAAAGCTTCTGCCTAGCTGCCAATTTGTGTTGGCTTTTTTATGTATTATAAAACTACCAAGTATATACCGTAGTAAAACATAATGCCAGAGCAAACTGAAATGCAGTATGTTTTATCAAATGAAAGGAATTTTAAACAATATAACAGGGGAAAAGTACCTGTGAAAGACAGTAAGAAGAGTCAAGTGATAATCATTAAGGTATTTTGAAAGTATGAGACAATTCATGTAACAGTAAAGGAAGGAAAATGTAAACGCACTGTGAAATTTCATAGGTCATTTCTATCTGGCTGCATACACGTTGAATGTATGTGAGGTTTTTAGTTTAATCAGACCTGTACATTTAGAGTCCATCTGCAATTCCAGTTGGAAAAATCCGTGGGCTTTTGTTTTGTCACTTTATTAACATAAAAAAAGAGAAACTAGATGTCGTTTTAATAGGTCATGATATTTTTTCTAGTTTAGTTGTATTGTACTGTTTATGTATATGAGCTCTTCTATTGTTTTCGTTCCTTTTTTTTATTCCTAATTTGAGGTTTTTTTAGAAAACAGTTCATATTCACAATCACTGTAAAGATCAGTCATGTGCAACTATTTGTGAAGATATGCATTCTTTATATTTTTATGTATTTTATAATTCTTCAGAGCAGTAATTAGTAGTATACAATATGAAAATATGGGTTTATCTAGAAAATAACAATAAACCCTTCATGATATAACCATCCTGGCCAGTTAGAAATATATAATGAAGAAATGCTCACAATATGTAGCCTGTGTATGGTTCCACCTGACCTACTGATCTGTCTTCCTGAAGAGGCCTTGATTTAATTTTCCAGGTTTTTGATTCTTACAGAAGCATTTCCAGATTATAATGTGTTGCTTGCAGTGGACACTGGGTATGTGTTCAAGTCCACAATTAAATTTCTCAGCCTACCTCTATGATGCTGCTCTGGATTTAAACAGCTTAAGTTACCACTTGAGGACTTGTGAGGATTTGTTGTAATTATCCATGTTATTCTTCTCTTTGTGACATCTATGAGCCTTGCAAAAACCTACACGCATTTAAAATTTTACATAGAAAGGTGCAGAAGACGGCTGAAATATTTGCTGGTTTGTATCTCACAGGTGAATGCCTCCCATGGTTGCCTGCTTTTCTATATAGGACCCTATCTTGTTTTCATTGTCATGTTTTTTTTCCTAATTTTTTTGAGCCTATGCCTTTTGAACTGTTCAGCATACCATATGCTCTCATGTGCATGAAAAAGTCGGACCTGGGAAAATAGGAAGATGTAACATGACAAAGTTGCATGTCCCAAATCTGCATTCTTTTTACAGGGAAGGGAAACCAGGTATTTAACAGAACAGGTTATACAGCACCTTCAGCTTCCACTCAGAAATATGGAAAAGAGAAGTGTTTGTGACATCTACTCTCCTTAGGTTTTGTCAAGCTAAATAAGCTCTTTAAGTAGCTTGTTCACCATGGTCTCTGAAAAGTACCGCCAGATAGCTGGTGCTAAGGAGTCATCAAATTTTCTGTTACAGTCTTTTAAATAAAGCATTTGCTCATATTCTTGGCTTTTTTATGCCACAGTCCTTTGCAACAGTCTGTTAGACTAGAGGCAAGATTGAAGCTCTCCACCCCCTGAAGAAATATTACTGTATAGAAGGAATGCTTTTGGAAGTAGGGGGGATGTCTCCACAGAGACAAGCACAAGTAACAGTGTGGATTTCCATTCCAGTGATTAGGATAGGAAACTGGAGAATGAGACCAAAGACCTCTTACTGCTCTCTCTGTGAAAGAAATTTTCATGCATACCTGTGTGATCTAAACATCTTTCTGAATAGCAAAAGTCTGAATTCAAAGCAAACTGAGGAATCTGGGATAATGCTTATGCTATCCAAGGAAAATATGTTTGCCTCCAAAGATGAACCAGAATTGCACTATAAGTACTGCACTAAGACCAGTTAGGGAACCAGGTATTCTATGATAAGTGGCTTAAGGGAACCCTGAGACATGTAAATTTCAAATAACAGCTTTTCAACCATGAAAATATCTGATAGAAGAAAAAAAGGAAATGATTCCATGAAACTGTTTTTTGTGTTTCTCTAAATTTGCTAAAAATGTAAATTATTTAATTATATTTATTAAATATAGTGAAATGCTGGTTAAACTGAAGTTTTGGAGGGAAATTTCTGTATACCCTAGCATAAATCTTTGATAGGCTTTTTTTCAATGAATGTATGCAAAAACACTAGAAAACTAACTCAGACTCCTAGAACTATAACACTAAATAGGGAAATACCAATTTTTAAGAACATGTCTATTTGGATGTTCTTTAAAAATAAGTTCCAAAAGTCTTAACTGGTATATCGTAGGTGAGAGCTTGGAGAGAACTGAAGGTAATTTAATTTTGTGAGTTAAAAGATGAACGATAGTAAATCATGTTCATATGCTTATTTTCATTGATTTATTTTCATATATATTTATTTGTTTCCATTTAATTTAATTATTCATAGAAATAACCCACAGCATGCTAATTGATACTGTATATTTTGTAGCACTAATACAATAGAAATTATTTATTTGCTTAGAGGTATGAGAAATCTGAAGTTATTTTATGAAGTTAACACATGACCCAAAGTATAGTGCAGGGACACACCTGTAAAGCTAGTAAGTAATACAAGAGTCACAAGGTACAGATTTTTAAAGCTCCAATATTTTAAAAAGGTATGGGGTTTTTTATTTTAAAAAGTATATATTTAAAGAGAAGACAAATTATGCATTAGCTAACAGTTAAATACACCTTATCATGTTGGATCTAATACCTGGCTATGGAAAAAATGATAACGGTATGTGTGCTTTCATTCATGTGGTTGCTTTTTTTGCAAAAGAGTTAAATTATCCTGAAACCTTCCTTAGCAGGTATTTTTATGTATTTTACAAAACATTTGGCCAAACAGTGAGGTGAAAGCAGTTCCATCAACTTCAGGAACTTTAAATTATCAGCGTAAGAGTTTGTTCTGATGAATTGGGGAAGCACAGTTTGTGGCCAAGAGAGTTTCTTCCTTTCCTTTCAGTCTCCTGGCAGAGGCTTAGTGGGACAGTTCTTCTTTGCTTCAGTTCCTCATGTATGAAAGGAGATCACCATTTCCCTGTCTGATCTGCTATAAGAAGAAATCCTTCAAAATTGTGAAATATTCAGAGAAACTGCTTTTTAAAGGCAATATAAACTCTATGATATATTTTTACGTCTACGTGTCCATGCTGTACTGAGTTAACCTCTCCGTAACAAAACATTCCCAGTTTTGTATGGAAATTAAATATTAAGTCTGACTATTTCAAAATTAGGTACTGTGCCTTTCTAGGAAAGAGCAGCTACTCTGGAAGATTTTCAAACTGGCAGAATAGTGCCTGAGGGTACCATGTCCATACTGCATAGGGAGGCACTTGAGTTTTAAGCAGAATTTCCAATACATGATACAACAACCAAAACAGCACTTCCAAGAGATTTCAGATACTTTACTGGTGTTTCAAGTTTTCAGTGTTTTAAAGTTAGGAAGGATAGGAGAACATAAATATTAGTGTCAGGAGAAGAAAAAAGACAACTTGCCAAGCATTTCTCTTATAATGCTGAATTGTGCATTACTTGGCACTATCTGAAATATTTGAAGACCTTCACAAGACTGGGAACAGAGACTTTCTGTATATTCTTCTTGTGCTAATTACTTGTAAGGATTTTACAAGATTTAGTTCAAGTGTTCCATTATGAAAAGTGACATGTACACAACTTGGTATGTCGGCTGCCCTATGTGCCCTGCAGAAATAAACAAAACCTCATTCTGAGCCTGCAAGCAGATTTATGTGTATATATATATATATATTTAATCATGTGTCAGAAAACTGACTTTGGTTAAGTTTGAAGGGATGTATATGTCTTCCACCTGTCTAGACCTCATGTGTACAAAAGAAGCCATTTATATAAACAGCTCTTGAGCCAATATATCATCCTAGACCTCAGTAGCGGACTTTTGATCCATTTCTTTCAGATTCCTTTTTCCTACAAAGCAGTTCAGTGCTCACTAAAGCCACATGAATCTTTTCCAGTTCCTTCCAGCCCCAGACTAGTCCATATTAGTCCCTCTGCAGACCTATTTGTCAGTCCCTGCTGCTTTTATTCATTAAGGCTTCTGCACTATTCCCCTGAGACATCAGCTGCCAGACCTCCCAAACTCTTATGATGCATATTGCTTAAATATACAACCTTTGCTTAGAATAAGCATTACTTCTTTGCTGTCACAACCACATGTGTTTTGCAGGCTGAGATAGAGTGAACAGGCACAGAAGAAAGACTAATGATTTCTAAATCGTAATATGCAAAAATGCAAATCTGATAGCTACTGCCATTGTGATTGTACAAGTATGCCATCACATTTTCCTCTTCATGAAGAATTATGTCTATGAAGATTCTTAACTCTAGGAGGAAAATGATGTGAGACCTGTTCTCATAGAAGACTGTTGATCATCCTGCTTTCACAGTAAAGGTCATAGGACTTCCCTGAACTAATTCTGCTTTGAAATAAAGCACATTCATTAGGGAAAAGACAACCCCTACTGATTTTCAACTTGCCAGTGAAAAGAATCTTCTTAAAACTTTGAAACTTGTTCCATTAGGTACTTACCCTTGCAAGACATTTTCCCCACAGATTTTGTTGAGAAGTGAGTTTATGATTGGAGATTTAATTTATTTTGAGAGAGAGAGGTTATTTGCTGAGTGCTATGGTACAGTTCTCAGAATGTGTGGATTGGAGTGAATGGTTGTCAATTTATTGAGGGTGACAGGTGAAATTCAGTGCTGATAAGGTAATGCATACTAGAGGGGATAATTTGAATTTCTCACACACGTTGCAGGTTTCTAAATTAATTGTAGTCACAGAAGGAAGAGACTTGGGCAATGTTTTGGACAGCTCAGCAAAAACAGCTGTGCAGCGTGCTACAAAAGGAAAATGCCAGGACATTTTATAAAAACAGTTATACAAAATCTGTAATATTTTAATATCATTAAGCTAATCTGTTACTATTTTCTTACGTAGTGTTTTTAGGTTCTGACAACTTCATCTCAGGAAGTGATTCATCAGGAAGAGACAGAATTCTAGAAAAGGTTGAGGAGAAATTTGAGTACAGGAATGCCTTTTTATAAGGGTGTGTGTTAATATTGTTTCATTTGAAGTGACTAAGTACAATCGGCCTTAAGAATAAGAATAGCTAAACTGAGTTCTATTTGGCTTTTCAAAATTTAATGCAGATCAGTTCAAGCAGACAGTAAACTTTGAAGTGAAAACTGCTTTTAAAAAAAAAACAGCCTTCAACTGGTGGGGTGAAAATTAATTTACCCTGATATCCAGCTTATTCCATAATTGTCCAATAAGAAGTTTTCACTGAGACAGGAGATGGAGCACCACTGAGACAATCCAGTGTGAAATGTCCCATGTTTAGTCCCATAATTCGTTTTCAATCACTTATCATGATTATATAGAGATAATGACCCTGGCCTGAGTACATACAATCAGTTAAGAGGTTTTGACATTATAAGAACCTTTAGCTTTACTTTGTTTTCAGATCATCTGCAAAACTTAACCAATGCTGAATCAAGACTGCATTTCTGCTCTAGAAAGGAGAAAAGAAAAGGAAGGGGAACTAGAGATCAATTAAATTTTGTGAATCTAAAACCACCACTTGCTAGAGACTCATTTCATTAGGCATACCTCACTTTTTGGCAGCATGGCTATGTGACCTTATCTCATTTCTTACCTATAAAACTGAATGAGGAGAAAACCTGTTTTCCACCTGGCAGCTTTAGGTTCCTAAGCATTACAATGCTGAACTTCATGGAGAAGATACATGACATGCTTCAGTGACCACAGGTACCTTAACAACTAATGGAAAGTTGGCTATAGTTTCTGTTAAGGTAATGTCTTAGCATCTTCAAATCCACTTCTGACAATTAGGTGCTTGGTAACTTTGAAGCTCTGTCCTTCAATAGTTGTAAGGTAGGAGAACATTCTTCAAATAATGTATCAAGTTGCAAACTTTGTCTCCATCACTGCTTCTTCAAACTTTCTGCTACAAATGGAAAGAAAAGAAAGGTTGCTGCCATTCCTTGAGCCTCCATTTACATCCCTGTGCTACAGGTAGCTTTTTCAGCAACAGGATTCCTCACAAATTTCACTCTAGAAACTTCTCATATCCCTGCTCATATCCCTGCTCCTTCTTATAAGATCATCAAAGAGCAGTGTGAGCACATCAAGTACTCCTTTGCAGATTCAAGAAGTCATCTTTGCAACATTTTCTGTTCAGATAATAGCTGTGTTATTAAATCCACTATTAAACTAAAAAAGACTTGAGTCCTTATGATATATTTAAAAAGCTTTTAAATGTAACCCAAGTTAGATTGTTGAGTTAGAAAGCTGTCATTGCTTTAAAAGCTGATCTCATACAGCATTCCAAAATTAAAAGGTAACACTAGGAATTTTTACTTTTTAGTAACATGAAATTCTCATTGTTAAAAAAGGAGGAGTACCTTTATCACTTTCCTCAACTGAATATTCTTTAAATTGGGAGAAAGAAGGAAAATTACTTTTTTGTGGAAAATTGCTTATAGAAAAAAGTATGATGTGACAAGCATGTATTAAAAAAAAATTGAACCTTAGAATAGGTATGATGAAGGTCAACTGCAGAATTTTAAGGTAAGGAGGTGGTGCTTGATAAAAATGGAATTTATAGTGCACATGTTTATCATACAAATATCATCCTTAAACAATGCAGAAGCATACTGTTAGCTTTTACTTGTAGGAAGTCAAAAATATTCCAAGTGTTTAAAATAAGCTCTAGTTTAGCTGTCATGCAGAAAAAAAGAGACAGCAAAATGAGAGTACTACTTCCATGATGTCCACCACCTATTGGAAGATCTCAATTGAAAATGTTTTGTGTGTCTGTTCTGTTCAGGACTACAACAGTGTATCCTGGCCAGTTTATGTGAAGTCAATAATAACATGGATTTTTGTTCATCATACATGGGTCATAGGCAGGAGGGGTTTGGGCTGTTAGCTCCTTAGTTGAAGTTCTAAGGTAACTTAATCTGAGGAGAGCTTAATGTTTGCAAAATGCAGGACTTCATTTGATTCCTAACCCTGGTTTTCTTTTTTTTTTTTCCCTCTCCCCATCCCCCCAGTATAGCAAAATGTACACTGTTCCTTTTTCCTAAGGTTTCTTCCTCCTTCCTGATAGGAGCTGAGAAATCAAATACTCAGTTTGTCTATTAACAATTGTTAACTTGATCACTATACTAAAAGATTTTTTCTTGTTTCTAAGACCAAAACTGAAAAAAACGTGTGATTTTTCTCTTAAGCATATGTACACATATATAGATAAAGAGTTGTAAACACCCTTGGCTTTAATACATGCAAAAGCTGTTCTCATTTGCAGTTTGAAACTGTACAAAAATGTATATATACTTTTGGAAATTTGGACTTAATTGCTGAATAGGATAATACCATCTCTAATTTTGCCTCTAGTTTATGGTAGACCAAGTCTAAAAACCTAATGTTAAACTGAAAACAAATATCAAATAATGTGCTGCTTGGGATACTTAAATATTAGGTTCACAGGATTAGCATACTAATGACATTGCTATGAGAATACAGGACATATTATGTTAATTAATTGCAAATATAATTTCTAAAATGTACTAGGTTACTTGTTTTGCATATCATCCTTCTCAATTGCATGGATGACCATGTCTCTCAGGAGGAAAAAGAAACCAAACAGAAAAGCATACACATGTAGTTTTCCCTTGCTTTTTTTGTGTGCTATTTTGATTTCATTTGCATGTTTGAGCTAGAAAAACAATGTCTTTATACAAAAAAGCCCCAAACCTCTATAATGACTGAGCTTTATAAATGTCACCAGTGATGAGTGTAAGGAAAATATTTTCCTTTAGCAACTTATTTTTTTAATATATTTATATGAGTATAGATAAATCCTAATCTGGCTGTTGGTTGATAGAGACACCTGAATGAGTTCTGCCAGGTAGTGAGTGCTCTAAGCATCCATCTGAACCTATGGCTATTGACAGTATTCAGGAATTCACAGCATAATAAAGTTCTAATTAAGCAAAGCTAAAATTGTTCTATTACATTTTCAAATTGCAGCACACATGACCATAGCCCATAGGGGACCTAATAATTTACCTGCGGTTTTCTTTGAAGCAGTTACTGTGTGTCCCTTTCTGTCTGCAGGAATCACCTTGTCACATCCCTCACTTGCATCAATCCACCACTTGCCCTTCCCCCCTTCTATTTTTGTAATCCTGCCCTTTAACAAAAATAGTTTAGAGGATTAAAAAAAAAAAAAGAAAAGAAAAGAAAGAGAATTGCAGATGTACTGAAATATATGCAGTCTTTCTGCTATTTGCGGAACATTTACAAACAGTTGGCGAGTTAGTGTACTGTGAGCAAAATAGACTTACTTATCAAATGAAGTATGAGGGTTTCTTTATCTTTATGAAAGTAGGAGGCTAACGCAGCTAGCCTGAGTTGATCATATTCTGACACTAATATACACAGAGATGGTTTCAAGGAAAGGGGATGCTTTACTTTAGAATTGTTGTCTTTATTATAGCAGGCAAGAAACCTTTCTCTGCACTTTGTCTTTTTTCTTCACCTTAACATCTACAGCAGGAGTCAATTGAGATAGATTCCATAGTGATTTGAAGCGCGGATAGTTTCTTATCCATACTTAATTCACCTTTTCTTACTACTTAAGATTTGAACTCCATACAGAAAAGTTACTGTATTCACCTATTGCAATCCATGCTGAAGCAGAGTTTATGAAAGGTATGTGATCATTGTTGAAGGTAATTAAAAAAAAAAGAAAGGTAAAAATGTGTAACCAGTAGTGTTGTTACCTCTTCAGTTGTAGGGCGCTGTCTGGCTCCATCACTGTCTGGCTGCATGTGAACCACACATACGAAAGGAAAATAAGACAAGTGTAATTTGCATAAATTATCAGAGAGAATCATTAGAAGCAAGCATGTAAAAATGGAAGTGCTACATTCTGATTGATCCCTGCCCTCCCTGTGGCAGAGTCATCTCCCATGGGCATTTTCTGAAGAAGGGATGGAAATGAAAGTAAGAAACATTAATTACAGATCAATATCCTGTGGAAACTCCTCTACTGGATCAGCATTTTCAAAACTGGGAAGCAAGTCAGAAAATAAAAGAGGATGGTACAGAGGATGAGCTGCTTTCTGTACTGCTTTTTCCTTTTCGTCATCACAGCTTTTGATCAGATAGAGTTATTATGTAGCTGATTGCTTACATTGCAAAACAGGGAGAGTGGCTGAATTAAAACGTTACCCTTCTTCCTCCCCACAACTGGATGCATTAATTCTAAGAAATCATACATTTTGGGGATTTTACTTCCTTTCTCTCCATTAGCTTCATGGCCTCCTTGCAGAAGTTACAAGGTTTTTCTTTCAAATGATGTTGTGTGGTAATATTTACTTTTTGTTTGTTTGTTTTCATTCTGCTGTGTGGACCAAATAATTCGGGAAACCACAGTATTGTATCTCTCCCTGGGAAATGACAAACTGATATTCTGTGTAGGTTTTATGTACTTATAAAATCTGTGCTCATCTTCTATCTACAGGTTTCTGCAGACAAACATAAATCAGACTTTTCAAAGAGCTGTTATAGTACTGAAAATATCACAGATCTTTTAGCAACTTGATTGTAAAAAAGAAGGATTTCTAAAATATGGAACGATATCCAGAAAGCAAGCACAGCATCTGATTTTTTAAATTTAAATCTTACATTTTACATCTGAAATATCTGACTTTAAAAAGCAGAAGACAGAAAAAAAAATGTATTTTTAAGTTAAAATTAGGTTTAGTATCAATTTATATTTAAAAACTCTTTTCACCACAGGAGAAAAGCATACTGAGCCATAAAAGCTTATATTGCAAGTAGTAGTGACATTACTGATTGTTGAAAAGGCATAGAAAGGGAACGAGTAAAAATAACATGTAACAAAATAAAGAAACTGATTCAGTTAAATACTTCCTGTTTCCGCTGAAGGCAATTTTGCTGCTGACTTGAGCATAGACAGTTGTTTTTGTACAAACAGACATTCAAACACTGCTGATGTGCAGGACAGTATGAATTTACGTGCAGTCTCCTCTGTAAAGGTGCTGTAAAAAAAGCTATGAAATACAAACCCACCAAAGATATGTGATGCATTGTTGTATTTCTATTATTTTGCTTTAATGCAATTTCAGTTTAATAGATCATATAAAAATATTAATGATATTGATATATATGCAGGAAATATTTGCATATATATTCAATGGATGTGTTTAGGATTCAAGATGTTATGTTTCTTATGTCTGTAAAATGAGAAAAAACTTATTATAATGAAGATAATTAAAGATAAATGATTTAAGTGATTCAGAGGAAAAAAAAATAATTTGGCCATGTCACATTTCCTATAGATGTTTAACTGGCAGTTCATCTACTTCACTGATGTAAACGTAAAACTGCTTAAACTATAGTAGTAAAGTTATTTTTTCTAATGGATTCATGTCAGATAATGGTTTGAATAATCATTTCCCCAAGGGAACTTTGTAGCTTGACCATTTGATTTTATTACAATGGAGTACCTTCCCACAAGCCTTTCTAAAGTAGCACAACACCATCTGTTGGTACGTTATGTATTTATGTATTTCATATAGAAATATCTTAGAACAAAGTTTTAGTACATTAAGCAACCTGTTGGGAGATATAAAAAAGAGCAGTGCTGATTAATGTATTTTTGGTTGATACACTGTTGGTGGGGTTTTGTGTTTGTTTTCTTTTTTTTACGTGACAGCATGTAATTTATAATTCTGCCATAGAAGATATACTAAATAACTGATTTTTTACATTAGTCTTACAGCAGTATACAGTTTCTATTTGTCCAATGTAGCTGCTGCTAATTTTTACAGTCTGTGAGGAAAAATCCTACATTACTGCTAAATTTTACTGATATGAATGTCTCTCTTTCGAAGTACGTCTTTGACTGCTATGATATTCTGGGAGCCTGAAAGTGTATGGGGCCATTTCCAGCTAGTGCCAACTATCTTGAGACTTCGCTGCTTGTAGTATGGTGATGGAAGTAGCGAGGCAGTCCTCATGAATTCATGATGAAATACGTTGCTTTCGTTGTTTAGAATATGTGCGTGAAGGGAGATAGGTCTTTCTCTTGTGGTACCTAAAATAGAAGAAAAAAAAAGTCCAAGCAAGAGCTAAGTTGTAGATCTGAGCAGCAAACTCTATTTCCCTGGTTAGTCTTCAGTTCCCTGTTTGCTTTTAGAAACAGTGAAATAAAAGAAACATTCTGTGCTAAAATACTGCGATGATAATATGCATAGTAAAAATAATGCTGGCAATATATAGATGGATTAGACCAAAATAATCAGCTTGCAGGTGGGGTATTGCAAAGCTATAAGGATCAAAGATGCTAATACCAAGGCAATGACAAGGTGGGGTAATCTGGAGTGTGATGAAAGAGTCATTTTGAACTCTTGCCTTGATACATCACCAAATGATAGTTGCATTTTTGTAGCATTTTGTATGTTCCAAGCCCTGTCAGGATTCTTGCAATGCTGTGTTGAGAAACGTTTGTTAGCATCACTCATTTTTGCTACCACAAAAGCTAGCTGATTTTCCCAGGAACACCTAATGGGCCTGTGGCTCAACCAAGATTGTTCTGACTCGAGCCTCATCATTTCTTTTGATATATGCCATTCACCTTGATCTGGCCAGTCGTGTTCTGGGATCCAGTCACCTGAATGAACACCACAGTTACATACAACAAGCCATAGAAAACAGTAAAAGAAAGAGAAAAAAAATTAGACCCAGCAAAGATTCCAGGTAGGAATACAAATAACCTCTCAGCATATACACTAAGAGGGAGAGAAAGAGGCAAAAAAAAAGTAAAAGATTCAACAAATAAAGTAATTCTTATAGGGACTGGAGGTTATGGAATCTTGTGGGCAATCTCCATACACTGCAATATGATGGTTGTCAAAAAAGTAGACTACAAGTCTTGCAAAATCATAGAATTGTAGAATAGTTTGTGTTGGAAAAGACCTTAAAGATCATCTTGTCTCAGCCCTACTGCCATGCACAGGGACACCTTCCACTAGGCCAAGTTTCTCAAAGTACCATCCAACCAATGTATACCAGAACCCAGACTGCTTAGCTATCAGGCAGAAAGTTATAAAATTGCACCCAAGTTCTTCCTTAGTCTGACATTCATAAATAAAATGTGTTATTGAATAGGTGTTCTAGAAAGAGATCTCTGTGGAGAATTAATTTCCTGGCACTTATTTTCATCTTTGAACATAACTTTTTTTCCTAATTTTGCAACACTCTTCTAGATAGTTTGTTACCGCCAAGACTGTATTTTTTTTCAATGACTGTGGATGACTACTAAGAATTACTCAGTATTTTTTCTATTTTATCTTGTTTAAAAGATTAAATTACTCAACACCCCTTGTACATAGGGGTTTTCAGCCTGTCCTTCCTACAAACTGTTTCTTCATTTCACACATCTGTTTCTGGTGGAGGAGTTGACTCTCATTCTTAGTTTGTTCAGTGCAGCACAATGGGACTCTGTTCCTTCTTATAGCAAACTATCTGACTTCTGCATAAATCACAATAACTAGTGTTCCCATATTCATATATTCTGATTCTCTGTCAGGTTTTTTTTTATTGTTATTATTTTTTTTGATCATGTTAGAAGCAGCGTCAGTGCCTTGTTGACCAAAGTAAGAGGGTCCATAAAACATGTTGGCTGTTTAGGAATGTAAGTATGTAGGCATGTTTTCCCTCCTAAACTCCTGTTCTTCATGTCTTGGAGATCTTGGAATGACACTGGGTACAAGCATGTGAGCTATAATACCAAATGAAGTCTTCCCTTCTCCATGAGGAGAGTGACTGTCTTAAGAAAATCAGTCACTGTAAACATAATTTTCAATGAATGCATGTTTAGCCAAAGTTAGCAGTCTCCTGTTTCAAACCAAAGTTTTGCAGTGACATCAAGAGAACATTCTGTTAGAATTGCTAATTTAAACTGGCCAGCCTCAGGACATATTCCTGTATGGACCTATGCACTTTCTCTGTGTGAGCTAAAGTATACATCCACTTCAGTTTGAGAGTAGCGTATGCAGTAAAAGAGTCTATTGTTTTGTTTGACCATATGAGAATTAGTATGGAGTAATTTTAAAGTAATTGTTACAACAGACTTTGGGTGAAAAAACCTGTAAAAATATAAAGTAGTGACTTACCTGGATTTCTAATCCCTCAGGGACTTTTCTATGCTTTGAGCCAGTATAAGCAGGATTCTATAAGTCTTCAGGATAAGTTTTGGGGCTTTCAGTCTGGAATCACAGAGTTAACACAGAATGGTTGAGGTTGGAAGGGACCTTTGAAGGTCATTTGGTCAAACCTCCTGCTCAAGCAGGGCCACCTAGAGAAGGCTGCCCAGGACCATGTCCAGATGGCTTTTGAGTATCTCCAAGAATGGAGACTCTGCGATGTCTCTGGGCAACCTGTGCCAGTGTTTGACCACCCTCAAGCAAAAAAGTGTTTCCTTATGCTGAAAGGGAACCTCCTGTGTTTCACTTTGTGCTCACTGCCTCTGGTCCCACCACTGAGCACCACTAAAAAGAGCCTGGCTCTATGTTCTCTACTCCCTTCCTTCAGAAATGTGTATATATAGATAAGATAACCCCTGAGCCTCCTCTTCTCTAGGCAGAACAGTCCCAGCTCTCTCAGTCTTTTCTCATAGAAGAAATGCTCCAATCACTTAGTCGTCTTCATGACCTTAGAAGTTTTTTTTTTCTTTTTCTGAAGCAGTCATGACTTATCTGGCCGGGTTATTCAACACAGCATCCTTATTCCTGCAGAACACTTCATATTTTCCTAGAAGCGATAGGCATTCTAGTAAGGTGTAGTGACAGTGTCCCCTAACATGTGCTTGTGACTGCGTGTTTACATCTACTAGAACTGTTAGTTTTATTTGTGGAAGTGTTTCCACTGGTCTGGGTTCATGCCAAACTTCTCCCACAATTTCTGTTAGTGACTGGAGAAAATTACCCTGAGCAGCTAACACGTAAGGTTCACATTCTGCAGTCTGTTTTAAATGTGCATATTGCCACAGGGAACAATGAAGGTACGAGGAGTTTCTTTCCAGGGCAAGGATTTGTGTCATAGTTGTTACAGCACTAACCCACTCTCAGTACAGACACACAGCAGTAGTGAATGACCAATGTAACACCTGCCTTTGGAGCTGGGGAGTACCTGATCCCTGTTCCAAGTGTATTTCAGAGCCTGTCAAGCACAGTGTTACATGCAGATCCCACATCTGCCACTTACTGGTAGGTCCTTGAACTCCTTAGACTCTTGAGTGTGGTTCAGGTCATTAACCAGGCAGAGACTCTGGCCTTTCGCTGCAGTCTGGATCCTTGCAATGGAGCTACCTCTCTCAGGGGAGAGGAGATCCCTTTAAAAATTGTCTCGGTCACTATACACTTATGTACAGAAATTCCAGGCTCTGTCCCTTCTCTCCTGAGTTCACGTAGGAAGAGACATACAAGATCGTGTGTTGGTAAACCTGGTTTTGTACTGTCTGAGACATGCAATATGAATGTTGCTTCACATCCATTTTGTAGCAGAAATGCATAAAAAGCTGTAAGCATATACATACTAGAACAGTGCAGATGCCTCAACTGATTTTGAACTATCTAGCTGCAGCAACTGAAATCTGTGGGGACCAATTTACCCTCTTCTTTGGCCCACTGTAGACTCAACTCTGCTACTTCCAGTACTGCATCTAAGTATTTATTATGGAGCAGCCTGCAACCTAGACATCCCACAGACTTTTCTGAATTATCAAGTCCTTGTTACAAATTCTGTAATCTGTGATAAAGGTAACCGTTATTAATGTGTCTAAGACTGTGCCAATACCACATCTCAATTGTTTTTTGGTGGGGCTATGTCGTAGTTTAACCCTGTCCGGCAACCAAGCACCACGCAGCTGCTTGCTCACTCCCCCTCACACAGAGAGATGGGGAAGAGAATTGGAAAGGAATGTAAAACTCCAGGGTTGAGATAAGAACAATTTAATAGGTAAAGCAAAAGCCATGCACACAAGCAAAGCAAGGCAAGGAATTCATTCACCACTTCCCATGGGCAGGCAGGTGTTCAGCCATCCCCAGGAAAGCCGGGCTCCATCACACGTAACGGTTACTCAGGAAGACAAACGCCATAATGCCAAATGTCCCCCCGCTCCTTCTTCCCCCAGTTTATATACTCAGCATGACGCCATATGGTATGGAATATCCCTTTGGCTAGCTTGGGTCACTTGTCCTGGCTGTGTCCCCTCCCAGTGTCCTGTGCCCCTCCAGCCCTCTGGGGCATTGCTCTCACATCACAGCCAAAACACAGCACTGTACTAAGAAGAAAATTAACTCAATCCCAGCTGAAACCAGGACAGGTTATCACAGTAATTCCTAAGAAAAGAAGTTGGTCACTTTCTAGTTTAGGTCATTGGAGAACTAAATTTTGCAAGTTGCTATATTGACTTTTTCTTTTTGGCATGTTCATAATAACAGAAAAGATAGTAGCTTGGACTGGAGATGATTCCTTCTATTTAAGATCTTTTCCACCCTGCTATACAATTTCCAAGAAGTGGATTTGTTTTTGGCCATTCCAGACTAATGTATTCTGAACATGCAGGCTCTTTTTTAGATGTCAAGGATTAGTTATCTTAAATTACAACCATAGGTAGCAAACCAATCATAACCATTAATCTGTTATATTATCTATCATAATTCTTGTTCTTATTCTATAGACATTTCTGATAGACTAGGTTAGATTCTTCTGGACTACATGTTGTTGTTACAGGCTTTTTTTTGAAATATTTTTCTTACTAGATAGATACTGTACACTGTATACCTATTCTGTAAATTCACATCAGTTTTTCCTGTTAAAAAGAATAAACATCACCAATGAGGAACTGCTGGTGTTAGAGATAATAAGTAGAAAAACCAGCGGAGATTCCCTGTAATGCCCTATGTAAACACTTCTATCTCTGTCTGGCTGGCTACCAAGTTGTCACTGAAAAGTCAGTATTAGCTGCAATAGTTAGGTTTATAATCAAAATACACCATTGGCCATGATTAATTGACCTAAATGGAAGAATTACCTGGCCATATGGATACTAATTCTGGAGTTAGCTTGTTTATCCATACCATAGTGAAAACCTTCAACTCTTTGCAAAAGGACATCAAGCACTTGAACTGTTAAATCTTGTGGTGATCAGTGTAAGTTGGATCCTTAAATGTACGCTTTTTGAAAGTATAAATCTCATTAATCACTCAGATTTTTTAAATCATTGTACTTATAGTGTCGTTGGTGGAAGTGTATTAAAAACAAAAGTAAAAGTATTTTGAAATTTTGAAAACTCGTATTTTAACTCAGTACAGATAAAAATTTTGTTTGCATGATAAAATGTAAAAATGGAACAGGAATATCTGAAGAATAATGATATACAGCTACACTACTGAAGGTGTTTATGAAATTGTTTTGGCCGGTGATTTATTAGACTGTGATTTACTAAGCTTTCAGGTTCATAGAAAATAATTGTACTGTAGCTTATACTATGTACTGTTGCTCAGGACCATTAATAATTTGTTGATAAGTTCTCTTAGAGGAACTGTCAAAAAATGAACAATTTTATCTTAGAAAACAGTAAGCTTTCTGAAATTCTGATTATCTTAATAAAAATCTTGCTTAATCTTTGGTGATATATGGATTTTCTTTGTTCTTAGTAACTGGTGTCAACATAATATACTGTTTTCAAGACGACTCTGTCTTCCCAAACCAGCAAAGATGTGAATTAGTGAAGTCCATTGGTGTATTTAATACACTTTAAGTTAGCCCATGCTTTATCCTTTAGAGACAAACATACAACCATGTGACCTAGTGCTATCTATGCCGTAGCCAGATGATCCATATAGCATAGCATTAGTAGCAGTTAAAAACTAAAACAAAAAAATCTCTTCATCATCACAGAGCCCCCCTCAAACCTTAGGCATCTAGTCAATGACATTCAAAATCTAGAAGGTGATATAGCTCATGTGCTGAGCACTTACAGGTGCTGTGGTCTCCTGCAGAAGTGGCAGGCCCGCAACAAATTCCTAGCATCACTACATCTTTCATCACCAATGGATTCTGTTTATCTTTTTTCTTACAATTATGAAAAGAGAAGGTGGAATTACGGTGAAGGAATTTTTCTGCTGGGAAAAATATGTTTAAAGCATGGTTTTGTGATTTTAAAATTTATTGATAAATGGGACATAAGCCTTGAATTTCAGTTTGTGATAAAAAATATTTTAGGTAATTTTTTTTCTGGGTTTGGGTTTCGTTTTTTTGGGGGGTGGTGCGGGAGTGTGTCTGAGAGTGTGTGTATTCCAAAATGAAGTGTTTGAGTGTTCTTCTGTATTACTCCTAACACTGCAACTGAACTGCAGTGTTTGTCAATAGGCTAAGAATGGGAACTAACATACGCATCTCATGCGAGCAGGTGCTTAGTAAAGATAGATTTTGCCTTCTAGTTTCCTGGAGGTTAATATGGACAATGAAGCAAGATTAAACAAAAGAGTTTTCTTTATTTAAAAAAGAGTAGAAAGAGTGACTCACGTAAGAGAGTTCAAATACATAATAAGCCACTGCAGTGGGGAAAGGAATAATTGGTTCCCCTCACCCGTAGCAGGTAAAACATGTTACAGCCTTACAGTAAGGGAGATTCAACTCTAAGGCAAACTTCACAGCAGTAGGATAGTAAAGAACTATAATAGAGAGGGAAGTAGTGGAACCCATTGTCTTCCAGCTGTGTTTTCCTGTGGCTACCGTGAGAGGTACCATGACTTTCATTTTGCTTCAGGACAGAAAACCCTGTCTGAAAACTTCACTTGAATTAGCAGTATTTTGTCTTCCTAAACTTTAAAGGAATGGGACATACCACTGATTTTTGAGTCTGTGCAAAAGGTCTCTGTTGGTGTCCCAGACATTACATGTTAGAGGGATCTACTTCACTATTTCCTTGTTCCAAAAAAATTAGTTCCTCAGGATGACAGTGGCTCGCCAGCACTGCATGGTCATTGCTGAAGCGCATCAAGGCAGACACACATCTACTTTCAGTACAGAAGGAGGAGGGAAATTCATGATTTCTTTAATAGGTTGCCTCAAATGTAAGAAAATCATGCTCCTCTGTTCTCCTGCTGTGTCTGCCTCATTCTGTTTCTTTTCCTCTTTGTTCTTTTACCCACATACATATTTTTGACTTCATTTTAAAATTAAGCTTCTCTTCCATAGTTCCCAGCATTTGGACTATGCACAACAGAATCTGAGGGATATATTTCAGGTATCTGGCAGACTGAGCCGAAGTCCTTCAAAATTTATTAATAGAAAACTGAGGAATCTGAGGAATGCAACAGGAACCAGATTTGTTGTCTCTTATCTTGTTTCATGATCCTTTCCAACAAGGACAAAACACTAGTAGCATTTAGTAGCACTAGGTTTAGTGATGCTAAATGCTACTAGCTCTCAAGCATTTACCAGTTATTAGTCTTGGAGGTTCATTTGTGTGACTTTTCAAAAAAAAGAAACTTGCTTTCAGGGTGTCACTTGACTTTCTAGTGAGTTGGCTGTGTCTTCTAGTTGCCATTTTGCAGGCTGAGGGAAGACCCAGATGGTCTGATTCCTTTGTTCAATGATAGGAAGCGACTGTATCAGGCATCCTGTGTTTAACTTGTATTTAGGTCTTCCTAGAAGGTGAAAGGCTACACTGATCTCTCCTGCTGTTTCTGAGCCACCTTGTTTCCTTTTCTGTGCCTGCAGTGTCACCCTGCTAGGTTCCAGTTTTTCCTCTGCCCTCCACTTCTCCCATGAGCTGTGCTCCCCAAGCTATTTTTTTCTGTCTGTCTGCTTACAGCTTTTCTGATTCAGATATCTCAAGGTTTAGCTGCTGGGAAATTTGGTTACCTGTAACCCGATACCTCTGTCTCCTGCAGTTATGTCCCAGTGAGGATAGTTTTGAGTGGTGATAGGTGGCCTGACAAGCCTGCCAAGCAATTTTGTGTGCCCTTAGCACCTGAAAGAGATTCATGAAAAACCCTGCTTTATGTCTATATACCGAATTCATGCTGAGAAGGTGGCAAGACAGTGGAATCATCTTAGGCAATAGTGACATGCTGCTCAAAAGTATTTTCCTTCCTGACTGACCCCATTTGTTTTAATATCACTTATTTGAGAAGACGAATCTCAAAATAACCTAATTCGTAAATATTCTTGTTGTAAATATTAATTCAAAGTGACTCTACATGCCACATTGAAATCAACCCACTCTGTCTGAAACTTATTTCTTACTTCCATGGTCTTGTTTCCACATATTGCATTGCTCTTGCCAACCTTCCAGCTTCAGCTGGACTTTCAGAGCTATCTTCCAATAATGGAAGGAAACCCAGACTTCCTGTGCAAAGCAACATGTAAACTAAATTATTTGTGTGATAACCCAAAACTAGCACAAACTTAGTGTTCACAAGTTCACTCTTGAAGCTGAAAATGCAAGAAGTCAGGAGTGTGTAAAGGTGGATGTAGATACTTATTGTAGCAATTAATTAATATTGAAAATAAAATCATCTTCCTAAATATTAAACAAAATTTTGCTCTTTTTATGAATGGCTTCTGTATATAGAGATAGTGTGGAGGTGAAAGAGGTTAGGCTGAGTCTTAATCCTGTCTGTACTGTATCTCCCTGTTGTGTGGAGCTCACAAATGTTGTTGAGATTTTGTCTGAACTTCACTATGGGAAGGTAAACCTGTTTATTTTAGAATTATCTGAACTTGTAACCTGGAGGTTTCCCCTATCTTTATTGCCAGTTTGATCTTTTATTTACACCGAGCCAATGCTATAATACATATTCAGTGTTAGTAAAATGAACCGTAGCAATGAGTTAATCCACCTTGAGATTCTTCACTGGATCTGTAAGAGAGGAGTGCACTACCAACATGGTTAACCCGCCACACAACTGAATTGGGTGGACTGTGCAGGCTAAACTTCAGGCTGAAAGTTGCAGGCTCCACAGTTTGGTGTTAGGCTGTGTATAAACCGTGTGTATAAACAGATAAAAACCCCTGGAAGTGTTGTATGAAGCAGACAGCCCACAGCATACTGTAAGGCGAGAGTGGGTGGGTAGCATTCATTAATGTAATGATTCAGAACCCATGAACTGGGATGTGATGCGTTTGAAAGAGGTGGCTGAACCATTTTTTTATTTCTTTATTGTTTATTTACCCATTCATTTTTTTTTAAAGAACAGAAAATCAGATTTATGGGGTCACGGGTATTTTGTTACTGGGGAGAAAGTTGCTGCAGCAGTACCATTTAGTGTATCTTGTAGATTGGCAATATATGCACCTTTCATTCATGTGAGTAGTTCCAGTCCTTAGATGAGAAGCTGAGACATTTTTAAAGATGAATCAGTGAGCTCATTGCCTCAGAAGTCCTACACTATGTTTTGTATAGGCTAGATTTGCAGAATGTTTAGAAACATTAAGAAACCGCAGCTACTTGTTTATAAAACATTTCCTGAAGAGGACGGCATGTTTCAGAGGATTTTTCCAGGTGTTCTTAAGATACTGGCTTTAAAACGTAAAGCTTTCAGTTATTTGGACAGTGCCTTCTCCCTCTCACTTCTGCACAATTAGGAGCATAAACAGTTGGCACTAAACCATCTTGATTTAAAAAGGAAGATCCTCTTATCAGACAGTTTCCTGTAAGTGGGGACAGACTCCTACTTCACTGTCTGCTGGCCACCTGCTTTGCTTATAAGTAGGCGATTTTGATATTCTTCTAGAAAAGCTGAATATCTCCCCACCCTCTCTTTTAGATCTTTTGAGAGGTGATAATAGTATAGTGTAACTGTGAGAGCTATCGCAGATTCATTATTGTAGTTGGTGAATATTATTATGGACCCGGTGGACAGTCAATTATATGTGGCATATATTATAGATTTTACGCTTTGTCTGCTTTAAAAATTTCTTGAAGTGCCTAGATCTAGGGTTAGGTGCTTCATTTGTAACTTCAAATAAATACATACATTAAATAAATAATTGAAGCAGGCAGATTCAGATAGTAAACAGGTCTGGTTTCTGGGTAGAAAACACTGTAAATCTTAAAAGAGCAAATCTTTAATAAAGGAGATGACATAAAATCTCCCCAAAATTTCTTCTTTGCCCCCCAAAAAACCCAACCACCCCCCAAACTTACAGGATTTATGCTTGGCAAATTAGAGACTTTGTTATATGTGGTACAAAATTAATTATTTACTAGGGAGCATTTTCTTTACCTCTAATTTCTATTTAATAGCCACTGCACTTGTCATTGCAGGTATGGTTACAAAAGTATGGCTACCTTCCACCAACTGACCCCCGAATGTCGGTGTTGCGCTCTGCAGAAACCATGCAATCAGCTATAGCTGCCATGCAGCAGTTCTATGGCATTAATATGACAGGAAAAGTGGACAGGAACACAATTGAGTAAGTAACCGGTACTGAACTGCTCTTGACTTTTCTGTTTCAATCAGGGTAAAATAGAAATGGAAAAAATTGTGTAACACGTGAAGCAGGGTGACTGGGATATCCAAATAGTGTTGCAGCTTCAGATGGGGAGTTAAAATGTTTCTCTCTTTCCTTGCCTTTTTTTCCTCTTTTTTTTTCCATTCCCCCCCCACCCCCCCTGTTTTTTTCCACCCTTTTCTTCTGTATTTCATGGTAGCAGGTAGTCGCTTGCCTAACTGCTCTCTGCCTTTGGGCATGTGACTATAAAGAAAATGTTTCAGGGTTACTTAAAGAAAGGGCCAAAAGATTATCAGTGTGGAAGTGGAGAAACCTGCTTAAAATTGGCAAGAATTCATGAAATGTTTCACAGTCAAAAGAGTCTTTTCTTACTGGAAAATAAAAAGTGTAAATTTCCTTATCCTCAGTGAAAACATTCCCCTGGCCCATTCATTTAATGGTTTCCAGTAACAAAAGACCAAGTGTGGTCATTTTAACATGCAGTGAAATTGGGTTAGTTTTGCATGCTGTTTGCAATTCTGAAGTCGTGCAAGGCCAGCAGTGTCTGATTTTACTGACAGACTGAACACAGAACAACTTTGTGAAACAGAGCTATTACAGGACACTTCAAACAACTCTTTACTATGCCAATTTTTTAAAATGTGCCAGTAAAAAGTAGTAGCCAGAGTATCAGTACACAATAAAGAAAATGTATCTGGGATTAAGACAACAGGACTAGGGCAGCGATTGTCCCCCTGTACTCAGCACTGGTGTGCTCTGCACCTTGAATTCTGTCTTCAGGTTTGGGCCCCTCACTTCAAGAGGGACATCAAGGTGCTGGAGCGTGTCCAGAGAAGGGAAATGGAGCTGGTGAAGGGGCTGGAGCACAGGTCTTGTGAGGAGCAGCTGAGGGAACTGGGGCTGTTCAGCCTGGACAAGACGAGGCTCAGGGGAGACCTTGTTGCTCTCTACAACTACCTGAAAGGAGCTTGTAGGCAGGTGGGGGTCGGTCTCTTCTCCCAAGTAACAAATCATGAAACAAGAAGAAATGGCCTCAGATTGCACCAGGGAAGGTTTATATTGATAATAGGGAAAATTCCTTCACTGAAAGTGTGTTCAAGCACTGGAACAGGCTGCCCAGGGAGGTGGTGGAGTCACCATCCCTGGAGGTATTTAAAAGACATGTAGATGTGGTGCTTATGGCCATGGTTTAGTGGTGGACTTGGCAGTGCTGGGTTAACAGTTGGACTTGATGATCTCAAAGGCCTTTTCCAACCTAAACAATTCTATGATTCTAAGATTTGAAGTGTTTGTTGGACTCATTCCGGCTAAAATGCAATAAAGATTATCTTATATTTTTAGAAAGTTACTTTGCTTGAAAAGCAAACAATAACAAAATAGTACTGTCACTATATATATATCTCCAACATTTATTTCATTGAAATATGTTTCTATTATTTCTCTAAAATTTTTTTTGGGGGGAGAGTAGGAGGGAATCCTCCTTCATTTCCCATTTATGACTCCCAACCCAATGTGTCATCTTTCATTATTCTTTTCTGGTAAAGTAGCTGATATGAATGATTTTTCTATCATTTAGAGTTTAGGGAAGAGACTACTCAAAACGCTGGCAGGATTGGAAAAATCATTTTATTCTACTGGCACATGCATTATTGCATTCAGAAACAACAAAGCAAAGCAGATTTTGGGGCTGCCTGAAGGGGAGGTGATTTGATCACGCATCCCTCAGTTCAGGAATTTAAAGGACCTTAGAACGTGCAGTGCAATAGCAGTAAATGCCTTGTGAGAGAAACATGTTCAAAAATTAAGTTTATGATCCAATCTGCAGGTTGGGGAGACTGGGCTCTTTATACAGTTTCAGTGACTTATCCTTAAGGGGAGAGTACTGCTGTACCAGTAACTAGTAGCCTTTTAAAGACACTAAAGAATTAGTGGCAGGTTTGTAAGAGGAAATATATTTTACTAAAAGAAAAACAGTCTGTTCACAGCTGTACAGAGAGGACAGAAAGTGGTCACCTAAGGAAAAGCAGAGGCCATCTCTTAATTTAGGGTATCAGCTAGCATCAGGGTTTTTTTGAAAAAAAAACACCCACAAACCAAACCAATACTTTAATTGCAATAGAAAGTGGTTCATGTTTGCTAAACTGGGCTTGTTGGCCAGCATGTTGACACAATTGTCTTCACTTCTGCTATATAAAATACAAAGGAATCCATCTATGTAGCAGTCCAAAACATTAATTTTGCCATGTGGTGCGTAGTGAGTCTTCCAAACCTTTTGATGCATGATTTTCTTCTACACAGAAATATGTGTTAGAGCATGACAATTCTTAGGTACATATAAATCATTCTGGATGAATTCTGCATTTACTTACATATTTGGAGTTGCATTAACTTGAGTCAAGTTGGGAACAGAACTGTTTCATAAAGACTTGTCACATTTGCATTGATGTTGAGAAAAAAAACCAACCCAAAACTCATTAAACTAAACTGTGTCCTCAAGTTACCATCAATTAGCACCACTTTCTTGGAATATATGACTATATAACAAGGGATTATTTTTTTCCTTCAGTTATTCAGTTATGGCAGTATTTTGTAAATGTTTGAAATAATTTTCCCTTTCATCCATGCAGGAAGTATATATACTCTCTTTGGGCTGGAATATGTGAGGGTTTATCATTTGGTTTTTTTCTGGGATTAATATGTTATAATCACACACAATGCTCGGATTACAAAATAAAGAATACAGCAGGAACCTCATAAAAACAATATGTTAATCATCCTGCGTGTGAGGATTTACCTGCTTCTCTAACATGTCTTGAAAAGAGATTAAGCTGTGCCTTTTCGTCTTCAGAAGGACAAACATTCAAAAGAAGTTATAGTAGTAACTTGATAGGATCCAACTTTGGGGATATTAACAGAGAAGTAATGTCCTGCAGCTTCATCATCAAACGTCTGACAGGATTTTCTTGCTCTGGAAAAAATATAATCCCTCAATGATGTTTTCATATGCATAAATATGAACACTGTTCATCTTCCCCCTACTACTCAACATTCACTTGATTTTGCTGTATTTTTTAATTTGTTCCCAAGTGGCTTGAAAAGCCTGATGCATGCTTATTGCTGGCAGTAAGGAAAAGTGAGTGATAGAAAGAGACATCATTATAATGGCATGAAAATATGAGGGACATTCTGAATACAAGTGTGATAACAAAGGCAAACCCAATGAAAATACTGTCTGACATTTGCATGGGATGCCACAGTATTTTCTGTGATTCATTGATATATTTCCAAACACAGTCAATGATACCTTAAAAAGGAGACTTCTGAAAATGGACCCACTGCTGGCATCCTGTTCTTTCACACCTCTAAACCAAATATATTAAGTAGAAAAAGACTACTTGTTGTCTTTTCTCAAAAGTGCTACACATTTTTCTTTTTCCAAAACATGTTTTGCAGTTTAAAGAGGTATATCACAAACTTCTTTGTATACAGGTAAAATAGTTGTGTATAGGATGCTGACAAAATCTATGCAATAGTAACAAAACATTCATTTTATTTTAATGTCATTCTTTATAAATAAATGGCAGATGTACTTCTTTTAATGCTCAGATGAGCTTCTAACCCAAGTTTACTTCAAGGTTCATAATTAAACTGTAATAATCTCTGCTTTTTATATATTAATTATCAGTCACAGAGTAAGAGTGAACAGTAAATTTTGAGCTGTTGAAATCGACTCAGTGGTCCTTTTATTAGTAATGTTTTTGTACAAGAGCTATAGCTAAGGTCTTGTACCCTCAGCAAACATTCAATGAGAAGCCTTGCAGACAAGTCATCATCAGTAAGGGCTGAAATACAGTATCTTATATCCCTCTTTGACAGTTTCCTGTTGCTTAGAGGGGTCTCGATGAAATCCTGTAATAGTGGGAGTACAGTAAGGAGGAGTAAAGATGTTTAGAAAACATATCTATCTCTCCTCACAAGAAGTTTAAGAGTACTAGTCAGTAGTTTTCTTAAATAAATATCTGTAGTTTTTCCAGCCACTAAGTCAAGTTGGACTCTCCCTTCTGTTTTCCTTTTTTGCTATAACTCTGTCAAAAGGAAAACCAACCCCCCAAAAAACAACAGAACCAACAAAAACTTTATTCAGCCTAAGCAGATTTTTTCAATTAGGGATAAACAAGGTGGGGAGTTTAACTAAAGGTAGGGGGTTTTAATGTTTTGACTCCATGTTGGACCAAAACTTTTTCCTGAAGGCTTAAAAAAATGAGTAGAAAGAAGTAGATTCTTCCTCTTAACCCCCAAAGAAGAAAACATGGTTAGGCAACTGGCTTTAGTTACGAGAACTTCAGTTTCAGCTCTGTCTCTGCTGGAAAAGCATTACAGCTTTGCTGCTTATTTTTATTTGAATCTTTTCACATTTTCTGTGAGTCTAAACTCTTTTAATTCTCTTGACATATATAGCTCCTCAAGATCCAAACTAATGGAGCTAAGAGAGGAATATGATGTGGCATAGTCTAAAAACAGAGTTTGTTAGTCACAATTAAGCCTCTTTATTGAATACTGATAAAATATTAATTTTGAGGGGCTGCTACATAAAGGATTTCTACAAGTTCAGAAACAGATGAAAGAAAGGCAAAGTCATTACCGTTTTAAAACAAAAAAACAATTATTTTAAAAAAAGTATTTAAAAACCCACAAGCAATCAAGAACATGTAAGACCTTGATCATAATATGTTAAAAGCAGCTATATTTGGAACAAAATAGAAATGAATGTTTTATTTGTCAATTCCCCCCAGATGGAAGACCATATTACACACTAAGTATCCCCAAATGTCATGAACATTAATGATTACTAGACAGAATTCTTCCTCCCAGTCAGCGTTAAGAACAATTACTGTTTCAAAAATTTTTATAACATTTAAAATCAAAAAGGAAAATTTATGTGCCAGAACTTGTCAACAGTTTGCCTCATTTCTGTGCTAGAAAATACCAAACTCCAATACTAATAATGTAATTTGTTTAAAATTCTGACTGCTAAACTTAGCTCAGCTAAGATCTAGGTGATGGATTTGGTGACACTCCAACTCTTCAGCTGCTGATTGCATCTTCCCTTAAATTTTACATGAAGATAATTTCCTGAAAGCTAGTGAACCACTTGTGCAAATGCTTACATTTGATTTACATTGGTATATATATTGTGCGTGAGCCACAGTCCTAGTCCTCATGTAAGAATAGCAGGAACATTAGCGGGCCAGACAGCGTGACAACATGCAACATCCCCAGCCCATCCAAACCAATAAGGATACAAGCATCATGTTCTTGATAAGTACATACCACTTCAAAATCAATGCAAGAACAAATTGTGACTGCTTGAATTTCATAACGTGTTATTTTGGGCTACGTTTTGTTTTGCTAAAAATTTAAAAGTAGTCCTAGTAAAATAATACAATGTTGGATTTTGGATCCATGCTACCTACTGGTTTTGACATTTTATATTAAATCTTAAGTAGAAAACATTTACGCTAACATTATTTTCTGTAAGACTATCAAACCTTTGACATAACTTGAAAGATTGTTTCAATAACAGCTCTGAAGATTAATTTTTAAATGCTCAGCTTGGAATATCTACCCTTATCTGCCCCTGGCTTCCAGTGAGCAAACCCTGTGATTAAAATAAGTGTCTTTATCAGTTAAGCTAAGTAACTTTTTTTTTGGGGGGAGGCCTAATTCAATTGATTTAAAGTCATTGTCCATGAAACAATACAACTAGAATTGATACATTTTTGTACAGTGTTTCTAACACAATACAATAATTATTTGGTTTTGCTTTATTCCTTGCCTTTCTTTTGATGTAGTGATATCACCTTAAGGTGAGAACACTGATCTTTTGTTATTTATATGTCTTTTTCTGCAATGTGTGTGTGCAGTTTCAACGGCATAATTTAGAGGTACCCTGTCACTAAAACGCTTGGTAACTGCATGCTGATCTAACATGTACTGTGAAAAAGTATTATTGACTATGTGTCTAAAACTTGTCTGAGATCTGAGCCAATTTTAATCTCAGCTGCTGAATTGTAAATATGATCTCATTTTACTAAGAAGAAAAGAACTGCTCTTTGTTCTGTAACTTAAGATCTACTTCTTTCCTTAATTTTATTTTATTATTGGAGCAAATTAAACTTTTCAATAATATTTCATCCCAGAAATTGCTAACATCAACTTTGTTGCATTGAGACTTCTTTTAAAAAGACAGAAGAACCTGAAGTGAAGTTGCAAGGTATTTCAGCAAATACTGGTGGATAACGCTTTATAGATTTTGCAGCATTGTCTTTGCAGACACAAGGGAAAAAAAGATTGTTTTCCTTGCAAATACAAATAATAATCAGCTGGTTTATGTAGCACACATATTTTGTAATTATTCTATCCAGAAATAAGCGCAAATCATTCTGTGTTTCTTATTTGAAACAGGTAACTATGAACTCAGCGTTTTCAGTTGAGGCAAATTCTAAAGTTTGGGCTTCCCCACTTTTACTACTTGATGGATTTGTCACCCATCAAAGTTTTTGCAGGCACTTCTGTAGTCTTTATCAGTGCAAGTGGGGTGCAGTGCCATCTCAGTGATATCATTAAAATTTTGTATTTTCCTACATGCTGGTGATCTTAACTCCTACTTACGTAATTAAACAATAGTTTACTATATATCCATAGCTACAGGATACATGAAATAAGTCTGGCTGTACTTTTAAACCTCTTCACACAGGTTTATGAAAATGAGCGTGGCTTATTTTGTCTGGATTAGCCCACCTCTAAAAAATCATTCAGCATGCATTATGTTATGTCTTGTATAAGTAGGTATAAAACTTAAAATGTATATCTCATTCCTTGAGTATGGAACGGAAAAATCAGTGATTTCATTTTACCAGGACATGTAGTGGTAGGACAAGGGGTAATAGCTTTAAGGTGACAGAGCATAGATTTAGATTAGATATTAGGAATAAATTCTTGACTGGGAGGGTGGTGAGCCCCTGGCACAGGTTTCCCAGAGCAGCTGTGGATGCCCCATCCCTGGAAGTGCTCCAGGCCAGGCTGGTTGGGGCTTTGGGCAGCCTGGTCTGGTGGGAGGTGTCCCTGCCCATGGCAGGGGGGTTGGAACTATGTGATCTTTAAGGTCCCTTCCAACCCAAACCATTCTATGACTCAATGATTTTATGATCTATTGGATTGTATAGGTTTTTTATATAGACACACTACTCCTTTGCCCTGCAAATACTGCATGTTTCCTTTTGGACAAAGCAAGATAATTTTCTTCATTTTTCATATATTTAACTAAGACTGTCTGCTGGAAAAGATGAAGGATGGTTGGCTGCTTGGGTTTTGGAGCTGTTGTTACCTGTGCATGTTTTGAAAGGAGTCTTTTGATCTGAGATGACATTTCAAGTGACTTTTCTGTTACCCAGTCATACATACATAAAGCTTGTGTGTGTATACGTATTTATAAAACAACGCTTAAATGACAGTTTAATGGTCAGAAATTCATTTGTGTGAGCCTGTATATAAAACAATGCTTAAATGCCAGTTTAATGGTTAGAAATTCATTCATGCAAGCCTGTATATGGGGTATGACTATTCTTGTGGTAAATACCATCGGAAAACTATAGCTTTTCCATCAGTAATTATTTGGCATGATAGAAATAAAATCAAATGAACTGGAAAAGTAACAGAAAAGATTTTTCTTTTACTTGTGCAGTGAATGTCTTAATCTTACTGTCTTCCTGATGGCAAATTGCAGCTATTCAGCTCATATAAAATAATAACTTCAGCTGAGTATTATTCACTTTTACTCAGGCTAAATAACTCCTTACACTACAAGTGAGAAACAGTTTGCTGATACTGCTGTTGATTTTTTTGTTGCTTTTGAATTAGATATCATCCTAATTTTTATATATTTGGGATGCTGACAATTTTTTTAAAATATTGGAATATATTGAAATACTGAAAGCCACTGTAAAAACCGAGCACTTCTGTAGAAAGCCTGGTGCTCCTGCAATGGTAATTTTGCTCCTGTTTGCTTTAGACCTTTTCAGCTTGATTTTGTGCAGAGTTTTAAATAGTTGTAAACAGTACTCGAGTTAAATATCTCTGCTTGGAGCTTACAGTTGCAATGAGATACTCTTCATTGTGTGAACAGACAGTAAGATAGAAAAACTTGATAGTATCATAAAGTTAGCAGTTCCAGTACCTCAAATCAAAAAAAAAATATTCTGGCAGTGACTAGGCTTTTTGACTAAAAAACCTCACATGTTTAAATATCGTGACAATGAGACAAAAGACAAGGATCACAGAACACAACAAATAATTTAGGAACTAGTGATCTGAGTCTTTGCATATATACTTTAAATTCATCTTCAGCAACCAAGCTAGTAATACAGATCATACTTAACCTTGGATGAATCAGAATAAATTATGGACTGTGTAAGACTTGTCCAACTGTGACATCTTTGTTCAGAGGTTGTAGCAAAATAAACCCAGGAAACATAATAGCAGTGAAATTGATTTCTGAATGTCATGGGCCACAATGAAGTTCCACAAACTGTACATCTGGTTACCAGATAACTCTTCCTTCTGTTAGTTGCTGTTGCGTGTAGACACAAAATTGATAATACCATAACTTCAAAAAAGTATGATGTTTTCATTAGTTGGGTGCAATGATTATAATTTTTCTTTCATGTCGCTTTGTGTTTCTTGCAGCTGGATGAAGAAGCCTCGATGTGGTGTGCCTGATCAAACAAGAGGTAGCTCCAAATTTAACATTCGTCGGAAACGCTACGCGTTAACAGGACAGAAATGGCAACACAAACATATCACTTACAGGTACCAAAGTTACTTGTATAGATACATAAATTTCACTACTACTGCTGACTTTTAATTTAAAGTAAATATGAATTTCTGAAATATTTTTCAATATTTTGAGAAGTTTATTATTAATGTGCAATACAAAAATGCTGATTTGGATACCTCTTTGAAAAGTATGTATGTGTTACATAAGAACCAAATCATTTTCTTGGATTAATATTGCATGCATTTAGTAACTGGTAATTTCTCTGAAGCTTTCAGCATCGATTTAACACCCAGGATGTCCTTAACCTTACCTTTCAACCCTCTTGGCAGCTTCTCAGTGAACATTACACTGAAACTAGGAGCGCTGTAATGAAACTCAGATCTCTCATTTAAGTATGTAAAATAGGTTATTGAAAGGAGTCAGTCTCGGCAAAATGTAGGTGCCTGTGGTTCTGTTCTAAGTACAAATGAATTTGATCATAACTTGGGGAGTCACTGTTCCAACCATTGCCTGCCTGCATGGTGATGGATATAGGGGTACGTGTGGGGACGTACATCTGTATAACTCTGGAGTCTGGCATGTGGTTTACACAGTGTGTTGCCTACTGCCCAAACTGATCTTTGTGGCCAAGGTTAGATGCAAACTGTGTACTTGATAGAGCTCTGTCATCCAAAGAAAGTGTCACGTATGTAATACGACATCCATTATTTGTCAGCAAAGCAAGGTATCCAATACAGCCTGTTTGAAAATTTACACAGCCTCGTTGGGCTTCCTGTAATATCTGACCAGGGTAAGTTCCAAGGGATAAAATAGTTTTCCAGCTCATTAACTGGTGCCATCATTCATGAACCCATATAAGTATTAAATTTTAAGTTTTTAAGCTCTAATGGTCATATAGATTGTTCTTCATACCACAGTGAAGAGATAATTTTATTAGTAACTCTGTGTCAATACTATGGCTTATGCCTGAATTAGAAAATTCCATTTCAAGACATTACACACCGATTTAACTTCAAGCAATAGAGAACTGACTGCCTTGTGATGTTGCATTGGCGGGAGTCCTTTGTTGTTAAAGCTAATGTAATGCACAGTCGATGAGAATAAGAATGCCCACCTACAGCACTTTACATTTATCTGCATTTTAAAATTTAAATGTAGTACATGCGCACACGTATGACAAAGCATGCGTAGTCACCTACAAATATGTGTCTTTTTCTATAGCTGTGATTTGTATAGTCTGATTCTCTATTTCATTACAGGATTTTTTACAAGTCTAAATCCTACCACTCGTATGTCTTCTGTACTGTCACCCAAGGCATTAATCACAATAACAAACAAGGGGGCCTGGTATTAAATTATGTGGCAGCTGCCTAGTAATCTTTCTTACTTTGAAGAATTTATAGCAATTCTTTACCTCTTGCCTTCCCTCTTGTAAAATCTTGTAAAATTCACTCCAGTCAACCAGAGCTTTGAAGTGAATAAGTCTATAGTGAATTACAGACTTAAAGATATTTAAAGTATTAACCCAAAATTTTATTGGAATAAAAAGTACAATATTAATTTTTTCTGAATGAAAAAATAACAAAGAAAGTAAGGACAACAACAACAACAAAGAAATAAAATTCTTTACACGCTTCTCCTCACCCGCTTTGTTCTTCCCAGCAATTCACTGCTTACAGGCATAATATCAGTTAAATGAATGACACTTTAAGTTGCTTTGTTCCCTAAACTTTTGATCATATCTCTAGCATCACTTGTCTGCTCCACTTTTCTCAGTGCCACTTCTCAGTCTCTTTATAACCTGCAGGTTTCCAGATGTGTTCTGTGTCTTCCTGGCCAGTCAAGCCTTGTAGTCTGAAGCATGCTTGCTAAGCAAGCTTAGTAATTCCTCCAAAGAAGGAGAGATTTCTCCCTAATTTCAAGTTCTGCTACCTCTCTCACTTTTCTGGAAAACAAAACCAAAATGAAAATGCCACAAAAAAAACCCAAAACCAAATCCTGCCCCCATGCCCTGAACAGAAACAGAGAATACACAATAAAAATGATGCCATCACAGTTATCATAGGGTGCATTCACCATTTTTTCTGAACAGGAATGGTAATAGCAAAAAAAAAAAAATTTTGGACCATTATGTTAAAAAGAGAACAAGAGATGAGCAGAACATGGACCTTGATAGCAATTAATGGGTTTTCCTAAAATATTTGGTGGGTTTTATTGCCAAGGGTTTTGATTGGAGTAGAGTAAGATTTGCTTTTGCAATTTGCTTCTTTGTTGCTTATTTAAAGAAAAAATTTAATATAATACTCTTGTTGGACTCCATGAAAACTACAGATGTGGACAACTTCTTTGTATGCATCACTGTCAAATAGGTGCAATTCCACTGCTAAGGGGGGCCCTTTGAAAGAGACCAAAAGCTACATTTACCACTTACTATCTGTCTGGCTATTTGATCTCAGACTATATACTCAGATGCTCTATTTAAATGAAATAAAATCACTTCAGGCAAAACATCAAGACATTATTAATGAAAAAATATCATCGAATTCACATATAAATGCATTTTAAACTGTATCGACTTATATTTTTACTCTAGTATTTTCTGTCTGTCCCTAATAATTGCTCCTGACACTTGTTTAATTTAAATTAGTTAATGTTCTTTGGAATATATTTCCTCTCAGATTGTCCTTGTAATCATGGGTAAGAGGATCAAAACAGAGACACATGTGACATAGTATTTTTTCTACATTTCTGTATTTTCAATTTGTAATTTTTCAAACTGAAACATTTTTCCCAAAATTTCAAGATTTAGCTTCAAAGAAGTGACTTGCTATTATAATTTACATGAATAATGTCCCTTTTGGGTGCATGTTATATTTTTGGACTTAGGTGAGAAGTAGTCTTAGAAGACGATGTGCGCAGACAGTATCAAAATGAAGATTTCGTGTATTGGGATTGTCAGCATGGAATGCGCATTGTGCTGCATTAATTATGCTTTGTCTCCCTTAGGGAACACAGCTTTCTGGTTATATGAACTGGTGAACAGTGTGTTTGTTAGAATTTCTGTTCCTAATGAAGTTACACAGCAATATTACTTACTGTATCTTTCCTGCCTGATATAGTTCATGCCCGTATACCTTGTAAACATTACTAGTACTTACGTTGTATACTAACATGATTTTTACAAAGAGAGAAACAGAAAGTGATTAACTGCAACTTAACAGCCAAAAAAGTATAGCAGCGAAGGAGAACATCTAGAGTATGTGAAAATTACAGCCCCATTACAGAACAAACTACAAAAATCTTAATGATATGGTCTTGATTCTTCCTTAGTGTTTTAGACCATATCAGGTTACAGAACAATCTCTGAACATTACATAGAGTAAGAGAAGAAATCAATGAAACCTATTAAAGTATTTTAATGTTTTTTCTTTTTACAGTGTGTTTACAAAGACACAAGTCTCTCTCAAGACACAATCACCTTCTTTTTTGCTAGGGAAGTAAATCATCCAGTACTTTAAAGAAGGAGCAACAATGTGAATCAATAAAGCAATCCGCTTTTAAAAATAGAACATAAATGTATATATATATATGTCCGTTTTAGACAGAGAATTTAGTATAGTCTTCCTCATCAGAATTCTGTGCATACTATTCACAATTTTAACTCCAGCAGTCACTGGTTAATTGCTGAGATTATTCAGTCTGCAGAACACTTTTCAAATAAAATTGTAGAATGCTCTCTAAAAAGCCAACCTTTGCCTTGAATTACAACCATTACTTAGAACTCATAACAATTTAAAATAAAATAACAATTTAAAAGCTATTCTGCCTCATTTTGCTGTCTTGAGGAAGGAAAGAAAAACAAATTTGATTGTTCAGCAATATGTAATAATTTAATTGGTGGAGGCAACTTAAATGTAGATGGTCAATAGCTTTATCCCAAGCCAACTAGAAATAATTTAATCTTTTTCTTGACTTCAGTGGACATTGGGTAAAGCCCTAGGTAAATGTCTTTTTCCTTTCTCAACAAGTTGGATACATCCTGGGTTTCAGCTCTCCAAAAAACAATAGAAGATGAAAGATTTGGACACGTCTAACTTGATACTGTCCAGTTAAATGAAGTAATGCTAGCTTGGAACTTCAGTATGCAATAAAAAGTTCTATCTAGGTTGTTAAAAATAGAGTTTTGTTTCTGTGGTCTGAATGATCCATATTTTATGGAATATGGGAAAATAATTTTTATTGGATATTTAAAAACCATGGTAAAAAATAAGAAAATACTGAATTTAGAAACAACTTAGAAAATAATGTTGTTTCAAAGTAGCAATAAAGTTTTCAAATAAAATAATATTTTGAGTGTACTGCTACAGAGGAATATTTACAAAGTATTTCCAAAATCAAGGAATTGCACACCTTATTAATCATACTTGTCACAAAGTCAGTATAAGCTGATTTTCCTTGATTTCAGTTTGCTCATGAATAAAAAACAGGTCAGCTCTGTGTCCATATTGAAATGATAACACAAGCTTTCCATTGTGATCATGATCACACTGCATTATTATTGAAATATACAGCTATACTCAACATCAAGACATATGTGTATTTTTCCATGCAAAATCAAAAGCATAAATAAGGGGAAATAATCAGAGTGGTTTAGATTGGAAGGGATCTTAAAGTTCATCTAGTTGCAACCCCCTGCCATGGGCAGGGACACCTTCCACCAGACCAGGTTGCTCAAAGCCCCATCCAGCCTGGCCTGGAGCACTTCCAGGGATGGGGCATCCGCAACTACTCTAGGCAAGCTCTTCCAGTGTCTCACCACCCTCACAGTCAAGAATTTCTTCCTATTATCTAATCTAAATCTACCCCTTTTCAGCCTAAAGCCATTACCCCTTATCCTATCAGTACACACCCTTGTATAGAAGTCCTTCTTCAGCTTTCTTGTAGGCTCCCTTTAGCTGTTTTTCAGAGATGACAAGAACATCCTGACTGTAACAAATTTGTGAAAAACTGAAATGTCTGAAACCTTTTTTTTCCAATATGCTAGTAATATTTAATGCTTTAATTCAATTGTACCTGACTAATGTATTCTGAAAGATGCCGGAAGCATTTGCACTCTGTTTTTTCCCTATGTACATATGAGGCCTACAAGACCTTAAGGCAGTGGAAATACCTAACTGTATGTTCTAGAATCCTACCTTACCAGTTTAAGTCAGTTATGAAGTTTGAGGTTCTTAGCTCCTCACAGTAGCAGAGAAGATGTGTGCAGATTTGTATTGAGAAGTGATACCACCAGATGTGGAAAGTTTTCCGAGTGGCGTGGTGAGGAAATTTTCAGGGTTCTCTGAAAACAGATGTTTTCAAAACGACACATCCATGAGTTCTTAACATTCCTACTTAAGTATTTTACTGGAACTCTGATGATTTATAGCTGCAAATCTAGGAAAATAGTAATTTATACTAGGAAGACTACTTATTTTCTACTATAAAGTTCTAAACTGTTAAGAGCACCATAGGGTTGTAACCCTTAAGGACTAATGGGACAAGGATGGTGTGATTCCTCACACTAAGCATTAGCTTTTTGTAGCAAACATGGATGCAGAATTAGATGCTAATTAAGGCTCTATTAAACATTCCTTTGTTATTATAACTGCATCTCCTATCATCTTTCAATCAGAAATACCACAAAAAATGCAATTCTAGTACACATGAAAGTGTCTGCTATCTACCTGCTATTGCCATTATAGGCAATGTTTAGAAATCTGAACAAAATGGAATAATTCAGTTCCTGAGGGTTGATTTAAGCATATTTATCCCTCTGTTAAAGCTTGGTGTTTTTCCAAAGTCCAACTTAAAGGTAATGCTTGGCCTTTTCTTAAAGTATTATGTTAGTGGTATTATATAAGTTAGCATTTCAGACCTCTGAATGGAAGCGGGGAGGACATGTAAAATATACCTAATAAAAAGAGATAAACTACACTGTGGTGATTATAAAATTTCTGTAATGAACAAAGTCTAGATAAATGTAGCTGTGAGAGAGGATTCCTACGTAACAATCAATTAAGACAATTAGTTATGATTTTCCGCAGTGTAATTAGCAAAAGAATGCTCTTCGCTATATGTAGTTAGTGTGTCTTTTTCATATAAAACTTGAAAATTTTAGAATATCAGTACTCATTTAATACTATCTACTTCAGCAATGCTGTAACAATTAAATATTTTAATATTAATATGCTATAATTGTAAATATTTATGTTGCATTTTATTAATTTTAAATTACTTGGTAGTAAAATATGACATGAGATTACTTAGAACATCTTCCCTGTAGAAGTATTTATCTGTCAAGTATTTTGTATCCTGGAAGTCTCATCTTTGCCACTTTTCATCTCCTTTTAATGAATTATGGGGAGAATATTACCCATGAGACTGAAGAGGCAAGACAATTACAAATTCTTTCCAAAGTGGCAGCAGTAGGTTGATTTAATGTGGTCACAGGAAAAGAATATCAAAAGCAATAGTTCTGACTTGGGTTTAACCATCTGGAGCAAGAGCTATATGAACTGAGATCACACTTTTCATAGAAACATTCTTAGGTTATAGATACACAGTTAGCAAAGTGAGACTGGAAAGAAGTTGAATCTAAGAAAGCCCACATCAGTGAGAGATTAATGAAGCAACTTGATGGAAAGTATCTCTAGAGAAATGGTGGAGCAAAATTAAATATACCTTTGCCCAGAAGTAATCTATTAATTTCAAGAAAAGTAACAGTGGCATTAAAAAAATAGATAAATAGAAATGCCTTATTTCAGTTTAGGCTTGATTTAAGGCAATGGCAATAAGAAGGTAGTTTCAACAAGTTATTCAAATTTAAGCTGTGTTTCAATTCATTTTATCTTAACTGTTTCATATCAACTACCGATCTATAATTGGTTTGCTTCAAACAGATTACTGACCACATCTTTTTACCTACCAAATCAGTTGGGTTTCCTGCTCTTTTATCTTCTGTGTCCATTCTTTCTTTAGAATGGGTTTTCCAATTTGTGACTTTGCTCCAAGAAAATCTTGGAATGTTTGAGAGAAATGGGACTGTAGAAATATTCCTCATTTATATTTAGTTGTTATCTTTATGTTCTTAAAGAAATAAAATATCATCTTGCATCATTATCATTACCTGATAATTCTAAAAGCACTCATTAGTATCCAGTCTAATCAGCACAACAGGGTAGTAAAATATTGTTAATCTTGTACCCTGGATATAATGCACAAATGAGCATAGAACCAATTTAAAACCAGTATTTATTATATGCAGTGGAGAATAGAAGTATCAAAAGTCTACAGGCCATAAAGAAGTCTGTCACTAAGTTATTACTACTCTTGTGGAGGCCATTACTGCTAAGGTAAGCTGTAAGAATAAGCTTTATGTGTTTTGAGCTTTATCTAGCCTTTGCTGAACTGCCTCTTGGGTCTAGCTTGAGTCAGAAGAGTTGATATTATATACAGAATGATGGCAATTTACGTGAAAAATATAACGAGCTGTTCTAATGACAGCACAGGAAAGAAAAAGAAAAAAGTGAAATTTAATGGCAAATATGTGTTACTTAATGTACTGTATTTAAATTTCAGATGACTGATTTTACACAGCCAAGTGAGGTATATCCTGACAGCCTTGCAAGGTTCCTGAAGCTGTTGCAGCCAAAAATGTGTCACTGAAACATGGATAATTTTTTTGAGGGTATTTTGGGAGAAGGAGCAGGAGGGGAAGGAAAACCCAAAGCTTTTCTGAAATCAATGGGACTCTGAATTTTAGAATTCAACAGTCTCCAAAACAAGACTCTTCAGGCATCTGTAGAAATAATAAATCAGTGTTAAATGTGCATATCACTGATGAAATCTTATTCTTCTTGTGCAAGACATGAATATAAAAGTTGTAACACCTAAAGCAACTATCAGGTTGAAAACCATATTTGTATCAAACAGCAATAATAACCACAAAACACTGTATTCGGTTGATGCATAGCTCAGGTTGTCTAAATATAACAGCCTTCAAAACCTGTACAAAACATCAGTTTTCTAGTTTGTAAACAATGACACTGAAGTAAATGTTTCATCTACAGATCATCTTTTGCTTATTAAAATGGTTTCCCTTTGGAAGGAATTGTGAGTATATTCTTCAGCCTCTTTATAAGGCTGCACTGCTGATCTTGTCAAGGTCAGCCCTGGATCCCTCTCTCTATTGAACATCTTTTCTGTGAACTGAACACTGGACTTGGAGGTTAGGAAAGTAATACTTAGGAAACGTTTTCTTATTGTGATGGCTTTTGCCTTGCAATTCTGCCACCTTGCGATAGGAGTGGTTCTGAGTGGGCATGTCCTCCACTTATTTTTATTTGAGCTCCATTATCTGGATACGTGGAGTGTAAAATACCCAGTTCCTCTTTTTTTGTTATCAGTGACAGTTACAGCTGTTTCAAGTGATTTCTCAGTTTAAGATGAAGAGCCATATGTAATAGGAAAAGGGTTCATATAAGACTTTATTGGCTATTGCAGTGACATGTCTAAACTGAAGACTTTTAAGAGATGAGTCCTAGAATCTTGGATAGTTGATACATTGTCTGTTTGGACTGATCTTACTGTCCTTCCCCTTTGAGGTTATATGATCAACATCATGAAAGAACTGTAAAATAATCTGGATTTCATATGTCAACATTGGTGCATTATTCTAAGCAAAGTTCCCAGCTAGACAGCATCAACATTTGTGTTAGACACAGTATTGGAATTTTTCCTTTTAGGATTTAAAATGGCTTGCATAAGTACATTAAAATGGACAATCATTTTCTGGAAATACTCTTATATTCAAATAACTACTGATTTATTTCATTTCTTTTAAAAAGCTATATCTTCCATATAATCTTGCCCTTTCCAGAAAGTTGTTTTGGAAGCTAGAAATCTGTCTTGTTTTAATACAGAATGTATGCTTTGAAAAATCTTTCTTCTTGACAGTGTAGGATGCTATTTCAAAAGTAATTTGATGGCTGATTCTCCTGGAAAAGGCCTCCCATCATAGGTAATCATCCCTAGTTAATGTGTGTGAAACTAGCAAAATGGCTCAATTTTTCATTTGTAATGAATGACTAAAACTTAATTCTATATACTGAAAAAGCAAAAACATGTAAAGTGATAAGGCTTAAAATGTGAGTCAAACCCTTTTAGACCATGTAATTAATCAAATTACCACCAATACAAAATTCTAATATTTTTGATCCATTTCCTCATATTCCATATAACAGTATAACACCGTCCTTCTGCTCTGTTTAGAACCCCCAAAGTGTGACTTTGACCCATTACTAAGGTTCCTAAATACAAAATTATAAAAAACCCACAAGTGTATCTTTCAGATGAACTTTTCCTCCATCGAAATATCAGTTTTCTAGACATACTCTATTTTCTATGAAAGCCTGTTGATTCATTTGCTGTATTCATTATATGTAGTAAATAACAGAGGCTCTAATCCTTCAATGAACTGTGCTTGAGACAAATCATGTGATTTAGTGACCACACTGGAGGACTGACTAAGAGCAAATTCATGTTTGTAAGTGGCATTCTTCGCATAGCAACAGGTTAACTGTTATCGAATTTTTGGTAGTAGCAGTGTAAGTGGGCCTTTGTGAGATGTTTCAATTTAGTGCCATATGACACTCTGGTTGTAAAATCCTGTACATTCTCAAAGGGCACAGGATGAGTAGTTTATGAACTTGCTAACTAAAACATATTCAAAAAGTAATTCACAAAGGAGGGAGCTTTCAGAGAGGGGTTCTGCAGGGACTGATAGTTGGTCTAGTGCATCCAATATTTTTTTAATCACCTGAAAATCTACACAAAATTGATCATACAATTACTGATGAGTAAATAACTATGAAGAAAGGGCATCACACCAAGCAATTTGAATCACATGACATTTATATCATATAGAGTAAGGCTATGCCTGCAGATTAGAGGAGTTTTTCTCTTTGACAGTGAGGTCAGTACTGCAGTACTATAGTTGTGACAGAGTCAATTTTAAAAATGCACTGCAAAATTGAAGTAAGTTCAATAAAAATCAGAGAAAATATTTAATAGACTGGAGAAAACCTCTTATAATAAGACACTTAAAGATTTGAAACAATTTCAAAGAGACAACAAAAAGGTAGTGAGTTTGCAGTACAGAAATGTCTTTTAAATGTCTTTTCTTTGGGGAAAAAATGTTCTTAAAGTTTATGTGTGCAAAAGAGAAAGGCAGAACAAGGACCAATGCTACAAGCCACACAAATAGGAGATTAGGCACAAGTATGTAATGACTGGTTAAATAATCTATGGAACAAAATATCAAGTGAAGCAGTGGATTCTCTGCAGTATACAATCTTCTAATCTGGCTTTGTATCCCTTTGGAACATGCATACTACCTAAAAAGAAATAACGCTTTGGTTAGACTAGCATTATTGGACTCAATACAAGAATATTTTTGCGTGGACATTAAAATCAGCAACTTTATGTTTTCTATATGAACCTATGAACAATGTATTATATATGTGAAGTCAGATCTATAAAATTAGATTTGAAGGATTTATTTCCATTTCTATAAACTTAAAATATGTCATCAAGCACATTTAATACACTGAACAAATCAATCATTCCAGGTTTATTCATGAAAATATTTTTGTTCTCTATTAACATGCCATGCTGTGTAAACTTACATAAATCTTACATATACTCTAGAACTATGTAATTTCTTACATTTGTGCTGGACGTTCACTCAGGCATATGTCAAATGAACAAAGAGCATCTGATTGCAGCAGTTTCAGAACAGACAAAAATCTAACAGAGTTTTTGTTGTCCATATGAATTGAGTAAAAACTCTGGAGGATATTGGATAGGTCTGAAATTTATTATTGCCATTCTTTTCTTAAATAAATAAAAAAAAAAAGTTGCTGATTTTTTACAGATGATTCCACTATAATTTACTAGTAATGGTGACTCTGAACTTAAATGTGATTGGCTTTTGCTTTTCTTTTATGTGTGTAATTTGAAGAAGTAGTGGGAGACTGAAATTTCTGTTTGAATTTATATTTCTGAATTAGCACATAATTGTCTTCTATAAAATTATTTATCTGAGGCATTCTACAGTTTTATGCAAGATTTATAGAAGTAATCAGATCATGAAAGGATGTCTTAGCCTGTGTTGAAATAAAAGGGCTTTGTTTCTGATAAGGAATTATCTATCCAGTCACAAATGCAACCAGAACTGTTTTTAAGTCTTTGTGAATACTGGTTGGTGGTCACAGTATGGAGCTTTGCTATTGTTAATAGACTCACTAAGAAGTTAAAATTTCATTTAACTGGAAACATTTCTCTTTTGATCAGGAACGGCATTCTGTTCTTTAGCTGTGATGGATTCTAATTGTGGTCCAGGAGGTAAACAGTCAGTGGTTGATTAATGTGGTTATCCCACTGTTAAGAATTTTTCATTTTAAAATATTTTTAATCTTCTAAAAATAAGATTTTTGTGCTGCTGAGAGTAACCTAGTTAACATGCGCTAAGTTCTAGCATAAAGGGCTACACAGATTGACACAATAATTTTGCACCACCTTCTTTAAAAATATTCTTTCTTAAAGGATATGATGGCAGACTAGCACTTTTTGTTAAAAGCACAGTGCTTTTAAAAATTAGGGGAAAAGGGATATAAGCAGTGTCACTTACCACTCTGTCAAATTTAATCTATTTAACTTTTCTCTGTTTCTTTCAGCATAAAGAACGTCACTCCAAAAGTAGGTGATGCAGAAACTCGTAAAGCCATTCGCCGTGCCTTTGATGTGTGGCAGAATGTAACTCCTCTAACATTTGAAGAAGTTCCTTATATTGAACTAGAAAATGGCAAGAGGGACGTGGATATTACAATCATTTTTGCATCAGGTTTTCATGGAGACAGTTCTCCCTTTGATGGGGAGGGAGGATTTTTGGCTCACGCATATTTCCCTGGGCCAGGAATTGGGGGAGACACACATTTTGACTCAGATGAGCCATGGACTTTGGGAAATCCCAACCATGATGGTAAGAGAAGATTTCAGTTTAAACAAAATATATAAATGGCATGCATTTTCAGCTAACAGAACTATTTCCATGCTTCCCTGTCCTTAAAGTCACATAGATTTCTTTCCTAAGTTCACACTACTTTAGCAAAGTCTTCAGTTGATTGGTCTATTAGAATCTGAGGTAGAAAATTTTCTGTCTAAATGTAAGTTACAGTATGAAAATGTGTTTCTCTTGAAAAACATTGAATTCTATTCAGGAAACTTTGTGTTCATTCAAACATTGTGCAGCTGAACATTTACATAAACTACTTTCATTTTTATATTGTTTGCTATATTTATTTCATTTAGGTTTAGGGAAAATGTGGAATGTTCTTTAGCAGTGATATAAAAGAAGTTAAGAATAACTGAGACTAGCCACCAATACATTGGATACCAATGTACATAAAACTAGTCTTCAGTTTTTCTTTATGGTGTTGCAGTGTCAGCATTTGAAGTCAACTCTTAAAAATGCCATTGCAAGAACAGAGTTAGTGTTTCCCAATAACTTTTTAACATCTTTTGGAATTGTTAGTTCCAACAATAATTCCAATTTACTTAAGTTGTATATTCTCCACAGTCAAATAACAAAAATTTACCAAATCAAGATTAAAAATACTCTTTAAAGTTACTCTTCACAGAACTGTAATCTGGCCCTTGCTGAGCTCCAAGTTCATGTGACTATATTACTGCCATTATCTATGACATGTAATTTAAAGCTAGCATCTGTGCACAACAGTATCAAAAAAGAGTTTGTGTATAGAGATGTTCTGTGTTTGATGCTTTGACAGGTTTTTGTTGCAAGCAGCCCCATTTGTCCTAGTAGATCTCTCTAAGCCAGTTACATAGAGTTTGAGAGAGTCTCTTCAGCAAACTGCACAAAACAGGATGCGCAGATGCACAAAGAAGTTGTTTCTGGCACACAAAAGATGATACAGGTGACAAGGAGCACAGAACTCATATATTTCAATGTTACACTGAATTTGTGAATGAGAGGCTTTATCTAATCCCTTTCCTTTCCCTTTCTCACCTGAGATATTTCAAGCAAAATTCAGAGCTTTTTTTATGTAGCAGTATTTGTAGTCTGGAGTTTGCAATAAAGTTAATATAAATATGGCATTGTGACTGTTCTAATGGTGCAATACTTCTGTTGGGCCAGAGTCAGTGAAGCAAGAGCAGTGTGCTGCACTGTGAAAGCCCTTAGCAGCAGAATGGGTTCAAGAAGCTGATCTCCCGTGGAACACGCCCTAGATTCTTACTGGAGCAAAATCTGTGGTATTCCACTGCTCGTATTTGCCCTCTTCACAAATTTAGCTCAAAGAAACAACAGTGGCAATCTTCTGTATGTGCAGTTCACGTACATAGTCAGTCATAACACTGTGAGGCTAAATTAAGATGGTTGTATGGGCCTCAGTGGAAGACCAACACTGCACATAATGTTTTGAGGCTATTACTTCAAGCACTCAGGAAAATCTACAGGTGGTGTACATTGAAGTCAAGTGTCAATTTAAAACATAATAACTCTTTTGGAGCAGTTCTGCATACAGATACTTATAGTCTGTATGAAAGTTTGCAAACTTCTGGCTATCTCCTTCTCCTTTAACCTGAACAATTTTCAGCGTGCAAAAGGGCACTCATGTCTTTGTATGCCTTTTTGTGGTTGAGTTTTGTAGAGCAGTTTTCAAAAGCTATTTATTGCATTAATGAATTTTAAGATATTTTGAAGGAAAAAAATCAAGTGAAAATAAAATTATACTATCACTAAAAATATGCTTTTATGTATCTTAGAACATTTAACTTTTATAATAAAAAAAGTTTTGCTATCTGTATCATGAAGGTTTAGTAGGTATCACTGGAAAATTATTCTGTAAATTTAATAACTTATGTTTTTTGGTGTGCTCATATATACTTTTTTGAGAAAGATATATTACTGTTAGAATGAAATAGTCAAGGAGGAAAACTGAGGATTTTTTATGACTGGAAAAATTGTGCAAAATGCATGATAATTAAAATAAATATCTTACCATCACAAGTTTTCTGAAGAATTTTGGCAACTCCTAGTTTCATTGTTGAGATGGTATGAACCAGGGATCTTAGGTCATAGCTATTGTCCAGAGAAAAACTGTATGTCATTATAACTCCAGAAACAGCAACATATGTGCAGATGATCTGTATATGCATAGTGTCTATTTGTCTGATCCGTGACTTCCAGTTATCGGGTAGGCCAGGTTCTGCTGATGATCTTACTGCATTAGCTTATGTCTAGGAATCCTGAAGGAACATCCAGATTTATTTTTTTTTGTGACTGGAAAAAAAATTTCGGGTGGAAAAAGAAGACAAGCATGCCATTTGGGATTGACAGGAAGAAAGGACTTACAGCTCTCTTAGGCTGCCTATCATATTGAGCTCAGCCTTAGAGCACTGAAAAGCAGAAGGCTGAAAGTTATATTTATGATCTTAGCTATGAGTAATTTTTCCCAGGTGAGTGTCATTGTTTTTTCCAGGTTTGTTGCTCCAATAGTCAATAGTCATCTTCATATAGTGTTACTCAAAATCCAATAGAAGGGGGAAAAGATTTGATATATTGTTATTTTAAAATTAACTCTTGTCTCAAAGGGCTGATTTTCTCACATTCCTATTATATTATTTCAGATTTATTTGAAAACATGAACAATTTGTTATTTAGCATCAAAAATGCAAATGTAAGGTCCTCTTGAAAAGTACTAGCCTCATTCTCCACCTTGTAATGTTGTCTAATGAAAAGAATTTGCATAGTGTTTACCTCAGAAAAGACAGCAACTTCTTGGAACACTTTCATAAACTGTTGTCTGTTTGGAAATAGCTTTCATTCCAAATAAGGAATCATATACAAATTCAGTATTCTGAGTATAGTTAATTCCCACAGTAATTTATCCTGTCTAGTAAATTGCAGTGTCTTCACACTTTAGGTTTGGGTTTTGGTTTTGTGGATTTTGGGGATTTTTTCCTTATCATGTTAGCTTGATTTTCTTGTGTTTTACTTGGTTTAAATAACGTTCTATACTGAAAGGACAGTTCCAATGGAAATATAACAACTCCCCAGTGCAGTGCTGCTTTATTTTGTTCTCACTTCAGTGGTATATTTTTGTGGATCACAGAGCTATCTTATCAATCACGTTATGGGGAAGAGATCTGTGGTTGGACTTCTCCTTCAATCTGAAGAATGAATAAGGCCTTTGTAGGAGCAAAGACTAATGGGTCTCACTCAAGAAAAAAGCTTCCTTTCTTACAATTTAACACTTGCAGGCTCTCTAAAATGATGTGTTTATTTGCTTTTATAATAACATGTAAGCAGAGTACAGCTGGAGCCTAAACTGCAGCTGAGCTGTAGAGGTCTTTTCTCCCCGTTTCCTTCCATAGTGCTGCAGGTGATGCCAGAAGTATTGGCCAGAAAGGACAAGAAACTTGCCATCACAGGGGAGCAATGGAAACAAAGACAGAATTTCTTTTGCTAGGGAAGGAGGACTGTACTAGAAGATAAAAGTTGTTTGAGTTTTTTTGCAAGGTGAGGAAATGGTAGCCTTCCAATACTTTGGACAAAGTGTTTGTATGCATTGGACCATAGCCTTCCTCCAGCCAGCCTTCATGTTCCACTTGTTCTTTTAGGATATCTACTTTCCAAGTTGTTCTGTGGGAGTAGGCCTTTTCACCTGTAGTAGATCCCATTTCTTTTATGCCTGTCCAGGCTTCAGTGTGAGATGAGGACCTTAGGTTTGTAAATTATTTGGGACAGGATGGTTTCTTCATTACCTCTTATGAAGTACCTTGTGGTCCTAGGCGGTCTCAGTTAAAACTCAGGTTATTATACTGTGGTAGAAGTAGAGGGTAGAGGAAACAAATATTGAAGGTGAAACACTCTTCAAGAATAGCAGATCAGAAAGGATAGGAATATCACAAGAAAATCTTTAACAATATGTACACTTGAAGATGTAAAGAGATAAACAGATGAAAATCAAGTTACATAAGTAGCTATCTGAAAAATCAGCACTTTTTAAGAAAAACTTTAAATCCTTATTTCCTTCTGAACTTAAGTGCTGGAAAGGAAGAAAAGTGGAGAAAAAAAATGAAAAAGAAATCTTAATATACCAGTCTTGAGGCTACTCATTGTTCCCATGACTCCAATCCATTTAGGTGGTATGTATCACCTCATTGTTTGAATGAAAAATTTATGGTCAATGAATAATATATTTAAATCCAGAAAAGGACAATGACTTCTTGCTAAGAGTGACAATATTTTGGAGATACTTTATTGTCAAAATCCTCAGCAAAAATATTTTTCAAAGTATATTTTTCAATTGCAATATTTCAAATCACAGTGATGAAATTCAGAATCACTGCCAGGGAGCAGCAGTGGTAGGGACTGTCTCTGCAGTAGATTTTCTAGTAGCTAGCAGAAAAGTCTTATCCTATGACCTGTCTTCCTGTACCGAAACTGAAAATGGTGTTCTTATTAGCCTTAACAAGGCTTTCCCACATATTATCTTAACCTGTCCATTATTAAATCTGCAGCATTGACATTTTTTGATGCCCTGCAATATTAGTGGTTGAAGTGTCAGATTCTAGTAGAACAAGTAGTGTTCTAGATTTCTGGAAGATCTGCTTCATTATGGAGTTGTTATGCCTCAGAGCCTGAAGTCTCCTCCTACCCTATCCTCCAAGTGCTGCAGCATGATGAGCCAAACACATTCACAAGGTCTTATAGATAAGATGCTTTCCCTATCAAAAGACCAGGAATTATTTGTTTCTGCTTATATTCTCCCTATTTTGTTCTAACTTTGAGCAAGATTCTTTTGAAAGCTGTCAATGTCTGCTAAGCATAGATGTTTGCTACTGGAAAAAATGGAAGCTGTATTTCTGCAATGACACAATTAGGAATAGGGCTTACCTTGCAGCTCTTCTTTGTTAATAGCATACGGTGATAAAACCATAAAAATTTCAGTAGGCCAGTTTTCCCGTGTGCAGTTCAGAAAATGCAAATTAGAAAGAAATCAAGACATATATTATATACAGCACTCACTAGATTTTCTTTAATTGCCTCATTCCTATGACTGAAGGTTCCCATAACTGAACTTCAAGAAAGAGAGGAGGCAACATTTGATCTAAGAGCTGCTAAATGCCTTCTACACAGTGGGGGATGCTTCTGAAGTGATTAAGTATATATGTTGTAGGGTCATTAGCTGCTGTATTTTGGAGGGGACGTGGTATTTGCTTGTTTGGTTTTTTGTTTGTTTGGCTTGGGTTCTTTTGAGGAATCCCTTGTAAAAACTTGGAAAGGACAAGAACTATTCTCAGTTTAGTTTGTGGTTTTCTCAGTAATTTAAAAGTAGACAGATTCAAAAGCTAAATGAATTTCAGACCCTTCACCACTTCTGAAGTAAGACCCAAGAAAGGGGCAGATGATGAGTCTGAAAACAGTCTTCTGAAAAGTGACTTCAGAGAAAGCTGGTCTCATCTTTAGAAATTTGTGTATGTTGACTAGTTCTGCTTGCAAACCCCAAGGGCCATTTCATGGATCAAGTTTGTGTAACATTTGGATATTCCCTGGCAGCCCCAGCCCATCAAAGCTAGGTTCCTTAACTAGTGGCTGCTCAGAAGTTTCATTTTGGCAGATAGTGGCATGGAAAGAAAGAAAGGACTGTGATGAATTTTGCAGTTAATGGTCACTGCTACCTGCACACTGAATGAAACACAGAATAATCCTACCAGTTGTGAATAATGACTGATACGTATCTGTTCTTCTTCCTCACTATTGCCTTACATATTTTCCAACAATCTCTTTTCCCTGGATTTATTGTGTGATTTATTAGAAACGTAATTCCTATTAAATATAGGAAAGCTCTCAGATAAAATCCTAAAAATTATGGCAGAGAGCGCTGAAAGGAAGACATTAAGAGAAAGGGCCATCATGGATGAAGATGTGTACACTATGTTCTAATAGAGAGCAAAAGCCATTACTAATATATATCTTATATTTTATGGCTTCTTGATTTATATATTTCCTTTCTTCACCTAAGAGTGTATGAACACATTTTACTATCTGTCAGAAGGTAAATGTCTCTAACTTAAGGCATAAACTCTTGCCTGTATTTAAAAAATTGCATTAGTTTATCAAAATTGATTTTCATTTGCCTGGCTACATGCACTTAAGTTAGTTTAAACCTTCTTTAAGGCAGTTATTTTTTTCTGGGAAATTACTGAATGCATCTAAGCCTATTTAAGGGAGTGTTAAACCAGTTTGAACAGAGAGTGCACTACTTTTAACTAGATTAATTTAAGATTGACCTACTTACACAAGTGCAGCTTTTTAAAACAGCGCAAGATTTAGAAGTAGCTCCTGGGGAAAACAAGGATTTCTTGGGAGCTTAGATTTCAAGCACATTAGACTTGATGCTTAATGTACCAATTACTGGCTGAAATCTGACCATAGAACTTTGTGTTCCAGTGGGAGAAAATATTCGGCAAAAACTATGTTTAGGCTCTCCTTAGATAAACACAGTAGATCAGTAATGGTAGTTTGATACTTTTATCTTCTTATTCATATCTGCAAGAGAAATAAAAATCAAAGTAGAACGCTTGATTTTTTACCTCTGTAACAAATTCACCAAGGCATCTACTGTACCATACTGATATTCTGCAGAAACCAGTTCTTTCATCAAAGAATATACAAGTAACAGCAAATGAAACTCCATTATAGAACTAATACATTACTGTACAGTTACATTTTAATGTAAGGAGAATATTACCACAGAATGTTTACATTCATATGGAATATTTCTAAGTTGTACATACATGAAGCTCTTGTTTTCAGGAAAACAAAACCAAAACACTAAGAATTCAGCAATTTTTTGTTAACTCTCCAGCATTCAAAAATTGATTCAAGTTTTGCAAACAATAAAAAGAAAAATACCAAACCTGTCACTTTGTACCATTTTGTTTGTAGATTGCCAAGTAAAAGCTTCTTGGACCTGATGAAAATACAGCATCTAGTGTAATGTTCTTGGACTCTGGTTAGTGCATAAGATTCTGCTGTGGGCACTGTGTTGGCAGCCAAGAAAAATTTATGAAAATCCTGATCTCTGAACAGCATAGATCAACTTGTAGTAAATTTCTTTTGGCTGCCAGTGTGGTTGACACAGTACAGGAAATATATGCTGCTGGAAATATGAACCAATGGAGTTGTGAATACTAAGTCTCCTAAGGGAGCTCTGTGTCTCCAACTGTACTCACGTCATATGCTATGGTTTAGAAAGCCAAGCATTTCAGACTAAAGGAAGCTCTGTATTACAATATTACCAGTACTTTAATTTCATAAAGCATAGTGCTCTTAATTGATTATTTATTTTTAATAAGGTGTTGTCAGTATCAAATTTGATCTGTAACCAAAGTGTGACTTTGCATTTGTTACATACTTGTTTTCCAGTTCTGTACAAGGATAAATTTGTAAAACATTAATATCTTCTTTGAATTTGTATTGCATTACACTTGTGTATATACTTTTAAACACAGAATTGCCAACATGGGTTTAGATCAAAGGTTATCCTACAAAATATCCTATCTCTACTTATGGTTATTAACAGATACCTAGGGAAGAGAATAAAGGCAGGGCAAGCATATGGCAACAAAACCCAGCATATTCCCTCTTAGCTTCCAGCAATCTGTGGCTCATTGAATTTCAGAGCCACAGGCCATATTTTTATGTTTAATAGCCTTTGAGGGATTTCCTTTAATGAATTGGTGTAATCTCTTTTTGAACTCATGTAAGCATGTGGTATCCACAACATCCTGTGGCAATGTGTTCTATAGTTTAAGCAGATGTGAAAAACTACCTTTTTCTGAATTTTGAACCTGCCATTGATAAATTCACTTTAGGTAGACTGGTGGTCATACTGTAAGGAAATAATTTCCTAATCATTTTATCTGTGCCATTCATACTTTTATGGACCTTTGTCATATCTTGTTTCCAGGATAAAAAAACCTAGCCCATTGAGTTACAGCTTTGTTCATATGCAGTTGTGAGGTTAAGAAAGCACAACTTCTATTTAAACTGAATTTATTTGAGTGCAAAATGAGAGAATTATCAATATTATAAAAGATGGCAAAACCCCACTATTACATGTATAACATAACACAATGATGAAGATGCCAGGATAATATTTAAAAGAACTTTGCAAGCATCAAACAAATGGAGTAATGGTTGATTCTTTTCATTTCACCATTCCCCCTGAAATTTAATTCAGGAGTCAACTAACACAGATAATACTTTCTATTGCTAAACCACAAGGCTTTCAGTATTTAAAAAGCAAACCAGGCTTTCCCTGTAAGTAAATGAAAGTTGTGATAGAACTTCACAGGGTAACCTGTCCTCAAACTTCCCAAACCTACCATACATTATACTTGCTTGGTGTCCATGTGCCCTCCTGTTCCGTGTTCTTACCCCACATCTTACATCTAATGGTAACTCTGAAACATTCAGTGTCTGCTGCATAAAATGTGTCCTTCGATGTATCATCATAGGATGCAAAGCTGCACTTGAGAATAGAAAGGTCCCTTTCAGTTATTGAAAAGATGGAAAATGATTTAAAAATTAACCATAAATAGCCCTGTCTGTAAGGACTGTCATCAGACATAGGGCTATACAGATAGCTATACAGATAGCTAAACCCCATTTATTGCTGGAAGCCAGCTGATGGAAAATATTAACTGTTGGCAAGGTAATGACCATATTTTTATTGAGTTTGGGGAGGTTTGTTTTTTTTGTTTTCACGTGGCACCCTTTCAGCTTTGAGAAAAGCACTTAATTTACATGTCATTAAAAAGGAAATCTTTTAAACATTGGCAGTCAGTGAAAGCAGTCTTGTGGATGAATCCAGTCCCTTGTTCTAGATGTGTGTTTAGCTGGCTACTTTAAACACATCCCAGGGGCTATCAGAGTGCAATAACATGCTCCCAGCTTTCCTTCTTGGCCTAAAATTGCCAAGTGCACTATTATGCAAATAGAAAGAGAGGGTGAGGAATATGTCAAGAAGATGGACTTTTTCATATTCTTAATTAAAACAATGGAAATGTAGACGGATACGTACATCTTACATTGTGTTTTTTGTGTCTATAGAAGCAAGGTGATATTTAAACTATAGCTCAGTTGCCAAAGATGGTCATGATGCAGGTCATAAACCAAAAAAGGCAGCGTAACCTGAGTCACTGAATTGTATATTGCTTCTATCACACTGTAGGTAAAACAAGCCTATATGGAGTAGTTAGAGAAGCTGCAAACTCCGTTATCCATTCAAACTGCAACTGGAGGTTATTTCCCACATACCAGGACCAGCAGAACAAGCTGCCTGCATTTGCAATCTGCCTCAGTTTGCAAGCAGCCAGCCTATCTTAAACTGCTAATGAAAAGTATTAAAACAAAGCTGGCTGACTTTGAGTGGAAATAAATGAGGAAAGTTCACATTTTCTGTTACATCAACTTCACTGCCAAGGAAACATTGAGCTGAAAGGCAGAATGGATCCTTGCAGACAATTTTGGCAATGATAGCACCTACATTCACAGAAAAAAACCCTGCCATTTTTTTAAAGATGTCTTTGTCTCAAACAACTCTTTACACAACAATGAAGATAAGTTTATCTTCCCAAACTAGATTCATTCGATCAGATGCTCGTATCAGTATATTAAGAGTACTGAGTTAACATGGGGAAATTTAGTTGAAAAACGTTTGTTAAAATCATTGGTAAGTAGAAATGAACAATGGTTTTGTTTGGTTGGGGTTGTTGGTTTTTTGGTTTTTTTTTTTTTCACACTAATATGGTAGAAAAGATCATTGGGAAGGCTTTATTTTTTTTTTTTTTTTTTCCAGGCAAAAGATGCATTTTGAATGAATTCATACATAAAATGCGGGCCAGCCCCTTCATGATTATTTTCATGACCCCACAACCCCTCACACATGGTTACTGTGTGGGAATGACAAGGGGGGGGGGGGGAAAAGTAGCACCTCACACACAACAAATAAATCTAGTTCCTGCTTTAACCTTTCCTTCTCTTAGAAAGAAGCTTAGCAGATTTAAAGTTTGAGTCTTGAATCTGAGAGCTTCATATAATTCTTGTACATGACAAAGTTGGAGGGGGGGAGGATATAAAAATAATACTAGTAAAACTAATGTTAATAATAAAGAAACTTCCTTATGACCTGTGAGCTTTCACACCAGACTCTGAATTTCAGGTTCTGGAAAGATAACTTGCTGTGGAGAGCTTGTGAGAAGCCATACTTTCAAACATGTTGGGTTAAAAAAAGAGAAAATCACTTTTTTTTTATTGGAACTAAGTTGAAATCATTCTCAAATTAAAAATCATCTAAGGAATGAATGGCTTGAAATTATATTTTTTTTCTTTTTAGTCTAATCTGCTTGTCAAAATAATTTAGGAAAGAGAAGCAACCTATGATCCTCAGATTGTCCCTTTAAGTAGAAAGTGACATTTCTGTGCTTTAAAGCAGGCACCAGGCTTAGCAGTCCAACTCTTGTGTGACCCAGAGATCTTTGAGTCTGTTTCCTGCTAGGACCGCTTCATGGAGGCTTCTTCTCCAAGACAGCAGCTGTGGGAAATCTGACTTTTCCAAAGATGTCCCATAGAGTATTATTATTGTGATGCCCTCTCCTTTCCCCTGCCTTTCCAGGGGAAAACAGAATCTGAAAAATCATGTTGCCAATTACTATGGATGTTGTCATAGTTTCCTGAGAGAATGAGATAAATATTTACAGTAATTACATATGTATTTATCTATTAGGCAGAAAATGAATGGATTATTGTTCCGAAAGTAGAATGTAAAAAATCCCTAAAATATAGGGTAATATTATATATGACTTTTTTAAGAATATTGTGTGACTGATGAAAGATTTTTTACAATATCTGTGTTTTCAAGCCTAGAGAGTAATTTGTGCTTGACAATTGCTAACTTCAGAATGGTCAAATTATATGTTCTTGAGGCCAAAATATTTTAATCTATACTTAGGCTCCTTCCTAAATCGCTTGGGTTTCAAAAATTCCTGAGCAGCTAACACCAATATTTGGAAACATCTACAGCTAAAAACATCAGGCTGAGAAAAAAGATGAAAACCGAAAGACTAGAAAGACCAGATAAATTAAAAGAACAATATTGTTTTGTGCAAAATGTTTTGTTGTGGTGGACCCGTTTAAGTCTGTAGTTCAAGTCAGTGATGAATGCTTCCTGGTCTTGTACATATATCACTTAAGTCCATATCCTGTATTTTTATAACTAAAGTTTTGCCACGGACTTAAATGAAAAGACCTAAGTCAGAAGCCAGAAGACTTGAGTGGGTGGAATTAATCTGACCACATGTTGATGTTTATATCTGAGTAAATCTCATAGGGTCCTTTCAGAGTTAGAGGAGAGATATATTGCCTTCCTGGGTAAGATTTGTTGCATCCTGCACTAGGTGTCTAAAAGAAACTAGATGAGTCATGTCCTGAAATACCTGTTTCTCATCACTGTCTGTGAAAGGTGCAGGTATAGATGTTTGCAATTCAGTTTTCTGTAGCGAGATGACTTCCACCAGTGGTGTTGAATCATGTGCAATTTCAGATTAGAGGAGAACTGAAGTGATAAGTACTTCCAAATAACAGCACCAACTGGGGTCCAAAGAAATCTGTCTCAGTGGTAGAGATGCCTGTTTTGGGGACAGTTCAGTATTACACTCAAAAAAGGTAATTACTGGTGTAGGCTATCCCCTGTCCTTCTCGGTATTGCAGGAAAACCTTTCTCCTATTGGTCTAAATATGGTAATTCACAAATGGATTGCACCACTTAAATTTTGAATGCACAGTGCTAATATGGTAATATGTAAACATACTTTTCGTTTGCCTAAGAATTGTACATACCTCCTTTCTTATGATGCAGTGTAGGAGTCAATACAATGTTAAGTATGAGGAAATTGATTATCACTGAGTATTCAGGAAACTGAAGATATGGTAGTGACATAGGATTAATGTTGCTAGCTGTACTCCTGCTAGCAGTACTAGCAGAAACAATACAAATACGAATGCCTGAGCTTCAGGAAGAGTTAGCAACTGCATATATACCAACAGACACTCCTTAGCTGGTCGGTGGTTTTAATGATCACTTGTGTTACTGTCAGGGTTGACTGTCATAGCTGGAAGGGATGGAGATATAACGATCCTGGATCTTCCTGAGTGTGGGCTGTGGTAGAGCAGCTGTGGGAGCAGGTGCCCCCAGCAGCTCTGCACTCAGCTCCCTGCTTTCCAGTGGGGAGCTCTGGTCTGAGAGCCATCAGAGATGGGACTTCTGACATTGTCCCTTTTCCCTGCCTGTGCCAGCAGCTGTCCTCCCAGGCTGGGGTCCTGCTGAGCTCTTAACTCACAGAAGGGAAAGTGTTCCAGGATTGACCTTTGCCCTGGCTAACATTTCTATGTCCAAGCTCTCCTGCACTTTGGCAGGGGCAGCTAATTTCTGCCTTCGTCTTCCTCTCTAAACATCCTCTTGCATAGGCCAGGAGGCCCAGGAACATGGCTTGGATGCCTAACTGTCTTGGCCTCACCAGCATCCTTTGGACTGCCCTCTGCAATCATTCATCCTGGAAGCTGCCCCTCCACGGTGGGTGCTGAGGCATCCCCATGCCAACAAGTGCTAAGAGTTACTAGTGCCAAACTAACAGTATTCTCTTAGTGCTAAAGAGGTTTACAGTGGTTCATCTAGCTAGAATGAAATAAACAGCTACATGGATATACCCACTGATAGGAGCAGATTATCCAATAATCAGAGTGTTTCATACGAGTAAATTTTAACAAAGTAAAAATCAAGGTAGCAAATTTGTCTTTCTGTCACTTTCTCCACATATATTACCTTCAGTTTGAAGTTGTCTCAATTTAGAATATAGTACACACTTGGATCAGGTCTCCCTTTGAAGTCTGCAGACTTCTTAGAAAGCATATCTGTTTTTCACATCAGAGAACTTTAAATGATGTTTTTTATTTTTCCTAAACACTTTGCCAATTAAGATTCAAAATTCCCACTTCTGTTGCCACCAGTCCAAGGGGGGAGAAAAACAAAACCCCCAAAACTGAAGAAACCCATAGACAATTTTAGCTTGACTTTTTTTTTTTCTAGTAGGAGTTAAGCAAGGGAAATAACAGTGAACAAAGAACTGTTCTTATAAAATTACCAAATACATATACAACACAATGTCACTTTCTCTTTGAAAAAGCTTGAAGTCACATGTACATGTTAAGTAGATACAATGATAGGTTAAGAATAATAACCTGGTTTTGATGGCTTTAATGTGTGTTAATTTAGAGAATATTATAATTACTTTTAGTAGTTTAACTGACACAGGGTAAAAATTTATCTCTGCAGAAAGCTAACACAAGATTTGCATGTAAATTAAATTTTATGTACATTTTATTGTGGGGATTTCAGTGATCTGTAAGACCCTTTCAGATTTTTGCCCCATGACAAGTTACATCTATTGTGAATATTGGCAGCATGACTTTGACCTTCCTCCTAGTAATTACACATATTTGTTTATAGTAGGACACACAGGACTTTAGGGAAAATGAAGAGAAAAAAAAGATGACAAAAGCAGTCACAGTGTTAACATGCCAGCATTTTAGCTGAGTGGCTTAGAGATGAAACCTACATTTGTTTTTGTCAAAGGCAAGGATTTGATTTTAATAGGAACTCATGCACAATTAGAGACTTTGACATTTATTCTCACCCACACTGCACTCGAGTGTGGTAGGAAGATGTCCATTCCCTTCACATGAATGACCCTTAGGGACAGGACCATGGAGGATAGCTGAAAATTGTGTGATACATGCCGTTGTGATGCACATATCCAAATCTTCAATCCCAGCATGTGCTCATTCTCACAGCCTTTGCAAAAGAGTTTTAAATACTTCTCCAGCTTATTGTTCCCACAGCAACAACTAAAAACAGAAACAGAGAAGATGGGAAAGAGTATAAATAGATAAGGCTGCTACAGTATTTGCAGCATTTGTAATTGTGTTGAGACTACTGGAAAACCAGCGTAAATGTTATTTAGCAACCTGGTCATTTGTAATGTTATGACAATGACCATTGTATTTTCAAATGATTTTACCAGTGTGAGCTTGCTGAGAGAAATCAATTTATGAAGATCTCTTCTAGAAAAATGCAAAATTCCATTATAATTTTAATCTAATTCATTTTAAATAGTCATTACCTAAAGATGACCATAAAACCACCCAAAATAAAACTTTTCAGTCTGTTAATAGATATTACTTTATTCCTAATAGAATGAGAATGCCATTTGAGAATAGTATACAAGTTCAATAGCCGACCTGAATGATGAAGTTAATCCCAGGAACCAGTGATTCATAAATGCAGTTTTTCTTAGTTTGTTAGGTTCACTGTCACAGCAGGGTTTCCTCAAAGCATGAAATGAAGCCATAAGCATTATATTTGCAGAAGAAACACATACCATCATATTTACACATTTCTGGGAAGCAGCAAGCCTTCATGTCTTCTTTACCTCCCCCTGGATTACCTCTAGTTGCTTCACTTCTCATTCTTTGGAGAAGTTGGTATTGATTCACTAGTCAGAATAGTTTGCAAAATTTTTCAGTACTAGCGATTGAAACTGTGAGAAACAAAATGGAAATATCCTTACATTCATGCTTTTATAGAAAGAACATTAAGAATACATTAACTAATTCATTCCACCCATTTCAAGCTATTTACTAGAAGGTTATAGAATGCTTGGTAATAATTCTTAGTAGTAAGGCAGAAATTGCTATGTTTTGCATGTTCTTGCCCTCTAAAGTACAGGCTGATCTGTATTATAAAAGAATATGGGCTCCTTTCAAATACGTTGTTTATCGGGCTCCTGACTTCTAAATTATGCCCACAATAGGCAGAAACAGTAGAATGCTGCCAGGAAGGACATACAAACTTCTGAACTCATGTCTTTATCATACCTCATCAGCAATCACTGGATCATCTGAAGACAGTCTTGATTTATAGGAATAACCCCTTGTCAAATTTCAAGCAAGCAAGTTTACATTTCATACTAATGTTTTGATCTTTTTAAAAATAGAATAGTTTTTCAAATATATACACATGTATAAATTGCATGAAATTATACACAGAGTAATTAGTACACACTTTGTATATAACAAACTGCTTGTACCTCCCCTTCTGTCTGCAAATATATATATTGGTAACTCAGCTTACAAAGATTTTAGTGTATATGTTTTTGTATGTAATAATAGAGTGAAAGAAACATTTTTGTGTCCTTCTGTTTTGTCACATTGGAAAAATGGCTAAATGTATGGATAGGTTACTGAAAAATGATTAAAATATAGTGTGTACAAAATAGACACACTAGGTTCATATGGAATATTGGTATACTATAGATTTATATATATATATTTAAATATAAATATATATACATTTAAAACCACAAAACTTTAGTTTTGCTCTTAATTTTTTCAAAGCTACTGTACCATCTCAGCTACACCTTTTAGAATAACATTCTTTTCAAAATAACCACCAAGCTACCAAATTTCAGTGCCAATGGCAGAAGTTTGAGATAATGTCAAGAAACTGTATGTAATTTCTTAAACTGGAAAAGTCTTTATTTGGGTAAGAGTATGCCTGTGATTTATATTTAGGTTCATGTATACTTCTGTATAAAATATATCTATCTGCATATATGGTGCTTATGTAAGTGCATACATAATGCATATGCTCAATTCCACTGTATTGCAATAAGGTGAGAGAGAGAAAGAATCTTCTTTTATCACTGACTGTTGAAATAGTATGTTCAAAATTCTTTCCCCTCTGGGAAGAATAATAATAACAAAGAAATAAAACTTCTTCCCTTTTTTTTCTCCCCCGCGCCCCCTGTAGACTAAGAATCTTACTCTAAAGTTTGCAGCATTTCAGCCAGTTGTGATTAGCAGCATTGGTTTGATGATTCAATGGTAAAAATGAACAGAATAATGAAAATGCAAATTCTAAATACATCAGACACAAGTTCATGGGTAGCATTTGTGTAATATTTTCTGATGAACTGTAAGCCTGACTTTGAGGTACTGTCTTGTTGATAATAGGGCTGTAATAGAAGTCTTGTACAGATTTACATTTCAGATTTATACGGATTTAATCTGAAATCATCTATCTGCTCACATGAACAACAAAATAGAATAATCTTTGGAAGAAACAGTGTATGCCCATATATAAAACATTTTCTTTTAGCTTTCCAGTTTTCCATTTAAAATTCAGTTTCTAGGGTTTTTTTGTTTTTCTCTGGGAAAAGTCTTCAAATTTGAGGTCACATGGCATTTAAGTGATGGACAATTCTTGAGCTCACAATGTATTGTAGCAGTTGCTGTCATATGTAAAGGAGAAGAACCAAGTGACGTGCCCTGAGGTGTCATTTAGTGCTGCATTAAAAAGATGGCCAAGTGATGAATCAAAAGCCTGCTAAACCATTAGGGTATTGCTTTTATAAATTAAGCTCACATACCATTTAAAACAGGAAAATATCTTCAGAACCAGGTTTCTTAATAGCTTGCTGTGGACAAACGTATTAGCTTTGTTTATCTGTAGACGTGAAAAACAGTGTGTATATTAGCTACAGGAAAAGGCTTCCCTATACACCATGCTCCACAGTGCTGGCTGTTGAATATTTGATATATTAAGACCTATTTATATTCTGGAGTTTGGCCAGTGATTGTAAAGTCAGGCAGATTTAGTGCCTAAAATAGTTTATAGCCTCAGAGAAAAGTGTCAGTATAAAAATAATCATTTTGTCTTAGTTCTTTATGCACAGTTTCATTTTTTTTTCCTTGTGAAATCAAACTTGAAATAAAATAAGAAAAACAATCACAATCTTTTTGAGCTTATATCCATCTATCCAGCTATTCCAAATCTCCATACTAATGGAGAACACAAGAACAGAGATGCACAAGTTTTGGACTTGAAAATGTATTTTCCAGTATTTCTCCACTACTCTATAGATAAATATAACAAGGCATAACTGAGACTATCACAATGAATATTCACCATTGTATATCCTGCAGTGGCAACTTTTAAAGTCATTATAGTCATGCATAGTTTAACTCTGTAATTTATGAGTTGTTAAAGTTTTATGATGGTGCTTCATTTTGCCAACTGGACAGAAATATATGTTTCTACTTTGGTAATGTGTAGTGAAATATAGAATCATTTGGGATACTCTCCTTCAGTGGCGGGGACTGAAAATACTTTAAAAATATCCAATATCAGTATGATAAAAAAGCTAGCCTGAGCTGTTATGAATGTTCACTTGCCTTTACACTCCTTCATCTTACTCTGATCACTGGCCAAGGAACTGAAGTTGCCCTATTATCAGTCTTGCAGTCACAAGTACACTTCTGTGCAGCTTGGAGAGAAAGAGCAAGCACTCAGGGTTATCCTTGTGCACTCTCAGTAGCTAGTTACAGTAACACTGAGATGCTAAAGGCAAGTCTGCTCCTGAAAGCAAAGAGGGACCGAGTAATTGTTGCCTAATTGGAGAAATCTAATCATATGCAAAGGAAAAAAGGTAGAAGCTAAGGCAGTAGTAAGTCCTACCTGTGCTGGTCTCAGACAACACATCTTGAACTCTTTTAAACTTCAGTTTCAACTGTACTAAGTTATTTGGGTCAGTTTAAATTCAGGATGCCCTGGAGACAATCATGACTCTTGATGGAAATTGTTATGAATAATGGGGCTATTTGACTACAAGTAGAAAATATGTTCCCTGTTAAATTACTGTCACCCCAGGCAAGAATATTATTCTCCCAGCTCTTTCCTGTGACCTTCTCCCTTCAACCCTTATTCATTTGCTCCGAAGCCTGCTGTCTTTACCACATTTAATAGCTCCCCTGATGGCTACAAGTTGCATTGCAGGAGGTGGAAATTTTCATAGTTATACATTTTCCCTTTCAGACTTGGGCTTTGACTAAGTCCAGAGGGGCAGTCAGATGCTGAATATCTTTATTTATTTAGTTAGTTAGTTTTGTTTTTTGAATAATCACTCATATCCAAAAGACAAAGGAAGGAAGACGTAGTAAGAAACAGCCACCCCCCGCATAATATCTGTTCTTTGACATAGTCCCACTGTCACTTAGAAGTACTACTTTGGAAATGATCTACCATATGCTCATTATCTGTGATCCCAGAAAGAAGTTGTGCCAGAAGATGACAGTGTGTTATATTTATTTCCCTGTTACTATGTAATTCACACCCCTTCCAGGTCAACATGGAACGAAATATGGAAATTCCTGGAGATCTTTATGGGGACTCAGTGAGGACTGGTAACCAAATGATGTATTGATTCTTCATGCATTTCATAACTGGAACAAATAGAGAGAAGCAGTAGACTCTTCCAAGACTATTTATCAACTGTGGTTTCCTGAAATTTTAGAAATTGTAACAAGTTCGCTTCCCAGACCTCCTACCTCAGACAGCAGAGGTTGAATACCACACGTAAAACACTCTTTGGTCTCCTGATATGTACTACTCTAATAAGAGTGGTAGAAATAAATGCTATTAATGTAAAACTATTTTAAAATGTGTCAGTAAATACTGTAGCCAGCTTACTAGTACGGTTATTAATGTAGGACCTAGACTGGTTAATATTCTTAATTATTATGTAGGAAGCACAAATCTAGGAGGAAAATTTGCCTTTCACAAGGTCTGAAAAGCAAAAGAAAATTGCATCTTTAATATATAAGTTAATGCCAGACAAAGAAATATATCAATCTACTGAACCTAGGTTAGAACTCTAACTTTCATAAAATGCAGAAAATAATTGAAAAATAATGTGAGACATGTCACAGTACAATAGTTATACTAGAGTAACATCTTCTTTCATGTCTTTCCATCTTAAGCCTATCGTTTTTTAAAATTATATTAATTATTCCCTTACAAGTTCAAAATGAAAATCTTTACAGAGTTGGTCCTGTGCACCATTTTCAATGCTGTGGTTAGCTACAGAAGCTGTGGTTTATACATATGAGATAATGTCAAGATCAGCTTTAACTTGCATATGGAAGGGCAGATTCAGATATCAGAAGCATTCATCACCAGGAAGTCAAGCTTATCAAACCTGTTAAAACAGCACATTGAGAATCTGCTTTACGATAAAAAGAACTGTATCCCAGGAAAAATATTTTCATGAAAATATTTCATCTGGAAAACACATAATTATAAATGATAGGATAAACTCTTCTCATTTCTGAAAGCACATTATTTCACATTAATTTTTGAAAAGCATAATTTCACAGTTATACTGAATAAAAAAGTAAGAGCATTTAGTTTTCATGTTTCTGGATTAAGAATCAGAAAGACATGGAAAGACTGTGGCAACTAAGCACATCATTTTAGTTGTGACTGTTTCCATGTTTTCAATAAAACATGTATTTTACAAACATCAGCATGGCTCCATAACATCATGAAGACATCTACAGTTAAGTGCTTCCCCTTTCATATGTACTTGGGAGAAAGTTTATTTCTTTGTGTCAACAAGAGAAAATACTTGAAAAATTACTATGTTTTCAACTGTGTCCTCAAAGTTCTGTAAATATATATGTATATGCGTGTCTAAATTTTTTTGCTAAGTTCAACTTTTTAATATTATTACTATTAATATAACAGTACATAGAATTCCAGATCAGGTGCCAGCAGTGAAAAATAGATGTTTACCACCAAAGAATTTACAGAATATAGGATGAGAGTTTATGTCAAGCATTTTCCTGTTCCAATGTACCTCTGTATATTAAGCCACAGTATAGGCCTTTCATTATATATACTGCTCTTTCAACAAGGGACTACCTACTATAGGTAGCACCTGTTTCACTTGACTCCAGCCATCTAAGTTAGATGCTCAGCGTAAGCTGCTGATCTAGAATACTTATCTTGTCAGTGCAACAGGAACACACTTCTGAAGGATGATTATCCTCATCCTTAGCTGGTGAAAATGAGCAATATCCTGGATGTGACCCTCTCCAAGTGACCAGAATCTTTCTCCTGATGTAAAACGTTTTTCCAATGTCTCATGGCTGACTACAGACAGAATTTGTACAAAAGAGTCATGGAACGATGTGCTGAACTAAGTCTTAGATGAATAAAAATAGGCAAAATTAATACCATAGGGGTCCAGCTCTGAAATTTTTATAGAAATAATCCCATTTGCTTTGATTTGGTTTTGCTTCACAGAGAGCCATAATTCTACTGCCAAAACATCTACTTGTGTCTAATACCCTGTAATAAAAAATGAAAATATGATTTTTAGAAGGGAATAACAAAAAAGTTAAATCAGTCTATTACATGAGTGCAGTATTTTATTTTTTAGACCTGCAAAAATAAAAAAAAGTTCTAATACTTTAATAAACACCTACACTTACAATGGAATTACACAATGAAATAAATAAAGGTGTCCTATTTTGAGGATAGCACAACACACAGATTTTCCTCATGAGAATTTCAGTTATGGTGATTCAGAAATGGACAACACCTGCAAACAATTAGCAGGGGTCTGACTACAAGCACTTGGATAATTAAGTTCCCTGTGGGGTTTGTCCTAAATAGGTAGTCCTCAGTGTGTGAAGTTTACCACACACAGCAAGGATATTTCCTTTTTGGAACTACGTCTTGATGCAAGCACTTTTAGTCTGGTTAACTGCAACATCAACTTCAAGTCAGAAACTGCACACAGGCCTAGATAGGAGGTATGAAACTTGAACCATACACTAACCATGCACACCAATTAAAAAAGATGATGCTTATGGTGCTGTAAGAGTATCATTATTATAACAATAATGGTTTCCTTGTTTAAAAGAAGGGGAAGTTGCCTTTGCTACCACATTATACTTACGGTTAATTATTAAGCATTACCCTTTTAAATTCAAATTCAGTGAAATTGTCTTTCAAATGTAGAGCCCTCTACTTGTGTTATTTCTTTTACTATGCTTATGGTTTCAAAGGTCTTTTTTCCGTTTCTTCTTTTCATAGGGAATGATCTGTTTCTAGTTGCAGTACATGAACTGGGACATGCTCTGGGCTTGGAGCACTCTAATGATCCCACTGCAATCATGGCTCCATTTTATCAGTATATGGAAACTGACAACTTCAAACTACCTAATGATGATTTACAGGGCATCCAGAAGATATACGGTATGTCTTGCTCTAATAAAGCAACATATGTTTTTGCTTTAGAATATATGAGGTCCTCCGGTCCATACCACATCTCCAAAACTGTTTGTTAGCGTAGGCTCTGCCAGTTGTTATGCCAGAGGCCTTCTTGTGAGCAGGCCAAAGACTTTTATGAAGCTCTTTTACTTTATTTCTCACTGTTCAAAGCTTGCATTCACATTTCCACTGAGCTGGAATAGTAATTTTCAATGTTTGAAAAAAAAGCTAAAGAAAATATCTGCAAGAGTGTCCCAAACTACAAAAATATTAAGAAATGCAGGCCTTTAAGCATAACAACCTTATTTCAACAGTTGTCCAAGATAGTGTAACTGGATGAATTGATTATGTCTCAGTTTATCAATTATAATACTAAGCAGTTCGTTGGCTGTACAAAATTTGTGGTCCCAGAAATACCCTTTCTTGTGATAAACAGCAAATTGATCTCAAAAGAATGTTATTAGCAACCCAAGATTTTGAGCTTCCTAGGGGCAAAAAGGCCCACTTCTTTAAGAAATGTTTCTTTAGGGTTTTTGTGGCCTGATATAAAAGACACATGATTTAAATAAATTCTGCATGTATTGAATTCAATTTGACAATGCAAGGTAATTGAAAAGTAAAAAGAAAAAAGCTAAAACAATAACATTATTCTGAGTATGAGCTGAATGTAACACTAACTCCTGTATTATGGTTCCTTTACATTTCCAAAGATGTGGCTTTATTTTTTGTTTTAAAGACTTTGATTCTGTTGTTATCTATTAAATAGTCTGGGTTTTTTTCTTTAAAATATATTTTTCTCTCCAACAGTGAAAAATCTGTGGTATCTGTATGTTAATACTATGTATCCAGTGCATATCATTTGGAATCACCTTGCTTAACATTCCCAAGTTAATTCAGTATTGGATTCAATTTTGTACTCACAATAATTTTCAGTTTAAAGGTTTGTCAGTTTTCTATTGAATATTGGCAAGGCCATTCCTTGTTTACCTTAACTACTAGAAAGAGCTATGATCATGTAGAATTACTGTACTGCTAACTAGAACTCCACAACCTCCATGGTGTTTTATATTAATTTAAAAAATACGTTAAAAGAAAGGTTAACAAGCACTGATATGTATTTTCATAAAGCATAAATAGCAATTTCAAAATGATTGGCGGATCAAGTTTTGTTTGGTTGCTTTTTTTGCTGTGTGATTAGCTGGAATGAAGCTTGTTTCTCATGACCTCATAAGTTGGTAGTCTAGACTTAAGGGCTAGACAAGAATTCTTTGCTGAAAACTAACTGCTAAGCTCTAACAGCTGTGGGCTATACATAAGGAGAAATGTGTTACCCCTGGGAAGTAATATCTGACATCATCACCAAATGGCATATGAAAAAATTTGCTTTAGGGTTAAAAACTTTCCAACATGAGCTACTGCAAACTGATTCCTTTGCTCCCCTTAAAATCAAGAAGTGATCTGGAATCATATGCCTCAATAAAAATGTCACACCTATTAAAATAATTACTTTGGTCTGCAGTATTCCTTGAAACACCATTATTAGCTGTAAATTATAAATGTCACAAGTCTTAAAATTGTGAATGAAATAAATGCCTTATTAAAGTGTATGACAACCATTTGGCAAGTTTAATATTTCCTTACATAGTCCATCTTGTTCTTTAAAAAGTATACTTCTTTTGAAAAAGTATCAGAAATTCAAATTTATGCCATTTATGCAGTTTTAAAGTTGTCTACTATTCAAAAGTCTTTCTGAAGACTGTCATGCAAATTTTATTTTTTAAAAGAGGGAGGCCTAAATAGAATGAGTAAAATTAAAGTGTTCTTCTTGTTTCCATAAATTTTACTGATCCAACTGAAATTTCTTAGCTTTTTGTACATGGAAAATATAAGTAACGTAGTAATATGTGTAGGAAGGGAAAAGCATTTTCAGTACTCCCATTGCAAGTCATTCAGTATGCCATTAAGATTATGAATAGCGTCTACCTAGGATGGCCTTTTGACTTCAGGTAGAGAAACCGTGAGTGGGATAGTTATTTCACCTGTGATCAAACTCTGCATATTATGATGGAAAATGTATTTGAAAGAAGAAAAATATTTTTAAACCACTGTACAGAGTTTTAGTTTTTAACTTTAGTTCTTCTTAATCTGTTTATCCTCAGAACAATTCCTTTAATTACCAGGTATCTAGCTTTGTAAGACTCACTGGAAAACAAAAATTAGAAAAAGAAGTAATCAATTTCATAATACTGAAGAAAACGTGAATTATGGTTTTTGTTTCTATGGATGCCTAGGATGTGAAGTCAAGTTTCAAGAGCTCCTATACATAGCAAGGGCCATTGAGGAAAGCTGTGAATGTCCTGTCACTAATGCACATGACATTACGTGGCCTACAAATTGAGTCAGTAGGAAATATCAGGTATGCTACATATATGCATATCTAAATTGATGAGTGGAAGTTAAAAATGTGAGCTGAAAAATCCATTGACTGCTGATGATCTTATTAGGAACAGTTTTTTTGTTTTCTTTTATTTTGTACAGTAGACAATGATTCCTTTTTAATAGTTCTTACTCAGTTGGTAAAGTATGTGCTATGAACTACTCACCCAAAATGATGGCAGACCATGCGTCCTTTGCAGGTTTTATTGGAACCTTGTTCCAATAAAGTAGGAAGATTCTGAATGATGAAAAGTAATAATTTTCCTTGGGTTTCGTAGTCATTCATTATAGCCTTTAACAACTCAGGTAAGGTGTGTTAGGTCACTTTTTCCATTCCCCTTGCACAGTAGGATTTGCATATCTTACAGCACGTTTTTGTTATGTATTTCTTCGAGTGTCACTGGTGGGCACGTAGATTACATCCTGCTGCTGTATTTTTAAAGGTCCACCTGACAGGATCCCACCACCAACAAGACCTCTTCCAACAGTGCCCCCACATCGTTCAGTCCCTCCAGCAGACCCGCGGAAGAATGACAGGCAACCTAAACCTCCTCGGCCACCCACTGGTGACAAACCTTCCTATCCCGGAGCCAAGCCTAACATCTGTGATGGGAACTTCAACACTCTGGCTATTCTTCGACGGGAAATGTTTGTTTTCAAGGTAGGAGGCTGTGACTTTTTCAATGTTACATCAAATGTCTACATTTCTCCTTTTTTTTTTTTTCTTTAAGCAAACTCTCATTCATTATGACTCCAGTTTCCCAGCCTGCTCACAGTTACAAAGTTCAAGTAATAAATTAAAAAATAAACATACACATGGTTTGAATGTCTAGCAGAGGACTGCTGTAATGTTCTATTTTGGGAAAATACCCATGTCAGCAGAAACAGCAATGCCTCAAAATGTAAGGGTAAATAAATACTGCATGTTGTGGAGAGATAAAAAGTATAAATCAACTCATGAATAATAGGAATGATTTCATTGGGAATACAGCCACATCCAGAAATACAGTAGATATTGTCTTCAATACCTTCCCCACCACCACCACCCTGAACTATAATTTTAACTCTACAATTAGATCTGTCATTTATAAAGGAAGTTTGTCATTGTGTTGTGGTTTCATTGAAACCACAATATCTAAGTAAAGGTCTTTGCCACAAGAATCTTATTGCAAATCTGTCATTGTTTATTTCTATTCATCTTCTTGCTCTGAGCTGAAAATGTGGTATAGACAAGAAATCAAAATAAACACGCTGAACTGAAAGGCTATCTTTTGATAGAAGGCCTTTGCTAAGACTCAGGGACATCAAAGCTATCGTAGTAGGATGATCTGCAGTATGGTTTCCAGAAGGCACTGAATGCTGAAGAATAATTACAGAACCATTACTATTCAGCCTCTTAAATCTTAAACCAATTTGTTGATAGGTAATGCTGTGCAAATATTCCAGAAACAAGCAAAAGGATAATCTATTATTTTGAACTACTGATGTGTCAAATTTGCTTAAGCAATAGGAAGTGTGGGTTCTTTGTTTTACAAATATGATTCCTTTTAACTTCAATATTATCAGTAGAGAAGAGCCTTTCACATGAACAGATAACACTTTTTCCCTTCAGCAGTAGTGTTGGTACAAAGGAAGTGCAATGAATTTTTCCCCAAACATGAATGAAGCTCCCAGTTAAATGGCTTTTGTTGTCCTTTCTGATGACCCATTTCTCCCTTATATGCTTTGTTTTGGTGTACTCTATCACTCCATATAAATCTTATTAGCATTACTACCCAGGCTTTCACTTTCTTTAGCATACCTGAAAAAAATATATACAACAAATAGCTTTACATTAATTCATTCAAAATTATTGAGCTACTTTCACAACCCAATGGGCAGGAAATATTTTCCCCATAAACAGCTAAGGATTTTGCCAGCCCTGGGGCTGTCATCCCTTTCTATCTGAATATATGGTATATCTTCAGACATTGGAAGGTCCTGAACCAACAGTCCTTTTATGACTAAAAGTCAAAGATTAAGGAAGAATATAATTTTCTAAATGGACATTAAATGGGATATTAAAATACTTACTTCAATCTCATGCCATCCACCTCAAAAGCAATAGAACATACTCTCGTTTTAGACATAAATCAATAAATAGTGAAATGGTATCCCACTAATACAGAATTTCCTGTCTAGCCAAGTCTGTGTACCTGGATAAATAGATTCACTACCATTACTAATCAGTCACCTATCTGTTTGAAAATGCATATTAAGTTTTCTCAAAAAAATATTTACTGCTTACTACCTTAACACTATATATTTACTGTACAGTTTGTGTGCTCAGTAGTGTCCAAACTGCATTTATGTTCCAACTCCATTCATGAACCACAACCTAATGATGTAGCACAGTAAAACTTCATCAGAGAGAAATGACCAGTAACACAGCGTTTGTAGATTTCATGTTTAGAGTCTGATTCTCCGAAAGGAAGTTGCTATAATCATAATGGCAAAGTGTTGGGAGGGAAGAAAGAGATGGCATTTGTCCAGATTTCTTTAAGGGTCCCACTCATGTCCCTGGGAGCGTGGCAAGGCATGACTTGGGTTACGATGCTAAGCATTGGAGTTTACTTAAGTATATAAATCTTGATCTTGTAGTCTGCATGTCTGAATGCTTGAGTTAGTAGGCCTTAACTTTTGGGTTTGTACATTAATTTGCTAATGAAGATTTTTGTCTGCTAAAGGAATTCCATTACCTGTTTGAGATTGGTTTGTATTTTTGTGATTTGAGGTTTTTGGTTTGGTTTGGTGTTTTTTGGGGGGTGTGGGGTGGGTAGTGTATGAGGAGGAATATGAAAGGAGCAGAAGAGGGGAGAAGGAATTAGAAAAGTCAGGGGGGTTAAGTAATTTTCAGCTTCGCAGAATCTCAGGGGGACAAGTTATAAGGAAAAGCTCAGCATGTCAGACTGTAGCAGGAGCAGGGCAGGAATTAATTCACAGAAGGTATAAACAGGAATAGGGACTAAATACAGGGTAAGCATCCAGCAGTGGAGGAAACAAACCTGGAAGTTCTGTGGTCTGACACAACAAAAAACCCAAAGCTCTTTGCCCTTGCCTCTTAATGCTAGTACAAGGATAGACTGGGAAGGCATGCATGGTGGGCTGAGAGCCAAGTACAGAGAGGTAGAAAAGAGGAGAGGATTGACAGCAGTACTGTACTGCATGGAAAAAATTAAAGAATTATGACCTTCATTGGAAGAATTACTGCTGGATAGTTCCCAGATGAGTTAAATTAATAAAGTTGGAGGCTAATCAAATGATATCCTTTTCTTTCTTTGTCTTTATCCACAGGTTTCTAATGATTGTGTAGTGGTAGCCTTTACTGCCTTTTGAATGGCATGTATGCCATGTACCAATTTCAAATTGAAAGTAGCCACTTTTTCATCTCATGGGCAAGTCTCAAACTCAGGAGCTCAAATTTTTAAATAATCCTTGAAATTACTTGGGAAATTAGCCAGAGTTGAAGAATGTGAGCCCTTTTAAATAATTAAATTCTCATTTCAACATAAAACTGAAGCAGGAAAGATAACAGTTTGAGATACACTATGGATTTTCATAGTAGATGACAAACAATATTAATTTCAAGAAAATTGTTTTCTCTTGGCTATTGAACTATTAGGTATATTCAAGAGTATCAGAATACTAGAAACATTTTCTATGTTCAGTCAAATTGATGAGCTTTGTTTGTAATTTTAAGATTATCTAGCATTCTCAAATGCATATATCCAGAGTAAAACTGAGTAACAGTAAACTTAAAAGGAAAATGGAATTTACACTTATCCATCAATTTTTATTGTTTTGTCATTACTTTAACAAAGTAACAATCCTAATAACATTTGATAAAATAGGGTTATGGAAATAAAATGAAGAAGGACTATTCTTGATCTAACCTGAACAGTAAACACAACAGTAAATCAACTTGTTCAAGATTCCCCAAAGATCACCAAATGGAATTTTGCAGATCAATTGTTTTGATAGAAATGATTGGGTTTTAAGGAAAACAAAACTATTTTTCATCAAATATACATGGATTACTGACTTACAAATGTATGGTCCCAAAAGGACTTCTTCCTGAATTCTTTAAATTAGATGCACTTAAAATGCCCCTGCTAGTTGTAAGCTTGGAGACACAGTATGCTATAGAAGAAAAATATTAGTTAAAATCAGTGTATTGTAACTATTTGTTTCAGTTATCATCAACTGATGTTTTAAAGTGTATGAAGTTTGCCTTAATTGAATGAAGTTTTTAAATTATTGCCATTATTTAATACATGGTTGAACTGATATAAGCAACCACCATCACAGAAGAATTTCTATGCCAAAATTCATGAGTGCCAAGTTTTTATCTTGACATTGCAGTTAGCTTCTGTATTTATGCTGAATGCAATTAGTGTTTAGCTATCACTCTCATTTCCAATCTTTTCTGCAGCTATTTTCTCCCTCTGTTTAGTTAGAACTCCCCTGGGACACAGAAAATGGCTGAAAATGGAGAAAAACAAATTGGTCTTCCCTTTCTGGGAAAGTTGTGCAGAGTGGTATGACACTGTCTGCCTTTAATGGAAAAACCTCTCAACCATTGCTTGTCACAAAATATGTGGTTTCCGACCATACTGTTCTCTCCTTAAAGTCTCCAGAGAGTACCTCCAGGGCTACTGTGTCATGATGAAAAGGAACCCCATTGTCTAAGGTCACCAGAAAAGATCCATTAGTGAAGAAGTTTACAGCGTATATTTCCAGTTCTTCCTGTGTTCTGAGCAATTCACACTGCTTTTCCAGTCTTATGTAGAAAAACAGTTTTGAAGATAATCTAGGATGTCCTATCAATAAAGATACTTATGTTAAAAACTTCTGAATCTTTTACACAGTTAAAAAGGAGCCAGTGGTTGCACAGAACATATTGGCTCTGAAAGGATGCAGATAAAATAACACTGGTTGCTTATTCTGTTATTTTTGAGGCATGTACAGCTTGTGTTTGACTCTTCATGCAGATTGTTCCTTGGCAACAAAATTACCTCTAGCTCTGCATCAACAATCTGTATTGCTGCTGTTACTATCCTTTTTCTTTATGTCCTTTTCAGTTTCACAGATTTTAACAAAATCCTTTGGTTTTTTAACAGGTTACATCTAGAAAAGTAAGCACTAAATCTGTGGAACTTGTCCTGCATAATCAGGAAGTTAAAGGGATGAGTCACTCTTTGTTTACATGACACAGGTTTTTGCCTCACAGAACATCTCATAGAGGTTGCACTGGTCCTTTCTTTGTTTAATGCTAAATCCTTAAGAAACAAATGAATGGATCCTATGTTATCTATAATGGTTTTAGTATTCCTTTCAGAAAAGTTAACTCACTTTTAAATTTAAAAATTTAAAAATGCTGGAAAACAGCATTTTTAACTACTGTCATATACTAGGGTGTTTTTTGAAATGTAAGTATAAGAGAAAGAAGCTTGTCCATCAGACAAATAGCAGTTGCAGCTCAGACAAATGTCTTCTGAAATTTTAACATTACAGATGGTAGAATATGGAACCAATTTTAGGAAAGCCTTAACTGGCTGTGTTTTACTGTTTTATAGTAATTTCTCCACAACTTGCAGAAATTTGTTTTCTGACTCTTCATCTGCTAAGAACCACTGTAAAAACATTTATGATGTGCTGAACAAGCCAAGCCAATTAGGCTGTCATTACCCTTTGGCATTAGTTTAGACTACAGTTGTTTTCATACACAACAGTATAGATGCCATTTAATATCCCTTTCAGGATTGTGTATTTATATAGAGTGTACTTTTAAACACAAAGGAAAAAAAAAAAGGTTTCTTGATATGTGGTAGACACATAAGGAATTTTTAAAGCATTTTTGCATTGCCTATGTAATCATACCTGGTAAGTCTATTAAAAAATCTACGAGATGGAGGGGAAATACTAATAATAAAAAGTAGAGACAAAGAAACAGCTATAGTATGAGACTTGACTTCACCATATTTGAAAGCCTTTTTTCAAAGACGTTGAAGACATTTTTTCAAAGTTCTTCTGGTCTGTTTGTGTAGCTGGTTTTTGTCATGTGATGCTGTGGGTATCTGGGCTGTCAGTTGCAGCCTGGGAAAGTTCAGCAGAGGATGCTGCAGAAGTAGACACTTTGGGATCTGAGAGGGGAAACCACTTAACATATCAGCTGTAAAAGACTGGGAGCAGGAGGGTGGAAGTAGCGAAGTCTGCAGAGAGAGAGAGAAGACTCATTTACCCCTACTTTTTGTATCATTATGCTAGGAAGAACAATCTGGTGGAATTTGACATTTTTGAACTCATCAGGGAAGAGAGCTGCTTTAATTCTGGCAATTCAGGTTATATGTTGAAAAAGAAGGAGAAAAGCAGCAAAAACTCAGGGGGGGACTTCAACATGTCACAGTAGACCAAGCCTATTGGAAATATACAGGAAGACGTTTTGTGACACAAAAACAAACTAGGTTGTCTAGAAGGAAAAAAAGCAGGGACATGCTGGAATACTAAAAAGTCATAGCTTGTATATTTTTGATAAATGGATACTTTCACTAACAGATGTAAAAATATTTTCCAAATGTTACCTAAACCTTTTGGTGTGCTTCTAAGCCAGGGAAGGGTTTTAGCTCACACATTTCACAGTTTTAAAATGGAAAGCACACTCTGTTCATCACTGTATGGAAAGTGGGTAGTATATTCCATCCAGCTGCAAAGGAATTTAGACAAGAATGTAATCACCTGGGTAATAATTGTACCAGAACAGTTCAATTAAAAATCCTTCCACGCTCTCACCTTTTAAAAAAATTATCTTGGACTTCTTTAAATAGTTTTATGTTCATTCAAAAGATGGCAACACTGTCATAGCTATACTTACTATCTAGCACTTACTAACCTACATATTTGTTCACATATAAATATTATGTATAGAAACTTATAACTATATTATTAAGGCTTTATTTACAGAGGGCCAGTGTAATGGATATATATGTTATTGAAACTTCTATGCAACTTGAATGGTTAACAATCTGTACTATCTGGCTAATAAAATTCCTATTATTCATGTACTAGCCCGCTAAAAAGTGTAACTGTAGCAGGATGCCTGACTCAGTATCTTCAGCAGGACTTCAGGTTTGTCAGAAGAGAGAGTACTATTTTTTTCCAAAAGGCTATGTTTTCATTGGGAAACAATATAGTGTAAAAGGATTTGATCAGTAGCAGAGCAGATGGTACTGAGCTCCTCTCATGTCCATCATATGTGATTTGCTTTTAATTAGATAGAGTCTCTCCTCTGAGGCCAAACAGTTCCACTACACATGTGGTTCAGATTTTTCTGAAGGGCAGCTATCCATTAGATACTGGTGTCTTTTGAGCCCTCGAAAGCGTACCACACAAGTGTTTCATCTAATGCAAGTAGCGTTACCACCTTGTTAACATGTAATTACTCATACAATCTTAATGCAAATAAACCCTCATGTACAAAACACATACTATTATTTCTATTCGTACCAAATTTTGCATGACATGATGGTACGTACCTCCATACTATAAGTTTGAACGATATGCATTGCAATGCAGTCAAGGGAGAAGAGGAAGATTTAACAGCTGTCCCAAGATATCACCATGACCTTACAGAATAATATCCTTAGTTTTCTTTTCCTTGAGAGAAAAACAAAGCAGAATGGGGTTTTTTGTTGGGTTTTTTTTGTTTGGTTTTTTTAATTAAACATAAGAAAACACTTTTTCATTGTAAACCTTTACAGGTTAACCACTGGAACAGGTTGTCCAGAGAGGTTGTGGAGTCTCCATCTTTGGAGATACTCAAAAAGTGACTGGACGTAGACCTGGTCAACTTGCTGAAGCTGACTGCTTTGAGCAAAGGAGGGGGCTGGATCATCAGAGGTGCCTTTGAACCTCAGGCCTTCTGTGATTTTCTGTAGCAATTGAAATATGAGCACTAAAAAGGCATAGCACCCCAAAATGTTTCTGTGTTACCTTTTTTTTCCCACTTTCCTCAAAAGGAGGATTTAAGTGTGTCTTCATACTCTCCCAAAACCCCCAGAGATCCTTTCCAACCTCAGCCATTCCATGATTCTGTGAATGCACTGAAATTTGACTGTTTTACCCAGTCATTTCCCAGTAGCATTTGGTCCACCATCTCTTTTGGAACATGGCCCTCACAGGCAATAGCTAGTGAGATTTGGTCAGGACACTGTTGTGTAACTTCTGTATTTCAGCTCAGAAGAAGAGATCAGGCAGAGGAGATTGGGGCGTGTGGCTGCTGCTCACAAAGCACTGCTGAGGGGACTGCAGGGGGGGAATATCCACCCCTTCCAGCTGTGCAAGACAAATCTTCTACTGTATCCTTCTTCTATCTCAGCTTTCAGAGGAAATCCCCCTCCTTTCTAGGGTCAGGCAGTGGGCTAAAACACTTTATTCAAAAAGACTGACCGCATCCTGTCTGTGAGACTCCCGCCATCTCATGATGAGCCGTTAATACCACAAGGTGCCCTCCCTTCCCCAGTGAATCCTCACAGAATAAAAAGAGGTATTTCAGACTCTTCTGGGGTTTTCACAATGGGGTGGACAGTCTGAGTTTAACATAAACACTCAAGTACTTGTGTGGAGCCATATACAAATGTGGTAGTAGGATTTGGGACAACATTTGTAAAGGTTTTCACAGTTAAACATGAATCTTACAAATTCCTGTTTATCATTTAGTTATAAACTAATAAAATCTGAAAAATGTGAGTAAGTCCTTGTAAATCATAGGCCAAAATTCCAAGAATTAGTCATTCTTTAGAAGTGTTTTATTGTTTTGATTTTTAAATAGAATGGAATTGGTGGAATCTGAAGATGGCTGTTACTCTCTTTATGCAAAAGGACAGAGTGGGTCAAATTTTTATATATTCTTACGAAATTACTTTTAACAATATTGAATGAAATACAGAATAATGACTTTTTCATGATCCCAACAAGATAATCCACAAGATTTTCCAATAGCATGCCTGTATGGAGTTATTCTATATTTAGAATTGCTATTTTTCTTAGTCATTGACTATGGCTGTTCCTTTTTTCTCCCCATATGTCAAGAGGTTGTCTTGAAATTCATTGACCATTAACATAATCATGCTTTCAGTCAGGACAAGTTTTGCTTACTATCCAATGCAAGCAATACAGAACAGTTACAGTTCTGCCTATTAAAAAAGTGAAAGACATTGGTAATACAGATAAACAAATGCATGTGACAGACTTTGATCTGGCAGATTTACTTCTTATGAATAACTCAAGCCTAGACAGAGAATCTCAATGGGGAAAATATATACATATAAGCCCTCAGTGGGCATAATCACTTGAGTAAGGACTAACTATGTGAATGACAGTTGAAAGATCAAATCCTGATTTTTTTTTCCCCTCATAGTTGCAGAATTTGCTTGCTACAGTCAGTGAATGAAGTCTCCATTTTTTATTTTACTGTAACAAAAATTATTGACAAAAAGCATTAACTGAATACTAGGGTACAAAAGGTATTTAATTTTGTAGAAGTAGCCTGTTTTCAGAGACTCAGAGTTTGAGTGAACCGATTAAAAATACTCCATTGGCAAGAGAATAAAAAAAAGCATTATTGACAAAGAAAAATTGCAAAAACTCTCAGCAAGGAATAATCTAAAATTACATGGAAGCATATCTTCAATTTTGTACTACCAGCAAGTGTTATCTTGCAATATTAACAATACATTTTAATTGGGGCTACAGCCTAATGGAACCAAAGGGAGTAATTGCAGAAACACTTCAAGTACAAGGCTTAATTAAAATTTCTTGTTGTACAAAATTGTGGCCTTTCAAGTAATTTAGGTAAACATTTTGAGAAACAATTGGAATGGCTTGTAACAGAAGCATTTTCAAGCAGTGGTATTGATCAGTCTTGAAAATACTGGCTTAATCTTGATTTACAGCTAAAGCCTTATGTTCCAGAACTATTTGTGTATTTTTAATTTCTTTGTTTCTTTTTCGTTCCCCTTTCAAGGTGTTGAGGTTCTACAATACAGAAGTTTAAATGAAAAGAAACTCATCTCATTTGTTTCTCTGCATTAGTCATTTCCTATGCAAAACAGTGTGCTACTAAACAGTTGAGGTTTTAAGGACTTAGAACAGCACCCATGTTTATTTTTGCAACAAATCAGTTACTTCTATGCATACTATTGAAAATCTATTGAAAAATATCAAGAAGTTATAATAGATGTTTATTTAAATCCTGTATTTTCTTCTTTTTTATAAGCTATAACTTGAATATTTTTAAGTGTTGCCTTCCTTGCTTATTGAGTGAAAATTTGGCCCAGTTGAAAGTAATGGGAAAAAATCCATTGACTGTAACAGATTCAAGATTTCACTCAGAATTAGGTACCTGTGACATGACAGGGAGACTATCTATTTTGAGTAAAATGTATTAGGTAAAATAAAACAAGAAACAGCAGATTAGCTTGTAATACAAAGCATATGAAATAAAACCATGTTTTCCTATGCAAAATCAAATTTGATTATACTACTTGTTCAGTCTATAAATCAAAATGAGACAGGGATCATTTTAATTAATGATTCAACATATCTGTCCAGTGAGAATATCTTCACTGAAGAGACTGTATTAGGTCAGAGGTTATATTTAATAATGACAGTTAAACCCTTTCCCGTTCTTGCAGTTCACCAATGTTTCTCCTCAATTTTATCATGATGGAGCCTTTGTTGATGTTTAAGAGTGATTCTGGCCAGCCCTTTATAACACCCACAGTCATTTACTGCTTCAAATGGTACATTCCCAGTTTATCTGTAATCAGATGTAATTTACAATATTGCATATTCACTGTTAGAAAATCCTTCCTTTTCTTCACAATCTAATCCCTGTATCTGGGTGACAGAGACAGGCAGCAAAGACAGTTGAATATCTACCATTTTCATATTTGCCGTGTCATGACAGTTGTCACTGTTGGCTGCTCTTTGCTGGATATGCCACTCTTAATGGCTCATTTTCTCTTTGGCCATCGTGGCCATCGCTGTCAACCTCAAAACTGAGTCACTCCAAGAATATCACTGTTCACCACTGTTTACAGGATCAACTTCTACAGTCTTTTTCTAATCCTGCCACTTCCATGGGGGAGAGGTTTTACTTAGCTTTACTTCATGCTACTCAAAGCTAGATTTGGTACCCAGAATTTTTATTGTTGTTTCCAGCACAATTTCATGGATCAAAAGCATTAAACTGAGATCAAACAACATATATTAGCATCTTAGCTTGCAGTGACTTAAATCCAAAATAACCCCCATACACTTGTATAGTTTACTCTATACCCCCCCACACACACACACTTAGAGAGTTTATGTCATGTCTTCCCCTATTTTCATGTTACCAGCTTATCAAAGCTTATTGTTTAATTCATACCTTCAACAACAGGAAAGACTGAGTTATCAGCAACATATATTTAACTCATGCTGTATATTTTTAAAATCTGAATTTGGTTATGCCCTCATCTGCACATCTTGCTGTTTCACAAGTGACTTGTGTGAACTTTTGCAAGCCAGGTCATTTGCAAACAGCTTCTTGTTAGTCCATTACCTGTGTTTAGTTAGCTAGTTCATTAGTTTCAGTGTATCTCAGAATAGTCATTTCCTCTATTGCACGATTACAATAGTTAGATTTTGGGGCAAAAGATTGGGACATTTTGACCTTTGGAGTGTTGCATTAGTTGACTTCCATGGCCACTGAGGATAATACACACACAAAAAAGGAAGCTTAACAGAAATTTATACTTATTTGCATTTTAAAAGGTTGGCACATATAAAATTAAACACATTCTTACATTGTTTAGAAGTGTCTGGTTCTTTTTGCAAAGAAACTAGTCTGACCTGAATAGCTACATATTTTCTACTCTGTGATTTAAAAACTCTTACATATAGGTATACCAGCCCATGCAGTTCTGAAGGCTGATATACCTCTTTTCATATCTACTCATTATAGGTGTGCACATGTGAACCAAGGTGGTATGGCCCTGAAATAAGTAGGGTAGATCCTCTTCCATTTCCTCTACACAGAGTGTGTAAAGGTGTGGAAGACCCTGGTTAGAGAAGCTTCAGTCTCTTGTTTATGCATGGACTTCCCTGAACTACTGCAGCCAGGAGGAAATACTTAAATTACTCACTGTTTCTTCCTCCCACCTGTGGTTCTGACATGACTCATGTGGACGCTGCATGCTTCTGGTCTCCTCAGAGAATCCATGCAATGTGTGGTGTGGAGAGAGCAGGAGACAGGGTAAGTGGTAGGATGAGCACATACTGCATCTACAACTAGTATCACATCAATTGCATGTGTTGCAAACCCATGAAGTTTGGCTTCAGTGATTATGAAGCTTGAAGGGAGGGACAGGGTAATCTTAGTTCTTCAGAGAGGCTGTAGTTGTGTGTGACATGTACATTGTGGTTTCCATCTGCTCATGCTATGTCCTCACCCACTGACATCCACCTTTCTTTACAACTTGTAATGTTACTGTTATATTAGGAACATTTTGCCCAATTTTCATTCACTCTTTAATTTTTTCCCCTCATACTTTCTTGTGAATGCTTTGCTATTATTAGGCATAGAATCATAGAATGGTTTGGTTTGGAAGGGACCTTAAAAGATCATCTAGTCCAGCCCCCATAACATGGACAGGGACATACATATGCATATGGAGAGAAACACAGATGTGTATGAATTTATGGGTATTATAGAAACATGAAAATAGTGATAAGTCATATAAATATATCACAATTTATTCTACAGAAAAAAGATCCCTGCTTAAAGGAAATGAAAACTGTATTACAACTAGGAAAAATATTTGGAATATTAATTTCTGTTTTCCTACAATAATAAGAATAGATGTTTGATAGTTCTGGTTAATATTGGCAGATATAGTTTGTTACTCCCTCATCTTCACAAGCTTTTGGCCAACAAGAGTGAATGATAATGACTTTTATTTTATTTCCACGGTGAAAATAGACGTAGAAGCTTCCTGTAGCTGGAAATTATGCTAAATGATCTCCTAGACATGCCATAGTTCACAAGTCACAGGTTTACTCATTTAGGTGAAATTTTGTTTTTTTCTGAGTGAATCCTTCTGTGCTCTATTTGGAGTTTTGCAGTTTTCTTGGTTTGACAGTGGTATCTAGCTGGGTTAAAGAATGTAGAAACAAGCATTTATGGCTTTAGCTTAATCATAATTTCTCTGCTTGACTGCTTTCAGCATTTTCCTTGCCTTCAACTAGAAATTTTGATGAAGCAGGTCATACCTTCTCTTGGATTGTCAGTAACTTTTGGTTATCTAGGCTCATAGCCTCCAATGCATGCTGACTTAATCCTTATGTTTTGGGAATAAAAATAAAGGAAGGGAATTGAGTCTGCTCTCCTCTGGCCTTTGTGATTTTCAGAAAGTGCCCAAGTCATTACAGAGAGCCTGATGACTCAGGCATATCTGTAGTAGTTGTTAAAATAGTCTGCTCACTCTTCAGGCAGATGGTGAAGCACCATATTACACATGATAAAGTGATAAGGGCAAACAAGTAGAGAAAACAGTTATTCTGATTTCATTAAAATGGTTGGTCTGTTTTGCTTTGACAAAGGTAAGTCTATCCTGGACCATTTTCACATATTTGTATGTCTGTTCTTTGCAAATGTGGAGTCAACGATTTCAGACTGATGAGAAATAGAATATAATCGAGGCGGGGGGGAGGTGGCAGGGAAAGTTACAGAAAAAATGCAGGCAAACAAACCTTAATATTCCTTTTTCTCTTCTCATAGCCCAAGAAGGGTAGAAAATATAAATTACAAACATACAAAAAAATTCCTTGGTTTTTTTTATAAGCTCCTAGGTAGTACAGTTAGTCTTCTCCAGGAAGGAGATTTCTGTTCTAAGGTCTGTGCTACTGTTGCTAAAGCAGTATAGCATAGTGCTAGGGAATACTATGCAGGTGGGAAAAGAATCTTGAAAATACTTTTATGTTGATACCTTGCCTGTTTCTAAGGAATTGCACATTTTCAAGTCCTCTTGACAATGTTATTAAAGGGAAAAAGGTAAGACCAAAGTTCTTGATAATTTTATTTTATTTTATTTTATTTTATTTTATTTAATGGAATGGTAAAAGAGGCTGTAAAAGGATGGACAAAAAGTGGAGAGTATGAAATATATGTGATGAGCTGGGGAATGAAAGCAGTTGTAAAATTGATATTACTGAGCTTTCAAATAGCATAGAAGCTCACGTTTGTCAGATTTAAGCTAGCGAACTGTCATAGAAAAGTATTAGTTATTTAGTTTCCCACAGACTGCATCAAGAGAGGAATGTGTTAGTATAAGAGAAGTACCAAGAGTTAGGCATCGATAAGTGGAAAAAAAGGATTTACCTCTTTTGAACATTATGCTCATCATATATCCTGTGATATTTCCAAGAACCATGATCATGTGTTGACAGCCTATGTAAATGCTGCCTGTCAGAAAGCCAGTCTTCATTCCAACTCAGTTTTACACTATTATTTGTAAAGAGACAAAGATAGCTACTGCAAAGCTATCTTTACCTCATATTATTATACAACTACTTATCAAACCCTTTCACCTGTTTTCATTGTTTAGCCCCTATTATATACCTGCCTGGTTTCAAAGACAGATCTATCAAAAATCCCTTGTTTGATTTATGTTACATAGACAGGTGTGTGTATTAATGAAAACGTGTCATACTTTTTTTCCATTTGAGTCATCATTGTTAGAATATTTGCAGTTTAACTATAACATATACCTCAGCAGAATACTTTTTTCACAATGTCAGGAGAAAGTTTTTCAGTTTTAATGAAGAAAAACAGTGATTCTTTTATAATAAAATACAATATAAATCGCTCCATTTTCTTATCTTTCCATGGTGCAGAATGCATCATTGCTCCATGAACTCATGGAATTCATTGATTTTTATGTGAACTCCCTATGGGTACAGGCAATCTGTGGGTACAGAACTGGGTTCAGGAAAATTTACAGATGGTTTTGTAGGCTCAAAGTGCAATCACTACTGGGGGAATAAACAGTGAACTGCTCTGTAAAGGCCTAAAGTTCATCCTGTGGATGAAGGATTTTGTGCAGTACTTACATGAATGTGCTCATACCTACAGAGCATTAGCGGGAATGTGAGCATTCCAGAGATTCCTGGCTGCAAGCCTAGATTTGATGTCTTTAGAGGTCTTTATTGTGCCTTTTTTATGGCTGTTTGTTTGTTTCTTGATATTGAATCATCATCATCATGTGGCAATGGGAACATTTCATAGAGTCTCAGTCATTTTAGTTATTTGGATGAAATCAGGATGAATTAAAATGCTGAATTCAGTTAGGAATACAGAAACCCACCAGAAGGGTAGATAGTGGTTTTTTTTGTGGGGGTTGTTTTGTTTTGGTGTTTTTTTGGGGTTTATTTGGTTGGTTGTTTTTTTTTTTAAGTGAATGATCAGTTACCATTATTATGTTCTGTGACACATCAGAAAAGCAATAGTACTGCTCAACATCATCTCCAGCTGCACCATAGTGCAAGGTCTGTAACTGTCAGACTTGTAATTCAAACAGATATAGTGAACAGATTCTGATGTGGAAGATTTTCCAGGAAGAGAAGACCCAAGTGCTCTTGGAAGTATATGACTGATTTAGTATGTGTCAATCTTCCACATAGGACCCAGATCAACCCACAGTGTTTTTAGGGATCTCTAAAACTGCAGAGTTCCATGTATGATGTAAGATCTAGTGTCACCCAGAGACCAAAGATAACTGAAGACATTGTAGCACATTTTAAAAATATCATGCATAGCATTTTTCCCTTGAACTGAAAGTATTTTATATGTACTTACAGGTTTTGATTGCTTCAGAGTAGTTTTGAGCGGTTAATGTATACGAAGAAAACAAATAGATAAATGCCATTGCTACTGTCCACACAAGAATAATAGAGACGACAGATGGATATGCATCAAAACTTTTTTTAAAAGCTCACATAAAATTTGGTAGTGAAGAAATTATAAAATACATATTTGAATAAGACTGAAAGAATTAAAATAAAGGATATAATGAAAGAATCATTTACTAATGAGAGCAGCACTGTAACAAAATGAGGATACAATATTTCAAAAATAAATATTAACCAAATGTACATCAAACTGTTCTTAAATTAATTACTTCCATAGAATAACAAATGCTAAAAGGAGTCTTAAGACACATTTAATTTAGAATTAATTTGTCCGTATGCATTAATTTATGTATTTGTATGTATAGAAGATATAATTTAAAAAATGTTTTAATCTGCACTGGAAGAGGCAACAGCAACTACTGCAGTCTTCAAAAAGGTCAAAGAAGAGAACACAGGAAAATACAGGCTGGTCAGCCCCATTTCCATCCCTGGAAAGGTGATGGAATAGGTCATCCTAGAGATCAAGTCAATGCATGTGGCAGACAATGAGGTCATCAGGACTAGTCAACATGAATTCACCAAGGGGAAGTCATGTCTGACCAATCTGATTGACAGCCTTCTATGACAGAATGACTGGCTGGGTAGATGAGGGAAGAGCAGTGGGTGTTGTCTACCTTGACCGCAGCAAGACTTTTGACACTTATCTCCCATAACATCCTCATAGGTAGCTCAGGAACTGTGCACTAAATGAGCGGGCAGTGAGGTGGATTGAGAACTGGCTGAATGGCAGAGCTCAGAGGGTTGTGATCAGTGGTGCAGAGCCCAGCTGGAGGCCTGTAGCCAGCGGTGTTCCCCAGGGTCAGTGCTGGGTCCAGTCCTGTTCAACTCACCCATCAATGCCCTGGGTCAACTCACCCATCAGTACCCTGGATGAAGGGCCAGAGTGCACCCTCAGCACAGTTGCTGGTGGTACAGAACTGGGAGGAGTGGCTGACACACCAGCAGGCTGCGCTGCCATTCAGCGGGACCTGGGCAGGCTGGAGGGTTGGGTGGAGAGGGACCTGATGAAGTCCAACAGAGGCAAGTGGAGGGTCCTGCACCTGGGGAGGAAAAACCCCATGCACCAGCACAGGCTGGGGCTGCCTGCTGGAAGGCAGCTCTTCAGAGAAGGACTTAGGAGCCCTGGTGGACAGCAAGGTGCCCATGGGCCAGCAGTGTGCTGGGGGCACGCTGGGATCCTGGGGGGTATTAGGAGGACCGTGGCCAGCAGGTCAAGAGAGGTGATCCTCCCCCTCTGCTCTGCCCTGCTGAGGCCACATCTGGAGCGCTGTGTCCAGTGCTGGGCTCCCCAGGTCAAGAGAGACAGGGAACTGCTGGGGAGAGTCCAGTGCAGGGCTACAAAGATGATGAGGGGACTGGAGCATCTCCCTTATGGGGAAAGGCTAAGAGAGCTGGGCCTGTTTAGCCTGGAGAAGACTGAGAGGGGATCTTACCAATGTCTGGTTGGACTAGATGATTTCCAGAGGTCCCTTCCAACCTTGACCATTCTGTAATTCTGTGATCATATGCCCTTTGCAGTACAGAGGAAAGTTAGTCAGTTAGTGCAGTCAGTTACTGCACTCAGCTGAGCAGACAAGAAAGGGCCAGGATTTAAATCAAAACATGTCTTCAAAAAGTGAACTCTAGCTGTGATTGTGGATGGATATGAAAGTGGGCTACATTCACTACATTCATTTAAAGAAGTTATTTCTCTGCCAGTTCTCTCTGAATTATACCAAGCCTGTTTCCTTAAAAAAATAATGATTAAAAAAATACTAATGACCTCTTTGGGCATTTTTTTAAGCCTAAGATCGATTTTTAGGAGGTGTTTTTATTTGTGTATGTGTATATGTCTTATACAGTCAATATTCCAGGAAGGACACAGTATTTGGATATACCGACAGTCAACAAAATAGATGTCCAAAACCATTTCTGCATGGGAAATGACCAAACTGCATGAAGTACTGGGCTCAATATTTTCTTGAGGAAGAGCTAATATGAGTTCACAGTATTATGCACTTTTTTTATATTTACCTTGTAGTATGCAAGATATTTAGCAAATTTTCAACATATGATTCCCAAAGTAAACTTAACAGTTATATTCTAAAAATGTTAATATATTTTAGACAAACACCTCTTTGAAATACTGGAACAATGAATGTTGTCTTTCAAGTGGGAAGAATGGAGCCCAAAAGAGTGATTTGCAGAACCTACTCTAAATATGAATGGGGTTTTTTCAAAGCTTCTTGAAAAACTTCAAAGTTCTTGTAGAGCTTGTTGTCAGGCTCTCAGTATTACTTTTTGTGTATTGGAAATAAAATCAGAAATTCCTCAGATCTGCTACTGAACATGCAAGTGTTTGGAATATAAAGAAACTCTTGAGTGAGGAGCAATGCTTCAGCCCTTTCATGAATATTCAGCACAAAGGCACCACTTGCCGGGCTGAGGGGCTGGGCTGTGCCCTGCGGGACCCCGCTGGCGCTGGCTGGAGCCGGCTGGAACCGGCCGTGCCCGGCATGGGGCAGCCCCGGCCTCTCCTCACGGCGGCCGCCATGCAGGCCCCTGCCAGCGCCGCGGCACCGACAGCCAATGCAATTGGCCAAGGAATGCATTAGAGAAAAAGAGAAGCGTATAGAGAAAAGAAGAAATTCAAGGATAAGATAAAGGACTCTGCATCTTGGATCTACCACTGTGCGGGGTGCAGCTGGTAGTACGAAACTACTCAAAAAGTCAGGTGAGGTTTCAGAGGGATTACCAATGTTTGGCTATTGACCATACTTTAGAATTTGATGTTGAACATAAAGGAGGTGTTTTTGCTCCAGCTTCAGTCATAGTTCCTCTTGTTATATCCTGTTGTCCTGGTGGTGTGTAAACTAGACCCAGAGAGCACATGAGCAAGAGTGCACAGTACAAGTTTTTTGTATATAATGTCCATGAAGGAGATCTATACAGCAGTTTACCGAAGAGGGAGGAAAAAAAGAGGTTGCTCTTGTGAAGAGAGCCAGAATGTATATGCAGTGCCATAGCCCTTTGACTCCTTTGAAAAAATAAATTGTATTTTTCATATTTTCCCTAATCTTTGAAGCCTAATTTCTGGATTACTGTCACTTTTTTTTTTTTTTTTTTAATTTTAAAAACATAGCTATAGATTTCAGCATGAGAAATGAAAAACAGTTGTGCACATATCTTAAAATGAGCAAAAAGGCTATTCAGGTCATTAATTAGGGCTCAGAATATGAAGACAAGAAGGTAGATTTTAACATAAAGAGAGCCATTTTTTACCTTGAATAAACTACTTGACATCACTTTGTCAATTACATAGGAAAACTGGTAAGAACAGATAATAGAAAAAAAAAATACATTATACTCCTTAGCAAAGATTTCCCAGATAAAATCACTAGGTCATTTTTCTGCTTGAAAATGTATTTACACCAGTGAACTTTTAATGTCAATGGCTTAGCTGAAGACAGATGCTTTAAAGTGGGCTCAGTATTTCCCATAAATAACAAATGGGTAAGTTTACCTGTTTTTTACTTGATCCTACTCTGAGTCACAGCAGTTAAGTTTTTTGCAGATGGTGTTGGTTAGCACTAACATGATGTTAAGAAAAGAAATAAGATCATAACAAACAATGGCTTTAATTTGTCTGGAGGAGTGCTTCAGTGTCTGATATAGATTCAATAACAAATGGTAATTAACAGTGGTTAATAAAGGGCATCAAGGAAGTACATTCCTTGTTTGGGAACATAAAGAAGCAACAGAATTAGCAATATCATTTGATGATGGTTTTGCATCCCTTTGTTTTGAATCCAATGAGTTATCTCATGAGCATTCAATGATCATCATGAGGAGATGATCAGGAGGTTCAAGATCTCAGTATAGGAGGTGCTGAAGCTTTCCTGATTGGTGTTAAGTGCTATGACTTCTCACAGTGGTTCTCAGACCACATTTTTACACTGTTAGAACCATGCTGTTGTCTCAACCACATTAGGAAAGATTAATTGTTTCTAGAAGTTCAAATAAATCATCTTCAATGCATTATACATCCATCTGTTAATGAACGGATAACATCCCTTTTGTAGTTTTAAAGGGGCTTTCTTGTTCTTAATGTGAATCAGCTCAATAATAATCTGAGCTAAAGTATTCTGTGTGTGTATAGAATAGCCCACTTAGCTAATTGTTTCCTAAAATGAGCTAGATTGGTAGCATCCATTTGGTGTCTTGATTCCAGTCTCACTAGAGCCAATTGTTTACTGCTGTGGAATTAAGCAGGAGCTGAAGTAGACCTAATGTATAGTTTCCTTGCAAATTCTGTATTAAAAAAAACCAAACAAAACAACAACAAAACAAAACAACAAAAAAAACAAACCAGAAAAGATAATGAATTTCAGTGATCATTCTCATAGCTGGATTGTGCTAATATTTTTCTACATTTAATTCCCCTGGACTGTAACTTCTTTTTTCTGCTCCATGAAAATTATTGGCCAGAAAGTTGCTCAAAAGCATTTTATTATTTTTTTCCTATTCTGTGCAGTTCTGTCCTTTTCTATAAATTCCAAATTTGGAATATTGAAACTGGAAGTTATTAAAGAAATAGTGGAATTCTCCAAATCAGTAGGAGAAAAGCCTTTAATCCCACATGTTGCAGGCCCAGTATTACTATCACTGAGATCCCTGGTGAAATTCAGAGGAACTGGTGAAGTAGATGTGGAAAAATGCCTTTTGAGATTAGATCAAGATTTTAGAAAGGATATTCCTAATTTATTTCTACTTAGATGCAATAAATATAACTTGTATTTCCCAAATTCAGTAAGTTTCTTAATACTCCTATAACAGTGTGTGGTAGGGGAACTTCATTCTCTCCTGTATCACAGCCTTGAAATACAGTCTGTGCAGGTTCTATCTCTGGTAAGTTTCTCTGTACATAACTGGAACTCTCCTTTCTCTGTGAGAGAATAATTTAAAGTTACTAAATAGCTTAATGTATTTTTTACCACTGACTTTCTTTGCAAAATGCAGATGGGAAAAAATTAGAAGGATACTCATTTGTCTGAATGTTTCAGTCTGCTGCTCCTGCTTTGCATAGCTACTGAGTATGCATAAGCTCCATTTACAAAAGCTTCCTTTTGCACATGGTCAGAGGTAGCTTATGGGAGAAAAACATTACCCAGTGTGAAAACTTGATGTGTTTCGTCAAAAATATTAAGCTACAAATTAATTGGATTTCAGTATTTTATTAACATTGATTAAGAGCAGAAGTATTTTATTTGTGGGGGTTTTGTTTTGTTTTGTTTTTTTTAATTATTATTTATTTATTTGTAATTAAATAGGCCAAACTGTGATTCTGTGGAATTGAGCTGTAGTAAAACTTTATCTATCAGCTATAGATATTATTTTTTTCAGTTTTGCATCACATTCCATCCTTTGGTTAACAGCACTATATGTGTGCACTTTAACATCCAGTCAGAGTCTCAGTATTGACTGAGATAAATTCACACAGAGATATTTGCTGTACAATGTGAGGATATTTCACAAATTACTTGGGGATTCACATACATTTTTATAATCATAGTAAAAATATTATAATTTACAGTTGTGATTTGTCCTTGTTTTTCACCTGTCCTGCTGTCTGCCTTAAATCTTTTCCTGCCTTGTGTACCTATGGTGAGTTTTAAGATTCCTTGAAGATTCCTTTAAGATTATAGCCCAAAACCTAATTTCTGCTAAAGTCAGCTTAGTCTTAGTCTCCAAGTGGTTACAAAAGTTACCACTTGAAAGCTTTCTTCTTTCTTCATTCTAGCTCTTTGTAGATTTTTTTTTTTTAGAATGTCTATCACATGCGGTAGTCTTTCTGTTTTTAATGGCTATCATTTGGACCTCTGAGTCAATGTCATGTGTCATTACATAATTGCAGATAGAGTTCATTAAGTATAAAACAAAGGGCAGAGCTCTAGAGATTTTGTAGCAAATTAATGTTTTATTGTTGGCAGTGATTGTTGGTCCAGAGACGCAGGAGAAAATGAGGTGCTGAGAGAAGAAAGCTCCATTAATTTTGCACTATAATCTCCACGAGTTTGTGTATTATGGATGAACTGAAATATCTGGAGATCGTTTTTAATTCTCCTACCCATCAGTTGTGTCCCTTAAGGAACCTGAAAGATGTTTAAGGTGAGAATAAATACCAAAATTGAAATTAATTATTCACTGGATTACAGAATTAAAAGTTCATTTGGGAAAAAAAAAAAAAGAAAAAAAAAAGAAAAAAAAAGAGATGGCAGCAGTGTTTACTTAGAAATAAATAAAAGGAAAGTTACAAACTTTTTGGTTTAGAAACTTCGCTGAAAGAGGTCATAAAATAAACATGAAGAACGAGTTAATACAATCATCACTAGAAGCTAAAATTGATTTATTGTAAGATTGGGAGGAGACTATCTAACAATAAAGTATGAAATTTATGCATTATGATCCAGATTTTCTGACTCTAATATACTCTTCCATTCAAGATTCGCCAGGCTGTCAGTAAAGAAGTGCTTTTATAAGGAAGGTATTTGCTATGTTCATACACAATGTATTATATTTTAGTCTCTTCATCTAATCACTGAGTTACATATGCACAGAAAAAAATACTTAGACCTTTACTGACAGTATAGAATGATTTATGTATAACCTCTGTTGTTTGTTTTCTCCAATATCTTTATTGGGTTTTTTTCTCAGAAGTATCCCGGCCTTCCAAACAAAACAAATTAAATAACACTCAGATTGAGTGACTACTCCTTCTTCTTCATCCCTCTGTTACTCTTTATCCATAACAGTATTTCTGAAACAGCTGATAGTCTCCCCTTACTCAATGCTCATTTCCTGATTGTTAGATACATTGCTCATTTTTTAATTCAATTTAGATTTTTGTTTGGTTTAGTTCTGCTTTTTGAACTGGAAATAATTGTCCAAGTTTAATTTACTTAGTATGTCTATAGTCATAATATTTAATGATCCATTATTATGCAAGATCCCAGCTGCACAGGAGTGATCCACAGATTTGGAGCTATTGGGTAACTACAGATGCTTACAAAAAGGCATTTGCTAGCCAGCAAGGAAAGGCACTAAAAGCTATACATTTAATGTATCTGTTTGTCAAGCTTGGAATTGCAGTGCATGTGACCATGTGTTCAACCTTTTTGCAGGAGTTAGTGTGTTTTGGGGAAATAAAATAATGAAAATTATATTTAACCAATATAGTGGGAAAGACAAACAGTTTTACAATACACAGTATTTCTCAAAAGAGACATAATTGTGTTTATTCAGTATAACCAAATACAATGAGGCATGTTTTATCAGAGAAACTGTTTCAAGCTATTTACTTTAAGTGTGAAAGAGCTCTCTTAGAGTTAATACACTTTCTCTTGGAGTATACCTTTTTTTGAATTTCAGTAATAGCTGAACTGTGTGGAAAACACATTTTCAGTAATTCTACCGGTTTATGAAAATGCACATGATAAAATTGCTGGTAAATATAACTTCGTTTAAGAAATATTTAAGTACATTTAGTCATATGTGCTGAATTGATCCATTCTTTCTACAAGCAGAGACTGTCCCATGTAGTACCTCAGAAAGATCCATGGCATGCTTTACAGCCACATGCTAGATTTTAGCTTGAGTTCCACAGTTTGAACTCTGGCAGTATAAAACCGTTGAGTCCAGTGTGTTCACAGGAAAGTCAGCCAAGACAATTAAATTTACGTAATGTAATTATTCTATCAACTTCTGCCAACACCTACCTTACCCATCTTAAAAATGATCCAGACTTCCAGTTCTGCTGCCTGACATTTCCAGATATTTGCTTATTCTTGTTGGTCTGGCTATATATTAAAATACATCTATTTGCAATCATGCCTGCTTCTGTCTGTTTAAGTAAGACCACAGAAATGCTAAAATCATACATTTTCAAGATTTTAGTTTTGTGGAAACCTGTAGGGTCTTTTCAGATGAGAAACACCCCATTGTTCATGATTATTGTAGTGACATGTAAATCTACTGAAAACCAGAGCTGGAAAATACGGAGTCTACGGGATTCATCAGCAGGAGAGCATGCTATGTTGTGTTCACAATTATGCTTCAGATTGGAATATTTAGACATTAAAGGCAATGGCACAGGAAGAACTTATTTCAAGGCACAGATCTTTAGCCTTAATGTTAGCCAGATGTGCTACAGTATAGAGAGGTTTCCTGAAAACAAGCAGAAGGATTTAGTCTACAAGGTGGTTTTAACATGAAGCAACAAAGATCATGGATTAGACCTTGCAGTCAAAGTGCTACTATTCTTGGTGATAAAGAAAAAGAAATAAGGTGAACGAGGGCTGAACACCAGTTAGCAGCTGTGACTGTTGCTGGTTGCTTATGGCTTTTGACAGTGTGGGTTGTTAGATTGTCATATATATTCCTGCAGACAGCTGTGGATGCTCTGAATTTGCATGTGTTTAGGAAGGAATCCAAAGGAGTAAAAGTCTGTCAAGTGCTATTAATCACAAAATTATCACCTTTGATTCAGGTGGTCCCTGAATCGCAAGTTATGGATGACTGGGTGAGTGTATCAGAGAGATGTCATTGCATGTTCCCTTTGTGTTTATTGTGATGGAACAGGGCAGGGCAGGGCAGGGCACGGCAGAACAGAACAGAACAGAATAGAACAGAACAGAACAGAATAGAACAGAATAGAACAGAATAGAATAGAATGGAATGGAATGGAATGGAATAGTGCAGTTCGAAGGGACCTGCAATGATCACCTAGTCCAACTGCCTGATCATGTCAGGGCTAAAGTGTTATGTGTCGATTTGCCAACGACTCCACTGGAGATAGGATACAGGCCTAGGTGATGCCTGGTCTGGTCCTGTGTGCTCATCTTTATGTGTCTTTGCATTATGACAGATTGAACCCAGGAGACAAAAAGTAGAGAAAGGACGGGGTTTATCTTACTTGCATTTAGATGCCCACTTTGTACTTTGTAGACATCTAAACAGGATCCAGGTTGCTAGGTTCCATTTTTAATCAGTGCAGAGAAGTAAACAACCAAGTGAAGCTTGCCTTAGAATGTTCCTATGAGGGACCTTTATTGTGCCAGGTTCAGTGGTTCATATCTAAACAGATTTTTGCATTGTAGACATATACATCTGGTCAAATCAGTTGTTCTTATGTAATTCACTGAATACTAACCTAGTAATATTAGTACAGAAGTAGTAGTCTCAATATTTTTGTAGAGTTCGGGAAGTAACAAGGTACATATTAAGAAAAAAGAAAAGATCTTGAAGATCCATGATTTTTTATTTTATCATGTTTGATACCATTTCTTTTGGAAGTATCTCTAAAATGATTATAGGATAAAGGAGACTCTTCTAGTATCAGTCTCAGGTGAAAAGTCCAGGACCGATATGTACACACAGTAACACCCTGCTGAATTAATTTCTTGTCATGTAATTTGATTTCTTGTTGAAAGCTTATGGATACATAATATTGACATTACCATAAATATATATTTAAAACCAAATTCCTGGGGTTATGCTGCATGAACCAAACATTCCAGCTTTGCCATAATAGTATTACTGTGAAAATTTTAATTGTGGTATAGTACAGCAAATTATTGGCTTTCTAAGGAATTTGAACAAAAAAATAAATAAGAATAATCTCACTATTATGCTGCAGATTGCTTAAAATAAATATGAAATACACAATTCAACATGCAACTCAATACCAAATCTGCAGAATATAATTTTATTGGCCTTCTTATCAAAATTAGTTAATGCAGATGTATTCCACAAATCACTAAGGCTGAAACGTAACTCATTCACGAGAAGAGTATCTCTGTTGACTTGTTGATTTTACGGTTTTGTTGCACTACGAAAACTGTGTTTGTTACATACTCAATTTCTTTCAAGAATGCATATTTAGTCTCTTTACTGAGGTCATTCCATTGACATTGATATTATACCAGTAATCACCATGATGGGATAGTACTCTCCAGTCAGCACTGCAGTACTGCCAAACTAAAATGACTGCTTCCTACTCTGGCCACCTCTATCTTAACACTTGGAGGTTTGTCAACTATTCAATATAGCCATGACTATTTGAAGTTTGGGAGGGGTTTGTTTTGTTTTGGTATTTTGGGGGGTTTTAAATGAAACAAAACGAAACAAAACAAAACAACACAAGTCAATGGACTTGATTGAATATTTAACAATGTAATTGAAGTCTGATCAAAAGAAGATCATTTCTGTCATTAGAACTACAGAAGTTCTTCTCTTATAACACACAATAATGTGATTTGCAAGACCTGCTTTGGTGTACTAGCTAAGAGTTGAGATTAATTAGCCAACCTAGAATGTTACAAGCTTTGTCTATAGACCTGAGGTCCAGACTTTCTGGAGTATGTGCATTCTATTGGGAAACTCCTGGAAGCTTGAGCATTTCATTGACGACTTTTGTTGATGAAGTGATTATGTGTGTACTTAAGTCCTTTTGTATTCAGCTAAGTAGTCAGCCTTTGTTCAGTTTTACATATCCTGCTTGTTTTGTACCCACAACTTGATCCATGTCCTTCTGAGTTGGAGGACATTTTATGAGAGCTGGATATGTTCCTTCATGCCACTAAACATT